>NC_141697.1:1179261285-1180461285 GCF_964263255.1 Lissotriton vulgaris
GGAGTAAGATATATGTGGACATTGTGAATTGAGTGGTTTTCCCCGAAATGTTTGATATCTCGCAGGATAGAGCAATCATGTGTTGTGAGCAGCGCTTCATAGGCGTTTGACCAGCAGGTAAGGAAAAAGCATGCATTGGCTGCAGGGGCGGATTCTCCATTGGAACTTTGGGGCTGCACCTCTCTGAAAGTCCTTCACATTCCTCTACAAATATTAAATAGATTGATGTATTTAGAGATACGATCCTATCTCTAAACAAATCAATGTATTTAAGTCTGGGCTGTTTGTCCTAGGCTGTCTGTCCCACCTCACTCTGAAGAAGGAGACAGAAGCCAAGCAGTAATAAACTTTCTGAATTGTGACACATGACACAGGGCTTACTGTTCTTAAGCCCTTGATAATGAACCATTGCCATTGGCACTATATACTATATCGTACCAGTCGGCTGTTTCCAAGGGGCACAGTAGGATCAAAATGGGCTCTCTACCTTGATGAAAGTGTGACAAGAGGATAGGGCCCACCTCGAACAGACCATGAGGTAACTAGCCCTATATGACTAGGTGAATTAACAAAATCCTATTAGAGAAGTAGGCCCTCTCAACTCTTTAAATCTATGGATACCCTGGACTAACTCCTTGTTGTGTAGAGACACATAGACTTTGCTGTGATGTATGCCTCCTGAGTTTACCCTTTGGTCATTTTTAATAAGCCTAGGATACCACCGTAATAAAGGAATCTTTGTGGCTTATCCTAAGTATTTTTTAATGAGAAAAACTGGATCTGAGCATTATGCAGAAAACATAAGTAATATCTAAAACCTTTCTCAGGTCAGCCCCCTACTGAGGGCGAGTCCACCCTGGCAAGTATCATCTTCCGTGGGTGGACCTAGGTGGCACATGATGAAGCATGCCATATTTCGTGAGTGAGCCATCCATGTCCAATTCTTCTACAGAGAGCTAATATTATAGTACGGTTAGACAGCAGAGGTTGCTTCACACCAAGCCTATATATTTTTGCCTCAAGCCAACTAGGCATTTAGCAATGTCCCAGGGTGTCAAGCCCTTTTTGTATTGTGTTTAGTATCCACTATATGCCAGTGACGCTTTAAACAACATGAGTTAGGGCGCTGGAGTCCATCTATGCATGAGAGCATCCTTCTGTCATTCACAGGCAGAGATCCCACCCTTTTCCATTTCTCACTCTTACAAATGAATATAAGCATGTGTGTTTTGGTTCCTTGTTCATGGTAATGTTAAGTGTTAGAATGCTATTCTTCTTTAATGTATATTGTGCTTAGACCCCTCGCCATGCTAACCTCCCCCACTGTGACACGCCAGAACTCGTTAGAAGTGGAGCTGCTGTATTTGTTCCCCTGTGAAATTGATACAAAAAGCAAGCAGGCCAGGGTTCTTGTTCCCTTGTGAAGTTGATCCAAATATCGAGTCAAGCGTTAGAGATATGTGTTTACTGTAGATAGTTATCTGCTGTTTGACATTAAAACTGTCCCCATCTTCATGCCCTTAACATTAATGCCAAAAACATGGATTGATTTACGAACAATGAATATTAAAAATGTTAATGCAATGCATGTCAGCAATTTAGTTCCTCTCTTATTTCAAGTATTACTTAATCTTGCCTTCCTAAAGAGTTAGCTATTTAATCGTGTTGTGTTTGTTTCTGTTTTTGTCCTGTGCATACTTTGAGCTGTGCAGGTGTTTATGAGGGGCTTTGATTGAGAGCCCTGTCTCTGAAGCCAAAGAAAAGTTCCTGTTAGTGGGTTGGCCTCTCCGCAAAGAACACAGAATGATGGTCATATATTCCAGGTGTAATTGCAATTTTGTGAAAATTGGTGTGAAGGGGTGCACAGATTTCAAAATAGTTACAGGGAAAAAGTAAATAAATTGCTTACATGTGAGTGAGTGCAGTGTATGTTTGGAGGTGGTGAAGTGAGGGAGATGTAAGGAAGTGCATTTGGGAATGAGTGAAAAGAAGGTGCTGAAGAGGAAAGAGAGGATTTGAAGATGTGCAGATGGGCGAGATGTGCAGAGCAAAATGACATAAATATATGAATAAAGGCCAAAAATCCTTCCACAGGCCTCAATATTATTGAAATTTCAGAATTGAAATATTTTATAGGTTAATTATTTATAAAAAAAATCCTTGTTGTTATTCATTTATGTTAATCAGCTAACAACCATTGACAATGACAATTGTATTGAAAGGTTTTAGAAACAGGCCAGTTGTTGTGTTATATATCTGGATGCAAATACATCTCAGAGAGAAACCAAAATACTGGTTGTTAAAGAATAAAATTGGAATTACAGAAATTAATTTTACTTGTTCCCTTTTAGAGGATCTTAACAATGAAAGACGACAACTCAGACATTCTGAAAGGACTTGGAGACTAAAACCATTGACTATGTACCTAGCACAAATTAGATCTGTGTGGTTGGCCTATAAAAAACACATTTTCAGAGAAAATGCCACCTTCTTCCGCAAACAACTAGACCAGGTGAAGAATAGACCTAGAGAACTCTTTAACATTATTAAAAGTCAAACAAACGGCACATCCCCACACGAAACCAAAGCCACCAAAGATCGTTGTGAAGAAATGGCCTGCTTCTTCACAGATAAAGTGACAAAAATGGAACAATCCTTCATCCAAACTTCTAATCCTCCCTACCTTTTAACCTGCCCCCCTTTAAGCACGTTTGACCAAACAGAAAGAGATTATACCAAGGATAACCAGGTCTGCCACCAACTAAAAAATAATGCTTACTGGTCAGACTTCGAACTCATGTCGGAAAACGAGGTCTCTAATATAATTTCAAGCTTAAAGCCCTCTTCCCACACTATGGACCCCCTCCCATCCACAATAGTAAAAAAACTCAATCACATCATTACCCCTTTCTGGACGAAAATCATCAACTCCTCTCTAACGTCAGGCTGTGTCCCAGACTCCCTTCAACTAGGACAAATTACACCCATACTCAAGAAAGCAGGAGACGACCCTAACGATGTCAACAACCTCAGACCTATCTCCAACCTCCCATTCCTAGCAAAAACATTGGAGAAGTGTGTTCTCCAACAACTCAACAAACACATTGACGATGTCAACCTCCCCGATACATTTCACTCGGGATTCAGGAAAGGTTGTAGCACCGAAACAGCTATGTTCAATATTTCTGACGATATGCGCAGAGCCTTAGATGAAGGCGAAGCCTGTCTCCTCATCCTTATTGACCTATCAGCAGCATTCGACACAATAAATCATCCAGCTTTACTTGAGACTTTGAAGAGGCGCTCTGGCATTACTGGCATAGTACTAAAATGGTTCACTTCCTTCCTTCAGCACCGTTCGCAACAAATTAAAATCAACTCCTGTCTCTCTAAGCCAACACAAGTTGCACTTGGGGTCCCGCAAGGATCGATCCTCTCACCATGCCTCTTCAATCTCTTTATGGAACCCCTGACAATCATTCTGAAACAAGCAGGGGTTCAATACCACCTTTATGCAGATGACACACAAATCTATTACGAAATCAAATCTCCCAGCGACATCCGTCACCTCAATGTCACATTAACCAAGATCCATACTTGGTTCAACGCAAACCACTTAAAGCTGAACTCAGACAAAATGGAAATAATACTGTTCTCTCCAAAAAGTAACCTCGGACCAATCCAAGACTGGCTCAAGAATCTTGATGCCCTAAACTGCTCCCTCGTCCTTTCCGACTCGGTTAAGTCACTAGGCATTACCCTGGACAAGGACTAATCAATGAAGGACCACATCAAAAACTCTGCAAAAGGTGCCCTTTACGCACTAAAACACCTCAAGAAAATTAAACCTTTCATTCCCCAAGATGATCTCAAGACAATAGAACAATCCCATGTCCTCTCCAAACTGGACTATGGGAATGCCATCCTAACAGGGACACCAAAAGCTCACCTTGCCCCATTAAGGTCAGTCTTTAACATGGCAGCTCGACTCATAACGGGTGTAAAAAGATTTGAATACATCACATGACCCTCAACTCCCTCAACTGGCTTCCCATGGAAGGTAGATGTATTTGCAAACTGCCTGCATCACTCACAAAATCCTTTACTCATCTTCGCCAAACTACCTAAACAGCAAACTGGTAAAAATCAGCAACTGCGGGTCCTTCCCGAAGCCTGGTTAGAGGCTTTTCTTCCAAAGTGGATGCTGCATGGACTCCAAGACACTGGACAAGCACATACTTTAAAAGGTTGAAGTTGTCGTGTTACATAATTTGCACATTACATTAACTGTTGGACATATTAATGCAGCAAGATATTGGGTCGTTTTTTTATGTGTTTAATATTTAAAAACTGTACATTCTCACTGCTTTATAAGCCTTGCTTCATCACTAAATTAATTTGCTTCAAAATGCACCATGTGCCAATCTCTTTTTTCAATGTTTTGCTCTGGAGGAGGATCCATCCAGCCTGGACCCCACCTTTGTCCATTAAGCTTGTGCGCGTCGCTCACTACATAAAAGACGCACCAAACTTTTATGCCACACCACTTTCAAATGTCACCAGCCACCACTGACTGGCTGTGCCAGCTCTGGTGTCAAAAACTCATCTAACTGTGAGGAATTTAAAAAAACATTATGAACTGCATCTACATAATGCTTTGGGAGAGCTGTTTCTGACCTGTTGCCACTTCAGCCCCCCGCCCCCCCCCCCCCCCCCCTTGAATTTAAAGTGGAAGATCTATTGAGGAGGAAGCAGGGGCATCTCAACACTTAGATAACATATGTGGCTGCCTGTGGGGCTGTCTGCTGGGTGGCATTACTAACTCTGCCACCAGACAGATCAGCTTCTAAGGCTGATCCGCACTATTTTCCCCAGGGATCTCGTTTTGACGGAAGGATGCAGTGTCATTAGGCACACACCTGGAGCTGAGTTGTTATAATGGAATTCAAGGTGTTCAAGTTGAAACTCAAATGCAAGTTGTTCAGAAATCCTGCTCTGCAGTATTTATAGATTGAATAATGTGTGCATATATTCATGGCTTCTTTAGTTCACCTCCACTCTTGACTCCTGTCTCGCTTGGCGCATCCACTGCGGCTAGTTCTGGGCAGGCCAGTGAAGCTGGAAGCTGTCATTGTTGCTAAACCAAGGGCAGAGCAAGCTCAGCTTATGCCCTTCTGGAGGCACCCTCTCTCAATGCTGCTCTCTCAACCCTCAATCAAACCACCATGGACTGAATTAACAAAACATTGTGTGAATTCACACCTAGTCACAGCATTTGTAAATGCAAGTCGTTTTTAAAAAAAAATTATTCTTTGAAACATATGGGGGGAGGTATGTGTGTGCTTAATTTGTAAAAAAAAAAAAAAAAAAGTGCCAGTGCCCTTATGAAGAGGTCACTGCATCTAGCACTACCCATTGCCCATTCCTTTTCAAGGGTGACAATTTGGACTATTCTATGTCGCCCAAAGTTATAAGAATGCTTGGGCGGCTGGTATTAGTCATTTTAAATGTCTAAATAATTATTATATAACTGTTGTTGTGCTCTTTTCCTAATTAGACAGACAGTCCAGCAGGATGCTAGACTGTCAAAAGTACTGGTGCTGACAATTAAGTGCTGGTGCCGAGCCCCGGAAACCACAGGCTCAAATTAAGCACTGGTGTGTGTGTGTGAATGTGGACTGTTTCCAATCTTAGCAACATGATAAGTTGTTGGGTGTGTTTGCACATACAGGTTTCAGGTCCTCACACAGCTAGACAGAGATAAAAATAGAATCGCACTAACACGTAAGGTTGAATGGAGAAACCAGATGACTCCATGTCACCAGGACACTGGTTTTCCAGTCCTGGGATTTCATTTAACAAATAGTTGTGGATAGGAGAGGATTGCTTTGATTCCTTTCAGCCAATTGCACTTGAAAGAAATTACTGGAAAAAGGGAAGTGCAGAAATGGAAACCTGGGGACATGCGGTCATCCGGTCACCCTAGGCTTGCAGGGCTCTCATGCAATTAAATGAGAAAGTCCTGTTTTAAGTTGGCCACCTTGTAAACATGATCACACAGCACTCTTAGATGAGGAGATGCCTCTTGTAATGAGTGAGAGGTCTACTGATTATCCCTTAGGTAGTACTTGTCTCTATGTTTTCGTGCTCATTTTTTGTGCCTCCTCTATGCCAGGGTCCTAGTCACAGCCTCACCCTCTGATCGAATCACACGAAGGGGAGGGCGGGCATTCGAGTTGCAGGGATGCCAGGGGACCTACTACAAGAAAGGAAAAGGGCCCTTTGACTGCTGTTGTGGTAGTACCATTATTGGGGTTCAATGGGGCCCTCAGCGTTTTGGGCCCCGGTGCACTGCACCTGCTGCACCAATGCTAGCTATGCCCCCGGTGGAACCTTTGGAGCAACTCACTGAGCTGTCCATTTAACATGAGGGCATCCCCTGCAGCTGCTGCTTGATTTCTTAAGTCTAACCTCTCTTCTGTACCAGCCTCTCCCCCTGGGCCCTGCTTTCTATCCATTCAGAGCTCCCAGCAGCTCCTCTGCTGCTCAAAGGCTGCTCAGTTAACATGCTGAGTGTCTGGCATGCCTAGAAGTGGCATGGCTAGCCCTTTTGCTGCTTATGGCGGTCCCTTCGTGTGTCCCCCCACCCCACCCCCCACACCTTGCTACGCCACTGATGCCTGGTATCTGCTGCCTGGCTGCTCGCTGCCCCATCACTGCCCCTCCAGCTCTTTACTGCAGTAGGCATTAGGTCGGAACTAATCCAAAAAGTGGGGACCCAGAGATGTGCACCCCTTGCTTATGACCTCACTCTCCCATCGGGAGCTCCCCCTGTAAGCGTGAGCAGAGTGGGCTGGCCTGGCGTACGCGAAGCTCCTACACCTCCCAAGCTCTTCTCAGCCGGCAGGAAATGCTCTACCGTTTCTCTGCTGCATAAAGTGCAGCACAGATTAATGACGAATGAGTGCACGACTATAAATGAAGTATAAAAGGCACAATCCTGAAGGGAGTGTAATCCCAGCTACTATTGAAGCACTCTGCACCAGGCACAGTACCAGCTCTACTGCAATGCCTGCAAGTGCTCCAGTGCCTTTGCCTCTGCAGTGATCTTTGTGCAGTGGGCACTGTCTGCTAACTATGGCACTGCAAACATGGGGCCCGATTCACAGAACAAACTTAAGACAAAATGCTAAACTTACTACTTTTGGTATACACAGAAGTTAGGATTTTGTCTTAAAACAGACTTAAGACAGACTTAAGTTAGGATTGTGTCTTAAGTTTGTATTAAGTCTGTCTTAAGACAAACTTAAGACAAAATCCTAACTTCTGTGAATATCAAAAGGAGTAAATTTAGGATTTTGTCTTAAGTTAGTTCTTTGAATCGGGCCCATGGTTAGTGCCATGCATGCAGTGAGGATGACTAAGGACCCTTATGCCTACTGAGACATGGCGCAGATCAAAAAGATGCGCTAAAGATCACAGAGGACGAATCATAGGGAGAATTTGGGTATGCAGTCAAGATTTCCGAATTATGGTGAAAATCCCAATGTGCACTCAGCAGTACTGACTGTTGGATCAAAGCTCGCTTTGGGCTCAATTCTCAAACTGCACTTTCAAGTACATTTGTAATACTGCAAAAAGTACTACAAAATGCAATTCACAAACTACGTGTGGAGTTTCACAACTCTGCACTGCCTATACCTGTATATGCAGATTTCTCTGTCCCGACTGCTGGGTGTCCGGACATGTAAGTATACATTTTAGTAGTAAATGTGGAAAGGACTTCGTGGGAATAGGGGCAGCCTTACTACTAAAAGGGATGGGATTAGTGAGTAGTAAGAGAGGGCTAGCGAGCAGCTTCACCCACGACCCAAGAGTAAGCCAAATGCAGTGCTCTGTGGGTGAGACATGTAACTTACCCTTTTGTAGTAAGTTTACACTCAGAGTTTGTGAATACTAAATGTAGTTAACTTATCACTAAGTGAAACCTACTCAAAAATGTAACTAGCCCCAGAGTGTTTGAAACAGGCAGAGAGAACCACATGTCTCATCCACCCTAATCATTCAGTGATTCACTCTCTTATTCTTCAAGTCATGCAGTCAGGGATACATTCATCCATCAGTGCACTCTTCCATTCATCCATGCAGACATCCATTGTCTCTTCCTCATTTTGACCCATTGATGCAAATACACATACAAAATTATCAATCAATGAACAAGCACTCTGAGGTCTGCCGAACCTGTACCTATTAGCTTGGTAAAATGTGTTTATATGTACAGTAAACCCTAGTCTTCCGCAGAATTTTCATTATGCCTGCATAATCCTGCATAGTGCCCGAATTTATTGTAGATAATATGAAATTGTTTATTATCTGTGCCAGGCTATCCACCGACCTTGAAAACATGATATAAATGCCCAGAGGAGCACTTCCATTCGGAAACACCATAATTTTTCTCTAAATGGTGCAAAAACAGACACATCGAATGCTCTATGGCAACAGCAGGGGCTGGGAAATTCAGTGAGAGTTCGTCATTCACAGTAGCGTAAAGAAAAAGTCAACTGGAAAACCCAGTAGATATTTTCTTCTAACTTTTGAATCTACGACACAAAAAGATGTTTTCTTGTCTATATCAACATTTTATATTTTGCATTTTCAAATAATGGTTCAAATAACAGTGCAGCGGTTCAAGCCCAGAGATTTGCTGATGGCTTCCCCATTGGTAGCAAATTGTTTGATGGGCAAGTCCTTTTCTAAAGATTTAAAACTGGGCATTTAACCTTCAAATTGCCTGAGCAGACCTTTTCAGAATGTTATCTGTAATCAAATTAGTAATATGTTAGTGATTAGTACATTGCTCTCTGGCTCCGTGAAAGCGCCTCAAAGGAAACTCGTAGCAAACACGTATCGTTTATGTGCCAACAGGGATAAGAGTGTCTCTGCAAAACTCAGAGCACCTTGCGGCGCATTACATCTGGAGCCTCGCTTAGTACCTATAGCATACCTGCACATATATTCACTAAACCACCTGGGCTCACTATTCACCTGGACTCACACTCATCGGACACTCCTTCACAACAAGTCACTTGTCTGGAACTGACTGGAGCGAGACCCTACAGTACCTGAAATCGGGATCCTCCATAAAAGAAACACTCACATACACCCTTCCGATATGGGAAGTGCTGCATTAGTGAGCCTGCACTTCATAATCCTAGGCCGCCTTGCAACATATGGGGGGAGGGGGGTCATGAAATCCTCACCAAGTTCTCTGTACAGTCCAAGGATCTGGTACTGGTACGTGCATAAATTAAGTCTGCTTCTCTGAGCTGGATTCATCCAAGAGCTGTTGATGGGCTGATGTTGCCAAAGTAACTCTTTGGAGACGTATGGTCAATAGCCAAGGGCTTCAAATTGTATTAAACATCGGAAAGGTCCTCGAACAGCACCAAACAGCTGTGCATGACATAAAGTCCTGTTTTTTCTACATATAGCAACAAACAATAGACAGATACTCTGTAAACCATGAACTGACCCCTTAACCACCTGCAAAATCTCACAAGATCTCCAAACAGCCATATTGAGAGTAGACCAAGGGCGAGATCTCATATCATCCATCAAGTCAATTCCACATGGGAATCCTTGATCTGCAACATCTCACACAGCTTTTATACTGCTTGTGCAACTCAGAATTAACCCCAACTACAACACACTTTATTGAAACTGACACTGGTTTGACAAAACTCTTGCAAGTAATGATGATCCTCCACTGTTGTCAATGAAAATCTCAACATCTAATTGATTAGTTGACCTGACTCTGTGCATCCAAAGATGACGGAGTAGTACAATTCGGGCATGGAATGTCCTGTCACACGTCAGGCAGACATGTGATGACACTGTCGGTGATGAGTGGTCTGTTCTGGACTTACATAGCTCATGCTTTCTCTGAGCCTCAGCAGTGCACCTCACCTCGGAGGTTTGGCAACCATTGTGAATGAGGCTGTGCCATGCTGGACGGTTCAGTGCCAGGGTTCCCCAGGTGGCGGTGTTGATCTCGAGGGACTTCAAGGAGGCCTTCAGCAAGTCCTTGAACTGCTTATTTTGTCGTCCATGGGAGTCCTTTCCATGAGTGAGGTCTCCATACAAGTGCTACTTGTGGATGAGCTCATCTGACATTCTGACAGCATGCCCGGCCCATCTGGTCAGGGCTTTCATCAGTGGTGTATGAACTAAATGCAGTCTGGCTCTAGAAAAGACTTCAGTATCCGACACTGTCCTGCCATCAGATTCTCGAAAGCTTGCACAGACAGGACATGTGAAAGTGATTGAGCCGCAGTACATGACTCCGGCAGACAGCCTATGTCTCGAAGGCGTACAGGAGAGCTGGAAGCGCCACTGCTCGGTAGACCTTCAGCTTCATTGGTAGGCTGATCCCTAAGGTTCCCAAATCTTGGACCGCAATCTATGAAAGGCTGAGCTGGCTTTTGCAATTCTGCAGTTTACTTCAGCATCGATTGACTCTACTGAGGAAAGGGTACTGCCCAGGTACGTGAAGTGCTCCACTGCCGGCAGTATCTCTGCATTCACAGTGATAGATGGTTCAGTGTACGGAGTGTGGGAAGCTGGCTGGCGCATGACCACAGTCTTCTTAATGTTGATGGTGAGACCAATCTTTAGAATTGTAGAGTGTCTTATTTTTAACTCTGTACAATTTAAAGAAGAGGAATTGCATATATTCAACTAAGGACAATGTGGGGTATTTTTTAATTTTTAGATTTAGTTTTAGTGAAAAAAAACCCTAGTGTATGATCTCCTTTGTGCATGGTGAAAGTGACGTGTTGAAGGCTCTGAATGTGTTAGGAATTCAGAAATGGGTGAATATAATTTCGTTGGATATTGGCCCAAGTAGATGTTGATGACTACCAGGACTAATTCTTAAAACTCTATAAAGAGCTGGGTGCATATGATAAGTGAACTGGTAAATGGACTAGTACTTGTCCACCCCAGACTTACCAATACTGAGGGTTCTGATCCATTGCACGCTGGACCATGAGGATTCATTAGGAAACGATAAATTAGTCCTGTACCCCGGCACTTCTTTTTTTCGTCCCACAAGGTAGTGTAGTAGTAGAACAGATGAATCTTCCCTCATCGTCTGATTCATTTTCTCATTTTGGGGATGGATGAGGGTGGCTGCTACAGAGTGAATACTCTTAATGTGTTTGAAAGCTATTAAGCTAGCACTGGACCTATCTTTATCACTGTGACAGAATTAATGACTGCATTGTCTCATGGTCACTGAAATGAGTGTCTGTTCCATTATAGCTGGTGCTTTGTGACAGCCTGTGTAATAGTGATTGCTGTAGACTGCCTTATGCCAAGGAGCACTCTATTTTTTTAGTTATTCCTTATACATGGAGATGTTGATTCAAGAGCTGTGAGTGTCAGATATGACAACCTGCTTTCCAGTATAGCACAAAATCTGAACATTTTATGTTTGGCTTGCCCCAATTCTGTAGGAATATTCCACAAATATTCCCATTTTATACCCCTTGTAGATGTTTTGGGACCAATTCACAAATGCATGTAAAAATACATAAAAGAGTACTACTCTAATCTGCCTTTGTAAATTGGTTCCAGAGTAGTAAAAGCACACACAGATATTTAAATCTACAGCCTAATGCAGTTTGACAACTTTGTAGACATTCCAAAACTCAAATTTGAATCAGAATGTAATGTTGTGCCTGTCAGAATTTTCTATGCAAATTCCAAGGAAAATTGAGTAATTTTTCAAACAAGACAGTGAGAATTCTGCAAAAGGGGAGTGGAATCCCGTATGCAAATACATATTTTTTAATTTATTTTTCTCCATGTAGATATTTTTCCCCTACGCCCCCACTATATTTGGGGGTGATCCATCCCTTCATGCCCTGGAAAGAAATTCATGCCAGTCCTTGACTGCAGTAAAAATACGAACCCTGCCAGGCTGGAAAAAGGAAATAAGAGACGAATGTGAATGCTCACAAATGTAGTTGTTTATGGTTGTTTACAAACATCCAAGGCCATCCAGGCCTTGGAATGTGCACAAATGTGCAAATTTCCACCCCTTGATTGAGATTTATGGTTGTAGAGAATACTTTTGTATATTCCTGACAAACGTAACCCAGGTAAGTAAATTAAGGCATATACTTATGTTTACAAAAGAATTTCCCTTGTGAATAAGCCCCATAGATTATTTTTAAAACCTATGATAAAGAAAGGCCTACATATTCTTAGAAGTATTTACGTTCAGGCTATGTGTAACCATAGACTTCCAGGGGCACAGCTTAAATTGCAAATAAAATGTGTCTATTCAAAGTTTTTCTTAGAAGCATGATGAAAGCTGTGGTGTTTGCTAGAGTTTCAACATCATGTATTTTACTTACCCCACCCTACACAGTCTGCCTCACTATCTCACTCTTGCAGGTTCACTTTGTTACTTGCTTTCTCCATTTGTCAATGTTATCTTGTTTTTTGCTTCTGACTTTTTTCCCCCTTTGCTGCCTTTATCTCTTTTGCTCTGGGTCAAAGTCTGATGATGAAAAATAAGTCCAGCTCCCTAAAAATGAGTGCAGATGCCCACCACCTGCAACCACTGACGCACATTACACACTGGCTAGCTTCACAACTATAGCCCAAACTATCATTGTGCATCCACTGCCGGTGACATGGATTTCCAGCAAATAGCATTGTACCATATAGGACAGTGAGGTTGAGTACACTTGGGGGCATATTACCAACCAGTAGCGCTATTTATCTCTAACTAGGCTTAGCAACAATTTTTTTATCACTAAGCATCGCCGGAAATTATCGCTGAGATAACGTGATATTAGCAACGTTTATCTCCAAAGTGTTAATTTTTCCAGCGATAGCGTGAATATCGCTGAGAATACACCTCCCGTTGGATAACATGGCTAAGAACTGGTCTGAGCAGGCGTTAGTTTTTGGCGATAGCAGGAATATTTCCAGCGCTACGCCCGCCTTGCTAATAGGCGATAGCGACGTTAGCGACTGCTTTCAGTCGCTAACAGGTTGGGTACGCCCACTTTGCATGTCATTAGCGATAAATATCGCTGACATGCAAAGCGGGTCCCAAACCGCCTAACATCAGTTAGCGACAGCTTGCTAATATAGCGATAGAATTATCGCCGCTTAGCGGCCGAAAACTGGCGATAATTGCCTATCGCCCCCCCTTGGTAATATGCCCCTTGGTTCCCAAATCATGGAATTCCCTTCTTCTACTGCTCAGGCAGAATGACAATTTCAGGAAACACCCTAAAACATGCTTGTTTGTGTAATCATGATTTCCTTGGAGTCAGGCAGGTCTTTTAGCACTGGGAAGCCCGACGGGTAGCCATGCGCTTAAGAAATGGTTTGAATTGAAGTGAGTGTAGCTGAGAGTCACAATGATAGACTTGCTGTAGACTTATAGTGGCACGGGTACGCCAGTAAAGTGAAGTGAGATGGATCACTGCAGTTTCCTGTGCTATGCATAGTAGGGGAACCTATTCAAACGCGGAGGACCCTAAAATCAAGGCAGCTATAGAAAGAGGCATACTATTCCCTAGAGTCTGAGGTTTTTAAGCTTACAAATGATAACACTATGCAAACTATTGGAGAGGTATTTTATTGGTATTGCACCTGTCTAAAAAACAAGTCAAGTCCACAGTAATGAAAATGGATCACTGACAGAATATCGGGAACTAAAATATTGTGTGGACAGAATCTCATATCACAAATAACAAGGACCAGAATATCGAGAAGATAAGTGCAAATAGGTGGGTATAGAGTTACTGGTCCTGATTCACAGAACTAACTTAAGACAAAATCCTAAACTTAATTCTTTTGGTATTCACAGAAGTTAGGATTTTGTCTTAAGTTTGTCTTAAGACAGACTTAAGACAGACTTAAGACAAAATCCTAACTTAAGTTTGTCTTAAGACAAACTTAAGACAAAATCCTAACTTCTGTGAATACCAAAAGTAGTAAGTTTAGGATTTTGTCTTAAGTTAGTTCTGTGAATCGGGCCCACTATTCTTAATGCCACATCTATATACCTTGAAGAAATATATTGTCAAGGTACGTATATGTGGAGTAAAGTGGGTAAAACTTTGCTTACCTATCGAAACTTCCCTTCAAAATATTTTTGACCTCGATATTCTTGCCACAATATTTGGACCCATGATATTTTTGTTTCCCTTATTCTGTCTAAATAACAATTCAAACATTATTTTCTATGTGGAAATGACAGGTTTGCCAACAGTCAGCCTTTTTTATGTATTTCATGTGTCATAAGTGGGAGGTGCAACTATTTGGATTTAGCCCTATAACACCAGAAGTGCAGACTGCCACTGCCTTCACTCCCTGCCACCACCAGACAAACTATCCTAACTCATCAACAGTTAAAGAAGGTTTTTGTATAAAACATTTTTATTAGTTTTATAATCACACAATTAGAACTGTTCTGGGAAAGCAGTATCATACGTCTTAATGATTTTCAGATCAGACCTCTGGATTGTTGTCACTGCTTTTAACGTTCAATGTAAACATGATTTTTCTCGGACCAGTTCCACCCACTCCGTGAACTACCGCTGAAGTCCCCTCCCTTTTTATTTTTATATCCGTTTAAGATACATTGCACAACATTTTTCTAAATGTTTTTTTCTGTCTGACACAATAAAAAGACAAGGCACCACCCCAACAGATAAAGTGGGAAGGTTGAGAGCATGGAAGTTATTTAGGGGTAACCTGGGGTCTCAGCTTGACCCTTGGCTTGCCCCTTGCTACCCCTGGCACTACTTTTGTGACCCCTGACCTCACAGCTGGCAAAATCAGTGGCTGGAACACAGGGGCAGCTCTTCCTAATGGACGCTGGTTGGAGCTCCACTTACCTGGTTTCTGTCAATTCTTTTATTATACAAATAGAGAATGATATTATTCATTACTAGTGTAATAACAAATGGGAGTACATTATCTGGAATATGACCATATCTGGAAGTTAAGGTAAGTAACAAAATGCTTTTAAATGTATGTTGTGTGTATGCTTGTGGGTGAGAGTGTGTTTATGTGGGTGAGAGTGTGTGTTGCGTTAGTATGTGTAAACATGTGTGTGAGAGTCCAAATTAAGGTCAAATGGCGTGCATTGTTACTTCCTCAACCCCTGGCATTTTGGTGAATTGACGTTCATGGTTGAGAAATGTAGCATTGGAGTCAACCTTTCCTTGACCTTTCTATCCAGGGTCTTACTCACTGCCTCTTGATCACTAACACAGATTGCAGAGTTTGTTGTGAATGAAATATGATTTGGGACTATATTGCAAAGTAAAATACATTGGGCCTGATTCTAAAACATTTTGATGTGAGTAGGATTGATTTTATCTTGTGGTACCCCTTGCTTACTCATGTATTCCAGTAGTAAGTCAGGAGTACTACAAGAGTAAACTACTGCTAAATCTTTGTGAATCGGACCTATTGTCATTGCTTACCTGCAGTTCCTTGAGGGGACTGAAGGGAGAAGGTTATGATTGCTCTTGTTAGAAAACAAAATCTAACAACATTATAGGGCATCAACAGTGCAAAATGTCGGAAAAGCATTCTTCAACTATCAGGGGGTATCTGTATGTTGCACACAAGGAGTAATATCATGGTAATGCCACATAAGAGAGCAAGGTGAATGTTTAGATGCATGAAGCGTAGTATAACTTTGCACACACAACGGCTGAGGCCTCCTCTGAAGTATCGTATCCAGCAGTGGTGGCTGGTGAACTTAAAAAGTGGTGAGGCGTAGATTCAGAGCACGGATTTGTGTGAACGAGTGTAGACTTACCTGGGAAGGGCAGGATATTTTATTTCATTTTTAAGAATTGGTTAAAATAGTGCATTTTCCCTTACAATTTCTTTAATAAATTGATCAAAAATCTATCGTTTCTGGACCCATTTCTAGTTGAGGTACCAAAGGGCATGTCTGAAGCCATTACTAAACTAACTCAGTGGGTCAATGCAGTCACTTCAAAATCTGTTTGCATCTGCAAGTCACAATATATTATGATAATGGTAGAAAGGACTCAGCCTTTTACCATTTGATCAAATAAACACTGCCGAGTTGTAGCATATTTCAACATCTGAGATAATGGATAGTGGAGACTGAAAGATCAGGATTTTTATTTAGGTATTGATTTACATTAGACCGCAGGGCGTGCCAGGAGGGAGAGCTTAACAAACACATCTCCATTAACTGACTCACGTGCAGGCTGCTCTGCAAACCACAGAGCCACGGGACCACCATCCATGGGCTACTAAGAAAACACTGAGCGGCGATGCAAATGGCAAACTGTGCAGTATTCAAATGCCAAAAATGAAATAATAAAAAACATTGGAGGTGGAGGGTAAATTGTTACTCTTGGTATTATACAGGGGGGTTGGCATGCAGATGGTAACAAGACTAGGGGCCACATGCATCATTATTTCAAATAGCGATTAACTAGTTGCGAATCACTGTGAATTGCAATTAGGTAATCGCTATTTGAATGTATGAAACTTCATGAGTTTCACTTAGCGATTCCTATTAGGCTGATCGGCCTACCTCATTAATATTCATGAGGCAGGTCCCAGTTTGCAACCAATTAGGAATAGCTAAAATCACAGGGATGGTGGCTTCCTGGGGTCATCCGACCATCATGTCTGTGATTGTTTTTTTTTAATGCAACCTGTTTTCCTTAAAGGAAAATGGGTTACTTGGGAGAAAAAAAAATGAAGTGTTTTCCTTTCATTTTTCAAGAGTAGGGAGTGGTCCTTGGGTCCACTGCCTGCTCTTAAAAATAATTTGTACAAACATTCACAAAGGAGAGGGGGTTTGCGAATGGGTTACCACCTCCTTGAAGTAGGTGGTAAAATGCAAATGCTTTGCGATCGCATTTCGGTCGCAAAACATTCCTACATACCAGTGCATTCGATTTTAGGAAGGGACGCCCTAAACACACCTCTTCCTAATACCGAATCGGTATGTATTCGCAATTCCAAATTGCGCATCGGTAACATATTACCGAATAGGAAATTGGAATTCATACATATCAAAATGCATTTTACCAGTCGCAAAGGTTTGCGATTGGTAAAATGCTTGATACATGTGGCCTTAGGTGTTTACAGTGCCCCAAAGCCTCTTAACTGAACAAACAAACAACATTACGAGCCAGCAGATCAACAGAAAACACTTGCCCTCAGGGGCGTAACAAACACCCACGCAGGCCCCGCAGTGCGGGGGGCCCCCACTCTCTTCAGTAAATGAAGGGGCCCCCGGCCCCTCAGCACTTCAGAGAGCTGTGAGAGAGGCTTGCGCTGAAGCAAGCCTCTCTCCCTCTAAAACAGGTGCAGGCTGTCTGCAGCCTGCTCCGAGCCCCTCTGACTGAAGAGAAACAAAGTAACAAGTTGCAATGTTTCTCTTCAGTCAGAGCTAGCAAGGCCCGGAAGGAGGATGGGGTGGGTGGGGGCCCCGAGCAGGAGGCAGCACAGAGCAATTAGGACGCAGAACAAGTCATGAGGTCAGGTCTACCTAGTTGTGAGAGGGGAAATGGAGATGGTGTTCTTCTGACAGGTTTTGAAGGCACATACCACACTCATGACAAGAGTATGGATGCAAATATGCATGGTATTCATGAACTAAAGAAGAATGGGCAGACGGGTATGCTGTCCCACACACTTGCAAGACTAGGTTTTGAATTAATGGTTTCAAGATCCTATCTTCTCAATGTTGTCAAATATTGTAGTTCTATTTCACAACTTTGGTTGTCATGTAACACAGCACCTTTAGCTGTAGCTCTCCACTGTGAAGTATTTTAAACAATAGCTTGATTCCTATAGGAAATCTTTGGGTTGGATATTTTCGAGCTTTCTGGTGAGAGTGGTGTGGAAAGTTTGTATTCTTTAGTGAATGTGCCTCTATAACATCAGTATATTGTTTCTCTGAATTTAAACTGTGAGAAAGGTGGAGTATGTCTTGAGTCGGTATCCCCTTTGGGAGTGGGGGCCCTCAGAGTCAGACTGTCAGCATTCTCAAGGGCAAAGCTCATATGAGAAGGGATGAGGCAGCAAAATGGTGCCCTCAGGTAAGCACTCTTGTTAGCACTCACCATGTGGGCGTCCGCAGGGGGGTTTGTAAGGGGGGAAGAGAAGGGTGCAAGGTAGAGAGGAGATGAGTGCAAGGCAGAGAGGAGATGGGTTCCAGGTCTTGTGAGAAGGGTGCAAGGGGGAGGGGAGAAGGGTGCAAGGTAGAGAGGAGAAGGGTGCAAGGCAGAGGGGAGAAGAGTGCAAGGCAGAGAGGAGATGGGTGCAAGGTGGGGTGGAGATGGTGCAAGGCAGAGGGGAGAAGGGTGCAAGGTAGAGAGGAGAAGGGTGTAAGGCAGAGGGGAGAAGAGTGCAAGGGGGAGGGGAGAAGGGTTCAAGGCAGAGGGGAGAAGGGTGCAAGGCATAGGGGAGAAGGGTGCAAGGCGGAGGGGGAAAGAGTGCAAGGCAGAGGGGAGAAGGGTGCAAGGTAGAGGGGAGAAGGGTGCAAGGCAGAGGGGAGATGGGTGCAAGGCAGAGGTGAGAAGGGTGCAAGGCAGAGAGTAGGGTGCAAAGCGGAGGGGAGAAGGGTGCAAGGGGGAGGAGGGAAGGGTGCAAGGTAGAGGGGAGAAGGGTGCAAGGCAGAGGGGAGAACGGTGCAAGGCAGAGGGGAGATGGGTGCAAGGTAGAGAGAAGAAGGGTGCAAGGCAGAGGGGAGAAGGGTGTAAGGCAGAGAGGAGAAGGGTGCAAAGCGGAGGGGAGAAGGGTGCAAGGCGGAGGGGAGAAGGGGAGCAGGGTGCAAGGCAGAGGGGAGCAGGATGCAAGGCAGAGGGGACCAGGGTGCAAGGCAGAGGGGAGAAGGGCACCAGGTGGAGGGGAGAAGGGTGCAAGGCAGAGGAGAGAAGGGTGCAAGGTAGGGAGGAGAAGGGTGCAAGGCAGAGGAGAGTAGAGTGCAAGGGGGAGGGGGAGGGGAGAAGGGTGCAAGGCAGATGGGAGAAGGGTGCAAGGCAGATGGGAGAAGGGTGCAAGGTAGAGAGGAGACGGGTGCAAGGCAGAGGGGAGAAGAGTGCAAGGGGAGGGGAGAAGGGTGCATGGCAGAGGGGAGAATAATGCAAGGCAGAGGGGAGAATGGTGCAAGGTAGAAAAGGGTTCAAGGCGGAGGGGGAGAAGGGTGCAAGGGGAAGGGGGAGAAGGGTGCAAGGCAGAGGGAAGAAGGGTGCAAGGGGGATGGTAAAGAAGTTAAAAATGTGCCCCCCCTCGGAAAACGGGAAAAGGGTGCAAGGTAGAGAGGAGAAGGGTGCAAGGCAGAGGGGAGAAGGGTGCAAGGCAAAGGGGAGAAGAGTGCAAGGCGGAGAGGAGATGGGTGCAAGGTGGAGTGGAGATTGTGCAAAGCAGAGGGGAGAAGGGTGCAAGGTAGAGAGAAGGGTGCAAGGCAGAGGGGAGAAGAGTGCAAGGGGGAGGGGAGAAGGGTTCAAGGCAGAGGGGAGAAGAGTGCAAGGGAGAGGGGGGAAGGGTGCAAGGCGGAGGGGAGAAGGGTGCAAGACAAAGGGAAGAAGGGTGCAAGGCAGAGGGGAGAAGGGTGCAAGGCAGAGGGGAGATGGGTGCAAGGTAGAGGGGAGATGGGTGCAAGGCAGAGGTAAGAAGGGTGCAAGGCAGAGAGTAGGGTGCAAAGCGGAGGGGAGAAGGGTGCAAGGGGGAGGAGGGAAGAGTGCAAGGCAGAGGGGAGAAGGGTGAAAGGCAGAGAGGAGAAGGGTGCAAGGTAGAGGGGAGAAGGGTGCAAGGCAGAGGGGAGAACGGTGCAAGGCAGAGGGGAGAAGGGTGCAAGGCAGAGGGGAGAAGGGTGCAAGGCGGAGAGGAGAAGGGTGCAAGGGGGAGTGGAGAATGGGGCAAGGCAGAGGGGAGAATGGTGCAAGGCAGAGGGGAGAAGGGTGTAAGGCAGAGAGGAGAAGGGTGCAAAGCGGAGGGAAGATGGGTGCAAGGTGGAGGGGAGAAGGGGAGCAGGGTGCAAGGCAGAGGGGAGCAGGATGCAAGGCAGAGGGGAGCAGGGTGCAAGGCAGAGGGGACCAGGGTGCAAGGCAGAGGGGAGAAGGGCGCAAGGTGGAGGGGAGAAGGGTGCATGGCAGAGGAGAGTAGAGTGCAAGGGGGAGGGGGAGGGGAGAAGGGTGCAAGGCAGATGGGAGAAGGGTGCAAGGCAGATGGGAGAAGGGTGCAAGGTAGAGAGGAGAAGGGTGCAAGGCAGAGGGGAGAAGAGTGCAAGGGGAGGGGAGAAGGGTGCATGGCAGAGGGGAGAATGGTGCAAGGCAGAGGGGAGAATGGTGCAAGGTAGAAGAGGGTTCAAGGCGGAGGGGGAGAAGGGTGCAAGGGGAAGGGGAGAAGGGTGCAAGGCAGAGGGAAGAAGGGTGCAAGGGGGATGGTAAAGAAGTTAAAAATGTGCCCCCCCCCCCCCCCTTGGAAATATTTCTGCGTACGCCCATGGCAACACACACTACTTTGTGAGAGAGAGTGGGAGAGAGAGTGGAGTGAGAGAGAGAGTTTAGAGAGAGTGGAGAGAGAGAGTGGAGAGAGATAGAGTGTAGAGAGAGTTGAGAGAGACAATGGAGAGAGAGAGAGAGAGGAGAGAGAGTAGAGAAAGAGGGTGGAGAGAGACAGTGGAGAGAGAGACAGTGGAGAGAGAGACAGTGGAGAGGGAGAGTGTAGGGAGACAGTGGAGAGGGAGTGGAGAGAGTGGAGAGGGAGAGAGTGGAAAGAGAGAGAGTAGAGAGAGAGTAGAGAAAGAGACAGTGGAGAGAGAGTGGCGAGAGAGTAGAAAGAGAGTGGAGGGAGAGAGAGGAGAGAGAGTGTGGAGAGAGTAGAGAGAGACAGTGGAGAGAGAGAGTGGAGGGAGAGAGAGTGAATAGAGAGTGGAGAGAGAGTGGAGAGATAGAGTGGAGGGAGACAGTGGAGGGAGAGAATAGAGTGGAGAGAGAGTGGAGGGAGACAGTGGAGAGAGAGTGGAGAGAGAGAGAGAGGGAGAGTGAGAGAGTGGAGAGAGAATAGAGAGAGAGAAAGTGGAGAGAGGGTGGAGAGAGAGAGAGTAGAGATAGAGTTGACAGAGTTGAGAGAGAATGGAAAGAGAGTGGAGACTGACTGACTCAGAGACTGAAGACTGACTGACTGAGAGACTGACTGGCTGAGAAACTGACAGAGAGAGAGAGAGATACTGACTGACAGAGAGAGAGAGACTGACTGACTGACAGACTGACAGAAAGAGAGAGAGACTGGCAGACTGGCTGACTGACAGACTGACTGACTGAGAGAGACTGACTGACTGAGAGACTGAATGACAGAGAGAGAGAGACTGACTGACTGAGAGAGAGAGA
The DNA here is from genome assembly GCF_964263255.1 of Lissotriton vulgaris. Taxonomy (NCBI): domain Eukaryota; kingdom Metazoa; phylum Chordata; class Amphibia; order Caudata; family Salamandridae; genus Lissotriton; species Lissotriton vulgaris. The sequence goes on from NC_141697.1 coordinate 1,179,282,717, forward strand.
CTGACTCAGAGAGAGAGAGACTGTGATAGAATTGGGGTCACGGTGTGTATGAAGCTATGCAATGCCTCTGAAGATTGCTATTGTCTATTAATAAAAATGTATTATCAAAATGTGCTCTTTGTAGTTACATCTGCTTTTGAAATACTGCATTGTCGCTTTGTCTAATGTTTTAAAACGGAAATGAAAAGGAGTAGTGGATGCACTTTTGTCAAAACTGAACGATGAGTGGGCCCGGTGTTGTATATCATGACAGGAGTCTGCATCAGAAAACCCACCTAGAATTGGGCAAACTTCCCTGGCGTACAGATGGCAGAGACCCTGTAATGAATGGACCACCACCTATGATAGCTGCTGCTGGCAGACTAAGCCCAACCTTTGTCTCCACCATCCAGTGCTACTTATCACGGCTGTATTGGTGACAGTGGCGTTACAATAGCCCCGCATCCCCCGCAGTATGGCGGGTCGCTGGCCTGAGAGCTCTAGACTGGCACGGAGGATGGGAGGGGGGCCCCCTCCATGTAGTTTGCAGGGGGGCCCCCTCAAGTTTCGTTACGCCACTGCTTGCCCTATAAACAAACTTACCAGGGCCATCCAAAATAATCATTTCTTCAGCGACAATATGCTAGTGACATTAGAGCAAACATTTCAAGAAACAGAATATTAACTACAGTGTTTTATTTATGGAGAGTGACTGCAAATAGTTTTTTTTTACTTTCGACAAACAATATGACCACGTGACTGCATTGATCAGCATCAAATATGCTGTTGAAGGCTGAGAAGTGACTACAATATCTGCCAGAAAAAAATAAACATTGAAGATTGCCAGCTTAGCTCATGGGCACTGCGTTCCTGAAGCCCTGATGCATAGCATGACAAACCTGTCACTGCTTACACCACAGTCTATCCCTGCCAGAGTGGCTCCCTCAAACAGCTGTGGTGTGCACAGCACACCATAGTGCTTAATTTGACCTGGCGGTTTCCCGCTGTTGGGTACCAGCACCTAATTGTTAACACCAGCGATTATGACAGTCTACCACATTGTGGCATTGCTAGTCTAATTTAGGAATGAACTCAACAGTTATTTATTAATTCAATACACATTAAAAATGACTAACACTTGCAGCCTAAACCATTCTTATAGCTTTGGGGGCCTGGAATAGCCTGACTGGTCACCCTGGTAGGAGTGCGATGGTTAGTAGTTGTGTTGGTTCAGTCATTGGAAGCACTCGCAGAAGCAATGGTTGGTGCAAGCTGCAGTGGCCTCACGAGGAGGGACCTAGCACTTGTTTATTTACAATTAAGCACATGCTCATGGCCGCATCCTGCTCTCCAGTTGTGGCCCAGACGCATTCCATGCAGAAGGGCTCTCTCACTACTGCAGCCACGCCTGGCAGATGATGATGGGGAGGGAGTCAGCAGAAAGGGATGGGGAAAAAGAGAGCGAGAAAGAAACAGAGACAGGTAGGAAACGTTTAAGAGACACTTGTTAAGGAAGAGAGAAATAAGGGTGAGAGAGTGGAAAGAACACAGCTCTCAGGGTCTTCAGAGGGGACAGAGAGAGAGAGGGGTGAAATGAGAGAGAGAGGAGTGAGAAAAGAGAGGGTGAGACTGAGAGAGAGAGAAAGAGAGAAAGAGAAAAAGAGAGTGAGCATAGAGTGACAGTGGAGACACTGGGGAGCAAATTTACAAGCCTCTTGCGTCGCCGGTGCATCACGTTGCATCACTTACTGGTGGCGCAGCCTGCTAAGTGATATTTACAAGAACAGGTAAAGTCCCCCTGAGTGAGTTAACCTGTGCTTGTAAATATCGCTCCTGATCATGCAACACTTTGCGCGTTAGGGGTGTGATGTGGGTGTTGCTAGGGGTGTTCCCATGCAACACCCATGTCCACTGATGCATTTCCAGAGTTACGAGAAATCGTAAATCTGGAAATGCATCAGAATGCTACGCCACTCTAGGGGAGAAATTTCTCCTTGTTTTTTCCTCTTTCAGTGTGTGCTGGATTCTATTGCACACATTGGAAGAGGAAATCACCTCAATTAATTGTTTTTGTGCAGGAAGGTGTCCCTTCCTGCACAAAAACAAACTCCCCGTGATGCAGGCATCCTTGCACCATGGTGCAAGGGTGCCTGCGCCGGCGCATGGCAGCAGTTTGGGCACCAGCGAAGGGGGAAGCAAAGAGATGCAACATATTGTTGTAAACTAACTCAGCGCGGCACAGCAAAATGACTTGCGCCACCGCGCTGCGTTCGTTTCTTGTAGATCTGCCGCTCGGGCCATGAGGGCCCAAACGAGAGACCTGGTTAAGACCATTGACAGCGGAATCTAGAGACTGTTCACAAAACAAACAAAAGACGTAGGTTGTGGAGAGTGGCAATGAGTACAGATGAGGCAGCAAGGACATGACAGTGGGCGAGGCAGAGAAGAGATAAGTAAATAACGGCGATTAGAGGTGGACTCAACGAATACATCAACGCGATAGAGGCTAGGAGAGTGGGAAGTGTGGAGTAAAAAGAAAATAAGACATTGAGAAAGAGGGAGGGTGGAGGCAGAGAGAGAGAGGGACACACAGAGAGAAAGTGAGAGAGAGAGAGAGAGAGAGAGAGAGAGAGAGAGAGAGAGAGAGAGAGAGAGAGAGAAAGAATGAGAGAGAGACACTGCTTTCTGGAAGAGACTGCCAGGGCCACACTGGCCGGACCGGGCATTGTGGGTCATCTAAAGGAACGCAAGCCAGCACCAGAGCCTCAGATGTGATAGAATTTGGGGATGCAGTGCACGCAACAAAATTTGCTTTTTTTATTTATGTGTTTACTTTCCTGTATACCTCCGTAATCCATAGATTGCTACCCCCCACCCTGCCCCTCCCCCTCCTCACGTCACTGCCCGGCAGGTACTTCCACTACCGACGGCGGCTGGTGAGATATGAATTAATGAACAGTGCTGTGTTGCAGCTGTGCTACTGGAATGCCTCAAGGCGCTTCACTTTTCCTCTGTGATGCATGAGTGAGGGCACTCTTGAGTTCCCTTTTCACGAAGTAGAGGAAAGCAGCATTTTATTACTGTTGAGCACTGTCTTCTACATAAAACTTTGGAACAGGCTTATCAGGGCCTAGTGAGTGGTCACATACATTTTGAAATGTTTACTGTTCACTGTCACCTTGAAAACATAATATGATGCACAGCCATAATGGATAAATAAACATATTGGTCAATGTTAATGTGAAAGCAACATTTTGACTAAAGGAGCGGGTGCACAGACGATTCTGAAACTGTGGGTGGGTTTGGTAGGGCTATTCTAGCTTGTAAAGTGTTAAAGCAGCAGTTATTTTTTGAGTCCCTGCCTTATTATAAGTGTGTCTACTCATCTCTTATCTGACAGACACCCCTGCAAGGAATTTTAATCAAAATCATTTCCTATTTTTCAATCAAGTTCTTGCAACTTCAGATGATTCAATTTTGGAATTCTATACAAAACCACAGCTTTTGAGTTTAATAAGCTTTATTAAGTCATAAAATCAATACAATACACAATAGACCTACGGTATAACAATGTAGAGGATAACTTGTAAGCAAAGTAGAGTAGGCAATAAAATCATAGTAGAAAGCTGTTTACATTTTAGGGATAATATGGGAAAAGAAGAAGGGAGGGGGAAAGAAGGGGTAGAAAATATATATTCGCAAGCAGTAAACAAAAAGCAATATTTTGCTCCAAAAACAGTATTGTATAATGAACAAGTTAACTACTGAATAATACAGCTTTGATTATGCAGTATGGTGGTGTGTGGATTATCAACATAGATGGATGAAAAAAAGAGGCAGCACAGTCAAAATGCAACTCTGATCTGCATCTACAAGCACATCTCTGAGGCAGGCGCTCAACCTATCGAGCTACATTAAAGGAGTTTGAATTTGTTGTCTGTAAGAAGCAGCCTGGATGAAAAGGAGTTATCGCCTGATGTCCAGGCATGCAAGGACAGTCCATGTGCCAAGATCACATACTTTGTTGACAACCATGGCTTCCTTGCCTGCCTTGAGTCTGCCTGTCAACCCCGACGAAAAAGTCAACTCAACCCAAGGCCTGGCCACAGGCACGCACTCTCAGAAATAACATAGCTGAACGGACCACTCAGATAATATCTGCAACCAGTGTAGGACCGGTTACCCTCTACCCTTCGTCCCTTAGGCCTCGGTGCTACTGGTAGCTACGAACTAGACGATGTTGCGTATCCTGAACCATGAGAGCAGTTGGCCCAAGGCCCTGGACAGCTTAGTGTGAGCCCCAGGAAAGAATCTGGTCCAAGGCAATGGAGAGCTTTGTGGGAACCCCACCCCTTTCTTTGCTCGTCCCAGGGTGTGGTCAGCAGCTCTTGCTGATCCCACTCCCGCCTGCGTGATGATATGGAAAAGCCGCACCCTCGCGGTTGACATCAGCTTCGGGCACAACAGGTCAAAACCTTTTTTAAACACGTTACTTTAATTAGTACAATACATGACAGGATAAGACAGTACATTCGCCCTTGGTGGACATATCATTAAAAGTCAATATACCCTAAATTCTATCAATTTCGAGGTACAATATCATCCCATTCCCACCATGGTCGACAAATGCACAAAGTACAACTGAACAGGACCCGTCACCACTTAAAAATAAGTTCAGTAACAGCGAAGATTGACCAACATCATAAAAAAACATGCATTGCAAAAACTAAACAGGGAAAAAATTGGACAATGAACATCAATGCAAAAATGAGCAGCAGCGGTCAACCATACCAATACTTCTCCAGCAAAGAGCCCCCCACGCGCACCCAGGGCCGGACTGGACGTAGCAGGCACTGGGCATTTCCCCAGTTGGCCAGAGTGGTGAGGGCTTCTTTTGTGCCCATGGGCCCCGGTTTTGTCACTGCGGGCCAGTAGTAACAAAAGCAGAAGCAGTGCTTCTTGCTAGCACACCCTCCCTTCCCCGCCCTGCTCCCAGGGCAGATCAAGCAGCAGTCTGCCAGGGCTGGTTGCTGTTCCTAATTCAGCCCTGCCCGCACCTCCAAGAGGAGGAGGAGGAGGATCAGAGAAGACAAGAAGGCGGCAGAGAGCTCGGAGGGGAGGGGAGAAGGAGCAATTGCTGTATCCCCCATCAATCTGGCACCACTAACTAGGTGCCCACATAGAAACACGCTCACTTCCAAACTCAGCTTGGAATCCATCTCCCCACAACTCCACAAAAGATGCCCCTGGCTCCAGTTCCTGGGAGGCAGTGGGTGACCCATCCACTGGCAGCTCCACCCCCCCTACTCCAAAGTGTCCAACATGTCCCCCCAGAGCGCCAAATCTTGTTCAGTATTTTTATCAGTACACACCGCACGCAGTTGTGTCTCCTCCACCCCCCCCACCCCATTCATGCATGTCTATTATCCATTTCTGAACAGTTGGTGGTCAGGGCTGCATCCAATGGATCGCTACATGTCACTTAGCTAGCACCAGACCCAGGAGGGCGAACCTATGTTGCATTTTGGCCCCTCACCTAGGGGTCGGGAGCACCCCCAGTAGGCAGTGTTTGACTGGAGCTTCCACCAGTACATGTGTGATCTCTTGCAGAGCTTGTAAGACCCCTCACCAGAATAGTTGTAATTTATGGCAGTCCCATTCATATGGAGGAAGGACGCCAGATCCCACCCACACCTATGGCAAGCAGCAGACCGGGACCCGTTAATTCTATGTAATCATCGTTGAATCAAGTAGGTGCAGTGCAAATAGTAAAACTGGGTGAGCATGAACCGCGCAATACTAGTCACCTCCTTGACATGAGCAAAGGCGCAGAATTCCGCCGCCCGGGCGATTTTCGGCCTGCGTAGACGAGCTCGAGCGTCTGGCTTGCTACAGACGCTCCACTGGCTGCCGATCCGGAAGCGGATCCTGTTCAAATCCCTGACGCTGACGCACAAAGCTTTGTTTGGCTCAGGTGCTGGACATTTGAGGCGGAGACTAGCTTTCTATCGTCCTACCCGCTCCCTGCGGTCGGAATCCCTTTTTACAGCGGTTGTCCCGTGGGTGAGGAAGGCCCGCGCAGGGGGCGCGCATTTAGCTGTAAAGCTCCACAGCTGTGGAACTCGCTTCCACTTACGCTCCGTAGTACCGCCAACCTGCTCCAGTTCAGGAAGAGCTTAAAGACTTGGCTTTTTAATCAGTAGGCTTTTTATGTTTCTCTTGTTCCTCATTCTGTTTTAGCCTTGTTGTGTTATTTTTATTTTGAGCTGCTAGTGGAAAGCGCCGGGACACTCTTGTTGAGTAGCTGTGCGCTATATAAAAGCACTATAACATAACATAACATAACATAACATAACATAAGGCACTCTTCCTGTCGCTCTCGGAAAGTGGCTCGGGCAGGTCATCAGCCCATTCTCAGACCCCTGTCAAGTCATGCTGAAGATCTCATTTAAGAGCCTTGCAAATATGGGATATCAAACATCCATTGGAACCGGGATCCAATAGAAGTTGCAATGTCTTGGACTCCACAGGCTCGTGGCTTGTGTGGGATACCTCTGGATATTGCAAAATCTGGCCCTGCGGTAGCTGAAACAGATCTTGTGCCTCCTGTATCGTGAAGAAAGTGGCACTAGATACAGGTCTCCAGCCAGTGCTTAATTTGAGCCAGGGCTTTCCGGTGCTAAGCACCGGCACTGAATTGGTTTCCAGTGCTCGGCACCGGCACCTAATAGTCAATACCATACTTAGGACAGTCCACCACATTGTGGTGCTGCTCATCTAATTTAGAGAGGAGTTTAGGAATACAATATACATAAAGTTTGCTAATACCTGCCTTCTCAGACATTCCTTTAGCTTTGGGGACCTGGAATAATCTGAACTGCCGCATTTACATGCGAGAGAGATTGTTAGTCGTTTTAGCAGCAATGACAAGGACGATGAGTGGTGCAAGCTGCAGTGGCCTCCTGGTCAGAGCCCTGGCACTTAATATTTTACAAATTAAGCACTGTCGCCAGCCATGGTGCAGTACCATCCCTGAACCACTGCAACAGATCAATCCTTGATTGTGTAGACCTGAAGGGTGATCCCCATCGGAGGGACAGCAACCTAGCATAAGGAGCCCGATGCAACACTAGTGTAACCGCGTGCTTCCAGGCCACCGTCCCATGTCGGGCAATAAATGGGTAGTCGCTCGGGATACCTGCGCCCTGCAATAGGCAGTGCGTAAGATCTACACCCACACCCCACTCCTCCAGAAAGGTCTTTTCCTCATTCGGACCGTCCATGCACCGTTGTGTAGCTTATTGCAGAAGACCCTCAAAATAATACAGCTGCCGGTCTGGCCGCCCTATGCCCCATAGCTCGGTGTCCATTTTCAGGATGTACAGTTTTACTCTGCTTCTGTTATCAGCCCAACGAGGGACACCAGGAGACTATTCAATTTGGCAAATATAGATTTCAGAATTGGAAGTGGAAGAGGTCTGGCGCAGAGGCCAAGGGTGCCTGACTCCGAGGTTCATGGTTCGATCCCCGGCGCTGGCGGCAGGTTAGCCCAGCACCATGTGACTCTGGGCAATAGTTTGCTTAATCTTCCTGAGGACCCCCAGCGTCGGGACACCACTTTGGAGGTAGCTGTGCGCTTTACAAATACAAATACTGGTATTTTAGAATACTACACATGGTGTTCTGCAGGGCATACAGACAGCGGGGCAGCAATAACATTCTACTGGGCGACCCTGCCCATCACTGACAGAGGCAAGTGAGCCCATAAGTGAACCAACAGCTCTAGGCCCTCAAGAACTCTACCCATATTGAGATGCTAGCGGGCCTCCAGGGTATTTGCCACCTGAATCCCGAGGTACCGGAACTGGACCCTTTCCCATCTAAAGCTCAGTCGTGGGGAGACTAGTCGAATTCCCATGTCCCAGCACAGCTAAGGGGAACAGTACTGTTTTCTGCTTGATGAACTGCAGGCTAGACTCAGCACAGAATTCAGTCATAGTCTGCAGCAACACCCCAACAGACCTCCCTGGGTGCGTAACATAAACAAGTGTTTAAATGGGCCAATTGGGTGTAAGCCAAAGTTACCCTGCTTAGAGGAGTGAGCACAGGCACTTTTGCACTGGTTACGCATGTAAATGTAAATGTGTGTGTCTTGTAAAGGGCACTGCTACCCGGAGGTGTCCTGGCGCTATAGACCTCTGGGGAACCCGTCCTGGCTTTCCCTGTGAGATGTTCCCTCCTGGGTATCTCCAAGGTGAAACCAGGCATCCCCAGTGTTTGTGGGGGGCCGTTGTGGAGATGAGACAAGCTAATGCCCAGAGTTGCCGAGTGTGATCCCTGGTTAGAGTAGGCACCGAGGCAAGAATTATCGAGTCCTCTGACCCTGGTTCACGACCCTGACACGTCGGGGATTCAACCCTGGTCCCGGCTGCCCTCTGCTTCCGGGTCTGCCGCCTCTAACCAGTGAGCCACACCACTCCACCGAGTGACCATGTAGGGTCATAAGAGCAAAAAAACGAATTCAGCAAAAAAGGAGGAAACTAACAATCAGTATAATATATGTTTTTATCAAATGCAACATTTTTAATTAGATTTCAGTTCACGCACACAACAAAAAAGAAGCAAATGGATGTGCCCTGGCATTTTGCACCCTGTGACTTACGAAACTGTTCCCAGTTCATAGCCAAGTTGCACAATCTCCTGGATGGCTCACTGGGGATTTCCACCAGAGTCAGAAACCAATAAATAACTAAAGATATGATGTAATCTCTATGAATGCTGTTTTTTTATACAGGAGCCTAGGAAAACGGCTGGGGGGGGTACAGGTGACCACGAGGGACACTCCTGCAACAAAGAACATCTGAAACAGTGACTTTTCTTCAGAGCTGACAGAATGGGTGGATAGGGAGGACCCAATGTAAGAGAGCATAGTCACTATGCCATAGTGTAACATTAACCAAGCACCGCCTGTGATGTTGGTATGTTGGTCCTGTACATTCTATGGCTAGGCGTGGCCAGAGGCTATATAATAAATGGGCAAAGATCACAGGGATCTTTAACTCACGTGGCACTGTGTGCATGTTAACTCATTGCTGCTGCGCCAAAGAGCCAAGTTTAGGGCCTGGGGGCGTGGCCCTTGTACAGCTAGTGGGAGATCCAGATTTGGGATTTTTCGCTGGGGCTTCCTAGGTCAGAAAGGGTCAGCTGCGGCCCGTGGAGGGAGTTCCGTGGGGCAGATAGGCGGGGTGGGGAGGAGCAGGGTGGGGGGTGGTAAACAATGGAATATGGATAATTGCAGGTAAGTAAACAATTTAATAAATAAAACGAATTTCGTAACGCACCCTGCATCGCAAAATGCGATGTTGCGTGCGCTACGAAATTCGTTTTATTTATTAAATTGTTTACTTACCTGCAATTATCCATATTCAGGATTTTAGCACCCCCCACCCTGCCCCTCCCCCGCACCGCCTCCTTGCCCCACCAAACTCCCTCCATGGGCAGCGGCTGGAAAAGGTGGCAGCAGACTGGTGGAGAATCATCCCTTGCAGGCAAAATGCTTCTAAACAGGTACTCACACTGTTTGGTGAATAACTAAAATTTGAAGTGATTTCAGACTAGCAGTGCTACATTTCTTTATGGCATTCCAAAAAACGTGAAACAACATCAGAAGCCTCATTCAATGTATTTATTGTAATACAATGACCATAATGCACTGGTGTGGGCTAATGAGACAAAAGACTGGGTATAATGAAGCTAAGCATGAATTGTGTGGTATCAAAATATGTAGCCCATGGCCCAAAGTAAGACTGGGAGCAAAGAAAGGGGTATTTGAGCCACGAGCTGCATCTGTAAGTGATTTGCTGGCCCGATGGTGTGCATGCTCCATTCTGTTGTTTTTGGGCTCTCGTGACCGGATTCCAGGAGCAATGCTAGAGCTGCTCTGTGTGTGTGTACTGGCTCAGTTTGTTTGACTCTGTTAATTTGAATGTGTTGGTCGCTGGATAAAGAGCTTTCAGTTATTGCTCAGCTGAGGAGTCGGGGATTACACTCGCCACCATCACACTACACAGCAGCAGGCAGCACCCCCCTCCCAACACATACACACTTGTGGCCGTGCCACAGAGCACTCTGGCAACCTGAGAGGGCAGTGGTCTGGGCACCACTCTGTCAGGCAATGCAAGGGTTTTTCTTCCGCAGCCTTCCAGTGGAGCCTGACCATTACCACAGGTCACCTGGAAGCAGTGCTTAATTTGTCAAATATTAAGTGCCAGGGCTCTGACCAGGAGGCCACTGCAGCTCGCAAAACCCATCGCCCTTGTCATCGCTCCCAAAACAACTACGAACCATCTCTCTCACATGTAAATGCGACAGTTCAGATTATTCCAGGTCCCCAAAGCTAAAGGAATGGCTGGGGGGGGTTAGTTTTTAGCAATTTTAATGTATATTGTATTCCTAGATAACCCTTGTTCTGCTCATCTCTTAATTAGATGAGCAGCACCACCATGTGGTAGACTGTTCTAAGTATGGTGATGACAATTAGGTGCCGGTGCCGAGCACCTGAAACCAATTAATTGCCGGTGCTGAGCACCAGAAAGCACCAGCTCACATTAAGCACTGCCCTGAAGTTCCATATTGGCGTGGGTCATGCAAGCATGGACATCATGAAATGACAAATTGGAATATGAGGTCCTCAGTGCACATGTTCGAACCTTTCTGTGGGGCCATATTCAACCTGAAATAACCTCCAAACATGAAGACCAATACTGTGGCCATTGATAAGTGTGGTAACTCTGGAGCTTGCAATCACTTCAAATTATGAAATAATGAGAAATAACATACAGGATCTGGTGTTTCCACTCGGATTCCTGCTGCGTTCCAACCATTTTTCCAAGTGGATTTCAACTGGACATTTGTGCTCCTTTCAGCAGGAAAAACATCTGGGTAAAAACAGACTCTCGAACTGCTGTGTTCCTTGTAATACCAGACTGACCGGTTACTGCAGTTACTGGCCCAACCAGACTACCAGGGCGCTTAGAATGAGGCCTTACGCATTTTTTACAGACGCGCCAAACTAGTAAGAAAAGTACCTCAGCATCTACAGTAGTATATCACAATATTGAGGTACATAACATCAACCCACACATATATCAACTCCTCACTATCAACAAACACTATGGGCCTCTGTTATGAGTGAAATTGAGGCCCTACATAGGTACCCTGTCTCAGAGGCACAAATCCTTTGTGTTACTGAAACAGACAGGCCCTTTGACCTAGATTAGCCCTCATTTCACAATAACGAGCAACAGAGAGGATGTCCCCTTATCTGAAAACATCCCTCAGGATCATGGAAACAATATACTACCTTTCATTCAGTCACTCATCTCAGAGAAGTACATAGAAGAAACAGTTGGGTGTGTTTACAATAAAATTTATTGCACAGTTGTTCTTCTAGTACTGGTTATATATGCTGCGACAACTGTTGGACAGTAGCAGAGAATTATGGCCAGCAGTGCAGTTAAATAAAAAGGCTTTGTATAGTTATACCATTTTGCAAATGTAATGAACAAATACATGAAATACAGAATGCATTAAGATAAAGCCTATACTCCTATGATGCCTAACTAGATGTACCTAAGTGTACCTAGCATGTGTGTAGGAATTTAGAGAGCCAAGAATCCCCCTAGGAGTTAGTATAACCCCATTACCTTAGTGGGACTTCATCCTGATCTTGAGCTGGACACCCACAGATGGGTGATGGACCTCTGTCCGAGGCGCTGCAACATGCGTCATGCCACAGCTCCAGCTGGCAGAGTCCATCACCCATCTGTGGGTGTCCAGCTCAAGATCAGGATGAAGTCCCACTAAGGTAATGGGGTTAGACTAACTCCTAGGGGGATTCTTGGCTCTCTAAATACCTACACACATGCTAGGTACACTTAGGTACATCTAGTTAGGCATCATAGGAGTATAGGCTTTATCTTAATGCATTCTGTATTTCATGTATTTGTTCATTACTATTGCAAAATGGTATAACTATACAAAGCCTTTTTATTTAACTGCACTGCTGGCCATAATTCTCTGCTACTGTCCAACAGTTGTCGCAGCATATATAACCAGTACTAGAAGAACAACTGTGCAATAAATTTTATTGTAAACACACCGACTGTTTCTTCTATGTACTTCTCTGAGATGAGTGACTGAATGAAAAGTAGTATATTGTTTCCATTTTTTTTAAAAATATGTTTTTAATACAGAGTTATAGACAAAACATTGAGTTCGGTCAACCGTTATACCCCTAACATTTCAAGGCACTGCGCGTTATTAAAGTAGTACACAGTCATTCAGCCCACATCCCGGAGGCCGGGCGGCGCACCAACAGGTTCCAACAGGAGGTCACCATGTGCTTCTCAAAGGGATATCAGGTCAACCACATAATTATGTATCTGCTTTTTTACCCACCAAACTCCCCCCCCCCCACCACCGCCAGATACATTCAGTCACTTCGTGTGGGCGACAACTGGGCCCTCAGAGCCCGCACTATCAGGTCTATGCTAGTGCACTTCAATGACGGCCGTCTGTTAGTGCCCAGCATCTTCCACTCAACGTTAACTCATGCGTGCTGCCCAACACCCCTCTCCCTTAAGGACCAGCCAGATCTCTCTATCGCAGGTATCCCTCTTGGTACTACCGCGGTGCCCCAATAACGCCCCTTCAACCCTCCCCCCCCAACTGCTGCTGATGTGGGTTGTACCTATGGGTTCTGTCAGAAGAGCTTGCTGCCTATCGGGGTCAGGCATTCAGTCTTCCAAGCCTCATGGAATCTCACACTCCAGATGTCCCTCCTCCTCGTCCTCGTTCAGATAGTCACTTAAAGCCTGCACAATCATCTCCCAAGCCCTTGCCATCTCCATGCTCTTCTCGTTACCAGTTCTCGTGGCCTGTCGCATTCTGATCACACTCTCACATCTGGACCATTTCAATAACTCATTTGTCCATCTCCGAACTGATGGGCCCTCCTTGGATTTCCAGCGCCAAGTAATCTCTCTTTGTGCTAGCATGAGTCCCAGGTCAATAAACTTGCTCGTGATTTTAGTCTTTGGCGTGTGAGGGAACCAAAGCAGCAGGCACGCCACCATGTCGAACTCCACCTCCCTATCAGTGACTGCATTCAGAAGCTTGTCCACCTCAGGCCAATATGTCCCCAACTTCGGGCAGCCCCACAGCAAATGATCCAGCTCAACTTCGAGTGCCAAGCATCTCGGGCACGCTGCATCCTGCACCTGAAAGTGCCGTCGAAGTTTCCTTGGTGTCAGATAGGCTCTATGCAGTATGAAAAAGTGCACCTGTTGGAAACGGGCATTCCTGCAACCCTTCCATGTTCGTTTCAAAATGTGGCCCCAAACCGTGTCCGGTATGGGTTTACCTATGCTTTCCTCCCATTTTCCCTTTAGCGCAGTGAGCGGTTCTAGGCCCTCGTTCAGCATTCTCGAGTGGATGCAAGTCACCGCCTTGACTGTGCCCGCGGCCATCACCACGTACTGGCAGGCCATAGTCGTGTCCGGTTCCGCCAATCCTCCCCTCCAGTGTTTTTGTATCGCCGCTGTTACTGCAGCATGCAAGAGGTAGCTCCCATCCGGAAGACCAAACTGGTCCTGCAGTACCCAAAGGGGGCCACCATCTGCAAACCCAACTCCTCCCATTCCGACAGCGGAGACCAGTCGCTTCCATGCGGTAGCGCTGTCAACATCCCAATAGGGATCTCCGAAGCATATGGTTGTGCTGCCTTTGCCCTCTTCAGGCTCCTGTGCCAGCATAGCCGAAGGGTTTTCTCTTGAATGGTGAGATCTCTCAATCCCAGGTTCTGTTGCATAACTATGTAGGATAGGACGTGCCTCTGAATACCTCTCCCACGTCCCTGATCTGGGCCCCTAAATTCTCTCGCGATGTTTTGTGTTAAGATCTGTAATTGGGCCGCTAGGTAATACAATTCAAAATCAGGAACCGCCATCCCACCTTCAAGTTTGGGTCTGATCAAAGTATGCAACGCCACTCTGCACCTGCCATGGCCCCAAAGGAAGGCAATAATCATCGATCTCAGGTCTTTGAAAATCCGCTGAGGGATCCATATCGGTAGAGTGCGGAAATAATAGAGTAATCTCGGCAGAGCCACCATTTTTAGCAATGCCACTCGGCCCTGCACTGATAGAGGAAGAGAGGCCCAAAAGGACATGCATCCCCGCAGCGCCCATATACAGCGGCCTATATTTCCTTCCAGCAGATTCGCGGCCTCATGGTAAACACGGACTCCTAGATAAGTGAAACACGAGTCCTCCCAGACCACGTCCACTGTAAGAGGAGGATATGGCTCATCCGCCCTCAACGGAAAAACGCAGGTTTTATTCCAGTTCACCCTGAGGCCTGACAACCTACCAAAGCGAGAGAGCTTCTCCACCGCCCCTTTCCGTATCCTCCAGATAGAGCAACAGGTCATCCGCATACAGTGCGATATGGTGAGTTTCCTCACCACATCGAACTCCATTATACAATTCTCCCGTTCTCGCCTGCGCCGCCAGTGGTTCCATCGCTAGAGCGAACAGGAGAGGGGATAGCGAATAGCCCTGCCTCGTCCCTCTGCGCACCGGATAATCGGGTGATATAACAGACCCCAATCGCACTCTGGCAGTAGCAGCAGAATAGAGGACCCTTGTCCACCGGCCAAAGCCGCCTCCTAGGCCAAACTTCTCCAGTACCCTATCGAGGTACTGCCACTCAAGACTATCGAAGGCCTTCTCAATATTCACCGACAGTACTGCAGATTTATGTTCCGAGTCTGAGGCGATGTCCAGTATACGGATCAGGCGGCTAGTATATTGTTTCCATGATCCTGAGGGATGTGGGTTTTATGTTATGTGGTTGCCAGAAGCTATTCCCTTCTTGTCTTCAAGAAGTTTCTAGTGGCCTCTGAGCTAGCTGGTACTCAGTAATTAAGTTTAATATACATACTAGGGGCATACAGACCTCAGTCCTATGCCAAGCCTATCGCGTATGTTATTCCAATGCGCAGAACCTATAAGGGATATAGGGCCAGATGTAGGTGGCCGAAAATAGCCATTTACCGATCGGTAACGGACGAATTCGGCCGTTACCGACCGGTAAATGGCCATTGACATGTAGGGGCCCTTAAATGTTGCATTTTCGGTAATTTTACCGATTCGGTAATTTTACCGAATCGGTAATTTTACCGAATATGCAAGATTGAAATGTGGGTAGCCAAATTTCCATTGGCACATGGCTTTCAGAATCGGTATTTTGCCATGGAATACAAATCCATGGTAAAATACTGATTCCTGTGTACATGCACATCTGTGCATGTACACATGTGCCATGTGACAGACAGACGTGCCCTTAGGGCATGTCTGTGTGCCACATTGCACACATGCCCGTTTTGGGGGTGCTAGAGGGTGTCAAAGTGACACCCCCTGCACCCTTGACAAATTTGGTATTTACCGATTCGGCAAATACCGAATCGGTATTTGAATTGAATCCTATGGGCTTCAAAGGCCCATAGGATTCAATAGCAAATACCGATTCGGTATTTACCGAATCGGTAAATACCGAATTTTTAAGGAATCAGTAAAAAATCCAGATGTTGGTACCTACATCCCATTTACCGATTTTGAAATACCGAATCGGTAAAATTCGGTAATATTCGGTATTTCAAAATCGGTAAATGTGATTTACCTACATCTGGCCCATAGGAACTACACTACACCTCATTTATGAAAAGTGTTGCATCGATGGGGAGAAAAAGCAATGCAACACTTTTAGGATCGCCCTCCTTGTGACACCATGGATGCACCGTATTTACACTAAGGTGCTCTATGTCACAAGGATTGCACAGATGCATCAGTAATCCTGATTTATCTGGTTGCGCGGAATTGACGCATAACTGGGGTGTGTCGGTAAACTGATGCAACTCCAGCAATGTGTCATTACACATGGGGCGAGTCCCATGTAAAAGGGTCTGTGTCATACTAAGGATTGTGAGGGAGTCAAGTCATAGGAGTGGTGCACTGAAATCTCATAGATTTCACTGTGCCACTTCCACGAGGCTATTGTACGGGTGAATGCCCACCCTGCATACATTATACCTGACACAGGTGTAATGAATCACACTACACAGATGCGTCACTTTGGAATTGGGGAGCAGTGCGGTGAACTCTTCATGCCGCAGCAGCGTCACAAAAAAAAGTGATGCAGCAGCTGTGCAAGTCCCCATAAATAAGGCCCTATATTGTTAACATTATCACATACAATGACGTATTGATTTACTATTTGAAATCCACACAAGCATACCTTAATAGGGTAATGGAAGCCATTAGTAAAGAGTCTATATTTGTGCAGGTTAATATTAAAACCAGTGTCCTCTTAAGTTTTTTTGAGGCCCCAGGCAAGATATATTATTGGTCCACCTGTTCAGAACACTCTTCAATTATATTACATGCTTTCAGTTAATTAAAGTCTGCATTTTGCCAAACAGCATTGAATATAACTTAAACAATTTGATAATTGGGTCATAAAAATTGCTGTAATATGTCTTACCCAGGGTCCCAAAAAGTCCTTAGAATGACACTGCGTAGAGAGAGAAAGAGTGCAGGGTATAGGAAGGCAGGGAGAGTGGTTGATATAAAGAAATAGAGGTGAAAGAGAGAGAAATATCACTTTCCAAGGGGCCACTTGGAAAGTGGGGTCCTGGGAAACTGCCCAAATTGTCCATGTCTTAAAACGACTCAGATAAAACTTAAACATTTTAACTCCCCACTAAACACACACAAGTTGAGGAGACATTCTAGATGTCAAAACACAAACGTTTGTGATTATTTATGTGAATATGCTGTGTGGGGCAGTGAAACCATAGTCACTTCATAATAATTTGCCCTAAGACATCAACTGCCCATAGGAAATAGCCTGCTTCCCTCTTTGCTGCCTATATTATACTGAATCATGCAGAGGCCCTCACTTTGTGTCATCGGACAGACCCCTTTAGAGCTCAGTAAACTTAGGACCAAATCGTAAGTTTAACTAAGACAAAAGTCTAACTTTACTTCATGTATATGCCCTTTGTGAACACCAAAAGTCATAAAGTTAGACTTGAGCCTCAGTTTACCTTTGTGAATTGGGCCTATAATCTTAAAAATATAAAAATTAAAAAGTCAACGTGGCATGTGTTTAACTTAAAAGTGTGTCATGCATTTAAAAACGCAGTGAAGCGCTTGCCTTGCCAATGTGCCAAGAATGGAGTAAAAATAGTAAATGTATTAAAAGTAGATGCAAAATGTCATTGGGTCATCTTAGAACCAAAGAGTACCCTAAGATCCTAATCAACGGTTCCAGGTGAAACGTACAAGCAGTGCTGCATTTGTAAACAAAGTGCGCAGTGTGGCTTAAAGCTTTTCTTAGCGGTCACTGTACACTATTGGTGCTGCTCATTATTAAAAATGGTGCTACCTTCTGGCAGGGCTAGAACCACTCATGTCACTTACTACTTTAGCTCAATTTAAATATTAAGAAAAACACTTTTACTGACATCTACTTATTGAGATAGTATAATCTATCTCTTAATTGAGGGAGGGTAGTAGGTTTACCAGTTTCCTTGCCAGAAGATCCCCACATTACTCCTTAACCCTTTGCATGCTTGTGACGTAACCGTTCCGTCACAAGCCTCGGGTGAGCTGTGCTTGTGACGGAACGGTTCCATCACGGCCCGCTCGCCGCGCCTGCGCGGTGCGAATTCCGCGCCTGCGCTGACGATTTAATGGGTGGGCGGGTTCGTGATGGAACCGTTCCGTCACCAGCACAGCTCACCCGCGAGCCGTGACGGAGCGGTTCCGTCACAAGCACGGAACCGCCGCGCGGCCGCCCCACCCCCTTAGCGCTGCGGCGGAATAGCCGCCGCAGCGAAGGGGTTAATTAGTTGGATAGAGCGTTACTCCTTTGTGTACATGCCAGTATGTATGTGGTTGGCTGTTACATGCATGATGTTTGGGCTGATGGTGTGCAGGAGTACAGTTAAAAGGTAAGCACAGACTGGTTAGTTGGCTGGCTCAAGAGCTCCTGTCTTGACTGTGGCACTGGTGTAGGAATTTACACAGGGGGCAGATAATGACAGGTTTGCTGGCCATAGAGTGCCAATGTTGGTGTAGAGCAGTGATAGTCAAAGTACGGTCCGTGGGCCACATGCGGCTCTCCTGACCGTTACATGCGGCCCCCTGATCGACAATAGCACTGGGCTGCTGTCCCCTTGACTCAGCACTAACATTAAAATGATGTTAAATATACAGGCAAACCTTTATTTAAAGGTTAATTGAAGTTAAAGAAAGGCAGCAACTAAGTTCTTCAGAAGGTCAAAAAGTGTATTACATTAACGTGCAGAATTGTTTTACCGTAGTATATCAGATTATATCAGTGCATTGAGAAGTATTTTTTTAAGTGATAGCTTGAAATATGCATTTAAAAACATACATCCTTCCCCCACACTGACAACAATTTCAATACTGAACTAAGAGGTAAGTCAGTTGTTTTGTACACTCATAGGGGGGCCTCCTATTATACATGAACAACATTATAGTTTATTACATCAAACAAAGAAGAAGGTTTTGTGAAGCGCACAACCTAAAGTCATGTATTTTGAGTTCCTCTTATTTGTGATAATAAAAGAAAAAGGAGGGAAATGGAAACAAAGTAATTGGCTAGGATCACACAATTTGATAAAGTGGGGAAGCTGGGATTAATCAGAGGTTTTCTGGTTTCACATTGTGCAATTCAGCCACTAGATGCATATGCTTCACTTCCCCTATACCCACCTTACTGTGTGCCTCATCCCCCATCATGCCACCTGGATCACCAGCCTGCTGGCATCGATGCAGCCCTGTTACATCACAGACCAAACTTTGCGCCCCTGGGAAAATTCTTGCGAGTACACATGAGAGCATCACACTGATCGCAGTCTACATCTTAGTCTGAGACATGGACACAGGAGTAGTTAGTCACAGTCCAGTGCACGTCTACCAGCTCGCCCGAATGTATCAGTGCGCATGTCGTTTCTGAGCATCCCAACCCCGATACAATCAACGGATGGAAAATGGCCAACATCTCTTCCTGATGGTGGGTGCTGAGTGGCCTGTTGGAGACTTGTACTACTTTACTTCCACAACACAATTGCCACATGATTGCTCTTTAAAAAAATATTATATTACTCTTGTAACAAAAATAAAACTTATGTACAGAGTTCTAAGCGAAACTCACTTGATGCTCTGAATAGGGCAACAATTTTAAGTGCAAGCGAACAGCTCAATTCAAAATGCAACAGGGACCATCTTGGGCTTCTTTTCCTTTTTGCAAGGTTCATGGTGCACAGTATCTTGTTCTTTAGGGCAATTTGTTTGACAACTAACCACTTAGATATTGTACCGGCCACTTCTTAAATATACCCCAGCGAGTAATGGCTTACTAAGTTTTTGGGCACACAGTATCTGCAGCGGATGCTTTGCTTTGATGCATTGAAATGACTGATGTATGGGTACTTGCCAAACATCTTTGAAGATTGACTTTTCCAAAGCAGACTTATCTTTTAATGGCCCCTTGGGTATTGAAGGAGTTGGCTCCCTGAAGCTGATGTACAGTGTTAGGCTTGTTGTCTTAGAAACACCCCGTATAGCTTTACCCAACCATGATTGGGTGGAGAACCCAACCATTATTGGGTGGAGAAATGCAAGGTAACTAGCCCATCTCTTTTACCCCCAGCTGGGTCAAAACCTTGCATGCATGTGACCAGTTGTCACAAATCCTTGATGTTGTGGTCTCCGGAGAACATATCCAGGGACACGCTTACACTTATCAAACTCCATGAAAAATATACAGGGTTGCTACTGGACAATCTTGGAGACTTTGTCAGGCAGCCTATTGGTAGATGGGGAGGCAGAGGTGGGTAGAATCACAGGGTAGCACATATTAGTACTGCCAGGGCAAGGTGGCAAGAGGCAGAACAGTCTAGAAAAGCTGGAAGATTCTGGAAGGAATTAGATTGTTCCAGACACTTCCAGGTCAGTAAAAACTAGGAAGATTTAAGCACCACTCACAGTTGTACACTGCCAGGCAGCTGACTTGTATCTCTAACGGCCATATAATCTGGACTGTTTACATTCCCTGCACCTTTAATATTTTCCTCCCTCTCAGTTCTCTCAGGTGGTTAGGGCAACTATAGTTAACTATTCCTTCCACAGATATTGAGCTTTGTTTGCTTGAAATTTCTGGTCCAACTTTGAACCCTTCAAGTCCTCTCGGCTCCCATCAACTCTACTAATAGAAGCTGACTTTTGCATTCTGTTCCTGGACTGAATCCTAGACATCTCAGGTCTAATCACAGCCTTCCATTACCATGCTCTGGTAAGCCATCCTACTGTTTCGCACACGACATTGTATCCTGTTGTACACATGTATACTTAGTTGGATGGTAACTTGTTTTATAGGGTTATGAGGGATACCAGCCATAGCACACCATGGGTCATTGCCGCATGACTTCCATCTGTGCTTCCGACCTCAGCCGTCCGAAACATTTACATTGTGTTTCTTTTCTCTCTAACTCCATTCTCCTTTTCCCCGTCTACAGTCCCTTCTGATTTTGGAGTTCATTACACATCTTATTTCACTGAAAGTTGAAGGAGTGGGGTACCATTGGAGTCTCTGGCCAGAATTCCAGTCAAATCCTGATATCATAATACCTTTGCTTTTCCCCCTGTCTATGGGAATAGGACTTCTGTTGACTGGCAGTAGAGTTTGATGTGGCATTGTAGTGTCATAGCAATGGGTCCAAATGTCCATAGCCAAATGGACTTTTCTTCAATCATAACCATCTAATGCCTTTCCCACTTGGAAAACAGCTTCCTTGTGCAAGTCACTTTATTCAGATACATCATCGCCAACAAAGTTAGCAGGGCATAGAAAATCCCTCTGGTAAAAAATTGGATTTACATTATCTCTACCCAAATATCAAAGATAGGAATCCGGTTGGAAATATGATATAGACAGGGTTTTAGATGAGGGTGTTTGGATTGGTCAGTGATTAATACTTCAATTGCAGCTACTTTTAATTGGAACAAACACTTAATGAGGTACCCTGCTTTGAGGATATTTTGGCAGGGCATCCTGATTATATTTTGGTAGTGATTATAATATTTGCTCCTTACTGTTCATGTCAGCAAATTTAATACTCCTAATGAGTGATACAAATTACAGGCTTTTATAGTACATGCTTGAAATATAAATCAGCTCCCTTATTTAACATGCTGTCGCGCTCAGGCACCTTGTTAAATTACTGAGCATGGAATGAAATTATGTAAGTAACTTAATGAAATTCTGTAGCTCTTATTGGAGAGATGACGCTAGGGGATGCAATGATGGAAGACATGTTTGCCTCGCTGCTGTGCTGTTTATCAATAAGGGTGTGAGAAGTTTCAAAACTAATACTCAAGAACTTTGAACGTGTCTATCAAAACCACAAAAAATATACGATGGTTGCAATATACAAGTTGGATTTTTGTCTGAAACTTTAGATGTTTGGAAGCATTTTAAATAATTTGAATTTCGTCACTCAACCTGAAATGCAGAACATAGACTGGCCGTCTTGAAAAATATCTTGCCGTGTGAAGGGAGGGGACTTGACCTTATGCCGAGAACAACCTAAGAGGCACTTCTGCCCCTTGCCCTCACCAACCTTCTTTCCTCCAAAAAAATAACTGAATGCTTGCTGAGACTGATGCCAATGTGCTTTTTGCATCTATTAACCTCTTGAATGCTCATGACGTGCTGAGCTCGTCATGAGCCACGGCGCTCCGGTGCTCATGACGAGCTCAGCTCGTCATGGCCCGTGGAACGCTCACACGCGGGGATAATTCCCCCGCTGTGCTGAACGTTCCACGGAGCCAATGCACCTGTGACGAGCTGAGCTCGTCATGAGCACAGGAGCGCCGTAGCTCATGACGAGCTGAGCTCGTCATGAGCATGCGGGCGCTGTGCGTGCCCCCCTCCCCCCCTGCACAGCGGGGGATTTACCCCCGCAGCGAAGGGGTTAAAGGACAGCAGCTGCTTAGAGGCTTCAATGATGAGCTTGAAACCTACTCTGTGTAGGGATTTCTAGCTCACATCTCCTGCCACTACATGAAATCAGCTCCTCACCAGATGACTGTGTCAAGGGAGCTGAGGTCATAGGACATACGTTGGCACCTTGTGAGTTGACAGGTCTGTAATCACACTGTGCACTAACATATAAATTGTCACATCATGCTAGTATGCTATGGTTTGTTTGAGAATATTTGCGAGAAAAAAGCAAAGCATGTTAGGCACTTGCATGCAAAATACCCACAAGCTACTTGCACCAATTAAGACATGAGAGAGAAATATTACACTAGTGCATAAAAGTAGAAAACTGGAAATGCTGCAGGTGTAGACCAAGGGAGACATCCATTACAACACAGGCATTGCATCGCAATGCCTTTAGATCGCGGTCATTACAACGCAAGTCTTTACAACGACTTGCGCTGGATGGCGCTCTAACCTAAGAAATAGTATGATTTAATATTCCAACACCTTCCCTACTGTACGTAGACTGGAGTTGGAATAGCAAATCACAATGGGCCCGATTCACAGAATGAATTTAAGACTCAATCCTAAACTTACTACTATTTTGGCATTCACAGAATGCACTTACTACTTTTGGCATTCACAGAATGAACTTACTACTTTTGGTATTCACAGAAGTTAGGATTTTGTCTTAAGTTTGTCTTAAGACAAACTTAAGATAGACTTAAGTTAGGATTTTGTCTTAAGTCTGTCTTAAGTCTGTCTTACGTTTGTCTTAAGTTTGTCTTAAGTCTGTCTTAAGTCTGTCTTAAGTTTGTCTTAAGAGAAACTTAAGACAAAATCCTAACTTCTGTGAATACCAAAAGTAGTAAGTTAATTCTGTGAATACCAAAATAGTAGTAAGTTTAAGACTGGGTCTTAAATTTATTCTGTGAATCAGTCCCACTATTCCTAAGTCCAGCGCCCTCCAGCACAAGTCGTTGTAATGACTTGCATTGTAAAAACTGCAATGTGACATACCACGTTGTAATGGAATGCGTTGTATCATCATATATTCGTAGGCCAATAACCGAGAATGCTGAAAACTACGCTTTCATTTTAAAAGGTTTACATATTCTTGCTTAACTGCCCATGCATCTCACAAACACACACGCAGAACAACACTCCGATAGCAACCAAGAAGGTGTCGTTCTACCCTGTACAACATGAACTTACCAAGACCTTAAGCAGGCAGACTGACACTACTGATATAGGTAGGCCTAGGGTCAAAAGAACTGCACCCTACTGCAAAACCCCACACAGAGACAATCCTGAAAGCACCATACCCTCACACAGTCCAGACAACAGCTCACGATGACGCACCCATCCTATGGAACTCAACTGCTGGGAAGACCTAACCTCCAGCCAACACCACTCTCACTCTATAGGCCAGAAATATTCCCCACATCCACATAAGTAGCGTGCGGGTGAGCCCACTACCATGGAAATGAGTGTGCAAAATAGAAAGTGGTAATGCTCCCACTTTTTTACATCGCACAATGACAATAAGATATGGAATGGCATTAACATTCATCCCAGCAGATTGGTCCACATTTCTCCCTCCAACCTATGCCTGCACATGACCATAAACCTTAAACAAAATATCTCAGGAAATATCTTAGGGCCAGATGTCGGAAAATTCAATTTAGCGAGTCCTTAATAGCGATTTTTACCAAATCGATATTAAGGACTCGCTAAATTGAATGTAGGTAGGAATCGCAAAAATATTTGAGATTCCTTAATATTCCTTAATTGCGAATCACTAATTGAGATTCGCAATCAAGGAATACAATCCCATTCATTCCTATGAGCCAAGAGGCCCATAGGAATGAATAGAATTTGCGAATAACCATGAGGCACTCCCAAATTGCTGGCGCAATTTCAAATGTGCAAGAGTTCCAAAAGGACACCCTGTTGCACCCCTGAAATGTGAATGTGTGCACATGTGGCGCACATACATGCCCTAAGGGGATGAATGTGTGCCACATGGCACTTTTAAAAAAGCAAAAAAGTGTTTTTTTAAAGGAAATCGCTAATTACCACCAACTTGGAGTTGGTGGTAATTAGCGATTCCTTAAGGCTAAAGTGTACTTTCTTTTGTGCTACTTACATTGCATTTAACGAATCGCAATTTGCGATTCCTTAAATGCAATCGCAAAATAGGGAATCGCAATTTTTACGATTCCTTATTTTGCGAGTAGGTTTAATCTTACCTACATTGCCCAAAGCCAAACTGCGATCGCAAAGGCTCAAATTCTGCACTTTTCGATGTTTGCGATTGCTATTTGGTTTCCCACATCTGACCTTTAGTGCAATAACCAGATACGTGGACTGTAATCATAAAAATTACAATGAAGGGACCGGAAGAGCTGTTCAAAGCTGCCAGCTTACTGACACCCATAAACATTGTTCCTCACACTTCTTCATCCATCACACTGCTCAGCGCTGTGTCCCATAACATAATAACAGCACTTAGGTGATCATCACACACAATATGGAAACACTTCCCATATAGGATTAAAACAAAGACATCACAGTTTCAACCACTGACTTTACACATGCTACTCATGTAGGCAATCACTACAGTGCCCCACATAGGGGTAGTAAGCGCTATACAAATGTTGCCACACAAATACATATAATAGGTATAAGTCCCAGACCCTTGGGGCCGAGCTGTCCTAAGAGCAAATGAACTGCTTTTATCACTATAGGAATCTGGAAGAAAGGCAAACATGAAACCTCATCAGGTCCACTCTGAAGTGTCACCTTGAATTAATTAAAGATGAAATGTGAGATGGAGACCTTGTGAAATCAAAATGGGCCTCTTCCTTGGCTTATGTCGGACTGCCTTTATTTATTAGTTTTGCAGTTATCTATAGAGCGAACTCAGCTTGAAGGTATTGGAATGCTTTACATGAGCACCAGGTACATTAAACAAGGTCACATTAATTTTAAAAAAAAGTTGATTTAACCAGAGACATTGGTTCCCCAGTTCCAAAGTCGGCAGCTCTGGCGTAGCGCCACATCCTCTCATCTCAATCCCCGTCTCATCTCACAGATGTGTCGAAGCCGACTCCTTTAAAATCGCATCCAGTCTTTTTGAATTTCAAAAGCTTCCCCTTCGCCAGGTGTTGGAGCTGTTTTTAATTTGTCTGTTTCAGATGTTTTCAGCCAAGCGACCTTCTTGGGAGCAGTATAATGCGCAGCGCTGCAGGGGCTGGGGCCTGCCTAGAATCGTGAATATTAATATGTCAAACCTCAGTCGAGAAGTGATTGCTTCTGCATCCAGTCTCACAAATGGGTTCCTTTGCATCTGCTCACATGTGCTCAGCTCAGATGTGTGCACGAGTGCGTGCCCTGTAGTGCACGTGTCCGGGATCTGTAATGATGTACTTTTTGTAGCACTGTATTGTTAGTAGGCCTATGCACACATTTCTTTTAATGTAAATGTGTTTTATCTTATTTTTCTCATCCCTGTGATTCCCAGGGGCCCATCTTTCTCATAAAAATTAAATGAAAAATAATGACTGAAAAAGCCACTTTTTGAGTCCTCTTCTTCCTTTCACTCAATGGCATATTGCATAATGATGGGGTCCCCTGCAGAATGTGGTGAGGGGCCCGGAGTCTCCCCATCTCATAGATTTACATTCTCTTTGGGTTGAATGGGTGACCCTTAAAGCGCACTTGCATTCAACCTATACTGTGCCTTGACAATTGATTTTATGCATGTATCTCTGCAGCAGATGCATTGACCCACTCAGCCATCTTAACAACAGTTTTTACAGGTTGGGATAAAAGCATGCACAATGCTCATAGAGGTACTACAATTTGGGAACACACTTTAATAAGTCAACAGGCTGAACCTTTCAATGAATCACAATAACAGGAACTAAACTTAAACCTCTGAACTTTCAAATAGATACACTGAGCATTATCTACTCATTTAAAATATATTCTGCCACACTGCAGTATGCTGGGCTTTGCAACGCAGCAGCAAATGATCGCCCAAATGTTGAATTAATCAAACATTCACACACAGTCAAGAGGTTTGGGTTAAATCCATTGTTCTTTTGCTCACTACGCCACCCCAGTTTGGACCCGCCCATATGCAAATCAGTCTTGACTCTGCTCCTCGTGGGAACAGTCCAGACCGAACTGCCAAGCCGGGTCCTCCCTGCACCGGCAAAAAGCCGCCTGGGACCAGTTTTGGGGTAACACCCCTCATCAGGCAGGCTAGCTTGAACCCAGTGGCAGAGCGAGCACAGGACCCACGTCTGGGCATACCCATCTCACTTAGGGCGAAAAGTGCTGCGGCAACAAATGATGGACGAAATGCTGAATGAATCAAATATTCACCCCCATTCAAGAGATCTGGGTTAAATCCATCATGGGACTCCTTTTGGGAACCGTCCAGCCCGAACTGCAAACCGGGGTCCTCCCTGGACCGGAAACAAGCATGCTGGATTGATTTAGGGCCAGATCTCTGTACTTGGTCGAATGTTTGACACTGTTCAGCATTCTGGCCATCAATTATTCTCTTTGAATGTGTATGCTGGGCTTTGGAATGGCAAATGGATTTTGGGATTTGCCTATTGTAAGTACGCTATAAGGAAACTAAACTAATTAAAATCAAATATCAACATCTGGTGGATAAAGTTGGAAGCAAATATCAAAGGTGATGCACTATTGTTAGAACTGGTCATAACGAAGGCTCACTTTGCCAAAGGGGGTGCTGAACCACTTGCATCTTTTGAGTGACAGTACAACAAAGGATGTGTTTGGGTTGATCATGTCTCCCTCACAACATGTGAATGAGAGGTAACCAAGGCGGCACCTCCTAACCCTAGGTTTCCCTTCGTTTCTGTCGGAAAAGAAAGTAAACAGAGATTTAATAGCCCTCTTTGCTTCTGTAGTTCATTCGCCTTGCTCATTTCCAGTCCATCATCTGCAGGTGCAAGGCTGCTGAGGTACTAAAGCAAGGGCCAAGGAATTACATTTTGAATATTTTCTAGGGGTATGGAATTCACTTCTGCTACCCCTGGCACTTTGGTGACTCCACCTCCATGCCACAGAACCAGTGGCGGATGTTGAACATTTAAAGTGGTGGGCACAATTTTGTACACCGAAGTACAGGACCCCTTCCAAGGAGTGTCAGGAGTATGAAAGGGAGCTTCCCCCAGAGAAATGGGGAAGAGATGACAGGGTGAAAAATGGGCAAAATGGCACAGTTTATGGTAGCAGGAAAAGGGTGAGAGTGGTCCATGCATAAAGAAAAGGGCAGTGCGCTACAGTAAAAAGAGGGCCTGTGCAAATTATGGTAGAAACTGAAGGAACTGAATGAGAGGCATGAAAGATGTGGTCAAAGGTAGAGATAAGTGAGAACTCAGTATAAGAAAATCTAAAAGCATCATAGTGAACAGAAACAATGACCACAGAATAGGCAGCAAACAGTGAAAGAAATAGAAAGGGGAAACACTGAAATGAAGACAAAAGGTAATGAGAGAGATGAGAGATATATAAGATAGGACAGAAAGTGACACAGTGGTAAATCAAGATGGAGAGAGTGGCAAATAAATCCAGAAGGAGTTATGGAAGGGAGCATGGAGAACAACACAGTCTTAGGAGAGAAGTGAGCAGTACAGTAAATACCAACCAACCTGACTCCACTTACTAGAGTATTGTCATGTTCAAGAGTGCCGTGCGCATGTTCTCTGGATCAGAACAAAAAAAAACAGGGATCATTCCATTGGAGGTGAAATATTGCTGACCTAGCTAGTCCTGACACTTTTGCGCTGGTCCGGCTGATTGGTAATATTGAACGGGTCTTAACTTGCCATGTTACCTTAATAGGCTGAGGGGAATTCATACGTCAGAGTGAGACCACACAAAGGTCGTGTAGTGATGGGCTAGTGTAGAAAGTAGATCCACGAGCAGATTAGTTTCAAGTAGGTTTTATTCAGGATTAAGAACAGCTTAACATCCACGGCAGGGAACAGCATGGATAACGAACCACTCCCTTCAGAAACCGCTATCTTCCACCCCGCATTCTACCATGACCTCACAGGTTCTAAGAACCACAGGCATGACATAAGCATGGAATACCACACACCTCCCCCCTTAAATAAAAAAAAAACAAAAAAACAAAAACCCACAATAAAAGGAGAGAAAGAAAAGAAAAACACTAAAAACGAACAAAATCCCTGAATTTCAGAGGAGTAAGTTTCACACGAGAACTCCTACGTGAAACACCTGAATCCTGAAAACAATTAGTGGAAACATCAGTAGAAGCACTGTCATGAAGGGGAAAACTAGAAGAACTATCATTGGAAACATTTTCATGAACAGTATTATCAGAAGCGCTAACATTGGTTGCAATGTCATGACAGGAACCTTCACTCTGAGGAGAAAGATTATCAAAAACTTCATGAGTACCAGAAAAGCAAGAATCATCATTCACAACATGTGGGTGCTCAGGAAACTCCAGATTGGAATGTTGAAGAGTAGACTGAGAAAAATTAATTTGCATAAAGAAATACGTCGAAAATTCCAAATCTTACCACCCTCAACTCTCACGGCTTTACTAAAAACCTCAGTCACAACAGGACTAGACCATCTAGAAACACCTTTGCGAACAAGACCACCAAATTTCACACGCACAAAATCACCAACACGTAACTTAGGAGAGTTGGTTTTCTGGGGAAAGTTCTGTGACATTTTCGCTTGGTATTTGCTAACACGATCCCTAACACCTTTAAGATCCAAGTCTAAATAATCACTATCCTTGGCCTTCAACCACCAGGGCATGAGCTTGGAGCCAGGTTTCCTACAACGCAACATCTCAAAAGGAGATAACCCAGTCACAGAATTAGGGGACATACGGTAAGTGAAAAGGGTAGCTTGCAAAGCTTCTCTCCATTTCAAACCACTGCGTAAAGCTAACTGACAAGACTCCTTAATGACTCTGTTAAAACGTTCAACTTGACCGTTTGCTTGAGGAAAATAATTGGAAACTCTCTTGTGAGTAATACCACAGCTGGAAAGAAAAGATGTAAAAACAACACTGACAAACTGAGGACCATTATCGGAGATAATTTCTTCAGGCAAACCTTCTCTGCAGAAAACTTCACTCAAAAATTCGATAATGACATCAGAATTGACCTTCCCAACAATTTTCAATTCAGGCCACTTAGAAAAGTAGTCGACCAAACCAACAGCAAACATATCTTTTCCAGACTGATAATTAAAAGGACCAATAATGTCAATACCTAACTTACGCCAAGGGCTCTGGGCAAACTCAATGGGGGTAATGCCACCAGCAGAAATGGGCTTAACAGTTTTATTGCTCAAAGAACAAGGAGTACAGTTCCTGACCCATCTGTCAATCATAGCATCCATACTAGGCCACCAGTAAAATTCCCTAATCCTTCTCTTCGTTGTGGACATCCCCATATGCCCTTCGTGAGCAAGATTGCAAATAGACTC
This sequence comes from Lissotriton vulgaris, assembly GCF_964263255.1. Taxonomy (NCBI): domain Eukaryota; kingdom Metazoa; phylum Chordata; class Amphibia; order Caudata; family Salamandridae; genus Lissotriton; species Lissotriton vulgaris. Next base: position 1,179,312,354 of record NC_141697.1, read on the forward strand.
TCTGATATCCCTAGGAGGAACAATTTTATCAGATCTAAAAACCCTGCCAAGATTTTCCATCAATTCATCCCTGACTTTAAAGAAAGAGGCCAAATCGCCACACCATTTCCTTTCTTCAGGCCAACCATACCTTAAAAAGGCTCTCACCTTCGACAAGACATCATCTAGTTGCATAGCTTGTGCCCATAAAGCTTCAGAAATCAAGTTGGAATGATCATTACCAGAAATAATGTTAACACCACAAAGAGTAAAAGCAACATCACATTCCTCGGGGTGCACAACATTAGAGCTATCACAAACAGGAAATCGTGACATGAAATCTGCATGAACATTTAGACGTCCTGGAACATAAACAACTTCACAACGATACTCTTGCAACTTTGCAGCAAGTCTCGCTAAGCGAGCAGTAAGAATCCTATCCCCTCCCGCTGATAACATACTGACAAGGGGTTTATGATATGTCCTCAAAGAAAATTTAGTACCCCAAAGAAATTGGCGGAAATGCTGGACCGCCCAAGTACAAGCAAGTAGCTCCTTCTCTATCGTAGAGTAATTAAACTCAGCACCACGCAGAGTCCTAGAAGCATAAGAGACAACATACTCTCCAAATGTATCTTTTTGCATCAAAACTGCACCAAGGCCAACATTGCTAGCGTCCACACACACAATACACTCTTTAGCAACAGAAAATGGTTTTAGGAAAGGAGCCTCAACAATTTTACTTTTGAGAGTGTCAAAAGAAACTTGTTGGTCGTTACTCCATACAAATTTTGCCTGTTTCTTAAGTTAAGATTGCAAAGGATGAACAATTGTTGAATAATTCTGTACAAATTTTCCATAAAATTCAGTGAGACCAAGAAAGGATAACAACTGCTCTTCGGAAGTAGGAACAGGAGCTGAGGTAATACTTTTGACATGGTTGATTTTGGGTTTGATACCATCACTATGTTATGTTATGTTATGTTATGTTATGTTATGTTATGTTATTTATTCTTTTGTATAGCGCACGGCTACTCAAAAAGAGTGTCCCGGCGCTTTATTGGAAAAGGAAGGCTGCAGCACAATAACATAACACCGATAAAAGAAAGGAAGAATACCAAACAAGTACATACAGGAGAAACAGGCTACTGGCTAAACAACCAGGTTTTAAGGCCTTTTCTAAAAGCAAGTAGGCTAGTAGCTCCCCGCAGAGCAAGCGGCAAAGAGTTCCACAACTGTGGCGCCAGCAATCCAAAAGAGCGGCCTCCCAAACGCGCTCTCTTCACGCGCGGGACAACCGCCAAAAACAGAGATTCCGACCTCAAAGACCTGGTCGGTTGATAGAAGGCCAGTCTCTTTTGAAGGTATTTTGCTCCCACCACGTGGAGAGCTTTATAGGCCAGAGTCAGAGCTTTGAAAGCGATCCGTTTCCGGATAGGAAGCCAGTGCAAGGATTTCAACAGGCCCGATGCACTGGCCCGTCTGTTTAATCCAAAGATTGCTCTCGCAGCAGCGTTCTGCACCACTTGGAGCCGCTGCAGCAAGTACTCTGGTAGGCCCAGGTAGAGAATGTTGGCATAATCCAACCTGGACCCAATCAAAGCCTGCACTGTCAGTTTCCTGTGCTCCTCGGACAACAAGGGAAGGAACCTCCGCAACATCCTAAGGATGCCGAAGCAGGTGCCCGCCACCCCAAGGATCTGAGATTTCAATGTTAGCCCCTTATCCATCTTGACCCCCAAATTCTTGGCGACTTGGGACGAACAAGACGGGGGAAACATATTAATCGGCCACCAGGCCTGCCAGTCTGGCTCTATGTCACACCCGAAGAAGAGTACCTCAGACTTATCGGAATTGCACTTGAGGCTGTTCAGTTGGAACCATTGAAAAACAGCCCCAAGGCAATCCCGGATACTCTCCTCATCAAAGTCTCCTCCTCTCTTACAAGAGAAGAGGAGCTGGGTGTCGTCCGCGTAGGATACGATCTGGGCGCCATACGACTCCGCCAACGCCGCCAATGGGGTCATAAAGATGTTGAATAGGGTCGGGCTCAAAATAGAGCCCTGTGGGACCCCGACTCCCAGAGGCGGCATCACGGCGGAATCTGGCGACGCCCAGACCGTTTGCCGGCGGCCGGCTAGAAAGGAAGTAAACCAGTCAAACACCGTCCCCCGTAGACCGATCTCAAAGAGTCTTACAAGAAGACCATCATGGGGGACGGTGTCGAATGCCGCCGACAAATCCAACATCACTAGCATGGCTTTGCCCCCAGAGTCCAGAACACCTTTAATGGTTTCTGAGACCTCAAGGAGCGCAGTCTCTGTGCTAAGATGGGGACGAAAACCTGACTGGGTGGCATGCAGGATCTCGTTGGTCTCAAGGAAATTGGAAAGCACAGCCTGTACGTGCTTTTCCACAATCTTCGTGAGAGCCGGCAGCAGGGAGATGGGCCTGTAATTAATCGGGGCCTTTGGATCTAGGCCTGATTTTTTAAGCAATGGAATTACCATCGCCTGCTTCCAGGCTTGCACTAGAAATCTCATGACCCAAATATTCAACTCTAGATTGTCTAAATTTACATTTTGAAAACTTCAAAGTGAGACCTTTCTCTTGCACATTGCTTAAAACAGAATGAAGATTACAATCATGCTCATGAAAATCTTTGCCAAAGATTAAGATATCATCTTGAAACGCTATTGCACCATTACAATTCTTTAACAACTCCTTCATCAAACATTGGAAAACAGAGGCGGCACTAGCCAGCCCAAAAGACATTCTCAAATATTGAAACATACCTTCCAGGGTAACGAATGCAGTCAATTTTTTAGAATCTTCGTGCAATTCCACCTGATGGTATGCGCTGGCCAAATCAATTGTGGAAAATACAGTGGCCCCAGATAGAGAAGAAATTAATTCGTGAATATTGGGTAGGGGATGTTTGTCAACCCAGATTTCTTGATTTAAACTGCGAAGATCAACACATAAGCGGAGATCCCCAGAACTCCTAAGTGACAAAACAATGGGAGATACCCACGGGGAAGATTCAACAGGTTCAATAATTTTTTTTTAAATACGGTCATCCAAAATTTCTCTAAGTTTGCCCCTATAGGCTAAAGGAACATTCCTAACCTTATGTCTAACAGAGACAGCATCATCATTCAGGATTATCTTGTGTTTAAAATTAGAATATTTTCCTAGAGTATCTTTAAACACATCAGGAAAATTCAACTTGAGGTTGTTTACAAAAACAGAATTCTCAGGAATCTTGCAAGAATTAATTTCAGACAAAGAATGTACATTCAAATCCATGAAACAGACAGGAGGATTGGAATTGGAATCAAGTTTAATTCCCAAATCACGTTGATGTGGCCCCCCCAGGATAGCTACTCCTTTAGTAGCCACATACACCTTTCCCCTGGTGACTCTATCCCTGACTTTGATAGTAGCCCAAAAGAAGCCCTCCAGGTTTATCTTTTTTCCAGTGTAACCTCCAGGTTGAATATCAGGTATTAACAATTCCCTGTCTTTCCACAAATCATTGAACAACTTCAAACCAATAATAGTATACCATGAACAGGAATCTATCATTAATTCAATTGAAAGGTTGTCAATTAAAATGGGCCAAGAGGGAAATTGTTTATGTTCAACCTCATCTACAGAAAGTATGCAATTAAAACTATTGAGAACCTCCTCTTCTTCTTGAGAAATGTAGTTAATTTTTTGGAGAGAACGACAAACGATACCAAAATGTCCTTTTCTCTTGCATTTTACGCATACTCTATCCCAAGCAGGACATCCTCTGTAATTGCCAAGATGGTTAGGACTTCCAAACCGATAACATGCAATATTTCTTTTGGGAAAAAATTTGTTATCGGAAAAGTTCTTATTATCTACGAACTTCTTATCATTGTCTTTTTTGAAAACACCTTTTGAATTAGAAGACATTTGGTTTTTAACTAAAGAAACCTCAGGTTCAATAATCTGAGGTTTAGATGCAGATGCAGTACCTCGGATCTCAGATACAAATAATTCGGACTGCTCAATTCCCTTGGCAATATTAATTACTGCACCAAGAGAAGATTCAGTACCTAACCAAAGTCTCTCTTGGATTTTTTTGCTCTTAGTACGCATCATGATCTGGTCTCTGAGGACCTGTTCATAAGAAATTGTTTAAAAAGCGCAATAACAAGCTAAGGAACGTAGAGCGGAGACATAATCCTCAATGGATTCATCTTGTTTCTGTACACGAGAATAAAACTTGAGCCTCTCCATAACTGTGTTGATTTTTCTGCCAAAGCGAATTTTCATCTGTCTGGTAGCCTTCTCAAAAATATCAATATCTCCAGCGTCATCAATAGGAGGAAGATTGTCAAATTCTTTGATACCAGCGCCCCCTATACAATGTCTTAAAAGGGCTAATTTACGTTTGGCAGAACAACCATCCTTTTCAAGAACATCAACATAAGCCATAAACATTGGAAAACACAAATCCCATTCAATGTTAGGATCACCAGCAGACTGCAAAAAATTAGGAGGAGCTGCAATATTTGACATTTTGCAAGAGGAAGGTAAAGTCTATCAAGTATTTCAAGTCTTTTGTTGAAATGATGGAAAAGAAATACCTTGTGATGAATGACAGGTGTTGTACGGTGAGATAATGAGGATAATAGGTTCCAGACGCTGAGAAAATGCGAGTGAATAAAAATACAAGATGGAGGCACGCAAATGACGTCACGCGTCAGACGAGGTGAGGGGTGATTCCCACAATGCCTTGCGATCTCCCAGAATGCCTCGCGATGTCCCGCGAAGGTTGGAGACACATCGGTGAGAGGCGCGCGAGGAGAGAACACAGGGGTCTGGTTGAACAGCGCGCTCACCAACGGCAATGAAGGTAATTCAAAACAAAGTAAGAAACAACAAAACAAGTGTTACCGATGCGATGAATGTCACCGATCCGATGCTCTTGGTGGGAACAATCATTAAGCTTGAATTCAACTCCAGTTGAAGTGAACGTTCAAATCGAAGAAAAAGTGAACGCTGTTCTTCAAATCCTTGTAACCCTTGAAATCATGAACTCCGATCGTCGCCAAGAAATGTGTAGAAAGTAGGTTCACGAGCAGATTAGTTTCAAGTAGGTTTTATTCAGGATTAAGAACAGCTTAACATCCACAGCAGGGAACAGCATGGATAACGAACCACTCCCTTCAGAAACCGCTATCTTCCACCGCGTATTCTACCATGACCTCACAGGTTCTAAGAACCACAGGCATGACATAAGCATGGAATACCACAGCTAGGAAGAGAGAAAACTACAATAGCCTTTACGTAGGAGCATAGGATTAGAAAGAAAAGGTTACAGTTTAAATATATTTCTATAGGATCCCTCGTGCGCTGTCCAATTTCATAACCAAAAGCCCATACATTAAAGGCACTTCTGTGGTTTGTTAAACATGTAGCTGGCTTGTTATCGAAGGAAGCCCACCCTTCCTTAACTGGGCCTCTCCACAGATTACAAATGTCAATATTCCCTTTCCTCCACATGTCAAAACTCTACAACATGGTTGGCATGCGGTTCTCAAAACACCATCTCCTTATCTCCTGGCAAATAAACCCGGGTCTGAGTTTGTTCTCTTTCCTCGTAAACATAATTATATAATGGTGTATTTGCCCAAGTCTCTGTTTTCATTTGATGTAAGTTTATTGTGTGTGTACATTTTATAGGTGGTAGAGGAAAGAAGGCAGGCCTCTCTCAAACCAATCCTTCCAAGTAGCAGTCCGAAATCTGCTATAAACAGTAATGCTTCTGCAGCAGCATGTTTGCTTTTCTCACTTAGCTAATTGTAGACAAAAAACACTATTTTTTTACAGTACCATCAACTGTATGGCTTGGACTACGCAGATGGACCCAATACCTCCCACCGAACAGGCTACCAAATTGCACACACACACTCACACACACATTTAAACACGCACTCACTCATACAAGCATACCTGCACACACCGACATATACAAAGATACTTACACAGACATACACATGCACTCCTGGCATACAGACAAACGCACACTCGTACACATTTTGAAGCCGAGGAACAGAAACATACTTGCTCCTTTATCTGCATTGCAGGGTGGGGCCATGTTGCAGACTCCTCTGACTTCTGCTAACAGCACAACGGAGTCAGGCCCACAAGCTTTCACGGAATCAGAAGCATTTTGTGCTATGTTAAAATTTGCATCACGCAGCATAGTGGTACCAATGAGGCTACAGGGCTTCAAATAGGTATTTAACGCTGTCTGCGTTTAATGTATTTTACACTGATTGTATTCAACATTATCTTACAAATATTTTCCGCGTTCATATTGCTGGTTCTAGTCTACCCTTTTTGGAATTCCACGTTGAAGGACCTCGTCCCGCTCCCTTCTTTACACCTACTCACTTGCAGCCTTACATTTCTGAATCTGGACTGTGCCCTGCTGCACCTTCGTAGTTTAAAAAAATGTGACTGAAGTTCAGAACTTCTACTGTTATTCGTTAAATGGAAAGGCGGCTAGGATGTATCTTTAAGGGGCTTCAGAAATATCACGAGAATTAAAATATCAATGAAAATGGATGTTTGCGACATAGCCTGTTTATTCCTTAACAAACGTCACTTTTATTTTCAAGGCCTAAATGTTTCACCAAGTCGGGGTTTCCGTATGGCAATTCCTCAGAACTTTACTTCATGACATGCCACTGGTAATAGATAATAAATAACGTGGGGCATTAAAGTCATAGCATCAAGCTTCATAGTAAGTTCAGAGACTGCCAACAAAAAAGGTCACGTGATTCTCTTTTTGTACCCCTTCCTGTTTCCCCTCGGCACATTTATACCTAGAGCCAGAAGAAGAATCAGTCACAGGTCGCGGGGGGGAGCGGGGGGGGGAGTGGGTGTCACGCGGGGGTGGGGGCCGGGGGGGGTTAAAATAAAATAAAAACAATCCTACCTGACCAGGTCCGCGCCGCCTCGGGTCCGTTCTGGCACCAACAGTGGAACAGCCGCATCACTGCTGGGAAGTGTCAAACCCCTCTCAGCCAATCCTGGCGCTGGAGCAGCACCCGGCAGGATTGACTTTAGAGCAGGGCAGTGTTACGCTTCGCCCACCTGCCCATTAGGAGACCGAGGTTTGAGCCTTTGCTCAACCCTCGCTCTCCTAATGGGCATGCGCCAGTCTGAGCAGGCACCAGTGTGCATGAGTGGGCACGGGCAAAATATGTGCCTACCTTCCCCACTCATGCGCACGTGTGCTGCTGCTGCTACTGCCTGCCCCTGACAATGCCTGCTGTCAGTCAACATGACGCCAGACCGCCCACCCCCTTCGGACTCTGAAGGGGGTGGGCGGTCTGACGTCATGCTGACTGACATGATTGTCAGTTCTCCCTCGGAGCTGCTGAACTTAAATAAACTAAGAGTTTACTTAAGTTCAGACACACCGAGGGAGCTGCGGGGCAGGCGGGGGGTGGGGGGGCAATGCCCCAACGCCCCCAATGGACCCACCGCCACTGCACAGAACAGACTTTCTATTAATAGTGTAAAAAAACAAATCGCTCTTGGGCAGGAAACCTATAAATGAAAGGCACCAAACAAGCAGTGTAGAACCGACATGGCTGGAGGTTCTTGGTTCTGGAGTCAGGAATAAGATTCCCAAAGAGAACAGTTCTAGATAGACAAAAGGGCCATTGTGATGCTTCCTCTAGCTGGACTGTGATGACATTAGATATTTCACAACACATTTCATGACACATTTATTGATTTTAGACATAGAAATCTGAACGAGCACATTGCACGCGTTAAGTGAAGTTACAGCAGTTGAGACAAGTGAAGTAACAGCACTGTAAAAGCGTGCTTGAGAAATTCATTGCTAACTGATTATAATGCTTACTAAAAGATTTCCATAACAAGATTACTTATGAAAATTATGTTTTATTATTCAGTTTCTGATTAAACTAATGATTCTAACGGTGTAGATTAGCATTTCTATTTGCCTTACATTGAAATGCATCATGAATAGATTGTGGTGCAATTACGAGATAAAATTAGTCAGGAAGCTGAAATTTACAAATGTGATAGTAGAGACCATAATGATTATAGAAAACAAGAAAGATTTTAGTACAATAATTTTAAAGAATAACTGACATATAGATGTTGAAAATTGTGGCAGTAGACCATAGTTAAAGCTAATTAATTTAATGCAATACACTCGTGAAGCTTTGTTATTTTTCTCTTATCATGAAATTATGATTTAATACATTGTATTTGATTTTAATTAAGTTTAATTTATTTAAAGCTGACACATGCATTTTAAGACCTGTTAAAAGTGTTCATCTCTAAGGTTACATTTTTCCCATGAGCCCAGTGCAATAGTCCCTTGACATTGCTGCAAATGTTGCCTTATTTGTTCTGTACATGTATCATCTTACATTTAAAGGGCATTCTTTTAGCGTTCACTGTGAAGTAGTCTGATGGGAACGTGAACCATAACTCAATGTCATGGATTGACACACTGTACACTTCTTGACAAACCTGTGAGACCCGGAAAGCCAGTTCTTTCTCATGATCAGCATGGGAAAGTATGCAGGAATAACCAAATTGTATTTAGTGTTTTCATACATAAACCAATCATGCAGTGGACTGAATTGTCGAGTGTTTCTACATCACTAAAGCATCACTAGGAATACAAAAGAAGAAACCCCAAAGGCGGGGCAACGCCATACTTTTTTCTTTCTTTGTGGGGCAATGCGAGAGGACAGCATGCTTTTCCTATGATTTTACAAACCATCCTTGATCTCTTATTTTGGACTGCCTTTTGTTTTAGTTTGGTGTAATACTACAGTCGACATTGAGGGTAGCGCAAATACCATGATACACAGGAGCAAACTTTTCTGGGATGTGATGCAGTGTCTGGCACCACCCTTTTCCCTGCCCAAAGTAATTTTCATGTCCACCTCTACCATTTATCTCGCGTTCCTGATGTTCCTTTTTTATAAAAATTACATTCTGGCCCATTGATTACACTTCATCCTGCCCAAGCCAGAGATTCCGGACCGGGTGCGGAGATTCCGGCCTGAGCCGGAGAGTACGGCTTCAGCCAGAGATTACGGTCCGACTGCGGACGTAAAGATGCGACTCGTAAATGACCTCTATGAATACCAAAAGTGGTAAAATTAGGTTTTGTTCAGATTGCCTTTGTGAATCAAGCCCTATGTGCTTTTTTATGCTCTGAGCTCATTATATTAAGGGTGCTTAAAAGTATGATTTTACTTAATATTTTTCAGAGTATTCTAATACATAGAACACACTGATCAAGCTTGTTATGCTGGACAGGACAATATTTATAGTGTTATGCTGGACAGGATAATATTTATAGTGAGGTATATTGTACAAACAGTGCTCAGTGGTTCTGTGTTTGCCCAGATCTTGGTCTGTGTCCATTCTGCCACTGGAATCAAGCTACAACCAAAAGACGAGCCCCAATCAGGGTGAAACTGGTCTTCGGTTGCTTGTGTTCCAGTTCAGTGAGGATCTGGCCTGGCAGTTTAGATTGGACTGTTCCTATTGGAGCATGGTCAATACTGATTTGCATATGTCTGGTTCTAAACTGAGGAGGCAAGGTGGGCAAATGAATAATGGTTTGGAATGGTACTCTAAGTAATTGTGAGTGGTTAGAGTTTTTGGGTGCATTGCTAGCATCACATTTTGTGTGTTTGATATAAAGCCCTTCTTGGTTTTAGGTTTTTCTTTTACTCACTCCTAAGCTTTGGGATGAGTTCACTGTTGTTACTCATCTTTCACTTTCTGCCTAGGTATTTCAATACAACCTTAAAAGCTATGTATTTATCATAGCCTTTCCACCTTAAGTAATTTTCAGTTGTGTGAAATTTTCTTCTTTTTATCCTGAGGTGCCCATGTCTTGGGTGTTCAAACTGATTTTCTTACACAAGTTGTTCAGCTATGTTTTTATAGTACTGTTTTTGACAAAAGTGCTGTATAAGGTGGATTAAATAAATACATAAAGGCTGGATGTTCTCTGAGAAGAGGAAGTTTGCATCTGAATAGTCCTCTGAAATGGTTTGCTGGAGGGGAAATGTGCTCTGGCAAAATCACAAGGTTTCTGCTGAAGATCAGATGCAGCTTCTTTCCTTCTTGTTTCTCCTTCTGGCACGTTTTCTTTCCCCAGATGTTCTCTATTTGGGGGGCATGTGAGTACTGACACATTTCCAAATCCGGCTTAATAGTTTTTAATTTAGTTTAGCTGAGCTTCCCTGAGTGGGTGGTGCAAACTAGGGCTGGACTGGGAACTCAAAGCAGCCCTGGCAATTTTTTTCGGACTGACTCCCACCCCCTGGGGGTGAGGGCACAAGTGTAGAGTACTACTACTTAAAATGTTTGGAGCAAAAATAATCTTACAAGCAAAGAACGTCTCCGGGTGACACTGGGAATTTATAGTGCCGATACGTAACATCGCTAGATTATGGAGTGCCCCAACCTGTCATAAGTTAAATGAATGGAAAAGGGACATGGATTGGTGCATGGTGGCTGAAAAAAACATATATGAGAGCAGAGGCTGCCCAGCCAAATGGACGAAAGTTTGGGGGAGGTGGATAGAATATTGAGGCATTATATGTGCGCCAATACCCCCATCAAGACAAAGATATCAGTTAGTAACGGCCTGCATGATGGGGGCCTTGGGGGAATGATCAATAATGTCCAAACACTGCATGGTCCTGCTAACAAGAATACTATAACAGAGTGCAGCTTCATAGCATGTAACATGATACTAAATGTGCATTACTTTACTGATTGTCTATTGTTTGTTTTTATTGTTTAAATGGAAAAAACAATTTTTTTTAAATAAAGCTGTCTTGTATTTAAAGGATGTTATAGTTGTCACGCCTTATCGTGTTTGGGGGTTGCCTTTTTTCCTGCAACCTTTTTCTCACAAAACCTTGAGAGCTATAAAAACAAAATTGTAGTTTGAGAAATTTTATTGGGGTTGGATTTTCAAAGTGCTTAATTTTGTAAATAAATAAGTGCCAGGGAGCACGTCATTTGACCACTGCAGCTCGAAACACTATTGTCATTCCAGTACTGCCAATGAAACACAAATGCAACTCATCACACTCCTCCTACAAGTGTGACAATTCTGACTATCCCAGGAGACCAACACTTGAAGAATGGTTTAGGCACCAGGCTAATTAGGATGTGCCCGCCACACTGGCAGGCCCATCCTCGACTTAACATTGCGGCGGGCGGTGCTGTAAGCAGCACCTGCCGTAATGTTAAAGCCCATGTTGTGCGTTGCCATGCACAACGTGACAGGCACCGCGCAGTGCCTGCCAACTTGTGCAGCCACCCACCCCCCACCCACAATGGTCCCCCACAGTGATTTCCCGAATGCCTTTTGGAAAGGCATTCCACCGCAGGCATCATTATTTGAAGGGCGGTGCCTGCACAGCACCGCCACCATATTGTGTGCCTTTTCCGCCCGGCCGGCAATCTGACCGGCGGAAAAGTGGCAGACGGTCTTTCCGTCTACTGCGGTACCCCTCGCCATACTAATATTGCGGGGGTGAAACAGGAACATTTGGCGGTGGCGATCGCCCGAGATCCTAATGGGCCCCTAAGTTTCACAATGGACTTTGAACAATAGCATAATTTATTCTTATTTTCTTGTGCTAGTGTTGTCTCTTTTGCGGAAGAACTATGCAATTTATGCAATCACAAACAACCTACCAGAGCAACAAAGTTTCACAGTATTCATGAGTACAAAAACATATCCAGTTTCAGTATTGAGACAAAAACTAACATTAGCAAAGCCAATAGGTGTCTCCTTTCGCTGTGTTGTACAGCACTTGGATGCCGTGCAGCATCATAAACAAAATAAAACAATAAAGGCGCTATGATGAGACTGCCAATAGTGGTCCAACCATTCCACTGACGAGCGTATACTGTATGACACATCGTGTCCATGCGTCTGAAAGACGGCACAGACCAGCGTATTGATATAAATGCTGTATGCTTTATTTTTTTACCTACCGATCCAAGATGGGGGCACCGCTTGGATCGGTAAATGAAAATAAATTCGATTTTTTAAGTGCATTTGCACCAATAAAAAAATAAAGAAATGACTGCAAACGTTGGGGTAACAGAGGAGTGGGTGGGGGGATTGGGTTGGGAGGTGGAAAAAAGCAACACAGGAGTGGGAGGAAAAGCATACATAGTAGAAAAAACATGGAGCCTTTGGGGATCGTGGGTGAGAAGCACACCAGAGAGTGAACATGAGGAACATGGGGTTGTGGGGTGGCTGGATAAGCATACAAGAGAGTGAGAATCACAAAGGACAGGGCAGGGGAGAAGTACGCGAAATCGAGCAGCACATGTGAGAGATCAGCACACATGGAGGGGTTTGAGTTTTTTAGGGAGAACAGAATAATTTGAGGGTAGGGAGCTGGAAAACAAATTCACTCTCATGGCAATTTTATCAAAAAAAGAAAAAAGTGAGCAGTGGAAGGATATAGGTGAAGAGGATATGCTCCAAGGGAGGGACCACCACAACTTGGACAAGGAAAGCCATTAAATTAGAAGCAAAAACATGAGAGTGACAATAATGTCAACAATTGTTAAGCAATGGGCAGGCCCTAGGCCCCTGCAAGTTCTTTGCAAGCCCATAACAGATATTTTGCAACCAGACACCTTGCTCTGTCTAGGAGACTCACAGAAGTATATGTGCAGGTGGAGGAAAAGTATAAAAACATGCAAACATAATATTCAGGAATTGTGTAAAAATCACTTTCCTAAAGTGTCCATTAAGTGAATAATGTAACAATAGGCCACTCAACCCAGGCAACTATCATCAAACACATCAAACGTCTGGAATGCCTATTGTTGGTGAATGGAAAAGATGCAGGACTGTGTAAAGAATTTGTTTTTTTTCTCTAGTCTGGATGACCCTTTAAATAAATACTTTGTTCATCTCTAGTCAAGTAATGCAATGTTAACACCCATTCACAATTGTGAGGCAATGTTAAACATCTGTGTAACATCTGACAACAGTACATACAGAAATGAATAGTAAAAGGATACAGTTAGGGGTGGAAAAGAAATAAAGCTTCGCAGGCGGAGTTGGCGGAGGTTCGGCCACAGTTCCGGCCAAATTCTGCCAACCGCCGGAGTGTTTTTCATGTGCAGCTCGCCAATGGTAAGTTGGCGAGTGAGAATTGGCATAACCTAGCACGATTTTTGGATTCAAGGAGGGCACCTGGTGAGATTTTCCCAACATCAGTGGTCACGTCCGTTCACGGTGAGAAAGCTGTCGCTCTAGTAGAATATCTACTAGAACGACAGCAAAACCCTCTGGTATGGCATGGGTTGCCATTTGCATGGATTTTTCCAAACAGATCAAGCTCCTGGCACTCAAAATCAGCGGGAGCAGCGCAATGTGCTGATTTCCGTCTGTTCACGGAACTCCGGAAAGTCTCACCGGGGTTTCATGTAAGTTCGCTGAATTCTGTGGAGTGAAACCCGCAAGTTCCATCCACCCTAGGTTACAGTGCAGAGGTGACTGGGCCCGATTCACAGAACTAACTTAAGACAAAATCCTAAACTTACTACTTTTAGTATTCACAGAAGTTAGGATTTTGTCTTAAGTTTGTCTTAAGACAGACTTAAGACAAAATCCTAACTTAAGTCTGTCTTAAGTCTGTTTTAAGACAAACTTAAGACAAAATCCTAACTTCTGTGAATACCAAAAGTAGTAAGTTTACGATTTTGTCTTAAGTTAGTTCTGTGAATTGGTCCCTGCCTCTACCTATGTGGCATGGCCGGGTCCTTTCCAGAAGCCCATTTACCATAACTCACAGGTTGCACATTTAGACTGATAGCGTGAGGTTACCGAATTCTGGCATGCTGTGGCGGCGAGATTCCTGGTGAGTACTTGTGGGGTACGTCATTCCATGGTGGTACACCATTCATTATACTTCAGACTCGTAGATATGTCTGGGCACAGAGCTAGCTGTTAGCAGGGAGTAGGGAGCTGATGGTAAGGGGCTGCAATAAGGTGGAGAGCTGGTTCAAGTGTTTACGTAGGAGCTGGTGAGATCTGAAGGTCCAAATGTAAGAGAGGAAGGATTGATTCATCTTCTATGTGACAAACGCGTAAAGTTCCATCTCTCTATCAAGGAAATTATCTGCTTAGGATTCTCTACCCCAGCTCGACCTTGCATTGATAGAGAAGAACATGAAATTGCCTGCATTCACATGATCCCCAGTCAGCAACTGTGTGAAAATCATGTGAAATTCTTCATCATGACTTTCTGACTTTGCCATATTGTCTCTGCTAGTTCCTGTTGTCAGTTGTTGACCCCAGTCCTAGCCATTTTACCTTTAGAAATCACCATCTCATTGTGTCCAATTCTCAGTAAATTCCTATTTACATCTCAGCTCAGCCTTAGCACTGACAGTGACACCCCAAACCCTAAGAATGTATTTGTTCAGATCTCCCCAGATAGTATACCTAGATCCCCGCTTCATGAGATTACAACCACCATGTAAAACCAGGGATCACTAAATTGGACATTCTGGCAGTGGCGCCTCGCATAGGGCGTGCTGCGGGGCTTTGAGGCGGGGCAGGGAAGGCAGGGTGGGGAGCAGTAAACTCGGACAAACGACGAAACGGAGGAACAGAAATACATTTCCTCCATTCCGTCGTATGTCCGAGTTAACTACCCCCCCACCCTGCCCCTCCCCGCCCCACTCCACTATCCCGGAGCACGCCCTATGCGAGCCGCCACCGCATACTGGGCAAAAAAAAATGTGCATTCACCAGTTTTGCATTACCCCACTGTTTTGACTCATCACTGCACACTATTCCTCTTTGTAGCTCCAATTTTGTGCTGGCCTTGTCTTTAATACCCTGAATTTTGGTAATTTCAGTTTTGCACTTATCTACTCTGATGTCTCTGATGTTGTCAATGTTATATGCTGAAAAAGAAGGAAAAAAGTGGAAGTTTTAAGAAATAATTCCTCACCTGCTCATTACTGGACAGTCACTTCAGGTGACTTCCTTTACTATTTAATCTCGCACTTCCTAGCCCCAGAATTCATGGTTGCATCCCATCTCTCTAACAGAAAGCTAGAACTTTGGCCCTTGGGCTGAGTTTTAGAATAACCTTTACATTTATCTTATTTCTGTCAGTTACCTAATGTGTTTTTTTCTGAAATATTTCAGATGTCTACATGTTCTGGTCCCACACTATATCGCCAGTTTGTTTTTAACTAAAATAAAGCAAAATTAAAATGAAAGTGATAATGAAGTGGAAATACAGTAGACATGCAAAAACAATTATCAAACTGAAAGCTGATTAGGATAAATGGACGTCTTCATGTGGACATCATTACGTGTATGTAGCACCACACCAGTCTGAATTCCGAATTAAAGTTACCATTTATTCAACATCTCTTTGACCCCCCATCATTTCGATTCCATATCCCTAATCTTTTAACATTAAAATATCATTTGTTTTGACATATCACCTCTACAATACTTCTAGTCCACATATTAATTATTACAAATGTTTAATTGGTACCAATATTCTTGTTGAACTAAATTAAATTAAAAATAAGACCACTCTACCCATAACCATATTGTGTGTGTAACTCTACCAAATGTAAAATATATATTTGTATTGATACATATATATCAAGGTAAATTAATTTATTGGTAAAAAAAATTACTGAATCTTATTAAAAATCTAAATGCGATATTGTTTAAATTAAATTAAATTATGTTTAATAAAACCAAAAGAAAAGATAGGGAGCTGTAACTCCAATTAATATTAAATATGTCGTCGTCTTGAAATTAAATAGTTTGCATTTAATTTTAAAAAGCTGGAAATCCTAAACCCAAATTAAAGTGAATATTACGTTTAAAATTCCTGGAATTAAAATGTTTATATTTAGTCAGCGTTTTTAATAAACACAGGTAACATAACCCTAGTCAACAACCTCGCAAATGATTCCTTTTATTATTTTTAATGATCCTGTTTTAAAATACAGATGTCACCTTATCTAATTTGATCCTGTTAAATAGCTTTTATTTTTTAAGTTTCAAAAGATACGTTTATTAAAATTATGTCAAAGAGGAAACATCAAAATATTACATAACATAACATCAAAAAGCAACATTGCTGAATATATCAGTAATGGCATATAGGCAAGTTCTCATATAAGAAAAGAAAATCCATGACAAAGATAAAAAGATTAAAAAGTTAAAGAAAAGGAAGCCAGGTTCGAAAATTAATAAGTATGCAATTAATACAGTGTTACATTAGATCAAGAAAAAATGACAAAACCAGAGAAATCAAGGTGGTTGAGCAACTTCCTGGATATATTTTACTGGAGCGAAGGATCTTTCAGCACTATCATCCAAAAACATAATTTGTTATCTGCTGAAAGGCTGCAGCCACTAACAGGTCAATGATTTGCGTTTATGCATTTGGTTTGTTCGAATTATTGGAGAGAAAGCCTAGAAAAGTATTTGCAAATGTAAGGGGGTGTTCGTCCCAAAAATAGAATCAATTTGGGTCAAGGCTGATTTCCAAAATTGCATAACTTGTTGGTATGAAAAGAGTAAGGGGCTGAATCCGATTCCGGTCGGAAGGGCTCCGAACCATGAGCCCGATTCACAGAAATAACTTAAGACAAAATCCTAAACTTACTACTTTTGGTATTCACAGAAGTTAGGATTTTGTCTTAAGTTTGTCTTAAGACAAACTTAAGACAGACTTAAGACAGACTTAAGAGAGACTTAAGTTAGTATTTTGTCTTAAGTCTGTCTTAAGTCTGTCTTAAGTTTGTCTTAAGACAAACTTAAGCAAAATCCTAACTTCTGTGAATACCAAAAGTAGTAAGTTTAGGATTTTGTCTTAAGTTAGTTCTATGAATCGGCCTCCATGTTCGGAGCCCTTCCGACCGTATCGGTATGTGCCGGCCGGATTCCATTCCAACCGTGCCATTCTGATGGCCTCGGTCGGAACGGAATCCGACTCGGATTTCCGTATGGCTTGCGACGGGCTCGTAGAGCCCGTCTGCCATCCGTAAATCTTCCAGTACTCCCCCGGTCGCCTCTTTACGACCGAGGGAGTATGATGGCAGCTTTTCACTGCCTTTTCGTGCCTGTGTTTCCGGCACGAAAAGGCAGTCGGAAACTGTCTCTGGGGGCCCCCAGCAGGGCCCATTTGATTGTGAGGCCACCAAATGGCAGCCTGGGGCACCTATGGTGCCCCTCTGTCGATCCCTGCACCCGGTGGCAGGCACTTTCGGGTGCCGGCCACAGGGTGCAGGGATGAACTGCACCCCTGCTTTTCACATTGCAAACATGCTTTCTGCTTGGAATGCATGCTTGCATTGTGAAGTATACGAGTGCGACCGAGCCCTGTTTGGTCGCATCATACTAGCAGGGTCTTAACCGACGACAGCAGGTCGGTCGTTTACGGCTCCTGACCGATGTCGGACGGACTCAGATCTTTCCGACATCGGAATCTGCCCCTTAGTGTTGAAGATCTGCCTGTGGAAATGGACAAGACCAACAAGTGCTGGTAATGTCAGAATGCATTTTATGTATGGAAGCTGGTGTTAATAACAATCTATTATAATTAAAGAAAAGAGTTTGTATGGTACTAGCTTCTCTGGAAGACTTTCTAATTTTCGTCCAGATTTTATCCCAGATAGATATGGGCCAATGTATACCTAAATCAGTCTCCCAGGAAATGTCAATCTTTGATTTGGATCTTGGTAAGAGTGGGGACAATAAGCAGGTGTAAAGGGTGGAGGCCCTAGGCGATCTGCAAAGGATGTTTGACCATGTATGACCTAATGGCAGGGGGTGTGAGGCAAGGATTGAAAATATGATTAAGAGTCTAGTATGGCAGAGCGTAGGGCTAGAAATTCATGTGAAAATGATAAGGGTGAGTGGAAAAGAGAGCGTGCTTTTGAAAAAGTGAGAAAAGTGTCATCCTCAAATAATTGATGCACCCATAAAATACCTCTATCTCTCCAAGTTCTCCAATAAATCGTTTTTTTCTTGATGCAAATAATATTATTGTGCCATATAGTTGGGTTTTCTCGTAAAAGATAAATATTCTTGAAAAGAAAACGGGGAAAGGAAGAAATCATCTAGATCAATCCAAAGAGGCAGATCAGGAGAAGGAACATACAACCATTTGGATATATGTTTTAGTAAAAAGGCCCTATGATACTTGGGAAGAACAGGGAAACGCACACCTCCTTCGGATCTCGGACGCTACAACATTAATAAGGACATTCTAGGTTCTTTGTTCAACCAAAGAAAGGAAGTAAGGATGGAATTAATTTTGGGGAACCATTTTGTAGGAATGGGTACTGGAATATTAGAAAGCAGATAGAGGATAATAGGCGTTAACATCATTTTAATGGTGTCAAGACATCCCCACCATGAAAGATATAAAGGATGCCATTTGGTCGTGAGGGAGCTAACCTTCTCAATGCATTTGCTGAAATTAAGAGGAATTGATGATTTAATGGAGGGAGTGAACCATATGCCAAGATATTTAATGTGAAGAGGGTTCCAAGTAAAATTGGAAAGGGAAAAATCTTCTTTAAAAGTATATTTAGATAACGGCAAAATTTCACACTTGTCATTATTTTATCTGTAGCCCGAAACTAAAGAATATGATATAACTTCTTTCAAAAAGGCCGGCATGGAACTTTGAGGTTGAGAAAGGAATTAAAGAACGTCGTCAGCATAAGCAGCTATTTTAACCTGTAAACAATTAGAGGTGTAACCCTTGATAGATTGATTCTGTCTTATTTTAGACATTAAGGGTTCTAGGGCTAAATTAAAGAGGAAGGGAGATAAGGGGCAGCCTTGCCTTACTCCTCTATGGAAAGTAAAGTTGGGAGAGGTAAGACCATTGGGAAAAATGACAGCTTTAGGACTCGAGTAGAGTAGAGAAATCAAGGAGAGGATTTTTGGTCCAAAACCGAACCATTTTAATATCTGAAAGATGAAAGGCCAATATACTCTATCAAAAGCCTTCTATGCATCTAGAGCAATGGCAGCAAGGGGTTTCGAAAGATTTGGCGACTTGGAAATAATGTAAAAAAACAGGTATTGTCATTAATAGACCGTCCTTTGAGAAAGCCAGATTATTCCTTACCTATGAGGTGGGGTAGAAAAGATTCCAATCGAAGAGCTAATGATTTTGAGAAGATTTTATAGTCAATGTTAACCACATCGCTGCTGTGCATTTTCCCCCCCGGTGCTGGGATCCCAGATTTTCCATTGTTCATGACGAGCTCAGCTTGTCATCAGCACAGCTCAACCGTGCATCATGACGAGCTGAGCTCGTCATGAGCATGGAAAGGGTTAACTAGGGAAATGGGTTGGTAGTTTTTGCAATAATGTAAATCCTTCCCCTCCTTCGGAATAAGACAAATTAAGGCTTCCAGAAAAGTTCCAGAGGAATTACCAGTATAAAGAAAAGAGGAAATTAAAGTATGTAACTAAGTTACAATTATTTGGGCAAAATGCAAGACCGGAGACCTTATCTTTCAAGGAGGTTAAGATGGAGAGGCGGGGAAGGGCGTTTGTGGATAGAGTAGAGATAAAGGGAAATATCATCTTCAGAAGGGTGTAGCTCAGGAGTATAAAGTTGTACATAAAATTGAACAAATTCTTGTAAGATATTGGTGTCTTTGTATTTAGAAGTGTTTGTGACCGATATTATGGATTCAATATGAAGCTTATTTTGTTTGGTCTTTAAACAATTAGCTAATACTTTGCCAGATTTATTTTGTCCACCATAGAATTTAGCTCTAGTCTTTAAAAGAAACAAAGAGGCAGTGTCAGTCGTGTCTTTATTATATTGTATCTTAGCATTTATGTGATCAGTAAAACAATTTTTCGATTTGGAAGTGTAATAAGTATGTTCCAATTTCTTTATCTTCGAGAGGAGCTCCCTATTTGAAGCCTGCCCTGTTTTCCATTTATTAGAAGTGTACCGAATAATAAAGTCACGGGCAGAAGCTTTAAAAGCGTCCCAAATATATAAAAGGGTATAGTGTCATTATAAATTTAAAAGGAAATATTAATTGAGAAAATAAATAAAAGAAGTATTGAAATGAGGGTCTAAAAGCAGGAAGTTGTTAAAGCGCCATCTCCTGGGGAGATCAGAATGAGGCAGTAAGTCTAACAGGATGGAAAGAGGGGCATGGTCGGAAATGAGTATGGGACCTATATCTGCAGATATGAGAGATTGGGAGACACTGTGTGATGTGAAAAAATAATCAATTCTTTTAAACTACTTATTCACTGACCTCAGAAGTCGAAATCTAGTCAAGGTAATGGTCTATCTAAGCTGTAGCATAGTGTAAATATGTAAAACAACATCTATTTACTGTTAATTGAGGCTCATTAGTGTTCGCTCACAAGTGATTTATGTTAGGCACCATTGAACGTTTCATTTGGTGTATATGCACTCTTATGAAAGAAATATAGTTCATATATACACCAGTCAAATGGGGGAGAACACCCAAGGGAACATTATTACTTTAAAACATAAATGGTAAGACCTGAGACCAATTGAGGCCTATCATGATTTGGCAAATTCGAAAATATAGCTCTGTGGGTTCAGCACTAGTTATTTAGACATTTTTGGAACCAGAAGGCCATAGAATTAAATGCGAAGAGGGCTGTCAAGCTTTTCATCTTGCATAGGTTGAATAAATGAATGCCACTTGGTTCTATAATAATGATGCTTACAGGTATAGGAAATGTTAAAACGGAGAATAAAGTATTATGTTTTGTCACAAGATATCATTAAAAAGCCAACCTAATGGGCTTGGTGGTTCACATCTGCCGTCAAATTATATTACTCTCTTTCTTTATATTCAAGTGTATTCCAAATCATTATTTCTAATTTGAATGCACATAAATCCGTGCTGTTTTGAGCAGAGGCATGTGACACTTACTGGACTTAAACACTGTGAGTTGTATCGGGATCTTTTTTTAGACTGAATATGATTTGCATCTTCTTAGAATAACAAGGTCATGGCTGTTCCACGATTACACAAGACAGCGAAAAGAAAACGCGTTTTATCTGCAAAATGGCTCCCTCCAGGCATGTATCATTTTCAAGGCCTATGGCATCAAGGCCAACAATGTCACCAGTTAGGCCGTAATAGGAGCACCAGAAGGCAGATCCTATCTCAGCTCAAAATCAAGAAAAACCACACAAAAAATCAGATAAACATATTCAGTGTTCAGTGTGACCTCCTCACAAAACATTTGTTAATTCCATTTTCACAGGCAAAAACATCATTGCACATTTTTTGTGTTAAGAAATCATCAGTGCTACTTGCTTTCTTTTCTCCATGGGGAAAACATTTACCCATGGAAAAGTCCCTTACCCCAAAACCCTACCATATTTGGAGGTGTTCCCAGTCACCTTCCCAAAGTAAAAGTGGTTTACTCTTGTCCATGACAGGAGTAAATCTCTGACCTTTTCCAGAACTGTAGGGGATCGAAGATGAGTTTCTGGGTGTTTCTGTGCTGGTGTGTTCCTTTTTAGGCAGTAGCATGACTACCAATATTACCTGGTCCATTCTTAATGTGATAACTTCCATTCATAATAGTTTCCAATTCTATTGCCACTTTAACACTTTTTAGACTTTATCTGTACAACTTTCAAGATGGCAGCCACATAGCAGGGCAGCACTCCTTTTGAGAGTGGCGGAGGTGAGCAAGTCGTGTCTTTCGACTACCTCCAACACCCCACCCAAAGAACAAGTCGTCTGTCGGTCGAGATGCCAGCAACAAACAAGTCATCCATCGGCCAACCCACCCCCTCTTTTACCTGCAGTGGGTAGCAACCTTAGCATCCGACCCAGGTGGCAGTAGGTCGAGCTATGTCACTGCACAAGGATATATATTCAAAGAAGGCAGAGCCCCGTAACATAAGCAGACACACCCTTCAAAGTTTGTGAATGCAAAGCAGCAGGCATATTAACCCCTTCGGTGCTCATGACGAGCTGAGCTTGTCATGACCACACCCATTTCTATTAGGGCCCAGCACAGGAGAGGAATATCTCAAGCAGCCAAGGTGTTAAAGACGGGGTAGCAGGCGGAACACAGACCACACCAGCCACAGACCGTACTGGGACTTCATGTCCCTCACTATCTCAAGGAGGTGAGAATATAATTAGATATTTTACCACTGAATTATTATTATGCTCGCCAGTATATGTTCCTCTGCAATCCTGCAATTTGTTATACTCACTTTCATTACAGATTATTCTGATTTACAGCTATTCTCAACCACAACTTTTTTTTTGGGCTTAAAGAATATATACGTGTTAAACTAGAAGCATGAGAGTCCCTCAGAATGCTGCATGTTCGATACTTAGTACAAAAATACTGAATGCAGTGGCCAAAATATCGACAACCAGAATATAATACAAATATACGATGATGGTACCTACATATTGGTAAGACCACAGTTGGTTTAAGCGTACCCAGCCTATGTGGCATTGAGCCAAAGAGGGAGCAGGGGTCTACTGAGTAGTCACTTATGTATATTTTTTATTTTTACAGGCAAGTCGCCATATGGGATCTCCATGTACTAGGCGGCATTAAACCAGCCTCCCTATTGGTCCCACTAATCCAGTATGAAGCAAAAAATCCCTTTTCTGAATGTTGCCTGTACTAAGTGCTAAGGTAAAGTAGTGGGATTTTTAAAACTTCTAATGAGATGGGGCATTGGTTTTTCGGTGCCTGGTTTGAACTAAAAGGATTCCTTCAATCTCTTGGTTTTCAAAGCTCTTCTGAAGGATGATAAGGAAGGCAGCATCCTCATGTGGAGTACATCTGTGTACCCAATACTCAATAATGATATCTCTGAGTTGTTTCCTTCCATTTCTGGACCCACTAATCAGTCTTGTGTGGCTGCACTTCAGATTCTGACTTTTTGGTGATATTTGAGTCTTTTCCACTGAATGCCTTGTAAACAAATAACAACATTTCAAAAGTTTCCCTTTGTTTTACTGGGAACCAGTTGAGCTCTTTCAAATCATGTGTTACATTGTGGTGCTTCTTCTAAAGTCAACCCACATTGCATGTTTAATAGTAATCCAAATGCAGGTGTAAATGTGAGTTTGAACCAATTCACATTATGAGATGTGCACTACAACTGCACCTTAAAGCATAACAGACATATTTATAGTGATGACATTTCATGCCAAGGAGGTCTCAATGTGCTCAATGTGCTATTGGCAGATAAAGGATATATTTGTTTACTAACCCAATGGCAGAGCTGGGCTTGAGGCAGGGTCGAGCCAGATGACTGGTTCTGGGTCAGATCGAGGTCCACTTGTACTTTCAAGTACAGGAGGAGCTGAACTTTCATAAGTCTTGTGCCTGAGATTATTTTGACACAACTACTGTGTCAAATGTATTGTGATTTGAAGAATTTAGTTGGACAGAATATTGAAGGCATGAATATTATTAAGTGTTATAATAGTGTTTTGTGTTTTTAAGTATTTTACATTTTTTTAAATATAATTTCACTTTATATTGTCCTTTTTTAATATTATGGTGTGCTTTATTAGTTTGTTGAAAGTTGCTATAATGTAAAGCATGTAGAATTATGTATTAGCATCAGATTTCTACCTTGCAATGTATTTAAAGGACTTTTATTATTTTATTTCAATTCACTTTTTTATTGGCTGGTTGTTAAGTTTATAGGGGGAAGATTTTAAAATATTTATTACAACTTAAAGAACATTTTTAAATAATGTAATTTTTAGTTTGGTAATTCGATTACTAATTATCTTGGGCCCGATTCACAGAACTAACTTAAGACAAAATACTAAACTTACTACATTTGGTATTCACAGAAGTTAGGATTTTGTCTTAAGTTTGTCTTAAGAGAGACTTAAGACAGACTTAAGTTAGGATTTTGTCTTAAGTCTGTCTTAAGTCTGTCTTAAGACAAACTTTAGACAGAATCCTAACTTCTGTGAATACCAAAAGTAGTAAGTTTAGGATTTTGTCTTAAGTTAGTTCTGTGAATCGGGCCCATTATTTTTTATTAATTATGAAATCATTTAAAAATGTGTAATTTGTTCCTTCAGATGTTAGTTGGTTAATTATATGATTGATTGTGTCTAATAATTATTTGTTTTTAATAACTACAACATTAATGAATTATATTACTTTTTAGTTTTTATTTATAATAATTTTCTAGTGGTGTTATTTTTAAAATAGTTGGCATTGTTATTTCTCTTTAAGTGCTATTTTTATTTGTTTTTGTGAAAGTTGGTATTTTAAGATAATGGAGTGCGAAGTGTTTTAACTTAGTTTTTTTATGTTTTTAACTGAAATCTTTAATATAATTTTGTTTGTTCATTTAGTGTCTTTAGTAATTAATTATTTATATAAATGTTATAATGTAAAATCTATCACAATTTGTTACAGATTTGTGGAAATATAGTTTATGATTCTTTATTTTCTACATACATAGGGGCTCATTACGAGGCCAGTTGAGGAGAGTCAGACCGACATCGTAGCTGAATTGGGACCGACCAACAAGTAGCAGGAGGTTCCACCCACCTAATTATGATGTGCTGCTGTGTAAGCGGTCAAAATCATAATTATTCCATTGCAGCTTGTGCTGGGGCTCCAAAAGGGCGGCAGCGCAAGCCACAATGGAAAAAGGGATCTTTACAAACATCTATGCCCCATATGCCAGGCACCATAGCACACTGGGCTTGGGTGTTTGGGAGGCACCACAGGTGTCGGACCACCATGAAAGCAAAGTCAGAATAGGCAATTCTAATCACTACGGCGGTGCCTGAGGAGGCACCGCCTGATTGGAGGGTATGACGTTCTGTCCTTCGGTTGGGTCGGAGGCGTCAGTCAGTTCCTCTGTCCTCTGCCTGGAAACGCCACACATTGTAAAGCGGAGGTCGGACCAAAGAACCAGATATCGAACGGACCACCAGTGACAGGTCGTCGATGGCGGTCCGTCCAACATCATAATCAGGCCCACATTTTTATAAATATATATATATTTTTTTAATTTAGGAGTGGGAATAATAAATCTCACTCCAAAGTCCAACACTTTCCTTACTGTTGATGATGTTGAAGTGGGAATAATGAATTTGACCGCCTCAATTCAAATTATATACATAGTATGTCAACTTTTTGTTAACATATTTTAAAATTAATTTTGAATATATACTTTTTATTTCAATATTGATATTGTATTTTTTATATTGTTTGATAGCTTGCTCTTGTGATTATAATAATTATTATTATTACAATTTACATCTTGCTACCCATGTTTAATTAAATATGTTAAATATTATGCTCATATTGAATGTATGCTATATATTTTTTTATATATTTGTCATATATAAGTATTTTAAATGTGAAATATTTTAAAGTTTATATGCATTTGAAAGTTAGAATAATGTCTAATATTAAACATTCGATGTAGTTTCCTAATTTATGACAATTTGGTGGTCTTCTATATTGTTGTGGCCAATATTTTTAACTTTACATGCAAAATATATAAAGTCAATACTAATGTCCTTGATATTTATTTGACAATATTGTTGTTGCATATATATTTATACAAACTCACGCACACACATATATACAGATACTTTTTTCATTGTTTTATTTTGGGTAGGAAAAACACCCCAAACAACCCCTGTTTTATTACCCCTAACCTCCATTTAATTCTTCCCTCCCCGAACACTAAATATACCCTTATCTTCCTTTATTTGCACCTACACCTAAACCCTAAAATTACTGATACCTCCCTTTACCGATAACCACCCATAAACCCTTAATTTACCTTGCCTCCCTTTATCTCTATCTATTCCTAAATACTACATTTATCCTTACCTCTCTTTAGCCTTCACTTACTGGTAAATCCTACAATTACCCACTCCTCCCTTTTACTCTAACCACCTTTGAACCCTAAATTTGTCCTTCCCTCCCTTTATATCTATCCATCCCTACATACTAAATGTACCCATACTTCCATTAACCTATGCTCTGCCCTCAACCCTAAAATTACTTTTACCTCCCTTTAACTACAACTAAACCCTAAAATGTCCCATACCTCCCTATAGGTCGACCAACTGCTAAACCCTCAAATCAACCTTACCTCCCTTTATCACAACCCTACCCTAAACCTAAAAATTATCCTTACCTCCCTTTGCCTCTACCGGTACCTTTACCTCTTTTAAAAAATAACATCAAAAAATTATATTATTAAAATAAAATGCTCACCTGTGTGGTAAATACTGTGTGGTAAAGATCTTGCAGGGTAAAGAGAGTGCTTAATTTGAGCTGTTGGTTTCCAGGGCTGAAGACCGGCACTTAATTGTCAATACTGGAAATTATGACAGTCAACCACATGGTGGCGTTGTCTGATTAGTTTACAAATAAGCACAACAACAGTTGTTTCTTAATTCAATATACATAGAAAGGGACTAATACCTGCTGCCTAAGCCATTCTTATATTGTTGGGTGCCTGGGACAGTCAGATGGTTGTATGATAGAGGCATGCAAGGCTCAACCATGTGTGCCTCTACCATACAGCTTGAACCACTAATGTGACTTAACCATGCATTCCCTTACCATGCATGCCTTTACCACACATTTTGTGGTAAAGGCATGAATGGCAAGGGTGTATGAGCTGCTAGGGTTGCGACAACTCTGACCCTCCTTTGCCACCCTAAGCCCTAGATAAAAAAACCCTACCTACCCCCTGCCCTAAGCTCTGAATTACAAACCACCTACCTGCCCACTACCCTAAGCCCTAAATTACAAACCCCTAACTGCCCCCCCGCCTTGAGCCCTAAAAATGCCCCATTCCTTAAATACTCCCCCAAACCAGCCCTTAGAGCTACCCCAACTCCCTCCTCCTGCCCTGAGCCCTACAATATTGCCCCCTCCTCAAATGTACTCCCAACCTGAGTCCTAAAACTTGCCCTCTCCTTAAAAGTACCCTTACCCCCTCCCTGAGCCCTAGAAACTTGCCACCAACCCCCCTGATAGCGATTCCCCGACCTGAGCCCTAAAACTTGACCCCTCCTTAAAAGTACCCTGACCCCAATACCCCTCCCTGACCCTCCTAAAACTTGCCTCTGACCTCCCCCCGAAAGCAACTGCCCCGACCCCAGCACTGATAACTTGCCACCGACCACCCTGCGACCGCCAGACCTGGCCCCAGTCCAACTTACCTGTCCGTGAATGTGTCAACTTACCCACGCTCCTGTTCCTAGTTCCCGACCACCCCAAACACTAGAGCGCACTTGCTTTAACCACACAAAATCGTGGTTTAGGCAAATGCGTTGTTCGGGCAAGCGTGGTTACGCTTTCGGGCTTCTGGAACACTTGGCTCTGGCTGCGTAGTTCTGGATGTATCCCAATCAGAATTGTCACCCTTGAAAGAGTGTGATGGTTAGCATTTGTGTTGATATTGTCATTGGCAGTGCTGGAATGACAACGGTAGGGTGACAGCTGCAGTGGCCTCATGACGAGGGCCCTGGCACTTATTTTTTTTTACAAATTAAGCACTGGTAAAGACAGCCTTGTAAAGGCTGTTTACCTTTGAAAAAAATATTTCATGCTCTAAAATTTAGACTGTTGTTTTGATTTCAAATTAGTTTATGGGATAAAAATTAAAAGCTGGTATTTTGAGCAAAACATGTGTGCTTACTGGAAGTGATCTGTCCGGCTAGGCAGGGCGTCATTCACTGCTACTGTGGGTATTTCATGAGACGTGGAATCAATAATTCCATGATCTATACTAATAGCTTTTAATGTCACTTCCGTCTCCTTCCACTTAGACTGTCAGTCATATTTTCATACTTATATCCTATCTGGTAGAGGAAATGATAAAAGAAGGGAAGTCGACGATATAAATGGGGACATAATAAAACATCTTTTTAAAAGTATATGTCCATGTCAAGCGGATGGCCAAATTTTCAAATTTCATCAGACACTTCTGACTTTTTCACCGATTTCTAGATCGAAAAATTCTGTAAAATAGTTTCGGAATAGTGAGATTTCACCTAACGTACCATAGGGTGAGCTGGGCTCACTGCACAGACCCTAAATATTGGAATATGTCATGAGGGCCTGTGTACCCTCTGGCCTATAACCAATTATTTCAGAAGAAATGCACCGTTAGGCTTCATTTTATTTCCGTTAAAGGCCTTTGAAGGCTCACTCGGAGAAAGCTGGAAGGGGCAAATTTACAATAACTGGTGCATCCCTGCATATCAGCGGGGATGCGCCAGTTATTGTGCGACACGGCTCCGCCAGCATTGATGCGCCGCATTTACAATGCGGCGCATGGGGCAAAAACAGCACAGATGCGTGACGCATCTGTGCCGTAAAGGCAGCGCATTGCTGGAGTTGCGTCGCAAGCGCGATGCAGCTCCAGCAATGCTCTGGGGGACCCTATTTTTTTAATGCTGCGTCAATCCTTACGCCTGTTTCAAGCAGGCGCAGGGTTTTGATGCGGCATGGGTCTATAAGTAACTGAGTGAAATCTTGTAGATTTCCCTCAGCCACTTTTAGGAGGCGTTCCTGCGCTGGAGCGCCCCCACCCCACCCCCCCTCCTCAGGAACACCTACATGTGGCACAGGGCTTTACAACGTGACGCATCTCCCAGATGCGTCACGTTATAAGTACCCCGCACCATGTCGCAGGATTTGCGCCGCCGCTGCGTCACAAAAGTGTTGCAACCGCGGCGTAAAAGAGGCACAAGGGGCTTGTAAATCTGCCCCGAAGTGTTTACATCCCGCCATTTTGAAAGTTCACCAGCTGCCCCTTGGCCCAGGTGACTCATTCCAATAGCAGAGTGCTGACCACTCGTGTCCTGAGGGCATTATTTTATACTGAAAAATGCACATCTGTCCGGCTCCCCGCGCTCTCAGAAGTACTGTCTGTTCTCCTGTTAAATTGTCCTTTGCTGATGTCATCACGCACGCTTACACTGCCACCTGCATTTTCCTTTACTACTGCCATAAGCTAAATAAAAACATTGAGACGTGCTCAGCCCTTCCACAACCCATATGGCATGTGGTGTACACATGTGCAGAGCAGAAGCACATTCTTCCTGTTAAGGGCACTTGAGGTCAGAGCAACATTCGGGAAGCATATTTTAGCAGGTTGAGAATGTCCTACAGATCTTTCTGTAGCTTGAAATTAAATGAAATGAAATACCAGTATTTGTAAAGCGCACAGCTACCTCTGAAGTGGTGTCCCGGCGCTGGGGGCCCTCGGGAAGATTAAGCGAGCTATTGCCCAAAGTCACATGGTGCTGGGCTAACTTGCCACCGGCAATCGAACTGTGAACCCTGTAGTCCGGAGTGAGGCACCCTGGCCGCTGCGCCACACCTCTTCCACTAAAGACCACGGGCTCAAATCTAAAAGGCTTGGCAATGTGTGTGTTTTTAATGCGGAGGATGCCTTCAGATAGAAAAGGTGTTGTGAGTTAATTTCATGCCCTTCTTCTTCCTTTGCTCTTTCCTCATGTTCAGCCTATGATGCCTATAGAATGTGATGACTGCGTGGAATGTGGTGTGCAGGGAGTTAGGCAGTTGATGTCAGCAGGCTGAGCAGGAAGGTTATCCTGCTCCTGGTGGGGCATATTTCATAGCTTATTTACCATCTTGGCTCATCTAAACTTCCTGTAACTGAATAACAATAAAGACTTACTTGGAACCTACATCTTGACTTCATGAAGATTCACACGTTGTAACAAAAGGCATGCACCTTTTATTCCAACGTAATTAGATTGCGTTTCAAATTAGAAAGATGCTTGATTTAAATGGCACAGTGTCGCTAAGAGACTGATGCTCCTAAAGATTGCACATAAAGAATCACTTGAGATGCACAACTGGCTTGCTTAAGATATTCTCTGTGTAAAGAAGTTCCGCTGCATCAATGTGTGAAAAATAAAGCCATCGCCCAAGGTCACACATGGTTTCACCAGACAGAAAAAGGGAGTTTGCTATGGTTGCACACAAGACTACTGGATCATAAGATGAAAGAGGCTCGTTACAGCCTAGAGAGTTTCATTGGCTAACCTAGGCTCAGGGTGCCCGCGCATGCACAGTTTTACAGAAGAAGGCACGATGGAGAAGGAGGGAAGCCGGGGGACGCAGCCGATTTTGTAAAGTGTTTTAAATTCTTACTTGAAATGTTTTAATAGTGCGGGTGGGAGGCGGGCCTGAGGCGGGTGGCATGTAGCAGAGCTACGCGGAGTGTGCAGAGTTTGGGTCCATCTCCGTGGCACTACGCGTAGCCGCCCCCGCTACGCCCTCTACGCCCACCCTTACTTAGCATAGAATGAAATCTGGATTTGCTAAATCATTTGCAAATGTATTTTGTATCTGAAATTTTTGTCTCTTCGCCTTACAAGCCTTTATGTATTGTCATTTATGTGAATTTGACATTTTCTCTTCTGATGTTGTTTTCCTTGTGACGATCAATAATTTGTGCTGTATGTTGGTACTGTGAGCATTATTTCACATTATTTTGATAAACATTATAAATATACAAATGAGTCTGTCTATTATTAGAGGTGTTTATTTAGTTCATGAATATTTGCGAACCAAGAATGAGTTTGCCAAAACCTGTCATCTATCTAAAGATTTGCATCGCCATATTTGTTATACTAGAATGAAAATAACAAATTGGAGATTGGTAAATTTGGTATAATTTTGTAAAGCCACTAACTTAGGTGCCTATTAGGATGGCGGATGGACCTGCGTCCGTCCGCCAACCCCGAGGTGGAGGGACTGTCCGCAGGTGGCAACGGCGGTCCCTCTAGTGGAATTAGGATGTGACTGCCACCCTGGTGGTCACATCCTGTATATTTAACATTGCGGCGGGTGCTGCTTTAAGCAGCACCCGCCGCAAAGTTAAATATGCATGCTGGGCATTTACATGCACAAAGCGGCAGGCACTGTGCGGTGCCTGCCGCATTGTGCATGCAAATGCAGGGGGGTACCATAGGTACCCCCCATGTGCAACCCCACCCCCCCCTTCACCATAGGGGCCCGCAACGGGCCCCCAAAGAAAAGACTGTATGCCTTTCCGTGGCGGCATTGCCGCCACAGAAAGGCATGTCCTGAAGCACAACCTAATATGGTTGGCGGTGTCTGATAGACACCGCCACCATATTAGAGCTTTTCCGCTACGGTTGGAAGCCGACCGCGGTGGAAAAGCGGCAGACGGTCTTCCCGTCCGCCGATGACCCCCCAGCCATCCTAATGTGGCGGGGGTCTTTTCATTCACTGCAGCGGTGAATAAGCAATCCTAATCGAGCCCCTAGTGTGAAGGGACTTTGTGGGTAATTACATTGGCCCTTGTCTGTAGAAAAATATTAGTCCTAGATCGCTGGATCAAGTCTTAAAGGGCTTCCTGATTAAGCTCCCTCAAGCTTAACTGGTAATTGTTTCTAAGAGACCTGACCTATGTAATTACATGTGTGGCTGAAAACTTGCCGACTAAAATCAATTTTTTCACACTGCCTCTGGTCTTTTTGGCATTGTGTTCAAGCTGGTGACAGAACAATGGACCTACGGCTTATGCTGAGTCTGGTTTGCTCAGTGGACTAATGAATCCACTGCAGGAGCCGGTGTTTGACCTCCTGGTTACAGGTTCAAATTCCTGCGGTTCCATCCGGCCTTTCATCCATTAAAATACGTACTGTTGGGTAACAATAAACATCTGTTGTTCAGAGCCGATATACCTACAAGTGAAAGTGCGCTTTACAAATACACACGTTCTATTATGTTTAAAACAAGTCAGAATTATTGGCTCTGCTAGTGCTTATTGATAGTATCAAGTAAATGAGTAACAATAATGATTAGAAATGAAACCATTTAACTTCTGAAAATGAGACTATGAATAAGCATTACTACAGTCTGTGGAAGAGCTAGTGGCCCACACCACTTTCTTCTTGAGTCTCTCACACTTATGCTGGGTCTTGTGGCTCAGTAGACTAATGTACCCACTATAGGGGATCTTTGTTTGACATCATGGACACAAATTCAAGTCTCAGCTGGTCCACTCAGACTTACATCCTTCTGAGGTTGATAAAATGAGTACTATTGGGTAACAATAAACATGTTATTCAGTGCTGAGATGCCCACTGGTGAACGTGCGCTTTACAAATACACGTTATGTTATACAATTGTTCTCCCGTCATCTGCTTGCAACCCTCCATGTGCATATCTTTCACATCATCTCTTTCCTCTTCAGAGTTGTCTTGTCACTCTCCTGCACGCACTCCTTTCATCTCTTCACCAACACACCCACATACCTGTAATCACTGCATTTTCTTTTCAGTTGTCATAGGCTCTATTAATAGGGCTGTCTACCTCCTTCATGTACTTTCACTTAATTACAACTGATTTATAAGTGACCATCACTCTTGTGTTCCCTGCAGAGAGGCCAAGGATTGGATGTGAGTAGGAACATTTTTATGACCCACTGACTGTCACTGTGAGAAAGTGGCAGTGCCATTATCCTCAACTCTAGAGCTCACAAGCATGCCCTATCATAAATACAAATACACACGCAGACACTCACGTGCAAACTCCTCCAGACACCTCTAGGCGCGTCAGTTCACAGTATGCACTGCTAGTCATGTTGTGTTGCTTAAAAAAATGGACTGGCACAATGTCTGTAAAAAGCAAATATTAGAAGAAGTACATGTGAAATGTAAACAGGACCTGCCTCCCTGACAGGGCAGGGCTTGCCTTTAAGGGTATTGACAGTCCTGGTTCACTAAAGTTAAGGACAAGGACCTAGGACCCAACAGAGACTTGTTTTAAAACCCCGCAGTCTGAGCAAAGATTTTCAATGATTGGGTTCAGCTGCCCCGACTGCCCTCCACCTGCCTGGTCTCTGTGAATTGGTCTGGGCAGCGCCATCTTGCACGTCCCATGCCAGAGAAGGTTGTTTTTGGCCTCGGCCTGCTAGTGAGGGCCTGGGCAGGGATAATTGAGCAGTTCAGCAGCTCCCTGTGGCCTCCCTATTATGGAGTGAGGCACTGGGTGCAATGAAAGCAAGACAAGCACACTTCCTGCTGTGCCCAGCCTGGGGGAGAGGAGGAGAGCGGGGGGAGCGGGGGGGGTGGGGGGGGGGGGGGGGGTCATTGTCATTATTCTGTTCAGGACACTGGAGACACACATCCTCCAATGAACTTCTTTCCTTTGTGCAGGCCCATGTCCCAGGGCTGGCTCAGGCATGTCTGAATGGGCCCTGGCTGATGGGGCTGCACAAAGTCAACAATGCAAAGACAAAAGTCCACAGCTGGCCCCAGCTAGCTGCCTTTCAATTGTCAGCCAAATGGTTCAATGACCAATCGGGCCCTGCCTGGAGCTAACCGCAGGCCCGCAGACTGAGCAGAAGAGGCGTGTCTTTAAATCGCAAAGAATCCTTAAGAAGTCCACTTAAGTGAGATGTGTGAGTGCAACCTAAAGGATAGAGCCCTGGAAAGGCATACATCAACCAGAATCATTTTGTGCCAAGGCAGACATGTGTTAGGTTTCTTTGGTGTCCTTCATTCTGGGGACCCATGGTTAAGGTAACTGCAGTAGTCTATGAAGAAGGCTGTTAATGAGAGGACAAAGGCATGTGAACTATGAACCCATCCCTACCTCACTGGCAAGCATATATGACGCATCACCAGTGGCGGCTCCGACGCTATGGCGGAAGAGCGTCTTTCCCCTGCCAGTGGCCTCAAAATATGAAAAATAAAATTATAATAAAACATGCGTATTATGGTTTTATTTTTCCTTTCCTGCCATGTCTTGTGGGCCAGTCAAAAGAGGAGTGGTGGAGCCGCAATCAATGCCCATGGGGGTTTGCCGGCTGTCTCAGGACTGCCAAACAGTCATGCGCACTGACATTTCCCCAACCCGAGCTGCATTGCCGGGTGGAGAGAATAGCAGGCGTGGGCTCCCAATCCCCTTTGGAGTGGAAAACAAGCCCACTCAGGCCAATACCAGTGCTTATCTCATGCGTGACAGAAGCGCTGGGATTGGCTGCAGGGGAGTTTGGCAGCCTCAGTAGAAAGGAGAAGAGCGACGATCGGCAAGGAGAAGGCAAGTTCTTTTTTTTCTTTATTTTTGTCGTCCGTCTGTCCCCCGCACCTCACACCCCTCACCCTGACACTCTGCCATGAGAATAGCCGCTACTGCGCATCAGATCCCTTAACCCTTTCGCTGCGGCGGCTATTCCGCCGCAGCGCTAAAGGAGCCGGGCGGCCGAGCAGCGGCAGCATGCTGGTGACAGAACCGCTCCGTCACCAGCCACGGTTGAGCTGTGCTAGTGACGGAGTGGTTCCGTCATGACCCGCCCCGCTCAATACAACGGCCGCGCAGGCGCAAAATCAGCGCCCCGCAAACGCGGCGGCCGGGCCATGACGGAACCGCTCCGTCATCAGCACAGCCCAACCGTAGCTGATGACGGAGCGGTTCCGTCATCAGCAGGGGAGGGGTTAAAACTGAGGGGCCAATTTACAAAGGTCCCGCACTTGTCATGAAACCACCGTAATGAGTAACTGCAGTGCGGAGGTCCCAACACGACTTTGGGCCCCCATGCCATGACTGCGGGGCCTCCACTGTGAGTGTGGCAGCACTTTGTGAATCGACCCCTTGTTTTTAGTTATTGAGTTAAAGAGAAGGGTTTGTTGAAAAACACCTCCAGCATACAAGCCTTTTGATTTGGCTTTAAGGATATATCCAGTGTCTGTGTGACGCCAGATGATTGCGAGAGAAAATGTGTGAGCCAAGCCCAGCATCCTGTTCTTCTAACACTGTCAATTGAAGCAGATCCAGGCCAGCTGCATCCAATGACAGATCGATTTAGCCAGTCGCTGGCATTACTTCTACATCCTATGCCCTCATCGCATTCATTGCTCTTGAGGTGAGTCGCCTCTCCATACAGGAAGATAGTCAGGAAATGATGCATAGGAAGTCCCGCCCTCCCACTCTGAGTGTCATAAGGACTGACCTACCCCAAATTCCTCCCATTTAGATCCCTGTCTCAGGCGAACAGGGAAATAAACCTGCATCAAATGCCAGATCTGTGACTTTTCTTTTCATTCATATTTTAAGTGTTGAGATTCTATTCTCTTGTACTGCGCTTGAAAGAATGACAGAATTAGGGGCATATTACCAAGCAATAGCGATAATTATCGCTATTGCTTGGTTAGAGACAAAAATTTACAGCTGAGCTGCGGCGATTTGTACCGCAAAGAAACCTTGGTAATACCAAGGTTTATCGCAAATGCGAGAAAAATCGGCCGCAATGCATGAATATTGCTGAAAAGTCCGCGATATTCATGCATTAGCGAGCTAATGCTCTTAGCCATGTTATCCACCTCCCATTGGATAACATGGCTAAGAACTGCTCAGGGCAGGTGTTAGCTTTTGGAGATATTCGCGCTAAGTTGGTAATAGGAGATATCGATGTTAGCGACTGTTTTCAGTCGCCAACATCTTGGCACGCCCACTTTGCATGTCATTAGTGATAAATTTCACTGACATGCAAAGCGGGGCCCAAGATGGTCTCTATCTCCTACTAGCTGTCGCTAACTGGTGTTAGCGACAGCTAGGTAATAGGGAGATAATTCTATCTCCGTTTTCTTGGCTTTTAAAAGCGGAGATAAACCCCCTTGATAATATGCCCCCTAGTTCTCATAGGGAAGGATTTTTAAATGATTTAATTCCTATTTGTTGTTGCCTCTTTCTGGGACTGCCCGGACAATGTTGACTTCCTGAATGGTGCTCTCTGGGAGCAGGCGCACCACTTGGCTGAACTGGGCATACAAGAGCTTTTGTTTTGCTCCCGAGTAAGAAGAAGGGCTAAAGATGGATAAAAGAAGATGGGAGAGACAGGCAAGTTGTGTTAGTGCGAAAAGCGATTTTCCATACCATTGCGCAGGAAAAAAGATGCAGTCTTGTTGGTGTGAACTGTGATGGGCAATAATTCCAAATAGAGATGCCACGCGGAGTGTTCCACATTATCTGCGCTGTCACATCTCCTCACAGAAAGAGGCTTAAAATGGAGGTGGGGAATCAACAAATATGGCTGATTTTTGAGACATTGTCAGAAGTGAAAGAGGCTCAGGGTATGGCCCAGGTATGGCCTTCAAAAAAGTTTCATTTCATCAGCAGCCAGGAAGGCAACAGGTGCACTTGTCCAGTAAGTTCACACCAAGGAATCATGGAGCTAAGCAACAATAAAAGCAAACACAGGGCTCATCTAACAAACAACAGATGTCCTCATTATGTCAACACCGGCCATATGTTTCTGGCCAGAGGGAGAATTTTGAATTGTCTACACTCCTATGAAGAACCTCTTTCAGCTGTTTGGGTACTTCAGATTTCTAGATCGGGGTACTGAATAGACTTTCTCAATCTCCCTCCCGACTTTGGTATTGAACCAACAGCAAGTTCAGTCAACAATTGCAGGCATCATTCGTTTTGTAATAAGCTGTTGCAGTCGTCACCAAAGGCAAAAGAGTGAAGGGTTCTGTAGACCTTGGAGGTGGGCGGGGTAATAGGCACTTGACCTGAAGAATCTAAATGGAAACATTGCAGAAGATAATCCCTCTCATTCTGAAAGGACATTATATGACAACTTTGGATTTACATGATGCCTGCTTTCATGTGTTGATGGTCAATGTGCATCAGAAATATGGAAGATTATGTATCCAAAATTATCCTTATCAGTTTAGGGTCCTTCCTTCTGGAGTCAAGTCATCCTATTGGGTGTTTGCAAATATGGTAGTACCATTGGTGGCATCACTTCACATGCAAGGGATGGAAACTGTGGACCCATCTCAACTAATATCATCTCCATGCATCATCAAAGAACCTATTAATACAGGGAAGGAAAGTTGAGAACAACTCTCTGAAGTATCATCATTTCCTGTTGAACATTCCCAAATGTCACCTTCAACTATCTCAGGACCTGACTTTTATTGGAACAAAATTCAGAACAGATATCATCAAGTTGTTTCTGCATCAATCAAGAGTGGAATCTCTGCAAAAAATCTTAAAGAGGATCATGCACAATCAACCCCCTTAAGTGAAAGTGTGGCGAACCACCCAGGAACATATGGCAGCATCATAGTTTACAGTGCCTTGGGCGAGGCTGCATCTACATACCATCACTATGTGTATTGGGACCGAGCATCTCAGAATTTCGATGTTCAACTTACTATGTCTCAAAGCATAAGACATGACCACGTTTGGTGGTCGGGCCTGAGGCTCTATCCAAGGGAGTTCACCTGCAGCCAGACCCTCCCAATATTTTTTTTATTGATTTATTTATTTATTTTAAAAGTTTTATATAGCGCTGGCTAGACCCGGAGGTATCAGAGCGCTTTACATGAGAATCAACAATGAACAGAAAAAGTTCAACAATTGCACAATAAATCCCCAAAAAGTATGCCATACACTTCGGAGAGGAGAGAAAGGAGAGAGAAAAGTAGTGGAGGGGGCAGGGGAGGTGAGAAAGAGAGGATAAGGGAAGAGACAGTACGGAGGGACGAAGAGAAGTCTGTCTAAAGACCGACTGGGTAGGTGAAGACCAAGGAGGGAATCCACGGCCCATCTCACCTATAACTAAACTAGGTAGCTCCATCGGGCATCAGACAAAAAAGTTCAGTCTCAATACATTGAGAGAGGGGAGAAGTAGAGACAAAAATAGGGGGAGGATGCGGGAGGAGACGACAGGAGGGACAACAATGTGGTTTAACAGTATACCAGAAAAAGGTCTACAATTACTTGTTACATCAAACAATCAGCAATACATTAGGAGAGGAGAGAAAGAAGAGAGAAAAGAAGTGGGGGGTAGGTGAGGTGAGAATGTGAGGATAAAGGAAGAGACAACCGTGGAGACGAGAGGAAATCTGTCTAAAGACCGACTGGGTAGGTGACGACCAAAGAGGGAATCCATGGTCCCTCTCCCCTATAGCTAAACCAGGTAGCTCCATCGGGCATCAGACAAAGTAGTTCGGTCTCGGGTGTCAAGGGAAGAGGTTCGCAGAAACAGGATGGGAGGGAGAAACGGCAGAAAGACGAAGGAAAGTCTGCCCAAAGACCGGCTGGGTAGGTGACGGTCGAGGGGGAAGTCCTAAAGCCCATCTCCTCTATAGCTATCAGGTAGCTCTACCGGGCTTTGGTCAAATAGATAGGTCTAAATGGGAAACAATTAAATAACATGGAGGGCAAAATAAATGGAGTGTAGAGGGGTGGGAACAGGGAAAGTGAGAAAGGGAGGATAGGGGAAGAGACAAAAAAAGAGAGACAAAATGAAATCTGTCTAAAGGCCGACTGGGTAGGTGACGACCAAGGAGGGAATCCACGGCCCATCTCCCCTATAGCTAAACTAGGTAGCTCCATCGGGCATCAGCCAGAATAGTTCAGGCTCAATACATTGAGAGAGGAGAGAAGTAGAGATATAAATAGAGGGAGGGAGTTGGAAGAGATGACAGGAGAGATGAAAGGAAGTCTGGCTAAAGACCGACTGGGTAGGTGACGTCCAAGGAGGGAATCCCCGACCTGCCTCCCCTATAGCTAAACCAGGTAGCTCCATCGTGCATCAGACAAAATATCTAGCTCTCAGATGACGCAGGAAATTCACAGGTAAGCAGGGTGGGGACTAGGGCAAGGACAGGTGAGGGCAGAGGTTAGTAGCAGGGAAGAGAAGAGGAGTAGAGCAGGGAGGGGTAGGGGATAGGTAGTTCGGTAAAAGTTCCCATGGATCTGCTGCGAGGCATTCACTTGCGCGCCAGGACACTCACGAGTATTTGTGCGCGATATAAAACTATTATAACATAACATAACTGATAACATAACACAAGCGCCTTTGGATAAGGAGGGACATTTCAGTTGAGGTCCTTTCAGGCAAGGTGGATGAATCTAGAGAGTCATCAATCATCCATTAGGAGAGATTTAAGAACTTGTAGAGGTCAACACTTCTTTTTCAAGAATTGATTGCAGGTCGCAATCTGGTATTCAGGTCAGACAACTTGGTATCAGTGGCAAAGGTGCACAAACAAGGGTGGTAGAAGTTGAAATCATTGAACTTGATTGCATTTCAGTTGCTCAGCTGGGTGGAGGCACATCTTCTGCCTTTAACCGCAGTTCATGTAAGGGGAAAGAACAATGTCCAAGTAGGCAATTTGACCAGAATACTCCCGCCACCACAGGATATGTCTTTGTCCAGAAGAAGATGTCAACAGATACACAGGAGGTTTGGGGAACACCACTTGGATCTCTATGCCTCCCCTTTCAATGCCTAGGTTCCCAGGTTTTGTTCCAGGAATGTGGTGAAAAGAGCATTGACAGTGGATGCCTTCTCAGCTCCATGGCCCAACAAACTCTTGTGTGCCTTTCCCACTTTTCCATGAATTCACAAGGTGTTAGCAAGAATGCAGAGGGATGACAAGGAACTCATTTTAGTAGTTGCGTTTTGGACCAAGATGCCATGGTTTCCATTTCAGACATCATTAGAGATAAATCTTGGTTGGATTCTTCCTCTCTCCCCCTCGTCTCTAGTGTCATTGAGGGTTCTTCTGTTGCAGCGACTGTGCCCCTCGGGGTTGCAAAATAAATGAATCTCAAGGCATCTAACTTTTGCAATCCAGGAGTCCGGTCGGCTTTCAATATTACATTGGGAAATCTTCCAAAAATGGTGCAAAAAGCATTTTTTATTTCAGCTGAGAAGTTGTTTTGAGACAGTTTTTCAATTTCTCTGGGGTGAATACGAATGTGAATTTGCAGTGTCTAATCTGAAAGGTCAGTGGGCAGCTAGTAGAGTATTCAGAGGCCTTTGTGCAAATTTAAAAGATGTAAAGGATTTATTCTCTGGGTTGCCTAAAATACTTTTTTGTCATGCTTGGTACTCAGGCAATTATATCCCTTATAGGATTTGCCTATAGTGATAAGATTCTTGATTGGTCACCCATTTGAACATCTTTCACTGGTTGCGAGTACTTAATTGGTAATAAAGTAAGTTCCAGAGCCATTATCAGTAAGCCACTGCAGCTTGAACCACCAATTGCCCCTCCCAGTGCTCCCTATGACTTTACCAACACAACTCCTAACCATCACAGCCCTATAAGTGCAACAGTGCAGACTATTCCAGGACCTCAAAGCTATAAGAATGGCTTGGCCAGAAGGTATTAAGTATATTTAATGTTTATTAAATAAGTAAACAACTGTACTTGTACGTATCTCTAAATTAGTCTAATAGCGCCACCATGTGGGAGCTGTCGAGCACCAGAAACCACTGGCACAAATTAAGCAAATTAAGCACTGATGGTTGCTGTGAACTTTTTCACCATGAAATTGGAATTTTGGTGGCTATGCCTTCGGCAGGATAGGATAGATAATGATAGCATGGTTCTTCATCTATACATAAATCTTGTCAGCTTTTCACATGGAACAAGAAGTGGTTCTGCCACTTATTTAGCCTCAATCTCCTCACCTTTTGAAGCGGATTGGCATATGCTAGATGTTAAGAGGTCTTTATCAATCTACCTGGAGAAATGTGCTACTTTCTGGAAATCAGAAAGACTATTTCTCATGTTTGGGACTGTAGGTAAAGCAAAGCAAGCCAGCAGATGGATTAAGTCTACAATGGCATTAACATATTCTTTAGCATCAGATCCAATGGTTCAGGGTATACAGGGATGATCA
The DNA here is from genome assembly GCF_964263255.1 of Lissotriton vulgaris. Lineage (NCBI taxonomy): Eukaryota > Metazoa > Chordata > Amphibia > Caudata > Salamandridae > Lissotriton > Lissotriton vulgaris. The sequence continues at coordinate 1,179,353,164 of NC_141697.1, forward strand.
ATCATGGGAATGTCTACCTCTGGGGAAGAAATAAATAATGTGCCATTGTCTGAAATTTGGAGGGCATCTCCTTTGGCAGTCCTGGGTATGTTTGTGAAACATTGCAGGCTAGGAAATGTTTTAAATGAAGGTAGAAAACTTTGGTGTTGGGGTGTGAAATGCCATATTGACTTCAGAAGAATATAGATATTCTGTAATAAATCATTGTGCTGGGCTTTTGATTTCAGATATGTAAGAGAAATGAAGGCCACTGGTGGGTTTTGATATAACTTACGAGCAATTCATGTGATGAGGCCAGAAATGAATGTGATGAGGCATTGCGTGAAAGTAGTGCCTAACTACTTACTGGTAATTGTATTGCTCCCATTCCCAATGGTTCTCATCACATTCATTACATACCTTCACCCTCCCTTTCTCGACCCTTCATTTTTTTAACTGAGGTAAAACAGGAGAAATGCTGGTTCGGCCAATCCTTACAACACTGTGTGGGTGGGCGGGACTATCTACGCAGCAATTCCTGATTGTGTTTGTGTATGGATATGTGACCCACCTCAAGAGTGCTGAACATTAGGACTAGGAGTAATGAAGATTATCTGTAACTAGTTAGAAATTCCTTAGATCCCTTTTCTAGTTGGAGATGGATCAAGGTATCATCCATGTCAATGCAGAACCCAAGGATGTGAACTCCCATGAGCCAGGCCAATAGGGCCACAGAGGCATTAAAGAGGATCAAGGAGAGGGCTCACTGACCTGAAGAATGCATAATGAAAAAGGACATGAAAAAAGTATATATATACATAGGACCACGCCCCCATGAAAATGAGGGAATGCTCTCTGAAGATAGCTGTGGCACTTTATGTGCACCGGGGCTATCAGTATTACAGAAGGGGACGCACAAGCGTTTGTGGCCCCTTCTGTAATACCAAAGTGCCCCTGGGGCGTGCAAAGTGGGTACAACCGCCTGTTGAGCCCCCGGGGAGCTTTGGTAATACAGACCCTGGTGTCTCTGTTTCACGCAATGCAGCAAACTTATTTGCTGTACTGTATTGTGTGAAAAACAGTACATTTGGCCCCAAGTAACATATTTATGGTAAAACTAAGTCACATAACAAATAAATGCACTTGTTCAAAATCTTCCAGAATGTCATTGGAAAATAAGGTGACTTGCCCAAGGTCACTCAGTATGTAACTGAAGAGGTGAATATGTTTGCCTCAAGTGGCACACCATGTCATAAAGCACTACTGAAAGAATAAAGTGGGGTCCTCAGAGTCACACAACATCACCAGGTTTACATGGGAAGTAAAGGAACATGCTCAAGATCACACCGTGCATTACTGTTGAGATCTTGCAATTCAGAGGAAGCACAAATGCGCTTGTTGACCAACACTCATACTGTTACAGAATGTCATCATGTAAAAAGCACAATAGGAAATTTAATTTTGCAGCTGCCATCGAATGCAGCTAGCTCAGATAGATTTCGTCCTGTTTTCGGCAATTGAGTAATGTTCTACAAATTGGATGGAATGTAGCCACGCACGCTTTGCACCAGGACGCCAAACAGATAAGGAGGAACACAGCCAATCAGCTGTTTACTGAAAAGCTCAGCAGACAATGGACCAGCCCTGTCCGAACCCACACGCCCTTGCATGCACACAGTGATAAACAACTACATATGTTGACAGCACGGAAGACAAAACAAACCTCGGCGAGACAACCTCCAGCCTGCTCGAAATCCCAGCGCAGGATGGACACGCACAATCCTGACATCCCACGGAAGCACCAAGTCAAACTATTGGCTTCTGTGCACTAATAAAATACCAGTCGAATGGCATGAAATAGACCACATTGACAATGGGCACTGATTCTTGTATTTCTGTGTCATCCCAGCAGAGAGGCCAACCATTGTACATGTACAAAATCAGAAATATATTTCCCTGTTATTGCAGTGGCGTCACTAGGGGGGTGCGGGGGGGGGGGGGGTGCGGACCGCACCGGGTGACACCATCGACATGGGGTGACACCCGGCTAAAATGTAAAAGGTGGCTAATATATCTGGAGATTTAATCGGTGGTTTTGTAGCAAAAGAAAGTATAGCAAATAATTCACAAAGTGGTTAAACGGCAAACGCATTTGCAACAGAGGACGCACGCAAGGGACAGCGAGAGTGACACAGAAGGAAGAGAGTAAGCTAGAGAGCGCGCGCGAGAGATTGAGAGTGAGAGAGAGACAACGAGGGAAAGTCAAAGTCAGAGAGTGTCACAGAATAGCCAACAAAAAATAGGGGAAAGGCGAGAAAGGGGGCCTGAGAGAAGCAAAGCGAGTCATGGTTCAAAACCATGCGAGGTTCCTGTTTTGTAACTGCTAGGGCCCCCACACCTCTTCCTATCTCACACCTAGCTCGTGACCTTGGACTCTCTGGCTTGATTCGGACCTGTTTGGAAACCACCACGCTGCAGACCATCAGTCATAGATCGAGGGGTGGGCGTGCAGTGAAGTTCACCCCAAAAAGGGCTTCCTCTTCACTGCGCATTGTTAATTCACACGATTTTAATCCCAGCAAATGTTGAGGCTCAAGTTTACTGAAATGTTTTGCAGCGCTGGGCAGCTGAGGTGCTTTTAGGAAAAGAAACTTGCCATCCTGTGGGAATCCAGATTCACACACCGTCAGAAGTGTGTGCACAAAATCGGATTTCCGGTTTGCACTAAACACTCAAACAGCTAATTGGTGTCGTGAGGGGGAGACAACATGAGTTACCCGCACTGAATGGCACTTCTTCCACATCTGTGCGAGAAATCGTCCCCATGCCCATCAGTTAGCTGCTCCTGCTTCTGTGGATACCAAAGGAGGCATCCCCCTCGCCACCACCCCCCCAAACCCCCAAGATTGTTTTGTTGTGTTAAGGAGTTCAAGGGTGAACGTGTTCTTTTGCCCTTAAAGAAGACATTTGCTTCTTGTGGGTGTACTGTCCTCTCGCAGACTGCATTGCAATTTACCGTCAGTTGTAATGCTAACCCAGTTTCCATTTATGTTGATTTTTGTCTGGCTACTTGGAATGTGGGCTAGAGTAAAGGTACAGTAGTTACTTGCATATGGCACGTTGACTGAAGTGCGTATCACCTGGCAACACTTGTATTTGTTTCCCAAAATTACATTACATTTCATTTTATCAGTCTCAAATGTGCCAAAATTATATTTAAAATGCGACAGACGTATCACCAAAAAACAGCACCAATCAACATTATATGGACTTCCTATTAGGTTATGTTTTATTCAAATGTTAAAAATACCTTTGGTAAAATACAAAAAACACGTGCCTAAAGCAATTGCCCTATATTTCCAGAGTTACATAAGGAGAGTATTGTAAAGTCAGGCTTATATATACGTACTCAGGAGCCAAGTAAGGACAGTGGGCCTCATTTATGAGAAATGACGCACCGCTGCGTGAAAGCAGCGATGCGTCACTTCTCAGTGCACACTCCTTGCGACATGATTGGTGCGTCATATTTATAATATGACGCATCATGTCGAAAGGAGTTACAGATACATCAGTATTTCTGACGTATCTGTAAGCGCAAAAGTGACGCTTTGCTGGAGTGTGTCACAAAAGTGACGTAACTCCAGCAATGCGTCCTTTCACATGGGGCAGGCCCCATCAGTCTAACGCCTGCTGTGAGGCAGGCGCAAGATTTTGACACAACAGCGTCCTAAAAGTGACGCAGTGAAATCTCATAGATTTCACTGCGTCACTTCTACGACTCTTCCTTGCGTCAATACGCCCCCTTGCATACATTATACCTGGCGCAGGTATAATGTGGCGCATGGGTTTACAAAGTGACGCATCTACCTAGATGCGTCACTTTGTAAATATGGCGCAACAAGGCGCATTTTTTACACCACTGGTGTGTCACAAAAAGTGATGCACCGGCGGCGTAAAAGTGATGCACAGCCTCATAAATGAGGCCCAGTATTTTCACAATGCTTACCCTGGCCGGACCTGTACGATGCTGGGGTAGGATTCAGAAGATGTCATCTTGTAACTGTGAAGGAAAGAGGATGGTGTGGAGAGCTGAACAAGGCATGAAAGCTACAGTGATTAGCAAATTTTAAGGCTGTTGGTGGGTGGGAGTGGGAGGTAGGGGGGGATTAGTCAGGAGATATGCACAAGGCCTGTGTTGTAACTCAAAATGATGGCAGAAGAAGATGAAGGACCCCCTTCATGGGTGCTGTACAGATTAATTCATCTCCTCGAGGAGGTCGATCATGGATTCATGGGGTAAGTCGTGAGGGGGTGACACCATGAGTTACCCGCACTGGGTGACACCAACCCTAGTGACGCCACTGTGTTATTGAATAGCTATATTGCACGTTTGTGTGCAGGGTAGGTAAGCATGTAGTGCCCCGGAGTCTAGAAGATCCAGCACTCGGAATCGAGCATCTTTTAGAAGCACTACAATCATGCAGCGCCTAAAGTAGCGTCAGTTTCAAATGTGCGCTATACAAACAGATCAAATGTAAACAACATTCCTCTTGCCTGGTACTTTTATCTCAATTAACATATGGTAAGAGGTCATCATTTGCTTTATGCGAATAAGTTACCACTCAACTTGGGAGTTAGATATTTCACTGATTTGATACTAGAATTCTGGTTGCAAATCATTGATACACCTGGAAAAAAAATCCGTTTGGAAGAAATGCCCAAAAGCCACCTCTTACAAATTGCGATTCTGTATCCAGATGCAAACCCATTGGTAAATAATTACCGACTCCAAAAATGGGGTTGGTACCTGGGGAAAGCGTTTATGTGGTGGCAAACTCCCAATCGGAATGAGTTTCCTAAACTGGCCACAAGCCTTTACCTTAAAAGAATGTAAAATGCTATTCCGACTTACTAACTTGAAAATCAAAATAAAGTTTCTTTATTTATAGTTCTGTATATCTACGACCCTGTAATTAGGACGCCAGTGCTATTTACAGGGCGCTTTACATCGTTGCATAACAATAGAACGTAGTTCAATGGGAGTGCATGGTTTGCACTTGATTCATAATTTTATGTTCCGGGATAGGATATAAAAAATTAACAAGTGCATTATCAGAAGGCAAATGTTCCATGGGAACAAGGTGTCAGTATGTCTTCATTTAGGCGTTCTGCTGTGATATGTTTCAGGCCTTGGGAAGGCCACTGTTTTCAGCAGTTTCTATAGACATTTGAAGTTATACACATTTCCTTTAGTGTCCACAGTAAGTGTTACACACATTTTACAAACACGTTGTATATGCGTTCTACATAAGAACGTTTCCACTAGTGACTGTCCTCCATATGGCATTTGAATTGCCTCAGATCTTTACATTAAGGGGTGTTCTTTTTGGGGGAGACCCAGAGAGTGCACTCTTTCGTGTCCTGTGCTTGTTTCTTAGTTCTGTCTTCCATGTTTTCTCGGCTGCCTTCGGTTATGCAGAGGCGCATTGACTATGCATAAGTTTGAGTAATTGCACAGAAGAATGGAAGTGTGTACCCTGATGCAGCACACACCACAGCACCATTGCTGTGATTACAGTGTTAGGGTTAAGGGGCGAGGTTTTTACTGCAGGTGTTAAGTACTAACACCACTGGCTACCATATTTACAGGATGTTTGTTATAAAGAATTCAAATTCTCGCTGTCTTCTGGAAAATTAGGCGGACTCTAAGGGCCCGATTCACAGAATGAATTTATGACTCAATCCTAAACTTACTACTATTTTGGTATTCACAGAATGCACCTACTACTTTCGGGATTCACAGAGCGAACTTACTACTTACTTTACGTCCGCAGTCGGGCCAGAAATTCTGGCCCGGAGGCGGAGCTTCTGCCTTGGGGTGGGGCTTGCGGCCCAGAGGCGGAGCTTTTGGCCCGGAGGTGGAGCTTACGGCCCAGAGGTGGAGATTTCAGCCATGGCTAAATCGCCACCTCTAAGCTGGAAGGTCCGCCTCCAAGCCGGAAACTCCGCCTCCTGGCCGGAATTTCCGGCCCGAGTGCGGACGTAAAGTTAGTAGTCTTAAATCTATTCTGTGAATACCGAAAGTAGTAAGTTCATTCTGTGAATCTCGAAAGTAGTAAGTTCACTCTGTGAATCCCGAAAGTAGTAAGTGCATTCTGTGAATACCAAATAGTAGTAAGTTTAGGATTTAGTCTTAAGTTCATTCTGTGAAGCGGGCCCTCAATTTCCTGCAATAAAGTCCTTATGTATTGGAATTTACTGCACATTTTTCCCTGGGGCTTAATCCAAAATTACGGGGTCCCCTGCAGAATGTGAGTCTAATATATCTCATATTGGCTGGGGCCACCTGAGGGATTAGAGGGGCCCCTGATGGGTTGAGGTTTCCCCTGTGTTACAGGGGAAGCAGGGATCTGCCAATCTGTGCCTGAAGATATTGCAGGGTGTGTGCATGAATAAACAGAGCATTACTCTGAATTCTGGTCCCTGCAGAGACCCCTCTAAGCTCAGGGGATCAAATGTACCACCCCTCATGTCACTTCCGGAATGCATTGACCCAGGAGTGCATGTTAATGCTGAATCTGATGACCACATCTGAGCTGGGTTCCAAGTAAATTAAGAGGTAAGGAAAGGTGGTGCAGTCACGAGGCAGCCTGAGTGTCCCAGAATGTTGTGATGCCCACGTGCCAACCACTAATGCTTCAGCCTTTGATGTTGAGTTTCAATCACTTTGAAACTCATCAAAGTTTCCTAAAATGAACCCAAAATGTATCCAAGCAACGGGAAATCAAGTCTGGTTTGGAAGAGGAATTCCTTCATCAAAACTGACTCAGATCCTGCCAAGCAGTGCTCACCAGGAAACTATGTTTCTATCTTGGAAAAGTATTGAAAAATGTGACTACGCTGGCAAGATAGTGCAGTGAATTATACAATCACTGCTGACATCTGCTGTGAATTGTAGACCACAAATTCAAATCCTGGCACGACTAACTCTGGCTATCATCTTTCTGAGGTCGGTAAATTGTTTAATTTTGCATGGGCTGCTATGTAGAGCACTGATAAATGATGAAAACACAGTGTAAAGTGCTGTTTAGAAAAACAAGTTAAGTTGTTATTATTACACAAGGATGAATGTTCCATCTGACAACACCCCCCTCCCCCCCACACACACCCAACAAAAAAAAAAGCTTTCCTGCTATCTAATTCACTTTCCATTTCAGGGAAGTTGTAGGAGATAGTATCCATTCAAGACAAACTGTCCAAATTAGAGAAACAGGAATGTGCAGTTGTCATATATGTTTCAATGTTTTGTGAGATTTGTGTGCTCACAGAAGAGAACACCAGTGATGAAATGAAATAATAAACCCTCTCCCCGGCATGGGGGTTGGGAGTGGTGGAAGCACCCTTCGGAGAGAGCTGGAAAACACATGCACTGACATGGGGTGCTTAAGGAAAAAGAAAAAAACTGGATCTCTTAAAGAGAGCAGTGAAAGAATAGAAGCCAACCAATCAGAGAGATGTTAAAAGGACTGTGCTCCAAGGGAGGGATAAACACAAGATGGATACGGTGAATGTGCTGGGACAAGGAAAGTAATTGAATTAAAAGCAAGCAAGTGAAAGTGACAATAAAGCCAATCAGTGGTAAGCAATGGCCAGGCTGTAAACCACTGTAAATTCTTCGTAATCCCACAACTGGCCTTTTGCAGCCGGACAGCTTGCGCTGTCTAGTAGGCCTGACCTAAAAACATATGATTGACTGGCAGACTCAGCAAGTATCAGCACAGACAATTTCTAAACCAAATATTTGACAAATCACTGCTGACTACACAATGTAAAACACACCCAGTAGATTGAAATCCCAGCTCCTTAGGATAAGGGCACTCAGTTTAAGAAAGAGCTTTGGTGCCACATGAATGATAGATAATGCTTCTTTGCACAAATGCTGATGCCATAAAATATTGTTGTCTCTTGGTACATGACACACAGTTAATGCAACATACATAAATGGCAATTACCTTCTTTGGGTGCATCGCTGTCCCAAACAGACCACATTTGGACGAAGAAGAAGGGCGTCCAGCAGACGATATAAGCCAAGACGATGATGAAGGTCATCTTGACCGTCCTGATCTTGGCTTTGGAGATCAGCTTCACGCTGCTGACCCTGGACAGGTTGGTCCTGCGTGTGGAGGTAGAGGTAGAGGTCAGCGCCACATTGGTCTCACAGACTGTCTTCAGGCGAAAGTTCTGCCAGATCTTGAAGCTGATGAGGCCATAGCAGATGCTGAGGATCAGTACAGGGATGATGTACACCATCACGGTGATCCAAGTCACATAGGCCTTCACGCCCCAGGGCTGGATGAAGTCTGCCCAACAGTCATGAACCCCATGGCCCACCTCCTTCAAGGAGAAGATGTGAATCTGAGGAATGCTTACCAAAAAGCTCAGGATCCAGGTGAGGATGACATACACCCTATCAGAACGTCTGTGAAGAGACCGAAGAGGCTGGCAGATGGCCAGGCACCGGTCCAAGGACATCAACAGCAGCATGTAGGTGGACGCGAACATCCCCACCACCTGCAGGTACTTGACTGCCCGGCAGAGGAAGTCCGGCCCGTAGAACCTGAAGGTGATGTCCCAGATGAGCTGAGGGAGGACCTGGAAGACGGCCACCACCAGGTCCGCGATGCTGAGGTGCTTCATGAAGAAGTACATGCGCGAGTGCTTGGTCCGGTTAATGTGGATTGCCAGCAGCACGCACACGTTACCCACCAGAGCCAAGAGGAGGATGAGGGCTAGCACGCTTACCTCCACACGGGCCATGTGCTCATTCCTTTTCAAGGGGTCCCTGGTTTTGTTCCCCACATACGTCCTGTTCTCCAAGGTAGAGTTATCCAGAGAGCTGTTGGCCAATTGAGCCCAGCAGTCGCTCTCCTTCAGACATAAGCCCTCCATGTCTGCCAGCAGCTCTGGATGGGAGAGGTTGATGCTGTGATTGAGTGGCCCAAATGCTGGGGTGTTACCTTCCTTTTGGAATGATGATGATTGTCATTCTTCTCTTTAAATATCTGCTTGTATCCTTTTATGCTGATTCTCCTGCTGACATTCCTGTTTTTACTGCCCAGCCATAGTTGTGTTCATCCTGTGTTCAGTGATTGGCTGTTCACTATTTTTTCTCCCATCCCTCTCATTGTCCTCTCCCTTTGGTGACCTTTTGTCTCCTGTTCCTCTTTGGCTCCGGTGAACCACCTTTAAGTGTACGCACCACCATCAATTAGGCTCCGATGACAAGAGGCGGGTGTCTGGGGTGAAAGGATGGCCACAGGAACTTATTTGAAATTCTTGAAGAACTGACTCAGATCTTTCCACCTAAAAGCAAAAATAAGAGGTTAAAGCTGAGTCAAGTGCATTCCTTGCCTAGTTTGGGCAATCAAGACGCAGCTCCCTCGAGGACTGGGATTGGAGATGGCAACAGCCGCCTCTTTAGGGATGGCAACCCTCCCACCTCTGTGGACCACCCTGACTTTTGATGATACTGACCCAAGATCTCTGAGGAGTGAACTTCTCGGCCAAAGCTCCCTCAGCTGGACACGGTGACCCCTACACCCTCTCGAACAGACGCAGGTCCTGGCAGACTACTGTCCCAAGTTGCCTTTCTTTGGCTGGGAATGGTGAGTTCAAAGCAGAGGTCTTCAAACTTAGGGTGGGGGCAGAGGTGACTGATCTCACATGGGGCAGCATGCTCTGGTCAAGAAAAGCATTTACTATGTCCTTGGGGGCCCAGCACAAGTATAATACTGAACACAGGGCTGAGTTTTTAGTGAAAGAAACAAGAGTGGCAGTGAGTCGCTCGGCACTAGCCAAGAGCAATATTTTTGTCGCTTATGTCCTGTAGTTGTCAAAGTGGGGCGGGGGCTGGTTCCAAATAACCCTAAGGGTCTCTCATCCGGTGGATACTTTTACACTTTCAGGGAGACTGGGCTGCCAATAGCCTGTTGGCGATCCTGTGCTTGACTGCATTTTTAAATTGATAACTAAACTTAGCTTCAGTGTTAGAATTGTCAGATATGTTGATAGCTGCTGGTTTTGTAGAATTATTGTGAAAAAAGTTGTTTGTTGTTTTGGGGGGGACTGGTGACTTTTTTGTACAAAGGTTGGAGTCGGCATTAAAAGGTTTGAAGAACACTTGTTTAAAGTATCCTGACCTTATACGAGTTTTGAGGGCTTGCTCTGTGCTGTCTTCAGTGGTGGCTGGGATCAACTCTACGCTCAGGGGGGGTGTGTGTCTCATGGGATAATGCTAGGTTTGTTTTCAAGTAAAGAAAGCAAGGTAGGATTCCTGCTACGTCCCAAAGGGAAAATTCCCAGATACAATCACAGGAGGGCTGGGGTCGAACCCTTTGTCCTGCAGCTGCACGTGCCTTAATTTTGGAATGAAATTCCCAAATCAGGGCACTGGTTGTGTTTGTTCGCCTGGACAACGAATGGGGGGGGGGGGGGGTCCTTTTCTCTACTGAACACTAAATAGGAGGGTAGATTTCATTAATTTGTAATATTGTGGCATAAGGCAGATGTCCCCAGGATGGATACGAGCCCATCACGAACGCATTGTAATGATGCAGCTGCGCTGACATCTTGTGAGATTTGAATGACATCCACAGTTTTGGTCTCCGTGGCTGATGCTGCCGGTGCTATTGTTTACTAGAAGGAGATTGGCTCCCACCCACACTGTCACTCGCACGCGCTTCCTCCCAATTGGCCAGAGTGGGCCGATGTCACGTCCTGCTCTTTCGTTTGGAGCATGGATCGAACACTCCTTGATTAGGTTTGATTAGAGATCGTCTGCTGCGTGTGCTGTGATTCTGGGACTATTTCCGATGTGAGAGCTACTGTCTTTACCAATGCTTGTTTTGAGATGTACTAACAGGACATCCGGCTTTCCTATGCCTTTTTGTCTAGTATAAAGCATTCTGGGATATGTCTCAATGAGCGAAGGAACACCATAAACACGCGTCACACTGAACGCGGTGTAAGGGGAGCCTCAGATCAATGCATTTAATGTTTAATTCATTCATGCATCCATCCATAGAGGGGTTATCTACAGCATATGAAAATCTTATTTACTTTCAACTTATTGACTTGCAACCAATCCACGTTGCTGCACAGCATGGCTAAAATAACGGATTGGCAACGTCAATGGATCTTGCATACACAAGACCTGTTGGCTTTGCCAATGATTGTTTAATTCAGGAGCAGAGTGCAAGCCATCTGCCTCCCTAGAGCACAATGGCCAGAGAGCGCGGCCGTTGTCCTCCGGAGTCATGTCTGCCTGGGGTTAGTCCACAGGTATCTGTGCCTCGGTGACTTTTCAAGGAAGTGTTAGGTTTCGGGTTTATCTGCACCGTAAGCGCTGTCGGCGTAAGAGGGTAACTGCCTTCAGACCGTGTGGCCAGCACTTCCCTCCACAAAGCGAGTTCCTGCACTTCTCATCAAACATAAAACGCTATAAACCAACAATATCGACACTTCTCATTCCTGCAAGCACTCTCAATCAACGAGTACCTGTTCCCATTAGAGTGCGGACACATTCAGACCTGCTCTTAAGTTCTGAGCCGACTATAAATACGATAACATTGAGTACCTGCACTTCTCACTCCACTGTAGGTGCTTTTGGGAAGTGAGTACCTGTTTTCATACGAATGTGGCACTTTTAGGCAGCGGTTACCTACATTCCTCATCAGACTAAAAATACGATTTAACACAGAGTGCCTGCACTTCTTATCAGACTACTGGCACTTTGTGACTTTCAGCATCAGCCCTTCTCGTTCGAGTACAGGCACTGCCAGGTGTTGGTTATCTGTTCATTTCATCAGACAGCGAGTGCATGACGTACAGTGAGGGGCTGACAGTCGCAGACCCTTCTCACGAGCCCACAGGGGCTGTCAGTGGGGACTACGGGAGCTGTCACTGGTGAGCACACTGCTGTCACTCTGAGAGCTGCAGTACCTGAAGGGTTCTCCAGCCTGCATGAACTGTGCCTCCGTTGGATTCTGCAGCTCTAGGCGCTGGCAGATAGCACCTACAGCAAGCCCAAGGGCGCTGTCAGGCTGTATATTAGCACTTTCTACACAAATGCTGGCTCTAACAGATAGCGACTACCTGCACTTCTCAACAAACCCCATGCAGCAGTTCTCACCAGAAAACAGGCACTGTCAGACAGAGGGGTGTGCATTGGTCAACAGACCCCCTGCATTTCAATTTACATCAATCTCATTCTACAGTTCACTCTGGATTGCAGGCACTTTCAGGCACTGTGTACCCACACTTCTCAGAAAACTATATGTGGTATCAGGCAGTGGGTCCCTTGCACTTCTCACCATGCTACAGATCCTGTCGGATTGAGCACCTGTTCTCACCAGAGAACACGCACCATCAGCTAGTGAGTCCCTGCACTTTTCACCAGACCACACGCACTTCTCATGAGACTGACTACAAGTGGCTTCTTGTGAGATTACAGGCACTGCCACTAGGCACCAGCACTTACCCTCCGGTTATATGTGCTGTCAGCCCTTCTCCCAGTCTTTGCACTTCTCACCAGGCTACAGACCTTGTCAGATAGAACTGCAGTTCTCACCAGAGAACGAGCGCCCTCAATGTCTGCACTTCTCGCCGAAGCACAGACCCCGTCAGATAGTGAGTGCCCGCACTGCTCACCAGATCGCAAGTACTTTCGATGTGTTCCCGCACTTCTCACCGGACTGCGGATGGCGCCAGACCCGGAGTTCCTGCACTTATCGCCAAAGACAATGCATCCTCAGAGTGAGTGTCTGCGCTGTTTACCGGCTCTCAAGCGCTGTCCGTGTGTTGCTGCACTCCTCATTAGACTGCAGGTGGTGTCAGACATCGGGATCCTGCCCGTAGCGCCACAGAGCAGATGTCAGACTACAAGTGATTTCAGACATCGGGATCCTGCCCGTCTCTCCAGAGAACAGACATCGTTAGATAGAGAGAGCGCCTTCACCATCCACCCGACTGCATGCACTGCCAGTGTGTGTTTCCGCATGTTTTAGCAGAATACAGGGGGTGTCAGACATCGCGATCTTGCAGAGAACAGACACCGTTAGATAGTGAGTGCCCTGCAGTATTCACCCGGCCACAGGCACTGTTCCCGCACTCCTAGTCGGGTTACACTTGTCCTCAGGCACGGAATCCCTGCACTTGTCGCCAGACACCGTGCACGGTCAGAGAGTGCGTGCCTGCGCTATTCACCGCCGCTCAAGCACTGTCAGAGTGTTCCCTCACTTCTTAGCAGACTACAGGTGGGTTCAGAAAACTAGACCCCGCACTTCTCACCAGAGAACAGACACCTTTAGATAGTGTCTGCACTATTCACAAGACCCCCATGCGCTGCCAGTGTGTTTCCGCACTTCAGGCAGCGCCAGACATCGAGATCCTGCACTTCTAACCGGAGAGCAGATGTCAGACTACAAGTGATGTCAGACACCGAGTTCCTGCACGCCTCTCCCGAGAGCAGACACCGTTAGTGAGTGCTTGCACTATTCACCAGACCCCCATGCTCTGTTAGTGGGCTCCTGCACTAATCATTAGACCACAGGCGGTGCCAGACATCGGGTGCCTGCGCGTCAGTGCTTTAAATAGGCGGGTACTGTCCGGTGCTAAATACATGCACTTCTTTAATTTGAAAGGAAGAGTGTCTGCACTTTTCAGCACTTTTGCAATACATTTAATTACAGAGTGTGGCACTTTTAAGAGCAGACATATACTCTGACCAGCACTTCTATATGCCCGTTAAACGTACTGCTTGCAGTGTCCTTTGGATGGCATGGGGGAGCACAGGGGCACGCTGTTCACACATGGCAAAAATAAAAGGTGCCTTTCTTTTATTCCAATGAATGAAAACCTTTTGGAAGAATAGCACAACTATGCGAAACGAGCAGCTAGCCGGGCGAGGACCCATAAACACACCCACAGGCAGAAAGTATGATTCTGGGGCAATAATGTTCTTTTCGACTGGCCGGCTCAATCTGTCCTGCGAGTGCATGTCAGAGGGCTTTTGGGCACCCTGCTGTCAAGTATATGTACTCCCACCCTACTCCGGCAACCTTACGAAGGCAGCACCTTGCAAGTCGCTATTTGCCAAAGTTTAGGCAGTGTGAGGCTCCCGCGTGAAAATACCAGCGCCAAATCCACCTCCCACCCCAAAAAGTGAGGAGGAAAATTCACCAAGGGTTTAATTCAATTCAAAGGTCATATGTTGTCAATTTTCAGTTTTACATCATAGCTACTTAAACTATTGATTTGCTAAGACCCACCGACACTGATAAAAAAGTATTCACGGAGGAAGGGTTCAATGGACCAAGATCACACGATGCAGTCAAAGGAGACATGGTGGGATATACAATGATGCTTTTATCCGGATGCGCCTTTTTGCCGCTAGGCCACCTCTCCTTCCCAAGGACCAGTAGGTGACAATTATTTTTTTGCGTTAATTGTCTACACAGGGGCTGACTTTAACCCCGTCTGCCCTCATAAAATAGTTACGTGTCTCCCTAACACAGCAGGGAGTATTGGGACGATAGAGTCGAGGAGGAGAACCTTAATGGAGCATATACGTCTCGTGGGGGAGGAGGGGGGAGAGGGGAGTGGCAGGACATTAGCCCCCAACCCACACAAAGGTATAAACATACATTATTGGAATTTTTAGAGGCAATTGAGTTTCAGGAGTTGCGTTTAGAGTCGATGCAGCTTCTTGGCGCTAACATAGGAAAGCAGTGGGGTCTCAGTAAAAGGGAATCATATGACTTGCAAGTCAAGAGAGAAAATTAAAAATTTAAATACAGGAGAACAATTGAATATATTCCCTCAAAACCATTGGGTGGTCTGGAAACACGATCAGCGCAACTTTCAAACTGGATGCCCACTCACTTATAGAGACATATGTACGTGCACGTGTTGCCCAGGTGCCCCTGGCGCGAGCGCATCATACCTGTCTCAGCGATCCATTCAAGCCAGCAGGGAATCCAATTTCGAAAGACTTGTCCTTACTTTCCAGCTGCAGCCAGTGGTGGGATGAAGGCTCCTCCTTGTGCTCTATGCTCCTGCCTAGGTGTAATGATGTCTGTCTCCGCCGTCAGTCCTATCCATGCAGACCTTACAAGTGTGAGCCTGTCCCCCACCTCCAGCCTCCTCCGGAGAAAGTCAGGGCAGTTCTCCACGCACGCACTCCCCTCGGTAGAAATACGCTGTGGGTGGAGCCGGGATAGAGTCACGCAGGCAGGCTGCCCTGGGCTCCGAAGCCACGGAGGGATTAATGCCTGGAAGCAGCCCGGGGCATATCCTCCCTTCCACCACAGACACAGCAGCTACTGTACCGGCAATGAAGTGATTGTCGCCCTCCGCTAGATGGCGCCAAAGGACATTCCTTCCTGAAACTCCCAGGCATGGAATCCAGGTGCGCTCGCGGTCCGAGATTCCACCTGGAGCTGCCGGTACTTTAAGCAAGGGAGTCGATGCTGCGAGTGTGCTTTAATGGGGCGTGGCATTCAGTGTTTAAATCAAGACGTTGACACGCGCCTACAGCATACTCTAGTTTTAATCCTGGCGTCCCCACTGATCCAATGCCTCTGACCATGGAGCATTACATATGTTGTTATTATCCAGCGGTTTAAATGCATTAAACAAGTATGCAAACAGTTGTATTCCAGAGTGCCATATTCCAGAGTGCCACAGGGGCGGGATCAGTGAGAGTGGTGGCTGTGACATAGTAAAGAAGAAAGGAACATGCTGCAACTATTTTGTCGGCGTTTTCAACTTCAGGGTAAATACATATAAAAAAAAACGCACACACCTTAAA
This sequence comes from Lissotriton vulgaris, assembly GCF_964263255.1. NCBI lineage: Eukaryota > Metazoa > Chordata > Amphibia > Caudata > Salamandridae > Lissotriton > Lissotriton vulgaris. Next base: position 1,179,369,011 of record NC_141697.1, read on the forward strand.
TGAAAATACCTGCAACTTAAAAATAAACATTTTTGTAGTAGGAAATGTGGATTGGTTAATGCAATCACTAGTTGTCTGTGGGTTTAAGCAAACAGTCACTGATCTGAATCCTGGTCGCTGCATTGGGCAAATAGTGACCTAGTTATAGTGCTAAGAGGTCCAAGCCTATGACAGAAAGTACTGTGAATATGTAACAAAAAAAAGCACAAAATGCGGTATAAGTAGACTGTTGCAAATGTTGCAAATAATCAGGAGCGGCCCGTGGAGGACGAGGAAATTAAAAAAAAATTAAAACCACTGACTTTGCACTCACCGCACCGCTGTCGCAAGGTAAGTGTTTTTTTTTTTAAAAAAAAGATATTTTCCCTCATCTGTCGACCTTCCCCCACCCCGGCCCACCGCTCTTAGCTGCAGGGGCCGCTCCTGCAAATGATATGTTTATATATTCACAGTGCTGTCAAATGTTGTGCTTTTAGTAATTCACTGAATGGAGCTAATGCAAACCTTTTTTATAGGTATCCACTGGAAGGACAAATTCCAGATTTATATCAATTAAAGCCTCTATTGGCTCCCAATCACCTTCAGCTTTCTGATTAACCAATTGCACACATTTACATTTCTTTCAGGCGAAAGGACCCGGGAGAGAAGACTTGCTTCTTCTTTGACTGCCTTTCCCTTCTTTTACATCACAGTACAGGAGGCCTTTCCCTTCTTTCACATCACAGTACAGGAGGTCTTTCCCTTCTTTCACAGCACAGTACAGGAGGCCTTTCCCTTCTTTCACAGCACAGTACAGGAGGCATTTGCATTCTTTCACAGCACAGTGCAGGAGGCCTTTCCCTTCTTTCACAGCACAGTACAGGAGGCCTTTCCCTTGTCTCACATCAAAATACAGGAGGCCTTTCCCTTCTCTCACATCACAGTACAGGAGGCCTTTCTCCCCTTTCATACACAGTACAGGAGGCCTTTCCCTTCTTTCACAGCACAGTGCAGGAGGCCTTTCCCTTCTTTCACAGCACAGTACAGGAGGCCTTTCCCTTCTTTCACAGCACAGTGCAGGAGGCCTTTCTCCCCTTTCATACACAGTACAGGAGGCCTTTCCCTTCTTTCACAGCACAGTGCAGGAGGCCTTTCCCTTCTTTCACATCACCGTACAGGAGGCCTTTCCCTTCTTTCACAGCACAGTACAGGAGGCCTTTCCCTTCTTTCAAAGCACAGTGCAGGAGGCCTTTCCCTTCTCTCACATCACAGTACAGGAGACCTTTCTCCCCTTTCATACACAGTACAGGAGGCCTTTCCCTTCTTTCACAGCACAGTGCAGGAGGCCTTTCTCTTCTTTCACATCACCGTACAGGAGGCCTTTCCCTTCTTTCACATCACCGTACAGGAGGCCTTTCCCTTCTTTCCCAGCACAGCACAGGAGGCCTTTCTCCTCTTTCAACCTGTGGCAACTCAACCATTTAGGCCTGGTTGTGTTTTTTTATTAAAAAGTATGGGAACTGTTTTGATCTAATTAAAAAAGCTTGAGAGGGAACGTCGCCCCCCTTTCCCACTTCGACCTCTGTGGTTAATGTGATCACAGCGGATGTCTGTATGTGGAGCCCGTCACAAAACTGTCTCTCGGCACAGTGGGGAATAGCGCCATGTGCATTTATGAGGCTACAAGGTCCCAGCCTGCGACTAAAAGCACGGTGAATGTGCAAGTCATTATTTTAATATTGTGTTACACTCAGTGCAAGAGAGAGGCAGCTTCAAAACGTGCAAGCAGCGTCAGGACCCTATTATAATTCCTGTGTATTCGCTGTGGCACTGCAGAAGGGATCTGTGGCTATCTTTTTGTCATCTTGAGCACAGACATTAACTTGAAATATCTCAGAGTTAAAGCATATTTTTTTGATGGCAGAGTTCAGAAACACAAAGAGGCAATTTCTGCAATATGGGGTCTATTAGGATGGCGTGCGGATCACCACCGTTGGCCCGGCAGTGGGGAGCCGCCGGCCATCCATACCTGATTCACCCCCCGCCATATTAGAATGGCGGGGTACTGCGGTGGATGGTAAAGACAGTTCGCCGCTTTTCCACCAGTCGCATTGCCGACCGGGCGGAAAAAGCCCTCAATATGGTGGCAGGGACTTGCAGGCGCCGCCATCCATATTATGAGGCCTGCCTTTCCATGATGGACTCTCCGCCATTGAAAGCCATGCAGAGATTGACATTGGGGGCCAGTTGTGGGCCGCCGGGGGGTGGGGAGTGGGGGGTTGCACATGGGAGCTCCATTGGCATCCCCAAGGTGGCAGGCACTGCGCGGTGCCTGCCACGTTGTGCATGCCAATGCATGACATGCATATATTGCATTCTTGTGGGTGCTGCTTACTGCACCGCCCGCCACAATGCAATATATGCAGGATGCCACCGCCACCATGGGGGAGGCATCCTAATTGACAAGGCGGGACCGCCGCACCTCTGGCGGTCGGTCCTGTGTACCGTTACAGTGGCGGGCGGACTTTGTCCGCCCACCGTCGTAATAGACCCCTTAGTTTCTGAGCTTTGATGTCAGCAAAAAATACACAAGCTCAGAGATTTTTCAAGTTAACTTGTGCACTAAAGACGCCAACAAATGAATTCACAGATGTCTTTGGGACGGTGTAGTGCAGTAAAAGTTATCATGCTACAGCTCCTAATGTTTCATATAAAAGAAGTACTTTCAAAATATATATTTTGACTAACAGGCAACCGGGTTACTAACTGCTTACCTTTTTGACAAGTTTTCGCTCTCAAGAACTGAGTTGGAAACTCCCTATGTTACCTCTCAAAAAGAATAAATCTTTGCCACAATGACGCCTCGAATAACTTTAAAAATTAAAAACATATACAGCCCCCAAGCAGCCTTTAAATATAGTGATTAACCATATGCACAATTCTGAGTTGCTTTCAGGCAGCAGGCACCCCAGGGGGTGCACAGACATAATATCGAGTTGGGAATATCGAAGTCCCATAATATCGAGTTGGAAATATCGAAGTCATAGAAAATCGACTACAAGAATTTTGTGGACCAGAATATCGACTTTAAGGTAACAAATATAGTTTTTGTTAATATCGAACTCAGTAATATCATTTGTAAAAATATTGTTGTTAATAATATTGATGTTTATGTATTTTAGTATGAATTTTAAATGTATGTGTTCTATATTTTTGTTAAAGTACTGTATTTAAAAAAAAATGTATTACATTTTTAGAACTTATTCTTTTTTTTTTTTAAGTAAATTTTGCGATTCAGTTCTGTACTGGGATGTGGGTTTTTAGGGGAATAGGGTGGGAAGTAATTTAATTATAATAATTTAAATAATAATTTTGTATGTTATTATTTATTTTTAATTACATTTTGTGTTTTTATTCCGTAACTGATTGTGGGTCTATAGGGGAATAGGGTGGGAAGTAATTTAAATATAATTAATGATTTCATATTTTTTATGAATTAATATGGATATATTTAATATTTTATATTGCTAATTGTGGTGATTAATGTATTATCAATTAGTGATTCATTGGTTGTTAATTATTAATAATTATTTGTTAAATATCTTAATTGTGTTCTTTTTTAGGAGCGGGTTGTTGGTTTATAGGGAATAGGGTGGGAAGTAATTTAATTATAATTAATTAATACTTTGTATTAATTAATAATCATGTATTTATGATTTTATATTGATATTTGTGGTAAAGAATTCATTATTAATTAGTTATTAATTGTTTGTTATAATTAATGAATTGGTAAATATGTATATTGTGTTATTTTTTTAGAAGCGGGTTGTGTGTTTATAGGGGAGTAGGTTGGGAAGTTATTTAATAATAATAAATTTATTCATATTTTAAATTATTTAATATATATGTATTTAAAATTTTATATTGTAAATTGTGGCAAATAATATATTGTTAATTATTTATGAATTGGTTATTAATGATTATTAATTAATTATTAAATATGTTATTTGTGTCATTTTTTTAAGAGTGGGTTGTGTGTTGATAGGGGAGTAGGCTGGGAAGTAATATAATTTAAATTTATTTTTAAATTTGTTTATTGTAAATTTTATTTTAAGTTGTTTTATACTGTTAATTGTGTGAATTAAATTATTATTTGTTATTAAATTGCTTGTTAATTTTAATTAATTATTAATTAATTATGTTAATAGTGTTAAGTTTTACAACATTGGTGGTGTCATATATAGGGGAATATGGTGGGAGGTAATTTTTTTAAATTAATTAATTGTTTGTTAATTAATTTAAATTATTTTGCTTGAGTGGGAATAGTAAATTATTCCCCTATGCAATCCAACACTTTCCCTACTGTTTTACTCTCTGGAGTGGGAATAGGACATTATTCCTCCCTACTATCCAACACTTTCCCTACTGTTGCACATGCTGGAGTGGGAATAGTAATTTTTACTCCTGTGCTATCCAACACTTTCTCTAATGTTGCACTCGCTGGAGTGGGAATAGTAATTGTATCCCCTCTGCTATCCAACACGTTCCCTACTGTTGCACTCGCAGGAGTGGAAATAGTAATTGTTTCCCCTCCACTATCCAACACTTTCTCTACTGTTGCACTCCCTGCAGTAGGAATAGTAAATTATTCCCCTCCTCTATCCAACACTTTCCCAACTGTTGCATTCGCTGGAGAGGGAATAGTAATTGTTACCCCTCCGCTATGCAAAACTTTCCCTACTGTTGCACTCGCTGGAGTGGGAATGGTAATTGTTACCCCTCCACTATTCAACACTTTCTCTACTGTTGCACTTCCTGGAGTAGGAGAAGTAAATGATTCCCCTCCGCTATTCAACACTTTCCCTACTGTTGCACTCGCTGGCTGGCTGAAGTGGGAATAGCGATTGTTACTCCTCCGCTATCCAACACTTTCTCTACTGTTGCACTTCCTGGAGTAGGAATAGTAAATTATTCTTCTCTGCTATCCAACACTTTCCATACTGTTCTACCTGCTGTAATGGGAATAGTAAATTATTCCCTTCTTTTATCCAACACTTTACCTACTGTTGTACTTGCTGGAGTAGGAATAGTAAATTATTTCCCTCCGGTATCCAAAACTTTCTCTACTGTTGCACTCCTGGAGTTGGAATAGCAAGTTTATACCCTCTGCTATCCAATATTTTCCCTACCGTTGCTGTTAATGTAGTGTAAAATGTAATTGTAAAAGAATAAACATATTTTAATTTATTTTGTATATTTTGGACCGCCAGATTAACTCTGTCTCGTCCTCCTGCTTCCAAACCCTCCGGGTCCTACGTAAGACCTTCAAATGGATCCCCCTCAAACACAGAAAGACCGTCACTCACACCCTGTTCACCAGCAGACTTGACTACGGCATCGCACTCTACGCCGGAATAAACAAAAACCTCACCTGCAAGCTACAGAACATCCAAAACGTGCCTCAAGACTGGTCCTCAACCTGCCAAGACACTGCCACATCTCCCAGCACCTGCGTACACTCCACTGGCTCCCCATCGAAGATAGAGTCACCTTCAAGATGCTAACCCACGCTCACAAGGCCCTCCACGACACCGGACCAGCATACCTGAACAGCCGCCTCAAATTTCATGCACCCCAAAGGACCATACAATCAGCTCAGCTCTCCTACGCCATGGACCCCCATGCCAGAAAGGCCAGATCAGAAGGCCGCTTCCTCGCGGCCAGAGCCTAGAACAACCTGCCGCTCCACCTCAGACAAACAAAATCACTACCCATCTTTGCAAGGAACCTCAAAACCTGGCTCTTCGACAGACCCCCTCATTGATGGAATGGAACCTGTGAACCCCTCCAACCCCCTCAGCGCCTTGAGACCCTTGCAGGTGAGTAGTCCCCCTTAACAAACACCTTGATTGATTGATTGATATTTTATTTTTATTTTACTGGTATATGTATATATATATATATTTATATTTTTTAATATGTTTCTAACATTTTATAATTTATTATAATAATTATTTATTCATAATATTAAGAAGATTTATATATTATATTTAATACTTATGTATGTTAATTTCGGAGCGTTTTTCCCGTACGATTCGTACCCTGCAACGTCCCCCGTACGTACGACAAAGTACGATTCGTACCAGCAGCTGGACTCCGTACGAATCGTACAGAGACCGTACGACTCTAATCTCTGTACGGTTCTCAATCGGAACCCGCTGTACGCGACATATGTACGGTTCGCGGCTGGTTTATACGGCCCAGTAAGTACGATACATGTCGGGTACGCACAGTACAACCCTTTTTCTATGGGAGCTGAAAACAGCCATAAAAGCAGAGTTCGCGCCGAAACAGGTACGGAATTGCCCCCCCCGGGTACAGCGCGTACCTCCCATGATCGCAGGGGTATGGCGCATACCCCAGCGATCATGGGGGGTCCACACCGTACACCCAGCGTACATCGGGTACGCACCGTAACCCATGTACGCTGGGTGTACGGTGCGTACCTCATGTACGCTGGGTGTACGGCGTGTACCCCTGCGATCATGGGGGTACGCGCCGTACGGTGTGTATGTGATTGTGCGCTTTTCCGTACGAATCGCCCTTACCTGACGTGGACCGTAAGAATCACGTCCTGATTCCCCGGTCCGAATCGTACTCGTCGGGTCGTACGGCGTGTGTACGAGTCGTAAGGAGACGGCTCCGGATGCGAATCGTACGGACAGTTATTTTACCGGATCGGAATCGGCCTCTATATGTATTATTTACTTTATTTTAGATTATTTTTTAAACATTTTTGAAAAATGATATTTTTAACAACGATATTTTTTACAAGAATACTTTTTTCAATATTTTTGTATTTACCCTAATGTAGATAAGATGTCGATATTCTTGACATCAATATTTAGTTCCCGATACTTTGGGACCTCAATATTGTGGTTGTCGATATTCTGTCAGTGATTCACCCCAGGGAGCAGGCTTGCTTCCTCTTTGCCCGTCTGCCTTTACCTTGGCTTTAGAGTACTGGAGACCCTCAACTTTCCCTTTTAAAAAGAGGAACCTCAAGGCCGGCATTAACCGTTCAGGATTTTATTTTTGAACAAAGAGTATGGGACTGTTTTTGTAAAATTAAAACACACAGAGAATGTCATTCCAAGTAGATCCCTTCCATTTCATCCAGTGCTATTAACTAATCCAAGGGCACTTATGCTGTTGGCCTCAGAAGGATGACAGACTCATCATGCCCAGTCACAAGTTAAACCTGTAATCTCCAGGTTGCTAAATGAAAGCAGTGTTTTCTCACAATTACCATTTACTGAATACCAGATTTACATATTTGTAGCTTTAATGGAATTTCAGAATCTAAATTATTAGATGCCAAACTTAGTTAAATGTAAATGATCAGGAATTCCAATTGGTAACTGGAAGTATGAGTGGCAAATCAGTAGTTTATTTTGACATGCTCAATAAATTAAGGGCTTTCTGCTGAGATCGATGTGTAACTTGAAGTCACTGGGTTGTAACTCCAGCAAGAGCAGCGTGACTTGCTCTCAAGTTAACAATTCAACCATCATTGAGTAATTGTAAACTTTATGAAACAACAAAATGGCATCAACAAGCAACTTAAAAAAGCTACTGTTTATCAGGTCAACATGGGTTCCAGATGCTTGGAATCTGAATCTGAAATATAATTTGATGGAACAGATTTGTAATTATGTCAAAGAGCGCAGTTCAGTAAACAAAGGTGCTGCCCTTTATTGCATGATACAGTGCACAAGGGGGGGGGGGGGTGGTGATGGACGGAGCATCTGAATCAATCAAACACTCACACCCAGTCAAAAGATCTGGGTTTAATCCATCACCGTTCTTTAGCCCACTCTGCCACCCCAGTTCAGACATGGCTTGTACCGCTGTATTGCATGATAGGCAGAGAGTGGAATAGCACCATTTCGCCAAAAAGATGTTATTTTTCCTCACCCAAGCTTTGGGTCTACCATGTGCCACACACTAACTCTTTTACCACATTAGGGGGTCGATTAGGATCGCGGACGGACTTGAGTCCGTCCGCGACCCCAGAGTATGAGGGAACGTCCGCATGGGCTGCGGCGTTCCCTCGTGTGCGATTAGGATGTGACCGCCACCCTGGCGGTCACATCCTGGATATTTAACATTGCGGCGGGTGCTGCTTGAAGCAGCACCCGCCGCAATGTTAAAAGTGCATGTGTAACATTTACATGCACAAAGCGGCAGGCACCGCGCGGTGCCTGCCGCATTGTGCATGTAAATGCTGGGGGGTACCATAGGTACCCCCCATGTGCACCCCCCACCCACCAACACCCTGGGGGCCCGCAACGGGCCCCCAAAATCAAAAGTACACATGCTTTTCCATGGCGGAAAAAGCGCCGCGGAAAAGCATGTTTTCAAATGCTACCTAATTTGGCCGGCGGTGTCTGATAGACACTGCCAGCCAAATGAGAGCTTTTCCGCCGCGGTTGTAATCCGACCGCGGCGGAAAAGCAGCGGACAGAAACCAAGACCCACCAGCCATCGTAATGTGGCGGTGGGTCTTTGGTGAGCCCGCAATGGATTTTCCGCCTCCTCCGTTACCGGAGGTGGCTTCCGCCGGCCCGGAGGTGGCGGAAAATCCTCCATCCTGATCGGCCCTATGTGTATTGTGTAGTACATGGCACATGCAATGTTGAAAAACGTAGGTGAAATAACACAATTTCTCCTTTTTAATTTAGATTTTTTTTCTTGAAGAGCCCTTTCTACCATTGTTAGTAGACAGAACTTTCAGTCAAAAGTTCAAAACCCATGGGTAGTTCCAAGGAGCATCCTTGCCCCACCCATGGAATGCCCCCTTGACTCAAAGTGACACAAAGCAGCATGAAGCTCTATTTGCATTGCTTTCTGCAACTTTCCAGAAAAAAAACAAGCTTTGTGCTGGAAAGTAAACAGTTTATGAAGCCTTTGTGCCAGTTTGCATAATTTTTTGTGACTTTTCATTGGTGCAAAACCTTGATAAATTTACCCTGAACTGTTTTCAGTTGTTGTCTTCGCTGCATGCAACTTTGTCAGAGTTGTGATTAGCTTTTCAGTTACATTCAGTTACAATATGATTAGGCCTCCCTGTTTTCCGTTTTTACTGATTTTTACAGATAAATACAGACAGAAAGCACTGTTTTTCCTGTCTACATTTATTTATAAAGGCGAAAAAATACAAACAATTTGGCTACTTTTGAGTGACTCACCATGCTAAGATTAATGAATTTCAGGTCAATAACTGTACATAATGTCAGCATGGAGAGCTACAAAGGTCAATGAGATGTGCTTAAATTACAGCATATCTCAACATGTATATGCGCAGTTACACTATATTTTAATGTGAGTTTCTTATTTTATTATTTTTGGCTGTGTAATGTGCTAAAACCTGACCCACATCAAAGTATAAGTGCACATTTATCCATTAAATAAATGCAGAAATATACGAGTTATCACCTCGTCTGTTCACAAAACACAAAATAAATGTGGATAAATACCAATAAGATAGCCAAAAAAGAATTATAGATAAATGCAGACGGAAATGTTCAGAAAATAAATACCATAAAACCAGGAGCCCTAATTTTGATTTATGTTTTTACATCTCTTTTGCATTGGTTTGCGAAAAGGGCAGAATCTATAAGAAGTGTTGTCTGTGTTGCACTCTGGTAAGGTGTCTCACTCACCAACTCACATGCACAAAGGAATAATAGCATACAAAGCACACAGGCATTTTGTGATTAAATACAAAATATGTTCTGTTTTGTATATATCTTTAACATTTCTTTATATTTAATTATAGTTTTAACTATTTTAAAACATGTAGTTTAATTTAACATTATTTCCTGTGAGTTATTTTGCACTCAAAAATCAAAATTCTCAAAAGCATAAGTTACCTATGTGAATCCGTCCCACTGTGCTGACTAAAATCCAAAGATGGCAGAGACCAAAATGAAGTCAATGACACAGAGGAAGAAAAAACAGAACATATATTTGAAAAAAATGACTGTTTACTATCCCTGAATCCCTTTAGTGGGCACTTGAAGTAAGCAACACCGACATGGCTTGCGACACAAGTATTAAACAAAGTGTTATAATGATCAGGATGTCCAACTTCATGTTAATTTACTAACTACTCTCTCCTGCCACAAAGTGTATCATTGTATGCCTACTAGTGACTGGTGCCCTTCAGCAATGCCCATCCTTCTTTTTTACTGCAATGTGTATTAATGCAATGTAAGAAGCATTTTTCTTCAAGTAACAATGTACCAAGAAGCTTCTGTATGAGGTAAGAAGCACACTGTATTTGTCTCAAACAGAGCTGCATTCTTACTCAAGGAAAACTCGGGGGTCACAACTAGAAACGATTATAAGCACCAACAGAGTCAATGGATGGTAGATTTCTACCATAGTGCTAAAAACAATGAATATATGTAAACAAATAAATACATGACAGTAATAATGCGTACTCCTATGATGCAAACCTAACTAGATGTACCTAAGTGTACCTAGCATGTATGTAGGTGTAGAGTCAATAATCCCCCTAGGCTGAAGCCAACCCCATTACCTGGAGTGAGAGACTGTGGGACCCCATCTTGGTCTCAAGATGGACACCCCACGAGGGATGTCAGACCACTGCGAGCAGGAGTGTGCGTGCAGAAACCTCAGTGTCTCGTCTCAGCGTGTCAGCATGGAAGTCTTCTCCTCTGCATGCCCTGGCAAAGATATGGTGTATATATACCCAAAAGGTACCCTCTGGGGATTCTACTTTGCTGTGTCTTGTCGGCCGAGGATGACGGAATAGATGACCCTTATAAATAGTTATGATGCAGAAGATGGTAATCCTGCTGTGATTCTGAGAATCCTTAAGCATAATTAATGAGGCTAGTTTTCGGGGAAAACCATAAGACATTTACGAAGCGCTTAACTAGGTAAAAGGTCAATATCAAAACCTGTTATGTAGTGTAATGGCACAGTACATGTAGGTGAAGGGTTAGGGGACTATTCAGCCCTAAATTGGGGTGCCCTATGAAATGTACCAATACTTTGTGGATTTTGGTGCAATAAGCACCAAATCCACGTTCTTCCCAAGAAACTCATAATAGTTACCATTTATCGCAATCAATAAATAATGTACCTCTATATCAAAGCACAAGGATTTCAACAAATTCAGAATCAGGGCCACTATTCCAGCCATCACTATCATGGTTAGTTCTCGTTACCCTATAATTCATTACCCTTATTAAAAGTTTCAGTTAGTTGTTTGAGAATGTGATATTGGTTCACTTGTAGGGATTGAGATATATAGGTCCATCGCAGGCATCTGTAAGGAGAAATTCAATCTCTGCATTCTAATCAAGGTGTAGTTTTTGCTTTCATACTGAATACAGAGGCTTGAATTACTTCATTCTCGGACATACTCAAGGCAAAGAGTATCTTAACATCCTTTTGCAGTACAATTTTATGCATCTATTAACTGAGCATAAAACCAAACATTCATATGTACACTCTGGACCTCATTCACAAAGGAAACATACACTTTTGAGTAAATTTACTATGTTTTAGGTATTCACAAAGTATGAGTTTAATTTTACCTATAGTAATTGTATGACGGTTGCGACTCCGCAATTGGGGCGAAGAGCTCCATACACAAAAAAAGATAGGACAGGGTGCTCTTGTTGTATGTGAGGTCTCCTGCATGAGAGCAGAGTCTCCACAGTCCACAGAGGCTGCAGCCATGCACAGAAGCCACCGCAGGTGCAGTTAAAAGTCAGCTCACTGAATTCCAAGTCAGCTCATGCCTCTTTAATTCACTACCAGGCACATTCTAAAACTTTATCTCACTCTTTCCGGTCGCTGCAGAGAAAAATTATATAAACCTCTCAAAAAGAGAAACCTTTGTGACGTTTTCCTAATTTTATCTTGCTTCGTCTTTCTCTCTATGTATTTTTTTCTCTGTCTTGATCTCAGTAAATATTAGATCAGGAAAAATAAGTGCCCCTACCGGCAAACACTTGCTCAAATTAAACACTGGGATCCCTGGACACTAAGGCCCCTGTTTTCAGATTACCTGTCATCTAGTGTTTCCTTAGGATCTTGACCATCTCACCATCTTCTTAAGGACCAAATTCAAATTAGACCCACCTTTCACAAGGTGGGTTTCAAAAGTATTTCACCCAGTCCATGGAAAAATAGATTTTTATAGAGAAGTGTTAAAAATACCATAAAAAGCCTAAAAAAATGTACAACAAAATAAATGCACTACCAACTCTGTACAAATTGTGTGACTAAGTAGGACAAGAAAACACTTTCCCATTAGTGATAAATATCTATATCTATCCGTAACTTAGGGCCCCATTAGGATGGCGGGCGGATCACCCCGCCAGGCCAGCTGTAGTCACTGGCCACCATCCCTGCAGAAAAGCCCCCCCGCCATATTACAATGGCTGGGGGGTCCTCGGCCTACGGAAAGACCGTCCGCCGCTTTTACGCCCGGTCGACATGTCGACGGGGCAGAAAAGGGTTCAATATGGTGGCGTGTCTGAAAGATATCGCCAGCCATATTAAATGGTGGCCTTGAACATGCCTTTCCGTGGCGGCATTGCCTCCACGGAAAGGTATGCAGAGTCTGCTTGGGGGGCCCATTGTGGGCCCCCAGGGACTCCGGGCGGTGGGGGGTGCACATGGGGGTTACCTATGGTACCCCCCTGCCTTTCAATGAACAACTTTGCAGGCACTGTACGGTGCCTGTCACATTGTGCATTGAAACGCACAACCTGCCTCTGTGGCATTGCGAGGGCGGAGCTCTCTGCACCGCCCGCCGCAATGTTGCAGATGCTCTATGCACCTGCCAGTGTGGCGGGCGCATGCTAATCAGGAGTGCGGGACCCCCGCACCCTCAGCGGGCGTTCCCGGTTCCCGAGGGTATGGCGGGCGGACTAAGTCCGCCCGCCATACTGATGGGGCTCTAAGTCTTCATGTAATTCATTTTAAGATGTGGCTTTTTAATTCATAAGCTGGGTATTATGACAATAAGTGCACTCAAGTTTCTTTCTCTTATTGGTAGCATACACAATAGGAATTAGATTCCAGACTACAGTTCAATTTCTGGTGGCTCACTGGTGTTATGCTCCCCGACTACCAACCTGCAGATTCTAGTGTGCATCGGACCTGTGGGCACCAAGCAACTCAATGGACTCTCCCCAAAAATTGTGGGTTCTGCATTGACAAGATGGCTTGTCATGTTTTGAGGTCATTATTTTTTTTTAAAGAAAAAGTTACTTGATAAGGTGATAACCTTTACACAGTGACAACATTTGTTACTCTATTTGTGCTAAACTGATGTGGGTGAAAAGTGAGCTGAATGGTACAAGCATTTGGGATTTTTTTATGGTGCTTGGGGCACTCATCTAACTTAGTTCCTCCTAAACCTGTTAAAGGAGGGTTTACGTTGACAGGAGCAGTAGAGGCCACTGCTTCTCTCAAGGACATAGGGCCTCATGACGAGTCTGGCGGTCTTGCGACCACCAGACTCGCGGTGGCACAGTAGTGGCAGTCGACCGTTTTACTGGTTACAAATTTTCAAAGCTGTATTGGCAGAGGACCACCGGCTGTGTCAGGAAACTGTCAATCCCTGGTTGTGGCACAGCAGTGCCATAACGCAATATGCTTAGCGGGGACTGGCGCAGTCCGCTCAGCATATTACGAGTTCATCTGCCACCAGCATTTCATGGTGAGAGCACCATCATGAAAAGATTGGCAGTGGAGGAACAAAGGGAGCACTACAGGTCCCCCATGTGCCCACCGCCTTGGGGATACATTGAGGGGGGCACAATATTATGTCCTTCTATAATGAGACTGGTGCTCATGTAAAGCGCTCTCATACCCGATTTCTCGGGTCTAGTTCGCGCTATATATCCCCACAAACTTCCAGCACAGAATGTACGTCACTGTTCATGCCATGCTGGAACTTTTTTGGCGTTCCCATCGCTGTGCCTGTTTTCCAGGCACTGCCATGGGAAAAGCAAAGGACTGCCGTCTATATTATGAGTTGAACTCATGTAACACAAGCTCAACTATTAAAACGGCCATCGGTCCATGCGCGGGTGTGGCTCAGTGGAGGCGGCGTTGCGCAGGCGCCGCTGCACCAAAATAGTAATGATGCCCATAGTCTCCTTAAAGCCTGAATTTGTTGACTTAGTGCTTCTACAGCAGCAAGTGAATCCTCCTTTGGTGCCATGTGATTTTAGTACTAGTATTGGTAGATGCTAAAATAGTTTCTTCCAACATGTTGCACCTCTTGGATCTTACCTTGGCATCTGACCCAAGGATGACAGGGTCAAACTTCCCCACCAACTCAGCCCTGCCCTCCAGAGTACCTGAAGGACAGAAAGGTGATTTTAGGCAGTTGCACCCAAAAGAAGCTCAGAAAGAACGGAACCAGGATTTAGAGATGGTACATCAGGGAAAAAAAAGCACAAAACATAAAAAATCTCACAACAAAGCAAACATTTGGAGAGAAAAAATAAGCAATTCAAAACAAAGAAAAAGCAAGCACAAAAAAACACAATATAACCCAGTAAGAAGTAACAAGGACTGAAGTGCAATAAACACTTGAACAGTAGAGAATCCTTGAAGCTTTGTGTCGCACTAAAGTATACAAAACTTTCCTGATAACTCCAAGCACGATCTGGTATAAGCATGCCCCATTGAAATACAAAGTATTTCCCGTAATAAGATGATTGAGGATGGAACATATAGGGTCTTCTCCGGCCGAATGGCCCAGACAAGGCGCGCAACTCCCGTTCAGCCCCCCGTCGTGTGTGTCAGCCCGGCTGAGACAGCTTCGCGGGCTGGCGACCTTCTAATTGCAGCCACACCCTAGTACTTCACAGGTCCTTTAAAGACCATTTACTTGTTAATGAGTCTTTTGTTGTGTTTTCACCCCTGCTTAGAGCCACTCTGCCTATGGCTGGAAGAATTACCCCCCCCCTAAATCTTTTTCAGCCCCCCCCCCCTCCGAAATTTGGCTCTAGTTGCCCACCTGGCCCAGACATATGTACAACATGTTGTGCCATGCTATCAATTCCTTCTTTCTAATGCTTGATTGTCTCTTATTTTGTTTGCTTTGATGAGAGTTATTTTATTCCTTGTTCCTTTTCTACTTCTAGGTGCCATATTTATATATTAGCTCCTTTCCTTGTGAGTTTGTTTTGGGTATCAATGTCTCGCATCTCCTTTCTGTCCTTTAGTCACTCTGAAGGACAGTGCTGAGGCTGATAGGGAAGGTGGCACATATCATCCTTACACTAGACACCAGGGTAAGGTAAGATCTATGCAACCCGCCATTAACAACTGGACTGGCAATGGTTTGAAAGCACTGGATCTGGGTGATGACCATGCCAAATGTGTCTGTGAGTTTGTGTGTGGGTGTGTGTGTGTTTAACCATACTTATGGAGCCTTAATAAGATCAATCTCAATTGATGTCACAAGAGACTCAAAAGAAAGTTCTTGTTGGCTTAATACAGTGATACTTAAAGTAAGGCCCGGGGGGCGCCTACGGCCCTCATGACCTTTGCATGCAGTCCCCTGATCAACAGCACCACTGGAGTGCTGTTCCCTCTACTCAGCACTAACATTTAAATAACTGTTAAATATACTGGCAAGCCTTTATTTAAAGGTTAATTGAAGCTTTAAAAAAAAGTAAGTGACTTGGTGTCCTGCACTACTTAACTTTAGGAACACATTCATTCTTAAAGCTATTTTGCAGCAAAAGTGTAAAAATATGATAACGTCTTCAAAAAAGTGAATTTTATTCCACACAATTTGATAAAGTGGGGAAGCTGGGGTTAATCTCAGGCTTTCTGACTTCACATTGTGCAATGCAGCCACTAGATGTATATGCTTTGCTTCCCCTATATCCACCTTACATCACCCCTTCCAAATCTTTACCCTTCTGGCATCGATGCGGTTCTCGTCACATCAAAAACCAAACTTTGTGGCCCTTGAAAAAATGGTTGGATGTACCCATGGATTAATATAATATCTAGTTTGGGCAATTCAATACATCCATACACTGTCAAATTGCATTAATTGTATGATATTTCTGCGCAAAAGGACGAATTTCGAATTCCCAATGCAGCAATGCAAGAGTCCCCCAAGCACCTTGAAATGCATTGAGTCAATCCCTTCAAAAATTTAAGACAAAAGGCATTTTGTTAACAAGGACCATGCAGGTCACGCCCAAATGCGTCAAAATAAGAACTGGACCCGAAATTTATAAAAAACACAATCCCCAGCTTGAATCTCAAAACAGCAACAGGCATGTCATTGTTACATTCTCAATTTCCAGCGCTCTCAACACATAGCGCAAAAGTGTTACCTCTAAAGTGCCAAGGGAAATTAAAAGTTAAAGGCTGACCACACTTGATCAACCTATAGAACAGATGAGTTAGTCATAGCAGCATATACATCCACAAGAGGCTTGGTGGTGCAGCCTCCATCCCAGGCAGTAAATCAATGTGCACACAGAACCTTGCTTTTTCAGATTCCTTGCTCTTTATATGCGCATCTCAATGAGGTTTAATGCTGAAAAGATTGGCCCAAAGGTACAATTGATTATACATTTCACAATCTTGATACAGAAAGAAGCTGGTGAAGTATTTTTTAAATGGCTAAAATCAGAGCCCCTTGTATCTGGGGAATGTTCCCGCTGCCGCTGAGGACCTCTCAGCAGCCTCTTGCTACCCGCCCAGGCATCTCGAGATGCCTACTGCCCATTCTCTGCTGGTTGAAGTCAAGGGTAGGACTGCCCCCAGCATGCAATAGGATCTTCGTGGTGGTCTTCAGCGGGCAATGTGATGCTCCGCGGCCGCTCTAGATGGAACCTTTGGCCGCCAGGAGTAGGGACGACTCTAGACTGCACCCTGTGCGAAGTTAGGCAACGTCACCCTTCCTCGTGAATGATAAAGAGTCCCCATACCTTTCTACTTCGCAGAGGCAACTTTTTAAGGGGCATATCAACAGCGACAGCGATAATATTATCGCCGTTTAGGAGCCCGTTTTCGGGCAAAAAGCGGCGATAATATTATTGCATTATCAACATGGACATGCTAGCGCGTGTTTCCTTGCATTAGCGCCCCTTGTCTGCACGCCTCCCATCGCATCGCTAATGAGATGCAAAGGAGGCGTGCCTGACTAATACCATGGGTAAATATTTCTAACCCAGCTTCGTGAAATTAACGATATTTGAAATTGCGTTAAGTATGCCTTAACGCAGGAATTTAACATCTGTTAAATTCCTGACTAAGGCATACCTAACAGGGGGTGTGGATTGTGTGGCTAAGACCACAGGCCCTATCACCAAGGATATCGCCGTTTTCCATGGAACATCGCTGGAAAACCAGCGAAGTTCCATGGAAAACACCGCTATCACTGGAATAATTATCGCCATTGCGCTATGCATTGTTGATACAGCGCTAGCATGGCGATAATTTCCGGCAATAGCTGGCGATGAGCAATCTGACGGTAAGAGGGGCCAGCAATAATTATCGCTGCTGCTTGTTGATATGCCCCTAACTTTGGCCACCACAAGCTGAGGTGTAGGTACATTGCCAGGGGACCTTTACTGGCACACTAGTTTACAACCAGAGCATGCATTTATGTTCTTAGTATGGTATGTCATGCCTGTTCTGTGTTAAATACAAATTCGGTGGCAGTGCATAAGTAAAAGCTGCAGCACCACCAGAGAGCTATCACATCTCCAGATAACGAGGCAGATATACCGGGCCTGTCAGACGTGGGTGTAAACAGTGCTTACTCGCCCAAAAAGATGCAAACTCGGTAAGAAAAAAAAATCGGAAGAAAAATGTGTGGCTCACTCTGTGATATTTTTCATTTCCAGTCCAGCTTCCCTCTCATGCGACACAGTGTTATTTCAGAGCAGAGAATCAGTGTTGACTGAATTATTTTGAAGATTTGTTTCACCTTCAGTTGCATTTGCCAGAAAGTAAACAGTGCTCGGTCGCCTCTGCCAGTCCGTGACAGAAGGAAAGGGGGAGCTGTGCCCACTGGAACATTGTCTCTTCCTAAAGGCTTGTATTACATTAATAGAGGTCGCAAGTTCGTTTTATCACATTACAAGCAAATTCTGATGTTAGAACTCAATTAGAATAAGAAAACAAAAGATAAGCCTTTCTAGGCATACATTAGAATATCCCATAATAATATTCCGGAATAATAATTGTAATGCTGACCATTAGGTGATGACAATGATAATAATAATCAGCACCCTCAATGGAACGTTGGGAGTTGACCAGCCAATCAAGGGGTTGGCTTGTGGGCTATAGCTACCGTTACATCTCTGCAGACAGTGGCGGCTCCTTCGCTAAGGCGGAGGAGCATCGCCCCACTGCTCAGCAAGCAAAATGATAATCACAAGAGTTATTATTATTGTCTTTTTCTTTGCGGGTCTTGGAGCCAGGTCAGGTAGGGCGGGGCTAGGCTGCCCGCCATCAGAGCAGAGTGAGGAAGTTGCACTTGATGGTTTGGCCAGCCCTCTTGGCTGGCCAAATCGTTATGCGCACTTTGCATGTTCTCCCCTGGGCTGTGTTGCACAGCCCGGTGGAGAACATGCCCAGGTTCCCAGGCACTACCTGAGCGGCCTGTTTGGCCACTCAGACCAATTACGATGCTGCATCAGCAGTGTTGTATTTGGCTGGGAGAGGCAGGGAGCCTGGGTGCTTCCGGGTCTGCCGACAGAGGAGAGGCGACGGCTGCGAAGGTACTTTTACTTTTTATTATTTTTTCATCCCCTCCCCCTGTCTCACCACCCCCATTCCAAGGCAGCCGCCACTGCCTGCAGATGGAGTATGCTGTGCTGCCTGCTCCCAACATCATTCCACTGCGGGCCCCACCGTGCAAGCACTGAGAAAATAGAGACCATTGATCTAACTGGAGCTGCCTCTCACCTGAAGGACAGGTTGAAAATTAGCTCCAGTATACTGTGGTGCTCCCTCAGTCTCTTCCACTGTTGGACTGGCCTATTGGGCACTCGGGCACTGCAAGATGGGCTAACTTGAGATGGCCAGTGGTGGGTCCTATCTTATGGAACGGTCTTCCCCTTCAACTAAGACAGTGCTCCGACCATCTCTCCTTTAGAAAGCAGCTGAAAACCTTTCTGTTTAAGCAAGACTAGTTAAGAGTTACGACTTTTAAAGCTCAATTGTTTCTACACGATCTGGTACGGTACCACTGTCATTGTCCATGTTTATGCTTGTTTGCTGTCTCTGAGCGCGGAGATACTCCTTTGGGAGTTTATCCTAGCGCTATACAAACCCGCAAAATAAATAAAATAAAATAAATAAGTGTGTCTGCTGTTGTTTGGGTCCAATCAGGGCCCACATGACCAAAACAAATGGCCCATACACTGGCTCTTCGAAGCTAGACCACCTGGCAGTGCCAGAGTGCCCATTAGGCTAACAATTCTCAGCTAAGTTGTTGGCCATTTCCAGAATCAATAAAGGCATTTGAGGTGGGAGTAGGTTTTCCTATTCTGCCTGTAAACTATGTCACTCCCTAAACCTTTCAACTAAGATCCCAGTCAGTCAGTCAATATGCCTTTATTGTATAATTAATTTAAATCATTACAATATATGAACAAAAGTTCAAAATAAAAATTTTGTTTTATCAATAAAGAAAGGATAGGGTAATTATTTGTTGTCATGGCATGAGCATTCTCAAGGATATAACACATGTGAAGGCCCAATTTAGATAGATGCCGTAAAAATATCAGATTCATAAGCAGAGCCTATGGCTAGAGTCTAGATCATTTGTTTTCAAAGTGCATATGGTCTTAAAAACAAGCACAGGTAATCTCAATAATATAGCGCAGTTAGGTGCCGATTTTAAATAAATGATATAAGAATTTGGGAATCATAAACAAAACCTGTGGCTAGATATTAGCTCATTACTTGTGCAAAGATGTTTAAGTGTGCAAAACAGTGCATAAAGTGCATGTAGACGGAAAACCATGAAACAGATACTTGTCTAATCATGAACTAGGAGTGAGACTAATAGGAACATTTAAAAGATCTATCTATTAAAAACCTGCCATATAAAATGTTAACATTCACCAATTTGGTGTTTTTTGTAGGAGCAGTGATCAGTCTTATTAATGTCTTTAAGTAATACTTGTAACAGGCTGATGTATTTGCCAAATTTCACCAAGTCACACGTCTCCACTATGTTAAAAACCACATTTGTTGCCTCTTTGCAGGTTTGTATCCTGTGTGTGAGGAACAAAGGTTTTAGCAAACTGTGGAGAGCATTCAATAGTGCTGGACAACAACACAAAAAGTGGTTAAACATTTCCTTTTTATATCTGCATAGACTGCATTTGACTATCATGGAAAGGGAGTGCCATATTGGATTCTGAGGGCCCGATTCACAGAACTAACTTAAGACAAAATTCCTAAACTTACTGCCATTTTGGTATTCACGAAAGGCACTTACTCATTTTGGTATTCACAAAAGGCTCTTACTCATTTCGGTTTTCACAGAAGTTAGGAGTCCTAACTTTAGGGCTCCTAAATGCCTTCTGTGAATACCGAAAGTCTTAACATTAGGATTTTTCTCAGTTTAGTAAGAGTAAAGTTAGGACTCCTAACTTTATGACTCCTAAATGCCTTCTGTGAATACCGAAAGTCTTAACATTAGGATTTTTCTCAGTTTAGTAAGAGTAAAGTTAGGACTCCTAACTTTATGACTCCTAAATGCCTTCTGTGAATACCGAAAGTCTTAACATTAGGATTTTTCTCAGTTTAGTAAGAGTAAAGTTAGGACTCCTAACTTTATGACTCCTAAATGCCTTCTGTGAATACCGAAAGTCTTAAAGTTAGGATTTTTCTCAGTTTAGGAGTGCCCGCAGCAGATTATTTAGGATGCCCCAATTCTGTAGTGGAATGTAATATGGAACCTCTCCAACTTTCTGGAATCTGCCAGTTGACTGAACATGTATGATAAAGTGGGAGGAGTATGGAGGTCCAGAGGTCCATGTGATTCTTAAAAAGTTGGAATGCCGTTTGAACCTAGAGCTCCTGTTGTTCTTATTTTTTACAAAGTGTTTGAAATTAGTTTTGCTGTGAAGTTTGGATCTTTGTTAGAAACCTCAGGCTCTGTACTGAAATTTTAGTTAAAAGGGATGCTGGTTGTTTTGGCTGCATGCAGTTTGTTTATATGCTGCATCCACTGAGCCTCTTCTATTGGTTGATTCGTGGTCTGCCTTAGAACATTTTATTTTTGATGTGGCTCCACAGCTCGGCATGGCTCTGTTTTCCTAATAGAGAATATACATGAAGCCATTCTTTCTCCATTTGTTCAAGCTTCATAGATCAGATCAGCTGCTTGTGTAATTTTTATTGACCCTTCAATTTTTGTTGCAGGTCTGTTTTAAGTGGCTGATTTTGAGTTTGTAAAGTAATTTCCGTGTTCTGCTGATCTTCAGCTTACTTACTATTGCAAGACACTTTTGTTGAAGCTGAAGGAAAACAACCTTTACATAGCAGTCATTACATCGCAACATCCTTACATCGCATGTCATTACAACGCAGCCATTACATTGCATGTCACTACAACGCATGTCACTACAATGCAGGCATAACATCGCAAGTCATTACAACGCATACCATTACAACGCATAGTACCCTTACTCTATCCGACACTTACCCTACTGTTGCACTCACTGCAGTTAGAATAGTAATTTTTACCCCTACCCTATCCAACGCTTACCCTACTGTTGCACTCAGTGGAGTTAGAATAGTAATTTTTACCCCTACACTATCCAACACTTACGCTACTGGTGCACTCACTGGAGTTAGAGAATGGTAATTATTACCCCTACACTATCCAACACATACCTTATATGCAATGTAATGGTATGCGTTGTAAAGGGGAAACACCCGTCACAACAAATGTATTATATCGCAACGCGACTGTTACATCGCGGACGGCTCCACAACGCATGCAAATGGGACGCATACTACAACGTTGCTATTACATATACATCGCTAGCGATTTCATCGCTAGCGAGGACCTCGTGATCAAGACTGCAGTCTAATCACATATCACAGATCAAATGAGTAGCTGTCCAAATGCGCAATTTCACGTCACCACAGCTCAAAATGCATTTTTAGATGCTGATTACGTGATTTGTCCAGAATCGCAGTGCAGCTCGGCAGCTCTGGCCATTAAGCCTCGAACATGGTTCCACAGCTACAGATAGGCAGCTCTAGCCATTACACCACATACTACTTTCATGTAGGCAGGCCAAACAGGATATCATTTATGTCTAAGCACAGACCACAGATCAAAATGCACTAAGCACAGACCACAGATTAAAATGCACTAAGCACAGACCACAGATCAAAATGCATTTCGAGACGCTAATTACGTGATTTGTCCAGAATCACAGTGCAGCTCAGCAGCTCTGGCCATTAAGCCTCAAACATGCTTCCACAGCTGCAAATCGGCAACTCTGGCCATTTCGCCAAATACTACTTTCATGTAGGCAGCCCTAACAGGAGAAATTGGGTGATCAAGACTGCACAGCTGCAAATCAGAAGCTCTGGCCATTACGCCACATACTACTTTCATGAAGGCAGCCCTAAAAGGAGAAATTAGGTGGTCAAGACTGCAGTCTAAGCACAGATCACAGATCAAAATGCATTTTGAGTGCGCATTTTGTGTAGCTGTGTAAATGCGAACTTTCACGTCAGCTATATTTGCATCATCACCAGTGATTACGTGATTTGTCTAGAATCACAGTGTTGAGTCAAATCGGCAGCTCTGGACATTACGCCACATACTCTCCACACTTTCATGTAGGCAGTCCTAACAGGAGGAATTGGGTGGTCAAGGCTGCAGTCTAAGCACAGATCACAGATCAAAATGCATTTTGAGTGGCTGTCTAAATGCGCACATAAAAGACAGGATATCTGTGCCTGTGCGCAGCATGTAAGTAATGCATGATGGATGGATGGGTGGATGGGTGGTGGGTGCATAAGGGGTGGTTGGATGGATGCATGATGGATGGTTGGATGGATGCATGATGGATGGGTGGCTGGATGGGTGGGTGGATGAATGGGTGGATGGATGGGTGGATGGATGGGTGCATGATGGATGGGTGGATGGATGCATGATGGATGGGTGGGTGGCTGGGTGGGTGGGGGCATTGGATGGGTGGGTGGGTGGATGGATGGATGGGTGGTGAGTGCATGATGGATGGATGGTTGGATGGGTGGATGGATGCATGATGGATGGATGGTTTGATGGGTGGATGGATGCATGATGGATGGGTGGCTGGTTGGGTGGGTGGATGGATGGGTGGCTGGGTGGTGGGTACAGATGAATAAGTGGTGGCGTCATGATGGATGCGTGGATGGATGGGTGGATGGATGCATGATGGATGGGTGGGTGGATGGATGGATGCATGGTGGATGGGTGCATGGTGGATGGGTGGGTGGATGGATGGGTGGATGCATGATGGATTGGGGTGGATGGATGGATGCATGGAGGATGGGTGCATGCTGGGTGGATGGGTGGGTGGATGGATGGATGCATGGAGGATGGGTGAATGGTTGGATGGATGGGTGGATGCATGGGTGGATGGATGCATGGGTGGCTGGGTGGTGGGTGCATGGTGGATGGATGGGTGGATGGATGCATGGAGGATGGATGGGTGAATATGGTTGGGTGGATGGATGGGTGGCTGGGTGGTGGATGAGTGGCTGGGTGGATGGGTGCATGGTGGGTGGATGGGTGGATGGATGGATTGGTGGCTGGGTGGTGGGTGCATGAGGGATGGGTGGATGGATGCATGTATAGGTGGCAAGCCATGCTGTTATTGTGAGAAATTGTCCCAGCATATTTAATTGATGCAATGTATCCGGCAGATAAACATATACCATTGTTATGGTATATATAGAAGTAAGGACATGATCGTAATTAGCAGAAACACTCGCAAACGCGCACACATGCCCACAAACGTTTGCGTTGTAATTTACATCGTTAAATGCTATGTTTGTAAGTAAGTGAGTGTAGTTTCGTTCCTCGATCCGGCAATATCACACAGAACACTAAACTGAGATCTAAAAATCACGTGTGACTGCACGGGGTAACAGAACTATAATTTAAAAATTGTACTTCAAATATTATATTTCTAGAAAGGTTAATGTCATATATACAGTGGCGCATTGAAAATGCAACCTAATTCGAAGAAATACGGTCAGGGCCGGACTGGCTACCAGGCGTTTTTTGATGGGGTGGCAGGGTGGGGTCCAGGTTCACTGCTGAGGGGCTGATTTTGTTGCTGGGGGGCTGCCGGCGCTTTTAAATGAACAGTGCAAACCAAATAGCTTTAAAGCATACTTATTAAAACATTTGTTTTGCATTGTTTATTAAGGAAAGCCCGGTAGCCAGTCCGGCCCTGAATACGGTAGTGTTGAAAGCTAACTTTCAAAATCGACACAGGGATACACTACACTGCTCATTACGTTACGTCGTACCTCATAAATGGCTTATGAAAGACACAACGTAAATGCATCGCCGACACGTTTATTGCATTTTATAATATAGCAACGCTATGCAGAAAGCCTTTAAATACAAGTATTTAATAAGGGGGAATAAGCAGTGTACATCTACACGTCACCAAGGTCTGGCCAGCTTTACAGAAAGCCACCCAATAGCAGCTGTTAGAGTGACAGTTGAAGCACAGAGCATGGAACGTACCGCGGTCAACGTTCTAAGGGGATTTAAAGCGAAAAAATACACTGGAATGTACCAAACAGAAAAAGGCTAAGAAAACATAATACACATAGAATGATAATTAAAATACTGTACTGAATGGGAGCTGTGGAATTTGTGTTCTGCAAGTCCAATGTCACGGAGGATATAAAACATTTCAACAAGGGATAGAGGCACACAAAAAGCGTTGTTATGGCGTGCGAGTTCATGTTCTGCGGAGTGATGTTCTGCCCAAAAGAAAGCAACGCATTGGCGTTGCAACAGTTATCGATGTAATAGTTGACGAGGTAATGTACTGTGCGGGGTAAAAGACCCGTGGTAAAGGCAGGCGATGAGAGGTGCGCGATGTATCGTCATACATCCTTACTGTTGTAAAGGTATAATGTGTGGTAAGGGAATGCGCTGTAAAGGTAGTTTCTGAAAATGCGATGTAATGGTATGCTATGTAAAAGAATGCGTTGTAAAGGATGTTGCGATGTAAAAACTGCGTTGTAAAGGCATACATTGTAAATGTATGCGTTGTAGCGTCATACATTCGAAGCTGACTGGCCTTAGGCCTGGAGTGGAGAAATTTAGGGCCTATTTTAGAATGGATGCCTTTAATGATGGTATCCGATATTCAAGTAGGGGATTTCTTTTAGCGCCTTTAGTAGTGAGCCACTGGTGGATTTCCAAGTTTAGCATTTTATCAGGGGGACTGGGCTCCATTTGATTCGCCGAATTAATAGTTTTTTCATCACCTTTTGAGGTGCCAATTGTCTTTTGGTGCTCACGTTTCACTGAGTTTAAGCGTAGCACCGTACAGAGTGGAAGATGGTCGCTTTCCTGGAATAAAATGATCTTGGAACACTCCAACTGCTCCATGATACTACCCGTAATAAACACGTAGCCAAGTGTTCTTATTCCTTTAAACGTTTTAGGAAATTGTAGGTCTACTGTGCTGCGTTCCAATGTGTGTTGTATGGATTTGAGAGTGTGTTTGTTGAGCAAGTCATGTAGCAGGTTTAGCAGCCTACTCCCTGGAGTGTGTTCGGGCATTGGAGCCACCAATTGATAGAGATTAAAGTCACCACAAATTATTATCTCGTAGTTAGCATGGTCACAGGAATGAGTCGCATAACTTTGTCATTATTTTTTCCCCAGTCAAATTTACTACAATTCAGCAAAATGTTAAAAAAACATCTCTTCTCACTCCCTTCCAAATAGGTCTCTGTTTTTCTTGGCTCTTTCTCAGACCCCAGCGGCAGCAGGTTTCCAGGCATTCATGAAGCTCTACAAGTTTTTTGGCTTACCTACTAACCCTGGCTTCTTCTGAAGCAGCTGGTTGAGACATGGTTGTCTAAGCTCCTCCTTTTACTTTTAGAGAGAAGGGAGCATATCAGCCAACAAAAACTAGCAACAATATATCAGTTTAGTAGATACATTCTTTTCTAATATTATTTCACTGATTAGGCAAGGCTGGACTGGGCAAGGGATTTATCAAGTGCAGTCATATTCCCCATTCCAAAGGTTTCTCAGGAAAATGAGGGTTAAATGAGGAATTGACTTCACTTGTATCAGTATTTACTGCATGTTTCACCAGGGTTGTGGTAATAACCACAAACCTCAGAATTACCATTTCTGCACAAAGAAGGAATTTGTGCAGGAACTGGGCTTGAATTGGTTCAAAATGTTTACAATTGAAACAGAACAGCACACAAGAGTGGTGGGTTTCAGCCTGCATCTGTTCCCTGTAAAGCTGTTTTATTTGGCTTGGACTGTAGTGATCCTGTTGCATACCAAAAAGTGCATGTTTTCTATGTTAAGTAAGATGGAACAGTCAACAATAATATAAACGATATGAAGTTAAAATGAAAAAATAATGGATACATTGTTAGAATATCAGTGCTAGATGCCTTCATATCCAACAATAACCAGTACGGAAAGATAGAAATAAATTCAGAGATTTGTGGGCAGAGTTTACTCCAGCGGTATGGCAGAGGACATTACAGTGAAGTCTTACTGAACAGAATAGCAGAGACTCAAAGTTGATTTAAAATGAAACTTTAAAGGAGAAACGCCCCAGCCACACCAAGGGAAGCAGCGTCTTCTTTTAAATATAAACTGCTCTCGAACTCATATAAACAAAGATTAACCAATATTAAGGGTTAAGGATTGAGATTAAAGATTAAAGAATAAAGGACAGGTGCAAGTGTACACACACTAATGCGAGATGCCACACATTTCCCTATTTACAGAAACAAATACATTATTACAACATTTGGAGGTTATCACCGAAAAAAATCACGGGGCATATTATCAAGGGGGTTTATCTCCGCTTTTTTGGCTTTAAAAGCCAAGAAAGCGGAGATAAAATTATCTCCCTATTACCTAGCTGTCGCTAACACCAGTTAACTACAGCTAGTAGGCGATAGCGACCATCTTGGGCCCCGCTTTGCATGTCAGTGATATTTATCACTAATGACATGCAAAGTGGGCGTGCCAAGATGTTATCGACTGAAAACAGTCGCTAACATCGCTATCTCCTATTACCAACTTTTGGAGATATTCGCGCTAAGCGCGAATATCTCCAAAAGCTAAGACCTGCCCTGAGCAGTTCTTAGCCATGTTATCCAATGGGAGGTGGATAACATGGCTAAGAGCATTAGCTCGCTAATGCATGAATATTGCTGACTTTTCAGCGATATTCATGCATTGCGGCGATTTTTATCGCATTTGCGATAAACCTTGGTAATACCAAGGTTTATTTGCGGTAAAAATCGCCGCAGCACAGCAGTAAATTTATGTCTCTAACCAAGCAATAGCGATAATTATCGCTATTGCTTGGTAATATGCCCCCACATTCTTAACAGAGAAGAAAAATTCACACTTAAACACGATACACACAACGACCAAGGGCCCATATTTATTTTTTGTAGACGTAGGCTTTCAGAAAACATGGTGATCTTGAATTGCTCTTACTAGACCTTTGGGGTATGTCCGGGGGTTGTGAAATGCAGTTGCTAGATCCTCGCAGTGGGTGCTCCAAATCACAGTACTACTCAGTACATTCTCCGACTCTCTTAATACATCTCTACTCAACCCTCCTGTGTAGTTAGCCACTCTTCCCAAATGCCAAATTCTTCCATCTTGAGTCTTATCAGCATTGCAGAACAACTTCACAACTTTCATAGGTACAGTGAATTTATCACCTTATTACTGTTACAACACAGAACATTCCCCCTTACTATTGTATCAGTTGGAACATTTATTCCTGCCCACCAAAAATCCACCCTCAAAAAATGCCCCTCATGTGCCAAATCAATACATTTTCCTGTAACACTACTGAAGGGATCAACTTCATGCCTCTGAACAAAGAAACTTAGTTTTCAGCTACTTCTTCTCTCATCATTCAAAATGGTCTCAACTGTTCCAAGTTCTCACCACTACGCTACCATCCACTGTTTATCATTAATTTTACTTTCTACAAAATCTGATATCTCCCTCATGTCCCTTTCCAATCCTCTGCTGATATAACACCCAGTGTCACAACACAAACTGTTTGCAAAGCCAACCTGCACCCCTGGCTTACCTTCACTTCATGTAACTAAATAACCTTCGTCTACCAATCTGGATAAGCAATCTGCTGATTTGTTCCTTACTCCTGGACACTGATCACCCAATGTCTTATTCTACTGGATGCAGCGTGAATATTTCTCTCAGTGGTTTGTGGTCAGTCTTTACTTTTAATTATTGTATGCCCCGTAGAAAACCTCTGAACTTATTTAAGGCCCAGTGAACAGCCAATGCCTGCTTCTCTAAAACTAATTAACTGTTTTCTGAACCATGAAGAGCTCTAGCACTGACTGCTATGGTAACCTTTGACTAATCTCCTGACTCATTAGCTTGCATGAGCACTGCCTCAATTCTTTTGAACTGGCGTCAGTAGTTATTGACATGTTAAGCCCAGGTACAAAGCTTCCAATTTAGGAGTTGTGCTCAAGCAATCCTTGAAGTCTTTAAACACATCTTCACACTTTTTATTCCATACAAACATCGCCTTACTCTTCAGAAGAATCCTCATATTTAAAGCCCTACATGTTGTCAACAAATGTGCAGTAAAATTCAGCCATACCTATGGAAGAGCATAGTTCTTCTTTACTCCTAGGTGAAGTCAACTTAATTGTAGTGTAAATCAGCCCTTTTTTAGGTACAGTCACACAATGACCTAAATATTAGGCCTGGCAGTGAAATTCTGCTCCGCTCAAGAAGTTTGTGGTGTTTTTCCTAATCCATGCTTCGCGTAGTGCACAGTGTTCAGAAAAGCTCCATGTAGAAGAATTGTTTCCTCCCTCGCGATAGCACAAGGTTAAGTTGGTGAGCAAAATCGATGAAAATCTTGCTCCAGTCCACCTCCCTGTGAGATTTCTCAATGCGGGTGGTCACGGATGGTCGTTACTGTTTGCATTGAGAAACCTTCTGTTCATGTTGAGGAATCTGCTGCTTGAGTGGAACATCTACTCGAGTGGCAGAAAGAAGCTGCGTCCGCTTGCGCTGCATGTGGTACCATTCATGCTGATTTTACAGTGCGGGACAAACACCTGGCGCTAAAAATAAGCACGAACTGCATGACGCAAATGCACGCCTCCGCTTATGGAACTCCACATCGCACAGCAGAGTTTTTTGACCACTTCACAGACTTCAACATAGTTGAATTCCACAGACTTCCCCTAGGCCTACTAAATAATCCATTTCTTTACACTGGACTGTATTTTGGTGCCTTCCCTGTTAAACCATACTTTCTGAACTTCTTTAACACCATTCTCACCCTTCCATCATGCTCATCAATATCACCTCCAAAGACAAATACATTGTCCTAATAAAAGAATACTCCTGGAATAAACCCCAACATGGACAAAGTGCCCCTTTGACCAACGGACGGCAGGCACACTAACACAAAGGGCATACATTTGACCCTGTAGGCACCCATGAGTGTGATGAAGCCAGTGAACTCAGGATGTAGCCATCCCTGATCGTAGGCTCATGCCAAATTCAGAGTAGAGAAGATTTTGGGCCACTCAAACTTGCCATCATCTCTGAAATATTGGGTAATGGAAATTTGTCCACCACCACCGCCTTGTTTAAAGCTATGAGATCTACACATAGCCATATCTTCTCATTGGCCTTATGAGCAACAACAATAGGAGCATGCCACTCAGTCGGCTCCACTGGCTCAATCACCCCACAGGCACACAATTTTAGCAGCTCCTGTAGAGCATTATCCGTACACTCAAAGGCAAAGTTCTCACTTTTTATCCACAGGAATCACTCCTTCCCTCAACCTGATTCTGTGTACATGGTTTTTAAGGTATCCTAGGCAATTCCCAAAAAATGAATGGAACTCTTATTCAAATGTGATACATTCCTCCACTGATTGCACCTGGGGACAAACATTGGGTTCCAAAATTGCTCCTAAATGTTTTTGTATGGGGCAACCCAGTATATTGTCCCCTTTGTTTGAAACAAATCTTTCCCTCTGCCTTTATACTCAATGTCACCTGTAAAAGTAAAACTTTGTCTTTTTAGGTTGACCGCCATAACCTCTGGGTTAAATGTCGATCCTATTCAGACACACTCTACCACTATACTTTCTCTTGAATGTTTCTTCAGATTAAATGGCCAATCTTGAACATGAGTCAAATGTTTCTCTTATCTCGGCACCTGCAAACTTTTCCATGTCTTGGGATTGCCATAGTATTGTTTTCCGATATGACATATAATCTCATCACATACTTCAGCAACAGCCTTGGTATCCTTTTTTCAATTTCAACAAACCATATAGGGTCCTTTTCTTACACATTTATTGCATGTCTCTCTTATGGCTGGACAATGTTTTGTATTGGCCCTGTGACCTACCCAGCCACACCTATAACAATGGCCTTTGAGCTTGCTCTCAACCGTCCTTGCAAATTATTTTCAATTCTCTTTTAAAGCATTAACCCATTCCTTACTTCCCAAATCTTTCTTGTTGTCCTTCTTGATTTCCTTCGCACATGACAATATATGTTCACACTGCTTTGCTACCACTAAACCTTTGTTCAAAGGAGGGTCATCCTTTAACCATATTTCCTCTGTCGCCCTGTCAATATTACACGTGAGAAGGAACTGGTCTTTTATGTGCTTGTCGCATAAAAGTATTCATCTGGCTGCTCTTTATCTGGGTGCTGACATAAATTTCTCTAAAGTTTCACCCTCGCTTTGTAGTCTCTCACCACAATGGTATCGCTCTAAAATTGTACAAACCTTGGAAGATAATGAGCATCTAATCTCCTAATGCAAATGTTGTTTCTATTTAAACTTGGAGCGTCTTTCTCCCCTAACTCAAGGAGATGTTCTAGTACCTCCTGGCCTTCTGCACCCAAACAATGCAGAAGTAATGCCAATTTCCTTTCAAGTCCCAGGTTTGGACCACATACAACTGCAAATCATAGTTGAAAGTATGCACATACTCATGGAAGATGTTACAATTTCCTCCGTCATGCTGAGGAATCTTGGGCCCCCAGACATCTCTCTATATTGGCAGGAACTGCAGTTTTTTAGTTCCTGTTATTGTAGGAATAGTTTGATTCCCAGTGTGGGTGGTTTTTTTAGAAATAAAAACCTATTGGCTCCCAACCTAACAGGTCTGGGGGTAATTACGTTTTTTTTTCTCTCCCTCACTTCTGGGCTTTTGCTGGTGGCTAAGGACAGCCTACAAAGGCATTACACCAGCCACCCTAAATGGGAAGAATGATGTAATGCCCTTCCTCCAATGGTCCCTATTTTATTTGACTGTCAGAGGAAGTATTCCATTGACACAGTCAACGAAGGGCTCTATTGACGGAATACTTGGTCCACCCATCACTGAATGAGGCACCCTGCTTCCCTATCTCTAAACTGGGCCATTAGGACCTCATTTAGAAGTTGGCTGTAATTAGGCATCAGCCAGAGTAGATTTGCCCGTTCTCCAACTGCTCAGTTCTGCTGTCTCATTTAGCTATTGAGATCTGCTCAGTTTGCGAGAGAGTAGCCCAGCCCAGGCTGGCTCGAGCATTAGAAGCCTCTTGCTGGCACAACACAAACAACCCAAGCTATTGACCTGCCCAGTGACCAACACCATAATATAATCCAGTTAACATGTTTTCCCATGAATGCTACCTCAAACTGAACTGCCATGCATGCGCTGTTGTCATATGATCACACTCAATAAAATATAACATCATGGTGTTTAGAAATTCAACAGACTTTATCACACCTGGTAATTACAGGGTGTGATAAACGTCATACCAATTATAATTGCAAAAATGTGCGTGGATCGCAGTTTACCAGGGCACTTATAATCAGGCCCAAAGTCACCTAGCATTGAAGGGGTTCATGGCTCTAACTGGCTGATTCCTATACCTCATCTCAATCCCTAATATATTACACAGCATTTTAGAGATAATTGAAGTTACATGGAAACTTCATTCTGTATGATACCAGACTAGCATGGCGAGAATATTCTCTGACATAAATGCCATGTCCCAATTATCCTTTACAAAAATATGTCCCCAATGAAGCTAATAATGGAAAATCTACACGCAACTGAGTGATAGGTTTTGCAAACCTTATTTAGATCATGATATTTGTGTATTTTGTTTTCGATATTCTGTTAGTTCTACTCAACTGTGGGATAGTTGGGCAACACCCAGAAGAACGCCCAGAAGGATCCCTTAATCACTACTGCCTCTATGTGTACTCTTAAGCAGAACATCAGATGTAGTGCTGTCATCGAAGTAAGCTATTCTGGTGTTAACCTGGGCTTCTATGGGAATTCACAAGGGCATATTATCAAGCCCATTATCGCAGCAGTTTCGTGCCACTAAAGCGGGGATAATTTTATCGCCGTTCTTGATAAAATGCCCCAAAATTCTTTAAATAATGTAAAACAAAATCACTGCTCGCCTAATAAAACAATAAAATAGCGATATATAAAGATGACAATTGCTTATTTTAGCTGAAACCTATGTTGGGATATGTCGTTGGTCGGTTATCGACCCCAGCAACTTGCCAGAGAGGCGTCTCTCTGCACATGCTACTAAAAAAGAAAAATTCCAGTATTTTAACCTTGGTACTACCAAGATATTCCTGGCATGCAGCCATTACTAAGACCGTGTGAAAATGTAGATAGTGAAAGTTTGTAGAATGTTTCACTATTGCACAAAATTGCACAGAATTCGAGAGAAGCACTTTGTGGTATTCCACATGAAAATTAAAACTTTTGCATACTTCACATTCGAAAGTCATTCGATATATCTGCCAGTAAACTGGTCCGAGGTAAAACACACCTGCTGCATGATATTTTCAGCTCCAACAAGTCTCTCAGTGAAAAAATACTAGTAAACAACCCTCTCAAATGCTGCTGTTGCGAATTTCACAGGACTAATTGCGTTTTCACACTAGCCTGCCCAGCCAGGACACATCTATTACATACCCAACTACAGTCATTATATGCCAGATTGCAGGGTCAAATGGCCAATTGTTGGATTTATTTTATTTTTATTTATTTTATGAGTTTTATATAGTGCTGGCTAGACCCGAAGGTATCAGAGCGCTTTACAAGTGTATCACAGAGTTACAATAAATTACACAATGTTACACAGTAATGTTGGATGAAATGGCCAATTATGTCCAGGCACAGCTTCAAATTCTAGACACCTACCAAAATGTCGATGAACAGTCCACATGCACAGGTACAGCTCCAAATGCTCAGACACAACACCACATGCAGGACAGTCCAAATAACCACAGGCTGCCAAGGCGCACCAGGAGTAGCTTAAAGTGCACTGCTAGAGCTTCAACGGCCCGAAATTACCTCAAAAGTCTAGACAACTGCCAAATGGCCCAGACACCCCAACAAATAGCCCCAGATGCCCAAAACACCCAAGCACAGCCCAAATGCAGGTAAGTCTCGAATGGCGTATCCCGACTGCAGACGCAGAGTGCGCAGTTGTAAAGTCACATGCCCAATGCACCCACTACAGCACAAGGATAGACTCAAATTACAAGTGCACCCTCTCAGCACACAGAATTTACTTAAATCACTCAAGTCAACGCCCCCTACACAGTTATAATGACAGATGCCACAATTAACATGGCGTGTAAAAGTCTGGTTCCTTGGTCTACGAACTGTTCTGCTATCATATGCTCGCCTACTACACCCTGAAAAACAAAACACGTGGGACATCTTTCCACCCACCCTCTAAAACACTATTGATAATTAACATCCTGCCCTCAACTAAATAAAATACAATGCCGTGTGCCCTACCTCATCTTCTTTCACAAATTAAACCATACTTGGTGTCCTGCCACTAACACTGTTTATAATACACAATCATAATTGAAAACACACATTACAGGTCCGAGATCTGGCGTCCTGTCGACCACTCACAGCATGCCTGGTCTCCTGCTGTCCTTAAACACATGGGGCCTCATTTATGAGGCTGTGCGTCACTTTTACGCCGCCGGTGCGTCACTTTTTGTGACGCACCAGTGGCGTAAAAAATGTGCCTTATTGCGCCATATTTACAAAGTGACGCATCTAGGTAGATGCGTCACTTTGTAAACCCCTGCGCCACATTATACCTGCGCCAGGTATAATGTATGCAAGTGGGGTGTATTGACGCAAGGAAGGGTCGTAGAAGTGACGCAGTGAAATCTATGAGATTTCACTGCGTCACTTTTAGAACGCCGTTGCGTCAAAATCTTGCGCCTGCCTCACAGTAGGCGTAAGACTGAGGCAGGCCCTTTCACATGGGGCAAGACGCATTGCTGGAGTTGCGTCACTTTTGTGACACACTCCAGCAATGCGTCACTTTTGCGCTTACAGATACGTCAGAAATACTGACCTATCTGTAACTCCTTGCGACATGATGCGTCATACATTAAATATGACGCATCAGGAATGTCGCAAGGAGTGCGCACTGAGAAGTGACGCATCGCTGCTTTCACGCAGCGATGCGTCATTTCTCATAAATGAGGCCCATGGGGCCTCATTTATGAGGCTGTGCGTCACCTTTACGCCGCTGGTGCGTCACTTTTTGTGACGCACCAGTGGCGTAAAAAATGCGCCTTATTGCGCCATATTTACAAAGTGGCGCATCTAGGTAGATGTGTCACTTTGTAAACCCCTGCGCCACATTATACCTGTGCCAGGTATAATGTATGCAAGGGGGGCGTATTGACGCAAGGAAGGGTCGTAGAAGTGACGCAGTGAAATCTATGAGATTTCACTGCGTCACTTTTAGGACGCCATTGCGTCAAAATCTTGCACCTGCCTCACGGCAGGCGTAATACTGACGCAGGCCCTTAAGGATGCATTGCTGGAGTTGCGTCACTTTTGTGACACACTCCAGCAATGCGTCACTTTTGAGCTTACAGATACGTCAGAAATACTGACGTATCTGTAACTCCTTGCGACATGATGCGTCATATATTAAATATGACGCATCAGGAATGTCGCAAGGAGTGCGCACTGAGAAGTGACGCATCGCTGCTTTCACGCAGCGATGCGTCATTTCTCATAAATGAGGCCCCATGGTTACCAAAAGGGCCTCCCAGCGCTATGACAACCAAGTACATGCAGCTAAGAATACAGTTAGGAGGGTCGATAAAATCATATAAAAATAGGGTAGGTTTTATCAATTTCCTGAAAGCTAATTTAGATTTAATTTGTCTTTAGGTTCTATGGGAGTGTGTTCCAAAGTTTAGGTGCTAGGAACGTAAAATACATTCCTCTACCCCTGGCTCTCATTATCCTGGGGACTGCAAACTTTTGTTGTGTGTTAGATCGTAGCAGTCTAGTGGGTTTGTAATGAGTAAGTACATTTTTAATCACCTTGGGAGCTCTTTTGTGCATTGCTGTGTGGAACATGCACAATACCGTAAAGTGTATCCTTTGTATTAATGCCAACCAATGAAGGCTTGACATGGCAGAATGGCAGAGGTGGCAGAGGTGGCAGAGTGGCATTTGGGAATTTTAGGCAGGATACATGCTGCCGCAGTGTGTAAAAAAGACCTTGGGGTGCCTAGGACCAGTGAGCTGCCATAGTCAAGTTGGGAGATGACTAAACCCTGTACCACGATCCTCCGTGATGGCTCTGACAGCCATCTGAGCAGTTTTCGCAATGTCCTTAGTATGCCAGAGCATGTTGCTGCCAGTTTTTGGGCTTGAGTTGCCACAGTCATCTTGCCGGCAAGCCAGATACCTACGCTTTTGACTCCTGATTTGGAGATCGGTTGATTGCCAAGGGATTCAGACCAGTTTAGTTCCATCCATCTGGAAGGGTTATTTCCCACCACCATCACCTCCATCTTCTCCCCATTGAGTTTCAGGCTGTTGGGTGCCATCCATTCCATGACCTGCTTGAGACAGGCTTTAAGCGGGGGGGGGGTTCAAAGTTTTGTCCATTTGGTGGGAGGTGGAACGGATCATCTGGGTGTCATCGGTATTGAATATAGAGCGGAAGCCATGACTGTTTATGATTTCTGCCTATGAGATTACATACAGATTACATAATGTTAGGCTTAGTGAGGATCACTGGGGGACCCACAGCAAAGGGAGTAGTGCCCACATGCATCAAGGTAAATTGCATTCACAAACGGTGCGAATCGCAAAATTCAGCCGTTTGCAAATGCAATTTCCTTTTTTTGGATGCATCATGTTTTTTTATTTTTTTGCAATTTAAGGAATCGCAATTATGTTGCGATTTCTTAAATTGCGATTGCATTTAAGAAATCGCAATTTGTGATTTCTTTAATGCAATGCATGAATATTTTTTTTGCGAATTCGCAAATAGGAAGAGGTAAATTACCATGAAGTTGAACTTCATGGTATTTTGCTAAAACTTTCAAAAATGCACAAAAGTGCATTTTTGAAAGTTTCATTTTACACACACATGCCTTTGGGGCATGTGTGTGTGAAAAATTTTCTTAAAGTTATATTTCAGGGGTGCAGGGGGGGGTCCTTGGGACCCCCACCTGCACCCTTGAAATAGCATTCTCATTTTGCGATTCCTTAATTGCGAATCGCAAAATGAGAATGGCTTCCCATTCATTCCAATGGGCCTCTAGGCACATAGGAATCAATGGGAAGGGATTGCTTAATTGCGATTCACAAATTGTGCATCGCAATTAAGGAAAAT
Organism: Lissotriton vulgaris; assembly: GCF_964263255.1. Classification (NCBI taxonomy): domain Eukaryota; kingdom Metazoa; phylum Chordata; class Amphibia; order Caudata; family Salamandridae; genus Lissotriton; species Lissotriton vulgaris. The sequence goes on from NC_141697.1 coordinate 1,179,406,028, forward strand.
TAAGGAATCACAAAAAATATTGCGATTTCTTAATGCATAGCATTTTGCGAATTCTTAATTGCAATTCCTTAATTTTCGCAAATAAGAAATCGCAAAATGTAACAATGATGCATGTGGGTGTAGGTGTTTGATAGGGTGGTTCTGTAGACTTGAAAAGTTCCATTATGAAGGAACAAGGTTACCCACATAAGTGTATGTCCAGAAATTCCAATATATTTCAAAATTGTAGTTACCACCTGGTGTGAGATGTTGTCAAATGCTGCACTCAGATCCAGAAGGATCAGAGCTGCGGACGCACTCTGGTCTACAATGGCATTAAGCCCTTCTCTGGCTGCAAGAAAATACGTTTTGTCCTACTGCCTGGATGGAAGCCGGTTTGTGAAGGGTGTAAGATGTTGTTGGTTTCCAGGTATCATAAGAGCTTTTTATTGACATATTTCTCCAGGATGTTTTTAGGGCCCGGTAAAAGGGAGATTGGCCTATGGTTTTCACAGTTTTCAAGGTCTGCCAATGTTTTTTTTTATAATGGCTTTACAATAGCATATTTCCAAACCCTTGGCACAGTCCCTGATACAAGGGAGTAGTTGAACATATCGCTCAGTACAGAGAATACTACTGTCCCACCTTTTAGCATGCTCTCAGGAGGTACAGTGATGTGATGCAGTGTGAGAATGTGAAGTAGCAGGACATCATGCACAGAGCCATCACACTGCCCATTATCAGGTGTGGATGAAGCTTCCAGTTCAGGCTTATGAATGGGGCATGATGCTGCGTGTAAGCTCTGGAAGCATAACAGCTGTGATTTATGGGCCTCATTTATGAGAAATGACGCATCGCTGCGTGAAAGCAGCGATGCATCACTTCTCAGTGCGCACTCCTTGCGACATTCCTGATGCTTCATATTTAATGTATGACGCATCATGTCGCAAGGAGTTACAGATACTTCAGTATTTCTGACGTATCTGTAAGCGCAAAAGTGACGCATTGCTGGAGTGTGTCCCAAAAGTGACGCAACTCCAGCAATGCATCCTTTCACATGGGGCAAGCCCCATGTGAAAGGGCCTGCGTCAGTCTTACGCCTGCTGTGAGGCAGGTGCAAGATTTTGACGCAACGGCGTCCTAAAAGTGACGCAATGAAATCTCATAGATTTCACTGCGTCACTTCTACGACCCTTCCTTGCGTCAATACGCCCCCCTTGCATACATTATACCTGGCGCAGGTATAATGTGGCGCAGGGGTTTACAAAGTGACGCATCTACCTAGATGCGTCACTTTGTAAATATGGCGCAACAAGGCGCATTTTTTACGCCACTGGTGCGTCACAAAAAGTGACGCTCCAGCGGCGTAAAAGGGACACACAGCCTCATAAATGAGGCCTCATGTGCTTAAGAAATCTCCTAAAATAGAATAGAATAGAACAGAATAGAAGAGAGGAGAGAAGGATGAAATCTGTCCTGCACCAGCACCAGCTATCTGAGAGGCTGGAGCTTGGCTTTGAGTTCACTCTTTGAGAGGGTTAGAGCCGTAAGGAGGAAGCAGATAAAGGTGAAATGTAACAGAGGAAAGGTATGAAAGAAAACTAGAGGTAGGAAGCTGGAAGGTGAGGAGAAGAGAAAGCTGAAAGGAGAGGAGAAGAAAAAACCACTGGTTTAGCTGGGCACTTCCTTTGGCGGTCCCTGCCTTTGTCGCCCCGCGACCACGCTGAAGAGCGGGAGAGGGGGCTTTTGGCGATGTTTCCTGTGTTTGCCGCCTCTGTGGCAAACTCATGTAAGAGGCGGACTTTCCCCCCTCACCTCGCCTTACTACACCACTGGAGAAAACATATCAGAATGGGAGAAGGAGTTACCACTCAGAGAGGAGGATAAATTATGTAACTTTAAGCAAAAGGGACAAGGGCAGAGTAAAAGAAAGGGGTTAGAAATAAAGATGCTGGGAGAGACGGGAGAATGAATTAAGGAGGAGTGAGATACTGAAGAGTGGGAAGAGAGTGACAGAGTAAGGGGATAGGGAGGAGAGCATGGAATGCAAAAAGGAGATAAGAGAGTGATGGAGATAGGGAGGGGAGAAGGAAAGAGGTTGAATGGGGAATTTTGAGATCCCTAAGTAGGGCCAAGCTGTCAATTATTCAAACAATCAAATAACTTTACTCACATTTAGTAAATGCATAAGAGTACAAATAATTATTGCAGTGTAAATTGATCGAAGAATGATTCCAAACAGTTAAAACTTACTTTTAAACATTTCCCTATTAAACATCAAACTTTACATGAATCCTCATTACTAGAGCTAGCAGCTATATATTATAAGAGGAATATTTACAGTAAACAATTTACAATGGTATCACCCTCACATAGGCATTTCCTTATTGACAGTTTCTAATTAGCGTATTTAAAATCTAGCAACAATTCAATTAAAAGAACTATAAAAAGTTGACCACAGTTAATAAAAAATTATCACATACAACGACACCCCTATCTGTCCGAAGGACTAAGTATAAAAAATGTGCTAACACGAAACAAATATACTGTGTTTCCAAGGAATAAATAACTGTAAGAGCTGAAGAATAAGAGCATAGGCTCAGTTTATTTGTTAGAGGGAGGATATACGGTTTCCTTTCCATCTTATAAAAGCCACAAAAGAATAAAATGTGTGACAATGTTTGGGTAAACCGGCCATCACAGGGACATACAGCCAGATTCATCAATGTCCCGATTTGCGAGTCCTTAATAGCGATTATTAAGGAATCGCTATTAATGACTCGCAAAACGGGATTCATGTTGAAATCGCAATATTATTTGCGATTTCTACAGCTTCCTTATTTGCAATTAGCAAATTGCTAATCGCAAATAAGGAATGACTCCCCATGCATCCCTATGGGCCTAGAGGCCAATAGGAATGAATGGGGAGTCATTCCTTATATGCGATTAGCAATTTGCTAATCGCAAATAAGGATGCGATTTCAAGGGTGCCAGGGGTGTCCAAAGGACACCCTGTAGCACCCCTGAAATGTAAATGTAGACTGATGTTGCGCACACACATGTCCAAAGGACATGTGTGTGTGTAACATGCAACTTTGAAAAATGCACTAAAGTGCATTTTTCAAAGTTTTCTCTATTTCCCACGAAGTCAGACTTCGCGGTAAATAGCGGCCAAAAATAGCGATTTCGCAATTCAAAAATGGTTCATGAATTGCATTTAAGGAATCTCAAATAGAGATTCCTTAAATGCAATTCCTCGCAATTTAGTGATTTCGCAATTTGCGATTTTTGCATTTGGAATGATGAATCCCAAATGCAAAAATTGCGCTTGCAAAGGGCCAGATTCTCAGAATCTGGCCCTTTGCGAGCCGATTTTACCATGATGAATCTGGCTGATTGTGTTAAGGTGTTTAATGAATGTTCGAGAGCTGGATATCCTGCCATGAGGGGAAAAAAGTTTAACCTCATCCTTATTAATAAATATCAGTGCATATTATGAGTCACAAAAAAAAGATATGAGTTGTGACCCGTGCGCACTCTGAGCAGCGTGTGGTAATATGTAACCGTGACTTTACTTTGATTTCGTCGCCATCTTTCTAACTCACATTTGGTAAAAAAGGTCTCTTTTAGCTTATTCTTAGCAAAGGACATGAATTCACTGGGTTATGTGTACAAGAAAGCCAAACCCAAATCTGAAAAAGACTTCCTAATATATACAAGCCAGGGAATACTATTGACTCGGTCGAGGTAAGTTACCTCTTTAATTACAGCTTGGTTCAACCCAACCGAGTACCTTTTCCATATGCGCAACCATAGAAGGAGTGGGGCCAGTTTGACTACATCAGTGATGAAAGGGAGACCTAGTACACTGTGTGCAATCAGATTTGAACAGCCTGGATTAACTGAAAGCAACCTTTTGACATACTTATCCTCCACTTTCTGCAAAGCACCCACTTCAAGTATGCCCCAGATTTCTGCGCCAAAGGTAGCCTTGGCAACAGATTTCGCCTGGTATATTTCTACCATTTCCCTAATTGATTTTTTACCTAATTTAGACGTGAATTTTCACAGGGCAACTATGCTTTTATGCAACATGTTTATTCTATTTGCAACCATGGCGGACCAGTTGAGTTTTGAGTAAAAATAGACGCTGAGATACATAAAGGCCTCCACTCATTCCAAAGAGCCCCATCTAAGTCAAATCGAATAGACCATTTCCTTCCCAATCCTTCTGTTAATATAAAAGTTTTCGATCTATTAACAAACAGACCCAATTCAGCCATAAAAGATGAACAGAAGTTAATCAGGCGCTGTACGGCAATTGTTGTCCTGGCTATCAAGACCGCATCATCTGCGTAGAAGAGAGCAGGCAGCGATAAGCGGCCTGCTGATGGAACATCAAAGCACTGTGCGGTCAAGACTTCGTTACATTTGTTGGTATATAGGGACAACAGAAAGGGGGCAAGAACGCATCCCAGTCACACCCCCTTTTCAATTTTAAATGTCTCCGTACAATCCCCCTGTTTTCCAAATCTAACTAGAGCCCCGACCTCTCTATAGAGTTCCCTAATAAACAGAATTATGGATTTATCCACGCTCATCGACTCCAAAAGGACTCATAATTTTGGGTGTTCCACACAGTCGAAAGCTGCGTACAAATGCACAAAAGCCATATCAAAGTGCCCCTTTTTCCCAAAGACATATTTTGCTGCAAGTAAGGCCAGATTAAGCCCCTGGTCAATCGTCCCCCTTCCCTTTCCGAACCCATATTGAGTCTCTGCTAAAATATTGTTGGTGGATGCCCACTACTCCAGACTATTTAAGAGCAGTCTTCCCATTAATTTGGCAGTGCTATCCAGCAAAAAAATCGGGTGCTAATTTTCTGGATTCATGCGATCTCCTTTCTTATATATAGAAAGGATCACCGATTGTTTCCAGGATACTGGAGGTCCCACTTTAGAAACTGGCTTAAAACTAGTGCCAAGAGCGGGATCTATACATTTTTATGTATAAAAAAGATATCCAGATGGACCCCATCCGGCCCTGCAGCCTTTGAGGCTGGTGAACGGGAGAGTGCAAGATCACATTCTTCTATAGAAATTCCATCCCCCGGTGGACGATCGTCGAATCGACCTGATAAGTTATAGCTCTATCCTTCTTTATGTTAAAAATGCTCTGAAAGTGAGAGAGCCAGGAGGATTAGTCTATGTGGCTGTCAAGAGTACCCCCCCTCTTCTTGTAGGAAGGGGGCATTAACTACTGGCCAGAATGCATTTGCTGTCTTTCAGGGTCCAGTTGTCATTTGGTGCAACAGGTGCAGTGAGGCACTGATCCAGTGGTGTGATTATCGGTACACAGTCAAAATATCGAGTTGTAAATATCGACCTACCAAAATATCATGTTAGAAATTTCGAAGGTATAGAATATCGATGTCAAGAATATCGTTGGACAGAATATCGACCCTAAGGTAAGTAATATCGAAATTATTTATATCGATGTAAGTAATATCGAAGTTAGTAATATCAATAGCATATATATCGATGTCACTAATTTCGATGACACTAATATCGATATTTGTATGATTTTTTTGTTTTTTATTATGTATGTGTTATATGTGTTACTTAAGTATTTAAAATAAATAATATTATATGAGTATTAATTTTATATATTAATACATTTATTTATAAGCAAATTATATGTTTTAGTACCGGAGCGGGTAGTGGGTTTATAGGGGAATAGGGTGGGAAGTAATTTAATTATGTTTAATTAATTATTAATTAGTAGGAGTTATAAAATATTTTATTTAATTGACAATTAATTTTAATTAATTGCAAATTAATTTTAATTAATTGATAAATATGTTCTGTAGTGGGTTGTGGGTTTATAGGGGAATAGGGTGGGAAGTAATTTAATTTTGTGTAAATAATTATTAATTAGTAGGAGTTATAAGTTAATTTTCATTAATTGCTAATTAATTTTAATTAATTGGAAATTAATTATAATTAATTGATTAATTGATAAATATGTTTTGTTGTGGGTTTATAGGGGAATAGGGTGGGTAGTAATTTAATTATGTTTAATTAATAATAATTAGTAGGAGTTATAAATTAATTTTAATTAATTGCTAATTAATTTTAATTATTTGCAAATTATTTTTAATTAATTGATAAATATGTTCTGTAGCGGGTTGTGGGTTTATAGGGGAATAGGGTGGGAAGTAATTTAATTATGTTTAATTAATTATTAATTAGTAGGAGTTATAAATTAATTTTCATTAATAGCTAATTAATTTTAATTAATTGGAAATAAAATTTACTTAATTCAATAATTGATAAATATGTATTGTAGCGGGTTGTGGGTTTATAGGGGAATAAGGTGGGAAGTAATTTAATTATGTTTAATTATTTATTAATTAGTTGGAATTATAAATTAATTTGAACTAATAGCAAATTAATTATAATTAATTGGTTATGAATTTTAAATAATTGGTAAATAATTTTCATTAATTCATAAATAGATAAATGTGTTCTGTTGTGGGTAGTGGGTTTATAGGGGAATATGGTGGGAAGTAATTTAAATGTAATTAAGTAATAATGTATTTAAATTAATTGTTTTGTTAATAATATAATTGATAAGTAATTATTAATTGGTCATTAAATAATATACATTGGTATTTTTTAATATTTAATTTGGGCTAAATATATTTTGATAATCATGTCTTTAATAATTATGTATAGGTATTGTGTATGGTTTATATTTATTTAATAGTTTAAATTTTTATTACTAATTTTTTTTTAAATTTATAAGTATGTTATTTTAACCTCTACGCTTCTCCAACACTTTCCCTACTGTTGCACTCTCTGGAGTGGGAATAGTAATTTTTACCCCTATGCTATCCAACGCTTTCCCTACTGTTGCACTCTCTGGAGTAGTAATAGTAATTTTTAACCGTACGCTATCCAACGCTTTCCCTACTGTTGCAATCTCTGGTGTTGGAATAGTAATTGTTACACCTACGCTATCCAACACTTTCCCTACTGTTGCACTCTCTGGAGTGGGAATAGTACTTTTTACTCCTACGCTATCCAACGCTTTCCCTACTGTTGCACTCTCTGGAGTGGGAATAGTAATTTTTACTCCTACGCTATCCAACGCTTTCCCTACTGTTGCATTCTCTGGAGTGGGAATAGTAATTTTTACCCCTACGCTATCCAACGCTTTCCCTACTGTTGCACTCTCTGGAGTGGGAATAGTAATTTTTACCCCTACGCTATCCAACGCTTTCCCTACTGTTGCACTCTCTGGAGTGGGAATAGTAAATTGTACCCCATACGCTATCCAACGCTTTCCCTACTGTTGCACTCTCTGGAGTTGGAATAGTAATTGTTACCCCTACTCTATCCAACGCTTTCCCGACAGTTGTACTCTTTGGAGTGGGAATAGTAAATTGTACCCCAACGCTATCCAACGCTTTCCCTACTGTTGCACTCTGTGGAGTGGGAATAGTAATTTATACTCCAACGCTATCCAACGCTTTCCCTACTGTTGCACTCTCTGGAGTGGGAATAGTAATTTTTACTCCTACGCTATCCAACGCTTTCCCTACTGTTGCATTCTTTGGAGTGGGAATAGTAATTTTTACCCCTACGCTATCCAAAGCTTTCCCTACTGTTGCACTCTCTGGAGTGGGAATAGTCACTTTTACCCCTATGCTATCCAACGCTTTCCCTACTGTTGCACTTTCTGGAGTGGGAATAGTAATTTTTACTCCTACGCTATCCAACACTTTCCCTACTGTTGCACTCTCTGGAGTAGGAATAGTAAATTGTACCCCTACGCTATCCAACGCTTTCCCTACTGTTGCACTCTGTGGAGTGGGAATAGTAATTTATACTCCAACGCTATCCAACGCTTTCCCTACTGTTGCACTCTCTGAAGTGGGAATAGTAATTTTTACTCCTACGCTATCCAACGCTTTTCCTACTGTTGCATTCTTTGGAGTGGGAATAGTAATTTTTACCCCTACGCTATCCAAAGCTTTCCCTACTGTTGCACTCTCTGGAGTGGGAATAGTCATTTTTACCCCTATGCTATCCAACGCTTTCCCTACTGTTGCACTCTCTGGAGTGGGAATAGTCATTTTTACCCCTACGCTATCCAACGCTTTCCCTACTGTTGCACTCTCTGGAGTTGGAATAGTAATTTTAACCCCTACGCTATCCAACACTTTCCATACTGTTGCACTCTCTGGAGTGGAAATAGTAATTTTTACCCCTACGCTATCCAACGCTTTCCCTACTGTTGCACTCTCTGGAGTAGGAATAGTAAATTGTACCCCTACGCTATCCAACGCTTTCCCTACTGTTGCACTCTCTGAAGGGGGAATAGTAATTTTAACCCCTACGCTATCCAACACTTTCCCTAATGTTGCACTCTCTGGAGTGGGAATAGTAATTTTTACCCCTACGCTATCCAACGCTTTCCCTACTGTTGCACTCTCTGGAGTGGGAATAGTATTTTGTACCCCTACGCTATCCAACGCTTTCCCTACTGTTGCACTCTCTGGAGTAGGAATAGTAAATTGTACTCCTACGCTATCCAATGCTTTCCCTACTGTTGCACTCTCTGGAGTTGGAATAGTAATTGTTACCCCTACGCTATCCAACGCTTTCCCTACTGTTGCACTCTCTGGAGTGGGAATAGTAAATTGTACCCCTACGCTATCCAACGCTTTCCCTACTGTTGCACTCTCTGGAGTGGGAATAGTAATTTATACTCCTACGCTATCCAACGCTTTCCCTACTGTTGCACTCTGTGGAGTGGGAATAGTAATTTATACTCCTACGCTATCCAACGCTTTCCCTACTGTTGCACTCTCTGGAGTGGGAATAGTAATTTTTACTCATACGCTATCCAACGCTTTCCCTACTGTTGCACTCTCTGGAGTGGGAATAGCAATTTTAACCCCTACGCTATCCAAAGCTTTCCCTACTGTTGCACTCTCTGGAGTGGGAATAGTAATTTTTACCCCTACGCTATCCAACGCTTTCCCTACTGTTGCACTCTCTGGAGTGGGAATAGTAATTTTTACCCTTACGCAATCCAACGTTTTATATATTTAATTGTAAAAATATTAAAAGTATATTTAATTTTGTATGTTTTTTACATTTTATTTATGTTATTGTTTTATGTTTGTAAATGTATTTGTAATTTAGAATACATTTTATTAATTTATAAATTAGTAAAATAATTATTACAACTTATTGTTCATGACATATATATTATATATTTACTGTATATATGTAAATAATGTTTTATTATTATATATGTATTAATTATTAATTTTAAACATTATTAGATAATTTTAACTATGTATAATTTATTTATTAGTGTTATTTACTTTATTTTACATTTATATGTAAGGAAAAAAACGATATTTTTAACATCGATATTTTTAACATCTATATTATTTTTTCGATATTTTTGTACTTACCATGTTGTAGATAGGATGTCGATATTCTTGCCCTCGATATTTTTGACTCGATATTCCTGTAGGTCGATATTTTGGAGGTCTAAATTGTGTCAGTGATTCGTGATTATCACACTGGTCTCCAATTATATCTATATTTTAATACCTACCCCAGGGTCCATTTTGCTAGCTTGCCCGAATCCCAGAATGTGCAACTGGTGAGATGTTAACACCTTCAGCTCGGCACAAATTTTCGCGCTGTGCTGAAGGTTCTAAGAAACGGGCGTGGCCGTGACAGAACGGTTCCGTCATAAGAACAGCCCAACCGGCGCTCGTGACGGAACCGTTCCGTCACAAGCATCGAAGGGGTTAATGGTGGGGCAAGGGGTGGCGCCTCACTTTTGTCCCATAATAGACAAGATTATTTGTTACTGCCGAGGAGCTTGGAGCAGGAGGAAGGAAGGGGAGATAACAGAAGATAAACATGGATTCCAAAGCCATGTTGTACTTGACATTGGGGCGCTCTGCCCTTAATCCCTCTGGGCCTTGCTTACGTCAAAGTAATGCAGCGCGGTGCCACAAGCCATTTGGCTGTGCTGCGTTACTTTGGATCCAAAGGGAAGCGTCATATCTACAACGATAAAACGTATCCATTTGCTCTCCCCTGCGCTGGTGCACAACTGGCTGCCATGCTCTGGCGCAGGCACCATCGCGTTTTAGGAGGGATTGAAGGAAGGCACACCTTCCTCCAATCTCCCCTAAATGTATGTATGTAAATGAGAGGTGGTCAAGTTCCCCCTGCCCCTATGACCTGCTCTGTTACAAAGCCACCTTTGCTGCTGGCCAAGTTCTCCAAATGAAAGGCACACCTGTCAGTCGAATACGTCCTCCTCAGCCCCTACTCTTAGAACTCAGATTGCATTTTTTCATTCGTTCACTTTTCAGCTGTTTTAATTTTATGCCTTTATGAGCTGTTCCTTCGATACCAAACAACCTTTTCTGCCAGTATCCCCAGACAGAAACATTTCGAAAAGGCAGACAGCTATGTGACAAGTCAGTAATACAAGGACATGCTCTTCGCTGTAATAAAGGCAGAGAAAATAATCATTTGACAGCAGTGCTTTTAAAATGAGGATTCTGAAGTTTTACTTTAAGAACTAAAAGCGTTCAAACTTGTCCAAAAAGGGACATGTAGATGAAGTTTATATTATATGTGAAAACAGAAAATGAGTCATAAGATGACTGGTAAGGGTCGAGCTCTTTCCAAACTCTGCCAACCCCTCTTAGCTTCCAAGGGCTCTGCAAGGGCACATGAAGTAAAGTATTACTGGAACAACCACCTTCTAAATTTGTGACAGAAGCCAGTTCTTTAAGATGGAAAATGTCAGTGCATAACTTGTAAAAATAAAAATGAGATCAGATGCCCAAAGTTTCTCAGAGGAGCCCAGTGCCAGTTAAGGCGAATGCCAGGGTTGCCCAATGCCAAAGCAGCCCAGTCCTAAACCCACCTCAGGCCTATTTCCTCCATCACCCTTCACTTTCTGTATTTTCACCTCATTCTTACAGGTTCTTTATTTATCATTCTTTTCTACCTTTGTTGCTGCATTCCTATATTTTGTTCCCTACTTTTTTCTTCATTTTCTACTATTGTGTCTCTTGTTCTGGGTCAATGGTTGATGGTGAAATATAAGTCCTGTTTTCCAGAATGATTGCCAGTGGCCACCATCTGCAAACAATGGCTCAAAATAAGCACTGAGTACCTATTTCTATCTTGAAGGACCTGAAATTCTGAACTTTGTGACTCTCGGGAACTGCTACCCTTGTTCTAATGGTGACATTTGACAACCCGTCTTGAGCCACTGAACGGGATCTTTGGGTTTCCTCCTGCAGCCCTTACTGAATAATATTGATTATTGTAAAAAGAGATGCATCTTCAGCCAGCAGTTTTGCTCTTTTGACAACTACAGTTTTTCCTCAAATTACATTTTGTGATACCACATTGAAAGTATGAGTTAGTGTGCCCACTTACAAACTGCTCTCTTGCTACCTGACCATGTGTTAATTTTTTTAGAATGCTGGTGAAGGGAATAATCACTGCCGCTGTTTTTGGTGAACTCACTCTGACCATGCCTGACCACCCTCGCTAACTCCCTCTATCCAAAGGTTCACAGCCCCAGCTAGAGGAAGCCAAAAGATGCTGTTAGTGGAAGTCAGGGTTGGGTGTGGGAAATGATCAATCTTCTCAAATTCTTTCAATTCACCACCCATAGAAATCCCTATCTGACTTATCCTGTAGGGTGGGTGGAAATCTGGAATTTGACTCTGCGGAGTTCTGTGGAGTTACATAAAAACTCTTCAAGATTTCACAGAGTTCCACCATTGGGTGGAAATAAGCAAGTCACGCTGCACATCACGCTGCTCACACTGTGATTTAGTGCCGGTAGCACGTCCCACGCTGACAAATGAGTGTAAGCGGCATCACACAGCGTGCCAGAGGGCGTAGTTACACATGTTTATTTTGCTGCAACTCAAGTAGATTTTCTACTCAAGCAGCAGTCTTTGGACCGTGAATGGTCGCAACCGCCCGTTAGGAAATTCTCACTGAATGTCCTACTAGCGACCGGAAATTGTTCTAGGGGATCGCAAATCTCACCCATGCTTGCCAATTTCCCACTCTGAAGCCACACTCAAGGTAAAATTCCATAACAGGGCGATTGGAGGAAGTCACAAAGTCGTCATAATTCCACCATTTCCACAGGCAGAACAAAATATTCCACTCACCCCTACTGTAAATAAACAAACAATTCCAGGTGTGCCCCATAGATAGTAGGTTTAACCACATAGCTGCGGCGGCTATTCCACGGCAGCGTTAAGGGGGCGGGGCGGCCGCGCGGCGGGTGCATGCTGGTGATGGAACCGCTCCGTCACCAGCCGCGGTTGGGCTGTGCTCATGACGGAGCGGTTCCGTCATGGCCCCGCCCGCTCAATGGAACGCCCAGCGCAGGCAGGGAATCCGCGCAGGCGAGGCGAGCGGGCCATGACAGAACCGCTCCCTCATCAGCACAGCGCCACCGCAGCTGATGACGGAGGGGTTCCGTCATCAGCATCAAAAGAGTTAAGATGCACCCACAGCACCCTTCATGTGTTCGAGTGTTTCGTCAAGGCTTGTGACTAAACAAATGCACTCCTGTAAAGGACATGTCAATACCATTTCCATGAACCTCAGGTTTGAAAATAAAATGCATAGCCATGTAGTACACAAAATGGTTTATCAATGGAAATGCAGTTTGTAATGTGAGCAACAATTTAATAAGCCACATAGCAAATTGTCCATCTGCAGGGACAGATAGGATGCAAATCCAAAGATGAGGCCTGTCGGGCACATGAGGATGCCATCCCTTAATGGCATCCTGAACATTGCAGGACGTCTCATTCAGAGTTTAAAGAAATATGATCACAGCCCCCCATTCCTTTTCTTCTTCTTCTTTTATTAAATTATTTTCTCGGTTTGTGGACAACACATTAATTAAGTTCAAACAATCCTACCAAAGCCCTTACCAAATTTCCCAAATAAAGTTCCAAAATACGTTAAAATGAAAATGCATTTGTCATTATTATATGAAGTGCTGGAAAAAGTGCATTTATCTTACCTTATTTCTAAAATACATTCCATACATTTTTCAAGCAAATTCCAGATTCATCATACATATCGGGTTGCCCAAAACAGGGGCCCCACTAATTTTCCTCTTACAGAGGGACTGAAAAGAAAAGGGAAAATGCCATACAGTGCTCCCAGTTCTCCTTCCCTGCAGTGCTTTCCATACCATACAGTGAATAAAGTCAAACTTTGAAAAGCTTTTTACCCTCTCTACTCTCTTTGTATCTATAAATATATATATAAAAAAAAATATATATATATATATATATATACATATATTCACATATATATATGTATATATATATATATATATATATGCAACACAGTAGTTTGGCGTGCTCAAGCCTCCTTAGGCAGCGGGCTCCCGGCGGGATCGCCACCCCCTTCACATAACACACTCCTGGTACAGAGAGTCCGTAATTCAAAAAAATACCAGAACCGGGGCCCCAATGATGTTCAAGTGCTATATTTATTGGCACACGGAAAAACAAACCCTATGCATTTCGAAGCCAAAACTTCTTGCTCACGGGTACATTTGTTTTAGCGGCCATTCTTTTTAAAGCAATCTGCCAACCTAATACATAATGATTGCAAATCGTACAAAGCATTTTTTCAAAGCTTCACGCAAAACGTTATTATACCGCCCTGGTGGGCAAAGTCACGATACTGGTACAGTGAAAGTAAATTACCCCTTAATTAAAGACATCTACTATTGAATATCAAGTGTCACTGGGGTGAAATTAACAAATAAGCCGTGTTGCCTAAACCAGTGTTCGTGCTTCGAGGTGTCTAGCCCAAGTGGGCAATTTCGATCCAACTGCAGAGTGCCTCTTCAGCATACCTGAAAATTAAAAGGACAATATGCACAATATTTACTATGTGAAGTCACTGGATCACGGTAATATACAAACATTAAAAACTTTCAGAATGGAACTTAATCAGAGAGCAGACAAATTATAAGTACATTAAGTTTGCAAATGGACTGACAGCTCTTCCCCCATATTATGTCCTGCGGGCTGTGTGGTGTTGTACCGAATGATGTAGCGGGATTCCAATTTACGTAATTCCAACAACCTGTTACCACCCCTTTCTTTGTTTTCCACACAATCAATTACAAAAAATTTAAATAAATTAGGGTTCTGTTGGTGCTCAGTTGAAAAATGCCTAGCCACAGGGTATTGTGGATTCGCATTTTTGATCGCCCTTAAGTGTTCAAGTACCCGCAACTTGGCTTTTTTGGTGGTCATGCCAATGTAGAACTTATCACACGGGCATTGCAGAGCGTAAACTGCGTATTCCCTGTTACATCCCATAAGTTTGGTGATTTTATGTTCTGCTTGATTTTTGCAGATCTTTAGACTCTTGCATTTGTGGATATTTTTACACGCCTTGCACTTAGTGCAAGGGAAAAATCCCACAATCTGTGGGGATTTGGAAGGTTCCTGTATTAAGGCACTGCTAAGCGAGTCCTTAAGGGATTTCGCTTCCAAAATAGTAGTCAGCAGTGCCTGAATTTTAAAATTGGGGAGTGGGGCTCCTGTAGAAGCGATAGCCTCAGCAGAGTTAGCCATATCTATTACAGCGTTATTTGGTCCTGGAGTATTGGCAGGAATGGAAGACGCCCGGCACAGTTGATATGATACAGATACTTGAGGTGAGCTAGGTCCTGATTGGAGCACTGTAGTATCTAAATTTCTAGCCTTGTCTGAGCTGAATATCACCCTCCCTCGCATGACCACTCCAACTCCAACTCTAGCCGCTGTGAGTTGGAGGAGGCACCCCTGTTTTCAACTGGGCTCGCACCTCCATTCACACCTCCATTCCAGCTGAGATCTACCAATCCCTTACCCACTGGGACACTACTACCCCCATGTACTATTTCCATTATTGTTGTGTCGGCCTGCCAGACCACTTCTTGCCACCTTGATGCTGAAGACTGAATACAATCTTGCACCACACCTTCTGTTCCTTTATTCAAAATTGACAGCATGGCAAGCGATTGAGACTATGCCTGGTCAGCCTCAGCGCCCTGTGCCAGATGCTCCTGCACACCTGGGCAGGATGCTCTCTCAGGCCTACCAGGACTCCTACAGCTGGTGGTGAAGCTGCCTCCAGTTCAGTAGAGGACATTCCAGGCTGGTGCACTTTACTCTTGTCAAGTCTTGTCTTATCTTCTCCTCTGCTAGTGCCCCCTGTCCTTCAAGGGGAAATTGCTTTAGCCTTTCCATCAAAGGCTTTATGAATGGTAATGTCCCCCCAATTCAATTCCTTTGTGGGTATCCTGGGCCTTTTCTTAGGGGTGGGGGAGATTTTTTATTCTTTGGCATTGGCCACCCCTAAGTGTTCTCTTGTTGCCCGACCGTTTACTCGATCAGTGACTTAATCGATTTCCAGAAATATACAACTCAGTGCTCCTATCGCCACTCCTGATAGCGGACCAATATCCACCCTTAGAGGCCCCTCCACCAGCCAGCCAGATCAAAACCCTGTAGTATTTTTTTAGTCTCAGAGCACTCCAACCTTCCAATGTCTTTTGATGCACACAATCCTCCTCTGTACCTTCATATAAGACACAGAGGGAGGGCCAAAACAAAGCCCTGAAACCAGAAATAAAAAATAAAAAGGAGGGCAACAGAGCCCAGCATCTTCCGTATGGCTAGGATACCATCAAACCTTTGAGGTCCGTGCCTTTGCCATAAAAGCGCTCCGTGCCTCCTTCTAATGTCCATTCTAGGTGTCTCATTTCTGTCAGTGCAGTAGCTCATTGACCTGCAGAGACCTTCTAATTTTTTCTTTTCTCCCTCTTTTTAGGACTGAGGTGGAGAGGAGGATAGCATGAAAGGCTGCTTTTCCCTCTCGGCATCGCATCAGTAGAGTACTAATTTGTCCACAGTGTCCCATCCGTCCTTTGATTTGTAAAATGGGGACTGCTACAGGCAGTGTAGAAAGGATATGCTTCTCTCAGCACAGGATGTGAAGGGGTCTCGGGATCGCTGCTGTAGTTGTGGCGGCCATATTGGCTTGGGTATTGGCTTTATGGCAGATGCACGCTAGGTGACCTTGCGAGTCATCCTCTCAATCCAGTATCGCCTTCTGGATGGAACTCCAGTGGCTGCCCGTGTCAACCCAATACCATCTTGTCAATCAGCTCCATCATGAACAGCACCCCTGCTTAACATGCAGGGAAGCTCACCATTTCTGGTGGTTTTCAGCACAGCTGTAGCGAGGACATCATCAAACAGAAGACAGAAAAGCGGAAAAAATAAGGCGGCAGGCCTTTTCCATCCATGCACCCATGTTCTGGAACAGCAAGTGTGTATCCTTCAGGACCGCCCTTCCACTGCTCCAGTTTAGGAAAGAGTTGACGATGTACCTCTTTAAAGAGCACTACATCTCAATGCATTATCAATACACAACCCAGCTACATCTCATGTCTCTTGTTGACTTTATAAATATATTATAGCCTTATAGCCCACCGTAGAGGGCTATACCGGCTATTAAAGGCCCTTCGGCGAGGGCCTTTAACAAGGGAGAGGGACTTTAATAGCGGTATAGTCCATCTACGAAGGGCTATAAGGCTATTTGAACATTCTGCCCTAATGTTCTAACAAAAAAGAACACAGCCTTTTGGAAGCGTGAGGGGATTGGAATCCCTCAGGCTCCCTGAAGCCTTTGTTCACAGCCAGAGCTGTGAACAAAGAAGCATTGGAATGTTGGAGCTCCAGGCTTCTACCAGCCATTATAAGCCCAGAGCACACCATTGTTTTCAATGGAGCTCCCAACATTCCAATGTTCTAATTGAGAGCACAGCACTCCGCTGCCTTTTGACTTGGTTTTAGCATTTAAGTACCACATACATAGGTAAAGACACCTCCACATTTTCAGTCCCAAAATGTGATTTTTTTTAATTTTAAAAGCTACATTTATGAATTGCAGGGACAGGCTTGATTTTACAAAGAGTGTTTCCCATTTGGGAAGACATCAATGGTCCATTATTTCCCTGTCTGCTTCTCCTACAACCGAAACAAGGTTTCCAAAGAGAAAGCTGCCCGCCAGGGACAGTTTCCATTAGGGCTGGACTGGGAACACAAAGCAGACCTGGCAATTTTGTCGTACCAGCCCCCCGGGAGGTGGGGGTTGGGTGGGTGCAACTGTGAAGCACTGATATTTTTGTTACTCGGGACGATATTGCAACAATGCTGCAAAATCGTCCCCCAGTGACAAAACCAGCCCCATGCTGCAAAACCGACCCCCACCCTTACAACCTCCACGGGAAATGCCCGATGCCAGCTACGGCCAGTCCAGCTCTGCTGCCCATTTGCAAATCAATTATCACTCCATCTCAGGGGTCAGTAGCTGATCAGTAGTTTGAGACCACAATTGCGGTTGCAAAAAAATTGGTACATACCTTCTAGATCACAACAAGTAGAGGAACTAACCTTTATTTGCAATTTATAAGGTGTCACAAAAGCCCTATGACTAGTTGGAAGAAACACTCATAAAAAGAATATTGATACATTGTACAAACCCCTTTTAAGGTCACAAACTCTGTGATTTTCAAATCGTAGGTTTTGCAACCACAAAAGGCCTTGTACATCAGGGGCACAGTTCTTTATTTCTTCATCATTGTTAAAATATGCCCTTTTTAAAAGGCACGATTCAGAACCTCAAAAGGGTGTACAGTAATAAAAGAGGTATGTGATTTTTTAATTGAACGTAGTCCCTGAGCCACCGTTTGTTGAATAAATATAGATGTACCAATAATTCACAAACATTTGCATTCAAAAGCATAACTTTGAACTCTTGAAACCCTGACGTGCCAGTAATACGCGAGCATTTTGCATGTAAGCGCATTCATTAGTTAGTTTTTTCTCATGAGCACGCTGAAACCCGAATGTGCTGGAATTGGTGAACATTTTGCAAGTGAGTGCATGCCTTGCTTAGCTTTTAACCCCTAGTGACTGGACACAAATTTCACTCACCCACAAAATATGTGCTAAAACCTCATTAGTGCGGACCTTCTTGACGTCTACGTTATGCCGTTTTTTCGTGAAATATCTGAAATTGATGAGAAAAAACCCACACCCCTACCAAGTAGATGTTCTTAACCTTAAAAAATAACAAAAACAGTTGACGTTAGTAAGACTGGTGACTTAAAATCATCAAATGTAATTTGAGTACACAGCATTCATTTAGCATCCTCTTAAAAAAGATCAAACCTGGTCCTTGTGTTCATGAAACTGAATGATTAACTTTGCCACTGACACCGTCATATATATATATATATATAAATGTATGTTTTAATATACATATATATATGGATATATATTTATATATATTCATAAATATAGATATATCTATAGATATAGATAGATATATAGATCTATCTATCTATCTATCTATCTATCTATCTATCTATCTATCTATCTATCTATCTATCTATATATATATATATATATATATACTGACTGACTCTCTCCGATATCACTCTGGTTTCCCTCATTCTAATCTGTATATTTCAGGCTTTCTCTTTACTTTGCTGTCTCGTACACTTTCACCTCTCATATATTCCCCTGTCCTTGTTTAACACATTTTCCAACCTTTATTTCATTTTTTCCCTCTCTTTGCCATCGCTGTGTTCTCTCTCACAAGGATGATGTCCCTTTGCTCTCTCTCTGTCTCCACCCCACCCACACTATTCATTTTGAATCCAGCCACTTGCAAATGGCACAGGAAAGCATAAGCCCAGATATAGCTGAGTCCCGTTTCCAAATCATATTTATTTAAATGCCAATTAACCTTCTGCTAATGCGACCGATAAAAGCGTAGTTACAGCACATGAGCCACAACACAAAAATACATTTGAAAATGCTCTTCTGATAGCGCAATCCCACTCATGAGAAGGGCTATATATTTAGGGGCCAGAATTATAAGCTTGCCGCGCAGGGCAGCAAGTTATCTCCTTGTGCAAGAGAAAGGGCAGGAATGCGTTGTATTTAAAAGAATATGGAACATTCCAGGCTTTTTCCACTGCACTGGCGCCATTTTGGCTGCCTAACACCAACGAAGGCACCCTTGCACCATTGTACAAATGTGGCTGCATTGTAAGGTGGATATTTTTGTGCAGGGAGGGGCACGTTCCTGCACAAAAACAACCCCCTGAGGCATTTTCCTGTTTCTATGTGTGCTGCAGAAGGCATCACAGGAAAAAACAAGGAGGAAGAAACATATTTCTCCTCGTTATGCCTCACCTTGTGAGTTATAGGTTTTTGGCGCATTCCCAGGTCTACCAATTCTCGTAAATCTACGAATGCGCCCGAATCCAGGAATGCTTCATGGGAGCACCCACCCAGCACCCATGGAACACCTCCCTGGTGCAGAGTAATGCAACGCAAAGATTTGCACGGCATTGCTTCACTCTAGATTTATGAAGCAACACCAGGTCACGCACAGTGGCCTTGCATGGCTTTACACATCTTATTTTTGAGTTGCGTCGCTCTTCCACCACATTGCATGGTGCAAGAGCGACACAGCGGGGCTCGTAAATGTACCCCAAGGCACTTCACAAACATCTGAGGATGCAGCCACCTGTTATGACTCCTTAAATTAGCATCCAAGAGAGAGCGCAAAGATACTGGCTATGTCCTAGCCATAGCAATTGGAATAATAATACAGAGCTGTTATTCATGGTGCTGAATAGCACACTTTTTACTTTTGTCATTTCTAAGCACTGTACTTTTGCCTTTATTTCAGCGCTGTAAATAACAAATACCACCATTAAGTAAATTGTTCGTTATCAATCATCCAGTAGTATTATCCAAACCACTTGTGAGGATACTTTGAAGTGCTCTGCTTTCACCAACCCTGATCTCAGGAATTAATGAGGAAATTTCCCTCTTAAACTCTTCACTGACTTTACTACTTAGGCTATTCACCATTTTCGACTGTACATTTACAAAAAAGTGTAAACTTACATGGCAGCACGATACCTAAGGAAGGGGGTGGAGTCAGAAATGATGTCAAATATGACCATAAATGTAATGACTATATGATTGTATTTGATGTCACCCACACTTGGCAGAGACCTTTGCTAACAGGGCTTAGATCTATGGAAGGCGAATATTAGGGAACAGTTTAAAATGTAATTAAAAAATGATGAAATATTTGTAAGGTATATATTACATTTTATTAATTTTATGTATTTATTTTAAATGTAGAATAATATAATAAAACTTTGCAGCATTATTAACTTAATTGTAAATTTAAAATTGAAGTATTTTTGAATCAAATGTAATAACAATTCTGAAGTTTATTTAAAAAAATGCCCACCTAAAGTAAAAAAATATGTTTTTTATGTTTACATTTATTAAAATGATATATAGAATTAACCGTAATTTCAATATTTTAATAAAAATGAATTTAATGTTTTTTTACATTTTAAAAAGGTTAACACATTTTTTTTTTAAACAAATTTTATTGATTGCATAATAAGCATATATTCTGCAATGCTCTGTCACCCAGAGTCAATCACCATCATCATTGAACAAATCACAAATGCAGTCATTTCTTTTTTAAAGAGAGAGAAAATGGGAAGTAGAATGTACAAACCAAAAATGCATCAAACTAACCCTCCCCCCAACCCCCACCACCCACAACTCCCACCCCCCTGTGCGCTGCTGCCTGCTCAATTCAAATAATACACCTCCAGTGCACAATACATATCATGCACTGATAAATACACAGTTTTGCCATGATTGCCCAGCTATATCCGAACCTGGTCTGTAATGTCTTCGGGTGGTGGGTCCAGCTCCAGTCCACGATAGTCCGCCCACCTCTTCCAAATCTTGTAATGTTTCCACGGGCAGCCCCTAGCCACGAAGATAGGCGGTTCCAGCCCCATGCTGAAGTCCATACCCTTTTTCCATGCCACTAGTGATGGAGCCTGAGGCGCCTTCCACGAGCGCGCAATATCCTTCTTTGCTAATGTTAAGCCCAGTAGAAGTAAATGGCGCTTTTACCTATTACCTCCCACCCCAGCCATTACGTGTAGCAGTGTCAGTTTAGGGTCTCTTTGAAGCACCCAGGCTAGAACTTCATCCAAACACCGGAGCACCCCCGTCCAGAATCTCTGCAATGCCCTGCATTCCCACACTGTATGTAGCAACGTTCCAATCTCCGACCCACACCTAAGGCAATCTGGGGACGCAATCAGACCCGCCTTCCACAAGCGCTGCCTAGTGTAATATGTGCGGTGTAGGCACCTAAATTGTATGAGTCACAAGTGCGTGGATATTGCAGCTCCCCTAGGGCTCTCCAGTGCCTCCACCCAGTCCTCCTCATCCAATTCCCCAACATCTTGTTCCCATACTGTTTTAAGGTGTTGGAGATCGGTGGAGCAGTGCCGTACAATAGTTTGGTAGATTCAGGACAGTTTCTTGTCGGGTAGCTCCCCCATAAAAACTTTGGCCTCTAGCGGGCTAAATTCTGGGAGGTCCTCCAACCCCGCTATATATGGCGTCAGAGCATGACGGAATTGAAGATAGTTATAGAATTGAGTTCTCGGCATCTCGAATTCAACTCGCAGATCATCAAAGGACTTGAGCACGCCCCCTGACATGACGTCTCCTAAGGTAGAGATGCCGATCGCGTCCCATCCCCGGAAGCCCATCAGTGTGTCCAGCTGAGGTAATCTGCCATTGTGCCACAGTGGGGTTTCTTGGGTAAGCACGTTCCACTAGCCCATCCTACGTAGTGTCTGCTTCCAAACTTGAAAAACCACCTGTGTAATAGATGGTAGAGATTTCCTGAGGGGCGCCGAGTAAAGCAGTGTGTGGACGGACGCTGTGCCCATCAAAGCCCTCTCCACTGCGTAAGCGGGGTCACTTCTGTCTGCATACCACCAGTCGTTCAAAACCAATAGGTGGGATGCCTGGTAATATGATAGGACATCTGAAGTGGCCAGGCCACCGGTATAGGTTGACCGGAAGCAGGTCCGCAGGGCAACCCGTGCCGCACCCCCCTCCCACAGGAACTGGCTGAGCGCCGAATTAAGGCGCTTGAACCAGCCCTGCGCAATCGGGACTGGGTGATTCTGCAGCTGGTAGATCAGGCGTGGGAGTGCCACCATCTTAAAGATGGCCGATCTACCATGGATAGAAAGCGGCATCTTGGACCACACCTTAAGGTTTTCTCGAGTGCACTCCCAGACCGGGGTAATATTGCGCTCCAAAGCAGGGGTCACGTCCTCGAATAAGAACACTCCCAAATACTTCATGCCGTCCGTGGCTATCTGGAGCTCTCTCGCCTTGTCCCCCACGGGCTGCGGGCCGCCCAAGATCCAGAGTGTAGATTTCCGGGGATTCATATATAATCCAGACGTTTCACCAAAGATTTGTAGGATTCGCAGGAGACGGGGCCCCGAGCGCTCCAGGTCAGTGAGAAAAAATAACACGTCGTCGGCGTATATCGCTATTCTATCCATTGTGCCAACAGCCCATTGGAATCCCCTGAGCTGAGCGTCTATTCGCACCCAAGCCGCGAGGGGCTCCATAGCTAGAGCGAACAGATATGGAGAGAGGGGGCAGCCCTGCCTCGTCCCACGCTCGATCCGGAAGGAGCGGGAAATCTCTCCCCCCACTCGCACCACTGCCGTGAGGTCCGTATACAGGAGCCGCACATAAGTCAAAAATTGAGGGCCCAGGTTTAGACGTCCTAGCAAGGCGAACAAGTATGTCCAGCTCAGGGAGTCGAATGCCCTATCCATGTCTGCTAAACACATCGCTGCTTGTTCCCCCAGTCTTCGCCATGCCGACACCGCGACCTGAGCGCGTCTTATATTATGATGAGTGGCCCGCTGTGGCATAAAGCCGGCCTGGTCCGGATGCACCAGGCCGGTAATGTATGGCTTAAGTCTATTGGCGAGGGCCTTAGCTAGTATCTTGGCCTCTGTATTAAGCAGGGAGATCGGGCGGTAGGATGCGTGGCTCTCGAGGGGTCGCCACGGCTTCAAGAAAACCAAAACCTCCGCATGTCGCCAGTCTGGTGGCAGCGTACCTTTCTCCCGCGCTTCTTCTATTACCGGGCGGAAATGCGGGCTCAGTTGTGTCGCGAAACGCCGGAAAAATTCACTAGGGAACCCGTTTGGTCCAGGTGCTTTCCCGGGGTTCAATTCGCCCAGCACTGTGGCTAGCTCAGCATCTCTGAAGGGGCGGTCTAATATCTCACGAGCCTCATCCGAGATGGCCCTAGGTGGAAGGTCATCAATAAATCGTTGTACGACCTCTGCTTCTAAACACTCCTGTGGCGCGTACAGAGCATCATAATATGCAGCAAAGCTTCCGGCCATCGCCGCCGGCTCCACAATAGGCTCCCCATCTAGTCCCACTATCTGGGGCAGGGGTTGGACGTGCATAATGCCCTGACATAAACGATGCAGCATCTTGCAGGACTTATCACCCCATTGCTATATACGACTACGCGTAGCCAGCCAAGCCTGCCTGGCTTCGTCTAGAGGTTTAATATACAAGGGAACCCAAAATGATGGCCAAGGACCATGGGTTAAGCTTATAATTTTATATTACAAAGGTCCTAGGTTTATAGTGATATCTAGAGGATTAGTTTTCACAGGCTAAAAATAAAGACTGTGTTTTTTTGCTTTAGTGTCCAGCCGGACCTAAACGTATTTATTTTCAAAATAAAGAGGATAGACAGCATCAAGCGAAAACATTTCGCACATTAATAACTGGGCACAAGCCTGTACCAAGTCAGAGGGAGACAAATACAAGGAAAAAAGACAAAGAGTTCACAGGCAAACGAGGAGAACTGGGTGGCTTAAAATACAATGCAAGAAATTCTTGAATAAGCACAAACCCACAGTAACTGCCGGGAAATTAAAAAACATACAACAGGCAGTACTGCACAACAGTCGACGAACGTTTCGATCCCTATCTCCAATGATGTACTGGGATCATCTTCAGGACTAGAATTAATTTTGCCTGAGTTATCAAGTGAGCCTGTAGGGTATAAACAGGAGGGAAAAAGAAAGGAAAAAGAAAGATTTTCTCTGTATCCATTATTTACAGTGTACGTGCTAAAAGACTAATGTGCTAGTCAACAACCATTTTCCATGCAAGGTGCAGTCGGGTGTTCCCAAAGGGCACGGAACTCATTGTGCTCGTGTTTGGGATGCATAATAAGAACGGGCGAGCAAGGCATACCGCGTAATTTTATGGCAGTGGTGCTAGGTGGCGGGGAATATGTAATACTCATGGTGGGGTATCGTGGTGATGGGGGTGAAAGAGCGGCGGATAATTACCACGAACTGGGCCGGGTGGGCCAGTAGTGGGGGAACCGGTTTCCAATCAGTTCCAATTAATGTTGATACCTGAAAGGATTTAATGTGGTTAATATTCATATGTGGCAGGTAATTCAAGGTACTGCCTATTCCAAAAAAAAAAATATAAAACCACAATTACCAGGTGACGATTTCAAAAGTACCAAAAGGAGGGTAAGAGACCGGTCAGCATCAATCGGATTTATTCGTGACCTAAAACGGGTGAATTACAATCCGGAGTTAGGGGTGCTGCAATTATGCCAGAGTGACAATTTTGGTGCACTGTAGGTAAAGAAACACATTACCGGGAGAGCCTAGCGTGTAGCATGGGCTCGGTACAGGACTTCGGTGATGGGCGAGGATAATCTGTGAACAAAGACGCATGGTGTAAGATTAAGACTGGGGGCAATACGCGAGTGAGTAGTGATAAGTGAGGATAAGAAGTTTACCGTAACCGGGATTCGGTTTACGAGTAAGGCGTTGGATGGAGCCTTCCGTGTGAGCCTGCAATAAAAAACGCACATGAGTCATGTCGCGGGTATTTAACGGACTCGTTTGGGTCCATGGGGAAGGCAAAGTTCTGACGAGAGCTTACCTTGAATCGCTCGTAGAGGGGCCTCAATGGGGTCCCGTCAGTGCAGCACGATGGCCGAATGGTGAGCGTCTACATGCGAAGACGTCCATATGTTGTATTACAACAAGGGTAGAAAGCGAGGAAGGGCTACAAGCGGAGTGCTGGTGTCGGTCGCCATCTTGGAATGGTGAACCAATTGAGTCAAAAGTTAAGATTTTAAATTTATTACAGGGTGACCAATGTGGAGGCCTTTGCAGTGTGTGCCAACGGGGAAAAGGACAGTTTGCATGCATTATGTACGGGCTTGGCTACCCGGCATAACCCGTGATAGTGATGGACAACAACCTGTGGGAAGTGAAGGCGCCATTTCGGAGTGGTGGAGCGGAGTTGGAGTGAATACACGGAGGAGTGAGGTTGCCATCAAATGATACGCAGTGCCCACGATCTAAAGCTAGTTCTATTGAAAATCAGACACTTGTCGAACAGACTGACATTTCAAAGATTATTACATTCTCATAGACAGACAATTATTTCGTATGCTCATATTTCGAGAGGATCAAGTGGCAAGATTATATAAGGCTTGTCCAGTCCTCAGTCCTGTTAAGGCCATCCTGGATTGAGTTGAACTGTATGATGGACTTCAGTTCTTCCTTATTCAGTAATTGTCCCATATTTCCACCTCTTGGAGGGAGTTTCAATACTTTCAGCACTGTCCATTTCAGTTCATTATCAGCGTGTTTCTGAGCTGCAAAATGTTCCACCAATGGTGCATTCGGGGTGCCGCACCTGATGCGGCTCCTGTGTTGTCCAATGCGAACTTTTACCTTTTGGCTGGTCTGCCCTATATACACTTTCTGACAAGGGCACAAGATTAGGTAAATAACATTGCAAGTGTTGCAATTGGAGAAGGAACGACATTGTATAGTGATGTTATTAAAAGTAAAACTTTTTCCTTCTATCGTGGTGTCACAGCAATTACACCCGCCACATTTCGCATGCCCAACAATGGGGGACAGACCCCATACATTTTCAAGTGTAGATGATGGTGGAGGAGCCGGTAGAGCAGCTCTTACAAGGTGATCCCTAAGGTTTCTACTCTTTTTGAAGGCAAATACAGGTTTCTCCATGGAGAGAGCACCTGTATTTAGTATAGGCCAATGTTTGAGAATGTTGAGGTCCGTATACAGGAGCCGCACATAAGTCAAAAATTGAGGGCCCAGGTTTAGACGTCCTAGCAAGGCGAACAAGTATGTCCAGCTCAGGGAGTCGAATGCCCTATCCATGTCTGCTAAACACATCGCTGCTTGTTCCCCCAGTCTTCGCCATGCCGACACCGCGACCTGAGCGCGTCTTATATTATGATGAGTGGCCCGCTGTGGCATAAAGCCGGCCTGGTCCGGATGCACCAGGCCGGTAATGTATGGCTTAAGTCTATTGGCGAGGGCCTTAGCTAGTATCTTGGCCTCTGTATTAAGCAGGGAGATCGGGCGGTAGGATGCGTGGCTCTCGAGGGGTCGCCACGGCTTCAAGAAAACCAAAACCTCCGCATGTCGCCAGTCTGGTGGCAGCGTACCTTTCTCCCGCGCTTCTTCTATTACCGGGCGGAAATGCGGGCTCAGTTGTGTCGCGAAACGCCGGAAAAATTCACTAGGGAACCCGTTTGGTCCAGGTGCTTTCCCGGGGTTCAATTCGCCCAGCACTGTGGCTAGCTCAGCATCTCTGAAGGGGCGGTCTAATATCTCACGAGCCTCATCCGAGATGGCCCTAGGTGGAAGGTCATCAATAAATCGTTGTACGACCTCTGCTTCTAAACACTCCTGTGGCGCGTACAGAGCATCATAATATGCAGCAAAGCTTCCGGCCATCGCCGCCGGCTCCACAATAGGCTCCCCATCTAGTCCCACTATCTGGGGCAGGGGTTGGACGTGCATTATGCCCTGACATAAACGATGCAGCATCTTGCAGGACTTATCACCCCATTGCTATATACGACTACGCGTAGCCAGCCAAGCCTGCCTGGCTTTGTCTAGAGGTTTAATATACAAGGGAACCCAAAATGATGGCCAAAGACCATGGGTTAAGCTTATAATTTTATATTACAAAGGTCCTAGGTTTATAGTGATATCTAGAGGATTAGTTTTCACAGGCTAAAAATAAAGACTGTGTTTTTTTGCTTTAGTGTCCAGCCGGACCTAAACGTATTTATTTTCAAAATAAAGAGGATAGACAGCATCAAGCGAAAACATTTCGCACATTAATAACTGGGCACAAGCCTGTACCAAGTCAGAGGGAGACAAATACAAGGAAAAAAGACAAAGAGTTCACAGGCAAACGAGGAGAACTGGGTGGCTTAAAATACAATGCAAGAAATTCTTGAATAAGCACAAACCCACAGTAACTGCCGGGAAATTAAAAAACATACAACAGGCAGTACTGCACAACAGTCGACGAACGTTTCGATCCCTATCTCCAATGATGTACTGGGATCATCTTCAGGACTAGAATTAATTTTGCCTGAGTTATCAAGTGAGCCTGTAGGGTATAAACAGGAGGGAAAAAGAAAGGAAAAAGAAAGATTTTCTCTGTATCCATTATTTACAGTGTACGTGCTAAAAGACTAATGTGCTAGTCAACAACCATTTTCCATGCAAGGTGCAGTCGGGTGTTCCCAAAGGGCACGGAACTCATTGTGCTCGTGTTTGGGATGCATAATAAGAACGGGCGAGCAAGGCATACCGCGTAATTTTATGGCAGTGGTGCTAGGTGGCGGGGAATATGTAATACTCATGGTGGGGTATCGTGGTGATGGGGGTGAAAGAGCGGCGGATAATTACCACGAACTGGGCCGGGTGGGCCAGTAGTGGGGGAACCGGTTTCCAATCAGTTCCAATTAATGTTGATACCTGAAAGGATTTAATGTGGTTAATATTCATATGTGGCAGGTAATTCAAGGTACTGCCTATTCCAAAAAAAAAAATATAAAACCACAATTACCAGGTGACGATTTCAAAAGTACCAAAAGGAGGGTAAGAGACTGGTCAGCATCAATCGGATTTATTCGTGACCTAAAACGGGTGAATTACAATCCGGAGTTAGGGGTGCTGCAATTATGCCAGAGTGACAATTTTGGTGCACTGTAGGTAAAGAAACACATTACCGGGAGAGCCTAGCGTGTAGCATGGGCTCGGTACAGGACTTCGGTGATGGGCGAGGATAATCTGTGAACAAAGACGCATGGTGTAAGATTAAGACTGGGGGCAATACGCGAGTGAGTAGTGATAAGTGAGGATAAGAAGTTTACCGTAACCGGGATTCGGTTTACGAGTAAGGCGTTGGATGGAGCCTTCCGTGCGAGCCTGCAATAAAAAACGCACATGAGTCATGTCGCGGGTATTTAACGGACTCGTTTGGGTCCATGGGGAAGGCAAAGTTCTGACGAGAGCTTACCTTGAATCGCTCGTAGAGGGGCCTCAATGGGGTCCCGTCAGTGCAGCACGATGGCCGAATGGTGAGCGTCTACATGCGAAGACGTCCATATGTTGTATTACAACAAGGGTAGAAAGCGAGGAAGGGCTACAAGCGGAGTGCTGGTGTCGGTCGCCATCTTGGAATGGTGAACCAATTGAGTCAAAAGTTAAGATTTTAAATTTATTACAGGGTGACCAATGTGGAGGCCTTTGCAGTGTGTGCCAACGGGGAAAAGGACAGTTTGCATGCATTATGTACGGGCTTGGCTACCCGGCATAACCCGTGATAGTGATGGACAACAACCTGTGGGAAGTGAAGGCGCCATTTCGGAGTGGTGGAGCGGAGTTGGAGTGAATACACGGAGGAGTGAGGTTGCCATCAAATGATACGCAGTGCCCACGATCTAAAGCTAGTTCTATTGAAAATCAGACACTTGTCGAACAGACTGACATTTCAAAGATTATTACATTCTCATAGACAGACAATTATTTCGTATGCTCATATTTCGAGAGGATCAAGTGGCAAGATTATATAAGGCTTGTCCAGTCCTCAGTCCTGTTAAGGCCATCCTGGATTGAGTTGAACTGTATGATGGACTTCAGTTCTTCCTTATTCAGTAATTGTCCCATATTTCCACCTCTTGGAGGGAGTTTCAATACTTTCAGCACTGTCCATTTCAGTTCATTATCAGCGTGTTTCTGAGCTGCAAAATGTTCCACCAATGGTGCATTCGGGGTGCCGCACCTGATGCGGCTCCTGTGTTGTCCAATGCGAACTTTTACCTTTTGGCTGGTCTGCCCTATATACACTTTCTGACAAGGGCACAAGATTAGGTAAATAACATTGCAAGTGTTGCAATTGGAGAAGGAACGACATTGTATAGTGATGTTATTAAAAGTAAAACTTTTTCCTTCTATCGTGGTGTCACAGCAATTACACCCGCCACATTTCGCATGCCCAACAATGGGGGACAGACCCCATACATTTTCAAGTGTAGATGATGGTGGAGGAGCCGGTAGAGCAGCTCTTACAAGGTGATCCCTAAGGTTTCTACTCTTTTTGAAGGCAAATACAGGTTTCTCCATGGAGAGAACACCTGTATTTAGTATAGGCCAATGTTTGAGAATATTTTTTCTCAGTTGATTTGAAATGGGTGAAAAAGTGGATATGCAAGGTATGCGTTTGGAGGTGGTCTTTTCCTTTGGTGTAAGTAAGACTTCCCTCGGGCAATACCAAGCACGCTTGGTGGCGTTTTTGACTAATTTCTTTGGGTACCCCCTGTCTTTTAGTTTGGTTGCCAAGGTGGTGGCTTCTCGGAAGTAATCCTCTTTGCAGGAGCAGTTACGCCTAATACGCAAGAATTGTGAATATGGTAGTGAGTCACGTAATGCTCTCGGGTGGTTACTGTTGTAAGCCAGAAGGGTGTTTTTTTCAGTGGGCTTCCGGTACAGACGTGTCAAAAGGGAGCCTTCGCTGTGGTAAATGGACAAGTCCAAAAAGGAGATAGAGTCATGGTCAGTGCTAATGGTAAAGGTGAGGCCCATACAGTTATTGTTTAACCAGTGTAGGAATTGGCGCAGGCAATCATCACTTCCAGTCCAGATGATGAAGATGTCATCGATATACCTACGCCAAAACCCAACTCCTGGCAGGAAGGGGTTGGTGGGATTGTTGATGGCATTTGTCTCTATTTCATCCATAAACAAAATCGCCAGATTCGGAGCAAAAATTGCGCCCATGGCGGTCCCCTTGATCTGTTCATAGAAAGTGCCATTGAAGAGGAAAAAATTCCTCGTCAGGCACATCTCTAGGAGTTGGAGGATGAACATGCTGGGTACAGCATGAGGCCGAGGTCGTGAGTCCAAAATTTTCTTAATGACTAGCAATGCTGTAGTCTGTGGAATATTAGTATATAGGGACTCAATGTCCATGGTTACCAGAGTTTCAGTTGCAGGGTTGTATGGGTGATGCTCGATCATGTTAATCATGTGCATTGAGTCCTTTATATAGCATTGTGTAGAAGGGACAAATTCTTTAATAAAAAAGTCTACGTAGGAACCCAATGGTTCCAAGATAGAGCCGCATGCCGAAACAATAGGACGGCCTGGTGGGTTTTTTTGATCTTTGTGTATTTTGGGTAATGTATATATCACCGGAGTTCTAGGTGATTTTACATTCAAAAAATTGTACTCTTTTTTTGACAGAAACCCAGCCTCAAGTCCCTCTTTAGTGATTTTTTGTATTAGGCTTTGAATTTCTTTGGTAGGATTATGACTAAGTTTCTTGTAATGTTCCTTATTGTCAAGTTGTCGCATTATTTCTGAAACATATGTGGCTTTTTCTTGCAATACAATGCCTCCACCCTTGTCGGCACTCTTGATTATGAGGTTATCATTAATTTTGAGTTGAGAGATGGCATTTTTCTCTTGTATTTCCCTTGTATTTGTCTCCCTCTGACTTGGTACAGGCTTGTGCCCAGTTATTAATGTGCGAAATGTTTTCGCTTGATGCTGTCTATCCTCTTTATTTTGAAAATAAATACGTTTAGGTCCGGCTGGACACTAAAGCAAAAAAACACAGTCTTTATTTTTAGCCTGTGAAAACTAATCCTCTAGATATCACTATAAACCTAGGACCTTTGTAATATAAAATTATAAGCTTAACCCATGGTCCTTGGCCATCATTTTGGGTTCCCTTGTATATTAAACCTACAGTTAGCGCAATCGCTAGATTGCAAGGGTTTCTATTCCCTAGCCCACCTCTTCTTGGGGGCGGGTCAGTCCTGACACCTTGTCTTCCCTATCACCTAACACTAGTAATCCCCTTCTCACACTAATCTCTCTAATATGTCAGTCAACACACCCCTCTATACAGACGACTATTTGAAACAACTATGCTCGCGCCCATCTCTATTGTCAGAGACCCCAGAAGCCCCAGTCTCAGTAAATGATTCTATTCCAGAACAATTAGAAAAATTGAAAAAGAAGCAAGTTAGGCTGGAACTCATGATTCTGATGTTGACTGATTATTTAAAGGCCAACGTAATCCCATTAGGTCTACAAGTTCGAAATATTCCTGGAATCTTTACTGATAATCCTAAATACATCCAAAATTTCAGCTTTATAGGTACAACCTGCTCACGCCATTGGTTAGCCCTTGGCATAGATATTGCGAGTGAAACCCTTAAATCTCTGGAAACAGAAATCGCAGACCTCCTCAAACAATTAACAGACTCTGATCCTAGTGCAGATGCAAAAAAACTCCTTGAGCAAATTGATAAAACTGTGGCTGAGTTCCACAGGATTGAACAAAATAAAAAATCAAACAAAATCAAAAAGGACGTGAAACTATATAATATTGAGAATACTTACCCGTACTTGCAGAAAGATTTTTATACCAACAAAGCCTACCCTCGTTACCAAAATAGCCGCCCTTGGGGCCGCTATAACAGACGCCAGAATCTGGTGGGATTCTCAGACACCTCTGCCGATTCTTCCGACAGTTCTGACCCAGGGGAAGGAGGCAGTGGGGCAAGAAGAGGTGGTTTGAATCAGAATTCTTTTTTAGCCAGAGGCGGCCAGGACCCACCACAACGCGGGAAGGTAAAAAAAAACCAACGATGGAACTATCCCCCTGGCGAGCGCAGGACTCGCAACAATTATTACCAATGGTAAGCGGAACACACATTCCGCCCCAGAGCACTAACAGCATCCCTATTTTTAATCTCTCTAAACACACTCTGGCACAAGAAGAGCTATCATTACTTATGAAAGGACTTTCTTTTGTGCCTACTATCCCACCCAACTATATGGATCTACAAGCAGAATTAATGAGATTCTTTAGACGCATACGCCTACAGGCATTTTTTCAGTTGCATCCCACACCTGAAAAGATTACCAATACTCCCTTCCGCCCACCATCTATTTTTTCACCATCTGCTAGCATGATTCCCACAGAGGTGGTCACTTTTGAGAAGGTAATTCTGAAGGAATTGCAAAAACTCCAAAACAAGAAAATGTTTATACCCTATAACATCTCTAGGGAAGAGAAAAATGCCATCTCTCAACTCAAAATTAATGATAACCTCATAATCAAGAGTGCCGACAAGGGTGGAGGCATTGTATTGCAAGAAAAAGCCACATATGTTTCAGAAATAATGCGACAACTTGACAATAAGGAACATTACAAGAAACTTAGTCATAATCCTACCAAAGAAATTCAAAGCCTAATACAAAAAATCACTAAAGAGGGACTTGAGGCTGGGTTTCTGTCAAAAAAAGAGTACAATTTTTTGAATGTAAAATCACCTAGAACTCCGGTGATATATACATTACCCAAAATACACAAAGATCAAAAAAACCCACCAGGCCGTCCTATTGTTTCGGCATGCGGCTCTATCTTGGAACCATTGGGTTCCTACGTAGACTTTTTTATTAAAGAATTTGTCCCTTCTACACAATGCTATATAAAGGACTCAATGCACATGATTAACATGATCGAGCATCACCCATACAACCCTGCAACTGAAACTCTGGTAACCATGGACATTGAGTCCCTATATACTAATATTCCACAGACTACAGCATTGCTAGTCATTAAGAAAATTTTGGACTCACGACCTCGGCCTCATGCTGTACCCAGCATGTTCATCCTCCAACTCCTAGAGATGTGCCTGACGAGGAATTTTTTCCTCTTCAATGGCACTTTCTATGAACAGATCAAGGGGACCGCCATGGGCGCAATTTTTGCTCCGAATCTGGCGATTTTGTTTATGGATGAAATAGAGACAAATGTCATCAACAATCCCACCAACCCCTTCCTGCCAGGAGTTGGGTTTTGGCGTAGGTATATCGATGACATCTTCATCATCTGGACTGGAAGTGATGATTGCCTGCGCCAATTCCTACACTGGTTAAACAATAACTGTATGGGCCTCACCTTTACCATTAGCACTGACCATGACTCTATCTCCTTTTTGGACTTGTCCATTTACCACAGCGAAGGCTCCCTTTTGACACGTCTGTACCAGAAGCCCACTGAAAAAAACACCCTTCTGGCTTACAACAGTAACCACCCGAGAGCATTACGTGACTCACTACCATATTCACAATTCTTGCGTATTAGGCGTAACTGCTCCTGCAAAGAGGATTACTTCCGAGAAGCCACCACCTTGGCAACCAAACTAAAAGACAGGGGGTACCCAAAGAAATTAGTCAAAAACGCCACCAAGCGTGCTTGGTATTGCCCGAGGGAAGTCTTACTTACACCAAAGGAAAAGACCACCTCCAAACGCATACCTTGCATATCCACTTTTTCACCCATTTCAAATCAACTGAGAAAAAATATTCTCAAACATTGGCCTATACTAAATACAGGTGTTCTCTCCATGGAGAAACCTGTATTTGCCTTCAAAAAGAGTAGAAACCTTAGGGATCACCTTGTAAGAGCTGCTCTACCGGCTCCTCCACCATCATCTACACTTGAAAATGTATGGGGTCTGTCCCCCATTGTTGGGCATGCGAAATGTGGCGGGTGTAATTGCTGTGACACCACGATAGAAGGAAAAAGTTTTACTTTTAATAACATCACTATACAATGTCGTTCCTTCTCCAATTGCAACACTTGCAATGTTATTTACCTAATCTTGTGCCCTTGTCAGAAAGTGTATATAGGGCAGACCAGCCAAAAGGTAAAAGTTCGCATTGGACAACACAGGAGCCGCATCAGGTGCGGCACCCCGAATGCACCATTGGTGGAACATTTTGCAGCTCAGAAACACGCTGATAATGAACTGAAATGGACAGTGCTGAAAGTATTGAAACTCCCTCCAAGAGGTGGAAATATGGGACAATTACTGAATAAGGAAGAACTGAAGTCCATCATACAGTTCAACTCAATCCAGGATGGCCTTAACAGGACTGAGGACTGGACAAGCCTTATATAATCTTGCCACTTGATCCTCTCGAAATATGAGCATACAAAATAATTGTCTGTCTATGAGAATGTAATAATCTTTGAAATGTCAGTCTGTTCGACAAGTGTCTGATTTTCAATAGAACTAGCTTTAGATCGTGGGCACTGCGTATCATTTGATGGCAACCTCACTCCTCCGTGTATTCACTCCAACTCCGCTCCACCACTCCGAAATGGCGCCTTCACTTCCCACAGGTTGTTGTCCATCACTATCACGGGTTATGCCGGGTAGCCAAGCCCGTACATAATGCATGCAAACTGTCCTTTTCCCCGTTGGCACACACTGCAAAGGCCTCCACATTGGTCACCCTGTAATAAATTTAAAATCTTAACTTTTGACTCAATTGGTTCACCATTCCAAGATGGCGACCGACACCAGCACTCCGCTTGTAGCCCTTCCTCGCTTTCTACCCTTGTTGTAATACAACATATGGACGTCTTCGCATGTAGACGCTCACCATTCGGCCATCGTGCTGCACTGACGGGACCCCATTGAGGCCCCTCTACGAGCGATTCAAGGTAAGCTCTCGTCAGAACTTTGCCTTCCCCATGGACCCAAACGAGTCCGTTAAATACCCGCGACATGACTCATGTGCGTTTTTTATTGCAGGCTCGCACGGAAGGCTCCATCCAACGCCTTACTC
Source organism: Lissotriton vulgaris (assembly GCF_964263255.1). Lineage (NCBI taxonomy): Eukaryota > Metazoa > Chordata > Amphibia > Caudata > Salamandridae > Lissotriton > Lissotriton vulgaris. The sequence goes on from NC_141697.1 coordinate 1,179,441,125, forward strand.
GTAAACCGAATCCCGGTTACGGTAAACTTCTTATCCTCACTTATCACTACTCACTCGCGTATTGCCCCCAGTCTTAATCTTACACCATGCGTCTTTGTTCACAGATTATCCTCGCCCATCACCGAAGTCCTGTACCGAGCCCATGCTACACGCTAGGCTCTCCCGGTAATGTGTTTCTTTACCTACAGTGCACCAAAATTGTCACTCTGGCATAATTGCAGCACCCCTAACTCCGGATTGTAATTCACCCGTTTTAGGTCACGAATAAATCCGATTGATGCTGACCGGTCTCTTACCCTCCTTTTGGTACTTTTGAAATCGTCACCTGGTAATTGTGGTTTTATATTTTTTTTTTTGGAATAGGCAGTACCTTGAATTACCTGCCACATATGAATATTAACCACATTAAATCCTTTCAGGTATCAACATTAATTGGAACTGATTGGAAACCGGTTCCCCCACTACTGGCCCACCCGGCCCAGTTCGTGGTAATTATCCGCCGCTCTTTCACCCCCATCACCACGATACCCCACCATGAGTATTACATATTCCCCGCCACCTAGCACCACTGCCATAAAATTACGCGGTATGCCTTGCTCGCCCGTTCTTATTATGCATCCCAAACACGAGCACAATGAGTTCCGTGCCCTTTGGGAACACCCGACTGCACCTTGCATGGAAAATGGTTGTTGACTAGCACATTAGTCTTTTAGCACGTACACTGTAAATAATGGATACAGAGAAAATCTTTCTTTTTCCTTTCTTTTTCCCTCCTGTTTATACCCTACAGGCTCACTTGATAACTCAGGCAAAATTAATTCTAGTCCTGAAGATGATCCCAGTACATCATTGGAGATAGGGATCGAAACGTTCGTCGACTGTTGTGCAGTACTGCCTGTTGTATGTTTTTTAATTTCCCGGCAGTTACTGTGGGTTTGTGCTTATTCAAGAATTTCTTGCATTGTATTTTAAGCCACCCAGTTCTCCTCGTTTGCCTGTGAACTCTTTGTCTTTTTTCCTTGTATTTGTCTCCCTCTGACTTGGTACAGGCTTGTGCCCAGTTATTAATGTGCGAAATGTTTTCGCTTGATGCTGTCTATCCTCTTTATTTTGAAAATAAATACGTTTAGGTCCGGCTGGACACTAAAGCAAAAAAACACAGTCTTTATTTTTAGCCTGTGAAAACTAATCCTCTAGATATCACTATAAACCTAGGACCTTGGCTTCGTCTAGAAGCACTGCAGTATATTGTTGTTGTGCCAGAGCCAGCTGTCTCCTGGCAGGCCCCCCATCCTCCTCTCTGCCCCTACGCTCCAGCACCTCCAGGTCTGCCTCGCCCTGCACTAGGTCTCTACGCCTCTCCTTACGCGCTGCTGCGCACCATGAAATGTCAACGCCGCGCAGTGTGGGCTTCATCGCCTCCCAGAGCGTCGCCGGGGAGTCCACCGTGCCCACATTAGCAGACAGGAAATGATCGAGTTCACAGGTCATGGGGGCACGGTAGGCCTCCTGCATCAGCTGCCATGGTGACAAACGCCACCGAAAGGGCTGCCGAGCGTGACCAGTATCAAATATAACGTAGACCGGCGAATGGTCAGACAGTGCCCGTGGCAGGATCTCCGCAGACAGCACATCTATTCGCCATCCCTCTCGGAACGAAAATGTAGTCGAGCCTAGAGAAGGAGTCTCGCGCTGTGGAAAAATACGTGTTCTCTGCGCGAGCCATGTTTGTGTCTCCATGCGTCTACCCAATCAAGACCTGTGACCAGGGCCCACAACCTAGATGTAGGACTCTCCCTTCCTGCCGTGCCCTGATCGCCGACAGCGCTGCGATATCTGTCACATGTGACATCCATCACGTCGTTCCAATCCCCTCCCACTACGGACAGGGCAACAGGCATGTCCACCCATAGGGAAAGCAGTTTCTCAACCAGGGGCCACTGTAGCGGGGGCGGGGCGTATACACTACCAATGATTGCAGGCGACGAGGCGGGATATTAGAGGTGCTGACACTTGACTGCAACTTATCAGGGTTGCGAACTGTGACCCCTTAACCTTTTGGGGAGTCCGATCACATTTATGTATAGTGTGACTTGAGCTACGATCTTAAATCTGGATCCTGACAGTTTTTATTCATATACTTTTCCTCGCCTTTGATGCTTCTGCACCTTAATCATGATGATACGATTATTGAGATAATTATACTCATTCACTTGTTGGAGTGAATCCAGTTACGTGTTTACCTCACTCTTTATCTTATTTTGTGGTATTCCACTATCAAATCACATAACGTTGAGTCCTCACTGCAAGAATGGATTATTAGACACCTTCCTACTACTATCTATGCCTTGATGAAGTCTCTGTGGGAGACGAAACACATGTTGGCGATTTGTGGCGATTTGTATGCTGGAAAAACCTGTTTTCTATGAACTTTGAATAAAGAAGAGTAATCAAACTTTCGTTACTTTGAAGAGGACCTCTTTTTTGATTCCACATTGGACCACTGCTTATCCTTATACTGTGCGATTGTTATAATATCCCATGAACACTACTGGTGACAATAGTTTAATCTTTTATCTGTGCAATACGTACCAAAAAAAAAACACTCCATGTTTTGGAGTGCTGTAAATAGATTCTCACCTCTCTAGCAGTATTTCTGGTTGTACATTTTTGTGCACCAACACAGCACCTTTAAGTAGTAGGTGCTTTGAGTTTTTTAAGCACCCATTGTATACTTTTCGAATGTGTTTACTTACAACGCGTAATGACTATGAAACGTATTTTCCCTTTTTGAATGTTGCGGACTTTTCCATTTTGGACACTACTACCTTCCTTTTGTTGAAATTACCAATGAGTACTGGGTCTCCTCCAACCTCCCTATGTACGAATACAAATCTGCCCTGTGCGTCAGTCCATGTACGTTTATAAGTGAATGGGACCCTACGGTGTATAAGGACCGCCACCCCTCGTGATCCTCTCGTGAACCCAGAATGGTATGCGTGTGTGAACCCATTTCTCTGAAGGCACAGCGCCTTGGTGCAGAGCAAGTGTGTTTCTTGCAGGAGGAGTATGTCCGTCCCCTTCCTCTTAGCCCAGGTAAATACAGCCCCCCTTTTCACCTTGTCCAGCATCCCCCGCACATTCCAGCTCATGATCCGTGTCCCACCCGGGCCTAACTGCACTCCCTCGCCATCATAAGACATTCATGTTGTACAATGTGTCGCAGCCCAGCCCTGCGCCGGCAGCCCTGGCAAACCTGAAGACAGTCAGCAAGCAGTAATTTCAGCGCAAACCCTCTCCCCTTCCCTTGAAACCAACCCCCAACTTCTCCCCCACCACCCCCCACTCCGCACCTCCCAAACGTGGAAGCACCTGTCGTGGTCGGAGCATGATCCTCGCCCCAACTGGGAGCCAAGCACCACCCCCTCCAATTAAACCCCTCACAGCAGCCCATATGGAACTAGGCTGTTGCTCCCTCCTCAACCAAACCATGTGTGGCCACCAGCCTCGGCAGCAGTGTGACTGGTCATTCAAGTCAAGCATTAAAGCGAATTACATGTCAGGTCTCTCAAAAGTCAAGGCACATCCTCCTGGATTTCCGGCACCTCCTCATCTTGGCGTGTGGTCGATCTAGACTCCGAGCTACGGGTCAAGCGCGATCGGCTCCTGCGCTTACGCTGACCCTCCGGGCCTCTCCCAGCCGAATTGCCGAAATGTTAGTCCAAATCTTAACTGTCTCATCTGTCCATTGGAAGACCTCTTCTGGAGTGTCAAATAAGAAGGTGCCGGACTGAAAGATGACCCGCAACCTCGCAGGATAGAGCAAAGCGTACTGCAGCTGTAGGCCCCTGAGGCGAGCCTTGGCCGCAGTAAAGGATTGGCGTTGTTGTTGCACTTGTTTAGTGTAGTCCGGAAAAATCAGGATACTGGCATTGTCGTATGTAAGCTTGCCCTTTAGCCTTGCCTGTTTCAGTACTCTGTCTCTATTGGCATAGTTCAAGAGTTTAGCGATCTTGGGGCGCGGGCGCACGCCCGGTGGGCCCTCTCAATCACGAAGCAGTGGGAGAGAGCGTCTGGTGGAATCCAGCTCTCTAGCCATTGTGTCAAGAAGCTCTCTGCGTTGCCTTTCTCACAGTCTTCTGGGAAGCCAATAAATCGTAGGTTGCTACGCCGTGCACGTCCCTCCCCCTCCTCCGCCCTCTGGACAAGGCCCTTCTGAGTCCTCTCCAGGACCAGGACTCTCTTCTTCAGGGAGGAAACGTCATCCTCGACCTCCGTTATGCGTGTCTCTGTGCCCGTAATTCGTTCCACTGCGGTTCGCAGATCTTGTCGGAGAAGCATGACGTCAGAGCCCACTGCCCCAATCTTGGCGTATAGCACGTCCCTGGACTGTGTGATCGCCGCCATAAGTGTTGCGTTGTCCGGCACCTGTGCCGGTGCTCCCTTTGCTCCGGCCGCCTCTGTTTGCCCTGGCCACCGCCGCCTCTCGTCATATTGCTAACGGTATGTGTCCCACTCCCGCCACGAGGCCCCAGGTTCAAATAAGGCAGCCAACCGCCGGACTCCCGTTCAAGAAAAGCCAGGGGGGGGCACGAGTGGACCTCGATGGCACTTACCAGCGCGCACCACTCTGTGGCGCAGGTTTCGATCTCAATCCAGGCTCAGCGCCACCAACTGCGTCCCACCGGGGCCCGATGAGACCCCCGAGTATCAGCCCCCAGCCGTAGTATCCCAACTCCCTGTTGCACCGACCTGGGGCAGTGGTAGCGTCTCTTGTCTGTCCAAGCGCGCCCCTCGGCAATTCAGCGCCGTCGCCCCACATCTACCTGATGGCTCTGCTTCTCCGGGCGTCTCCGGCGACTTCCAATCAGGGCCTCCACTGGACTCGTCTCGTCCCCACACCTCTGTCCGCCGTTCCGCAGGATACTCTGTCCGTGGGGGCTCCCGGCCTCCGAGGTTGCGACGGGTCCGCGCCGCCTTCACTCCCGGCACAACCGCTCCAACTCGTCGGGCCACGCCAAAATCGAGGCCCCGGCTTTATAGGCCGGCACCGGAGCGCCCCGATCGCCGGCGAAGTCCGGGCCGCAGGAACCAGTCCCCGCACCTTCACTCGCTGTCGGGAGATGGCCACAGGGTCGGGCACCGATCCGAATCATTTGGACCTGCTTAAAAAGACCAGGGCAGGATATTTACACAGGATTTTCACAAGGCTGGTCGGAGCTCGCGCTCTACACGACCGCCATGCTCGCTGGCTAAGCCACGCCCCCAAGGTTAACACGTTTTGCTAAAATAAATTATTAATTACACTAGCAGCCCGTCCCGACGTTGTCCGGGTATGAATTGCTGCCGCCAAGTAGTATATTTTTTGTAGGATTTCGTTTTGATAGCATTTCTTATCAGTGACAGGCCTGTGAAACACTCCGATTCTCAGTGCACTGCTGCTGCACTTAAGAGTGCACGTTCAGTAGTGTGTGAACTCGAGTTTCCCTACTTTATTTTTCCTTGCAATATTATATAGCGCGAACTCGACAACATGGCATGAGCACAATTTACATTACAGAAGAACACATTCATTTGTGGTAGGCACAGGGAGACAAAGCGATTTGCCTGGAATCACAGGATGTTGAGCTGATGCCGAGATTCGAGCGTGGCTCCTCAGCTCTAAAGTTCGCAATTCTAGAACTTGTGGCGGGAGGTGTGTCTAAAAGTGTATGTTGGTGCTGGCCATCAATGAGAGAGACCTGTGCATTTTTCAAATGGGTGGTGAAAAATTATGAGTATGTTACTGGAGATGTGGGCCGCCGTGCCACCAATGTACTTACCGGGGGAGGGTAAACACCCATTATTCCGCAACTTTCTTTCCTCATACCATCACTCCGCATACTTTCATTACGAAAGTACCATGACTCCGCAATGCCATTATAACGCATGGCATTACATTTTATATGCTTTTACCATGCATACATTTACAACGAAATTCGTTGTAAATGCATGAATGGTAAAAGCATGTTTTTTTAAATGTTTGGATAAGGTAAGTATGGGTATAGGGGTATATGTTTTGGGGTACTGAGGTATATGTTTTGGGGTGTTTGGGAATTTTAAGGGTTCAGATATAGTTTTGAGTTATGGGGTACAGGGGTAGTTTTAGGGTTTAGGGATAGGTATGGGTTTTGGGGTACAGAGGTATTTTTAGGGTTCAGGGCTATGTTTGGGTTTTGGGGTACAGGGGTATTTTTAGGGTTCAGGGGTAGGTTTGGGATTTGGGGTACAGGGGTATTTTAAGGGTTCAGGGCTAGGTTTGGGGTACAGGGGTATTTTTAGGGTTCAGGGGTAGGTTTGGGTTTTGGGGTACAGGGGTATTTTAGGGTTCAGGGGTAGGTTTGGGTTTTGGGGTACAGTGGTATTTTTAGGGTTCAGGGGTAGGTTTCGGTTTTGAGGTGCAGGGGTATTTACAGGGTTCAGGGCTAGGTTTGAGTTTTGGGGTACAGGGGTATTTTTAGGGTTTAGGGATAGGTTTGGGTTTTGGGGTACAGGTTAAATTTATAGGGTTAAGATGGGTTAGTGTTTAAGGGTGTTGGGGTATTTTAAGGAGTAAGGGTGGGTTATGAATGATTATGGGGTGCAGGGGTATTTAAAGGGAGCAGGGTGGGATTAGCACACGATATGAGAAATGGCATGAAGGGCGGAACGTACCACACGCCCCCAGCGTTTGTCACGCCCCCAGCACACGCCCACAGCACAACGCAGACACGCCCACAAGGGACTACTTTGCTGGCACGGTTCTTTTACCTTTTAAATGTATATGGTGGACGTCTGCATAGCCTATGTCCTTCTGCTGCAACTGCCCTTTCCAACGCTGTATTGGGTGTTGTGATTGGTGCTGTGGTTCCTGAGATTACCCGCCTCAAAGGTTTGGGCTCTCTCTTTATTATATTAGTATGGATTGTAATTTCATTTTTTTTTAACAATGAATTAAACTTACTTTATATTTTGAAGCAGTTAAAACATTTAATTGATTTAATATTATTTCCTATGGGGTTTTATTTAAAGTCACTACCTCCATTATTGTCTATGGGATGACGTAGCAGTACTAGTGTGTGGCCATTCATGGTGCTGGACTTACGCTTGGTCTCAGCTGGAGTACCTTTAAGACAGTTGTTTTGGGTCATGTTTGCCTCTAGCAGCTATAGAATTACAACTTGGAGTAGATAGTGGCTTACTGTTTGGGGGTGGGTGCATGTCCATAACCATCCCTAAACCCCTTGTACTAATTTTGACCCGTCTCCTTTTGTAATAAGTATTCCTCATTTTCCAGCCACTCCTGCTTGTACTTTTCATGTTTACTACGAATATGTATACTTATGTGTTTTGGAGACTCCACAGACAGTGAGAAGATCTCTGTTCAGAAAAATATTGGAGAGGTGGAATCGCAGCGCATTAGTTTGCGATAGCATTTTGTAGTGCGTTAGTAGTACAATTGTAGTACTACTAAAAGTACTACAAAATGCAGTTTGTTGAATAGGCTAAAGTTTTACAATTACATGCACGTGTAACAAATCCAGTCCAGGTTTTTAGGGATGTCCTGATAACACTGCTTTCACCATACCTTATGTGATGAACAGGAAAATAAATTTAACCTCTTCCATGCTTGTGACAGAACCACTCCGTCACAAGCCACGGGTGAGCTGTGCTTGTGATGGAACGGTTCCGTCACAGCCTGCTCGCCGCGCCTGCGCGGCGCTGATTACGCGCCTGCGCTGACACTTTAATGGGCAGGCGGGTTTGTGACGGAACCGTTCCGTCACAAGCACAGCTCACCCGCGAGCCGTGACGGAGCGGTTCCGTCACTAGTATGGAGCCGCCGCGCGGCCACCCCACCCCCTTAGCGCTGCGGCGGAATAGCCGCCGCAGCGAAAGGGTTAAGAAGTGCTACTGAGTGAGCAACCATTTCCATTCACATGCTGAAATACCTTGAAAACTGCATTTGATTGGATCAATGATTTGTTTCCACTGAAAAGAGTGCTTGTTGTCCACCTTTTGCTGCATTGGAAAATGAACGCTCAATCAAGACTGAGTTAGTTGTTGTGACAACCTAATAACTGAACGTATAAGCATTGTCTCTTTATTAGGAAACGTTATGATAAAAGCAGGAGGGTTTACTTCTCTATTGTGATCAACATGTGTTAAAGCCTGTAAGCAGTTACATGTGGATTGTTATTACATTGTATTGTAGCCTGCAGACAGGTATTTTGTTGGTTGGAATCTCACAGATCATAGCAGTAGGGTTTGATGCTGTATACCCTCTCTGACACACCTTGGGGGTAAAAGATTTGCACTATGATAATCCTCAGCATTAATGATGTCTTACATGGGCTTCTTTCTTTCAATGAATGCGAACAGTTTCTTGAAAGACATGTGGTCAAACCTTAAGCCACCTTTCACAAATAATGGTCTGTCCTTAGGAGGATATCTGAGGTTCCCAATCCAAGTAGTAGTTGTGGCTTTTCCCGTGATCTCAATTTCCATTCTAAGCACATGTAAAGAACACTATTGCAAGAGGAGAATATGTTGAAACAGATTTTCCCTGAATTAAAGTTGCTGTCTTCACCCCTTGTACCTGATTATTACTTCCAGCAATTTGCATTGTTCTTCTAGAAGCTACTCTTGGATTTGCCTGCCCCTTTTCTCCTACTTTATATCAGGAGGAGTTTGGTGCCTCACTGATTTCTTCGATACTATCTTGGTCTACAATCAAGAGGTACTGGATTACCAATGGATGTTTTCACCCATTTTGTTTCTTTCCTCCTAATTGGGACCCTTTTAGGTAAATACTTAGCACCTTTCATATATGTTGTGCACCGTGGCTACTGAGAGAAGTTGCCCTTTCTTTGGAAATCAAGAAGGGTGCTCATCAGGCTATGTCTGCTCCTAGTCCTTGACACTTCCATGTTCAGAAGGATCATTTTGGCCATCTTGCATCTGATAAAGATACCCTATTTACAATACCATTCAAAGATCTATGCTCAGTGCCATGTTTACAGACTAGCCATCTTGGAATGTTACTGTGCATAGTGTATTATTGTTTTACTTCTCTAAGATGGTCAACGTGTAATTTCTAAACATGGCAGCCATGTTGAAACTTTAAGACAACAAGTCACTATGAACAATACCATTGCAAGATTGCTGTCGACTATTTTAATTTTGATTTTTTATTGCAAGTATATGACTATTATGCTTGGGCAGCAGCACGTTTTCTTTATTCTGCTATTCTTCTATTAAATGAACTCAATTTGCATATAGTTATTAATTTTGTGTGTGTTTTACTGTGGATTCGTAAGTGGGTGAATGTAAGAATGAGAATGTATGAATACATGGAAGAATGATTTTGATTTGATTGATTTGATTTGATTATTGGACTTGTAGAGCGCTCGAATGCCCAAGGGCGTCTTGGCGCTAAATGACTATGCTGCAGAAGTGGAAAGAGCCGTGCGACAGTCAAACAGGACTAAGCTGAACAAAGCCAGGTCTTCAGATTCTTACGAAAAGACAACAATGAGGGGCTGTTTTTTAATTCTACAGGTAACTTGTTCCAAGTTTTTGCTGTGTTTAATAGGAAACTTCTCCTCCCCATCTTAGTTGTTTATATCTGGGAGTTTTGAGAAGCTTAGCACTGCTTGACCTTAGAGTCCTAGGAGGTTCGTAATGTCGTAAATTTCTTTTTAGGAAGTGAGGACCTGATCCAAGCAGCGTTCTGTAAGCCAGGCAAGCTGACTTGAATTGAATTCTTTTTCCTACAGGAGCCAGTGAAGCCGCTGTAGTTTTAATAATAAATGTTTTTGCAGCCCTACATATAGTGCATTACCATAATCTATTTTTGAAAGAGCCAGCAAGGTTACCAGGGTTTTGCAGGTGTCAGAAGGAATATATGGCAGCAGTTTCCTGATCAGTTTTAGCGTGTACTATACAGCAGAGGCAAGTTTATTTATTTTAACCTTAAAAGGAAGTTTGGAGTTGAATATAACCTCCAGGCTCCTTACGTTGTCCACAGGCGATGGGTGCAGTGAGTGACAGAGCGCATCTGTGAAGACTTCAGGCCAGATTTTGAGGTTGGTGGTGTGGGAGCTTGCCGCCACGCCACCACCCCACTGCCACATAGCCAAACAGCGCAGCCAGCTGCCTGCTAGATTCCGAGTTTCCTACAAAGACGGTCCTTTGGCGTTCCCAGAGTGGTGTCTTTCAAATAGGCACCACAATGGGAGCGCCAAAGATCGGTCCAGCATGTAACGAAATGCACAATGGTGTGCATTTCGCTCCGTGCAGGAACTGGGGGTGACCTGCACACATAGAGGGTGGGAAACATGTACCCCCCTGCAGGCAACCCACTGCACAGAGGCACAAGGGGGTGTTTCCTCACCGCCACCCTTTCCACTCGTAATATGCTTGGCGGTGCCACAGTGGCACCACCAAGCATATTGTGGCCTCACACTGCTGGGCCACCACCAGGTATCATTGATCCCTGTCAGTTGTGGTGGTCAATTACAGTCTGACCGCCATACTCATAATACAGCAGTTTGACCACTGGTGCTGTGGTCTGCGATCACCACCACACCTCCACCATGGGGTTGGCAGTCCGATAGACCGCCAAACTTGTAATCAGGCCCTAAGTGATTAAACTCACCTGGGAGGAAATAGGCACTTTGAGTTATATGCTAGACATATTGGCATTACGAGTGCTTGTATTCTCTTGAATGCTGTTATGTGTAGTCCTGTTTATCCTATTATATATTCAGAAGAAACAGAATGAAATGAGAAGTTGGATACACGTGTGAGTGCATGAGCGAATTACAGAATGCACTCCTAATTGGGAGTACAAGGATGGATGAGCAAGTTAATTTATGAATGAATAATAGACAGTCACCTATCCGTTCCACGCTTTACATTTTAGATTGTGTCTTTTCATGAGCCTTCTGGAATTTTGCTCGATTGGAGATTCAGGGCCACATGCATCAAGCTGTTTAGGAATCGCAAATGGTGCGATTCGGTAAAGTCGGCCGTTTGCGATTCCTAAATACCTTTTTAGTATGCATCAAGCATTTTTGGAAAAATCGCTATTTTTAGCGATTTCCAAAAATGCGATTGCTCTTAAGGAATCGCAAATTTGCGATTCCTTAAAAGCAATGCATGATTAATTTTAAAATACCGAATTCACATTGGGGGCAAATTACCACGAGGGTGAACCTCGTGGTAATTTGCCAAAAGGTTTAAAATGCTCAAATTAGCATTTTAAACACTGTCATGTTACAGACACACATGTCCTTAGGAGGTGTGTGTGTGAAACATCCATTTAAAAATTCATTTCAGGGGTGCAGGGGAGGGGTCCTTTGGACCCCCCCCTGCACCCATGGAATGCATTAACATTTTGCGAATTCCAATTTGCGAATTCGCAATTCCCATTGATTCCTATGGGCCTTTTGGCCCATAGGAATCAATGGGAATTGCGAAATCGCAAATTGGAATTCGCATAATATTTGCGATTCGGTAAAAATCGCAAATATTATGCACTTGCAATCATGCATCCCGTTTTGCGATTCCTTATTTGCGATTTGGTAAAAATCGCAAATTTGGAATCGCAAAATCGGATATTGATGCATGTGGGCCTCAGTGTTTAACATTAGTATGTTTAGCAAGAGGGTTGTGATGCTATCTGTTCTCTTTGTTAAACGAATGATACAGCCTTCAAGATCATCTAGTGACCACAAACAGTACATATGGTCAGTCAATCATCTACCCAGCACTGAAGCTGAATTTACATGCATAAATGTTGCAGACTTGTTTTTTTCTGAAACAGAAAGTCACTTTACCTGTTCTAGTAGGCTCCTAAGCCCAGTGGGTGGGGCATCTCTATAACAGGGTATCTTACATAATGTGTATTTGTAAAGCGAGCGTTCACACGGAGGTATCTTGGTGCTGAATAACAGATGTTTATTGTTACCCAACTCAATGGTACTCATTTTTATCAAACTCAGATAGATGTAAAGCTAAGTGGACCCGCTGGGATTTGAACCTGTGACCATGAGGTCAAACACAGGCCCCTGTAGAGGACGCATTAGTCCATTGTGCCACCAGACCCGCTACATATGATGCATCTTGTAACAGAAACATTTGGAAAAATTCAAGAGCTGTTAATTGGTGCCTGAAGTAGTGCTATGTATAGCATTTGTTAATATTACAATCTGAAAGGTATCATTTATAATGATTTCTGGTTCTTCAAATGGCGTACGAACAGGGACCCCACGAGCACGAAGGTCAGGCCCGGTGGATGTGAGGAGGTGCACGGAGATACTCCGACGGAGGTTCCCTACCCGAGGGATTCTTGCAGTCCGGTAGCCGAACGAGTCGCCCGCTGTTCCGCCCCGCCCGGTCTGGGCCACATGACCGCGTCCTAACTGGGGTCCCCTAACAAAGTGATTTCTGGAACAGGACACAGCCCTATGTCTGCAGAAGAGAACTAACCCTGTCAGGTAAGGGTGGGCTGATCACCCACGAGTCTGTGTGATTCTGCTGTTATTGACTTTTGCAAAAGCCAAGCCAGCAAGGTGAGTATTTTTAAACCTGCTGTTGTCTGTTATAGGTTTACAAACATGCCGGCCAGTAGTACGTTTAAGAAATTATGTTGTTGTATGTGTGCACAGGACTCCCAGCTGGAGGCGGCCTGTCCGCTTCCTCCAGAGGGGACCCCTGGTCATACCATGTATTCTAAACATGGTCCTTCTGCTATAATGTTTTCCACTTTTTGGACCAAATACACTAAACAAAGTAACTCAGGATTACAATGGTCTTTTGACCCGCAAGTTCTGGCAAATCTAGAGGAACAGCTATTAAAACGGAAGATTTGTCTCTCGATGTTTGAGTCTGTCAGGTTGTGGAGGAAGGAAATTGAGAAGAGAGCAAAGAAGAAAAAGACACTACAAAGGAAGCGGGAGCGGATGTCAATGTCTGACCATGCTAGGAAGCACTTACAGGACCGAATGGAAAAATCTTTAGAGATAGCTGATAGGGAACATAGGGCACGGGTGCAGAAGTGCTACCCAGCCCGTGAAGAGAAAGGAAAAGGCTTTATGGAAGGGGAGAAAAGGGCGATTCCCTGCTCGATATCATGTTGGAAAGTCCTCCTGCTTATGCCCCCATGTACCCTGTGCTGACTCCCTCTGCACCGCATGCAGCTGCACCAGCCATGCTGCACACTCCTGCCCACATTGCCCCTCCTACTGTTCCCCCATCACACCGACCGCCACTATCATGACGCCTTTGACACCGACTGCGGACACTACCCCTGTCCTTGCCACGGGAATGACAACGAGTCCCCATCCGCCCAATCCCTGCAGCTTTACCCGTGCCCGCCTCTTTCCTTCTTCCCCGTGGTCTACGGTTAAGCAGGATTTATATAGATTATTGAATTCCCCCCGACTGGCTTCCTTGCGCTCTGCAGTCAGCTTTAAATAGCGGGAATATTTATCTATTTAAAGAAATATGGTCCACCTTTTCCCAGTGGACGATTATGGAACAGACCACCTGGGCTGAATACATGTGTACCTTGGTTATGCAGAGATTCGAGAATTCATTTATGCAGATACCCGCCGGAATAGTGGACCTCAGGGCACAAATGAAAAGAGGCGATGTGCAGGGAGAGATTATGTTTGGCACTATGTCTGCTTTGATAGCTTACCGTGATATGACCGCCTTTCCCAAACCCCCTCTAGAGACAGCTATGCCAATGAGAGAGGCGGCCCCTGTCTTTTTTAACGCACTCACTGATGCCCAAAATAATGGCAGAGGGCCTGTTAAAGCCCACTGGTGTAGGCAATGGGTTCATGTCCCTTGGTAAAGGTCAGAGGTAATGAAGTTAAAAGGGCAGTTACCAGATCCTCGAAAAATCTGGCTGCTTTTTACAAAGAATTAGGTCAAATATTATCAACTGGTACACTTATTCTTGAAGACATCGACTTGCTCTTTGGTACGGTCGTTCCTACTGAAATTTGGGATAAAATTCGACATACTGACCATGAAGTAGAGCTGAGAGGTAAATGGGCTAATCTGGAAGCTATAGAAGACACAAGGACAGGAGGGACTAAGCCAGAAGCTACCATCCTGACTTTGCCAGGTAAAATAATAACGCTTATGAAAACATTTTTGCCAGAAACAGTCATTGACTGGGATAAGATAAATGCCTGTCGGCAGCGAAAAGATGAAACTGTGGCTGACGTCTTTACACGTTTAGAAACATAATACAAGGGACATAGCAGCTTGGACCCCCGGATCCCAGGCTCTAGCCCAGTATTTGTCGATAAGTTTTTCAGCAACTTGCTTCCTGCGACCCCGCCAGGCTCAAGAAAATTGAGAGTACATGGTCTGCCCAGACTATGACTGGTATCTTGGCTTTGGCACAGTATCACGAGAATAGGGAGAATGAAGATAGAGAGAAGGAAAGTAAAGTCTAAGGATCTTAAGACTAAGGTACTTCTGCAGCAGGCTTACCCTCCCCGAGGTCCCGATGCCCGCTGGAATTTCAGATCACAGGCCTAACCCCCTCCGAGGGCTCGCCAGTCTTTCCCCTCAGGCCCTTAACGCACGGGAGCCCTCCAAACAGATCAGTGTGCTTATTGTAAAGGGTATGGCCATTGGATAGATGAGTGTCCCGTATTAGCTGAAAACATCCGAACAGGGAAGACTCTGCCTCGTGCTCCTAGGGAGCGGAGGCCAACTAGGGACCATGGCCCCCCCGTCCGCAGGCCAAAGAGCATAGGACCAGGGATGACGCCCCTGTCCGGCAATGCCCGGCCAATAGGTTTGATGGATACGAAGCAATACGCACTTATTACAATGATGATTATGACGAAGTTGATGAGACAGGGTTCTATCAAGCATAGGACAGCCAGGAAAGGGGTATTACTAGAGTGCAAATTCAGTGGATCAAATCGGCCCGTATGTTCAAATGTCAGTTGTGGGGAACAATCAGAATTTTCTTCTGGATACTGGGGCCACCAGGTCTTCTATTGCACGTCTGTCAGTCCCGGAGGCACCAATGCTGGCAACATGAATGTCTCAGTGGGTTTTCAGGAACACCCGTGACCAGCCCTGTCTCTGAACCCCTCCCTCTCGATATTGGCCCGCACATGTTGACGCTCCCTTGGTCCTCACTACAGGTTGCAGTGAAAACGTATTAGGCCTGGATTTACTGAAAGCTCTGTATGCAACCATATCATGTAGTCCCAAAGGTGTATCCCTAACAATTTCCCCCACCGCAGCCTCCTATATGTATCTGTCCGGTCCCCTCCCACCGAGATGCAGTCTTTACCTTCCTCCCTCTGGGCATCAGCAGACACTGATGTCGCCTGTCTCAATATACCTCCTCATTCAGCCGGCGCCATTCTTTCCCCGCCTTGGACAGTATCGACTGCCCGCGGAAGGAGAAGCGGCCCTTTTAACAATAATATCTGAATTGATGGACAAGGGCGTGGTAATATCTGTAATAGTACCATTATTCCGGTTCTTAAATAGACCAATGGAGATGCTCTCTCCCCTAAAATATACAGATTTGTGATTGACCTGAGAGCCCTTAACAAAATAACGATCTCCCAATACCCTGTTGACCCTGACATTACAGCCCTCTTGAAGATGGTCCCTTCTGACGCCACGCACTTATCTGTCATAGACCTGAAGAATGCCTTTTTTAGTATTCCTATACATCCTGACATCAGACTTTTTTTGTTTTCTCCCTCAGTGGGCAGAACTTTAGATTTTGCCACGCCTCTCAAGGCTTCACCGAGAGCCCCAGTATCTATAGTCAAGCTCTCAAAAGTCAACTAGATTCCTTGGGACTCCCTGATAATTCCACACTGCTGCAGTATGTCGATGACCTCCTCATTACTGCAAATTCCGCCCGACATGTAAAGAGGCTACTCTCTGTTTCTTATGCCACCTTGCCCTCCATAACCACCAGGTCTCTTTAAAAAAACTTCAGTTTTGTCAAGAGAAGGTGACCTATTTAGGTCATTTCCTCTCGAAGGAGGGAAGGCGGTTCACCGCTGATGAGAATGCCATGACACCTGATGCTTGTCCTGGAAGTTACTCCTCACCAGCAAACGCCATTCAAAGGAACCTATCCATTCTAGGGGTCCACTCCTGAGGTGTGTGACAGAGGCAATTGAGCAGTCATTGGATGGCGGGCAAGGCAGATACTGTCTTGACAACATCTTTGCCTTTCTGAGTCTTAGGATAATGACATTGAATCAATCCAAAGACATTGCCTAGGCAGATGTCTACACATCTCTAAAGGAAAAGTGTTTTGCCAAGGCAGACACATGCATGCATGGGCTCTCGTTGTGGGGATAATAAAAGGGAGATTGATACACTAGGAGGCGCATGGCATCTTATGTGTGCAGACCTTGTGGGCACTCTAGCATGGAGCAGTGCAAGCAAAGAAGCTCACCTTTTCATCTCATGATCAAACACAACAACAGTGAACAACAGGAAGCTGGTACTTTAGTGCAAATTTGTGTAAAATACTCAGTGCTATTTTTAACATGGCGATCCTGTTTCTTCTTTCATTATCACGAAGGAAGAGTCTATATTGATGAAGTAACTTGTATTTGTTGTTGTTATATGTATGCTTCAAAAGGTGGAAGTGAAAGCTTTTGCTGCTTTTTCCAATTTATTTGAAGCATCGGTGTAAAAATGCCAACCCTATCGGTGAATTACTGGCCGGTGTCAACCTGGGAGGCCGCACTGATGGGTTAAAGGGGAAACATAATAACCCAGCCCTGCATCTTTGGGTGCAAGTCTGCATAACAATAGCACACCCACTTTACAGGGACTGAGGATGATGTTAACCTCAAGGTCTATGCGGCAATGTGTCCCTAGAGACAACATTTGAAACAGAATTAAAGTACAGTCAGTAAGAGAAGAATGACTGAAAAAGTGAGTTTGAAATTAGACATTTTGGGAATCCAAGAATGTTTATTAAAATATTGAAGCACAATACAGAATTAGAAAAAGGCAGATGTAGTATTAATCATAAGGTCAATGAATGCTCTCAGTAATCAAAATAATACAATACTAAAGGCAAATCAGAAAACAGTCCCAGTCTCTAATGTGCAGCAAATTAATAGAAAATCAGAGGGCATCCCTGGAGGCTCAGGAAAGGTTCATTGGCCACCCCCAAATCCAGGATTTTATATAACTAAATTCAGCACAGAGATTGATAACTGCAAAGTCATCATGGTGTGATCATTATTCTAACAAATCCCAATTTCTCATTTTAAAATGTCACATAACCCTATCACCTTAGTACCAGCCCACTACATGAATATTGATTCGCCCCTTCTGACCTAATATCGTCCAAAGATGATAGAACAAATAAGTTTCAAAACAACAGAAACAATCATGAATGCAATGCAATGGGCTAGCAGGAACAACCTCGAAAGTGTTCCACTAGGCTTCCTCCAATGAATTCTTTGAAAGCAGTGTCATGCAAAATAAACTGCACATCTTCCTGCATGTAGTGTCATAATGATTGTATTGCAATTGCAATACCTCTATGTCAATGCACACGTGTTAATTTAAATGCAGAGCAACCAATATTAATTGCACATTGTAGTCCAATCAAGAAACTCCAATAACCACTCATCTGCAATAGGTGTTCTAGAATGTTGCTTTGCTATTGTCAGTTTGGGTTTTGAGTTCGTTGTGATATCATTCACCATAATGCCGCTTTATGACGTAGGAAGAGGGACAATGTTTGGATATATGTATCACAAAAAGAGAGTGGGAGGTATCACTACATATCCTCCGACAAGTCCGCAGGCAGCTACTAAGGGACCAGTTCAAGCAGATAGGGACCAGCACGCGAAGGCAGGTTGTGCTTGCATGCTTGAACCCTGCGAATACAAAACTGAACTGTAGATACGTCAAGTTTCTGACTACGAGAGAGCAAAGACTGCCACATCTACAACTGGCGGTAACCATTGGTTCTGGCACCTAAAGGACGAACTTTGGGCTACAAATGCCTAGCCCGCCCCGGCTCAGGCAACACTGCTAGACAACTACCCACGGTCTCTCACCGCATGGTCTTCGATAAGGACGATTACACAGACTACATTTTTTTAGCACATTTTAAGAAATTGTTTAAACTGCAACGATTGTACTGGTTTTAATTAACTATACATAATAAAATTTACTTACCACATATCCTCCCCATCAAAGACATTAAAATCCATAGATTATATGGTGATCGCCTGGCATATCTGTTTGTGGGTATGCAAGGTGTGCTTCGCCTGTGCCTTTTGCACTCTTGGCTTCAGCTCAGATCCAGACCAACCAATGCGGAGAATTGTGAGAGGCGAGGAAGAGGACGCTCAGTGAATGCAATGCGCGTAGAAGTAAAAAGTAATTTCTAATAAATATTGGAGAGAAGAACATGGTAATCAGATTAGAGGGAGACTAAAAGGCTTTTTAATTCTTTTGCTCAGCTTGGGAGTAACATACCCACGAGCATCAAGAAAAGGGCAAACACTCTGTCTTGGCTGTGCTTGTAGTATACAATGTATTCCTAAGAGACAGCCTCTTAATCACGTATTGATGCAACACAATCCTGCGTAATCTCCTTTTGTTGGGCATCAGGGCTGGACTCGAAAGAGAAGCGCAATCAGTAATGACTATTTAGTGAATAGATTGCCTCTTGTCTAAAGGCTCTTTGACGTCAACGCTGTTACTGTGAATGCAGAACAGGAGGAGGGGAAACACTGCAAATTGTGACCTAGAAAATGGGATCCATTTCTATTGCTTACCAACAAGAAGGAAACGAGAAAAGATAACAAAAAAACGAAAAATGGAAGGGAGATCATAGATATACATCAACTAAAAGTTTAAAAGAAAGATACAAAATTGGCAAACAGAAAACAAACACAAAAAAACCCAGATGAAAACAAAATTTCAAAAACTATTGAAGAAGGGAAAGGGTGATACAGGTAATGTGGTATGGACTTAAAGAGCGAGGAGGGGTGAGGGTTGGAGAGGTCATGCCCTCTTCCTAACCTTCTGACCTCTGGATCAATCAATGCACTAAAATACAAGAACAGTTCACAGGCATCAAAAGGTTCCACACCAGGCGGGCCCTCCTGGCCAGAATCCTCTGTGATGTATATTTAGTAAAGAGAGAGTTGCCTTCGCTTTGGGGATTCATGGGAATGCGTTTATTCGTTTTTTTGTTAGGAAGAGTGTGACTGGGAATGGAGCTTCCTCTTGTTTTGTTGAGGAGAGTGCAGGAAAAAAGACCCGCAGACAGGCTCGCTATTTTTGTTTTGATTTGGAAGCAGATGCATACCCATCATATATATCCACTAATGTCTTATTGCAGTCTCTTTAAGAGAAACAGCACAGATTTTCAGATCTATAAATGCAACTCTGAAATGACTTGTATTTCTCTGTCGCTTTCAGACAATAGGGAACTAGGGAGTTATCGTTTATACACAAATACATCGAAATGTGATCAGCTCCTTAAGCAATTCAGTAGGTAATTTTTTTATATTTCCATAACGCAGACAGAGGAATCTATGCCGGTCAGTCTGGCGTGTTCCTTATAACCAGGGCCACAGAAATTATGAGACAGGGGAGCATCAAATATGTAGCAGGTTTGACAAAATTATGCGGCAAGAAAGGACAAATTAGCTGCATGGTGCCGCATATTTTCTGGCAGTAATACTGAATTAATTTGTGTTTTTTACACGTTAACCCTGGGAGGGCAAAGTTAGTAACAGTTTAACCCTCGAATACAGCAAGCGGCATTTGAAAGGCGTCCAGTTGACTTTTTCAAGGTGCTTCCCAATGCGCTGCAACACGTCGCCGTGTTTTAGGTAACTTTTGATCAGTTTTAGCTAGAAACAAAATTTGTTTGGTAAAATCTGCCAATTAAGTAGCAGACAATGGATTATGTACCAAATTTGGCAAATCCATAAATGTGCAGAAAATAGTGTGGCCACAGAATCGCATAATTCGAATGACGCTGCTTATTGTTATTACCCCTTATATTAGTGCTTGTTCTAAGCACTTGTAAAATGCCGAAGACCTAGACAGAATTTTATAGACTGAATTACCATGTGGTGGATAGGAAGAAGAGTTCCTGTATGCACAAAAGGATGAAGCATTAATTGGGTTATTTTTTATTCAATCATCTAGGTTTCAAGATCGCAGCAGGGGTTGTATGGCAGACTATTCTATACAAAAATAATGCCTGACATAAATATTTTATCATAAACATTCACACAAAATCAGCACATTGAGTGTGGACTTTCTATGATCAGCTCTACTGGGACAATATTTTTGCAAATGGTATTTAGAACAAGATATGTATGTCAGACCATATTCAGATACCATACCGAATGCAGCACTACCTTCACCTCTGTACAAGATGTATGAGGGTTGAGTGGAGTGAAGAGAGGAGCCATTGCACGAGCTTCTGGAGGAGAGGAGAGCCTTTTGGGCTCTACCGGGGCTCTGTCAGTAGGTCAAGCTTGTCTGACCTGAGAGTCCCGAAAGTTTCAGTGGACCAAGAGGTCCAGTGGCACCTTGTAGAACTTTATAGTGCCAGGATTTATCATCACCGGGGCCCCTGAGCCGCCAATTCTTTGGACCTGTTGTCAGTTGCATGAGGATGTGGGTGTTTAGGTGCTCCATGGAGACACGGTCAGTGGGCTTGTGTCCTATCTCTAGGGTGGACTTTGCGCCTGTGTGCCTCTGGGCTACTCTAGTAGAGTTGAACAGGGGTGGGCCCGAGACCATGATAGGCGTCGTGCTGGGAGTGGTGTGGATGACGAGCCAAGGGCCGTAGGGAGGAGAGTGGGTGGCGGTGGTGCTGCTTGCATGACAGGTGCACTTAAAAAAAAAGTGAAATTAATCTCTGAGGAACCTACATTGATTCTGCTTTGAATCCAAACTAAGTACATATGACATTGTGCTCTACAAAAAGCCTTGCATCATCAGAGTCCCACCAAAAGTAACGAGCAAAGCTTTTATCTGTAACCCAAACCAAAAGGGTCCATATGTGCTGTGTTAGACCTGTCTGACCTTTTGCGTAGTCCCTCCAATTTATTATTCATTTTGTCCCCTTTTTGCCCCTCATGCCTCTATTTATTTTTGTGTCCACTAGATTTTTATGGTGTTGGTCTGGGGGATAGGTGCTCTTTCACCCTCATAGTTTTTCACCTCAGGCCTAGATGCCTTTCCTGACAGGAATTTCCTTGGAGTCACAAAATGGTGGCTGCCAACTGTCACAACTGTCATACCTGGAACCTGTCCCATAGGAAAGAGTAGGGCATTCCAGAACCTTCTGGGCCCTTCTGGACCTCTGAGGGTCAGCCTATATAAGGCGAAATGCGGGTCAGCCATTTTGTCTTGCAGTGTGGGCTGGCTGGAGTTAAGGCTGGAATATAAGGCGGGGGTAGGATCATCAGAGGGTTAACCTCCCATTGTAGGTGACTCGCTCCTCGCCTACAAGCTGAGTGGTCGCTCCCAGTGTCTCTTGCAGGCATCTGGTTATCGCGCTGCATTGCCAGAAATTTTAACTTAAAAGCGCCTTGATTTGCTTTCACATCGCCTGCTGTAGTATTCACTTATTAGCGCTGCCTGTTTGAACTGCTCTGTGACTGCATTCCGCCTGCTATTTTAACTGTTACGTAGCGCTGACTTGCCTGCACTGTTTAAACTGTGTAATTGTTTAGGAAACTGCATATGCTGTGTAGAATTTTCCCGCTTTGTTTCATTAGCGCTTAACTGGTCATTTACACAGCGCTTTCAGTCCTATTAGCGCGCTAGACTGTAGCGCTACGCTGTGCCCCCCCTCCGCCTCCATTTTGTTTGTTGTTGTCCTCGTGTGCCCGCCCCGCCTCCCAGCTGTGACGCCCTCCCGCAGAATAGTAAGAACGCTCCACTCCCCTCACTCGACGTGACTCGCTCCTCGCCTACAAGCTGAGTGGTCGCTCCCAGTGTCTCTTGCAGGCATCTGGTTATCGCGCTGCATTGCCAGAAATTTTTACTTAAAAGCGCCTTGATTTGCTTTCACATCGCCTGCTGTAGTATTCACTTATTAGCGCTGCCTGTTTGAACTGCTCTGTGACTGCATTCCGCCTGCTATTTTAACTGTTACGTAGCGCTGACTTGCCTGCACTGTTTAAACTGTGTAATTGTTTAGGAAACTGCATATGCTGTGTAGAATTTTGCCGCTTTGTTTCATTAGCGCTTAACTGGTCATTTACACAGCGCTTTCAGTCCTATTAGCGCGCTAGACTGTAGCGCTACGCTGTGCCCCCCCTCCGCCTCCATTTTGTTTGTTGTTGTCCTCGTGTGCCCGCCCCGCCTCCCAGCTGTGACGCCCTCCCGCAGAATAGTAAGAACGCTCCACTCCCCTCACTCGACGTGACTCGCTCCTCGCCTACAAGCTGAGTGGTCGCTCCCAGTGTCTCTTGCAGGCATCTGGTTATCGCGCTGCATTGCCAGAAATTTTAACTTAAAAGCGCCTTGATTTGCTTTCACATCGCCTGCTGTAGTATTCACTTATTAGCGCTGCCTGTTTGAACTGCTCTGTGACTGCATTCCGCCTGCTATTTTAACTGTTACGTAGCGCTGACTTGCCTGCACTGTTTAAACTGTGTAATTGTTTAGGAAACTGCATATGCTGTGTAGAATTTTGCCGCTTTGTTTCATTAGCGCTTAACTGGTCATTTACACAGCGCTTTCAGTCCTATTAGCGCGCTAGACTGTAGCGCTACGCTGTGCCCCCCCTCCGCCTCCATTTTGTTTGTTGTTGTCCTCGTGTGCCCGCCCCGCCTCCCAGCTGTGACGCCCTCCCGCAGAATAGTAAGAACGCTCCACTCCCCTCACTCGACGTGACTCGCTCCTCGCCTACAAGCTGAGTGGTCGCTCCCAGTGTCTCTTGCAGGCATCTGGTTATCGCGCTGCATTGCCAGAAATTTTAACTTAAAAGCGCCTTGATTTGCTTTCACATCGCCTGCTGTAGTATTCACTTATTAGCGCTGCCTGTTTGAACTGCTCTGTGACTGCATTCCGCCTGCTATTTTAACTGTTACGTAGCGCTGACTTGCCTGCACTGTTTAAACTGTGTAATTGTTTAGGAAACTGCATATGCTGTGTAGAATTTTGCCGCTTTGTTTCATTAGCGCTTAACTGGTCATTTACACAGCGCTTTCAGTCCTATTAGCGCGCTAGACTGTAGCGCTACGCTGTGCCCCCCCCTCCGCCTCCATTTTGTTTGTTGTTGTCCTCGTGTGCCCGCCCCGCCTCCCAGCTGTGACGCCCTCCCGCAGAATAGTAAGAACGCTCCACTCCCCTCACTCGACGTGACTCGCTCCTCGCCTACAAGCTGAGTGGTCGCTCCCAGTGTCTCTTGCAGGCATCTGGTTATCGCGCTGCATTGCCAGAAATTTTAACTTAAAAGCGCCTTGATTTGCTTTCACATCGCCTGCTGTAGTATTCACTTATTAGCGCTGCCTGTTTGAACTGCTCTGTGACTGCATTCCGCCTGCTATTTTAACTGTTACGTAGCGCTGACTTGCCTGCACTGTTTAAACTGTGTAATTGTTTAGGAAACTGCATATGCTGTGTAGAATTTTGCCGCTTTGTTTCATTAGCGCTTAACTGGTCATTTACACAGCGCTTTCAGTCCTATTAGCGCGCTAGACTGTAGCGCTACGCTGTGCCCCCCCTCCGCCTCCATTTTGTTTGTTGTTGTCCTCGTGTGCCCGCCCCGCCTCCCAGCTGTGACGCCCTCCCGCAGAATAGTAAGAACGCTCCACTCCCCTCACTCGACGTGACTCGCTCCTCGCCTACAAGCTGAGTGGTCGCTCCCAGTGTCTCTTGCAGGCATCTGGTTATCGCGCTGCATTGCCAGAAATTTTAACTTAAAAGCGCCTTGATTTGCTTTCACATCGCCTGCTGTAGTATTCACTTATTAGCGCTGCCTGTTTGAACTGCTCTGTGACTGCATTCCGCCTGCTATTTTAACTGTTACGTAGCGCTGACTTGCCTGCACTGTTTAAACTGTGTAATTGTTTAGGAAACTGCATATGCTGTGTAGAATTTTGCCGCTTTGTTTCATTAGCGCTTAACTGGTCATTTACACAGCGCTTTCAGTCCTATTAGCGCGCTAGACTGTAGCGCTACGCTGTGCCCCCCCTCCGCCTCCATTTTGTTTGTTGTTGTCCTCGTGTGCCCGCCCCGCCTCCCAGCTGTGACGCCCTCCCGCAGAATAGTAAGAACGCTCCACTCCCCTCACTCGACGTGACTCGCTCCTCGCCTACAAGCTGAGTGGTCGCTCCCAGTGTCTCTTGCAGGCATCTGGTTATCGCGCTGCATTGCCAGAAATTTTAACTTAAAAGCGCCTTGATTTGCTTTCACATCGCCTGCTGTAGTATTCACTTATTAGCGCTGCCTGTTTGAACTGCTCTGTGACTGCATTCCGCCTGCTATTTTAACTGTTACGTAGCGCTGACTTGCCTGCACTGTTTAAACTGTGTAATTGTTTAGGAAACTGCATATGCTGTGTAGAATTTTGCCGCTTTGTTTCATTAGCGCTTAACTGGTCATTTACACAGCGCTTTCAGTCCTATTAGCGCGCTAGACTGTAGCGCTACGCTGTGCCCCCCCTCCGCCTCCATTTTGTTTGTTGTTGTCCTCGTGTGCCCGCCCCGCCTCCCAGCTGTGACGCCCTCCCGCAGAATAGTAAGAACGCTCCACTCCCCTCACTCGACGTGACTCGCTCCTCGCCTACAAGCTGAGTGGTCGCTCCCAGTGTCTCTTGCAGGCATCTGGTTATCGCGCTGCATTGCCAGAAATTTTAACTTAAAAGCGCCTTGATTTGCTTTCACATCGCCTGCTGTAGTATTCACTTATTAGCGCTGCCTGTTTGAACTGCTCTGTGACTGCATTCCGCCTGCTATTTTAACTGTTACGTAGCGCTGACTTGCCTGCACTGTTTAAACTGTGTAATTGTTTAGGAAACTGCATATGCTGTGTAGAATTTTGCCGCTTTGTTTCATTAGCGCTTAACTGGTCATTTACACAGCGCTTTCAGTCCTATTAGCGCGCTAGACTGTAGCGCTACGCTGTGCCCCCCCTCCGCCTCCATTTTGTTTGTTGTTGTCCTCGTGTGCCCGCCCCGCCTCCCAGCTGTGACGCCCTCGCCCCTCCCCCTCCACTACCCATATATGACAGGAGTTCCCGCGCGCAGCGTTCACGCGCAGCCACCGCGCCCAACCCGCGCCGAAGGTGCGCCAAAGGTAAGCCCGTCTACGCCCGTCCGCGCCTGGACCGCGCCCAGCGCCAGACCCCCTGCCCCTCGCGCTACCCAGCCCCCCCGCGTTACCTACGATGCCGCCACCCTCCTAGCCCTTAACCCCGGTCGCGCCCCCAACTGCGTCCAAGCCGCTCCTGGACGCACCCATGGACCGTTCTCCTGCCCCTCCTGCAAATTCAGCGGCACCGTCACCATCTCCGCTCCGACCACACCACAGATTCCCGACCCCAACCACCTAGAATGCATCCTTCTCAACACCCGCTCGGTCCACAAGCACGCCATTGACCTTTGGAACCTACTAGACACCATCTCTCCTGACGTCGCCTTCCTAACGGAAACATGGATGAACGCCTCTTCCGCCCCTGACATCGCCATCGCTATCCCTGACGACTATAAGATTACACGCAAGGACCGCACCGACCAAACAGGAGGAGGAATCGCTATCATCCACAAGAATTCAATCCGCATCTCAACCAGCTCTGACGCCAACCTCGCCAACTCCGAACACCTCCACTTCCAGATCCACATCGACCCCAAGACCACACTCAGAGGCACCCTCCTCTACAGACCACCAGGACCCCGCGCAAAATTCAGTGAAGACATCACGGACTTCATCACTCCACACGCGCTCCCCTCCAAAGACTACATCCTCCTGGGAGACCTCAACTTCCACCTTGAGAAGATCAACGACCTCAACACCGCCACCCTCTTAGACAACCTCGCAAACCTCGGACTTAAACAACTGGTCACTTCCCCCACCCACATCGCAGGTCACACACTCGACCCCATCTTCACCTCTAGCAACCATGTCTCTTTCAACCACACTACGGAACTCCTCTGGACTGACCACAGCTGCGTCCACTTCACCTACAACAAGCCGAAACCCATCATCCACCTCCAACCAACTCTACAAAGAAACTGGAACAAAATCACCACGGAACAGATCTCCTCATCGCTCCTTCAAACCTCCCCAGCCCTCTCTTCTAACGCCAACGAAGCCGCCTCCAACCTCACCCTTTGGTTATCCAACACCGCAGACACCTTAGCACCACTGAAAAAACGCCTACACAAAATCAAGAAGGCCTCATGGTTCAACGAGGACCTCAAGAAATCCAAGAAACTATGCCGCTCCCTTGAAAAGGCCTGGAAAAAAGACTCATCCACCAGCAACAAGGACGCCTTCAAAAACGCCATCCGTACTCACCACCAACTGATCCGAAAAGCCAAAAAAACAGCATTCAAGGATCGACTCGACAACAACGCCCACAACAGCAAGGAACTTTTCAACATCGTCAAGGAATTTTCCAACCCCTCGGCCAACTCCAACGACATCACCCCCTCTCAAACTCTCTGCGACTCCCTAGCCTCTTTTTTCCACAACAAGATTGCTGACATCCACAACAGCTTTGACAACCAACCCGGAAGCCAACCCACCCTACCATCAGCTGACCATCTTCCCCCCGTTAACACCCTCAACGCCTGGCACCCAATCACCACTGAGGACACTATCCGCCTGATGAATTCCATCCACTCTGGATCCCCCACAGACCCATGCCCTCACCACATCTTCAACAGAGCAGACTCCGTCATAGCTCCGCACCTCCGAGACGTCATCAACTGCTCCTTCAACTCCGCTACCTTCCCAGAAGACTGGAAACACGCTGAACTCACCGCACTTCTGAAAAAACCAACAGCAGACCCCACCGAACTCAAAAACTACCGCCCCATCTCACTTCTTCCATTCCCGGCCAAAGTCATCGAGAAAGCTGTCAACAACCAGCTCGCCGCCTTCCTCGAAGCCAACAAATCCCTCGACTCCTCACAATCTGGCTTCCGAGCAAAACACAGTACTGAGACCGCCCTCATCGCAGCAACAGACGACATTCGAACCCTACTGGACAATGGAGACACAGTCGCCCTCATACTCCTCGACCTCTCCGCAGCCTTCGACACAGTCTGCCACAGCACCCTTTTACAGCGCCTCAGAAACATCGGAATCCAAGGAAAGGCACTGGAATGGATCACCTCGTTCCTCTCCGGAAGAACCCAGAGAGTCCGCCTCCCACCATTCAAGTCCGAGGCCTCTGAAATCATCTGCGGCGTACCACAAGGATCCTCACTCAGCCCCACCCTCTTCAACGTATACATGAGCCCCCTCGCGACCATCGCCCGCCAACACAACCTCAACATCATCTCTTACGCGGATGACACTCAACTGATCCTTTCTCTCACCAAGGACCCCAGCACCGCCAAAACTAACCTACACGAAGGAATGAAAGAAGTCGCCGAATGGATGAAACAAAGCCGTCTGAAACTGAACTCAGACAAAACAGAAGTCCTCATCTTAGGTAAATCCCCCTCTGCATGGGACGACTCCTGGTGGCCGGAAGCCCTCGGAAAAGCACCCATCCCGACAGACCACGCACGGAACCTTGGCGTCATCCTGGACTCTTCACTTTCAATGAACAGACAAGTCAGCGCCGTATCCTCATCCTGCTTCAACATCCTTCGCATGCTCAGAAAAACATTTCGCTGGATCCCCACCGAAACAAGGAAAACAGTCACCCATGCTCTGGTCACGAGCCGACTGGACTACGGAAACACCCTCTACGCAGGTACCACCGCCAAACTACAGAAGAAACTACAACGAATCCAAAACGCCTCAGCCAGGCTCATATTAGACATCCCACGCAACGAACACATCTCTGGTCACCTTAAAGACCTCCACTGGCTACCCGTCAACAAGAGGATCACTTTCCGACTGCTTACCCACGCACACAAATCACTCTATGACATCGGACCAGACTGCCTCAACTCTCGACTGTCCTTCTACACCCCCTCCCGCCAACTTCGATCTTCCAGCCAAGCATTCGCCACTGTCCCTCGCATCAACAAAACCACCATGGGAGGCAGATCCTTCTCATACCTGGCTGCCAAAACATGGAACTCACTCCCCGCTTACCTTCGCCTCACCCAGAATCACCTAGCATTCAGAAAACAACTTAAAACGTGGATATTTGACAAATAACCCCCCTCCCCTCCCCAAGCGCCTTGAAACCCTCTGGGTATGTAGTGCGCTATATAAAATTTTATGACTTGACTTGACTTGACTTGACTCCTTACTGGTTCACCACCCTTCTACCCTTATAGTTGTTGTCCTGACCCTGCCTGTAGGAAATCCTGAAGACCCTGGGCGCCTGTTCTCATCTGGTCCCAGTGAAGAGAGTGGGTGAGAGAGGTCGCACTGGAGTGAAGCTCCCTCCACTGCCCAGTGAAGAAGAAGGGGGTCCTGGTGCAGATTTAGAGTGAGAGTTTCCTGTCTGCCTTAGTCAGAATCCACAAGAACAGAGAGCATAGGAGGACTTATCAGACTTCAAATAGAGTTTCCCCCACCCCCTGTGGTTGCCTCTGGTGTTAACTCGCCTCACCAAGGGACATGGGATCTTCCTGGTTGGGGCTTGGAATCGAGTGCCCGGCGCGGAGTTGCTAAGGGAAACTGTCCATGTGGTGAAGGCAGCCCCTATTTCTCTACTCCTGGTGGCTGAGGCGGTGAGATTGTGTGAGAAATCCCAACCCCGACTGCTCGGCGCGGGGGGAACTATTCGTGAGGGAAAGGCTGCCCCATCTTGCTGTGCCCGTCGGCTGTAGCAGAGGGTTCGTTTAGTGAGGTTTTGCCCCAGGCACTGCGCAGGTCTGGCGGATTGAGTGCGGGACCCGGGGTGTGGGCGGACCCAAGGAGGAGGTTCCGGGCCGCTGAGGAGACTCCGAGCTCAAGACACTTCCCGCCCACGCATGCCCAGTACCTCCGCTTCCCTCTCGGAAGGCGGATATTTCATCAGTGACGAAGGCGGCCTGAAGGTGAGCATCGGCTCCCCGCCGCTGGTGTGCCCTCTTTCCCTGTCTCCGCTCTAACAAGGAGGAGCGCTTTGGAGTGGGAGAGGAGGGACAAGGGGCCGCGACGTCGGCCTGAGGAGACTGGTTCACTTTGTTTTCCCCCCAGCAAACGGAGACACCGGCCAGTGGGCCCAACACCAAACGAAGTAAGGAGAGGTTGTGAGGGGAAAGTTGGAGGCTTTAGAATCCGTTTCAAAGGAGCAAAGACTTCCGGTTGGCTATACAAGGATTGGGCTAGTACTGGGTAATGCCCATCAAGGTCCTTGAAAGGATCTTCTGAGACTCAATTTTGAATACAGGATGTTCCCCTTCTGTGAATAAATAACTATATTCCAACCCCCCTTTTGACAGCTCTGGTGAAGAACTTGCTTAGAGTAACTAAAGTGAGTGAGGCTAACCAATTCTTCTGGAGTCAAAGGTTGAGAGGGGGTAAAAGTATAAAACAATTCAGAGAAGTCAAGTCTAGCAAAGTTTAGAGACTAATGTAATGTGCTGTTAAGCTGAGAACCTGATTAATGACATAATTTGGCAACTTTGAAAATCTTAATAATGTCATGGGTAAATGTAATGTACTGAACTGTGATTTCTGAAGACAAGAGAGCAAAGAATATTTTTATAAACAAGCTCGTATTTTTCCAAACATTGGTGTAGTGTCATTTTTGGGTGATATTGCATTTAATTACTGCTGGGTGGTTTGCAACCTTTACACATGTGCCTCTGTTAATATTGTCTTAGCCTAGGCCAGGCTACCCTAGGTGACCTGACATCATTAGGTTCCAACATGCTGCCTTACAGAGATCTTTGTTAAAGCTCATAAAGTGAAAGAATCATAACTAACAAAAATGCTAAAAAGTGCTGGCAGCGGCACACTATGTTGCAATACAGAGTGAGACTGTGTCCTTGCATTCATTTGATCAACATATGGCGTATGTACGAGGGATATCGCCTCCTCTCCAGACAAAGCATTTTTTTTATTCAATATGACCAAATTGGAAGGAGCAGATTAATCCGTAATTCCTTTTTGACTAGGCTTACTACAAAAGCGCATGAAGGAGAGACAAACTTTATAAAATAATGGGACTACTCAAAATCAAGGGGCCAAAATCCAAACACAAAAGTAAAAGTAAATCCAGCTGTAAACACACTACGTCAACACTCTTAACGTGTATTATAGGAACCACCCACACGGTCACTAAGCTTGTGTCATCAGAAGACAAAATCCAAGTTGAACCGCTATTTAAGATAACCACATTAGGGTTCAGGGTGCGTTTAGGTTTAGGGGTCCAGGGGTATTTTTAGGGGACAGGGTGAGTTTGGGTTTTGGGGTGCTGGGTTTTTTTTTAGGGGTTAGGGTGGGTTAGGGTTTTGGGGAGCAGGGAGTATTTTTAGGGTTCAGGGTGCCTTTAGGTTTAGTGGTGCTGGGGTATTTTTAGGGGTCAGGGTGAGTTAGGGGTTTGGGGTGCTGGGGTATTTTTTGGGTTCAGGGTGCGTTTAGGTTTTAGGGTGTTGGGGTATTTTTAGGATTCAGGGTGCATTTAGGTTTTGGGGTGCTGTAGCATTTTTAGGGGTCAGGATGAGTTAGGGTTTTGTGGTGCAGGGGTATTTTTAGGGTTCAGGGTGCGTTTAGGTTTTGGTGTGCTGGGGTATTTTTAGGGGTCAGGGTGAGTTAGGTTTTTGGGGAGCAAGGGGTATTTTTAGGGTCCAGGTTGCGGTTAGGTTTTGGGGTGCAGGGGGAATTTTTAGGGTTCAGGGTGAATTTAGATTTTGGGGTGCTGGGGCATTTTTAGGGGACAGGGTGAGTTTGGGTTTTGGGGTGCTGGGGTTTTTTTAGGGGTTAGGGTGGGTTAGGGTTTTGGGGAGCAGGGAGTATTTTTAGGGTTCAGGGTGCCTTTAGGTTTAGTGGTCTGGGGTATTTTTAGGGGTCAGGGTGAGTTAGGGGTTTGGGGTGCTGGGGTATTTTTTGGGTTCAGGGTGCGTTTAGGTTTTAGGGTGTTGGGGTATTTTTAGGATTCAGGGTGCATTTAGGTTTTGGGGTGCTGTAGCATTTTTAGGGGTCAGGATGAGTTAGGGTTTTGTGGTGCAGGGGTATTTTTAGGGTTCAGGGTGCGTTTAGGTTTTGGTGTGCTGGGGTATTTTTAGGGGTCAGGGTGAGTTAGGTTTTTGGGGAGCAAGGGGTATTTTTAGGGTCCAGGTTGCGGTTAGGTTTTGGGGTGCAGGGGGAATTTTTAGGGTTCAGGGTGAATTTAGATTTTGGGGTGCTGGGGCATTTTTAGGGCTCAGGGTCAGTTAGAGTATTGGGGTGCAGGGGGTATTTTTAGGGTTTAAGGTGCGTTTAGGTTTTGGGCTGCAGAGGGACATTTTAGGGTAGAGGGTAGTTTTGGGGTGCAAAGGGTATTTAAAGATTTTAGTGGAAATGGGCATTGGGGTGGTATGCATAATATAACATTTTTGGGGAGTACAGTTTATGCAATAGAAATGGGCAAATATGTGTTTTAGGCGGTAATTTATAAAAATTTTTTATATAAATTGATTAAAAAAAAAAATATATATATATATATATATATATATATATACGTGTATATATATATATTTATACCAGCTCCAATTTCCTAACAATACCCGTCCGGGTTTCGGAAAAACAGCACTCACGGGTACAGCAGTATATCAGCAAAGGGTTTTATTTAGAAAAAACGCGTTTCGGGAGTAAAATCCCTTTGTCAGTATTCACATCGGAAAACAATATGCGGCACCATTTTCTATGTTTGTAAAAGTAATGAAAACAAACAATGGACTTCGCCACAAACACAATATTGCGCGCCATCTTTAAGTATGTTATACTAACATTTGCCATAGGAAATTGCCAGTAGGTCGGTTTCATCATCAATAACGCCATGTATCGGCACAAATACATTCTCATATTTAAACCACACATAATGACTTATAGGACAAAATAAATCCAAGCATAATGGCCATGAGAAAATAGAACGTTGTAAAACACAACGCAAAAACCTTACAATGGCCACATTCTTATATGATCATATCAGGCAAAATCTTGCCGTGGATCAGGAATTGCAGCCTTGCACAATAAGATGTTATTGGAATTAATTGCATTTTGCGTTATTGATGATGTAACCGACCTACTGGCAATTTCCTATGGCAAATGTTAGTATAACATACTTAAAGATGGCACGCAATATTGTGTTTGTGGCGAAGTCCATTGTTTGTTTTCATTACTTTTACAAACATAGAAAATGGTGCCGCATATTATTTTCCGATGTGAATACTGACGAAGGGATTTTACTCCTGAAACGCGTTTGTTCTAAATATAACCCTTTGCTGATATACTGCTGTACCCTGAGTGCTGTTTTTCCTAAACCCAGCCGGGAATTGTTAGGAAATTGGAGCTGGTATTTTTCACGCGAACACCATCGCGTCACAGCACCCGCTTTCAAGAGTGACTCGTTTGTTTGGTGTAATTGGAGCTTGGATATATATATTTATATATATATATCACCATATACATATATTTATATATATAAATATGCATATGTATATATTTCAAATACAGTTACCTGAAAGACGAAGGCACCCACACGGCGTTGTTTTAACTTTTTAATTCAATATATATATATATATATATATATATATATATATATATAACTTAAGCACTTTCACACAGTTTATGCCTTCACCACGCATGCCTTTGTGTTGTAATGGCATGTTTGGTAAAGACATATGCGTAGTGAATGTTTGCGGTGTCATGATATGTCGGAGTAATATCACTAGCGTTATGAAAAATGCAGGTTGATGGTATGCAGGGTTTTCACCTGCAATATGACGTCAGCCGCATCCGTGACCCCGCATGCTGTCACAACGCGATCGTTATAACGACCGCGTTGTGACAACGCATACCATTACTCCGCAAGTCGTTACAACCAGAGGAGAAGTAACCTTCTGAAATACTATGCCTCTGAGAGATTTGAACCACAGAATAATTACCGCTTTCTAAACAAATTAAGAGGGTCGTTCACCATCCTAAACTAAAAAATAGCTCTACAGTAGAGCCTTATTTATACGAAAGTGATTTCATATAGATTGAACTTTAAAATAAATAAAAGGGAACTAAGTGTAGATAGATCGGCCAGGAAAAGCCAGGAGAGATTGCCAGAACTTCTGGGCCAAAAAAAGACAGACTTTAGGAAAAACAAAGGGTGGCCCTGTATAGGCCAGCACAGCAATTGACTTAATACCCAGGGCTGGAAACCCAGCCTGCTAATCTAGAAGATGAGGTCTCAAAAAGCGTTCTCAATTTGCTTGAGTGGTAACAGTGGGGCTGGGTGAAGATCATGGAATGGAATGAGCATCATCAACGCAAGTGAATAGAGCTAATGGACTAAGAGCTTAGAGGTGACTGGCACAGTCTTCAGAGATATGAAAGAAGCCGAGAGCAGGATTTAGCATTGGCTGATGTGTGTAATTGAAGACAGAGGTGGGTGCATTCACGTGGAACTGTTTCAGCCATGCACTCGCTTTATTTTTGATCTCGAATATGTAAACGTGTCCTGCTTGGTACATATTACTCTGTTATACGTTAAGCGCTTTAAATTCCTCTTTGCCAAGTTTGTGCTCTATAAATACCCCAAATAAAATACAGGAAATAGAAATAATATTTATTTTCATACAATGGCAAGCTGATATATATTTTAAGATAATCAAACGCTCAATTTTTTGGACAGGGAGTGGGCTGGAAGAACTCTTCATGCACATGTTTTCACAGTGGAAAAATCCTGGAGGTTTCCAAGAGCTGTGCTCAGACGTCTTGTGAATGACTAACAAATCTCCAAACTCAGGGATCACATAAAGGAGCTGATCTGGTAAGTGCCCCTTTGCGTAACAGGCCCAAAGCGCTGTGAGACTTATTTACATGCCCATTGAGCCGCAGGTGCAACACTTTTTTTGACACACCGGCCGCGCAATGGGCTTGCGCATATTAAGAACGGCACATAAAGTCACCATGTGATACTTTTCATAGCCTTGTAAATATGAGCCCCTTTCATGCATTACTCTGTCTGAAAGGGGCATTCCAAAGGGTGTTGCTGTGGGTGTTCCCTAGAAATTTCTCCTCGTTTATTTCACTTTCTATGTGTGCTGCAGAAAGAGGAAAATGCCATTCATTATTGTTTTTGTGCAGGTAGGTGTCCCTTCCTGCACAAACACAATCCTCCTTGCAGTGCAGGCATACTCGATGCAAGGGTGCCTGTGCTGGTGCATTGCAGCCAATTGTGCGTCAGCGCAGCGGGAAGCACAGGCATGCGTCACATTGTTGTCCCTATGTTTTGAAAAAAACGCATCACGGAGTAGCTAAATGGCTTGCGGCGTTGCGCTGCATTATTTTCTTGTAGATGAGGTCCTATGTCCCTCTTAGAAAAGTGCCCACAAAGACACCAGCGGCCAGTGCCAAAACATGATATATTATTTGAAATGTACCCACGTCTCAGGTGAGCAGTAAGCCCAGTCCAGTTTCCAGGCTAAAAACATGCAATTCTGTCACACCTGAAAGTGGAAGACTATAAACATTAGGAAAGCATGTGCGCGTTAACCATGCATGCCAAAAACGTGTGTACAGAAACACATGTATGACAAGGATATATAAGTATATGTTATTAATTAGACTTTGTCGCGCAGACCGCATTTAGGAGGCTACTGCCAAGACGGCACATGGACGGGCTCTCTTAGAAGGCCTAAATGCATATTAGTGGGGTAGCATATTTTAAAAAAACACCAGTTTTTTTATGCACTACAATTTAAAATTCACAAATAGCAGGTATTGTGCAACTCTGAAATCCGTGGTACAGACCCATATGATGACATGTAATAGACAAATAAACAAAGCTGGGTAAATTTTCCATTCTCTCCTAAACATTCATTTAGGATCCTTGGGTCCAAACTCCTGGTTCATTGGATCCTTTTGTCTCTCTGAAGTCTTCTATAGCACTGAACCTTCTAGGCACTCTGATCCTCCAACCTCAAATACGTTAAACCCACTGTCTCACTGACACCTAGCAGATATCACCAAGCCTGGCACACAGTCGCGGCCGCCGCCTACCTAAAGTGGTAGGGCGGCCGCGGGTGGAGAGGGCGGTGGGTTGGGGAGTGAAGGGGGGGAACAAAATATACGTAAAAAAAGACTTACCTACCACTCAGCTCCTGCTGCTGCCTCACTGCTTATCTCGTCGCCGTCGAACCGGAAGGGGATGGTGCCACAGGGTACAGGCTCCACACCGAATCCAGATGCTGCTCTCATGAAGTCATCAAGATTGGTCTGAGCGGCCTTGTTTGCTGCTCAGACGGTGTATTGGAGCAGCCACTGCCCATACAGGTAAGAGCGGTTGGGCGGTGGGGCTGGGGGAATTTCGACACCCGATGATGAGGGAAAAATGAATAAGTAATTAATTTTCCCTCATTGTAGTCGTCTGTCGAAATCCCCCACCACCCGGCCTCACTGCCCCACCGCTCATATTTATAGGTGCTGCAGCTGCATTAGAGCCTGTGCTGTTTCTCCAACCCTGCTGTTTAACACAGCAGGGTTGGAGAATCATAAGTATGCATGTGTGTTTGTTCGGCATAGGACAGCCAGCCATGAACACATGTGCACTTATAAGTGCATAGTACTCGCCCCTGACTCGACCAGGCCCCACCCTGACCTATACGTAATGTATTGCGGGGCTCAGGCAGCATAAATAAAATGATAATAACAAGGGGCCCGATTCACAGAACTAACTTAAGACAAAAATCCTAAATTTACTACTTTTGGTATTCACAGAAGTTAGGATTTTGTCTTAAGTTTGTCTTAAGACAGACTTAAGACAGACTTAAGACAGACTTAAGTTAGGATTTTGTCTTAAGTCTGTCTTAGGTCTGTCTTAAGACAAACTTAAGACAAAATCCTAACTTCTGTGAATACCAAAAGTAGTAAGTTTAGGATTTTGTCTTAAGTTAGTTCTGTGAATCGGGCCCATTGTCTTATCATCACTTTTTTGATTACCTTCTAGCACAGGCTTTGGGGCGGGGCTCCTCTGCCATTACAGAGGAGCCCCGCCCCTGGTGGCACATTCTTGGCACTAACAAAGCTCCTTACCAGCAATAAATTCAGTTGCGCAATATCTGCTATTTATGGATTTTGCAATCTGAGTTTTTGAGCTGTCATTCAAGAAAGCTTCTGTCAACTCTCAGGAGCAGCAAGGTGTAGTAATGTTCACTTACACGAACTGGCAATGGAGCTATTCTCTTCAAATTAACACCTGTGCATGACTGCCTGCACAGTGGGCCAGAAAGAGGAATGTGATCACGTAGATTACATAAATCCAACAATCTCTTCTTTTGTCACATGTGGAAGTGCTCAGATTGAGAACTGGAAACCGATTTCTGCCATTTGTTTACAGATTAGGTACGGCTAAACACACAAAGTGGTCCAGTTCACCAGAAAATTGTAAATTCTGCATTCGTAGATTGGCCTGACAGTGTGGTTTTGGCAATTTTCACAATACTCTCTAGCATACACAAAGGATGCTTACGTTTTTCTGCAATGTTTTTATGTTATTTTTTGTTGTAATCCTGCATGTGCAGAGAATTTGCACAGCACATAATACAAACTCGCAAAATTAGGAGAAATGTAAAAAAAAAGACATTTAATTTTTCGATTTCCCTTTACATGGAAACTCTTCTTTCATGAACAGTCTATTCTTGCCCAATGCCCTCGGTGAAAATGGGCGTTTGTCAAATGCATGTCCTGCTCCACTTCCGCCTGGTTTATTTAGGTGTAAATTTAGATGCACCAGTGTGAAAAAGGCATTAAAAAGATTGTTGAATTTTCTCAAAGTTACCACTTTGGGTGTTCCTTGTTCTTTGTATGGATCCCCTTGACCAAGACTGGTCCTCAACCTGCCAAAACACTGCCACATCTCCCAGCACCTGCACACACTCCACTGGCTCCCTGTCGAGGCGAGAATCACCTTTAAGATGCTCACCCACGCACACAAGGCCCTCCACGGCACCGGACCAGCATACCTGAACAGCCGGCTCAAATTCCACGCACCCCAAAGGACCCTACGATCAGCCCAGCTCTCCTATGCCGAGGTCCCCCGCACCAGACAGACCAGATCGGGAGGCCGCTCCTTCTCCTTCCTCGCGGCCAAAGCATGGAACGCCCTTCCGCTCCACCTCAGACAGACAACATCGCTCCCCATCTTCGCAAGAAACCTCAAAACCTGGCTCTTTGACAGACCCTCTCCTTGATGGAATGGAACCTGCACCCCCCCACCCCTAGTGACTTGAGACCCTTACGGGTGAGTAGTTGCGCTTTAACAAACTCCTGATTGATTGATTGATTGATGGCTCTGAGATTGCCCTCTTAAACTCATTATGGGGTATATTGATCAATCTTTCATGCAGCGCAATGCACCAAGCCACCTATAACTTTTTACTGCGTATTCCTGTCCTTTCCTAGTGCTGGTGTACTTTTGATTGCCTGGAGCCAATGCAGGCACCCTTGCATCATGTTGTAAGGATGCGTGAGTTGGAGACATGATGGTGAGCAGCCTTTACAACGCGGGCATTACCACGCGCTGCCATTACTACGCTGCTTTCACAATGCAAGTTGTTACAACGACTTGCGCTGGAGGGCGCTGTTGGATAGGGAATAGTTTAATTTTCTATTCCAACACCTTCCCTACTGTAACGTGGGCTGGAGTTGGAATAAAAAATTAAACTATTCCACTATCCAACGCTTACAGCGCAAGTCGTTGTAACGACTTGCGTTGTAAAAACAGCGTTGTAATGGCACGCGTGGTAATAGCCAGCGTTGTAGTGACATACAACCAACATGATTGTTTTTGTGCAGAAAGGATACCTTCCTGCACAAAACACAATCCTGAAAGGTATTTTCCCACATGTGCTGCATTTGAAAGAGGAAAAAAAGAGGAGGAATAAAGATATTTTTCCTCATTGCGCCTCACTTCGGGAGATGCAGCATTTTGACACATTCCCAGGTCTATCACAAGGCATGCAGGGCCTAGAGTGACATGATAAATCTCACTTAGGTTTTGTGTCTCCCTTGTGCACCCTTGTGTGGCTCAAAGGCGACGCAACACCTTGATAAATATGCCCATTATGTGTATGGTGGCTCGGTATGATATGAGGGGATAAAGTTGCGCTGTACAATGAATGGTCTAGTGTTTCTGGATCTGAAAATGCAGGTTCCAGAAATAATGGACTAGGTTAAACCATAAATGAATCAGAACCTCTGCATTTTTGAGTTATTTCTCTGTATGCAAAAATATACCTGCCCCCAGGGCTCAAATAGTAAAAGAATGAGTTCCAGTGACCAAAGCTGTGCTCAGAAGCCTCAGTCGGCGCTACTAAAAATCAGCGTGCCAAATACCACAACTGTCTAGTGTTGAATTTTAATTTCTAACACTTACAGTCTTAAAAAGCTACAAGAGTTAGAAATGCAGCGCTCTGCAGTTCCAGCCTTTCCATCTATCTCACAAAGGGGCGTATTATCTAGGAAGTGGCGGTGAGAGGCGTCAGCCTCCTTGGCTTAATGCCTCTCATCGCCACTTCGGAAACGCAAGGCTGCACCATATTACCTAGGATGTCATGCAGCCTCGCGTTTCCAACTTTGCGCCAAGGCAGGAACCCTTGCACCAAAGTGCAAGTGTGTCTGCGAGCAGGGAGGTTTGTTTATGTACAGGAAGGTGTCCCTTCCTGTACATAAAGACTAAACTAAACTTCTTTTTATTTTCTTGTTCAAAAGGTCTGTCTTTTTTTTTGGGAGAAGAAACACATTCTACAAAGTCTCAACAACAACATTCAGAAGAAGAAACAAAGCTTATCTACTTCTATGGGTTACAAGAGGACTGGAAATAGAAAGGGGTGAGTTGTTTATGATAATGCAGACTTGTGGCTTGATGTCACCTGAGAGCACCCACCCTCCCATCAGTCAGCAGTATTAACATCTGTGCACTGCATAGTTACTAGTCACCACTAAGAAGGAATACTACCTACAACAATCAATGGAATACAGACAATGTGTTAATATTATGCAAACTGCAGTTCTGTCCAGTCCTTAAACCAATGACTCTATCCTTTGAAAGATAAGTAGTATACCTGCAGAAATAACAAATCTGATCTGAACGCTTTAGTTGCTGTGGTACCCTCCTTCAACTCAATGCCAAATATTATGGTGGTAACCATATAGCTGGCTCCCTCCTAGATCGTTATTTAAAATAGCAGCCCGTCCCGACGTTTTCCAGGTATGAATTGCTGCCGGCCAGTAGTATATTGTTTTGTAGGATTTTGTTTTGATAGCATTTCTTATCTGTGACACGCCTGTGAAATGCTCCGATTCACAGTGCACTGCTGATGCACTTAAGGGTGCGCGTTCAGTAGTGTGTGAACTCGAGTTTCCCTACTTTATTTTTCCTTGCAAGATTATATAGCACGAACTCGACAACATGGCATGACCACAATTTACATTACAGATGAACACATTCATTTGTGGTAGGCACGGGGAGACAAAGTGATTTGCCTGGAATCACAGGATGTTGAGCTGATGCCGAGATTCGAACGTAGCTCCCCAGCTCTAAAGTTCGCAATTCTAGAACTTGTGGTGGGGGGTGTGTCTAAAAGTGTATGTCGGTGCTGGCCATCAATGAGAGAGACTTGTGCATTTTTCAAATCGGTGGTTAAAAAATATGAGTATGTTGCTGGAGATGTGGGCCGCCGTGCCACCAATGTACTTTCCGGGGGAGGGTAAACACCCATTATTCCACAACTTTCTTTCCGCATACCATTACTCCGCATACTTTGATTACGAAAGTACCATGACTCCGCAATACCATTATAACGCATGGCATTACATTTTATATGCTTTTACCACGCATACATTTACAACGAAATTCGTTGTAAATGCATGAATGGTAAAAGCATGTTTTTAAATTTTTTTGGATAAGGTAAGTATGGATATAGGGGTATATGTTTTGGGGTACTGAGGTATATGTTTTGGGGTGTTTGGGTATTTTAAGGGTTCAGATATAGTTTTGGGTTATGAGGTACAGGGGTAGTTTTAGGGTTTAGGGATAGGTATGGGTTTTGGGGTACAGGTGTATTTTTAGGGTTCAGGGCTAGTTTTGGGTTTTGGGGTATAGGGGTATTTTTAGGGTTCAGGGGTAGGTTTGGGTTTTGGGGTACAGGGGTATTTTAAGGGTTCAGGGCTAGGTTTGGGTTTTGGGGTACAGGGGTATGTTTAGGGTTCAGGGCTAGGTTTGGGTTTTGGGGTACAGGGGTATTTTAGGGTTCAGGGGTAGGTTTGGGTTTTGGGGTACAGGGGTATTTTAAGGGTTCAGGGCAAGGTTTGGGTTTTGGGGTACAGGGGTATTTTAGGGTTCAGGGGTAGGTTTGGGTTTTGGGGTACAGGGGTATTTTTAGGGTTCAGGGCTAGCTTTGGGTTTTAGGGTTACAGGGGTATTTTTAGGGTTCAGGGGAAGGTTTGGGTTTTGAGGTACTAGGGTATTTATAGGGTTCAGGACTAGGTTTTAGGGTACAGGGGTATTTTAGGGATAGGTTTGGGTTTTCGGGTACAGGGTATATTTATAGGTTTAAGATGGGTTAGTGTTTAAGGGTGTTGGGGTATTTTAAGGAGTAAGGGTGGGTTATGATTATGGGGTGCAGGGGTATTTAAAGGGAGCAGGGTGGACACCCGGAGCTGGAATGTACAGAACCTGGGAAGAAAAAACAATGAAATATTGGGCACAATGCTCGCTTTTTTTTTCCGTAATCCCCCGCCCCGCACACGCCCACGCCCCCAGCACACACCCACAGCACACGATATGAGACATGGCATGAAGGGCGGAACGTCCCACACGCCCCCAGCGTTTGTCACGCCCCCAGCACACGCCCACAGCACAACGCAGACACGCCCACAAGGGACTACTTTGCTGGCACGGTTCTTTTACCTTTTAAATGTATATGGTGGGCGTCTGCATAGCCTATGTCCTTCTGCTGCAACTACCCTTTCCAACGCTGTATTGGGTGTTGTGATTGGTGCTGTGGTTCCTGAGATTACCCGCCTCAAAGGTTTGGGCTCTCTCTTTATTATATTAGTATAGATATAGATGTAGAAATGAGAAGACAGAAATCAAATCCATTTTTAATCAGTCTGACGATAAGCTATTCAGGGACCATGATATCGCAGCATGCTAGGCTTCTTATTATAAAGGTTTTTACACTCCAGACACTACACCATCAGAGGAGTCCCTTAACACGTTTTAAATGTAGAATCTCTTCACCTATGTATCTCTCATTTTACAACAACCACCCCAAATTGAAGAATTACACTCTTCCGTAAGAACTCTTCCTAAAGGTAAAGCACCTGGCCCTGACAGCTTCACAGTTGAATTTGAGCTTCACTTTGCTCAGCTTTCAAGATTGTGACTTGTGTACCATATTTCTTTTAACCTGCCCACGGTTGGGGCCCTTTTTGGAGGCAATTTTTGTAGATATAGAGCTGGCAATCGGGAAGAGGGTTCAGCCCGATGCAGAGGCTGCTCTGTTTTGATTATGTAACAAAGGCTGAAGAAGTTTCTCGATTCATTTCTTGTACTGTAGCCCGTTCTTTAATTCCTCAGAATTGGAAATCTAGTGATGTTCCCTCTCATTTGAAGTGGTTTAATAAAATGAAAAGGACACAAAATTTCAAAGAAGCATATGCAAGACGGGTGGGAGCCATTAAGAGATTTGAAAACAATTGGAAGTTTTTTAGTAATGCAGAAAAGCTAAAGGAGGGAAATTAACACTCGATATTGATGCAGAAGTTGTAGCAGTTATTGTGATTAAGAGCACTAGCACTTTTTTTGCTGTAGCACTTTAGAAACACTAGCACTTTTCTCTGCTGTTGCACTTTAGAAGCATTAGCACGTTTTCTTGCTGTTGCACTGTATTGCATGTTTTTGCACATTGTCAAGCCATAGCTTTTTAAATCTTGTCATGGAAAGAAGAAGCTATTGTACCTTTGTAAAGAATGGTTTCAATAATTATTTTAATCTTAATATGTATATCATGTACTTAATGCTCAAATGCTCAATAAAAAAAAATGTTTTAAAAAGATCGTGGCCTGTCGTCCCATCTTTTGATTAACACAGATGTAAATGTTTTGTCAATGCATTAGCATGTCGATGAATTCCTATAGTGCCTGACCTCATAGATGTTCATCAAACCGGGTTCATCCCTAATAGAAATGTTGCAGATCATTCCTGAACTTTTCTGAACATCATCAACAAAGCTCACAAAGTCCAGGATCCCTTACCAGCATTATCTCTAGATGCAGAAAAGGCTTTTGATAGGGTAAATTGGTGTTTCTTAATGAAGGCTCTGAAATGGCACGTCTTGGTCCGAATTTTATCCAACTTATCTCTCTGCTTTATTCCTCCCCTCACTCTTCAGTTATAACAATGGTATATGATATCCTTACTTCCCTCTCAGTAGAGGAACGCGTCAAGGGTGTCCCCTGCACCCCTTAATATTTGTTTTAGCCTTTAAGCCTTTTCCTCACCAATTCGTACCTCCAATGACTTTACAGGATTCAAAACTAAAAATACACACATCAAGTGTACAGCTTATGTAGATGATTGATATTCTCCTCTTTATGTCTTGTTCAGATCATTCTCTTCCTGCTTTTTTCAGGAAATTGACCTCTACTCTGACGTATAAGCCAAATGCAGATCAAACTGAAGTTTTACTGTTGAATAAACACTGCCCTAAAACTATCTCTGAAGCTGCAGGCCTTGCCTGGAACTCTTCCAAGATTAAATGCCTAGGCATTTGGTATGGCACCACCCTTAAAGAAACACTCAAAATTTGTCATCATAAAATCCTTATTCGATTGTAAGCATAATCATAAAAGAAAATAAAACCATAAATACATCAGCATAAAAAATAATTTAAAATTTAAATACATTAATATACAGATTAGAAATGCAGCTTTAGGGCCCTAACCAGAAGAATCAGGCCTGGAGCACCTAGATCTTACAGCAGCACGCAAAAAACCTGAAACAAGAATATATAGGAAGTAGTTGTAAACATATGAGTGCCGGGCGGGCTTGGGCAAAATCCATAGCTTTCAGAATTGGTAAAAGAAAATGCACAACAATACAAAATGAAGGGTATCCCGTGGAGACACATTGTCGCAGCCACAGGGCCATAATGCGCCTTGGCTGAAGCAGCCAATCGGAAAGGTTAATAGGTGATGTAACAATTTAAACCTAAATTGAGACACCACAAATATGTCATTATTGTTGGCTAACTAGGAGAGATTAAGTTCCATGCCCTGCACCGACTTTAATAATAAATGCCCTCGGACCATAGGTTTTCCCAAATCCTGCTGTTCATGCTGCATGAAGACACTTGCAAAGAATAGATCTATTAGCCATTTTTTCTCAACAAATGCTGATTATAAAACATGTCTGGCCTCTCTAGGCTAGTTAAAGTAGCCTTTACATATGCTAGCCAGGGGATTTTATACATGTTGTTAAGAGATAAGCAATCCAACAAAATCGACTTAATAAGCTGTAAACCTACTTATAAACACAAAGATGGGTGGGAAGGAGAAACAAAGCCAAATAAAGACAGTATAGGAAAAATAGTTAATATTGAAAAAACTGCCCTCACTACCACACAAATGTGTGTGACATGCTTCATCATCGGGTCTGCATACAATAGGCCCCCGCGTAGCCACGCTGGGGGCGGAGCATAGGGAGGGGGAACACTAAACACACGTCAGAACACACATAAGGACAAACGCAAGAGTGACTAACAATAATCACAAAAGAAAGTGTTACCCTTTCAAGACTGGGTTACAGATAGACAAAATAGTGCAGTAAGGAAGTGCTCATTAAAACTGGCTCATGGATACCTGTGGAAACCCTTTACTAGTAGGTTCCCGGCCAGGATTAAAAAATAGGTGAAGGATGGACAATGTTTAGGCAGGAAATTAAGATCCTAAAACAGACCCCCTTTGAACTGCGGTGGTCAACATGTTTCGACCATCT
This sequence comes from Lissotriton vulgaris, assembly GCF_964263255.1. NCBI lineage: Eukaryota > Metazoa > Chordata > Amphibia > Caudata > Salamandridae > Lissotriton > Lissotriton vulgaris. Next base: position 1,179,485,486 of record NC_141697.1, read on the forward strand.
TTAAGTGCCCTCTCTTTAATGGGTCACTGTGGTCTTCGTCAGGACAGTCAACCTGTCCCAGTCCTAACCCACCTCTTACGTTACTTAGGCATATTTAGAGGCAGCCCACGTGGAGGGACTTCCACCAGCATGGAACAATATTACGAGTCTATTTTGTCATAAGGCTCGAACTGGCGACAGGCGGGTAGGTTTCCAAAGAGCAAAACTGTTCCGTAGGGAAGGACCGACACCTCTCGTGCCCGCTCACTCAGAACCTACTAGTAAAGGGTTTCTACAGGTATCCACGAGCCAGTTTTAATGAGCACTTCCTTACTGCACTATTTTGTCTATCTGTAACCCAATCTTGAAGGGTAACACTTTCTTCTGTGATTATTGTGAGTAACTCTTGCATTTGTCCTTATGTGTGTTGTGACGTATGTTTAGTGTTCCCCCTCCCTATGCTCCGCCCCCAGTGTGGCTACGCGGGGGCGTATTGTAAGCAGACCCGATGATGAAGCATGTCACACACATTTGTGTGTGAGTGAGGGCATTTTTTTTCATTATTTTTCCTATACGGTCTTTATTTGGCTTTATTTCTCCTTCCCACCCCTCTTTGTGTTTATATGTGAATTATAGGGGTTTCGGGGTGGTGGAGTGTAATAATTGACCCTCTCCCCTCCTTTGTGAAGCGAAGCTGTAAACCTACGCTAGTCAATATCCTAACCCAACAGTCTAAGAGCTATAAGATTACTAATGTATCTCAGACCCAGCTCCTTGGTCACCTGAGAATGCTGGAGTGCTTTACGGCACCTGCCTGTGGCCCCACACTTCCCTTCCATATAACACCTTAGAGATGCACTTAGACTGATAAAGTTTAATTAAGGTAGCTGGTGGCCACAAGCCCAGCCTCTGGGCAAAGTTGGCAACCCCACCTATGGTCTTGGTCAAATCACAGATCTTGTCCTCAACCAGGGGCTTCCAGTTCAATTTGGCTTCAAATAATACCCCCGGGTAAGGAAAAGTTGGGACCTTAGCTAGAATATGATTCCCAACCCTGAAAGTTTTAGAGCGTGTGGACAGAGGGCCCGTTACAAAGACATATGACTTAGAAAAATTAACAGTCAGGTGTAAATTATCTATATAGGTGGTGAACCTGTCCAACAAGGACTGCAAACCCACCGCAGTGTGTGCTGTAAGCACTGCATTGTCTGTATATAATACCAGCATTTGTCTTGTACCTTCTCTTGGGCAGTCCACCTGCACTGATACCACGGCTTGTTCCAACCCATTAATATAAAGGGTGAAGAAAAAAGGTGCGAGTATACAGCCCATGCAAATTCCCCTGCTAGTGACAAAAGACTCCATAAACTCCATCCACTGAGAATGCCTTTCCGTAGCTGAGGTGCTGGCATTGAGATTCGAGAGGAGAGAAATAATTTCTTGGTCCACCCCCATCGAGAGAAGCAAATCTCAGAGCTTACTACAATTTACCCTGACAAATGTAGACGTGAGGTCCATGAATGCTAAAGGCTGTGAATCAGAATGAACAACGGTGAATTTGTTTATAAGTAGGTGTAGACTGATACACTGATCAGTGGTTGACCTACCAGCACAAAACCATATTAGATCTCGGACAATATGTTGTTCTCGTCTGCCCACAATAAGAGCCTGTTTCAAAAGATCCTCCCAAGCACTTTAACAACAGCATCTATAAGCGATATTAGACCGTAGCACTATGGATTATCCTTGTCCACCTTTTAAAAAATCGGTACAATGATGCAGAAGACCACGAAAGTGGACACTCGTCCCTAATTGCAGCATTTAAAACCAAGGCTAAGACAGGCCCCCATACTTCAATATTATCTCGAAATTGGTCATAGGGAATACCATCAGGGCCTAGGGTTTTATTGCTAGATAGGCCCAAGATAACTTGGGAACATTTTAAGGGTAAAGACCAGGTTAGCTCTCCCCAATGTAAAGCGTGTTTGGTCCACCATACCATCTTGGAAGCTTACATTTTATACACCCTTAAAGTAAACCACCCACTGCTGTTCTGAAATATGATGGCACAAAGCAGGACCTGATGGCTCAGTAAAAAAAGGTTATTAATTACCCGCCAAAAGAGAGCGGTATCTTTCAATTTGCACGCCTGGGTGTAGTCCTCCAAAGCAGCCTTACACAACATATGTTTATGTTTCATAAGAGTCATTTTATAGTCTTTCCGACATTTAAGAACAAGCTCTTAATCTCTAGGGGACTGTTTAAGAGCAACTTTCAGGAGGTGAAGACACTTAGAACAGACTTGGTCAAACCATCTGGGGTGATCAGAGTTAGACTTAGTTGCTGGAACCGTAAGCAGGACTGAGACCTTCTGTGCAATCCCTGTCAATGTATATAAAATCTCCTCATTCAAGACACCCGGATCCAGACAAGTGGAGATCTCCTGCCTGCACTCGCTAAAGAGAGACAAATGTAATGCCTTGGGGGACACAAGAGACCATTTTAGCCTTTTCCCTTGATCTACGATGGTGGGCGCAACCTGTGTCGCTGGTATTGGCTGGACCCTCCACCTACCACCCCCAATACATAATCCCAGAGGATTCTGATCACTAAAGGGGCTGTGCATTATGTTAAAACTTGAAATAACCAAAAATAAAGGTTCTGATACAAAAATAAAATCTATACTAGAAGCACAACCCTTCCCTTTGAATGTTGGGGGCTAATTGAGTTTCCAGCTTTTCTAGAGCAAAGACCAACATATAAGTATGGAAAAAAGTATAAAGTGCACTGCCTTCGGGCGTATGTGCCATATGGAGACCCTCCTCAATCATGAATCTCGAACTCACATTGCCAGGATATAGCAGGCTAGCACATAGATGACAATTAAATTCACCTACCAATGCAAGCTTCTTCCGTCCCGAGCCCCACCCATCTTTAGAATTAATGGCCGAACATAAACTATGGAAATTAAATAACCCACTTGAAGATGACTTTACATTATAGAAATTAATCAAAACAATCGATGTAGATCCCAGAGCAAACAATTTAAGGGCCTGAAATAAATGTTAGTCCCATTTTAAATCTTTAACATATCTATAGAGATCTAATGTCACAAAGATCACCAGACTGCCCTTTGCTCTTCCCGATGCTGTTGCTACAGCTGAAACAAAGTAGGTTTTATATAATTCAATTGTATCTCTAAAACAGTTTTACGCCTGTTGGTGATTAGGATCATGTAAAACTTACTGTACCAACATTAAGAATATGTAAATGCGAAACGCTCTGATACCCTCTTGGGTCATATCCGCGCTATACAAAACACCAAATAAATAAAGAAATACAATTAATAATTATCTAATTCCCAGGTTTCCTGTAAAAAAAATCACCTGGTAACAAACTGCACCTAGTTGTTATCGTTAAACTTTACAGACAAGGTAGCAATGTTCCAGGACAACAACCCCAATGCCTCCTCATTTCGACAATTGATATACTGATAAGCCGCCAGGGATGCAGCCAAGACTAGTTGAATCTCAGTGACTGGGAGTCAATCAATAGAATCTAAATGACTCAAGGGAGCAAACCTATTCTTCACAGGCACGGGAAAGGGCCAACTGGACACTGTATGGAAAAACCAGGACACATTGAACCACATTTTCATGTGACCCATGGGGTGTAACATACAATATCTGGCTTGTAGAAGAAACCTAAGGGAGTGCCTTGATACCTATCTGGATTGGACACTTGTTAAAACCAACCATGGTTATGATGCACACTGCTAGATGAGGATTATTAAAATTACCCATTATGCAGTCACCTGTCCATCTCTCTAAACCTGGTCTGAGCCCACCCACCCTCCTGACCATGATAATTGAATCATAAATTTCCTTTCCTATAACAGTGTGCACCCTACGACAGTACACTACCTTGTTCTTCAATTTCCTCAAAGGTTTCTGGCATTGGGCTTTTAAGAGGAGGGATATTCCCCAGTACTATAACATAAGGAGTTGCTTCTGGCGGGAAATTTATCACTACTTCCGGCTGGGGGACAAATAGATGTAGGACATCAGGGAGACATGTTAGGGGATTGCTAGCCATAGGTTTTATCAGGGACGGCTATCAAACACCTGGCTGAATGTAACAGTAAGGCGGCAGCCTTTACCTGGCACAATTCAGGGCATTAAAGCTTTGCTGCATCACTGAAAGCACCCTCCCTCCAGCCAGCTGTCTCAAATTCTCATGAAGAACATCTAAGGCCTTTAATTGATCTCCCAGCTGCCCAATACTCAAACTTAATTTGGTTGTTTTATCGGGCAAACGCCCAATGTTTTCTCTGAAATAGTTTCCATTGTATCTCTCATGGTGGGGCCGTCTAGATACAGTTAAAATGGTACTTTTCCCAATTAGTAATGTCTTTCTCATGATGCTTTCTATATGTATACTCAAGAGTTTCTTTGGATCAATTGACAACATTCTCTTAAAATTTCTTTGACATGATGAACCCCCTGGTATATCTTTATCAAAATGAAAACTTCCCAAATCCCTAGGGGGGTGTTAATTTTCCTGATATTATTACCTAAAACCGAGCTTCTGGCATCATGCGATTGCAAATATATCGATCTCCAATGTCTAACACTCCTCAGAAGCTGTAGTTCTCACTGGAACAGGCTATGCTCTCACCCTTTTCGTACAACCACATTCTTTTTATGTCTAATCCTCCCAAAGTTTGGCTCCCCAATACTGTCTCTAATGCTTGTACCCACCTGAAATCCTATTTTGCTTTAACCCTTTCACCCGTTGATCAATTTTTCAACAGCCCTATTTGGTACAATAATCTCCTTAAGAAACAAGGAAGGACTTTATGTTGGAAGTCATGGATGAATAAAGGCATTTTACTTATCTCTCAATATACAATTCAGGCTCCCCTATTCCATTTTCTGAGTCATCACACACACCCTCCCACCCCATGTGCACTCCCAATTCCATGAACTTTGTAACCTGGTTCAAACCACTCCTACACAGAACTTCCCTTCTGATTCCTTTCATTCTTGCGCATCTCCTCACTCAATTCCACACTCCATACAACGTAAAGTAACGTACATTTGTAAACTATTGAGAACGCCTGATCCAGACAGGACTAAAACACCTATGGAGACACTAAGCGAAACAGAGATTGGTTTCGCTTGGCCATCCTCTGTGTGGGACAAACTCTGGAGCAAAATACATTCCACAACTCACACTGCTAACTAATCTTACTCTAACACTATATTGTTTTTATAACAGGCTTTTCTACACTCATGTTGGTCTTTTTAAACTCAAACTCATTCACCATCGTACTTGCTGGTGCTGCCACATTCACTCTGGTACAAATTTCCACATACTCTATTCATGTCCAGCTCTTTCTGCCTTCTGGGTTTCAATATGGATCACATCACCAACATCACCTAGATCCACATACCTTTCTCACATGACTTACTATTTCTGGGTAGTTTACAAAATTTTTGGACCTCACATAAAATGATCAGGAAATTGGTTGACCTCCTGCTCTCCATAGCTATATCTGTTATCACTTACAACTGGAAATCAGTACGCAATCTCACTCTACTACGTTTGTGGAACTTAGTCGGTCATCTTCACAGACTCAACAGCTACAAACTTGACTCAATGCAATTATTTATCATGCATAATCAGCTATGGAATCCACTCACTACCTACTTAACATGGCCCTCTAAATTATCTGTACCATTCTCCTTTACCAAATTTTATACTTTATATTCTGGCATTGATTTTAACAATTTGTTTACGCTCGCTAATAAATGCCTTTAGATTTTTGTTACCATTTATGCCATATTTACTGTTCTTCATTACTACATTTATTAGGCTACAAGTCAACTTTTTTATAGCTTTCTCCCTTTTTTTCCTCTATCTTCTCCATTCACCAATTTCCCCCTTTCAAAAAGCTCATTGCTTGAACCTACATCACCTTTTAAGCTCACACTTTACTATTTTCCTTTGATGAATTTAGCCTATATCTAAGAGTGATAAAACTTAAAATTCCTACTTTTGTATTTGCAATGTTCTTTAATGTTTCACATTGTTTGGCTCAGTAAAATGTTATTGTTTTTAAAAGGAGATTGAATAAGAGAAAAAGTTGTGGGAGAAATGTGACATGTGCTGGGAAGGGTGTGGAAAGGAACACAATAGTAGGTGGTAAAAGGTATGAGTGTGCAGTGGTCACTGGTCCTCTATCCTTTAATTTAAATAGCAGAGAGGCAGTGACAAAAATATAGCAAAGAAGGTGGATATTCACAATGAATTGTAGACTAGGTTTAGAGCAAGGAAGGAAAGGATACCTTAACAAAAACAGAAGTTGTCAGTAAGAGAGGAAATTGACTTATTACTTGTCCCAGAAGCGGCACCTTCCTCCCCCTTCTCCTCTACAGGTTTGTTCTCCTGGGCCTCGCCCGCCTCTGCTGTGTTGGCCTAAGTAGGTTCTGGACAAAAAAAGGGACCCTAATTTATGGATAACACTACCAACCACAGTATTTGCACAGGTTAAAAAACATAACCTAATAGATCTGAGATTACTGTTAGCCAAAGTAACCAATCCTTTTCCTTCCTTTAAAAAAATATATATAGTTCCCTGACCTAAAAATTATTAACTGCAAAAGATATTGCTCCTCCAGTAGCTGCATACATTTTCACTATTGTCACCATAAAGCTATACACACTTCACCAATCTTGCACATCACCTCATAGAGATGGAGAATGTGCAACAACAGAAGAGAATCAAATGGAGCCCCACCACCCCAGCAATCTGCATTCAATGAGTAGTTTTAATTGGCACCACATTTCCAAAGGAATTGAATTTTTTGGTTTGCTGATTACTTTGGTGCTGTTTGACGAATCTTTACAACACTTTCCAAAAAAATAGCCTCATCCACCTCAGATCAACCTTGGTCGTTTTGGGGTGATCTGTCCAACAGCGTATGGCAAAAAGTAGGGGTCTCCAAACATGTTTTCGCCATGCAATTTCCATAGGAAAATTTAACAGTGAAACAGAAAAAACAACTGAAAGGAATTACACCAAATTTGGCAGAAAGCTAGATCTTTACCCAGAAAGAGTTCATTATGTGATTTGGTGTAAACCCGTTTAGTAGTGTTTGAGAAACAAAGGTTAAAAATATATGTATATTTAACACTACGGAGGATTCATGGACCCAACAGATCAAAAGATAAGTTCTGATTGGCTGCCGCAACATCACCACAGATGTTACAGCAGCCATTATAAAAATATAGAGGGCATGGTATGAATCCGCAGAGCCGTGGAAAAATTAATAAAGGAAAATAAGGATGGGATCCCTCCCTGAGGTGGGCTGGGCTCAGTTGGTCGACTCAGATTTAATGAAAGGGGTGGTGTTTAGTCCTCCTCCCCAGTCAGTAAATGGCCCCAGGGACCCCATTCCCCAGGGCCTTCATAATTAATACATAAAGCGGAGGGTGGCAGACACTTCCTCAAGCCCTTTCATGGGCCTGGGGATCCTATCCACCGGGTCCTTAGTGTTTTTTTTGTTTTTTTAATTGGGAGGGGGTGTTGTCACAATGCTTATGGAGTTCCTCAGGGCTTGTACGATGACTCAGGGGTCCACCACCAGGTACCACCAAATCTGGTTACCGTGATGCCATAGACTATTGGAGTGATCAAGCGAGGGAAAGGAATTGGAGGAAAGAACAGAGGGGAGGGAGATCTTAAAAAGAAGAGACATATTATTCTAACCTGGTTCTAATCTTGCCCAGACGTTCCTTATACATCTTTGATTTTAAATTGCTCTTTAATCACTTGACTGGATTTAATTAATGATCCTCCAGCTACAATCGAGATGTTATGTGTGGATGTCAAGAAGCTGGGCATTAATGACAAGATAGGAAAGCAGAGGCTAGTGTTATTCACCCGCAATGGACACCAATGGTCAACAATCAGCATAATAGTTTTGGAATTCTAGACCAGACTACATACCACATCATAAATCCTCTGAAAGCCTCGAGCCTTGTTTTCAATGCTGCTACAGCGGCTATTTTTAATCAGAGTCCCTCAATCATATCTCAAGGAGTCTTTGTACCCTTGGGTTTGGTCAGAATAACAAATTACAGGGTCCGTTACAAAGCTCCCCTCTGAGTTCGATGAGGGAAACTCCCTGTGTTGAAAGGGTTAGCTTTATCTGTACTCACAAAAGTTCACAAGGATTTTATCCAAAAAATCACATCAATGACAAGAAGCGATATAGGAATTTTACCAGGCCTAGGTTTGAGACCTACTGTTAGCACCTGACCAAAATCCCCCAACACAGTGGGGCATTGTTCTGCGTTGCTAACTCTACATTGATCTTACCACCAAGATTGGGCTGATCTGTTTGTAAAGACTGCAGCGCTCACTGGGTCCTTAGTGCTTTAATCTGTACTTTTGCTGCACTGGGAGACTGGGGAGGCGATCCTCTTCTGCCAGAATCCTCAGGCCCCACCCAAGATGGCCACCGCTCAAGGCTGCTGGGAGATGTCCCAGAGGAAAATTTTCAGCACAGAGCACTGTTTGGTACAGATGGAAATGGTGCTGGCACTTAAGCCACCATTTACCTCCAGCTCCCAGCCAGTGCACTTTGCCAGATGTAGTACATAGCGGTGTTGGCCGAACAGGTACTAACAGCAATGCGGCCCTAGAGATGCCACAGGCAACCAGACATATGAATGGTGTTCGCTCCCTCCCACCCCGAACCATTACATGGCCCAGTTACCCATCCCCTGGGGCCTGCAGCATAAAAGTGTCCCGGGGACTCCATCCCCGGGACACTGTTGTTCTCTACCTGTGAGAGCATGGAGAGGGAGCACTTCAACTCCCTGCTCACCCTCTTGTGGGCAGGGAATACATTCTCAGGAACAACCTACTGGGGCCGGCTCCCACCGTGCAAGGGATGGGTGCTGGCAGGAGGTACAGCAGGGCTGCTGGGGAGATGGGCCTCCTCCTCTGGCCCCCAGTGGTGGGAAATGTTGGTGCTCTGGGTGCGACATGGGCACCCACGAAACAAAATGAAAGGCCTGCTTCTGCCGCACATGGGATGGGTGCTGCCAGGGGTGCTGGCGGGACCATGGGGCCCCTAGGGTTCCTTCATTGGCCCTCCTAAAATAAAGTAGCTGGAATGTATGACATTGCAACGCATACATTCACAGCACATGCACTTACAACGCAGTTTTTACATTGCAACATCCACTACAACGCATTCCGTGTCATGCGTTGTAAAGGATGTTGCGATGTAATGCCTGTGTTATAAGTGTAGTGCGCGGTAATGGTAGAGTTGTAAATGTTGTTTCCCAGCCGGAACTGCTTTTATATTATTTACTGCTCCTTGCAAGGAACATCCAATAACGCCCTTCATGGGCTAATCAACATGTAGTGTGATTGATTTGTTTCTGATTCCAGAAATCATAAATAAATAACTCTATGCTTCCTGGTGTCTATATAACAATAATGCCAGGAAAGGTTGGTTCCTTTGATTACCGGAGCTGGTGGTTTTACTCTTCAGCTCGTGAATGTAGGGACCCCTTGTGATTGGTTCATGGCTGCATTATATGACTTGAGCAGTGTAAAAAAAAGTCTCTGACAAATGTTGCTGTGGTTACAAAGGCTTTATTTAAGTGTTTATTGACAGACATTGCAATGAGGTCCTGAATCTTTGACATAACTAATAGGCTTGTCTTGTATATTGAGTTAGTCACCCTTTGAGAAAGCCAAAAGTCATGCCTTTTTTTATATATTGAGGTGACTTTACTTTAAAAAAAAGCCATAGAAATTCACTGCTGCTGAGCACCTTAATCCTGTACTCAACCTCATCCCTAAAGTCCAACACTGGTGGAATCACAGCGGGATTAGCAGCTTTACATCCACAACCTATTCCAAAACGGTAGGGTCTATTAGTTTGCAGTGCACTCACTCAGTAATGATCATAACATTATACTACAAATTAATCCCTTGTATGGCATCACATTCAAAGAAAAGATGTTGTTCCAGTCATGATATTTTCGTTTGCTTTCATATGTCCTTTTTTCTCTTAATTTTTCTAAATTCATTTAACATTTCACATCAAATCAAATCATTGGCAGCCGACACATCTTTCCACATTGTGGCTTTCTCAAGACAAATAGTTCAAAACACATTCTTCCAATTCTTTCATGTTCATCGTATATCTCTGTAACCAATTGTTTCCAGTACCAGTAATTGCAATTAGTATATGTGTTATAAGTACCCAAGCTTCGTTGCGCGTGGTGTCTCACCCCATTAAACGTTAAATAAGGTGGCCAAGATGGCGACCTGAACGGACGCAGGTCTGCGTGGCTCCATGCCCTGATCCCCCATAGCTCATCTAAACGAAGCATACGGCCCCCAAACTGCTGGGCTCCGGAGGATCCTGTTGTCCGTTGCTACCAGGTGTGCCCCCGGAGTAGCGAGGTGTCCGGCGGTGCTGCCTGCTGCCCGGGATCCCGACATCTGATCTGGCTGAACGCGGCTGCGGACGTGGGGCTGGAGGAAGGCGGCTGGCGCCAAAATCGAGAGCCCGGTCTGGGCCTGGACGGGCGGACCACGGAGGTGCTGGTTCCAAGGGGACCGGATCGGAGGTAGCTGCGTGCCCCCCCCACCCCCCTGACGACGTGGGGGGTCTGGGAACAGGACTGGAGCGTGGAGGCCCGGGCGACTGCCTGCCGGACACGGGTGGCGCGAAAATCAAGTGCCGGGACTGGGCCTGTGCGGCAGCGCCCGGAGTGGCTGCGGAGCGGTTGGGACAGCGGGTGGTGACTGCCGGCCCCCGGTAGCTCCCAGTGGCGTGCTTTGTGTGGCCCCGAGTCCGGATGGCGGAGAGGGCGGAGCATACTATGGACCAGTGCATCGCGGGCCCGGCCGGGGCCTAACAGACTGGTGCAGACCGAGCTGAGGTGGGCCCGATCCCCCGGAGACACACACACCCGCCATAGACTAGCAGCATTTGGACACTGCGGACGTCCCGGCGGGAGCGGCGAGGCAGGCCTGCAAGCTGCCTGGGGAGTTCCTCGAGGCCCGGAGCGGTCGCACAGCCTGGGAGCACCAGACGGGAGAGAGCAGCCCAAACGACACCGAGAGAGCGAGGACCTGGTCTCGTGAGTTGCGCCTATCGGCGGGGGCGCCGCAACACAGGGCGGACGGTGTGGTGCAGCAGCTGCGGCAGGCCCGCAGAGGGGAGCAGCTAGGCGGCCGCTGGAAGACCCCCATAGTGAGAGGCCCCGCCGAGGACACAGAGTGCCTTGAGGCACAGTGCTGAAACAAGAGGGGCGCGACGCGCCAACTGTAGGATATCCCGACTGGCACCGCCGATACAGCAATCAGAGGCACGGGGGCGGTGTCCCCCTAGGGCAAAGCTGCACCTGGGACATACGCGGAGGAGGCGGAGGGGTGCTACTGGCCTGCCTGACTAAACGGGCCTACCGATCGAGATCGGGTGACCGGGGGCTGTGCATTTCCTCCTGGCCCCCGGGATCTGCAACCTCCGGCCTGTGACGGACCAGGCGTGGACCCTCTGCCCCGGCGCTAGCAGTAGGCCTCAGGACACGCAGGAACCAACAGGTATGCCACGGAGCGCATTGGGAGGCTGGTAGTGATAGCCCGAGGTGCCGGGGGTGCTACAGGCCGCAGAGCGAGGTGCAGAGGCGTAGCGTGGAGGCGCAGAGGGCACCCCGAGCACGGGGGCGGGAGACAGTAGACCCAGCAGCTGCGTAGAGAGAGACATCTAGCTACAACACAGAGGAGCCTGCGCGGCTGGGGAACACTCCGGGCGCCTGGCGACGACCGCTCGGGAGTGCTGGCGCAGACTGGCCTCTCACAGGACGAGGGTGCTGGCCTGAACACTGCATCACAGTTGTGCACACAGAACTTGGATACAGCGAGTGCCGTCACAATGGTGAACGCTAACCGAAGAGGGGGTCGCTCCATCACTGACCTCCTGGTAAAACCACCGCAGAAGGGAGACAAGATCCAAACTGCATCGTCGTCGCCCACACCTGCCACGAGCGGCCGTGGGCCACAAGAGGAGGCCCCAGTCACGAGGTCCTTCCTTGAATCCCTATTCGGCACGCTGAGGGACGACTTCCAGGTCCGGGGTGTGCCATTAAAAGCGGAGGGGAACAGCGTCACCATGTACCTCCAAGATTTGTTCCGAGAAATACTCAAGGAGCCTGCGGACTTCCCCATCCACATAGACCGGGCGCACCGAGTGAGCCTGCCGCACAGGGCCCCTGCCCCTCCTCCCGATATACTAGCTTTCCTCCCGGACTTCCCACTCAAGGAGAGGATTCTCAGAGAAGCACGCCAGTCCCAGCCTTTCCGGTTCAAAGATGTGTCTGTGGAACTCTTTCAGGACCTCTCCGTGATAACGCTCCAAAAGAGAAGGGAGTTCAAAATTGTCACCACTTTTCTGAGAAATAAAGAGGTGCCCTAATCCTGGGGACATCCGTTCCGCCTCATCTTTCGGTGGGACAGAACCCTACATCAGATGCGCTCCCTCCAGGACACCTGCGCTCTCCTGGGGATCGAGTTGCCGGATCAGGACCACAGTGAAGATGCTAGCACGGAATCGTCGCAAGAAAATCAGTCTCGTTCTCGGAGTGACGGCTGGCAGAAAGTTCGCAAGCAGCGGCAGAACAAATCACGCGCCCGCCCAGACCAAACAACGATAGCCAAAGAGCACGCTGCCGCAGTGCAGGAGGTGGCGAAAGACACTGCTGGGCCTCCCTAGAACAAACTTCGGGGGCATAACTGGACAGTAGCAATAAGTCGGGGGGCGGGGCGGGGGGCCACGTGGGTCGCCGTTGCCACATCCCCAGTCTATTTTTGACTCCACAGGTTTGGGTCTCATCAGACTTCGGTCACTCTACAGGCCGGTGCTCCGTTGACCGGCCTGGGACTATGATTCTCCTTTGGACTACATTAGTTGGGTTGGGGGGGGAGGGGTTTGCGGGTGGGTTTAGGGGGGGGAGGTATGGCGCAGTTGGGGTTGCGGGGGGTTCTTTTTTGGGGTTGGGGTTTGGGGCGGAGTGGGGGGAGGGGCCCCCTTGTCCACTAGCGCTGAGAGGTACCATTTTTTCCCTCCATCCTTCTTTTCTAGCATACTATTTGGCTGCTCACATAGCGATCCTGTCCTTGCAGCACTCACGGGATGACTCGACCCCTAACGGTTCTCTCGCTAAATGTGAGGGGGCTTAATAACCCGAACAAACGCAAAGCTGTCCTCTCTTTCTTGAAGCACTCGCAAACAGACATCTGCCTCCTACAGGAGACACATTTGCTGTCCAAAGACCACCACAGGCTCAAATCTCGCTTCTTCCCGGAGCAGTTCTTTTCATCTGCATCCAAGAAGGTGGCTGGGGTGGCGATCTTAGTAGCGAGATCCTTTAGAGGCCGGGTACTGCAAAAAGAAGCAGAGCTCAAGGGTAGGCTGTTGGTTCATCGCTTCTCGGTGGCGGGGCAGACATTGCTAATCGGCTCAGCATACGCACCTAATGAGGGGCAGGAGCGCTTCCTACACTCGGCGCTAGAAGCAGCCGCGGCCAACACGCACCCACACTTACTGATTGGGGGAGATCTCAATCTGGTATTTCACAACGCAACAGATCGCTCTAATCAGCGCTTCGGTCAGGTAGGGGCGCTTTCAGCGGCAGGACACACACATCTAGAAGACCTGGGCATAGTTGACCTGTGGCGACTATCTCATCCCCGCGCTACAGCCTACACGCACTACTCAGCGGCCCGTAAATCATACGCACGGCTCGACTATTTCCTGTGCTCTACCCAGCTTGCAAAGCGCGCGCAGGACATGGAAATCCTACCGGCCTCACTGTCGGATCATTCCCCGGTGGTGGCGTCCTTTCTGGTGCCAGATGCCCCCCAACCGCAACAACACTGGTGCCTGCGTATTGGTCTATTACACAACACTGCCACGGTAGAGTCCATAACAACTGCCATCAGCCATTTTCTTGCTAACAACGCTAATGACGACACCTCCAGAGCCACTCAATGGGCTGCACTTAAGGCGGTCATTAGGGGCGAATTCATCTCGGTGGCTGCAGCCGACAATAGGGAACGCACGCGGAAGAGGGCTGAACTTACGCAGAAAGTGGCAGAACTGGAGCAAATGCACCAGCGCACAGGAGCTGCCAGAGCCTGGCGACAACTGTGTGCGGAGCGGAAGATGCTAGCGGCCTTAGATCAGGATGTGGCGGAGTTCGCCGCCATGTGCCTGAAACATGCCTACTACACCGGGGGGGATCGCTGTGGGAAACTGCTGGCGAGTAAGCTGAGAGAGCAGCGTCAGCGACAACACATTCGAACTATTCAACCCACCGTAGGGGACCCGATCACTGAGGATGCGACTATAGCAGCGGAGTTCGGTAACTTTTATGCCAACCTGTACGATGCAGATACCCTGGACATACGGGCGGGCAGCGATTACCTAGATGGGGCGATTCTCCCATCTCTGAACGAAGCGCAGGCAAAATTTTTGGATAGGCCCATTGGCCTAGAGGAGGTCATCTCAGCGATCTCTCGCCTCAAGTTAGGGAAGGCCCCAGGACCGGACGGCTACCCTGCAGCCTTTTATAAAATATTCTGTCACCAGGTAGCCCCCTTGTTGCGGGACCTGTTCAATACCTTCGATCATCCCGGAGCCATCCCTCCGGAACTGCTGGAGGCCGCAATTTCGGTGATACCCAAGCCGGGTAGGGACCCGACCAGGTGCGGCTCCTACCTGCCAATATCCTTACTAAATATCGATCTTAAACTCTATACAAGTATCATAGCAAGCCGGCTAGGCCCATACATGCAACAATTAGTGGACCCGGACCAAGCCGGGTTCATCCCCCAAAGGCAGACAAGCGATAACACCAAACGCGTACTACACCTAATCGAGGCCGGCTCCCGGACAAAGCCGGGCTGCATGCTCCTCACGGTTGACGCTGAGAAAGCATTCGACCGAGTACACTGGCCCTATCTCGACCTGGCGTTACAGCGATTTGGCTTCGGGGCTACTCTCAGAAACCGCATCTTCAACTGCTATAGGCAACCCAGCGCTACAGTCAGAGTGAATGGCCATACCTCTCCACGATTTTTGATAGGCAGAGGGACCAGGCAGGGCTGTCCGCTCTCCCCCCTTTTATTTGCGCTCTACATGGAGCCACTGGCGCAGTGAATCAGGCAGCACCAATCTATTAGAGGCATCCCTTTTGGCGGAGACACCCATAAAATCATTCTATACGCAGATGATATACTGCTGTCACTTATGGACCCAGTGCAATCCTTGAGGGCACTCATGATTGAGCTGCATACATTTGCCCAGGCCTCGGGCTTTAAAATTAATATGGATAAATCGGAGGCATTGAACATATCCCTAGCCCCAGAGGTGTTCGCGGAGGCCAAGGCCGAGTTTGACCTCCGGTGGTCTACGTCTACTGTCCCCTACCTGGGGGTGCTACTAGCACCCACGATACAGGCCACAGCGGAGGCCAATTATGCCAGACTTGGCGCACGCCTCGCCGAGACTCTTCGACGGTGGAAACATCTCACTCTGTCCTGGCTAGGCCGCATTGCGGCTATTAAAATGACGCTACTTCCACAGGCCTTATATGTCTTTCAGACGCTGCCGCTGCACCCCCCGCCTGGCTGGCTCCAGAAAATGCAGGGGGATTTGTCACGCTATGTTTGGAATGGCCGCCACCCCAGATTTAAACGCCTGATCGCCACGCTTCCTCCTGCATACGGGGGAATGGGGCTACCGGACCTAGCCCTGTACTTTCAAGCGGCACAATTACGCACACTTGTAGAGTGGTATCAGCTGGAATCTAGCAAGCATTGGCTTTTTCAGGATCAGGCAGTGGCCAGACGGACGCTTCAGGGTGTGCCCTTCCTACCGCGACGCCACAGACCGCCCAATCTATATGCATCGTATTATTATTATTATTTATTTTGCGATTTCTAAAGCGCCTGGTGACCCGTAGGCATCCCCGCGCTATTCAACCTGTAAAGATACAGAGGGGGGTAGGGGGAGTGCCTTAT
The DNA here is from genome assembly GCF_964263255.1 of Lissotriton vulgaris. Taxonomy (NCBI): domain Eukaryota; kingdom Metazoa; phylum Chordata; class Amphibia; order Caudata; family Salamandridae; genus Lissotriton; species Lissotriton vulgaris. Next base: position 1,179,501,585 of record NC_141697.1, read on the forward strand.
TTGGGGAAAAGGAGGGTTTTAAGTTTCCTGCGGAACACCATGTGGGAGGGTTCCAGGCGTAGACTGAGAGGGAGTGAGTTCCACGCTGTGGAGGCTTTGACCGAAAAGCGGCGACCGCCGGTGCGAGCCTTCCTGAATTTGGGCACCGTAGCAAGGTGTTCGGCGTCGGAGCAAAGGGGTCTTGAGGCTTTATATGGGGTGACCATGTTTTTAAGCGCGGCAGGGCCAGCTCCATTGATGAGCTTGTGGGTGGTACATAGGGCCTTGAACTCTACTCTCTGGCGGACTGGAAGCCAGTGTAGGGCTTTGAGGGCAGGCTTAGCCGACACTCTGGGGGGGAGGTTCATAATGAGCCTGGCCGCCGCATTCTGGGTGCGTTGGAGTTTGGCCAGGGTGTATTCAGGGCCCCCCAGATATATGGCATTGCTGTAATCAAGCCGGGCCAAGACAAGACCCTGGACAAGTAATTTCCTGAATGGGAGGGGAAGAAGGGGCAGGATCTTGCGTACGGACCGCAGGAGACCGAAGCAGGTGCCTTCTGTCTTGGCTGCCTGCGTTTTCATGGTAAGGTCAGGTTCCAACCAAACTCCTAGTGTTTTGATTTCACTTCTAGGAGAGGGGATTTCGCCGAAGGTGTCGGGCCAAGATGTAGGTGGAAAGGTCGTCCATTTATTGCCCAGGAGCATGATCTCGGTCTTTGCGCCGTTCAGCTTCAAGGCCGAGTCACACATCCAGGTATGGATGTCCTGGAGGCAGTGCAGCAGGCTATCAGGATGCTTATCCAGGTGGGACAGGGATACGACAAGTTGGGTGTCGTCAGCGTAGTTAATTATTTTTATACCGTAGGGGGCCACTACGTCTTCCAGGGGAGCCATATAGACATTAAATCGTATATCACTGGCACGGTCATGGGAGTCTGGGACAGAGTGGCTGTCCGGAGAGAACTCACTTCCTTTCCCTCTCCGCTAACACCGATATTTGACAACCCGGAGCTCACCCCTGGCCTGGATGCACAGGCATTCGCGCAGTGGAGGACTACGCAGTGCCAAGAGATAGGCCACATGTTTGATCCTCAGGGCATCCTCCCGTTTCAGAAGGTGAAGGAGACCTATGGCATCCCGGAAACGGACCGCATGCCCTATTTGCAGGTCCAGCACTGGGTCTTGCAGCCGTCGGTCAAAGAAGGGGCGCAGCGTTTTCTCACTCCCTACGAAAAATGGCTGCTTACGCGCACGTCGGAAAAGAAGCTGCTATCGGACATATACCAACACCTGCTTCTCACTAACAAATACACCTACAGCGCGGGACAGGCTAGATGGGAAAAAGACTTGGGACGGCAGCTCACATACAAAGAATGGGAAGGGATTTACCATAGAGCCCGGCACTCGGCCTACCACACAGGCCTCACCGAGACACTCACAAAAGTGGCCACCTATTGGTATCACACCCCAGAACGCATACATCGCTGGGACCCCCGCGTCAGAGACCGTTGCTGGAGGGGTTGTGGAGGGTTAGGCACGTTGGAGCATCTGCTGTGGAGTTGCGAGCACCTGCGGACATATTGGACTCCTATCCTTGACCTGATTGACCTCCATTTAGACACCCAACTCCCCCGATTCCCTGCCTATGTATTACTGGGGCTCCCCAATACCTTGATGTATCCTCTAAAGTCTATGAGAGGGAGGTTAATAGCGCTAGCACTGGGGGCAGGAGTACAGAACATTGTGGCCCGCTGGAGAGACCCTAAACCGCCTCTGCAGGTGGGTTGGCTGCATAGGCTATGGACCATTCTGGGAATGGAGAAACTTTCTCTGACTGCAGCAGGTAGAGGAGATGAATTTGCAGAACTCTGGCGGCCTTTTCTGGCGCTTCTCACTGGGGAATATAGGGAATTAAGCTGCCCCAGATACCTGCGACTGTTGCATCTGGCAGACACACCTCTCACAGAGCCTAAGACAAAGCAGAGCAAGAAGACTCCCCGGAAGTAAAGCTCATTTCATGGGGTCCTGACCACGGTCACTGTTTTCCTTTGGCGTTTCCTTTCTTTTACCTCAGCGGACAAGGGGGAAAGGGGGAGGGGGAAGGGGTGGGGGAGGCAGTTGGGGGGGGGGGTTCCTTTTCACAAATACTGACTGCATTGTTGTTGCACCCGACAGTTTATCAGTCTTTCATTCGCGGCCGGCCCAGTTGGGTTGTAGGCGGCTTGCTGTGTTAAAATTGCATCGTGTGACACCTGCATTGCCGCTGGCAGCAACTGTACTGTCTTAGTTCGGCCCCTGCTCCCAAAGCATTGGTCGGTATATTGGCTTTCAATAAAAAGATTTAATACTAAACGTTAAATAAACAAATGTACATGTTCAGACTTTGCTCTTTGTGACTCCGCCCACTTTCTGCTGACAACCCTTGGTCCTTGCCCTTTTTCAATGAATAAACTAGTATTGGATTCATGAGTAGGCATTAAATATTTTGTTTTCACAAAGGTAAACCGTCTGCATCATTTGTTCACAAAGCTGGAATTTTCTTAAAGGAATTTACATCACAAAATTATAACAGTCAATTTAAGGTCCTCGGTCCTTGAAATTAAAAAGCACTTTCTACACCCAGGCACTGTAATGTTTGGAGTCTGGAGTGCTGCTGCAAGCATCTAATTTCTAACCTTCACTGGCAAGGTAGCAGGTGTAATTATTAGTGCTGAATCCATAAAGACTGTAACTTGGCTACTCTGGAAAAGACAGAGTCAGATTGTTAACACGCACATACTCTACTCACTCAAAAAGTCTAAGGGGCAGATTCACAAGGAGGTGCCGCAGCGTGGCACCACAAGCCCTTTTGCTGCGCCACGCTGCAGCTCTTTCACTGCACAGGAATGCAACATATTTTCAATGATATGTTGCATTCCTGTGCTCTCCCCTGCGCTGGTGCACAAACAGCTGCCATGCGCCGGCGCAGGCGCCCTTGCACCATGGTGCAAGGGTGTCTGTGTCATGGGGATATTGTTTTTGTGCAGGAAGGGGCACCTTCCTGCACAAAAACAATCACTACAGGCATTTTCCACTTTCAATGCGTGCTGTGGAATGCAACACGCATTAAAAGAGGAAAGAAATGAGGAGAAATGAAAACATTTCTCCTCGTTGCGCCTCGCTACGCCACCCTGGCATAGCATTCAGACGTATTTCCAAGTTTACGAATCCTCGTAAATCTGGAAATGTGTCTGGTTCCGTGGGTGTTGTTGGGAACACCCACATCAACACCCATAGAACACCCCTTTCACGCAAAGTGCTGCGTGTAAAGGAGGGGCCGTATTTACAAGGACAGGAAAAGCCACTCTGCTATGGGGCAGTGTAATGCGCTGCCAGTGCGGCACAAAAAATGACACGCTAGTGGTGCAAGGAGCTTGTAAATCTGCCCCTAAATGCATTTGCCCCCTTTTGACACACACGCACACATGTGGCTCTCAAACATTTTAACACATACAACACCAAGGCTAGGGTCGTATTTTGTGTGATGCGTGAATTTGCATTTAAAACATTTTCAGAGGCTGTCAGGGTGGTGTCTCATTGGAGCAGTTGCTTAGTAAGTGATTTGACCACTCCAAATGAATCACTACTAGCTCTGCAGTTTTTTTTTATATCAGTCATACATTGATTTGACCCTATATTCTTGCATAATATTTCCACATCAGAGGAGCGGCTAGTTTGGGAATTGTGCACTCTGCCTGAATGGATCTTATCCCTTACTGAACAGGTGGCAGGAGATAGAAGCATTCACTGACAGCCCGGATGAATGCATAGAGCCTACGTCAGAAGCAATGTCCGGAAAGGATTTCTTACTCACCATAAAAAAGACAAAACAATAATCATTGTTGATATCTGTTTCTATGCAAGATGAGTGTGGACTCTCACAGTGTGTGTGAGCAGGGGCTTGGTAGCTTCCACTTGGCACCATGCTACGTGGCATGATGAATCATTCTGTCCCTGGTTGTTGCGATCAAAGCTTTACATGGTGGGATTTTTAAAATCTCTTACTTACAATGTCAAAATAAACTACGAATCCCAGAATGCAAAGGTTTAGGTTAGCAGCTGGAATCCCAAAATGTATGAAAGTGTCACACATTCCACGTAACCTCCTGCCACATTTGGGTTTTTCAACTAAAACAAGAATTTGCCACTTGTAACACGATACAAATACATTTATTTTGCCTTTTATATGGTTTTTCTTGGAGGTCAATCAGGAAACAGGTGGAGACTGAAGGGATTTTCTTTTCAAGCAAATACCTTTCATTTAAATTGCTGACTGATGAATATTTTCAGGCATTGGAAACAAAAGGCATGATTAAATGCTGTATTGACCTGAACAATGTGTCCCATTAGGTTTGACCTGATCCGCCCATTAGGTTTTACTGTCACCTTTCTACCCCCACTGTGTAAGACAAAGGAAACTCCCTGCAGCAACACCCTTCCTCTCATACCTTCCACAGCAGCACAGAGAGATCACTGTGTCCTGGAGACAAGAGCTGCTGTTCAGGCGCTCTTGTACCAGGGCAGCCCGGCTTCCATCCTGTTTGAAAGGCACACCGCAGGATGTGCTGAAGGTGCTGACAAGGTAGGAGTTCATGAAACCAGCACCACCTGCTTTGAAGCCAGGCCCCTATAAGCACTGGTACTTTCCATGTCCAAGGAGGAATTCCGATAGTTCTGGAGAAAATGAAAACTTCAAGGTAATCCGGTACGGTGGGTACCAGCCCATTTTGAGCACTGCTACTTACCCACAGACCAGTGCCTACTCTTAAAAAATTAAACTTGAAATTTTTGTTTAAACAAGTCCCATTTTCTTAGTAAGGAAAACGAGCTGCATTTCCCCCAATATCACTTTATTTAAAAGCAATCACAGGCATGGTGGTCAGGGCCAGACTGGTCAGAGCGGGCAGCCCCTTATAACAAGCATTTACAATGCAATGGTTTTGCCTTTGTTAAAGTTAGAGCTATTGGCATTGCTTTTAACATTCTGCACTCTGAAGCTCCACTCTGAAGCTCCACTCTGCTATAGAACATAGAATGAGTGCATTTGTTGTATTTTTGTTAAACTAGATTTGCATAGTAACATTTATGTTGTTTGTAAATAATAATGCAAAGACAAAATAATGTTTATATTTTTTATTTAAGTAAATATATTTATTATTGTAAGCAAATTAAACTGTACTGAAAATACTTTTACATTTTGTATTAAACATAATTTACTTATGTTTTTTTAGTTCCATTTACAGTAAAGTTTTGTGTACTTTTTTTCAACTTATGGAAACATATCTTGTACAAGCCACTTTTAGATGGATGCAGGCAGCTGCTTTGAAACTTTTTAAAACAACATATACAATGATGTGAAGGTCTTAGAATGCGATTGCATGTATTGTTGGAAAACATCAATAAGGCACTTGAGGATGTCACACCGAACCATGCATAAGTACAATATTGCACAGTGACTTTACTAGTTTGAAAAAACCATAACTTCTGAAGAATCCGAAGATTGATGTATAAAATGTTGCATGGATGAATGATGGATGTGTGAAAACGTGTGTGGATGTGTAAAGGATGGATGGATGTATGGAAGGATGAAAGTGTGGATGGATGCAGGATGCATTGTTGAAAGTGTGAATGGATGAAATGTTGGACGGAAGGACGGTTCAAAGAAAATGTAGGTGGATGGATGTATAAAATGTTGCATGGATGAATGATGTATGGATGTGTGAAAAGGTGGTGTGATGAATGATGGGTGGATGGATGAAAGTGTGGGTGAATTGATGGATGTGTGAAAAGGTGGTGTGATGAATGATGTGTGGATGGATGAAAGTGTGGGTGAATTGATGTATAGATGAAATGATGGATGTATGAAGGATGTATGAAGGATGGGTGGAAGAATGAAAGGATGGATAGTTAAAGTTGCATGGATGTATGATGCATGTGTGATAAGCTAGGTGGATAAATAATGTGTGGCTGGAAGGATGTGTTGATGTGTGTATAGATTGTGGAATGAAAATTTAAGATGAATGTAGAAAATGTTGCATGGATGAATGATTGATTGATAGTTGAGAAAGTTGTTGGAAAAATGATGAGTGAATGGATAGAAGGGTGGATGTGTAAATGATGTATGGATGGAAAGCTGAAAGTGGATGGATGTATTGTTAGTAGAATGAAATGGTAGATGAATGTGATGGATGGATGTGTTGAAATTTATGTGGCTGTATGATGGGTGTATGGATTGAAGGGTGGATGAGTAAAGGATGGATGTATGGAAATGTGGAAGTGTGGCTGGATGAAGGATGGATGAATAAAAGTGTGTATGAAAGGATGCATGGCACTGTTAGATGGATGCAGGCAGTTGCTTAGAAACTTCTTTAAACAACATATACAATGAAGTCAAGGTCTTAGAAAGTGATTCCACGTTTTGTTGTAAAACATCAATAAGGCATTTTAGGATGCCACTGAACTATGCATAGGAACTATATTGCATAGTGACTTTACTAGTTTGAACAATTCCATAACTTTCGAATAATTTGAAGATTGATGTATAAAATGTCGCATGGATGAATGATGGATGTGTGAAAAGGTGTGTGGATGTGTAAAGGATGGATGTATGGATGGAAGGATGAAAGTGTGGTTGGATGCAGGATGTATTGTTGAAAGTGTGAATGGATGAAAGGATGCGTGGAATGATGAAAGGGTGGACGGAAGAAGGACGGATGTAATAAAAGGTGGATGTATGGATGTATAAAATGTTGAATGGATGAATGATGTATGGAGGTGTGAAAAGGTGGTGTGATGAATGATGGGTGGATGGATGAAAGTGTGTGTGTATTGATGTATAGATGAAAGATTGAATGGATGAAGCATGTAGGATGGATGGAAAAATGAAAGGATGGATAGTTAAAATGTTGCATGGATGTATGATGTATGAGTGAAAATGTAGGTGGATAAGTATTGTGTGGCTGGATGGATGCGTTGATGTGTGTATAGATTGGGGAATTAATGTTTAAGATAGATGTGAAAAATGTTGCATGGACGAATGATTGATGGATCGGTGAAACTGCTGTTGGACAAATGATGAGTGGATGGATAGAAGTGTTATGTGTAAAGATGGATGTATGGATGGGAAACTGAAAGTGTGGATGGATGTATTGTTAGTATAATAAATGGTAGATGGTTGTATTAATAAAAATGTTGCATGAATGATGGATGTGTGCAAATGTAGGTGGGTGTATGAATTGAAGGGTGGATGTGAAAAGGATGGATGTATGGATAGAAAGATGCAAGTGTGGATGGATGAATAAAAGTGTGGATGAAAGGATGCATGAAAGGATAAAAGGGTGGACGGATGAAGTATGGATGGAAGAAAACATGGCTGGATGTATGGATGGCTAAAACTTGCATGTATGAATGGTGTATGTATGTGTGAAAAGGTGCTGTGGTGAATGATGGGTGGATGCGATGAATGATGTGTGGATGGAGAAAGTGTGGGCGTATGGATGTATAGATGATAGCGTGGATGGATGAAGGATGTATGGATTGGAGGTTGAAAGGCTAAATAAAAAGTTGCATGGATGGATGTGTGAAAAGGTAAGTGGATGAATGATAGTTGATGAAAGGGTGTGTGGATGGATGTATATTTGGGAGAATGAAATGTTAGATGGATGTATGGAAGATGGATGTATGGATGGAGAAAATGTTGCATGTATGAATGATGTATGGAAAGGTGGTGGGGTGAATGATGGGTGGATGGATGAAAATGTGGGCGTATGAGCATTATCATGGGAGTAGCATTTCCAATGAACTTTGGATGTTTTTTTGTTACCATTTTTTCACAATGTATAAGACAGATGAATTTGCTACATAACATCGAATGAGTGCATGTGGTGTAGCCTCTGTAAAAAAAAAAATTAGCACAGTAACATTTTTTGCATTTTGCTCAATTTGCTATAGAATTATTGCATTTGTTGTAGTATTTTTAAAGTAAAATTGTCTATTAACATATCTTATGTACTCTGTAAATAATAATGCAAATACAAGATAAAAAGCTTTAAAAATTTTATTTAAGTAAATATATTTAGTATTATTGTTTGCAAAAAAATTAAACTTTAATTAAAATACTGTATTTTTAGCCTTTTTACAGAATCATAATTTGAATATCTTCTTTTAGTACTTTTATTTACAGTAAAGTATTGTGTTGTTTTTTACAACTCATGTATTTTTCGTATGTATCCATTTTGTAATATTACATTTACATTTTTTGGCAAGATTGGCATTAGAGCTTCTTGAATGTCGTCAATGTCCGGTGGTATATTGAAGTAGTCCAGTAGAATATTGTTATTTATTTCTACAGATTGTAAATTTTCTGCATTATCAATATGTACATTTAGTGTACTGTGTTCCTGATTCGCAGTTTCTAGGCCATATATAGTCATATTTATTTCTTCTTCTGGTGGTTGTATTTTCTGTGAAGGAAAAAGAATTTAGTTAATTTCATATTTATGAAGTTCTTTTATTTCTTTTCTTGTGATGACCTACGGAAAAATTTCTTGTTATATGCAGTTTTAAATAATGTTAATAAGTAGTGAAGATAGTTTAAGAAAGGATAGATTGTGAGTAGGTATAGTGAAAAGGTATAATATAGTGTGTATAATAGAGGATTAGAAACTGTTTTGTAATGTTATAGCTACTTTAGTAAAAGTAAGTTTTAATAAATAGTGAGTATTAGGTGCTAGTTTTGTGTTTTAGAATAGTATTGTAAATAGTGATTATAGTTAATAGTGCAGTGTGAGTAGACTGAGTTATTAGTAGAGTGTGTATGATTTAGAGTGCATTGTTAAGTATTTTTGGAGTATTGAACTTATTGGCGTAGTAGTATAAAGTTAATTTGAAAACTACCAAAAATTGTGTACTTAAGTGTTAGTATTAAAGTTATGTTTGTAAGTGATAGTTGGGCATTATTAGTAAGTTATTGTGAAATAGTGAATGATATTTTTCTGTAATAGTGTTTTTTTATGGTGTGAGTAATAAAGAGAGAGTAGTTAAGATTGAGTCTGTCAAAGAGATAGAGTTTGTCAGAGAGACAGTCTGTCAAAGAGAGACAGTCTGTCAAAGAGAGACAGTCTGTCAAAGAGAGACAGTCTGTCAAAGAGAGACAGTCTGTCAAAGAGAGAGAGTCAAAGAGAGAGAGAGTCTGTCAAAGAGAGAGAGAGTCTGTCAAAGAGAGAGAGAGTCTGTCAAAGAGAGAGAGTCTGTCAAAGAGAGAGTCTGTCAAAGCGAATAGTCTGTCAAAGAGAGATAGTCAAAGATAGTCAAAGAGAGTCTGTCAAAGAAAGAGTCTGTCAAAGAAAGAGAGAGTCTGTCAAAGAGAGAGAGTCTGTCAAAGAGAGAGAGTCTGTCAAATAGAGAGAGTCTGTCAAATAGAGAGTCTGTCAAAGAGAGAGAGAGTATGTCAAAGAGAGAGAGTCTGTCAAAGAGAGAGAGTCTGTCAAAGAGAGAGAGTTTGTCAAAGAGAGAGAGTAATAAAGAGAGAGTAGTTAAGATTGAGTAGTAGATTTATTAGTGGAGAGTATTAGTGAGTTTTATAGTAGTGATTAGTAGAATACATAGTATAGCTTAATCGATTTAGATAGAGAGTATTAGAAGCGAGAGTTTGAGTGAATTGTAATTAGTGAATATAGAGTTTGATGGTGTTTTAAAAAGTAGATAGTATAGATAAGTAGTAGAGCAAGTTATTAATATTTTTATAATTTGTACTTACTTGAAATTGTGTATTTCTTGTTGTGTTTAACATTTTATTGTGATTAAATTCATGCACTGTCAGGTGCGTCATCTTTATGTAGGATCCAATTTCTATGGGAAAGTCAGTGGCATCTCTCCAAAGAGTTATTTTTACTGAGTCCGTTGTATCTTTCACAGTTATTGATTTAAGTTTTGTATCTTGTCCAGCAATAACAATTGTTTTTATTTCTTCTTCCTGTAAGACAAAATTGGTAATAGAAATTAGAGAGAGTCTGTCAAAAAGAGAGTCTATGAAAGAGAGAGAGAGTCTGTCAAAGAGAGAGAGTTTGTCAAAGAGAGAGAGTCTGTCAAAGAGAGACAGTCTGTCAAAGAGAGACAGTCTGTCAAAGAGAGACAGTCTGTCGAAGAAAGTCTGTCAAAGAGAGAGAGTCTGTCAAAGAGTCTGTCAAAGAGTCTGTCAAAGAGAAAGAGAGTCTGTGAAAGAGAGAGAGTCTGTCAAAGAGAGAGAGTCTGTCAAAGAGAGAGAGTCTGTCAGAGAGAGTCTGTCAGAGAGAGTCTGTCAGAGAGAGTCTGTCAAAGCGACAGAGTCTGTCAAAGAGAGAGAGAGTCTGTCAAAGAGAGAGAGAGAGTCTGTCAAAGAGAGAGAGAGTCTGTTAAAGAGAGAGAGAGTCTGTCAAAGAGAGAGAGTCTGTCAAAGACAGAGAGTCTGTCAAAGAGAGAGAGTCTGTCAAAGAGAGAGTCTGTCAAAGAGAGAGTGTCAAAGAGAGTCTGTCAAAGAGAGAGAGTGAGTCAAAGAGAGAGTCAAAGAGAGATAGTCAAAGAGAGTCTATCAAAGAAAGAGGGAGTGTCAAAGAAAGAGAGTCTGTCAAAGAGAGAGAGTCTGTCAAAGAGAGAGAGTCTGTCAAAGAGAGAAAGTCTGTCAAAGAGAGAGAGAGGTAGTCAAAGAGAGAGTCAAAGAGAGAGTCAAAGAGAGAGAGTCTGTCAAAGAGAGAGTCTGCTGAAAGAGAGATAGAGAGTCTGTCAAAGAGAGAGAGTCTGTCAAAGAGAGAGAGTCTGTCAAAGAGAGAGTCTGTCAAAGAGAGAGAGTCTGACAAAGAGAGAGAGTCTGTCAAAGAGAGAGAGTCTGTCAAAGAGAGAGAGTCTGTCAAAGAGAGAGAGTCTGTCAAAGAGAGAGAGTCTGTCAAAGAGAGAGAGTCTGTCAAAGAGAGAGAGAGTCTGTCAAAGAGAGAGAGAGTCTGTCAAAGAGAGAGAGAGTCTGTCAAAGAGAGAGAGAGTCTGTTAAAGAGAGAGAGAGTCTGTCAAAGAGAGAGAGGGAGTCAAAGAGAGTCAAAGAGAGTCAAAGAGAGAGAGTCTGTGAAAGAGAGAGAGTCTGTCAAAGAGAGAGAGAGTCTGTCAAAGAGAGAGAGAGTCTGTGAAAGAGAGAAAGAGTCTGTGAAAGAGAGAGTCTGTCAAAGAGAGAGAGTCTGTCAAAGAGAGACAGAGTCTGTCAAAGAGAGAGAGAGTCTGTCAAAGAGAGAGAGAGTCTGTCAAAGAGCGAGAGAGTCTGTCAAAGAGGCAGAGTCTGTCAAAGAGGGAGAGTTTGTAAAAGGGTGAGTGTTTTTTTTTTTTTTATAAGCTTACCTCAGCAATAGTCCCAGAAATGCTCATTAATGAGCGTAGTGAAGCTGCTTTAACTGTTTTTATTGGTGATATTGGTGGAGCAGGGGGTTGTAGGATATATTCTGCCTCCTGTATTATTTCTTGAGGTATAGATAAGGGCATCATGCGTGATAGTTTCGTTTGTTTCGTGATGATAATCACATTGTTTTTGGCTAAGAAATTGCGAATCATAATAGCTTGTCCTTCTTTAGTTTGCTGGTAAAATGGCTCATTGTAGCACGTTGCTTTAATGCAACTACTTTCATCAGCTAGAGCTAGATGATACATGACTTTGTGCTCTTGTTTTGCATTTGTATAGTTTGTTTTTGTCGAACATTTTATTACGTTGGCTCGGATTGTTTTTTGGTAAGGTTTGTTGTCTTCATGTTTCATTTGTTTGAGGTCTTGTATGGAAATCATCTGAAATGAGAGAAAATGTTAGTACACATTCTGAGCATAAATTTTTCCCCTTTTGCTATTACCTGTAATAAAATAGCATGTTAATGAAGTTGTTGCATTTTAAACTGCCACCCATAATGCTTTGTGATCACTATAATATGATTCTAATGTACCGTAGTGCATGATGTTGTCATTAGTATAGATGTGATCTAGTGTAGAATTGTAGTCTGTTGTGTATTGTTGTATTTTTTGCTGGCATTGAAATTGCTGCAGCATATATTCTAATAGCAAAGTTCTGTTTGGTGACATTTGTGTTAAATCTATATTGAAGTCTCCCATGATGACATATTTTGAATTTGGATACAAGTTAATTATGCTACTTAAAACTTGTAGTAATGTCTGCAAAAGTACATGTGGTGGTTTGTACAGTATAATAAATAAGTATTCTGAATCATTAAGATGCTGAGTGAAAAATAAAAAGTCAATATCGTGTTGTGTTTGATATATTGGCGATAAAAGCATGTTTTTTTTGTAGTAAATGGCAATACCATGCTTTGTGTGCTGGTTGTGAAATTTATCAAATAATACTAGGTGATATTGTTCTATTAAGAACGTATTCTTATCTGCTTTTCTAGTTGTGTTGATTTCAGTGAGGCATATAATATCACTGTTCATGATATTTTGGTCTGATTTAATAGCAGTGTAATTTCTTTGCAAGGACCGTATGTTATGGACAATTATATTACACTGTTGTCTATAGCTATCTAATTGTGGTACTGATATTTGTAATTGCATGTGTGTTCTTAAACGTGTCATTTCTTCATGCACTTTTGGATGTACAGCTATTTTGTCTTGCTGAAAGTTTCTAATGTATATGTTGTCTAAAGATTTAGCTCTGCTTAAAGCTACATAATGTAGATGATGTACTTTACTGTTGTTAAAGTGAATGTAAATGGGCTCAATTGTTTCTCCTTGTGTTCTATGTATAGTTCTTGCAGATGATTGTCGCAATGGGAATTGTTTGCGTATAATAGTTATAAATTTCTGTGTATATTGGAAATGCCGTGTAATAGCATGAATGGGTGTCCAATGAGGCAAAATATTACTGTGATATATGTGTTTGTTTTCTTGTCTTGTTAATTTGCCTACTGTTTCTTTATCAAAATTAATCCAAATTACATTTGGGCTGTTATTGATCGTTTCTACAAATTCTACTATACCAGTTGCACCATTTGTTAAACCATCATTGACATTTATATTGTTAGTTAAATCATATCTTAATTGCAATGCAATATGTAATATTGATGGCAGGCTCATTGTTTTAGTAGAATCTGTGGGCAACTGTTTGAGTATTTTTTTTTTTACTGCTTCACTTAAGTCTGCTGCAACTGTATCTATTGCTGTAGCTGTGTAAACTGGGTAATGGGTTATATGTTCTAATAAAACTGCATTATTTATGCTATTGACTTCATTGTTAGTTCCCATAATGTAAGGGATCGTTTTGCTAATGTTTTCAGGTGGCTCTATTTCTCGTGTTTTTATCTGTATAATATCCTCATTTGTTTGTTTCCCTTCTCTTAATCTGTTTAGTAGTTGAGCAAATGGCAAGTCATTTTGTTGTCTCATTATTTTAGTCAACTCAAATAACTTGAAATGTGTCTGCCATAAATTAGTACTTACTGGCCTATATGAATGTTTTGGGTTGTCAAATATGTATGGGTCAAAAACTGGCTTCAATTGGTAAAAGTCTCCAATTGCTAAAATAGATATTCCGCCAAAAGGGAGATCAGACATTTTTATCTCTTGCAATCTATTATGTATAAAGTTGAATACATTAGCCCCTACCATTGATATTTCATCAATTATTAGCAATTTAAGATGCATTAGCTGACCTTGTAGTGTGCTTCTATTCTCATGAGTTAGCTGTCTATGAGTTAGTGTTTGTGAAATAGGTATTTTAAAAGTACTATGTAGTGTTTGGCCTTGAATGTTATGTGCTGCTTTGCCAGTTGGAGCTGTAAGCAATACATATATGTTATCTGGGTTTTCTCCTGCTTTTGTATTGTAATAACGTACTAATGTTTGGTAAAGTGCTGTTATAAGGAAACTTTTGCCTACTCCTGCACCACCTGTACAAAATGTGTAGCATGGTGTTTCTTTTGTTTTAACCCAATGCAAATGATGATATATAAAGTTAAGTTGTTCTGCTGTTAGATTTTGCATTATACTATCATATTGTTCTTTTGGCATTATGTTATTGCTTACTGATTCTTCTCTACTTGTACTTCTAATCCCTAAATCAAATGATAGGTCATACAATGGGTTTTCATTATTTTGCACTTCATGGAATATGGTGTTTTCTTCTTCTGTATCTATTGGTGGTAGCAATGTATCTAATATACTAGTTTCATTGCTATTAGTTGTTAGTGGTTTATTATGTTTATTATATTTATTATGGTTTGAATCAACTGCATTTTTAAGTTCTAGATAGCGTTCATAATAAGTTTCCTTGTTATTAATTATATTATGTTCATTTCGCCATGGGTAAAAAAGCATGAGCAATTCTCTATAGTAATTTTCTGAGTCATTTTTGATGTTAAATCTGCAATAGCGAATTACTCTTGCTTTTTTTCTTTTTATGCAGTTTGTTTCGTCTACTAAATTTATCTCAAGTTCTTCGTCATCTGAGCTATGAAAGTTATTTTCAATAAGGAAATTGTCATGGCCTGTTTCTTCTTTTCCTTTACATTTTTTCTTTTCATTATACATAGATGCATAGTCAGCTAATGTACATGTTTCTAATTTTACAGGGCGTTTACTATACCTGACTATAATATTATCATATTGTATTTTACAAGACTCATCTGGTAAAGAATTGATAGTTTCGATGTCTTTTAATAAGTAGGTACGCTTTTCATTAGGACTTGTATTGATAAATACAAAAGATCTTGAACTTTTCCGTAAAGGAATTTGTAGTATTAGATATGCTGCTTCTTGGGCACTTATTTCTGTACAGTTTAAGAATTTGTTCCCTATATGCTTAAGTTGTTCTTTAATACTTGGATTGGCATGTACTTCTTTAGCAGCTTGGGCAATTAGTTTGCTCATTCCTCGCTGTGATTTACTAATGTATGAAACAATATACACAGCACATGCATATGCATCTAAGATGTATTGTATATCTATGTTTGCTTGCCATGCTTTCAAAATAGTTGGATTGTAGTTATTTATAAAGCATTCAGCTGGTGTCCTTTTCAAGAAAATAGTATTTTTTTGTATAATAGATTGTATACATAAAGTATATTGTTTTAGATCTATGTTCATTGAATGTAAAAACTGTTCAAAAGTATAATTTGAAAATTCTGGGCTATTTATAGTTAGATGTATTAGTTCAATTTGCTGTAAGAGCTCGTTATTTGTTTTGTCTAGCTCTATTGGTTCTAGTATAAAAGTTTCAGGCATTGGATATCTGGGATAATGATATTTGCATGTTCTTTTATGTTTGATACGGCAGTTTTTGGTATGGCCGTGTCTTTGTAGAGGTAGTAAAGACTCTATATCTGGTTCTTCTGTTTTTGCACATGTAACATACTTATTTATGAAAGTAGTGACTTCATTTCGATCAGAAGTTTCATATAATGGAGCATTTTCTATCCATATTATAGCATGTATATGTGGTGATCCCCGTTGTTGGAATTCCACTCTATAAAAGTAATCAATAATTTTGCCAATTGGATTACTTTCATGCAATAAAACAGAATTAAATAATTTCCGAACCTGGAAGTCAAAATGTCTTGCACATGTAATGGGATTTTGCTGTATTAATTTGCATTTTGTTTCCCATGACATATTGTTAAATTCTTCTTTTGTGCATTCTGGTCTCTTTTCTGTACGTAATAATATGTTAATTAAGTGATACCATTTTGTTTCTGCAGCAGATAAAGTTATAAAAAATGTTGGTAATCCTAATTGTCTAATCATAGCAAAGAGGTCTTTTTTGCATTGCTCCCAATATGGTGGTGAACTACGGATAGTTTTAAGTATTTTGTATCCTTCATTATACTGCAAAATTGTATCTAATTTATTCTTTATGTCTTTGGCAGTTATAATGTTTCCATTATTAAAGTATTTCCTAAGAGATATAAATATTTTGCTCTGTAATTGTTTAATGTGTAAGGTTTTTAATTTAAAGAAAAGATTAGTAACACACTTTGCTACTCTTAGATCATTACTTCTTACTTCTGATTGACAGATTGTGCTGTAATGTATTGGGACATGCCTTTCTTCATTAGTCGGCCTTCGTTTTCCGCAAAATATAGTTGGGAATGCCAAATATTCAGAATCTTTGTCTTCATACAGGCCTCTTGGTGTGTTATATTCTGCAGGTGCTAAACTTAAAATATTATTTGTTTCTGTAGTAATAGTTTCATTATCTAACATAGTATCTAAATTTCCTGCTGGAATGTTGTCTGAGGAATCTGACGTATTACTTGTATCTGAAGTCTCATCACAAGAATGTATATCTTGTGTTGTATAATCCCAATCTTTATTAATAGTGATTCCATATTCTTGAAACAAAGTGCTTGTAGTGGCTAAATATAAAGCTGCACGTTTAACTTTATTTGGTCTAACATTTTCATAATGGGTATAAGATTTATAACTTAATTTCCTTTTTAATTTTATTGGAATTGTCATGTTATCATTAATTTGCCTTGGTAAAACAGTTACTGTTGTCATAACGTCTGCAGGGACATTTACTACTGCACCTGATAGAGATTTTTGGAATCCACGTGGTAATGTTCTAATTTGTAAAAAAGGTATTCTTGGTGATACTAATCTTTCTTCTAAGTTATGCAAGTGTAAGACTGGTGGGATATCAGGAAATGTCATCCCATTATATACTGAACATGGAGGTATTTTGTCTTTAGATATATATGTGTAACATGTTCTGCATATCTCATTTGTTCTGTATTTGCTAATATTACATTCTATGAATTTAGCTCTCTTACTAATACTGTGTGTATTTTGAAGACTTTGCTTATGCCATAGTTGATTGCAAATAGTGCAAGTGTACTCGGGTCCATATCGTATTTCTTCCTGAAATATCCTAATTATCTCATTTGTTGTTTGACCTGCTATATGTCTATGATTAGGTTCATTCTCTTTGTTTTGTGTCCGTTTTCTTTTTCTATTACTGTTTATTTCTAGAATTTCTATATTGGTTGGTTGAATTAGTGATTCAACATTAGCTGTTAATGTGTTTATTATCTCTGTATTGTTAAGAGCTATGTGTGAAGGTAAATAACTGTCTTCTGTTACATGCAGTCTATTGTCCTGACTATTGCTGTTTTGTGTGTTTATTATTGTATTTTCTACTTGTAAGTTATTTGAAGGAATTTCCCCTAATGCATTTATAGATATATGTGTCGTATGAACATATATGTTTTTTCTAGACTTTACATTTCCTTGTTTATGATTCCGTTGTGTTTGGTGTAATCCTTTTTTGCTAATTGTTGTTATGTTCACTGTAGTTAAATCTAAAGTAATACTCTCAGAATTTGTAATTTGTTCTCTATTGCCTAACTTTAGGATGTATTCTATAATAAGATTAATAGAGTCCATTTGGATAGCAATACATGTTCCATTAGGATGTTGTATTGCATTTTCATTTTGGCTATGTGAATCAAATAGAGAGTATGTATGTATAGTTTTGAAGACTGAAATTATATATCTACCTATAGAGATCAATATACCAGTTTGTGAATTAATTGTAGAAGTTAATGCAGATATAAATTTACTATGTAAAGTTTGTGCTGATTTTGTTAGTTCTTCGCTAAAGCATTTTTTGAGCTTTGTAGAATAGATTATGGCATTGCTAACTATGTAAT
Organism: Lissotriton vulgaris; assembly: GCF_964263255.1. NCBI lineage: Eukaryota > Metazoa > Chordata > Amphibia > Caudata > Salamandridae > Lissotriton > Lissotriton vulgaris. The sequence continues at coordinate 1,179,519,268 of NC_141697.1, forward strand.
TTGGTAACTTTAGAGGTTGCATACAATCTTGTTCATCGACAGAGTGCATTTCAGTGTACAAAGCATCTCCAAGATTCATAATACAGTGCAAGTCTACACTATCCCAAATATATGCTGGTTTACAGTAGTTCTTTAGAATAGCAAATATACTATTTTGAAGACAATGTGTATAGTGAATAGTTTTATCACTATGTGTATTTTTTTCCTGTGGATGTGTGTTATGTAAAAAGGGAATTTTTTGTGGCGTTTGTGTTAAAATATTTGAATCTATATTGGTATTATTTGTGCTACTTTCCTTGTTCTGCAATGTGCTATTGTGTATATTATCATGTAGTAAACTGTCATTACTTCCAGTAATAAGTTTATATGTATTATAGTAATCACTTGAATATGTGTTTGTATGTACATTACTTGTGTTTATTGTTTGTTGTACATTTATGTGTGTGTTATTAATTACATTAGTAGAATATGTGTTGGTATTTAAATTACTTGCTGGTATTGTTTGTTGTACATTTATGTGTGTGCTATTAATATGTCGTCTTTCTGTGTTGCTCTTAAGTGTTTTCTTAAGTATACTTGCATATGTGTCAGTAGGAGTAGTCTCTTCTGGTGTATTAGTATATTGTGTTGTGCTGATCTGCTTGCTGTTCTTTTTAGATTGATTATTAGGCCCTGTTGTAGTGAGAATTGCACAGGAATACGTACTAGTACTAGGAGTATTATCTAAAAATGCTAATGGCTGTTCCTTATTCCAAAAAGTATTTTTTTTAGATTGACATCTCTGAATGATTTTTTTGGCATTTTCTATACGCATTTCAAATGCTTGTGTGAAAAAATTTTCACTACCTTTAGTAGAATACACATAAAAAAATTTCGGTGCTACTGCATTCTTATTTTTTTCATGACGCACCATTGCTTTTTGAAGTGATTCTTTTGTAATCGTACTTATTTGTATTGGAGTTAATTCATACGGCACACAATTCAGGTTTGGTTTCTTAAGATAGTGTGCCAGATTAGTGATGTACTCTAGAAGTTTTTCAAATGTGAACTGTATAGTAATACATGTTCCATTTGGATGAGGCATTCCAGTCTTATCACGACTATGTGAGTCAAATACAAAGTACGAATCATTTTTCTTAAAAATGGAAATAACATAAATTTCCATGCAAAGTATAACACCGGAGTTGGAATCAAGTGCAGGTTTTAATATTTTGTTGAGATTTGGAAACGAAGGGTCACATTGTTGTAATATGTCTCCATAATAAGGTTCTTTAAGTTTAAGAGAATAGATAGTAGTATTGTGTTCAATAAAATTTGGTAACTCATCTGGATGCCTAAGTTGTTCGCTATTAAGTAAATGCATATCTATATATAAAGCATCACCTAATTTCATAATGTAATGCAAGTCTTCTTTAGTCCATGTATGTGCATCTTTGTAATAGTTGTGTATAATTGCAAAAGTACTATTTGGCAAGCATTGATAACCTCTAGAATTGCATGTAAATTTGTCATGACCTTGATGATAATCTGCTGCTAGTATTTGCATCTTAGCTAATCTAATTTATGAAATAATTTGATATCGCTACAGTATTGCTAGATTTTTTTGTTATAGGCGAGTCTATTTTCGTTCTCTTATTAAATCTATATATATATATATATATATATATATATATATATATATATATATATATTGCTAATTTATATTTTCTTTTGTAGTTAACTATAATGCAAGGCAATTAATTGAACACTATTTTTTTGCTTTGTATTTTAGATAGCCGATTTAGATGTATTTTGTTTACAATTTTAGTGATGTACTAGCTATAAGTTATACTATTAGCATATATATATATATATATATATATATATATATATATATATATATATATATATATATATATATATATATATATATATATATTTGGATATATATATATATTTGGATATATTTATATGTATATATATATAGTTATTTTACTGTTAAATATATTCCAAGTTACAGGTTGATAGCTTATTTAAAAAACATACTTCTAATTGTATATATTTCCAAACAATTAGCAATTGTCTTTATAAAAGAAATAATTTTCAATGGTAAGTATATAAATATATATATAATTTTTGTAATAACTAATTATATATCTGATTTGGTCTAGTTTTTTTTCTCTAAATCCACTCTATTGTTTTGGAATTGTTTTATAGTTGGAGCTGGTAGCAAAATAAAAAGCAATTACTTTTACTTTTTTGTTAACTAATTTTTTTTCTTAAGATTAATGTTACCTATGGAAATCTTCTATATGATCTTTTCGAATTCTAAGTATATACTATATATATATATATATATATATATATATATATATATATATATATGTGTGTGTGTTGATATGTGTCTTGTTTTTTCCTTTGCTATTTCTATACTTACAAGTCAATACAGAAGCAAAATAGATACTTTTACCGTGATGATGTTTTCACTGATGTTGTGTCAAACAATTATGAACGTCTGATGTTATTCAATCAATTGGCAATCTAAGGAAGAATGAAACAAGCATTAATATTGAGTTGACATATTAATATAATAAAAGCGGTTCGATACTCAAGACTATGTGTAGAAGTTGTATATGTAGTATGTGTGTGGACTGAGTGAAGCATATTAGTAGTCGTAAATCGAGTATTAGAAGTGTATGTAGTATAGAGTAACTAGTGAAGTATAGTAGTAAGGAGGATAAAGTGAGCAAGATAGAGAGAGAGATGGAGGGCAGGAAGAAGAGATGTTAATAAAGAGGGGTGGTTAGGCAATATTGAGAGTAGTGGAAAGATGAAGAGAAAGATAAGGAAAAGAGAGAAGTCTGATAAGGAAGAGAGGATATAGAGGTGTAGAATGCAAGCTACCAAAAAATAGAAATGTAAATTACATGATGTGATTTTTATGCGAAGTTGTAAAGAGTGTATTAGATGCATTGTTTGTAATTTTAAGCAAGTACAAAGGAATAGGAGAGGTAGTGAGATTAAGGAACACTTAATCCCTTGTTAAATCTATATAAACAATAGAAGAGACGTTAAATAAATCTGAAATTGCCACAGAGACTGAGTGATGCAACTGGGGAATTGCACACTCACTTTAGGTGGAAAAGAAAGCCCTCACACACCGACCTAGTCAGTGTCATGCTTCATCATTGGGCCCCACCAAAGAGGCCGAATGCCTCTTTGGTGTGCTACGACGCCAGAAGACTGCGGAGCAGGTTTTGTGAAAAAGGCATGTTGTGAGTTTTATAATTAAAACTGCCTAATGTGTAAGTAAAAATCTATAATTCTTGATGCTTAGTACACAAATGAAAGAGTTATGTGTCTGAATTTAATGCCCAAGGTAATGGATTTGTTAAATTAAAATACTAATTAGTCAGTCAACATGTTTCATGTTTTACAGTTGTTTACATTTACTTAGGCATTTATAATGACAGAATTATACCCCGGCGGTATGGACTCTCTAATCGCCCACCCTGACCTGGGGGCGTGAAAGTGAAAATATCCAAAAAATGATTTAGTGCATAAAAAAAAGGGGGAAGAGCAATTGCTCATTCCAAAAATACTCCTAATTGCGGAGTGTTTGTGCACCTGTAAAAGAAATAACAGACAAACATATAAAACTTTCACACAATTAGTTGTAAATATAAGTCATTGCGTTTGTCCAGGGTGTTCTATAGTTGTTGCATAGTGTTCCTAAATAAACACTATAGTTAACATCATCTATATATCTATATAGCCTTATAGGGATGCTCACACTAACTTAGTAAAGTGAAGTGGAAAAATGTGTGTAAAGCACACAAAGTAGCTTGAAAGTGTTGATGAAGAGAGGAGACACATAAGAGATCAAGAGAGCTAGAAAGCAAGAAGAGAAGTAAGTGCAGAATGGAGTGAGAAGATAGCAAGTAAAAAAAGTGCAAGATAGAAAGTGAAGACAAGATGGAGACGTAGATAGAGAGTGAAGGCAGGAAGGAGAGAGGACATGAGAGAGAGAGAAAAAGGGAGGGTAGGATGTAGGGCATGAGCAAGAAGGAGGAATGGATGGAAGAAAGTGCAGGAGCAAGAGGGCCAGCTCAGTGGTGTAAAGACTTTCAGGTAAGCAATGTTGTGTTTTGTAAAGCTGATAATACTGTCACTTTGAATGCGCCGAATGTGACTAAATTTATTTTTCTTTTGTTGCAGTATTTGACAGCAGGGTTGGGCAAGTATTTCTTGTTGCCATTTTGTCTTGAGATCTTTGGCTCGCTGTCAGTGTCCATGGTGCAAGGACCCCCATAGAGATAGATGTAGATGGAGGGCAGTAAAGAAGAGAGCAGTTGGAAGAGTGGGCAAGAGGAAGATTGATAGCAAAGGGGAAACAAGAGGAAGAGTGATAGCAAAGGGGGAAAAAGCGGAGAGGGAGATAAAGAGAATAATGATAGATAAAGAAATTGGTCTGGTGAATGCAGTGACCACCACATGACAACGTATGCAGTTCTTTAACAACGGGCGCAATTATCAACTTTCAACTGTCGCCAACATTCGCATTGATGATGTACGAGCTGCTCCAATTGTTGTTTCCCCTTTGAATTATGCACACAAGAAATGTAACTGTATACCAAGTGTATCAATAAAACAGATTAAAAAAAAAAAAAAAAAAAAAAAAAAAATGATAGATAAAGAAGGAGAGAAAGAGTGGATGCAGAGAGTGAGCAAGAGGAAAAAACAGATAAAAGATAGAAAAGAGAGAAAGTTAAAGGGAAAACAGGGAGAATGTGCAAGAGAGAAGAATAGTAGATAGGGAGGAAGAGAGGGAGGAAGAGAGAGGGAAGACGAAAAGTAAGTGAACAATGGAGCGAGAAGATAGGAAACAAAGAGTGCAAGATAGTAACTATTTCCGGTCGGCATTTTGTCTTGGGATAAATGGCTCGCTGTCTCCATGGCACAAGGGATTTCAGGTATGCGTTTTAAATTGTAATGTAATTAGTATTTCTCTTACAGGTGTTTAACTATTTTGTTTATATTCTTATAATATGTTTTTTTTTGGGCTGTTCTCTCTAGTGTTTCCGTGTTGGGTCTCCTCCTTGGCGTAACAACTTTCAGGTAAGCGATGTGTTTTGTAACAAATAAATGACTGTCTCTTTTGAATCGTTTTTTTTTTTAAGTTTGAAAAGGATTTTTTGACTTCATTCTACCCTTACGTTTCTTTTTGTCTTTTTTTTCTCTTCCTCCCTATGTACTATTTTTCTCTTGCACTTGCTCCCTCTTATCCTTTTAACTTTCTCTTTTTTATCTGTTTTTTCTATTGCTCACTCTCTGCATACTCTCTCTCTTGCCTTATCTATCCTTATTCTTTATCTCCCTCTCCTTTTTGCTTTTTTTTCCCTTTGCCATCACTCTTCCTCTTGCCCCCTCTTCCAACTGCTCTCTTCTTACTGCCCTCCATCTACATCTCTCTCTATGGGGGTCCTTGCACCATGGAGACTGAGACAGTGAGCCAAAGAGTGCAAGATAGAAAGAGAAGACAAGATGAGGACAGAGATGGAGAGTGAAGGCAGGAAGGAGATAAAACGCAGGAGTAAGAAGAAAGACAGAATGTTAAGGAAGAGTAAGAAGTAGGGCATAAGCAAGAGGGAGGGAGAGAGAGCAGATGGAAGAGGGTGCAGGAGAGAGGGATGGTAGAGAGAAAAGAAAGCATAAAGGAGATAGAGAGAAGAATGATAGATAGGGAGGAAGAGGAACACGGAGAGTATTAGAAAGAGGAAAAGAAAAGAAAAAGGAGAGTGCAGGACAGAGAAGCATGATAGATAGAAAAGGAGCTAGAAGAAAGGAGAGAGCAGATGGAATAGGGGGCAGGAAGAAGGAAGAGAGCATAAAGGAGAGATATATAGAGAAGAATGAATAAAGAAGTAATTAAAAAAAGGAAGAGAGAGTGCCAAGAAAGAACGGAGTATGCAGAGAGGAGGTGAAAAGAAGTTAGAGAAAGATAAGTAAGAAAGAGGAAGAGAGTGCCGGAGATAGAAGTATGATAGATAAGGAAGTAGAGAGGATGCAAGATAAATGGAGATCATGAGAGAGAACGTAGAAAAGGGGAAAAGACTGCAGAATGGAGGCAGAGGTCAAAAAATATAAGGAGTGCAAGATGGAAAGGCAGAACAACATAGGGAAGGAGATAGAGAGTGAAAGTCACAGAGTGCAAAAGGAAGAGCAAGAAAGAGAGCAAGCAGGAGTTAAAGGGAGGGTGTGCATGAGCAAAAAGGAATTAAGAAGGGAGCAGTTGGAAGAGGGGGCAAGAGGGAGAGTGATGGCAAAGGGAAAATAGCAGAAGGGAGTTAAAAAAAGAATGATGATAGAGAGGGAGGAAGAAGGAAGGAGAGAGAGCAGATGGAATAGGGGTCAAGAGTAAGAAGCAAGAGAGCAAAAAGGAGAGAGAAAAGAGAAGAGAGTGCAGAATGGAGTCAGAGGGCAAGAAAGAGAAGGAGTGCAAGATGGAAATGTAGCACAATATAGGGAAGGAGATAGAAAGTGAAAGTAAGAGAGAGGGCAAAAGGGAGAGCAAGGGAGAGAGAGAAAAAGCATGATGTAAAGAGAGGGATGGAATAAAGAAGGTGAGAGGGTAGATGAAGAAAAGCACAAGAGTGTGAATATAAGATGGAGTGGGCAAAATAAAGGGAAATAAAGAAGGAATACAAGATAGTGACATAAGGAGCAGAGAAAGAAAGGAGAGAGATGGAAAGGGTATGCAAGAAGAAGAGAGGGGCAAAAGGTAAGAGAGCAACAGGCAGAGAGATAAAGATCGAAGGAATAGGAAGAGAGGGCAGGAGAGATAAGCATGATAGAAAAGGATGGAGAGAGCAAGCAGAAAGGAGAAAGGACGCAGGGCGCAAAGGGAGCAGCTTTTTTGCGCAGGCCAAAACCTAATGAGAACTGTAGTGTGAGTTTGGGTCGGCCCTCGTCATTCATTGTCTGGCTCCATAAATTGAGCCTAGCCATTGGACGAGGGGCCTGTCCGTCAATTTAAAGCAGACTCAGGGGCGTTCAAGATTCTTTGGCTTTTGCCGACAAAACGACGCCGGGAACGCCCCCGATTCTGGCCCGGCATTGCCGAGACCTGCCTTTGATGACGTATCAGGTTTCTTTGTCTGTGGCGGAACAAATTGCAGGTAAGCGATGGTGTCTTTTGTAATATAAATGACTGTATTTTTTGAATGCCCCATCCGAAATGTTTAATCACATATTTTTTTTTGTTCTCTGCAGGTATTTTGCGACGGCCCGGTGGGGGGAAGAATTTCCGGTTGGGATCCTTGGCTCGCTGTCTGTCTCCGTCTCCATGGTACAAGGGATTTCTTGCAGGTAAGAGATGGTATCTTTTAAGGACAGAGATGGAGAGTGAAGGCAGGAAGCAGATAATACGCAGGAGTAAGAAGAAAGGCAGAAGGTAAAGGAAGAGTAAGAAGTAGGGCATGAGCAAGGAGGGAGGGAGAGCAGATGGAAGAGGGTGCAGGAGAGAGGGATGGTAGAGAGAAAAGAAAGCATAAAAGAGATAGAGAGAAGAATGAAAGATAGGGAGGAAGAGGAGCACGGAGAGTATTAGAAAAGAAGGAGAGTGCAGGACAGAGAAGCATGATAGATAGAAAAGGAGCAAGAAGAAAGGAGAGAGCAGATGGAATAGGGGGCAGGAAGAAGAAGGAAGAGAGCAGAAAGGAGAGATATATAGAGAAGAAAGAATAAAGAAGTAATTTAAAAAAAGAAGAGAGAGTGCAAAAAAAAGAACGGAGTACGCAGAGAGGAGGTAAAAAGAAGATAGAGAAAGAGGAAGAGAGTGCAGGAGATAGAAGTATGATAGATAAGGAAGTAAAGAGGATGCAAGATAATGGAGATCATGAGAGAGAACGTAGAAAGGGGAAAAGACTGCAGAATGGAGGCATAGGGCAAAAAATAGAAGGAGTGCAAGATGGAAAGCCAGAACAAGATAGGGAAGGAGATAGAAAGTGAAAGTCACAGAGTGCAAAAGGAAGAGCAAGAAAGAGAGAAAGCAGGAGTTAAAGGGAGGGTGTGCATGAGCAAGAAAGAATTAAGAAGGGAGCAGTTGGAAGAGGGGGCAAGAGGGAGAGTGATGGCAAAGGGAAAATAGCAGAAGGGAGATACAAAAATAATCATGATAGAGAGGGAGGAAGAAGGAAGGAGAGAGAGGAGATGGAATAGGGTGCAGGAGAGAGAAAAAAGAGCAAAAAGGAGAGAGAAGAGAGTGCAGAATGGAGTCAGAGGACAAGAAAGAGAAGGAGTGCAAGATGGAAATGGAGAACAACATAGGGAAGGAGATAGAAAGTGAAAGTAAAAGAGAGGGCAAAAGGGAGAGCAAGGGAGAGAGAGAAAATGCATGAGGTAAAGAGAGGGTGGGAAGGAGGGCATGAGCAAGAAATAAGTAAGAATGGAGCAGTTGGAAGAGGGTGCAAGAGGGAGATTGATGACAAAGAGAAAAGAGCAGAAAGGAGGGAGATAAAAAGAGAAGCATAATCGAGTGGGAGCAAGAAGGAAAGAGAGAGCAGTTGAAATAGGGGGTAGTAGGGAGAAGGAGAGAGCAGAAAGGAGAGATATATATAGGAGAGCGATAAAGAGAGCAGGAGGGAACAGATTGTGATGGAAGAAAGAAGGTGAGAGTATAGATGAAAAAAGCACAAGAGTGTGAATGTAAGATGGAGTGGGCAAAATAAAGAGAAATAAAGAAGGAATACAAGATAGCGACATAAGGAGGAGAGAAAGAAAGGAGAGAGATGGAAAGAGTATGCAAGAAGAAGAGAGGGGCAAAAGGTAAGAGCATGCGGGAGAGAGATAAAGATAGGAATAGGAAAAGAGATGGCAGGAGAGATAAGCATGATAGAAAAGGGAGAGAGGAAGCAGAAAGGAGAAAGGACTCAGGAAATAGAGAGATAAAGAATGAATTCAAGAGACAGCTACATTTAGGAAGTAGAGAAAGAAAGGAGAGAGATGGAAAGGGTATGCAAGAAGAGAGGGGCAAAAGGTAAGAGAGCAAGAGGGAGAGAGATAAAGATAGAAGGAATAGGAAAAGAGAGGGAAGGAGAGATAAGCATAATAGATAAGTAGGGAGAGAGCAAGCATAAGTAGAGAGAGCAAGCCGAGACGCAAGATAGAAAGAGCATCAGAGAGAAGGTAAGGAGGAGTAAAAGTGAGAGCAAAAAGAGTGAGTAAAAGAAAGTGCATGATAGAAAGAAAGAGAAGAGGGGAATACAGGAGAGAGTGTAGAAGAGAAAGGATGCAAAAGAGGGAGAGGAAAAAAAGAAGGAAAGTAGGAGAAAGTGAGGAAAGAATAGAGCAGGAGTAAATGAAATAGAAAGAGTGCTGGCAAAATCATGAAGGAGATGCAAGAGAGAGGAAAGGCAAAGATGCAAAATTGAAAGGGAAGGCAAGAGAAGGAGATGTATATATGTTGCATGTGCTGTCTCAGTATCTAAGCATTTGCTCATCTCCAAACTAAATCAAATGTTGTTTATGAGGCAAACTTTTGTGTATATCCAGCAAAGAATGCCCAGTACAGACAGAAAGAACAAAGTCTTAGTTATAAGTTTTCCTTTACCTTTGACCTCTCTCCTGATTACGACCTCACCAGTGCTGCTTTCATCTCCAAACTAAATTAAATGTTGTTTATGAGGCAAACTTTTGTGTATAACTATCTAGCAAAGAATGCCCAGTACAGACAGGAAGTACTACCCAAAAAAGTCTAAAGTAAAATAAGTTTCAAGTATGAACGTACCGTGTTGAATGAACGAATTTGAAAGATGTGTCCTCGATGGGGCAGTTGCACCAAATGGCAATTTTTTTGTCCTGTAAAAGTAAAATATACTGTTAGCAAAAGATTGAAAAGAGTGAGGACATTTGTGTGAAGTATATTAGAAGTTGTAAATAGAGAATTAGAAGCACTATGTATTATAGAGTAACTAGTATAGTAGTAAAGACTATAAAGTAGCAAGGTGGAAAGAGATAGAGGTCAGGAAGAAGAGAGAGATGGATAGAAAGAGGGGAGGATAGGCAAAAAGAAAAGGAGTGAAAATAAAAAAGGAGAAGGATGATGAACAGTGCAAGTTAAAAAGAAGCTTGATAAGGAGAGAACGCAAAGAAGTGAAAAGACGACAAAGATAAAGACAAAAATAAAGAAGTAAGAGAGTGCAGGAAATAGAAGTATGATAGATAGATAAAGAGTGAAGCATAATAGAGAGGGAGCAAGAAGGAAGGAGAGAGCAGCTGGTAATTGAAAAAAGGAAGAGAGAGTGCAAGAGAGAACGGGAGGAACTTGATTTTGACAAAAGAATGTGAAAAAGGGTATATAAAGAAGAAAAGCACAAGAGTGTGAAAGTAAGATGGGTAGAGTGTGCAAAATTGAGAGAAATAAAGAAGGAATACAAAAGAGCGAGATATAAGGAGGAGAGAAAGAAGGAGTGGTGGAAAGTGTATGGAAGAAGAGAGGGGCAAAAGGTTAAGATATCAAGAGAGTGAGAGAAATAAAGATAGAAGGAATAGGAAAAGAGAAGGTAAAAGAGATAAGCATAATAGATAAGTCGGGAGATAGCAAGCAGAAGGGGGAGGACGCAAAAAATAGAGAGCAGGAGAGAGAAGAAAAGGATGGGTAAAAGTGAGAGCTGAATAGAGAGGGAGTAAAAGAAAGTGTGCATGATAGAAGGAAAGAAGATTAAAACAGGAGAGAGAAGGTATAAGAGAGGGGATGAAAAAAAGAGGGAGAAGAGAAGAAGAAAGAAAGTAGGTGTAATAGTGAGGGAAGAATAGAGCAGGAGTAAATAAAAGAGAAAGACTGATGGCAAAATGGGAAAGGAGATGCAGAGTAAATGCAAAAGAGATAAAGGCAAAAATGCAAAATTGAAATGGAAGTCAAGAGAGTGAAATGTATGTATGTTGCATGTGCTAGCTTAGTATGTAAGCATTTGCTGCCGGGACCTGTAAAGAAGGTGGGGATGAATATATAGGGTGAGGGCAGAAGAGTGAGGATGCAGGAGAGAGAAGGAGAGCAAAAGAAAGAGAAAGTAGGAGAAAAGGAGAGAAGAATAATGCGAGAGTGAAAGAAAGGCCAGTGAATGTAAAATTGTGAAGGAGATGCAGAGTAAATGCAGAAGAGAGACATAAGGAAAGGCAAGAAAGAAATTGAATGGGAAGGCAGGAAAGAAAGAGATCTATGTATATTGCGTGTGGTAAATGAGTCAAAGCATTTCCTACAGGGACCTGTAAAAAAGTGTTTGTTATAAGTTTTCCTTCTCTGTTGACTACAACTTTACCAGTGCCGCTCTTGTACAAAAGCATAAGATGTGCTTTATGAGCGAAATTTTTTTTGTATAAGTATACAGCAAAGAATGCTCAGTTCAAACAGCAATTATTAAAAAAAGAAATGTATTAAGTAAAATAAATAAAGTATTAACATACCGTGTTTATATAACGAATTTCAAATTGTGTAGTCGATGGGTCAGTTGCAACAAACGTGTACTTTTTTTACCCTACAAAACAAAAATAGCATTAGCAAAATATTATGAGTGCAGGCAAAAAAAGCAGTGATTTTCTCATGCAAACTGTGCAAATTGAATCTTAGCTAAAGCTTTGCGTATTAGCGATTAATGCGTTCTAATGTAATAGTATGGCAATTATTTGTGTCACGTTACTGGTTTGTATGTGCCTTTAAAAATATAGAAATCCGCGCATGCACGTAGTGAAAATAAAAGAAGCAATGTTGTCAGTGTTTTATTTAATTTCTCGCATTGTGCAAAGCAGTTTGTGAACTAAAGTTGTAACTGAACATATATATATATATATATATATATATATATATATATATATATATATATATATATATATATATATATATATATATGTGTGTGTGAAAGATTAGTCTTACCTAAAGCACTGAAATGGATTAACGAAAAACATGGTGAAATTGGCCAAATGTATATGCAACACAATTGAATTGTAAAGTGATACGTATTCTTACTGCAAATTAGTTTCACAGAAAGGCATACTTACATGCGCAAACATTTTCATCCTAAATGCACAGTTTGCAAACATTTATATCGTAAATGTACCTATTGGCGATGTATGAAAAAGAACTCAAAGGCATTATACAAAAACATGGGGAAATTGGCCAAATGTATATGCAAGACAATTTAAATCTAAAGTGATACGTATTATTACTGATTTGTTTGCGCGTATAAAAACTGAAAAATGTGCTCGTAATACCGCTGCTCAAAAGAACAGATTAGTTTCACAGAAAGGCCTGAACTTACATGCGCAAACATTTCCATCGTAAATGCAGTTTGCCCATGTATAACTTTGCACTGAAAGTGGTCGTGTCTCACCTTATCCTAACTGTTCTTTATGCTCTCAGTAAATGTAACGGGCCTTCATGCAATGACTAAATTTAGTGTTGCGACAAACACATGCTTGTGCTCATCTAACTCTCATCCCTACGATTTGAGCATATGAAATAAAATGTGGCATCGCACAAACAAGGCATCCAAAATGTACATAATGACGAATTGCATTAAACAGCAAGGCCTTACAAAGTAAGCATGTGTTCGAATTTTCAAAGGCAATGAATAAAGTAGACATGCGCAAACATTTAAATCGTAAATCTACCTACATTTTTCTCCTAAATGCAGTTTTCCGATGTGTAACTTTGCACTGAAACTCGTCGGTCTCACCTTATCCTAACTGTTCTTTATGCTCTCAGTATAAAATCTGGGACAAATGACTTTCACAGAAAGGGCTAAACTTACATGCTCAAACATTTTCCTCCTTTATGCAGTTTGCCGATGTATAACTTTGCACTGAAAGTCGTCGTGTCTCACCTTATCCTAACTGTTCTTTATGCTCTCAGTAAATGTAACGGGCCTTCATGCAATGACTAAATTTAGTGTTGCGACAAACACATGCTTGTGCTCATCTAACTCTCATCCCTACGATTTGAGCATATGAAATAAAATCTGGCATCGCACAAACAAGGCATCCAAAATGTACATAATGACGAATTGCAATAAACAGCAAGGCCTTACAAAGTAAGCATGTGTTCGAATTTTCAAAGGCAATGAATAAAGTAGACATGCGCAAACATTTAAATCGTAAATCTACCTACATTTTTCTCCTAAATGCAGTTTTCCGATGTATAACTTTGCACTGAAACTCGTCGGTCTCACCTTATCCTAACTGTTCTTTATGCTCTCAGTATAAAATCTGGGACAAATGACTTTCACAGAAAGGGCGAAACTTACATGCGCAAACATTTTCCTCCTAAATGCAGTTTGCCGATGTATAACTTTGCACTGAAAGTCGTCGTGTCTCACCTTATCCTAGCTGTTCTTTATGCTCTCAGTAAATGTAACGGGCCTTCATGCTCTGACTAAATCTAGTGTTGCGACAAACACATGCTTGTGCTCATCTAACTCTCAGCCCTACGATTTGAGCATATTAACTAAAAAAGGGGACAAATTACTTTCACAGAAAGGGCTAAACTTACATGCGCAAACATTTTCCTCCTAAATGCAGTTTGCCGATGTATAACTTAGCCCTGAAAGTCGTTGTGTCTCACCTTATCCTAACTGTTCTTTATGCTCTCAGTAAATGTAACGGGCCTTCATGCTCTGACTAAATCGAGTGTTGCGACAAACACATGCTTGTGTTCAGTTAACTCTCAGCTCTACGATTTGAGCATATGAAATAAAATCTGGCATCGCACTAACAAGGCATCCAAAATGTACATAGTGACGAATTGGATTAAACAGCAAGGCCTTACAAAGTAAGCATGTGTTCGAATTTTTAAAGCCCATCAATAAAGTAGACATGCGCAAACATTTATATCTTAAAACTACCTACATTTTCCTCCTACATGCACAGTTTGCCGATGTATAACTTTGCACTGAAAGTCGTCGGTCTCACCTTATCCTAACTGTTCTTTATGCTCTCAGTAAATGTAACAGGCCTTCATGCTTTGACTAAATCTAGTGTTGCGACAAATACATGCTTGTGGTCAGCTAACTCAGCCCCACGATTTCTGCATATTAAATAAAATGTGGCATCGCACAAACAAGGCATCCAAAATGTACATAATGGCGAATTTGAATAAACAGAGGTCCTTACAATGTAAGCATTTGTTTGAATTTGAAAAGTTCATGAATAAAGGAGACTGCGCCAACATTTATATCGTAAATGTACCTATTGGCGATGTACCAAAAAGAACTCAAGCGCATTAAACAAAAACATGGTGAAATTGGACAAACGTATAGGCAACACAATTTAATTCTAAAGTGATTCATATTATTACTGCTTTGTTTGCGCGTGTAAAACTGAAAATTGTGGTCGTAATACCGCTGCTCAAAAGGACAAATTACTTTCACAGACAGGAAGGAACTTACAGTTTATGTCGAAAGGCTCCAGTCCGCTGTCTCGAAGTATACCTCCTGAGATCGGTCGAGAAATCGAGAGGCTCCAGTCCACTGTCACGAAGTATACCTTCTGAGCTCGCTCGAAGAAATGTTTCTTTCCGTGGCTGTAGTCCTTTACATACTGTGGAAGACAAAAAAAACGCAGTTAGTTCATTAAATAACAAAAGACTTGCAAAGTTTGTTGTTAAGAACATGTAGGTGAGATGTTGTTTAGGATGTTGCTGTCTCGACATATGTAAATTGGCGATAGGAGGCTGTCTGGCCGAATGAAAAGGTCGTGGATGCTGTGCCTCGTTAGACTACTTAGTGGCTATGTGCGACTTTTGCCGATCTTGAATATCAAAGCTTAGTGGTAGACGAGTTGGCGCCACGCTGCCTGCAAATACAAAAAAAAGAAGTGCTGGTGAATATCATTTTGTTAAAGTAGGAAAACACGATAGCTCTTTGCAATAATTCCCTACACAGAAAGCACACGATATAAAATGACTATTAAAGTAAGCATAATAGAATTACGACACCACGCCGCCGACAGATTCCTGCAAATAAAGGAAAAGAAATGAAGTTAGAAATTACTTTTGAAACGTAAAAAAACACTCCGGGTATTCGAAAGTGACAGTAATTGTTTAGTTACAAAACACATCGCTTACCTGCAAGTCTTCACGCCACGGATGAGCCCCGACACGGAAACACTAGAGAGAACAGGCCAAAAAAGAAACATCAGAAGAACATAAACCAAATAGCCCGAACACCTGTTACATTAAATCTACAACACCTGTAAGAAAATACAAATTACATTTGAATCTATCTACACCGAGTCGCACTAAGACATGACCACAGCGCTTACCTTAAAGTCGTTCGTCCACGGGGAAGGAAACCCGACACGTCACCGCAGGCTACACGGAAACACTAGAGAGAACAGCCCAAAAAAGAAACATTAAAAGAATATAAACAAAAAAAAGGCTGAACACATGTAAAAGAAATACTAATTACATTACAATTTAAATCGCGTACCTGAAATCCCTTGGACCAAGGAGACGGAGACAGACAGCCAAAGATCCCATGACAAAATGGCGACCGGAAATCGTTCCCACGCCGCCGCCATTCAATTCCTGCAAAGAAAGGAAGATACATAAACTCAAAAATACCTTTTCCATGTTAAAAAACTCCCGGGCATTGAAAAGGGACAGTCATTTGTTACAAAACACAACATGGCTTACCCTTACCTGCAAGTCGTCACGCCACGAATGAGACCCTACACAAAAACACAAAAGAGAACAGTCCCAAAAAAGAAATACATTACAATATAAACAAAACAGGCTGAACACATAAAAGAAATTACAATGACCTAAAAAAGTAAATTACACAACACACCATCGCTTACGTGCAAGTCGTCACGCCATGGAGGAGACCCGGCACGGAAACATTAGAGAGAACAGGCCCAAAATATATAAGACCAATAGGAAAAACACTTGTAAACAAAATAAGTATTACATGAAAATGTAAATTGCGTACCCGACACAAAAACACTATTACAAAACACACAATCGCTTACCTGCAAGTCGTCACGCAACGGAGGAGACCCGACACAAAAACACTAGAGAGAACAGGCCCCAAAAATAAATACATTACAATATAAACAAAATACACTGAACACATATAAAATAAATTACAATGACATAAAAATGCAAATCGCATACCTGAAATCCATCGTACCACGGAGACAGACACCGAGCGAGCCAAGAATCTAAAGACAAAATGGCGACTGGAAACCGTGACCACACCGCGACGCCAAAAGATACCTGCAAAGAAAGTTAGAAAAATTAATTCTAAAAAACGCTTTTCAAAGTTACAAAAACTCACAGTCATTAAAAAGAGACAGTCAGTTATTAATTCCAAAACACACCATCGCTTACCTGCAAGTCGTCACGCCACGAAGGAGACCCGACACAAAAACACTAGAGAGAACAGGCCCCAAAAATAAATACATAACAATATAAACAAAATAGACTGAATACATATAAAAGAAATTACAATGACATAAAAATGTAAATCGCATACCTGAAATCCATCGTACCACGGAGACAGACACCGAGCGAGCCAAGAATCCAAATACAAAATGGCGACCGGAAACCGCGACCACGCCCAGATACCGGGACCACGCAGCGATGCCGAAAAAAACCTGCAACGAAAGTGAGATAAATTAATTTCTAAAACACTTTGCAAAGTTATAAAAAGTAGAACACATAAAACAAATTACAATTACATACAAATTTAAATCGCGTACCTGAAATCCATCGTACCACGAAGCCAGACACCGAGCGCAAAATGGCGATCGGAAACAGTGACCACGCCCAGATCCCGGGACCACGCAGCGACGCCGAAAAAAACCTGCAAAAGTGAGATAAATTAATTCTAAAAAACGCTTTACAAAGTTACAAAAACTCACAGTCATTAAAAAGAGACAGTCATTTATAAATTACAACACACACCATCGCTTACCTGCAAGTCGTCACGCCACGAAGGCGACCCGACACGGAAACAGTAGAGAGAACAGGCCCCAAAAATAAATACATTACAATAAAAACAGAATAGGCTGAACACATAAAAGAAATTACAGCGACATAAAAATGTAAATTAAAAAACACACCATCGCTTACCTGCAAGTCGTCACGCCATGGAGGAGACCCGACACGGAAACATTAGAGAGAACAGGCGCAAAATATATAAAACAAATAGGCTAAAGACTGTAGAACACATAAAACAAATTACAATTACATACAAATTTAAATCGCGTACCTGAAATCCATCGTACCACGAAGCCAGACACCGAGCGCAAAATGGCGACCGGAAACCGCGACCACGCCCAGATACCGGGACCACGCAGCGACGCCGAAAAAAACCTGCAACGAAAGTGAGATAAATTAATTCTAAAAAAAGCTTTACAAAGTTACAAAAACTCAGTCATTAAAAAGAGACAGTCATTTATAAATTACAACACACACCATCGCTTACCTGCAAGTCGTCACGCCACGAAGGCGACCCGACACGGAAACAGTAGAGAGAACAGGCCCAAAAAATAAATACCTTACAATAAAAACAGAATAGGCTGAACACATAAAAGAAATTACAGCGACATAAAAATGAAAATTAAAAAACACACCATCACTTACCTGCAAGTCGTCACGCCACGAAGGAGACCCGACACAAAAACACTAGAGAGAACAGGCCCCAAAAATAAATACATAACAATATAAACAAAATAGACTGAATACATATAAAAGAAATTACAATGCCATAAAAATGTAAATCGCATACCTGAAATCCATCGTACCACGGAGACAGACACCGAGCGAGCCAAGAATCCAAATACAAAATGGCGACCGGAAACCGTGACCACGCCCAAAACCGGGACCACGCCGCGACGCCGAAAAATACCTGCAACGAAATTGAGATAAATTAATTTCTAAAACACTTTCCAAAGTTATAAAAAGTAGCACATAAAACAAATTACAATTACATACAAATTTAAATTGCGTACCTGAAATCCATCGTACCACGAAGCCAGACACCGAGCGCAAAATGGCGACCGGAAACCGTGACCACGCCCAGATCCCGGGACCACGCAGCGACGCCGAAAAAAACCTGCAAAAGAAGTGAGATAAATTAATTCTAAAAAAAGCTTTACAAAGTTCCAAAAACTCACAGTCATTAAAAAGAGACAGTCATTTATTAATTACAACACACACCATCGCTTACCTGCAAGTCGTCACGCCACGAAGGCGACCCAACCCGGAAACATTAAAGAGAACAGGCCCAAAAAATAAATACATTACAATAAAAACAGAATAGGCTGAACACATCAAAATAATTACAGCGACATAAAAATGTAAATTAAAAAACACACCATCGCTTACCTGCAAGTCGTCACGCCATGGAGGAGACCCAACACGGAAACATTAGAGAGAACAAGCGCAAAATATATAAAACAAATAGGCTAAAGACTGTAGAACACATAAAACAAATTACAATTATATACAAATTTAAATCGCGTACCTGAAATCCATCGTACCACGAAGCCAGACACCGAGCGCAAAATGGCGACCGGAAACCGCGACCACGCCCAGATACCGGGACCACGCAGCGACGCCGAAAAAAACCTGCAACGAAAGTGAGATAAATTAATTTCTAAAACACTTTGCTAAGTTATAAAAAGTAGAACACATAAAACAAATTACAATTACATACAAATTTAAATCGCGTACCTGAAATCCACCGTACCACGAAGCCAGACACCGAGCGCAAAATGGCGACCGGAAACCGTGACCACGCCCAGATCCCGGGACCACGCAGCGACGCCGAAAAAAACCTGCAAAAGAAGTGAGATAAATTAATTCTAAAAAAAGCTCTACAAAGTTACAAAAACTCACAGTCATTAAAAAGAGACAGTCATTTATTAATTACAACACACACCATCGCTTACCTGCAAGTCGTCACGCCACGAAGGCGACCCGACACGGAAACAGTACAGAGAACAGGCCCAAAAAATAAATACATTACAATAAAAACAGAATAGGCTGAACACATAAAAGAAATTACAGCGACATAAAAACGTAAATTAAAAAACACACCATCGCTTACCTGCAAGTCGTCACGCCATGGAGGAGACCCGACACGGAAACAGTAGAGAGAACAGGCCCAAAAAATAAATACATTACAATAAAAACCGAATAGGCTGAAGACATAAAAGAAATTACAGCGACATAAAAATGTAAATTAAAAAACACACCATCGCTTACCTGCAAGTCGTCACGCCATGGAGGAGACCCGACACGGAAACATTAGAGAGAACAGGCGCAAAATATATAAAACAAATAGGCTAAAGACTGTAGAACACATAAAACAAATTACAATTATTTACAAATTTAAATCGCGTACCTGAAATCCATCGTACCACGAAGCCAGACACCGAGCGCAAAATGGCGACCGGAAACCGCGACCACGCCCAGATACCAGGACCACGCAGCGACGCCGAAAAAAACCTGCAACGAAAGTGAGATAAATTAATTTCTAAAACACTTTGCAAAGTTATAAAAAGTAGAACACATAAAACATTTCTATTACAAAAGACACCATCGCTTACCTGCAAGAAATCCCTTGGAGCACGAAGACGGAGACAGACAGCGAGCCAAGGATCCCGACCGGAAATTGTTCCCCCCACCGGGCCGTCGCAAAATACCTGCAGAGAACAAAAAAAAATATGTGATTAAACATTTCGGATGGGGCATTCAAAAAATACAGTCATTTATATTACAAAAGACACCATCGCTTACCTGCAAGAAATCCCTTGGAGCACGAAGACGGAGACAGACAGCGAGCCAAGGATCCCGACCGGAAATTCTTCCCCCCACCGGGCCGTCGCAAAATACCTGCAGAGAACAAAAAAAAATATGTGATTAAACATTTCGGATGGGGCATTCAAAAAATACAGTCATTTATATTACAAAAGACACCATCGCTTACCTGCAAGAAATCCCTTGGAGCACGAAGACGGAGACAGACAGCGAGCCAAGGATCCCGACCGGAAATTCTTCCCCCCACCGGGCCGTCGCAAAATACCTGCAGAGAACAAAAAAAAATATGTGATTAAACATCGCTTACCTGCAAGAAATCCCTTGGAGCACGAAGACGGAGACAGACAGCGAGCCAAGGATCCCGACCGGTAATTCTTCCCCCCACCGGGCCGTCGCAAAATACCTGCAGAGAACAAAAAAAAATATGTGATTAAACATTTCGGATGGGGCATTCAAAAAATACAGTCATTTATATTACAAAAGACACCATCGCTTACCT
Organism: Lissotriton vulgaris; assembly: GCF_964263255.1. Lineage (NCBI taxonomy): Eukaryota > Metazoa > Chordata > Amphibia > Caudata > Salamandridae > Lissotriton > Lissotriton vulgaris. The sequence goes on from NC_141697.1 coordinate 1,179,539,565, forward strand.
GCAAGAAATCCCTTGGAGCACGAAGACGGAGACAGACAGCGAGCCAAGGATCCCGACCGGAAATTCTTCCCCCCACCGGGCCGTCGCAAAATACCTGCAGAGAACAAAAAAAAATATGTGATTAAACATCGCTTACCTGCAAGAAATCCCTTGGAGCACGAAGACGGAGACAGACAGCGAGCCAAGGATCCCGACCGGTAATTCTTCCCCCCACCGGGCCGTCGCAAAATACCTGCAGAGAACAAAAAAAAATATGTGATTAAACATTTCGGATGGGGCATTCAAAAAATACAGTCATTTATATAACAAAAGACACCATCGCTTACCTGCAAGAAATCCCTTGGAGCACGAAGACGGAGACAGACAGCGAGCCAAGGATCCCGACCGGTAATTCTTCCCCCCACCGGGCCGTCGCAAAATACCTGCAGAGAACAAAAAAAAATATGTGATTAAACATTTCGGATGGGGCATTCAAAAAATACAGTCATTTATATTACAAAAGACACCATCGCTTACCTGCAAGAAATCCCTTGGAGCACGGAGACGGAGACAGACAGCGAGCCAAGGATCCCGACCGGAAATTGTTCCCCCCACCGGGCCGCCGCAAAATACCTGCAGAGAACAAAAAAAATACGTGATTAAACATTTCGGATGGGGCATTCAAAAAATACAGTCATTTATATTACAAAAGACACCATCGCTTACCTGCAAGAAATCCCTTGGAGCACGGAGACGGAGACAGACAGCGAGCCAAGGATCCCGACCGGAAATTGTTCACCCCACCGGGCAGTCGCAAAATACCTGCAGAGAACAAAAAAAATACGTGATTAAACATTTCGGATGGGGCATTCAAAAAATACAGTCATTTATATTACAAAAGACACCATCGCTTACCTGCAATTTGTTCCGCCACACACAAAGAAACGCGACACGTCAGCAAAGGCAGGTCCCGGCAACCTGCAGAGAAAAACAAAAATACGTCATTAAAAATTTCGGCTGGGGCATTCAAAAGAGACAGTCATTTAGATGACAAAAGACACCATCGCTTACCTGCAATTTGTTCCGCCACAGACAAAGAAACCCGACACGTCAGCAAACGCAGGTCCCGGCATTGCCGGACCAGACTCGGGGGCGTTCCCGGCGTCGCGTGACGTCGGCAAAAGCCAAAGAATGTCAGGAACGCCCCCGTGTCTGGTCCGGCATTGACGGACAGGCCCCTCGTCCAATGGCAAGGCTCCGTTTACGGAGCCAGCCAATCAACGACGAGGGCCGATCCAAACCCCACTACAGTTCTCATCAGGTTTTCGCCTGCGCGAAAAAGCTGCGCAGAGCGCAGCTTTCGCTAGGCAAAACCTAACAACAAGCATTTACAATGCAATGGTTTCGCCTTTGTTAAAGTTTGTGCTTTTGGTATTGCTTTTGACAAATGGTCTTTTCTAACTTCTTTGAATTATGTGTAAAAAGTTGATGTGTTTTACTTTACACAGAAATATGGAGTGCCTCTCTGGAAAACACCCTCTCTGCACACGCCCTCTTTACACATGCCTTATCTTCACTTGCCCTCTCTACACACAGCCCTGTGCAGAGAGATCATATGGAGAGAGGCATGTGCATAGAGGCCGTGTGTTGAGAGGCTGTGTGCAGTGATAGCGCATGTTGAGAAGGCATATGCAAAGAAGAGTGGGGAGGATACAGAGGTAGGGTAGGAAGGCGAAAATGCAAGGAGTGGGAGGTCAGAAAATAGTGGGAGAGCAAGAGAGGACAGAAGGGAAAGGGAGGGCAGGAGTAAGAAGGAAGAGAGGTCAAAAGGAAGAGAGGGCAGGAGAGAAAGGGAAGGCAAGAAGGAAAATAGGCAGAAGGGTGAGGGAGGGCAAGAAGGAGTGGGAGGACAGGAGGGAAGGTAGGAGTGTGTGAGAGAGGACAGAAAGGAGAGGGCGGCAGGTAGGAGAGGGCGGGAAGGAGAAGGAGGGCTAGAGGAGGAGAGGACAGGAAAGAGAGAACAGGAGAGAGATGGAGGACAAGAAGGTGAAAGAGAGCAGAAGAGAGAGGTGGAAAGGGAGGCCAGGAGGGAGTAAGAAGGCAGAAAAGAGAGGGATGTCAGGAGAGAGAGAGCAGGAAGGAGGAGAAAACCCAGTCCACTACCAATGAAGGAAGCACTGAAATCCCAAAACGTCAAAGTGCAAAAAAATACACGCCTACTAAAGAACCTTGGGGCCATATTTATGAAGGCCTTGCGCCACCGCCCATTCGTTGTTTTATTTTGGCCTACAAGTAAAGACCACGTGACTGCTATGATTTTCACCACTGGTCAAATACACAAACTTGTCAACATACAAGTAAACACTGGCGCAGCCCTTGCAGGATTGTACATCACACCAAGAAAGGACCAACCTAAACAGATAAAATATAAAGCGCCCACAAATCACTCCTGACACATCTGTTCAGACGTTGGTGAAACTATGTCCTTTATATTAAACAACTAAGCATTCTGCCTGAATGCAAAGAGGTGCAGTGTTAATTATAGAAATGCATATCTTAAGAGAGAGGCCCCTGTTGACACACGGCTATTGCATCAAATACTACTAAAAAAATACTTCATGCACGTTATGGACCCATTTTCCCGCTGCATGACACAAAAGCATGCACATATTACTACAACTTAGAAACATAAAAGTAAACCCCTCCCCCCCGAAGAAGCAGGGGGGATCCAGACCGCTCAAAATTCATAAATAATGACACTTTCCAGGGAAATACACTGGAACGGAGAGATATTTTGAGGAAGACAGCAGGCCGCTTATGAATAAAAATGGGAATGGGTCTAAATGAGAGAGTGTCTGGGTCACATAGAAGAGGTTGACAGACCGTCTCTTCCATTCCGTGTTCCAAGCAGTCCTCTTCCCGTTCTGCCACAGGGCCTCAGCCCTTGCTCCCACACCCCCTGGCCACCATCACGCCCACTCACCTGCAGCAGGCAGGCCGCTCTGTCCCTCTGACCTCGAGGTTAGCGTGTCCTCGTGTCGAACCCTTGGCTCTCCGGCTCTCACAGCTAACTCCCTGGTTGAAAGTGCCTCGTTGATGTACGGTTTATTTAAACACAGGGCCCTTCTTCAATCGCTCAGCTTTGGAAAATGACTCATCTGGCTCTGAAAAGTTTACTACAAGGGACAAGCGAGAAATTGTGCAGACAGTTCCGAGTTTATGCCGCCGCGACCAGATGATGCAGGGCGTGTTTCGCCAGCATTTGCACTTATTGTAAATGATAGTCGGAGGCCACGGCGTTGGCGGGCGGGGGATAAACTGAGCCGGTTTGTCTAAAGTTGCTTATTTTGTAGCGTGTCGGCTCTTGGCATTCTGCAAACATGGCATCACCCCGCACGAGGCGAAATGCAATAATGTTGGGCTGCGAGTGATTTCCCCATTCCCTGCGGAGGGAGGAAGACACGTCCAGTAACTTGAGACCTCTCCGCAGAAAGCTGGCGTCCCTCCCCGAGCTCCGGGACAAGTTTTGGAAGCAGAAGTCGTCGGACCGCCGCCGGCCCAGCTCGGGGACGAGCCCCACCGAGCCTCCCAGCAACACCTGGTAGAGGCTGGGCCGCCGTCTTCCTTCTTCCCCCGGGCGGCGGGGGGGGGGGGGGGGGGGGGGGGCGGGCACTTCCGGCCGGCCGCGCTAGGATTGGCCGGCCGGCTGAAGAAACCCCCGGGCGGGGATCGAGCAGGGAGGGAGGGAGGGAGGGGGGGAGGGAGGGAGGGGGAGAAAGGGAGGGAGGGGGAAGGTCACTCACCTGCAGACTTGGGCATAATAAGGAGACCCGTCCCGAGCAGCAAGGGAGGTGCCGGCAATGCCGGAACAGACTCCGGGGCGTTCCCGGCGTCGCGTGACGTCGGCAAAAGCCAAAGAATCTCGGGAACGCCCCCGTGTCTGGTCCGGCATTGATGGACAGGCCCCTCGTCCAATGGCTAGGCTCCATTTATGGAGCTAGCCAATGGGACGGGGGGCGTGTTCCATAGTGCCTTACTGTACTCAATAGATTTCTCTGGAGGAGGAGCCTAACGGCTCCGCCCCCCAGCGAAACCTAAAAAGGTGGCAGGTTAAAAATCAGAGAGCACTGAGAATCAATGTATATACTAGCTAGCTAACATAAGTATATCAATGAAAGGACAGACAAGAAAACCACCTGACAGACTGGGGGGCGGGGGGGGCAGCAAACAGAATAGGGAAGTGATTGACAAAGAGACAAACAGCAGAAGGACAAATCAAGGAGCACGCAAACAAACCGGCAACCAGCCAACAAAATCAATGAATGCACTGGTGCAAGGAGGAGGACACCTTTGGGCATACCAATGAGTGCGCTGATCCAGCAAGCAATTCCACAAAGAAGCAAATGAAATAGATGGGCTGACGAATAAAATGACAGATTAATAGACAAATTAACCAACAGGAGTGGGTGAGACTGGTTTGCGCTGCATGGTTATGGTAATATGTGGCAGGACAATCGGTGATTGGATGGACGAATGGGCAGACCAGACAGCTGGACAGATTGACATGCAGCTAAACTGATGGAAGAGCATACACGCACACGTAGGGATAAATCGATGAGTTTCTGGACTGATAGAACGAATTGCCCTCAACAGGTATTTATAGTTCGAAAGTTTGATAAATAAATTCATGAGAAGAGGAAATGGAGGACGTAAGGACAGGTGGGTGAACTGATGGTTGTGTAAACACATAATGAACCTGTGTGTTCATGGCAAGAAAAGAGGTGAAAGATGTTCTTATAGGCGAGAGGATTAACGATTGGGCTGGGGCTCTGGTGGATGCAGAGATAAACCACTGGGTATGGGAAACACTGAGGAATAGATGAGGCCTCAAAGGCCGGACAATAACCGACTGGTTACGGGGGTGGATTGAAAAGTAAAAGGATGCTGGGTGAATGAGTTATTGGGGACATTAGTAGAGTAAGGAGTGAATATACGGTTTAAGGAGAAAGTAACCCAAGTGCGACTAGCTGAACGGTGTTGGGCGCCCTCCCTCCTGGAGCTGCAAAACAAACATGCTGATAGAGGGGCCATAAATTCCTGTCATTTATTGCTGCCCGCAGACACTCATGGGCCCTCGGCTCCTCATTGGCAGGTGGACCGCACGCCCCACTGACAGCCCCTCCCCATTGGCTGTCACCCTCCCCCGGTTGTGATACGGTCCACTCACAATGTCTGAAGGCATCCCGTCCCTACCGAGCCGCCTGCAACCCCCGCGCGCGCGCCGTTACCTCTCTCGAGCCCGCGAGCTCCTTGCGCCCCTGCAGCGCCCCCGGGAGACCCCGCAGCGCCGCCTCCACCACTCCGCGCCGGAGGCTGTGGCCGGGACCGCTCCTCTGTCTTGTTGTGTCTGCCTCTGGCCAGCATGCGCGTCATTTCCGGTCTACAATGCGTCTATTTCCGGGTCACGTGACACACCCGAACGGATTTTTTTTTTGTGTGGTGTCAGATGGGTCTTTATTCAAAGTACACGGCGCAAATCCATTAAATAGCACCAATTGTAGACTTAGCGGCTTGTCGCCTTCCCACAAGTGCCAATGCACAAGACTAAGTAGCGCCTGCAAACACTCGCTCCCCAACAGCCGAGAGCTCCATGTCCGTCCCGTTCCCTACAGTGCCGGCAATGCCGGACCAGACACGGGGGCGTTCCCGGCGTCCCGGGACGTCGCCAAAAGCCAAAGAATGTCGGGAACGCCCCCGTGTCTGGTCCGGCATTGACGGACAGGCCCCTCGTCCAATGGCAAGGCTCCGTTTACGGAGCCAGCCAATCAATGACGAGGGCCGAACAAAGCCACACTACAGTTCTCATCAGGTTTTCGCCTGCGCCGAAAAGATGCGCAGAGCGCATCTTTGGCGAGGCGAAACCTAAAAAAGGGGGATTACCGGACGATTCGAATTTGGAATTACGCTGGTAAATCTAATTCCTCAGTGGACCCTGTGTGCACAACTTGCAAATGGATGGATGTTAGTATCCCCAGAGTTACCATGCAGTGCCCCATATCAGCAACACTGGAGAGCGGTGAAAATCCAGTCCATTTATTGGTCCACGCATAGTAATTGCTCAAGATCACAAGAAGAATCATCAGGCTGTTTCACCTTGTACTGTAGCGAGTCTGCTCTGAACGGGAGGGCTTACACAAGAGCCGGCTTACAAAGACGACTTTACTTGGAAATTGCTGCAGGAATGTAGTGTGGACACAAAAACTTCGCCTGTTACCACATGTGGAGCTGGCAGTCCTCCCCAAATGCCTTTGCCCAACCCAACGTGTGTCGAAGCATCAGACATTCTTGTTATGGCAACAATGTCGGCGCTGCCAGCTGCAGGGTCAAGAGACACTTTGTTAGTTCGGGCGGCCGAGGGCCAGATTTGATAACACGGCACGATTCACTGTTCCAGTTTCCTACGGATTCCACGTATGGACAAAAGGCTGGCGCACGGCGTTCAGGGAGGAAATGTATCCTAATGGGCGAACGCAAAGACAATGCACGCACTGCCCTCCCAGTCAAAACGCCTCTGGTCTGCGATTATAATTAAAAATTGTTCTGTAGTTACATTCACATAGCGCTATCACTGACGAGGCGCTGGATAGTTTGAAAACAAGGAGAACGCGCGCTACTCCGTGGGATACTTATACATTAAAGACTCAGTCGGGTACATGGAGTTTCAATTTGTCACACGCCTGTTGTATGTAAGCAGTCTGCCAAGCAATATACCCCGCAATCACAATAAACTGGGCACGAAGTGTCCCGCAATCTGCCCTGAGGCAATGAGATGCCTTACGAACAGGGCCCGCATGTTAACCCGTACCTGTAATCAATTATCACCGATTCATATACTTTCATGCTGTAGTGCCCGTCCCATTCTCACACTGCAGGGCACGCGCAGACTGTGGTATATGAGAGGAAAGATGTACGGCCTTGTGGTTAGAGCTCCCGCCTATGAAACTCGAAAACCAAGTTCGAATCCCGGCCTCTGCTCAGCATTTTGTGATCTTGTGAAAGCCCCTGAAACCTTTCCGCCTAAAAACGTGGAACTATTTCGGCGCTGCCCTCAGGTTCGTGCTATATAACAGCGTAGAATCAATAAGGTGGTTAGAATGACCACGTGCCTCATTTACGAAGCGAAAGGCTTTGGAAGTTGTCCTAGTTCATTTCCACTGAACCCCAAGAGTGCGGATTTTAAGTTGGTCCGACAGAGCAGATCACAAGAAGAATCATCAGGCTGTTTCACCTTGTACTGTAGCGAGTCTGCTCTGAACGGGAGGGCTTACACAAGAGCCGGCTTACAAAGACGACTTTACTTGGAAATTGCTGCAGGAATGTAGTGTGGACACAAAAACTTCGCCTGTTACCACATGTGGAGCTGGCAGTCCTCCCCAAATGCCTTTGCCCAACCCAACGTGTGTCGAAGCATCAGACATTCTTGTTATGGCAACAATGTCGGCGCTGCCAGCTGCAGGGTCAAGAGACACTTTGTTAGTTCGGGCGGCCGAGGGCCAGATTTGATAACACGGCACGATTCACTGTTCCAGTTTCCTACGGATTCCACGTATGGACAAAAGGCTGGCGCACGGCGTTCAGGGAGGAAATGTATCCTAATGGGCGACGCAAAGACAATGCACGCACTGCCCTCCCAGTCAAAACGCCTCTGGTCTGCGATTATAATTAAAAATTGTTCTGTAGTTACATTCACATAGCGCTATCACTGACGAGGCGCTGGATAGTTTGAAAACAAGGAGAACGCGCGCTACTCCGTGGGATACTTATACATTAAAGACTCAGTCGGGTACATGGAGTTTCAATTTGTCACACGCCTGTTGTATGTAAGCAGTCTGCCAAGCAATATACCCCGCAATCACAATAAACTGGGCACGAAGTGTCCCGCAATCTGCCCTGAGGCAATGAGATGCCTTACGAACAGGGCCCGCATGTTAACCCGTACCTGTAATCAATTATCACCGATTCATATACTTTCATGCTGTAGTGCCCGTCCCATTCTCACACTGCAGGGCACGCGCAGACTGTGGTATATGAGAGGAAAGATGTACGGCCTTGTGGTTAGAGCTCCCGCCTATGAAACTCGAAAACCAAGTTCGAATCCCGGCCTCTGCTCAGCATTTTGTGATCTTGTGAAAGCCCCTGAAACCTTTCCGCCTAAAAACGTGGAACTATTTCGGCGCTGCCCTCAGGTTTGTGCTATATAACAGCGTAGAATCAATAAGGTGGTTAGAATGACCACGTGCCTCATTTACGAAGCGAAAGGCTTTGGAAGTTGTCCTAGTTCATTTCTACTGAACCCCAAGAGTGCGGATTTTAAGTTGGTCCGACAGAGCACACACCTATAAGGATTTAAACACATGTGCATCTAAATGGAGATTGGGAACTTGAACTTTCAGATGGCTTTATGGCTCAGCCACCAGTCTTCGTCGAGACGAGGCCTAAACGCCAGAGGTTCTGACTGTAGAACTGGAGAAGTTGGGGAACCAGGTTCGAGTCCTGGCTTCGACTCCTCGCGAGCTAGCTAATTAATGTCTCCCTCTAGCCTAAACACAAAAAATACATAACTTGCATACAGTGAACTGTTGCTCGTGTAAATCGCTCTAATGCCCTAGACCTAAATGCGTTCAATACAAGATTGCAAAAAAACAAACCCATAAATCACCTTTCAAACCAGGAGGCCGGGTTCTAATCGGGTGTTGCGTCTCCAAAAGTGCGTGATCCTGGATACATCAGCGGGTCTCATGTCCTTGAGCCGAACGCCCCTAATCTAACATTTTACTTTCGCAGAAAGAAGCAAATGCATCTCTAAGGCCGTTTAGAACGAACTTTTCGTTTGAATGTAACAATGTGCCTGGCCGTTTGTGGGGAAACTAACACGCTACGTAAGGTTATGCACACGTGCATAAATCGAGCACACGGCTTTTGCTGCTCGTGTAAAGCAGCAAATCACGAAAACTGAACTGAGACCTACAGTGCCGGCAATGCCGGACCAGACACGGGGGCGTTCCCGGCGTCCCGTGACGTCGGCAAAAGCCAAAGAATGTCGGGAACGCCCCCGTGTCTGGTCCGGCATTGACGGACAGGCCCCTCGTCCAATGGCAAGGCTCCGTTTACGGAGCCAGCCAATCAATGACGAGGGCCGAACAAAGCCACACTACAGTTCTCATCAGGTTTTCGCCTGCGCCGAAAAGATGCGCAGAGCGCATCTTTGGCGAGGCGAAACCTAAAAACGGGAGCAGTGCTTTTTGCTAGCACTCAACCCCCCCTACCACCCCACCGCTCCCAGGGCTGGTCAAACAGCTGTTGCTGTTCTCAGTCCAGCCCTGATGATGGTCTGCTGACCCCAGCAATCCACCATCCATGTGATGGCAGCAAATCCTAGCATGTCACAAATTGCAGCCTACCTCATTAATATTCATGAGTTAGGTCTATATATGACCACTGACCAGCTAGTTAGGAAATAAGGGCTGGCTATAACTTATGCACATTAGTAATAGTGATTACCAAATAGCGATTAACAAAATGAATCACAATTTGGTAATCGCTATTAATGTTAGTACATCTAGCCCTTAGTTGCATACATGCCTTCGGCCCCACACTGCTTACTGCAGCAGTCACAAAACCCTCAGCAACACCCACCTGTCACAGACGAAAAAGTTGCTTCTTTTTTTTATTTCGTTCTCTATATATCTGGAATGTAGAAACAGAGCATGGTGCATCTCAGCAGCCTCTGAGTGTTTTAAGGAATGGTGTTTTGGGGGAAAATGGTGCAAGGCAATGTGCTATGAAAAATTGTTTTCATGTGAAGCTAATATGTTCAAAAACAGTGTGGTGCCCTAAACACTATGTGTTTGATGATGTAATGAGAGTCACACTGCTTTGAACTGCGATAGACCCAGATCTCACTGTTTGTGAATTAGGTTGTTAGTATGGCTGTTCTGTATTCAGTGGTATAGCAATGATGCCATGGACTCTGGAGCAAGCAAGGAAAATTGCCCCTTTGACTGCTGTAGGAGTCGGAAAATACAGATTTGCCAGGGTTCAAAGGGCCCTCATGGCTGTGGGCCCTGGTGAAACTGCACCTGCTGCACCAATGGTAGCTATGCCCCTGTCTGTGCCATTTGTGCGGTGTGCCATGATGTGTGAGGCCCCAATATGGAATCTGGTTTTATATCTACACAATCTAGAAAATGCTATGCGTAATGGTTGTCTTCTGCCCACTTTGGAACGCCCAGAAGTTTTGCTTAATTCTTAAAGTTAGAGAGAGGGTTCCAAATGCATAGAGACTTGAATTCCATTCTTTCATTAATCAAAAGGCAGTACAGAGTTGTGGCCAGCCTAGACTGGTGTGCTTTTGGGCTCTTTGAAGCCTGGCAAATATGTTTTGGGAGTCTGGTGTAAACACAGTTGCAGTAAAACTGAGAGATACCACTACGAAAACTAAGGCACGTTTGTGATTGAGCTTTAGAAGGCAGAGCATTGACCACAATGATTTAATTGTGTATAGAAGAAAGGCCTTCATTGAAGCAAATGTATCTTGATATACATTTGTAACCATATTATATAGTTAGGCCAGAACTTCCATAAGTAAAACATTTTTCCACTTTAATATGCATTGTTCAAATGGGATGCAATTGGGTAGTATTGGCAACAAGGGCACAGAACCAACTTCCTTTAGGGGCTGCTTTATAGACAGTGCCTCAGGAGTACGGTAGCGATGCATTGGGTTATGTCAACTCGAAGGAACTCCAGTTGGTTGAAAAGTGATTTTGTAGATGCTTATTAGTGGTTCCCACTTCTACCCCAGCTCACATGGTCCATGAGGAGTTAGGACTGTTGTTCCTATCGGATCTCATCACCTTGTGCCCCCTGATTAGGTGGCAACCATCTGGGAGCGATCGCAAAACCATCTAGGTAGACAGATAACCAAGGATTGTTTGGAGTTTGATCGGTGGATATGGGTTAGTTGGCTGAAGATTCAGGGGCACTTTTGTCAAACTGGGCCGGCCAGCTTTGTTTGAGGCGCCCTCTTCCATAACAAAACAGATATTGTATGGACCCAGGATAACTTTCTGTGGTGAAGGAAAACTGAGCAGGAGGCAAATGAGCCTAAGAAACCCTCGGCTCGGGTACATGCATTGATAGTAACAGATGCCCCACCACTGAACCTTATTTGCTTATTACTCTTATCATTCACCATTGTTTCCACCTCACTAGATTTAGGTTTAACCAGCATCACATACTGTTGTCATAATAAAACCTGGTTGTGGAGCGTGAAGCTATGTCCCTGTACCTGAGATCATTTTTCCCCACAGGACCTCCTGCACTTTGTATTTTTCTGTTGTTTTTACGAGCCCCCTGGAAGAATGTCTTTAATGCCTTTTTTGAAATCTTTCAGGTTAGGCCCACCTTAATGTTTTTAAAGCTACTTCCGGACATACTCAACTTACGGCATTGCTTGATCCTCGCCTCATCACTATGGCTGAGAAAGTCGTTCGAAATGGTGGGGAATTCCACTTGAGTGCTTTTCTTCTCTTTCTTTTGCACAATGCACTTTATTATGCTCTATTGCCTTGGTCATTACCACATTTTTAATGCTTTTATGAGTCTATTTACTGACCAAAAAAATAATTGCAATTGGTTTATCTGGGACTACATTTGACGGACCTAAATTTGATGGTTTTTATATTAAAAATTACTGATTGTATAATTAGTATGCAGGGTTGACAATGGAAGGATTGTCCTAGGTCATATTGTTTTTAATTGGTAATATTTTTCAATTAATATTTTTAAAGTTTTTATATGGTCTTAATATTATAGCCTGAATGTTGTCAAATTATTTTATTCAATGTATGTATCATCTTTTTGTGCACTTTCAAGGTCTCATGTAGACTGACTAAAGTAATTCTTGACTTGACTTGCCTCAGGAGTGAAATGGCCATTTGCCCTCCTTTTTGTGTCCCTGGGCACTTTGGTATTACAGAATAGTTGCTTGTGCAGCCCCTTCTGTAGTGCATATTGCACCACCACATAAATTGCTCAATATGATCTCAAGGGGGCTTTTCCTCATTTGCATGGAGCACGACCACATGCAAATGAGGAAGTCCTTTGTGCCCATGCAGTATTACAGATGTGGGTACAGAGGCAAAGATGAGGTCAGGAGGCTCACTAACCACTTATAGGTGGCGCACAGTGGACCCTCTAAGCCCACCTCTTGGAAGGGGGAAACAGGGTCCTATGGCCCACGAGGCATCCCTCTGCAGTTGTGTGTGGTGACTCACAGCATCAATCTGCAGGGTGATGTCAGACCACCTTTGAAAGTTAAGCTGGTTGCAGCCTGAAGAGTGAAAGATTATAGGGAGAGGATGTGGCGTTAACTGGGGAATTAGGTTAAAGTCCTGGCTTTGGCTCAACATTCTGTGATTCTGAGTAAATCACTGCATTTCCCTGTGCCCAAAACAAAAATGAATCTGTCCTTGTGTAATGTAACTGGTGCTCGTGTAAAGATCTCTGATTCATGCCCCTGGGCCGAGTTTTTGCACTACAAAACGGCAAAAAAAAAGTGGAACGGTTGCTTCAAATAGCATGTTTCTCTTTCCTAATATGTTGCTCGTAACACAGATACAAACCAGAGCATTTGCTGTGATGCAGCACACTTTCCCAGTCTGCGCCCTGCCCGTTGTGTGCCCACAGCACAGAGTGGGAGAGTGCACCTTATCCCTAATATGGACTCTGATGTGCAACAGCCATGACTCCTTATGGTTATGGTGAAAGCTAAACCCTTACCCCTTCCACCAGCCAATGCTTGCCCATTCAGTTTGCCAGAAAGCCTGTCAGAACACCCACGTTTTAGCCAGTCTACTGAATGGCTTGTAAACAGTATTCTGTGGTACCTTGGACACGCTTTTTGACTCCTAGTCTGGCCTCCATTATGCGTTGCCCATAGCAGGCAATTCTGAGTGGTCTGGTGTTTCTGGATGTGGAACATTTGGAATAGTGTCACCAGGTGCAGCTTTCCCCCTCAGAACAAATCAAGGCTAAAGGAAGGCAACAGGCATAGGGCAGAGGAAAAGTCAAGCCCTCGCCCACCTACATGGGCAATAGACACGGGCACAGACTCCCATCTATCAAGATGACTTCCCTGCCCCCACCAACATCCCCCCCAAAAAACTAAGATATTTACCACCTGCTCAGTGTTAAACATATGACTTACGTGGCCCAGTACTTCTGAGTCTGGCAAGATATTTCCCATTCTGAGGACTTTGGGGCTTATTTATGAGCCCTTGCGTCACTTTTGCGCCGCAGGTGCGTCACTTTTTGTGACGCACCAGCAGGGTAAAAAATGCACAATGTTGAGTCATATTTACAAAGTGACGCATCTAGGTAGATGCTTCACTTTGTAAACCCCTGCGCCACATTATACCTGCGCCAGGTATAATGTATGCAAGGGGGCGTTCCCACGTAAGTAAGCCTCATAGAAGTGACGCAGTGAAATCTACGAGATTTCACTGGGCCACTTCTAGGGTGCAAATGCGTCAATATCGTATGCCTGCCTCACAGCAGGCGTAAGACTGACGCAGTCTCTTTCACATGGAGCTTGCCCCGTGTGAAAGGACACATTGCTGGAGTTGCGTCACTTTTGTGAAACACTCCAACAATGCATCACTTTTGCGTCTACAGATACATCAGAAACTCCTTGCGACATGATGCGTCATAGAGTAAATATGATGCATCCATCATGTCGCAAGTAGGGCGCACTGAGAAGTGACGCATCGCTGCTTTCAAGCAGCGATGCGTCACTTCTCATAAATGAGGCCCATAGTCGGTTGATCCTTATTAACTCACTTGAAGGTAGCAGATGGAATTATTAAGTCTCCTCACTGAGTTAACAGGGGCTTCTAATGAGGTTCTTCATGTGGTCACTTGGCTTTCAAACACTTGTGCCCTTGCATCAGTTATACCAAAGAAAGTACACATTAAACAGTGGTGACATTTGCTATATTCTTAGACTCAGGAATCATTCCACAAATAGCTACATCAAACGTTTAAGGGAAACTTCAGTCCAAATGTTGTTTGCAGTGCTGAACCCCTTCTTGCACAATCTCCTCCAGTCCTTGATGAAATATAACATTTTAAAAAGGCCCCTGCCCTGACATGCAGCTGGCAGGTTTCATGGGAGGAATTTTAGCATGGTGTTGCAGAGATAGCTCAGGTGGAGTTAATCCTCTCCCAAACTCAAACATAATGAGTGATTGATGGGCCAGGTGCCTCCAGGACTGTGTCAGATATGGGGAAGCTGGCCAGGAAGTGAACTACACCCTGCAGGCTGCAGCACCTGGCTGGCACCACTTCCTAGATTGGGACATGTCCTGCTGGTAGACAGCTGAAGCCTGGCTTATCTCCAGCCTCACATAGCAATCCACGGCAGTGGTCTTTCTGTTAAACACTTAAGAGATATAAACTGCTTAAAAAACATAATTGAGCTTTTTAAAAAAATAGATTATTCTAAAAATAGATTTATGAACCCTTCCAAGCTTTTACATTGGTTTAAAGTGGTTCAATCTGTGACCTTTCATCCACTTTTGAAAGGGGTTTTGTGCTCTGCCATGCGGATGACATGATTTAGGAGAGAAAGGTTAGCATCATGTTGCAGAGGTCCCTCATATGGAGGCCATCTTCTCCCAGACTCAAGCATAATGAGTGATCGATGGGCCAGGTGCCTCCTGGATTGTGTCAGACATGGGGAAGGTGGCCAGGAACTGAGCTACACCCTGCAGACTGCAGCACCTGGCTGGCACCACATCCCAGGTGGGCACGTGCCCTGCTGGCAGAGACCAGATGCCTGGCTTATCTCCAACCTCACTGCACTCATGGCAGTGGTCAGCCTCGTCAAGATCCTTCAATTAATCACTTGAGAGTTATAGACTGCTACAAAAATAAATTAGAATAATTGATCATTTTCAAAAATGATATAACTCTAAAGATCGATTTATGAACATTGGTTTAAAGTGGTTTCCAGTCTACAAGCTGTTACTTTTCATCCCCTGTTTCACTCTGTCGCATGACATGTTGTAACATCAAAAACATTGGCTCCCAGTGACATCACATGAAATGTATTCATGATAATGAATAAAAGAAATCGCGCACCAAGTATACAGTTAAGGAAATCGCTTCTCAGTATAAAATATGACGACCAGTCCTAACAGCCAAACTTGATTTCTTTCAGAGCACTGACCCCTTCATCTGTCACCTGACTCTGGTTCATGACTCTCTGGCCAAGTCCTTGCCGCTCCTGCCCTTGCTTTTTCCTGTCCAGCCAACCAGTCCCCTCAAGTTGGTGACACCTTTACCAAGATGCCTAGATTTACAAACATTTTGCATTTTTTGGATTTACTTTTCAGCAAAAAAACTTGTTGTGCATTGGAAAGTTTCTTCATAGTAATGCAGAGCAGTGCAAAGTGCTGTCTTGCATTACTTTGAGTGAAAGGGGCGTTCCATGGGTGATATATGGGCGTTCCCATGCAACCACCCAGGCTTTTTACTGCACAACCTGATCTACTAACTATAGTAGACTGGGTTTTGCATCAAAATCCACTTGGACCAGGTGTACAAAGCTGAAATGGTTGAATGTCTCCTAACTTTTCCTGCTTTGCATATTTCCTGCACCATACAGAACATCCGAAGTGGGAAATGTTCTTGAAGTTAGTCTAAGCGTACTGTATTGCACTGGAAGTAATCCCTTCCAGTACAAGACGTATGCTAGACATTATAGACAGACCCCTTTTGGTGCAAAGGTGTGTGTGGTGCTAGGCAGCCTGATCACACGCCAGCGCTAGGGAAAGGATGGGATAGTTCCATATCTTAGTAGAGGTGGAGCTTCCCTGCTCTTTCCTTCTTACACAACACAGCACGGCAACTTTGGCTGCTGCGCTGCGAAGTGAGAAAGACCTTTGTAAAGCTGGGCCTAACTTTGTGCCTGTCAAGTCTGAAATGTGTGGTTTGTGGCCCCTGGATCTATTCACAAGACCTCTCTGCTCAAGGGCGACAAATGAACTTTATATTGTCCCTGCTTAACTTTCATCTCTGGCTCAATTGTCATTGAAAGTCAGAAAGAGAAACTTATAAATGCTGTAAAAATAAAGTACCAGGATATATTTGTGTGTCAAAGAAGCTTTAATATGGCAAAAAAAAAAGAAAATGTATTTAAATAAAAAAGAAAAAATAAGTTAGACGCAAAGGCAATGTGACAGCATGACGGAAGGAAAGCAGAATGAAAATAAGTAAAGAAGGAAAGTTAAAAGGAAGTCGGATGGAACGTAAGTACAAAAAAAAATTTAAAAAAGGAAAAAAGGAAGCGAGAGAGGGAAGAAAAGAATGAAGCTTGGAAAGAAGGATAGCAAAAAGAAAATAGAATGGAACAAAGAAACAAAAATAAAAGATGTAAGGAGAGATAGAAAGAAAGAAGGAAAGCGGAAAAATAGAATGGAAGATTGGAAAGTAGAAGTGACAGATGGAAGGGCAAAAGAAGGAAAGCAGAAAAAGAAAGAATTAACAAATTGAAAGAATAGAAAGAACGATGGAAAGAATGGGCGAAGGAAGGGTAGGAGGGTGATATAAAGAAAGAACAAAACAAGAACAGAAGAATGGGAAGATGGAAAGCAGCAAAAAAACTGAAACGAGAATATTTAGAAGGGTGTTCACCTGAAAAAAGAATGGACATAAGGAAAGGAAGATAAAATGAAGTAAAGAGGAAAATGGAAACCAAAGAAATTGGAAGGCAGGAAAGAAAGAGGAGAGAAAAAAGGAAAGGAGAAACATAAGTTAATACTGGTAAATGAGCAGTTTTGCCAATTTCTTTTAAAATCATGCTGCAAAATGCATAATTTTGAAGAACTGTTTTAAGAGGAACACATTCCACTGGCTCTTTAATAGAAAGTTTCCGGGATCACTCACCTTGGTAGGATATTTTGTTCCTTGTTGCTCAAAGTGAGGGGCATTTGGCTACTCCCTTGTCTCTGCTCATTGCTTTTCCCTGGAACACTCCTTTAATCCCCTCCCTCCTAGAGCCTTCAAGTGGCCTGAGGGCTGGATTAAGCGGTTTACAGTTAACCAACAGAGCATCACATAACACAAAATAACAATATATTTACCGGCTAAATTACATTCACTGAAGTTACAACATGGTTTTTAGCGGTACAAGTTGAACAAAGAAGTTGAAATAGCAACCACTGCCTACACCTTGAACATAGCTCCTAGACATGCACGCTAGAAGGTGCCTGGCACTATACAATCACACTAAAAACCAAGGGGCATATTATCAAGGACTGGTGTTAAAATTATCGCAGTTTTATCGGCAGGAAACTGCCGATAAAACGGCGATAATGGGCTTGATAATACGCCCTTGTTAATTCCCATAAAAGCCCATGTTCTGATGTTAAAATGGGATTCTATGGGAATTAACAAGGGCGTATTATCAAGCCCATTCTTGCTTTTTTATCGGCAGTTTCCTGCCGATAAAACGGCGAAAATTTTAACACCGGTCCTTGATAATATGCCCCGAAATGCTGATATTCTGACCTCCAAAATAACTAAATATGGAGTAATACATAGATCTGAGTCTAACTACTAAATCCATCGGCGCTTTTTCCGTTCCCATGGATATTCTGAAAACAGGGACATGAGAAAGAAGGAAAAACAGGTCTATTGTTTCCACCTGCTGAGAAGAGTGCATTTAAGGTAACACTAGATCTGCTTTTTATGTGATTTACTGCATAAAGAGAAACTATAAATAATAAATGAAAACCGCATGTTTTAAAATGAAAATATGTTTTGACTCTTCTGGGAATAAAAGTGACTGCTTTCACTCTCTAAGGACTGAATTTACTACCAGCTTCTAAAAGTAGATCATAAAACACTTGAATATTGAACATGGAACCCTGATTGCCATTGACTAAAGATCAATGCTAGCCATTTCCCGCTTGTGCGTGAAAACATGCAGATCTGGGCCCAGTTGTACTAACTTCTCCCACCTGCGCTGGTACTCTTACTAGCAAGGCGTAGTGGGCACTGGGCGTTTCCCCAGTAGGCCGGATAGGGGTGAGGGGTGGGTTTTCTGGCCATGAGGGCCAGTTTTGTCACTGGGGGCTGGTTTGGCAGCAGTGCTGCAATATCAGTCCCACTCAGTTCTTAGAGGATGTCGCGGCAGAGCACCAGCATCGGCTGTGAGGGGAACGGCTTTCTCCCTCATAACTTTCTCCACTCTTCCAGCCGTTAGGTGAACGGCGAACAGGACCTCTTGCTACCGGTCCACAACGTAAGGAGAACGGCACATTAAAGAACTACATTTCCCGACGGGCACTGGCTGACGCCTGTAGATCGCGTCAGCGCAGCGCCAGGAGCCTAATTAAATAGCCTGCAGCCCTTCCGCAGCGCGGGATGCGCGCGGGACGCACGTGGGCGTGCCCGGGTCTCGCCCGGACAAAGCCCGGCAAAGGGCGGGCCTGTCTGCGCCAGTCAGAGCCAGTCAGAGTATGAAGGTGGCCGGGCAGGGTCACATTATTGACCGGCCAAACTGGGAATCCACGACTGGGTCTACAAACCGACAAGGTACTGTTATAAAATCGCCCTGTTATACTGGGGTACTTGCATTGTCTTGTGGGACCTCAACATGAGTAGAACATTTGTGCCTGGGCAGGGAGTTGTGGGGACTTTGGACGCCTTTCTGAAAAGGGCGGAATCAGTTCTAGTACACGAAATTGTACTTACGGAGAGGACGCTATCCCTAGATCCCATATGCCCTTCTATATGAAAGTCCCCACCGCCCACAACGCCCACACCGCCCACACCGCCCACACCGCCCCCTTTGAGTGCGGGGGAGAACGAGGAGATTGTGGAGGTTCCTCCCCCTTTAAGTGATTTGGGTGCTATACGTCAAGGTCCATCAGCTCTGACACAGTCGGTAATTAGTGGGGGCACCTCGGCTTAACTGTTACAACCAGGGGCCAAAAGGCTAAGAGCGCACAGGCCCATGTCTTAGCACCACCATCCAAGAAAAGGAAAGGGCAGGGCCCTAAAAATACAAATCAATCCAACCTGAAATATAGGAAACCCTCCCAGCCTCGCACTGAATACTCTCAAGGCAAAACTTCAACTATGATTGAGGGGGCGAGGGGGCGATAGTGGAACCCTCAGCAAATTCATTGACTGAGGATACCCCCTGTAAAATGGAATTAATGTTCTTGCGCCTCCTTAACCCCATAATACAAAAACTTTCTCAAATTGAGGCCAGGCTAGCCAACCTGGAAACAACTTTTTAACCCCTTCACAAACAGTTTTGGTAAATCACGGGAGGATTAAAGGGGTTTACTCCGCCAGGTACCAACCCGGTGTAGTGGGCACGGTAAGGGTCTTCTTGATAAAGAGCCA
Organism: Lissotriton vulgaris; assembly: GCF_964263255.1. Lineage (NCBI taxonomy): Eukaryota > Metazoa > Chordata > Amphibia > Caudata > Salamandridae > Lissotriton > Lissotriton vulgaris. The sequence continues at coordinate 1,179,559,026 of NC_141697.1, forward strand.
TTAAATCCTACTTTAGATGCCCCCTATAAGGTAGAAGACACACCCTAGTAATAAGGAGAGCGGAAGCTTAGTGTCCTCAACACCTATTTGTAGTGGAGGTGCTGTACAAAGCCATGCCCCTCCACCACAGGGAGCATCTGGTAATTACCCTAGAGACAACATAAGTGGTTCACTTTTATAATAATATTATACCTGATAGCACCACCGTGGTGGCCTACACACTCTGTAAAGAGTTAAATAGTTTGTATAATGTAAAGGGCCTCGAAAATATGCTCATTGTACTTGGGGATTTTAACTGTGCCCTGTGTCCGTTGAGGACGAAAGGATATGTGGTCTTAATGAGGTAGAAGCAACACATAATACACACTTCTGCCATCAGGGTACAGGTGATCTTTTTAACAAACTAGTTTTCAACCTAGATTTAGGCTTTGCCAAAGATTTATGTACAAGATCTGTTCCAATGCAGCAGACTTATAATGGTGGGGGCCACTGCTCTACCATAGACTATATCTTGCTGTCGAACAGTCTTGCCCCTAGACTACTCACTTTTAAAGTTGATACAATCTCCCTGAGTGATCACTTCCCTCTATGTATCACGTTGACTCTTGTTATGAATGGCTAGGGAAGAAAGAACCAGGTGATAGATGATGACCTGGTAAACTTAAAACTAGACAAAACGAATGATTATACACTCCGTTGGAAAATGATGAACCCAGAGGTAGTTAATAAAACTATAATTACAAGGTGTAGTTCAGACATTGACATCTGTCTGAACGAATTAGCATCCCCTGAAAGTATACTGTCGCAATTTCAAAACTTGGCAACTGTGGTTCGGGACGTAATGTTCCATCAAGGGGGAAAAAAGCCTGCCATCCTGCGATGGTTTGATCTAAATGGCTCTCGCGCACATTCCCATCTGAAGCAAGAACTGCACAATGTACTAAGGAACATCATCAATATTAGACAGGCGAGGAAGAACTATAGACTGGCTGTTCAAGAAAGGAAGAATGCCCTTAGAAAAGAGGCATGGGAGAAGTTTTCCAAAGCCGCACACTCAAAAGATAGTGCCGCCTTCTGGAAAGCGGTTAAAACACCGTTCCTGACCTCTTTTGGGGGCCCAACAATCGAAGTAGCTATCTCAGAGGGTCAATGGATTGATCATTTTTCTAAAATATACAACGGCGCAAGTACTGGCACTGGTCAAGTTAGTGAAAATTCAGGATTGAATATTCAGCCTTCTAACCTAGATTTTAATATCGACTAAGTGAGTAGGGCTCTCTCCTCAAGTGCAGGCGGGAAGGCCTCTGGGCCAGATGGGATTCCTGTGGACCTGTATAAGTCCAATGTCACTTTGTGGGTTCCAATAGTTACTCAAATAATTTACGCCAGCTGTAAGGCCGCTTTTCCACCAACTTGGTTGGAATCCACTATCGTCCCCATATTCAAAAAAGGAGATCAACAGGATCCACTTTGTTATAGGCTCATTTCTTTATTGGACTCGATGGACAAGGTCGTGGGACGCATTATCTTAGAGCGCCTAAAGCTCTGGGCTGAGGAAAACCGAATGTTATCATTGTTTAATACGGTTTCCGAGAAGGCCTAGGGACTGTAGAACAGAGCCTAAACCTAGCGATATTTATGGGAAAGTATACCAGGGCTAAAAAGGGTAATCTGTATCTGGCCTTTGTAGAACTCTCAGCAGCGTTTGACTGCGTAAGACATTCAAAGCTCTGGGAGATCATGTCACTCCTGGGGGTCGATAGAAATACTATTAACTTTATCCGTCTCCTCTAAAATGGAGCTAAATCAAGCTTGCAATTCGGATTGGGAGGAGAACGTATTGCTGCTTTCCCGATAGGAAGGGCAGTTAGGCAAGGTTGTGTCCTAGCCCCCTTTCTTTTCAATCTTTATATTAACGGGTTAGGGCAGGCACTCCTCAAAGATGCCAATGACTTTCCACAGATAGGCAATCTCCCAATCCCAGCATTGTTATATGCGTACGATGCTGTGATCTTGTCACATACCCAGAACGGCCTGCAGCAGACTCTAAATAATTTCCATAATTTTATGAAGGATCTTGGCCTTAGCATTAATATCTCAAAAACATTTATAATGAGATGTGGTCATGGTATTAAAAAGCGTAGGGATATCTTCGTGGAGGAAAACCGAATCACCACAACTAAGAGTTTTTCTTATCTAGGTATCCTGTTTAGTAATAACGATACCTGGGTTAAGGCAGTTGAAGCAAAGAAGCCGGCACTAGTTAGAACTACGTCCGCCCTAGCCAGCTTTGCAAAAAAACTGGGACGTAAACCACCTCTAGAGCTTTTAAAAATATATAAAGCTAAGTGTGTAACAACTGCCACTCATGGGGCGGGTATTTGGGGCTTTGTGAATACTAATTCAATCCAATTGGTTGAAAACAATTTTTTTAAATATGTTTTATCAGTCCCTTCTAGCACCCCCACTTATGTTTCACATGCTGAATTGGGTCTCCCACATATATCAAACCTCATTAAAGTGGAGCCTATCCTTTTGTGGCACAGGATCTGGTCATGTGATGGGACCACCCTCAACAGAGAGTTATTATAGGTCAACCTCAGCCTGAATGGTGCACAAAGGATACCCTGGGTTAAGTCTATCCTAGATTTCACGAAAGATATTGGTAAACAAGAATATTTTAACAACCCTGATACTATTACCCAGATCACCAGGAAAAAGCTCAGAAAAGAGGTACTCTCATATCTGGAGACCCAAAGATTATCAAGGGAAATTATTAAGCCCAGCATGATGCAGCATCAGATGGTTCTTACAACTTTTAGCTTGCAGCCATATCTAGTTTTTGTACCGGGTGCTTGCGACGGGTTCCTATTAACAAGATTAAGACTGGGTACAATATATAGGCTTGTCTCCTTTCCTATCTTGAATGATTGGGCTAACGAGTTACAACCTTGCCCATGCCACAACCGGTCGCCCCAATCACCTATACATATTGTTTTATTTTGTAAAAATATTGGGGGACAAGAAAGGTCTGGATCTTAACAATTTTATGGAAATGGGGGTTGAGACAATGTCGTCCTGCTTTTATGAAGCTTCAGCTCCTGGACAATGAACACGTTGCTTGGAGCCCATCTATGTTTTTTAAAATAATTCTTAACCAGAGAAAGAGCATTGGGATCGAGAATCAGGATGTTTGCTTCCCTTTATATGTATTATTAATTGACTTCTAATATGTCTTTTAAGAACACGTGATGCATTTTAAATTGATTTATTAATGTTTTTTACTTGTGCTTTTTATGATTGTTGTTTTTACAATCGAAATAAAGCTTTGTTCTGATTCTGATTCAGTCCCACTGTAACAAAAGTGGGAACAATGCTTTTTACTGGCAATTGGCCCTTCCCCTCCCAGGGCACGTCGAGCAGCAATCTGCCAGGGCTGGTTGCTGATCCCAGCAGGCCTGGCCCGTGCAGGGCGTTATACCGGGGCGGTGACAGGTAAGTAACGAAAAAAATAAATAAAGCAAATTTCGTTTTCCGCGCTGCAACGCCAAATGTGATGCAGCGTAGGCAACGAAATTTGTTTGTTTTTTTTTGTTACTTACCTGTAATGGTCCATATCCCGCATTTTAAAAACCCCCACCCTGCCCCTCCCCCGCCTGACGGCACCTGCTTCAACAGGCACCAATTGTTAAAACAAAGCCCCTTCTGGATATATTAGTAGATCACGCTTTGCGTTAAAACCTAAGGGTGTTAGATACATCCACCACAACACCTTCTCTTGACGTAAAGCAGCGAAAAAGCATTTTTTTGTGTAGTGAACAGTTTACTTTTCTGGCATAGGACAGCTTTTGCACTGGGTAGTAGATAGCGTACACCACCTTGCATTGAGCTACGGCCATTGCAAAGCCTCAGTAAACCTGGGGCCTAGTATTTATATATGTATGTATCTAGAATTTGATATATATCGCTGATGATAATTTCAAACTCAGAGTTTGTGAATCAGTAATATAGGCATACCCACAACCAGTCACCCTGCTCTCACCCATGGAGGAGTGTGGCTCAATGGTTAGAGCGGCAGACCCTGATGCAGAGTTCTGGTCCGGGACCAGGGTTCAATTCCCGCCTCGGCGGGTCTTGGGCTCATAATTCCTCGGACCTGATTTCTCGCCTCGGTGCCTATTCTAATCATGGGTCCCACGCTGCAACTCTGGGCAATAGCTTGCTTAACCTCCACACCGGCCCCAACAGCGCTGTGGATGCCTGGCTTCACCCTGGGGGTGCCCAGGAGTGGACACTTCACAGGGAAAGCCAGGAGGGGTTCCACAGCGGTATGAGTAATAGCGCCAGGAAACCGCTTGGTGACAGTGCGCTCTACAAATACCTTGACATTTACATTTACATTTTTTCATTTCTCAGTTGGGTTCCTTTCTCCTCGTCTTCTTCTTACTCTTTCCGTTGCTTGATCAATTTCTATCCCTTCACCTGTACTGATCTATCCACTTCCACAAACTCATCTTGTTATTAAAATTCATCTGTACACCCCTCTGATTTTTTCTGTTTTCAATTTTCTAAAGTGACTTGGTTTGAAAGCTCTACATCGACAATGTAATTCATCAATAATTCGTCAATATAGACCCATTTGTGCCTTATATGCCCCCCACGGCTCTCCAACAGGACTCACTCTAATTCCAATGTGTGTGTGCGGAAACAGCAGCGTATTTTGGATAGTGCTTTGGGCTGAATTTAAAAAAGCACTTAAGATAATTCCAAAGCATTCTCGGATGTTAGATCAGAGAGGCCAGGTTGGCTGTACTTTAGAACTCCTTTGAGTGCAGCCAGCCCTTCATCTGCCTTTCTAAAGTTGTATCTTCAGGAAATCAAGGCTCTAAACTGTGAATAATAATAATGATATTTTGTATAGCATACATTCTGAACGAATTTTCATTTGGAGCTAAATAATGTGCCTGATTAGTGATCACAGTGGTTTTACTTATGAGTGAACATTGCCTTCTGAAATTTTAGATTTGTCCAAACCCACGCTCTCATTCTGAATGTACTAATATTTTGATGCAGTAACACTATCCAGGAAATGTATCTTGTGCTGTTATGAAGCAGGGCTTAAGGAATTACCTACTGCTTGAAACTAGGTGAGCCTCAGGGAAGAGAGCTTTACACCCAAGAAGGAAAGGTTGTGGTCCCTGCAGAGTGTCAGTGCTGTCTGGACTGAGGCTTCATGTATGCAGAAAAAGCCCTATGCAACAGTGACAAGCCATTGAATAGCTTTTTCCACCTGTCTGGAGATGCAATAGCCATCTTTGATATCTGGCTTCCCTCGTGGTCCAGGGCATCTTTCGATGGCAACCATGATTCAATGTTGCTTCAGGTAGGACCTTCCTACACTGATTTGAGTTTTCCTTTGCTAAAAACCAGTTGCTTTCTTTGGATTGGATTGAAATACATTAGAAATGCAGAGAAACTTTTCTGAAAATCTCTGATCTTTGAAGCATTTGAATATTTAATATGAACTTTTCTGAAACCGTGAGTTTTTTACATTCGGCTTAAGAGTCATCCTATGACGAAACAAGAAGGATTCTTAAGCCAAGTCTATGTTGTCCATGGTATGCATTAATGTCAAAACATAAGGCATTAGAGTTCAATTAACTTTAGACCAGTTGTTAAGGTAAGGAATATTTAAAGTGTACCTTGCAGTGTCACGAGAGTCAAGCAGAAGCACTAACTCATCTTGCTTATGGAGTGCATATTGACAAAGGTTAGGTTGTAATTCTTTTCCTAAGGAGAAGTATTGTTGAGCATCTATTTAAGGTATTCATGTTCTGTATGCTTTGATTCAGGAATTACAAGTTGCACATCGAAGCACAGCGAAATTCCCAATGGATATCCATTCAGTATTACAGTGAAGAGCAGAACCTTTAGTGCAAGTTACTAAAAATCTCTCTTTGCCTTTAAATATCCACTGCATCCTGCTGACATCATTGAGCAGCAGAAGGGATGAGTCAGAATGATGGAATTCACTGTCTCTCTTTTCTCTCTTATTCCTTTTCCCTGTCCTTGTTGATATCACTGGCCGTCATGTTCCTGTGTATGTGATCATTGGTGGAGACCGTGAGAGTTGGAAGGGTTGGATTGCAAGCACAATGTTAGTGAATTTGGACTCTGCAAGTGAATTTTCTCCATGTGATGTTTCACATCCTGAGTCCAAGTTTTACTACTAATTATTAGAGAAAGCTTGCAATATCACAGTTTGCTAACCGTATGGGAATCATCCATCAAAAGGCAGTCATTACATGGCACTGCATTTACAACGCAGCTATTACAACGCAACTGCCTTTACATCACATGCCATTACAACGATGTCACTACAACACATGCCATTACAACGCATGCCATTACAATGCATTATATTGTAAGTAATAGAGATTTTTTTTGTTTTAGGGTGGATATGGGTTTTGGGTTAGATGGAAATAGTAATTCTTCCCCCTACACTATCCAACACTTACCCTACTGTTGCCATAAAAGTATTATGCTTTGTAATGGTATGCATTGTAATGGAAGGCGTTGTAATGGTAGTTTTTAAAAATGCATTGTAAAATAGCATGCAATGTTATGGTAGTTGCGATGTATAAACCGCGTTGTAAAAGCATGCGCTGTAATTGTTTGCGTTGTAACGTCTTATATTCAGTCCTATTACTGTAGATTCTTTCCCTTACAGTCTGTTTTTTCTCTGTACACATTTCACTGGGTTTTTCAAGAAAAGTGATTGAACCAAGTTTTCAGATATCCCGTAATTTCACACAACGTGACATTCCAGTGTAGGTGTAAAGGCTAGTTTGCGCCTAATTTAGAAATACCGAGCTACTCAGAATGAAGGCCATTGTGCTACTGTCATCACACTGTGCGAGGTTTGTATTATTGATCTGTGAAGGATGAAAGCCTCAGTACACTATTTCGGGATTCAAACCTGTGACATGAAATTTGAAAATAAACTGATACCTGTAAAGCTACCAATTTCTTTTCAACTGGAACCCACTTTTCATTGGTGGGGACAAATAACTGTGCTATTAGGATTACTTCCCCTTTGCTCCTCCTGACAGTATAATATGTCACAAAATAGTTTCAACATTCTGTTCTAACCTTTTCCTGTTGATTTCTATACCTCCCACTGTGACTTACCCCTTACTTATCTGATTCAAAATGGTCTCACTATAAAGGTCTATTGTTAGTGTCCATTTGGTGTGTGGAACATACTCACCAATATGCAAAACCCAAGGAAGACAATAACAACAATTTGTTTTAACCAGGTCAACATTTAATATGATGGTCATCAGAGGTGATGGTTCCATAAGGCAAAGAATGGTAGCATCCTTCCTGTACCACCTGAGGTGGTGCCAAAGTACCTCAAAGGGACTGAAAATATGCCTTTTCACAATGTATCCGGAACTCTCACAGAAGCAAATTTCCCTTTTGCCTGTAACTCTGAAAATCCTTGCACCATTCCTGACCACCATATGCCATCTACCCCTACAACATCATCCAATGAGTTTCCTATGGGAAAGCACATAGTTTAGAGCATAACTGCCGTCTCATCCTATTGGCTTAATATGTGTTCTAGTAGGCATTACCACCTTTGGAACACTTACAAGAATCATCCAAGCCTTCTTCAGGCTTTGTCCAGTTTTAAATGACTACCCTTGCAGTATATAGTCTAGGTCTCTTGCCCACATCATTTCAAAGAATATAATATATGTTTATAATGACCGATGAATGCTAGATGGTCCACAAACCATCATTGGGATGCTGAGTTCCTCCTGAACCATATTCCACATTCCGCCACCCTCGTATGCAGTAATTCAGATATCACATGTCCTGCTCCAATAAACCTTTTCACAGTGCTCCCTTTGGAAAGAAGTCTTTCCTGGGTCAAGATGCAGACATGTCTCCATGAAAATGGATAACAAGTAATGAAATCAGGTGCAGTTTTCTTCGAGTCTTTCACTCGTCTTGACTTGAGGTCAGTATTAATGAATATGTAGATATTTACAAAGTGCATTATACGTCTTAATACAGTGACAGTAACAACTGGCCTGATGTTTGGGCCACTACCATAATGTTCAATCAGAAGAGCATTGTGCTGGTAGCTACTTGATCATCCCCTGTGTGGAAATCGAACATACTGAGCTATAATTGCACTGTTGTTGTGTTATTTCTTCTCTCTTTCAGGCTCCAAGTACCACTCCGTTACCAGTGCACCACATTTCTATACATATGGAGCTTTACACCAATCACTCACAGAGGTACCATATAGAGCAGGGGTCTCCAAACCGGTCCTGGAGGGCCGGATCCATGCCAGATTTTTGGGATATCCCCATTGAGATACATGTAGTTATTTTAAAAATCTGGCATGGATCCGGCCCTCCAGGACCGGTATGGAGACCCCTGATATAGAGTGTCTTTGAAGTATGTAAGCAAGGTGACCTACATGAACAAGTCCTCTTTTAAACCTGTGTTCAAATGATGAACTGGTGATAAACGCTGATATTAGTTTTTGCAATTGAATGTCTACTCATACAGCCCCCCTTGCTGGCATTATCCTAGCTGAAAACTTCAGTTTGTTTATGAATACTATTATGGTGCCTTTAGAAAAACAAGACAACATGTGGTTTTAATGAGCTAACACACACAAACAGAAGTTGTGCTGGTCTGTGTTTCCATATTTTAACACATTGAAGCTAGACATGTTGGTTGTACATTTTCCCCATTTTATGATGGCCTCTCAATGTTGCAACTTGTTATTTCAGTGTCAGGCTTATCAAGATATTTAACAAGTGTTTGATCAGTGTTCACTAACTTGTGTTTCGCGCCCAGCAGGAGAGATGAGTGTCCTCCTTCACCCACTTGTGCAAATCGGGGAGAGTGCCTTTAGATTACCTACTCTCGGTTGGCGCACTAGGGGAAAGTAATTGGGGATGTGAGAGAAGAAAGACTGCTTCTCGGGCATTATCTTAACAACCACATCGGCCATCTCCAGTTCTATCAAAGGATTACTTCTTCACATCTTTCAGCGCAGTATATTACTAAATCTCACTCAATTCGGTTTCAGTTTGGTAAACAGGTCTTCTGCTCAGTTTTCTTGACATTGGTTAAGTGCCTCTTTTCTTGACAAAGTAAGTTTAAATAACACACTACTAACTTTGTTAAAAAAAGTTATCCATGTTCTAAAGGGAGCAGCGTGGCTCAATGGCTAGAGCGGCAGACCCTGATGCGGAGGTCTGGCCGGGTTCAATTCCCGCCTTGGCAGCTCTTGGACTCAACTTTCCCCGGACCTGATCATTCTTGCCTCGGTGCCTGGTCTAATCATGGCTCCCACTCTGTGACTCTGGGCAATAGCTTGCTTAATCTCCACAACGGCCCAGCAGCGCTTGGATGCCTGGCTTCACCTTGGGGGGTGCCCAGGAGTGGACATCTCACAGGAAGGGTTCCACAGCGGTATGAATACAGCGCTACGAGACCTCTGGGTAGAAGGCGCTATATAAACACATTTACATTTAAATGGACTTGAACCTGAATAGCCAACTTCCTGTTAGTCCCTTTTGGATTAGTCCTGGCTCTCTGTGCTATGGTCCAGGTCTCTAGAATGTGTTCTTCAAATTATTTTATTGGATTTTGAAATTGAGCAATTGACCCTTGGACTTTGTAGTTCACACTTCCTTTAAAATTATCTGCTCTTTGTTTTCTTTTCTTTTGGATGGTTCCTGAAGGAGAATGTCACTCTGAATGTGGTGAGGTGAAACAGGCAGCTGGGCTCGATCGCCTGAAAGTCACCAGTTAGTTGCTGTCTTTTGAATTTTCCCTGGATTCTAGAAGCTTCCGGAAGCTTCCAGAAACGCCTAGAAGCTTTCAATGGCTTCCTTCAATAGGCTTCAAAGAAGATCATTCTACTATATGAGAATCTTGTTGATACACATGATATTGATTATTCTTTGCAAAATTTACATTACTGTTGAGCGCCTACTTGGTTATTGATCATTGAAATGACAAAGGTATTGCCAGATTATGTTGGCCTTTACCCTCTTCTCTCCATATTTGCGCACAGTTCGCACGGGGAGTGTTATGGGTTGGTCAGGGGCGAAACAAACACCCCCGCAGCCCCCGCGGTGCAGGGGGGCCCCCAGCATTCGGGATCTGAAGGGGGACCCACAGCTCATTGGTAGAGAGCTGTATGTCTCTTGCTCTGAAGCAGCTGCTGCAGTCTGCTCAGAGCTCCTGGGACCCAGGACTGAAGAGAAACAAAGTTTCAACCTACATTGTTTCTCTTCAGTCAGAGCCGGGCCGGAACAAGGATGGGGTGGGGGCACTCAGAGTTACAGCAGTCCTGGGATGTGCACAGCATTTACAGGGATCTCCCTCTGTAAGTAGGTGTTAACCTAGTGATCTTTCTGCGTGGGGCGGGGAGGGGGACTGATTATGCGGAAGGTTTGCTCGTGGCTGCAGGGACATCTTAAGGATTTTGGTGGCCCTGGGCCAAACTATTTTGGGGGCCCCTGTTCAGGACATCTTTCAGTTTAAAAGATCCAAGTTCAGGCCTTTTATGACCTATTTGGCCAAGTCACTGACAGTGCACAAGCATCCAAATTTTAAATGTGTTTATATGTATTAATTCCGGGATAGTGACTTGTGTTTTCAATATTTAACACAGCACCAGCTCACAAATATTGCTGCAAATAATCTCTGTGACACCCTCCCATTTCTCATATGAGAAGTCCTCTTTTGATCTAAAAGAAACTTTTTTTGGAAGTTGCATGAAACATTAATAGAACATTTTTCTGCAAATTATCTCTAATTAACCACATTCAAAATAAATTAAAGGAATACGGTATTTAAGAAATGTGTTTAAGAATTACTCAAGATCATCAGGGTAAGACGTAACAGAGCTGGCTCTAAAAGGGGCCCCCTAAAAAGGCTGGGGCCCTGGGTGGGCCAGAGCTCACTTTGCCCATGTCTTAAAACGTCTCTGCTTGGCTGGCACTGTCCCTTGTGGTGATCTATCTAGAAGTGCTGGTACGCTCCATTTAACGCTCTGGTGTCCCTTGAGAAATGCTGCACTCTCCTTTTAGGCGCTATGTGGTACGGTTCAGAAGTGTCGCCATTGTCCATGAAATGCTTTAGGACCTGTGTGTACTGCCTCTGAAATGTTACGAGGTCTGCACGGATTTATGTATGTACTCTCCGATTTGTGTATGCACTTTGCATTGGAAAGCTGTGTGTCTTTTCATAAATGCGGTTCTGTCCTATGAAATTGTCTGAGATCTGTTTGGGTGTGCCTATATTATCCGTTGAAACGTTTGGTACTTTCTAATTTGTTTGGTTCTGTTTGTACTGCCACATGAAATTCTTTGGAATCTGTTGATACTGTCCAAAGAAATGTTCTGGGAACTGTTTGGGATGCTCATAGATATGTTTGTACTGCCCCATGGGATGCTCAGGGATATGTTTGTACTGCCCCATGGAATGCTCAGGGATATGTTTGTTCTGCCCCACGGAATGCTTTCAGATCTGTTAGTGCTACTGCCCAGTGGAATGCTCAGGGATCTGTTTTTACTGCCCCATGGAATAGTGTTAGTTCTGTTGGTGCTACTGCCTTATGGAATGCTCAGGGATCTGTTTGTACTGCCCCGTGGAATGCTCTTAGATCTGGTGGTGCAACTGCCCCGTGGAATGCTCAGGGATCTGTTTTTACTGCCCCATGGAATGGTGTTAATTTTGTTGGTGCCTCTTCCCTGTGGAATGCTCAGGGATCTGTTTGTACTGCCCCGTGAAATGCTTTTAGGTCTGGTGGTGCAAGGATCTCTTTGTAGTGCCTATGGAATGTTCTGTGATAAGTTTGTGTACTGTCCCGTGAAATGCTATGGGATCTGTCTATGCTGTCCCATGAAATGCTGTGGAGTCGGGTTGGATGTATTGATACTGTCCCATAAAGTTCGGTTGAGAAGTGCTGTTTCATGTCCTAGAAGATGGTCTTAGATCTGTCTGTGTTTTCACTATTCCACCGCAGGTGCAGCAGACTCGCAGAGATCGGTATAATTCATACTGCTCCATCAGCAGTGGCGGATGCCTGCTGAGACTGCTGGCTCTACCTCTGCCCCACTAAATGTATTCAAATTCTTCAGAAAAAGTGCTTCTGCTGGTCCGTGGAAAGCATTGCAGGTATGTTGAGACGTGCCCGGGGTGTTCCGCTAAAAGTGTGTTAAGCGTCAAGCGCACACTCTCCCTGTAACACCTAACAGCTGATCTCGTCATGACTGCAGTGGAACATCCACGCGGGGATAATTCCCCTCCTGTGCGGGGCGTTCCATTGAGTGGGCGGAGTCATGACGTGCTCTGCTCGTCATGAGTACAGCACCACCATGCTGCATGACAAGCCAAGCTCGTCACAAGCACTGAGGTGCCAATGTGCCGGCCCCCCCTGTGTCACGGGGGAATTAGCCCCGCGGCGACGGGGTTAAACGTGATGCACTGTTCGAGATGCTAAGTGCTGCTACTATAACATAACATAACAGGTGTATTTGTAAAGTGCACGTTCACCCGGAGGTATCTTGGCGCTGAATACCAGATGTTTCTTGGTACCCAACTCAATGGTACTCATTTTATCAACCTCAGATGGATAAAAGGCTGAGTGGCCCACCAAGATTAGAACCTGTGACCATGAGGTCGAACACAGGCCCCTGCAGTGGAAGCATTAGTCCACTAAGCCACCAGACCCCGCTAATTGCCAATGAAAGTGCTTGAAGGGGTGAAGCAGGCGCTGTCCCTTTAAATGTGATGTAGCTGTGGATGCGAACTGCTATCCCTGTCCCATTGGTGCGGTTACAGGTTTTGGTTGTGAATTGCCGATAATTTGGCTGATTTATTCTTCGTAGTGTATTGGGTGAGTTGCTGCGTTTCTAGCTGTTGTTATCATGTCACCGTTAACTCATTTAGACAGTGGGGATTTTGCAGGCCATACAAGCAGGGAAGAGCCAATGTAGTTACATGAAAGTGCCAGCTCTATCTGTAAAGTGCTGCTACTGACTAAATGAATGCCGTCATGATGGAAAGGGCTGGGATCGGCTGGGATCGCCCCACAGGAGAAGTGTGGCTCAATGGTTAGAGCGGCAGACCCTGATGCAGAGGTCTGGCCTAGGACCAAGGTTCAATTCCCCGCCTCGGTGGGTCTTGGGCTAAAAAGATTCTACAGACCTGATAATTCTTGCCTCGGTGCCTATTCCAATCATGGAGTCCCACTCTGCAACTCTGGGCAATAGCTTGCTTAATCTCCACAACGGCCCCCACAACGCTAAGAATGCCTGGCCTCCACCTTGGGGGTGCCCAGGAGTGGACGCCTCACATTGAAAGCCAGGATGGGTTCCACAGTGGTTTTCGTACAAGCACCTTGAGACCCTTGCGGGTGAGTAGTGCGCTATACAAGTATCAATTTACATTTTTACGTAAAGTGCTGTGTTCCTTGTTGAAAAGTGCGGCAAACAATTTCCTTACAGTTAAAAAAAATTCGAAGTGCCTTATGCCCACCTAGGCAGTAGTGTAAGGCTTGTTTTTAGGTTTTGCCTGCAAATGCTCACGTAGTGAGCATTCGCTAAAAAACCTATTGAGTTCTATATATGATCGATGACCCGCCTCTGCCTCTCATTGGCTAGCTCCATAAATGGAGGCTAGCCATTGGGAGACAGAGGCTGTCAATCGCGCTTTCTCCCGAAAACGCGATTCGGGGGCGTTTCTGGTGCTTTTTTTAAGCCCCGCCCCTTTGTCCCGGGCCGCGCTGTCATTGGCTGCCGGCCCGGGACACCCCCGTGACGTCATTCCCGGGCCGCGCTGTGATTGGCTGGCCGGCCCGGGATACCCCGTGACATCATTTCCCAGGCCGGCTGTGATTGGCTGCCGGCCCGGGACCTGACTTGTTTTAAAGGCGATGGTTGGTGCTACACACTCATGCAGGGGCCACAGAGCAAAGCAGAAGTCGGGGCAGGTCAAGTTGAAGGCTTGGGCAGAACCGCATGAAACAAAAACTCCGATCCACAAGGAAAGGCGAGAGAACTTCAATGCCATTGGGAGATTCTGTATTCCAACAGTCTAGACACTTTTATAAGCTACTGTACGTGGCGGTGCTGTACGTCAACGTATGTAAATGTTGCATCCGCTGTAACAAAAACCTATTGTGATTGGGAGCGTCTGTGTGTAGCACTCATGCCCTCAGCTGTGGCGATGGTCCTTACTCGTGGAAATCGTCTCAACTTTTCCCGAACGTTTTTCTCTTGTGAGGTGCGTGCGGGGACGCTTAGTTGTTATGGAATATGTTGTCTGGGTCTGTCCCTCCGAACGAGCCGGTGTTGTGTGTATTGGTATCTGACCAATTTAAGAAAGCACGAAGCCATGGGAAATAGACACGGCATGTAGCGCTGGCTGAACTGGAAGCGCTCAAGGCGCTGGGTTGTCCAGACACGTGATTGGTGTCAGGCAGTTGGGGGTTTCAAGTGGGAGGAAAGTGGGAGGGGAAACTGAAGGTCATGTTCAGCAACTTAGTCCTGTGGGGGTAACGGGCTCAATGTCCGTAACAGCTGCAAAGAGGGAAGGAAGGTCGGGCATCTCTGTATTTTTAACAGTATCACGCTATGTTGCAAAATATGCATTTTAGCTGGATGGCGTGTGTTTTTATGTGGCGTCTTAGTGGAGCGCAGACCAAGCGTTAACAAGAAGCGCCTGCTTGGTGTAGGGCGAAGATACACCGACTCCGTAAACAAGGCAGTCCACTCCAGGGTTTCAAGAAGCCCTTGGGGACGAGGTAGCTCAGAGTTCTGAAGTTCCTGCTGCACAGTTCTAGTGAGCAAGACCAAAGGGGTTCATGACGTGATTTGCTTCAGCCCCTCCCCTTTTGTAATATGATTCACACTCGTTTGTTTTACATTATTAGGTGGGGAGACAACTCGGTGGGTAGGGTGGCTACTGTGTATCTCTACGTGTAACCGATTCCCACATAAGCCATTCCACTAAGTATTAGCTGAGGATTGCATACGGCCTCCTGTTAATGGAATGTTACATGTGTCTCTCCTCTCCTCTCCTCCCCTCCCCCGCAAGGGATGACTGGCCCTCGGCATAGCTTACGTTATTGTGTCAGTAGTGTGCACAGTAAGTGCTATACTAGTCCTTTGTAGCTGTCATTCCCCCAACAGCGAACTTGGGCCCTAGAATGACAGCCCGTCCGGCTGGGATTGGAAAGTTAACACTGCAATTTGCAAACCCGAGGGGGTTCGAGAGGGCGTCAAATACAGGCTGAGAAAAAAAACACTGAAAAGGCAATTTACAACTTTAATACGAAGCGGGAATGGCATGAAAGGAGGTAAAACAAATGTGTACATTTAATCAGACAGGATTGGGAGGAACACATCTTTCTAGTTAGTGTTACTGAGACGGCCAGTTGGCGCGTGCGCTGGGACTCTGCTCACGTAATAAAGGGATGCAATGTGGTTTGATGTTCAGTTGTAAAGGCGCTCTAATGTCCTATGGGCAAGTTTACTCTACTTAAACCTGCAGAATAATAAAATAAAAAAACGTCAGCCTCCGCCCCCGGGCCCCGAGGCGGAAGTCATTACTGCGACCATTCGGAAACCATTACCCGTTACACCCCTTTAAAATCATGAACATCTCTCAACTTGCAGGGCTATTGAAGCTCTATTGAGTTTTCGATTCCAAGGGTCCCGATAGCGCTCCACATTTTCTCTTAATTTGTTGCTGATGAGGAAATATGGCGCACGTGGTAAAAGCTTTTAACATCCCACGAACCCACAGTGGATGCGCCCGTCTTCACGTGACACAGATTTCTACACCCCTTCTGTCTCCAGCATACCGTGTAGTGTCCGGATGTTCCCTCCTGACTTGTGATCTGGCAAAGCATTTGAATGCATGAATGTGCACGCCAGTACCAACAAGCATTGGCAAAGCCAACTACTCCGCGTTTTAAATAAAGAGGAGGGAGTGACAGAAAAGCAGGCTGAGCAAGTTAACTTCTCTGCCTGCGTCGTGCCTGCCTGCATTACTTGCAGACCTGTGGCAAACATCTGTTCACTGACAAGCAGCCCCTTGTACTTCCCGACTTCAGACACTACTTCACCTCCTGCTGTACCATTGCTCATTTTAAATAAAGAGGCGTGAATGACACAAAGCAGGCTGGGCAGGTTCACTTCTCTGCCTGTGTCGTGCCTGCCTGCATTACTTGCACTCCTGTGGCAAATAGTTGTTCACTACCAAGCAGCCCACGTACACTTCCCCACTTCAGACACTACTGCACCTCCTGCTGTACCATTGCTCAGTACATAAACTGAGACTGACAGTCTTGGCCATAGAGCCTGAAGCCCACCGAGAGCCCACCCAGTGAATATGGATATTTTTGTGTGCTAAAAATCAACGTTTAAAATAAAAAATCCTTGTAAAAAAACGTAACAAAAAGTGTCTCCTGTGTCAAAAAATAACCCTTTTAAAATGGCAGTAAAAACCAGAGATTTGATTGGTTTAAGAATTGGAGAAGTGTGCTCCTGCCATGGCAACCAATGCTTGCTGCAGGATGTCGGTGTTTGTGCTGTGATCATGTGGGCTTCTTGAAACTCGTCGACTCGACACAGAGGAGCTCTTGAAAAGTAGAGGCTTGCTAACATTGTGTGTCCTCCGTGGGAGTGAAGCCGTTCGGTATTGCATCTATTTAAGCGTGTGGGGTGCAGTGCTCGGTCGAGGAAGTCACTTTTCTTTCAGAGAGGACATGGTATACGGGATCGCTTGTGCCCTGTGTTTATTTATGGAAGGATGTGTGACTTCTGGCTAACAATGGCTCATGTTCGTGTTGAGAATCTCATCCACACATGGCACGTCCTACAAGCTAGCGGGGCTTGTCGTGTACATTTTTCGTCATCTCGTGATTTTTGGTTTGGAACAGGCGTCCAGCGAGGCTTAGGAATTTGCCTGTGTCTTGTGCACCAAATTTCAGAAGCACAACAACCCACACACAGTTGCATATGTAAAGTTGTCACGTGCACATCCGGCAGCCATCTACTTTAGTATATGCAGTGCAGTAATACCACCGCTGTACATTTTATTGACACTTCAAATAAAGCACAGAGGGCCACGCCTGCGGCGTTCGTGCAGTTCCATTGTAGGGTAACAGACTTCCACAGACCAGGATCTCCTGTTTGTATCCGCCTGTGCTGCTTAACTAAAAGCTAGCGGTGGATTTAGCTCAGATGCTTGCCAGCTCGGAGCTCTTTGTGATCGGAATTCCCCCTTTTTTTCTCACAGCTTTCAAACTATTCACTAGCTGACCACCGATACAAAGGGTCTCCCGTGCTTTAGAATAATATAATACAGAGGATGCACAAATGCAAGGACTCTCAATGTCCACATTCCTGCACAATTATTATTTATTTCTTCGGTCCTTTGGTTTGACCCGCCAATTATCCCTTTTATCTCGTTTAACCCCCTGTCCGTTAGCAGTGGATTGTTGAATTCATAATTTGTCAGCTGTGCATTAAAGGAAACATAAACACAGATCCTACAGGGGCGTCAAGGTTTCTGGCTTGCTCCTGTAGAATGTGAGTAATTGGGCGCATGATGCCTTTGATGTTGTTCAAGAGAATGGAAATTCCTGATAAACAATGCAAGTGTTAAATTTGAAAGCTTGCAACGTAGGTGCTTGTGGCTTATGGGAATCTGAAATATCGAGTAGCCTCCTAATGTGCATTTTGGTGTGTGATAAACCAGTTATGTAGGTGCCTGCTCTGAGTTTTTCCCTTTCGTACATAATTGCATACCGGCTTGACGTCTTGGCTCCAGTGGCCAGACCGTGAATGCACAGCTTGACACATCCTTTATTAACTGTCTCATCTTAATGCTTCAAGCGTTGTAAGGTCAGTGGCCTCATTCTTGGTTAGAATGAGCACCAGTGTACCTGCAGCCTGTCTTTCGTTGAGACGCCTGGATCGTCAAAGGTATGTAAGTGTTGCTTTTATTGCGGATGGTCAGCTGCCGTTAAGACGTTTTGTGGAGGGGTGAGTTGAGAATGGAGCTGACATTTTTTTGAGCATGGCTGGACCAAGCAGTGGAATTCACTTCTTCGAGTCCAGGAAATGTCTTAGAATTTCGCTTAAGGACTACTGAGGTTTGACTAAAGTCCATTTCTGCACAGAGTTCTAAACTTGGCTTTGTTTCACAATTTGTTTTCGATTCTAGATCATGCCATAACTTTGCAATGGATTGATGAACAAACCAAAAACTTCTTGAAGACTAACTATCCACGTAGACCCAGGTTATATATGTTGCCAAAAATTCATAAAAATGACAAAATACCACCTTTCAGGCCCATTGTGTCAGCTTGCGGTTCGATATCAGACAGTATAGGCAAATATATAGACTGGTTCTTGCAACCAATAGTACAAAACGCCCAATCCTACATCAAGGACACAACCGCTTTTTTGAATCTTTTAAAAACCATTGTGCTTGATAAAGATACTAAATACTGGCTATGTAACATTGACGTGGTATCTCTGTATACCTCGATACCACACAACGAAGGTCTGGAAGCATTAGAATGGAACTTACTAAGAGAAGAAAATTGCGAAGCAAATAAAATCTTTTTGCTTGAATTGATGCACTTCGCACTTTACCACAGTTACTTTGAATGGAAGAATACATTTTACAATCAATGCACCGGCACTTCAATGGGCTTGGGGGGGGGGGGGGGGGGGGGGCCCTCATATGCAAATCTGTACATGAAAAAATTTGAACATGACCACATTCTGAATAACATAAATTGGACAGAAAATTTAACAATATTCAAAAGATACATTGATGATCTGTTTTTAATCTGGAAGGGAGACAAAGAAACACTACTAACCAATATTAGCGCATTGAACCAACTTAATTCCAGAATTAAATTCACGCATACCATTAATGACTATACCATAT
This sequence comes from Lissotriton vulgaris, assembly GCF_964263255.1. Taxonomy (NCBI): domain Eukaryota; kingdom Metazoa; phylum Chordata; class Amphibia; order Caudata; family Salamandridae; genus Lissotriton; species Lissotriton vulgaris. The sequence continues at coordinate 1,179,578,043 of NC_141697.1, forward strand.
CATTCCTAGACGTACAGATAAAAATCATTTACCACCAAATAGAAACTCAGGTATTCAAAAAAAGCACAGATCGGAACTCTTGTCTTCTATATCAAAGCTTTCATCCAGAGAATCTAAAAAACCATTTACCAACATCACAGTTTATTTGGATAAAACAAATCACTTCTGATGCACAGACACTAGAGAAATCATTGATTGAACAACAGCATCAATATCTAGAAAGAGGATATCCTAAAATGATCCTGGAGGAATCTCTCAAGAAAGTGGCCAAACTACCAAGAGAAAAACTCTTGACATCAAGTGAAAAAACCACCAGTCAAAAAACCGTATGTGTCTTGAAATTCTCAACAGAGACCAAGAAAATCAAAACAATTATCAATCGACATTGGTCGCTAATCAAATCAGAACCTGATCTACAAAACCTCTACAGTGATCGCATAACTTATGCACATAAAAGATCGCAAAACTTAAAAGAAATCTTGAATGTCAAGAAATCAAAAGATACACAATATAAAGGAATGAATAAATGCTTAAATTGCACTCATTGCAATAATGTAATAACTGGAAAAACTTTCATGCATCCTACCCAAGGATATAAGATGAAATACACAGGCACATGTGACTCTAAAAATCTCATCTACGCCATCAAATGCCCATGTGGCAAAATATACATAGGACAGACAGAACGAAAAATAAAAACGAGAATATCAGAACACAAGAGCAACATTCGAACTAAAAATATGAAATCTGCTCTAGCCACTCATTGGTTAGACTGCAACCACCAAATTGCTAAATTGAAATATACTATACTTGAAATACTGCCGCAACGCTGCGATATGGACCCTACTAAACAGCGTCTGCAAGCTGAATTCTTTTGGATAAAAAAACTTAAGACATTGCAACCATCTGGAATTAATGACAGAATAGAAATGTCACTTTTATTGATTATGATTCATTTATTATTTTCATTTACTTATCATCAATTGATAAGTCATATATTTTTAACTCCATACCATATGTGTTCATTACATTTGTCATACAGTTTGTAATTTATTGCCACATGTTTTCTCACAGTCCTTTCCTTCAATTCTCTATGAGAACCCTTTTTACATACCTCAGACATTCCCTAACCCAGGACGTGTAAGCACCGCCCCATGACCTCCTCGTGAACTTTATCACATGATCGGAACTTTATTTCTATTTTTCAGACGTCGCGTCCTTGTATAAACACTATACGTATAAGATTTCTCATATTTGTTACGTTCACATTCAGAACGTGTCCCCCATCTTGATTAATACTGTTTCAGTCACTTCTTCGTAAGTACTGTTTACTTCCGCAATTTCATGAGCACGTGACCTGCGTCACCACACCACACTACTAAACAGCACCCGATAGGCCACTTCTGCATCCGTTCACTTCCGCGTTCGGAACCGTTGACTGAGTGTCCCGTGACTATTACCAAACTGTAAGTTACCACGCAGCTCGTTCGTTTTATGTTTTCCGCTTTATGTTTTCCGTTAAGCCTGGTGTCCATTAGATAAAACTTGTCACCTCCACATTCATCTCTTGTTCTTTAACCTTGCTCCTTTTGATTACACAAAACCTGCTGTTACGATTGTTTGGAATAATGACTAATGCTAAGTCATGCCATAGAGTTAATGAAAATGAACATAATGAATTACAATGCTTTGTTTAAACCGCATGGTTTTCATTTTTGAATGCTAAGGTCTTGTATGTTTCTCGTTTGCTACAGGCCCCTGATGAAGGGTTTTTCTTTGACAACCCGAAATGCATTGGGCATAATGTAAAATCGCAAATCACTATTGTTTACAAATGAACTTCGTATTGGAAATGACTACAATTTCTATAAAGAATGCTTCATGAATAAAAATAACAACTACGATCATAAAAATGTGTGAAAACTTTTCCTTTGAAATACGCAATTAAAAAATAATTCGATGAAAGATAAAACCAATTGTGGTACTAGTTGAAAGTGCGTGTCCTTTGTGTTCAGGAGACCACACTCTACCCACTGATTATTAAGGCACTGACAGACACAGTGTAACAAGGACTGCGCCAACGCAAAAATAGAATATCTTCTCTTAAGTAAAGGGCGCACGAAGATACCAGCCATCCATACTTTGTAAATGACAATGCCATTTATTTATGTTGTCAAAGCCAACACAGAAATAAACATGTTGTCATTTACAATGCCAATAGCTCTAACTTTTCCAAAGGCGAAACCGTTGCATTGTAAATGCTTGTTTTATTTATTGTTTATCTTGGCCTTCATGTACTTTTCTTTAACATCAATGGTGTTCTTGCAGAGTATTGTGTGAGTGACTTTGATGTATTTGTCAAATCTTTGGGTCTATATCCAACAATGAAGGATTTTATTTATTTATTAGAGTTTTTCAGTAGGTCAGTTTGTCAGGTCTCCCTATGACGTGCATATGACGTCAACATGGTTGTGTGTGCTGCTAGACCCCATTGGATGATTATCAGTGTCACTTCTACAGCACATAACAGTTTCACTGCAGATGAGTGTGACAGCCTTGGCCACGAACAAGGATGTATGGTGGCCAAAGCAGTGTTGGCAAGTGTTGGCCACAATGGGGCTCTTCCTTTGGGGATCTATAAAATCCATCAGCTAATGGACAATTCCTGTGTCATTGTGACCTATAGAAAGAGCGGGTCATCCCTACATACTCCACAGGGGCCTACAGCTGTAGTCCTGGGCACAAAGACATGTTGGGCCAGTCCGGGGCATGTCAGCAAGAGGACTTCATGGGGTCACACCTTCTTGAAGGTTTGCGATCACTAACCATGAAGGGACAGATGCTCATTTAACAGATCAAATATATTTTTTTAAGTTTTTATTTGGGGGAGGTTTGCATCAACGTAGCAGCTAATGGGTAACGTAATATCACTTTGATTGTTGACGGTGGGACACTATTCAAGCCTTTGCCTGTCCCCTTGAAAGCAGAAACACTTCCCTAGTTACACAGGTGGTATAGTCCAATTTTCCCAATTGATAAGTGAAATTTGTGTTAAAAAATCATCAAAATCAGGTCCTGTTTTTCAGGAATTTGTGATTGTAGCCTATACATAATAAAGGAGGGGGGTCTAGAGTCCAAGGAAGTAACACTAAGGCCTAAGAATAAGCAGAGATCAGCAGCTGGCTGGCTTGTCTCAAAACTGGGATATTTTCTGAAAAGATCAGTGTCTCTGAAAGCTTGTGGGAGTTGGGACAGAGTCAGTCGTTTCTCTGGCAAACATGCTTAATTTGTGCTGGTGGATGCATATTGTAGACTCAGGGGTTCAATATTTGGGCATCCAGAATTATTTTTCATTTCCAAAGATTGACCTAGTGCAATAGAGAGAAAGGCAGACAACAGAGAAAGAAGCAGGAAGAGAAGGACATGACCCCGGCAGTGATAAAAGCAGGAATCGGGATGAAAATAATCCCAGCTGTGAGCTAAGAGGCAGGGTGGGACTGTGTAGTGGAAGAATCAGGCCTGGGGTGGAATAAAAAATAGGCTCCCAGTTTTCTATTGTGCCTGCGAAAGGCTTATCCTTTGCTCACAGCTTGTATCTAGAGAGATGGGTGGGTAGATGAGTGAATAAATGGATGGTAATATGGACAGAAGGTCTTGGCTTGATATGTCTTTCGATGCAAGAGGATGGATGGGTGGAGATGGATGAATGGTTGGTTGATGTGTTAGGTTGGCGGAATGGCTGGGTGGGTGAATAGATGGATGGGTATTGCTAGTTTGATGGATAAAGGATTTGGATAGATGAATAGATGGGGTTGGATAAGTGGGTGGGTGGATGGGACATTTGGGTTGTTTAGTTGGATGGGTAAGGATGGATGGGTTACGACTTGTGGATGGCTAGGGGTGAATAAAAATACAAAAGACAAATGTGTAGCATTTGACTAAAAAATGGTCATACAAAAGTGTCCGATATTGGCACAGCAATGACGTTGTGATTAAAAATGCTCCCACTCTCGCCTGCATGATTGTGAGCATCCTCATAATGCGGCCATATTGCTCTCGCTGGCTGTTGCTCACCCATGTCCATTAATGATTGTTGCCAGGGCAATTGTGTCTGCAAGTGTGTGGTTTTTACACCAGTTCTTTGGAATTACCAAAGAAATAGTATTGGGTCGTTCCCCATTAAGCTTCTATTGCCAGCCCTCTCTTTTCAAGTAGCATGTTGGTTGGTGGGATTTAAATGTCCCCCATTGCATTATGCTTCGCTCTTCTCACGAAGGGGAGCAGATGTTAAGTGTCTTGCGACATCTTCCATGGCATGTGCGAGCTATATCAAAAATGTGCGCAGTCACCTCGGTCCTACACGTTTCCTCAGTGGGTTCCGCTTTTGAATCCAGTCCTTGATTTGCTCTAGTAAGCTCTTGGTCAGCATGGACCTTGTCCATGAGGGATCATCCACCTTGTCCTACCCCTAAGGACCATCGGAGTTTCGGTGGGTGGCAGGGTGGTAATTGGATAATTTGGAATCAGGGAGGGCATCATGGTGGGGCGGCTGACGACAATAAAAGTAAAACATAGTGTAGGGCGGTACGTACTTCACCCACTCTCCATCTCATGCCAGTCTTACACCTGAAGGAAATTCGCCAACTTATACAATAACATCAATAGATCAATCTACAAGCAAAATGAAAGCCTTTCCAAACTATATCTAGATTTTAGTATTTCTACTGGTGGTTGTCTAATCAAGCACATTGGGGCTCTAACGGAGTCAGTATATATTGATGAATATCATGATCCCTGTAATAGGCAATATTACCTTAATTCACTTACCGCTTTAACTTGTTTATCTACTTTAGTTGATCATTGTCGTACTAAATCCTATTTTATGTCATCAGTGACATACTGAAGTCTTTAATGTGGCTTTAAGTTTGGCTGATATAATGTTTGCTGTGCTCTCATTTCTCATGTATTTGAATTTGAATTTAAAAACATTTCTATAGCGCACTTCTACCATGCGGTTTCTTGGCGCTTTTTGGATTGTGAGGAGACAGACAGGAGCAGGAGGAGTTTAAGCATTGTAGGCTCGGGAGAAGAGCAGAGTTTTGAGACCTTTCCGGAACTCGATGTAGGAGGGTGACATACGGAGTTCCGTCGGAAGGGAATTCCAAAACGCAGGAGCGAGCACTGCGAATTTCGTTCCGCCAGTCTTTTTCTTGCTAAAACGGGGGGTAGTTAACAGGGCCTGATGAGTGGACCGAAGCTCTCTTCCTGGCGTGTAAGGAGTGATGGCAGAGCAGATGAATTCCGGGGCGGTGCCCATTTTAGCCTGAAAAGTGGTGCAGCCAAGCTTGAACAAGGCACGCTCTTTCACCGGCAGCCAGTGCAAGGCCTGCAATAGAGGGGTGGCTCGATGGTATTTGGGCAGGCCGTGAATCAGGCGAGCAGCCTGGTTCTGCACTAGCTGCAGGCGGCGAATGGCATAGGCTGGGGCGCCGTTATAGATGATGTTCCCATAGTCAAGGCGCGAGAGCACCATGGCCATCACTATGATTTTTAGGGCAGGTAGAGAGAAAAAGCGAGAGATCTTCGAAATGATTCTGAGGGAAAAGAAACAGGAGGAAACCACCGAGTTGACCTGAGAATGAACGGAAAGTGAAGAATTCAAGAAAATGCCAAGGGTCTTGACCTTGGGGACTGGGAGCGGGGGAGCACCAAGTGAGGAGGGCCAGTGGGAAGGGGACCAAGGACTGCAACCACCTCCGGTCAAGACTAACTCCGTCTTGTCCGGATTGAGTTTGAGGTGGTTGCAGTTCATCCAATCCTGGATGAACAACATGACGGATTGGACGTTCGAGGAGGATGAGGAAGAGTGGGAAAGGTTAAAGATTAGCTGGAGGTCATCGGCGTAATTGAACACCGTGACCTCAAGCTGCTGTAACATAAAAATAAGGGGGTAGATGTATAAATTAAACAAAAGAGGGGAAAGTGAGGAACCTTGGGGGACTCCGCATGCAACCTTACGAGAGGCAGCAGTGAAACCAGCAAGGTGGACCGCCTGAGCCCTATCACTCAGGAAGGACTTGAGCCAGGCGAAGGCCAGGCCCTCTATGCCCGCCGCCTTGACACGGGTGAGGAGGATGGAGTGGTCCACCGTATCAAAAGCGGCGGATAGATCTAAGAGGATGAGGGCCTGAGGAAGGTTGGTATCAATGCCCTCGCGTAGGCTGTCCATCACTGAGATCACTACCTTCTCCGTGGAGTGGAGGGGGCGAAAGCCCGCCTGCCGGGGGGAGAGGCAGTGGTTGGTTTCCACGTAGGTACTCAGGGTGCTGGTTACATGGGTCTCTAGAACCTTGGCCAGGTAAGGCAGAAGGGAGATGGGGCGGTAATTAGAAGGGGATGAAGGGTCGGCACCGGGTTTTTTTAGGATGGGGATGACTGCCGCAGATTTGTGGGCAGTGGGGACCACTCCGGAGTTGAGTGAGTCGTTCAAAAGTGTGAGGGGGGGGGTAGGACAGTGTAGGAAGATTTCTCACAGAATGTGGGCAGGGGCAAAGTCTAGGGGGGAGCCTGACTTTACCTTTTGGAGCAGGGGGAAAAGTGTAGCTTTAGTCAGAGGGGGGAAGGAGGTGAATTTGGAAGTGATGGCAGGAGGGGAGGGATTGATGAAGGTGGGGGAAGGGGGAGGGATATTAGCCTTAATCTTTGCGACCTTATCAACGAAGAAGTCGTTGAGTGAGTCGCAGAGCGGTTGGGAGGGGGGGATCGAAGCCGAGGCCCTGTTGGATGAGGCAAGCTCATGTACTGTGGCAAAAATCTCTTTGGATTGAGATTCTGCTGCCAGTATCCTGTTTGAATAGAACAGGGTCTTGGCATCAAGTATGCTTTGTTTATATGCCTTGAGCACAGAAAGATAAGTAGTTTTTTTGGCGGGGTAGTATTCTCTTCTCCATGCACGCTCTGCTCTGCGTGCGGCCAATTTCTTCTCCTTAAGGTCGGGGGTAAACCAGCGGTTAGCAGCATGGGCTCGCTTAACCGTGATCCGTCTCAGGGGAGCAAAGTCGTCGCCTGCCCGGGTCAGCCAGCTGTCGATGGTAGTCAGCTGGTCCGGGGCGGCGAGGCCTGAGAGGTCAGGGCAGGAGTTGGCTAGGGATGAGCAGAAAGACGGCATGTCTGCCTTACCCCATTTTCTAACCCAGGTGTTCTTGGGGAGAGGAGGTTTGGGCGCTGGGGCTAACGCGAGAGAAAAGGAGATTAAAAAATGGTCCGACCAGGAGCAGGGGGAAATGATAAGGGGAGTAGTAGGGATATTCAAGGTCCAAACCTGGTCTAGCGAGTGGCCATGAACATGGGTGGGGCTGTGAACAAGGGGAGAAAAGTTGAGGCTGGTCATAAGGCTGGTGAACTCTTTGGAAAGGGGGCTTTCGGCAGGATCGTTGGGCCAAAAATTGAAGTCACCCAACACCAACACTGATGAGTTGTTAATAACCAATGTGGCAAGGATGTCCTGAAGGCTGGAAACAAAGTTGGGTGTTGCGTGAGGGGGGCGATAAATGAGAACAGCGGTAAGGGGGGTCGAGTGAGAGCTAGCACAAATTATTAAGCAGTCTACCTCGGAGATAGGGGGAGAGGGAAGGATTTGAAAGTGAGAATCAGTATGAGTTATCAAGGCTACTCCACCGCCTCTCCTACCCTCCGGTCGGTCTGCTCGAATGGTGGAATATGAGGGAGGGAGTGCGGCTAAGACGTTGGGAAGGGAGTCCGCCTTAAGCCAGGTCTCTGTTAAGAACAGGAGATCCGGGTTGTGGGTGTCGAGATAGTCGAATAGCTCATGCTGATGGCTGACAGCTGACCTGGTGTTAAGGAGCGCAGCAGTGGTGTTATAAATCGGCGTGTGGGGAGCAGGCAAAGGGGAGTGAGTGGGGGCGACAGCACAAGGCAGGGAAGAACAACTTTGTATAGCGGCAGGTGGAATAGCCGGGGGGCTCGTGAGGAGGCTTAGGTGTTGCAATAAATTGGACACAGTAAGACTGATGGGGACACAGTAAGACTGATGTATGTATGTATGTCACATTCATGTATTAGTTATTCCTGGAAGACATTCTGGCAGTTTGGCCATTCACCCTCCAAAACTTAGAGCTGACTTTATCAAATGCCTCAGAGCATTCTGCGAGGATCAATGTGTATATATACCTATCTGTGATAAATGCGGTACTTCTAACACTTGTAAGTTTAACCTGAGGAATTGCTGGACTGAGATGTCGAGATGATATACTGGAGGTGGAGGGCCAGGTTGCCGTGGGACCCCCTTCCATGTGCTTTGCAGGGTGGCCTCCTCAAGTTTCGTAGGGTTAATTTACCCTGATCCAAGTAGTGAAGTAAAAATATGTGTTTGATATGAATGTGTTGGGGGGGCGTGGTTTGGGCGCCGATCGGGATGGCGGCGTGAGCCTGAAGCTCCGCGCCTGATCCCGAAACTTATCCTGTGATCCGCCACACAAGCACCGGTCGGGGGCTGGAATTTCTGCCAGCGGCGTCCTGGAGGTGAGGAGCCGAGATTGCGAGCCAGCGGCGGCCGGAGGACGGTCCGGAAGGTCGAGATTGGGAGGCGGACGGCGCTGACCGGACGAGCTAAGATGGCGGCGACCCGGACCCATGGCAGCTGAGCGGAGCACAAAGGAGCTGCGGCCCACAGCGGGATTGCAGTGACGGTGGAGGCGGGCTGGGAGCGGGCGGCAAGAGAGCCCGGCAGTCCGACCTACCGTGGCAGCGAGAGCGACAGGGAGAGCGCGGTGCCGCCTTTCCTCTCGGCGGAGGGGACGCCTATCCCCCATCATTGCCGCAGCGGATGCTTATGCACGGCCCTGCAATCGAGGGGCGCCCTTGGCACACCGAGACCCTCGCACGAGCGGACTTCCGACGTGGTGCTAACTAGGCGAGCAGGGAGTGAATCGGTGCAAGACGTGGACTTGCACCTGTTGTTGGAGCTGCCCGCATCGACCGAGCAGGAGCCCTGAGTGGGGGAGAGGGTCCTCCTGAGTAGGTTGTTGGCCGCTGTGGGTGTTCCTGGAAGGGGCGTGCGGTGCTCAGGATAAGGATCGGACGGTTGACCCTGCCCGGTATAGCCCGACAATTCCTGGTGGCGCACGGGTACTGCGGTGGAGGGGCGACTCATCGGACTGAGCGGAGAAGTGCCGAGCAGAAGAGGGATGGTGCCTAGGTGAGGGCCGCACACTGGTGCTCTTGGACGCTGCCGGTTGCTCCGGCCCCACGCAGTAAGTCTCTCCACGAACTGGAAAAGAGCCCCTTGCGACCCCCTTGTGAGGTTGAGATGTGACCACGCTGGCGATACCTACAGGGCTACGGGGAGGCTGGATAAGCAGCTGGGTGAGCTGGAGTATAACGGACGGCCATTTTGAAATAAGCGACGGTGCGCCAGATCAGTGGCGGTTGAACTCCTGGAAGGGAGGTGGCTGTGGGGAGTGAAAGTCACCATAACTGCAGACACCGGGGCCCGTTGCTCGTCCAGCGGCTGGAGGCGGGGACGAGATCCCTCCGGGGGCCAAGCAATTGCGGGTGCGCGCTGAGCCCAAGATGGCGGCCAAGGGAGGCTACCTACCAGGGCAGCAGAGTACGGACATGACACGCGCTCTGGAAGCAAGTGGTGGGTCGCAGGATGCCCCGGACACAGATGCGCAGGAACAGCGGCTGAACAAAAGACTGGATGGAATACTGGAGGCCATAGCTGCGACCAAGGAGTCACTGCACCACGATATCGCGCAGGTCGCCACGGGATTGGGCCTACTCAAAGCGGACCATGCCAAACTCTCAGATAGGGTGAAGAACTCTGAACAGCTGCTGCAGGAGCTCAAACCAGCGGTGGTGACCGCGGAACATAAACTATCGGATAACCTGGGACGCTTGTCGACGCTGGAAAACGAGTGGAGGATTCCGAAAGTCGCAATAGAAGAAATAACGTGAGGGTCGTGGGCCTGCCGGAAAAAGTTGAGGGGGAGGACGCAGTGGCCTACATGGAAACTTGGTTTAAAACAGTAGTGGCCCCGGAGGGCCTCTCGCCCTTCTTTTCCCTTGAGAGGGCGCACAGGGTCCCGGCCCGCCCACCCATGCTGGGGGACCCTTCCAGACCAATGGTAGTCAGACTGTTACACTTTAAAGACCGAGACCTGCTGATCCGGAGGGCGCGTTCAGAGGGCCCCTTCCAGGTGGACAATAGCTCAGGTACAGTTATCCCGGACTACACCCAGGAGGTCCAGAAGAACAGAGCGTCCTTTTTAGCCGTCAAAAGGGAACTGAGAGAAGAGGGTATCCAATATTCCCTTCTTTTTCCAGCTAGGTTAAGAGTGATCCTGGATAGCAAGACCCAGTTCTTTCAGACACCTAACGAAGTGTGGTCGTGGCTTGAACTGTACCGCGCTGGCACAGACCGACAGAACAGGGGTGAGAGAGAGCGTCCGAAATCTGTCCCTATTCGAAAATCGCAACGTATCCGCAAGAAAAACAGACTCAAAAGAGCGATGCGGGACGATCAACTGGCAGCGGACAGGAAAGGAGCGGTGGCGGCGACAGCAATCATCACGGGGTCGCAACAAGGGAGTATATCGATGGGCTCGGACACCGAAGACGACAGCAGGAAATTGAGAGGTGACGTCTCAGAAGTGGACAGTTCTGTTGGTCCAAAGGTCACCCCACAGACGGCGGATGGACTGTTTAATGAATGATAGCTGGGGTGAGAACTCTGTTGGTTGGTCCTGTGGGACTGGCTTGCCTTGAAGATTGGCGTACTGACATGTACTGTGTTGCAACAGCAGTATGGGATCGTGGGCGCGGGGCGGGTGCCTGGTTTGCCCCTGGTCGGCCCTGAAGTACCCTCCTGTTGCCCTTAAGGCTTTCTGTAGTGGCGACTACAGGATAGTAGAATGTGTGTTGTGTTACAGGTTTGGATGGGGACTGATGCTACGTTATTAGGTCCTGTTCTGGGGTGTGGGGTTGGGGAAGTTTTCTGGGGTGTTTTGAGTGGGGGTTCATGCTGCTTTGATATGGGTGTTCAACGGACATGGCGGAACTGAAGGGGAATTTACTGCTATGGGGACATTACCTAATTTGAAGTGTGTCACATGGAATGTCCGCGGACTTCGAACAATGACGATATAAGGTACATGCCTATTTGGTGAGGCGTGGTGTCCAAATAGCAATGTTGCAAGATACTCATCTAACTAAACAAGAATGTACAGCATTACAGAAACGATGGCATGGGCAGGTGTTTGGCACCACGTACTCTGCATTTGCTAGGGGGGTGCTGATTTGGGTGAGAGCGGGGGTCCCGTTCGAGGTCACGAACCAGCTAGTAGATCCTCAGGGGCGTTATGTGGCAGTGGAGGGGAGACTGTATGGCAGGGATGTGGTCTTATGCAGTTTGTATGCTCCCAACGTTGATCAGGCCCGCTTTTTTGATGGCCTCACTGGTTCGCTCGCACACTTCCTGGCGGGTCCCGCCATTATAGGAGGGGAATTCAACTCAATCACTGATGTGTCGCTAAACAGGTCGCATCTGCCAATGGCTGACTCCCCGGTCCGCAGACTAGCCACACACAGGAGGGATTGGCAAGAGAGGTGGGGCCTGGTGGATATATGGAGAACGCAGCATCCGGAAGTTAGGGACTACTCCTTTTATTCGGCTCTTCATGCATTACATGTCAGGATAGACTCGGTACTGTGCGTTGGGCCGATGGCCGCACTGATCACACACACGGAGTATTTGTTAGAACCATCTCAGATCACAACCCCTTATTGATGAGGATGCAATGGCAACAGGCGAGGTCGGCGGTCCCCACATGGAGGCTGTGGCCTGACACGCTGGAGGACTTGCCCCCACATGCATCAAACTCCCGTTTTGCGTTTCCAAATTTGCGATTTTTACCGAATCGCAAATATGGATTCGCAAAACGGGATGCATCATAGAAAGTGCTAAATATTTCCGATTCGGTAAAAATCGCAATTTTTACAGAATCGCAAATATTATGCGAATTCAAAATTGCGAATTCGCTATTCCCATTGATTCCTATGGGCCAAAAGGCCCATAGGAATCAATGGAAATTGCGAATTCGCAATTTTGAATTTGCAAATGTTGATGCATTCCATGGGTGCAGGGGGGGGGGGGGTCCAAAGGACCCCCCCCTGCACCCCTGAAATGTATTTTTAAATGGATGTTTCACACACACATGTCCTAAGGACATGTGTGTCTGTAACATGACAATGTTTAAAATGTAAATTAGAACATTTTAAACATTTTTCGCAATTTACCACGAGGTTCAACCTCGTGGTAATTTGCACTTCCAAACTTTGTATTCGCAATTTGATTTCAGAATGATGCATTGCATTTAAGGAATCGCAAATTTGCGATTCCTTAAATGCAATCGCATTCTGGAAAGTCGCAAAATTAGCGATTTTCATCACAAAATAATGATGCATCTGAAAAAGCATTTTTGGAATCGCAAACGGCCGATTTTAAGGAATCGCACCGTTTGCGACTACAAAAATGCTTGATGCATGTGGGGGTTGGTGTTTAGCGACGCGATCCAGCAGGTTATTGAGCACTATTTTGTTGAGAACGAGGGTTCGGCTGCTACGAGGTCGATAGAATGGGATGCGATGAAAGTGGTGGTGAGAGGTGTCTGCATGGGCTGATTCTAGAATGCTATGACGGTGGTCATGTCTGATCTAGAAAAGGCGGAATGCAAGCTGAGGGAACTGGAGAGGCGTAGACCTGAGCGACCGGAATTGCAGGATCGGCTGCTGGAGGCGAAGGAATTGATAGCAAAGGAGACAGAGCGGCTGCGATGTTATGACTACAAGCTTTACAATATCAAGGTGCATGCAGAAAGGGATAAGGTGGGCAAATTGCTGGCGAAACTAGCTACGCCGGAACCTAGGGGTTGTCCTGTTCTGAGTCTTAGAGAGGAATCAGTGGAGATGGTCTACTCTCAGTCAGCTGTTCTGAAACGCTTCAAAACGTATTACACCACACTGTATGAGAGTCAGCTTGGGGTGGAGGTGGCAGAGATAAGTGAATACCTTGAGACGGTCCGTCTTCCGGTGCTGGATAGTGAAGATGCGGAGGCTTTGGGAGGTTCAATAACCCTATCGGAGATCCGAGTGTCCATTAAACAAATGGCTAGAAATAAGACGCCGGGAGTGGATGGCCTTCCGATCGAGTTCTATGTGAAATATATAGATAGTCTGGCGCCCAAACTACTGGCGGTGTACTCTGAGGCTATGGCGTTGGGCCGTTTGCCTGAATCAATGAGGGAGGCCCTGGTAGTATCGCTGCTGAAGCCCGGCAAGGAGGCTTCGGAGGTGAAATCCTATAGGCCCCTATCCATGTTAACCGTGAACTATAAGATATTAAGTCGTATACTGGCTACTAGGCTGCTCCCACATATGGCCACTCTGATCCACGAAGACCAAGCGGGGTTTATCCCGACGAGGAACACTTCCATAAACATACGCCGCCTGATCCGTATTTTGGATGCCGCCCAGGATTCGGAACATAAACCAGCGGTACTGTCGGTGGATATCGAGAAGGCCTCCGATAGCCTTGAATGGGAGTATCTAGATGAGGTCCTGAAGAAATTCGGACTGGGGGATGGATTTGGGCGCTGGACGAGAGTTCTGTACTCCTCTGCAACGGCCAGGGTGCGATTGGGATCAGTGGTTTCCAATGCCTACCCGGTGTGTAGAGGGACGAGACAGGGTTGCTCTCTATCTCCTCTGTTGTTCGCTTTGGCGATGGAGCCGCTGGCGGCGCAAGCACGGAGGGGAGCAATGTACAGTGGGGTTAGCTGGGGCGAGGAAATACATTATATTTCCTTATATGCAGATGATCTGTTGCTCTACCTGGAGGACACGGAGAGGGCGCTGGAAGGGGCAGTGGAGATGTTGTCCGGCTTTGGTAGGCTTTCGGGCCTCAAAGTGAACTGGAACAAGACTTGCGTGTTCCCGCTGCGAGTGGGTGTACTGTACCCTCCTCTTGCGGTGGAGGTGGTCTGGGAGGGCACGTCCTTCACGTATTTAGGAGTCCGAGTTTACCCCGACACCGCCAGCCTGTTGGAGGGGAATGTAGGACGGAGCATAAGGGCATTGAAAGGTTGCATGTCCTTCTGGGCCTCCCTCCCCCTCTCAGTGCAAGGCCGAGTGGCATTGTTGAAGATGGTAGCACAACCACGGCTGCTGTACTACTTCCGTACCCTACCAGTCTGGATCCCTCAGCGGATTCTTAAGGATTTGAGGTCAATGATTATAGAATTTCTTTGGGGACAGGGGCGACGTAGGGTGGCAATGGACACCCTGGTCAGGCCCAAACAGGAAGAAGGACTGGCGGTACCGGACTTTGAACTATATTACCTGGCGGCACAACTACAGGTATTGACCCAAAGCATTGCTAGAGAATTCAGAGGCCCGGACCAATTGAAGGGGACAGGTATTCAGCGGCATGTATTATCGTATATCGTAATGCAGCAGAAGCTAGAGTTAGGAGCCCTCACTATGGAGGAAAGGACGCTTCGGCTATGCTGGCAGAGGAGTCTGAAACGGGCGAAGGTGGCCAGGCCGTACGCTCCGGAGATCCCTCTTGGGATGCTGACGGCACTTCCACACGGGGTGATTGGTCTCCGTTATTAGAATGGGAAGAGCTGGGACTACAGATGGTGGGGGACCTCTATGTAGACGGGGAGCTGGCTCCCTTCGGGGAATTGCGAGATCAGTTCGGTCTCCCGGAGGGGTACTTTCTCCTGCATGCAGCGGTAGTTGCAGCGATTCAAAAGCATTGGAAGGGTGGGCTAGCAGAACCGGATGTGACTATGGCCTGTCAGTACGTGGTGATGGCTGCGGGCACATTTAAAGCAGTGACCTGCCTCCAATCCCGAATGATGAACGAGGGTCTGGAGCCGTTGCACACGCTGAAATCGAAGTGGGAGGAGAGCATAGGCAAGCCCATACCGGATACAGTCTGGGGTCACATATTGAAACGGACGTGGAAGGGTAGCAGGAACGCCCGCTTCCAACAGATACACTTCTTCATACTGCACAGAGCCTATCTAACCCCGGGGAAACTCAGGCGACACTTTCACGTGCAAGGCGCGGTCTGCCCGAGGTGTCTGGCTTCGGAGGTCGAGCTGGATCACATGCTGTGGGGATGCCCGAAGTTGGGGGATTATTGGCCGGAGGTGGGAGAGCTACTGACTGCAGTTACCGATCGGGAGGTGGAATTTGATATGGCAGCGTGCTTGCTGCTCTGGTTCCCCCACACAGCGAAGACAAAGGTTACGAGTAAGTTTATTGATCTGGGGCTTATACTGGCCCAGAGAGAGCTTACTTGGCACTGGAAATCTAGGGAGGGACCATCAGTGCGGAGATGGACGAATGAATTGTTAAAGTGGGCCAGCTGTGAGAGTGTGATCAGAATGCGGCAGGCTACTAGAACGGACAATGAGAAGAGCTTAGAGATGGCGAGGGCCTGGGAAGTGGTAGTGCAGGCATTGCGAGACTACCTGATTGAGGACGAAGAATAGGCACTTTTGGAGCGAGGAGTTCTGTGGAGATAGGATGATAGATTGCACATGCCCGACTAGTAGTGAACCCTTCTTTCACGATTGACAGTCATAACCAGTATCAGCAGTAAGTTGGGAGGATGGGGTGTTACTAGAATACCGTGGGGCCATTAGGGGGAGTGCATGTGGCGAGGGTTCGGGGGTTGTGGACACGGGACATGAGGCTTTGAGCGGTATACTGGGAATAGTAGTGAGTTACGGTCGGCAGTCATCAGAGCTAACCACTGCAGTACGATATAGACAGGACCCGCTCCAGTGCGCACTGGTGCCACTGGGGTTGCCCACACAGGGGGCTTCACTGACTAGGTCAACGGCTAGTGAGGGGGAGGAGTTTGGGGTAAAAAGCAGATACTAGATTGTGCTGTCACCCAGTCAACTCTGAGATGTTCACTATGATGGATTGCAGGAAAGAATTGGTGCGCCACCCAGCCTCCGGGATGTGGGCTGAATGGCTGTGTACAATCTTAACGGCAAATGGATGTGTTATGCAATATCATGAGGGAAATGGGTCACCTGTTTCGATGTCGAGCTTGTAATTCTGCAATAAAAATAAATTTAATTAAAAAGCACTATGGAAGTGCGAAGGAACCTTAAAAAGATTAGGGATTAGGGAAGACTCTTTCCATCCATGGACATCTAGTCTGTCCATTACTCGGGAGGTGGACGCCTCCACAGCGGTTTCTATATACGAAAACATCATTTCGGAGGCCCTAGAGGAGCTGGCTCCAGCTAGGTCTTGTTACTCTGCTAGGAAAAGACCTTCAGCTCCCTGGTTCTCTGAACAACTAAGGCTTCGTAGACAGGAAGTAAGGAGGCAGGAACGCCTATGGCACTCTAGCTGGGCCCCTAAGGATAGAGAAGCTCATAGGGTCCTGCTTAAAAACTATAAACTGGAAGTAATTAAGACCAAGCAGGAATATTTCACGGCACTCACTTCCTCACTTTCATCTCCTAGAGAACTCTTTAGGATTGTCGATTCCCTTACTTCCCTCCAGACCCCGGATCCTGTGGTTGCCTCACAGGAACTGTGCAACAAGATAGCTGCCTTCTTTCAGTCGAAGATCGCGGACATTCACACTGCGTTGGAGGTCCAAAAATCCTTGACCGCTGTACCCTTGTTGCCTGCTCTTTCTGAGCCTGTTGATGCTGAACCATCTCAACATCAGGATCTGGTATCCTTTCCTTCTCTCTCCTGTCAGGATCTTGAGATCCTGCTTGACAAAACCAAATCTGGCTCTCCGCTGGATGTCTGCCCGCTAAAGATCCTCAAGCAGTGCAGAGAATCCCTCCTTCCCCCTCTGGTTGACATCATGAATAGGGTGATGAAGGAAGGCATTTTTCCCCAGCAGTGGAAGAATGCTGCAGTAAAACCTCTGCTTAAAAAGCCTTCTCTGGATCCTGGGGTGTTAAAAAACTTTCGCCCCATTTCACTGCTCCCGGCTCCCGCGAAGATGCTAGAAGCCCATCTGAACAAACATCTGGCTGCATTCGTGGAGAGCTCGGGCTGTTTGGATCTTTCCCAGCATGGATTCAGGAGGGAGCATAGCACTGAGTCTGCCCTCACCATAGTGCTGGATAATATCCGCACCAGGGTTGATGAGGGACAGACCTCCCTCCTGATCCTTTTAGATCTCACAGCGGCCTTCGATACCCTATCCCCCTCGGTGTTAACATCTCGCCTGAGGGAGATTGGGGTCCGCGGGTCCGCCCTGGGACTCCTTTCCTCTTTTCTCGATCATAGAGAGCAAAGGGTTATGCTGGGATCGTTTCTATCTCCATCCCTGTCTGTGCAATGTGGGGTCCCTCAAGGGTCAGCGCTTAGTCCTACCCTTTTTAATATCTATGTGACCCCCCTTGCCAGACTTATTAGATCTTTTGGGATGGAGGTAGTTTCCTATGCGGACGACACCCAGATCCTAGTCTCTCTCTCCCAGTCAGTTACGTCAACTGCCGCCAATTTTAGATCTTGTATGGAGGCAGTTGGCCAGTGGATGATTCACAACTCACTAAAACTGAACGGGGAGAAGACGGAGGTGATGGTATTTGGAGGAAAAGAAACGATTTGGTCGGCTGAGTGGTGGCCGAACTCGCTGGGCTTATGTCCCGAGCCCACCTCCTCAGCAAAAAACCTGGGAGTCATGATCGACCCTACCCTTAGTATGTGCCAACAGGTCAACAGGACTGTATCGACCTGTTGGGGGATTATCCACATCCTAAGGAAAATCAGGCACTATTTGTCACCCCAGGCAAGAAAGCAACTTGCTGTCGCACTTCTGGGCTCGCGACTGGATTATTGCAATGCGCTGTATGCAGGACTGAACAAGAGTCAGCTACAGCGCTTGCAGGTGGTCCAGAATGCGGCAGCGAGATTTGTCCTTGACCTACCTAAACGTGCCTCTGCCACCGAAGCCCGAAAGCAGCTTCACTGGCTCCCCGTTGAGGACCGTATCCTTTTTAAATCCATGTGTATGGTGTACAAAGCCCTAGCTAAATCCAGCCCTACAGGCATTGGATCGATCCTATCTCAGTATAACCCCGGCAGGAATCTCCGTTCTATTCACAAACTTCTTCTCTCTGTACCTCGTGTTAGAAAAGCAAGATGGGGAGGCAAGGCCTTTTCTAACTTGGCACCTAAATGGTGGAATGCCCTCCCTTTGGAAGTAAGGTCCCGCCCCACTCTACAAGCTTTTAGATCTGCTCTAAAGACCCACCTTTTTACACGTGCATACCCTTAGTGGTGCTCTGCAAACTTTTGATCGGTTTTTGATAGGCGCCTTGACACCTTCGGGTTTAGTTTGCGCGATACAAGTTGCAAAAAAATAATAATAAATAAATTTAAAAAAATGATATGAATGTGTTGGGGCTTGATGGTCGTGGCAGTAGGCCAGATTTGCAGGCAAGCCTTTGGTACCGTGGCAACCATAAGGGGTGTAGCTGGTCACCAAACTCCATAGAGTGGCTGCAGTCACAGCAGGTTGGCAGGCTTCAAGAAAGGAGCGAGCAGTAACAAATGACAATGCTTGTAACAAATTCCAGCTCCTATCCTCTTCTTCTCTTTACTACGGTACACCCAAAAGTGGCAGGTGAAGATGAATTGAGGCATGCCAGTAATATCACATCAACTCTGCAGGCAGTCTGCTCATCGAAACTGCCTGTGGCTGTACATGCTGATGACGGGCCACCTATTTCTATTCATCTTGGTGCTGTGGGCTCTCTACAGTTATGTGGATAAATGGCATCCATCTTAGAATGGGCTTTTCATTACCTTCTTTGGAAATCCTCAATTCTAAGTGTCTGCCACTCATACTTGTAACTGTACACAGCTAGCCTCATCAGGGTTCATATAAATAGATGCCCTGCTGCCACTGGACATGCCCTGCTCCCTCGATGCACATTGAAGTGATAGAGCACAGGCAGGGCAGAGCCGGGTACCAACTGTCTATCCCTGCACACTGTGCGGGGATCACAGACGTACTCACCTCTGCAAAATGTAAATTTGCACAATTGTCCTGTGGGAGGATGCAAAATGTGAAGGACACTTCAAATAAGCAATGGCTGAAGGCAGCTGCGTTGATCCAAGTCCCTCTTAGAGTATTGTTCACAGATGTTCTTGGCTGTGCCAGCCTAAAATTAACTTTCATTCTCTGATTTAGGTATGAAGACACTAAAAATATAGGAAGTAAAAGATTAGGCAACATCGTAGTGGCACGCTTTACAATGAAACACCAATTATCATACTTCAAGAATCAATGCTTCAGTTTATTAGGGAGACTGATCAAGGTTCTCGGTGTCTGTAGAGTTGGACTAAGTTGTCATAAGAGAGCACTTCATGACGTCAGGTCCGTAAGAACCCCTAAACTACCTAGCACCAAGCAAGAGATTGAAGCCATTGTGCATCTCGAGGTGGCTGAGTGTAGTAATGAGGTTTCATGTCTTGCAGAATGTAGATGTGTGTCACACAGAATGTAGATTGTAGAATGTCGGGTATGTTCTCCATACTTAAGGTGAAGGGTTGGATTGCTGAAGGGAGTTAGAGCTGGTAAGGTACTTGTGTGTACATGTATTACCTGCATCCTACCTGGTTGTTCAAATAAAGGATTTCTACAACTTACCTGGTGGTCCATCATCACTAAAACTATACTGAGTCAGAGAGCCAGGTCTTGAGCAAACATCTCCTTACTAGTTGTGAGAGTTGCAATGGATCAGTCACCGTGACTACACTTTGGGTCTCTATGTGATGATCTCCCTCCTCTTGGATGTCATTTATTCCTGCAAACACTCTTACCCAGGACTGCGTATAGGCATCTGAGAGCAGTCCAGATGCTGCGTCCCATGCCGTGCATCACAGTAATTGCCTCTGCTTCAGTTTTCCAGGTTCACATGGCAATTTCCTTGAGGAGATATATCTAATGAGGAAACCTGAGGTCCAGTAACTTGTGTATAATTCAGGCACAGCGCTATGGCTTACCTGCATGCAATCAATAGCAACAATGTATTACGCTGATCTTGGCTCAGTAGGTACCTCTGAGAAATCTATCATTTAATCCCCTTGAGACTCTGATGCAATACCATATATAACCACTAGTAGAACCTGGAACCTGAGCTTTGAACTGATCATGTGATATGATCAGACTATCAATGGATAGGTTACCACATTCCATTATGCCTAGATCCTAAAAACAAGTCCCTGGAATTTCAGGTGTGTGAAATTCAGACCGGATGCCAATAGTGGAGGTATACAATAGTATAGTATAGAATAGATTGCTTGTCGCGAATCATGCTTCACACCCCTTTCGAGAGTGAAAGTATCTACAACCATGGAAGCAAATGGGGCTGCATTAGTTGCATCCCTGTTGAAACTAGTAGAATGACTCTTCCAGAATTACACTAGTGAAATTACATATTTGAAATTCAACTCTATCCCTCTCAAAAGGGACTTTTAATATATACTTGATTTTAGCATGATTGTTGCCCCACAATTATGAAGTGCAATATTGCCTAGTCTTTGGAGTAAGGATAGCAGTATGGTCCCATCAACATTCCGGGATAGGTTAGTGCCGAGGCTCTCTTGCCTGAAATAAGCACTGTCCCATGGACGCCTCCGTGGTCAAGCAGTGATTAGGATGCGACCTTCCACTTTCACCGCACAGAATACCACCAGTAAAAGACTGTTCTTCTTGGCCATGTTCTACCCTCCTCTGCCCACATTGTAATGTCAAAGGTATCTCACTGGCAATTGAAGAAGGGAGCTTTAATTGTTTGCGTTGGGGGATCCCAGGGAATTTCAGCTGAGCAGACGGTAACCTGTGGAATTGACATGAGTAGAGTTATACAGGCCTTTGAGTACTCCCCGTTGATCACCACTCTTATTTAATGGGTGGCGGTTCCTGTGATTAACTGCTCAGATAGCAGCTAGTGGGATCTTACTACTGTTTAAATAAAGTCTTACTGACCTCCTGTTTGTCAATGTTTACGAAACCCAAGGTTGACAATGATAACAAAATGGTTTGTAGGGTGCCTCATGTAAGTTCATTTGCATTCACAGCAAATCAAGTGGGTGCATTCATTTCTTAGTAGACATTGTACAGGTAACACTGAATACAAAGTGAAGAATTGAACATCAAAGAGTCTGGAGCCTGATGTCTCAATAAAGAAGTGGCCTTAACCCGTTGGCTGCTCTGAACGTTCCGCGCCAGTGCGAAGCGCTCTAAGAAACGGGCGGGCCGTGTCGGCCAACGGACGTGCGCAGCACTACCGAGGTAGTGCTCGCAACGGCCGTTGGCCAACAGCAGCAGCCAACGGGTTAAGTTCTTCCTCTTTTCTCAATTTGTATGAAAAGACAAGGTGGGCTAATCCCTGCAAACTCACCTCTGCTGCAAAGCGGCTTCTGAGCGCAAGCCAGTGCTATTTTTAAATAAAGACATTATTAAATAATTAAGTGTTTTCTAGTTTTACATTTCTTCAGAATAGAGAGCCAAGGCCAGTGAGCTATCTGTGGACAGTTAAGCCCATATCATGCTTTAGCTGAACCTGGCACGGGTCTCGCCACGACTACGCCCTTGCACCCTGTATCATGGTCCAATGATTATCCGCCTTTGGAGATAGTATTGAGAAACCTCAAAAAGGATTAAGTCAACCAAAGATCTCACATGCCTCCATGAAATCCGATGGACATTATATCTCAATCCACCACAGTTGAGGAGCTGAGCCAGGAGGACGCTTGTCAGTGACTTTCCTCTTTAAATTCCAAAATAACATTTCATTGTTTAGCATGATTCATCCTCAGAAGCTTCTCATTGTGTTTTTAGCCATCCCTATGCGCTGAGCTACAGTTGATGTCATGAACAACATCTATGAAGCGAGACCTTTAAAGAATATGTCATTGCATCCATGGATGTGATTATTGTTTGTGCAATCCTTTAAAGGGCCTCATTAGAGCCAATGTTGGTCAAACCTCGTTCCTGTTCTGCACAAGGCAAAGTGTTGACCCCCTCCCACTGATTGCTCCCACTCTGATCCATAAGACTCAGGATGTGCTAATGAGGATGGCAACAGTCTTCTGCCAGTACGAGTCATTCAGTTAGGTCATTAAAAAGGGTATCTTTACAGAAAAATAAAGTACACTGGTCTGAATCGTGTATCATTAATATTGACATATCGCTGATGTGTGGACAGTGTCCTAAAAAGGTCTTACTGATGGTATGATACTAACACTGTGTGGCTAATAGCATGCAGGTGCATTGTGAATGCATAGCAATATTGGAGCAACTCTAAAGCTGCTTTGGGTCCAGCCGTACAAGCTAGGGGTTGTCCAGCAGTCATCCTTCTTAACAATACCTAAGGACCCGATTCACAGAACTAACTTAAGACAAAATCCTAAACTTACTACTTTTGGTATTCACAGAAGTTAGGATTTTGTCTTAAGTTTGTCTTAAGACAGACTTAAGACAGACTTGAGTTAGGATTTTTTCTTAAGTCTGTCTTAAGTCTGTCTTAAGACAAACTTAAGACAAAATCCTAACTTCTGTGAATGCCAAAAGTAGTAAGTTTAGGATTTTGTCTTAAGTTAGTTCTGTGAATCAGGCCCATAAAAGCTGCTGTGGACCAACACAAATGGTTCTTGCTGCACATCTTTCCATGCAAGGTTCAGAAATGGAGAGTTCTAGGCCAATTTAGTTTTTTTGTAATCATGTGAAATTAATTTCATTGTCTCTGTTGGATCCAGGTGGGTATACAATACATTTCTGGTAATAACACTCCCCCGACTCATAAGCATTGATACTACCTTTATTTAAACCTGATGAACACTGGGGCAGGGAAAGTAATGGAGACCAGACTCTGTTTTTATAAATAAGTCCACCCTACTGAAATGAATGCTGGGGTTGTTTTCTCCCACCACAGAATATCAAGCTTCTTTAGTTTGAAAACAAATAATTAGAGAATCTGTACCCTGTTGAAAGACTGGCTTGCTTGCAAAATGGTGAACGATGTTGACCCACTGTTCTAATCTTGTGGGAGATCTAGAAGCAAGAATGACAACTGAATTAGGGCATTTCCCCATGCAGTTTTAATGTTCATCACCGTGAACTCCACCACTGTTAAAACCAGTGATTTATGGCTCCCCTGAATAAAAAGCATATAGAACTACAGAGGTTGTACTGTACAGCAGGAGTGTGTCTTTCACACTCCTGAATTCTAAACCTGTTGACAGAATAAAATATACTTCACTAATGGAAATGATGCTGAATGACCCATCCATCCAGATCTCAGTTTCCAAGTTTCATTACTGGGTGGAGGCATTGTAGTGCTTCTGTCGGCTCTACTGTGGGCACCCTCCCTCCTACCAGCCCCTGGGAACAACATTTGAGGGGCCACCCTCCCTCCTTTCTTTATTGAAAAATAAAAGCATTGAGAAAAGTTGGCTAGGGTACGTGAAATTATGAAAAGGAAGAAAATGACCAGGAGGAAATATGGAAGGGAATGCCAACAATTACAAAAGTAAAACATTACAGCGATAAAGCCGGACATATGTCAAATAAATGCTTCAGTCATGGAAAATAAGCTTTGAAAAATAAGATTCTATATGCTTAGACAGTAAATTGATGAGATTCGGGCAATAAAATAGAAACAGCAACAGTCGAGTATTAGCGATGGCAGCTTAGCTATTCTAATAGGGAAATATCCAGGCAATAAAGAAGCTAATTCCGACAGTGTTAGAGACCAAATCATGCCAGGAGTCATGTCACGTATTGATGAAGGCCCTAGTAGACAGCACTGCCCAGGTCTGACAAGGAACACATGGTGAATTAGCAAAGCATATATATTACATAGGGATAACAAAACAAAATAAGTTCCAGATGTTCTAATGCTTTGTGCCAGGTTTGTTATGTAATGTTGATTGTATACCACAAGAGGGCATCCATGCCTTTGGGAAAGGTGTGTAGGTGTGTGGTCCCAAGGTGCTTATATGAAGAGCCAGGTCTTCAACTTCTTGCGGAACTCAAGAAGTGAAGAAGAGGCTCTGATGTGTTGAGGGAAGTCGTTCCATGAATTGCGGTGTGATGTGGGTGGGATGTGGGAGGTCGAGTATGAGTCTTGCAGCTGCATTCTATATAGTATGAAGTCTGTGTAACATTTGTTTGGAGATTCAGGCATAAAGGATGTTGCTGTAGTCATCCTGTAGGTGATGAGTAATGCATGGTGGTCCATCTGGTGTTCTGAGGAAACTATTTAAAGATATTTTGCAGCATGCATAGGATGTGGAAGCAGGAGATGCACACTGCATTGACTGGAGCCATCATGTTGAGTCTGTTATCTAGGATTACCCCTAGATTTCTTGCATGGTGTGTGAGTGTTGGTCCTAGTTCCGAGGGTCACCAGATGGAATCCCATGTAGAGTTCTTGTTGTCAAAGACTAGTACTTCCCACTTCACATAGTTGAGCTTCAGGCAGTTGGCTAACATCCAGTCTGCTACCATGGTCATGCACTTGGTGAAGTTGGTTCTGCTGCTGTTTGTCTTGATCATCAGGAAGAGGAAGAGTTGGGTGTCATTGGCGTAGGAGATGTATGGTGATATCTTGTGATCGGATAATGTTGGCGAGCGGTGTTATGTAAATGTTGAAAAGAGTGGGGCTGAGGGATGACCCTTGTGGGATTCTGCATATTAGTTTCTTTGTTCCGGTTGTGAAGAGTGGCAGCCTGACCCAGTGTCGAAGACAAGACCGAGTTCGATCAAGATGAGGGCAGCTGTTTCTCCTCAGTCCAGGATGTTTCGAATTATTATTGGTGGCCGCAATGAGTTCTGTTTCAGTGCTGTGTTTCTTTCTGAATTCTAATTGGGTGTTGTCTAGGAGATAATGAATTTCAAGGTGGGTCAGGAGTTGCGTGTTAATGGGCTACTCAATAACTTTGGCTGGATAGGGGGCAGGAAGATGGGTTGGAAGTTGCTCAGTTGATTCGGGTCGGCTGTGGGTTTCTTGAGGAGTGCAGTGATTTCTACAAGTTTCCATTCATCAAGGAAAGTGTCAGATGTGATGGAGGTGTTGATGATGTTGGTCAGGGTGGTGCTGATTGGTGATGTTCTCATGGTGTAGATGTCATGGGCCCCTTGGTGCCCCAGAGAGGATGTCCGCATGATTGCCACTGTGTCATTCCTGGTGGAGGTTGTCCATTCGTCCAGGGTGCCATCTTGGTTGGTGGTGGGTAGGTTAGCAATGAGTTCTCTGGGGTTGGACTGGTATGCAAAGTTGTTGTACCTGTTTGCGATTTTGGTGTGGAAGAAGCTAACCAGTGGGAAAGTGCTTGTGCTCTTCCCTTTAAACATGGTCAAATTGGCTTACACCTGATTGGCAAATTTATATATACCCATTGCCTGTTTTTAAACGCTACTACAGGGTTTCAGCACTTATTGCACCACCCACTCAAGTAGCCCCTTAAAACAGGTCCCAGGTCTGCCATTGCAGTCTGAATGCAGTTTTAAACTGCTAACTCAACTTGTCAAAATAAACCTTTTTGTTTAAGCCTTAAACTCCCCTTTTATGGCATATATGTTACACCTAAGGTAAGCCCTAGGAGGCCCATAGGATATGGTGCAATAAATATTAAAAGGTGGGACATGTAGTGTTTAATTTGTAAAATATTAAGTCCAGGTGCTCAAATTTTTGCAGGCGGCCACACCCACTGCCCCGGCTCCACCCACTTACTCTTCTGACTCCACCCCACTTCCTCCATTGGCATTGCTGAGTGCCGAATGTAATACCCAATCTGAATTTCAGCAAGGGAGCCTTCCTCAAGTAAGGTATTGATATGATGTTTCCCCCACCCCGAAAACATTTTGAAAAAGATTAAATCAACAGTGCATTTAAAGCACAATTTAGGAATTACAGCGCATATAATGGAGGTCTGCAAATTTCCCATACCTGAGTCAGAAATGTCCACCTATGAAGGCATCTGTTTGGTTAGCTTATTACATATGTCATGCTGTGAAAGCCTCTGGCATATGCACATCATAGGGCAGCTGATGTTTGCCCAGTGTTTCAAACCTTTGGCAAATGCATAATTTTGTGGATAATGAGTGACCAGTAGTGCAGGCTTCAGGCAAATGCACATCATGTGACCAAGGCAAACTTATCCAAATTCTAAATGTGTTTACTAATCTAATATTTAGAATAGTGACCTGTGTTTTCAATACTGTAACACAGCAGCATGCACTAATATTGCTGTAAATAGTCTTTGTGACGCCCTCCCATTTCTTATTTGCGCTGTGCTGTTTTGATCTAAAAGAAACGTTATCGATGTTACATAAAACATAAATGCGCAACATGTCTCTGCAAAATGTCCATAATAGACTTTCTGATATCACCCACATTAAAAAGGAAAACAGTAATTAAAAAAACTGTTTAAGAATTAGTCAAGGTAATCAGGGCTAGACTCTCTTATAAGGCTCCCCCCCCCCCCCCCCCCCGAAAGGCTTGGGTCATGGGCCAGAGGCTGAGCCCACTTTCCCCATGCCTTAAAACATCTGTGCTGCTGGATAGGCCAGTTGTTTCTGTAGGTGTAGTGCTGCTGAAAGATTATCAACAGCATGTGCACCAGAAATGGTATCTGAAAGTACAACTAATGTAAGAGGATACACAGATGTGTGCTGCAAACAAAGAGCAAAACGTGAAGCCAAATGGAGGGAGGGAAACTGAATTAAAGGGAGTCAGAAAAGATGTAATGAATAAAAGTAGACAGAATGAGTGGAAGTGAATGAGGTGGAAGCATATAATGCAAATAGAGATGGAGAACAAGAGAGAAGACAGCCTGAAAGAGAGACATAAACATGAAGAAGAGAAAGAAATTGAGGCATTGAGATGGATGAAGAGAAAGCGAGTGCTATGAAGGCTGCAAGCAAAAGAGAGGGATAGAGACATATGGGAGAAAGAGGAGGGGGATCTAAAAAGAGGGAAATGGAGTACATCTGTTGAAAAAAGGAAGCTGGGAAAAGTTGAGCAAGCAAAGAAAGACATTAAACAACAGTATATGGACAGGTAAAGTAAAGAAGATGCTTATACACAGGAATAACATCATTTTTGTAAAGAATGCTGATGCCCTCTTTATTCCAGTAGAATGCTGGTTAAAAGTAAACAATGATGCTCATGACATAGTGCACTCTGGTATTGTATGGAGTAAAAGTTGATGGCTAGATCAATTGATGGTTTGCCTTGATCACAGGGGAAAAAACACCCCCACGTCACCCATGGAAACCAGGTACTTTACTGGTGTTGCTAAAAATCCATCTAAAGGGATGCAGTTGTGTATTTACTTGATAGCTCTATGTCAGTAGGGAAATGCTAATACAGCCATGTTCTTTCGTTTTAGTAAACTGTGCAATCTCGGTTTACTGCAATGGGTATAATTAAAGTCAACCAAGACTAGAGATCCCAGAATGCACTGGAATGTTAAAGAAAATCCAATGTGAGAGTCATGTCTAAAGTTACAAGAAGTCATCCAAATCCCCTAAACATGGCCCACGTATGGAACTGTGTGAATGTCTCATGCCTCTGTGCACTGTGGGCGGTAGGCATCGTGTAAGAAGTCACCCGTCCTCAGGGTCGGGGCGAATTTCACACCTACCTCAAATGAGAAGTTTGCTGTTGATTCTTGTAAGTTTACCAGACACAATGGAAGCACACGGTGTGAAAAGCAAGGCGAAAAAGTGGCTGTGCAGGGACACTGTGTCTAGTTATTGGTTGATGAAAAAGTTGATATAAATAGGGATCATGGCGACGAAAATGAGGCTTTTCCTCTTTTTTCGTAGATGATGTATTCTGCCTGCTCCTTGGTTAAATATTTGTTTCTAGGGTGTCTCAGGATGTCGCTGCTGTCACCCCAGAGACCTTTTGCTGTCTCACACGCGTCCACGTTTCCAAGGAGGGTGCACCTTCCCAGGTTCAAGGTGCTATTCCTAGGCAGGTGGGAGTAAAAGGCCACCTGGAGGAGTTGTACATCTGCAGTGACTCCGATTTCAGTGGACACTTTCTCAGGTGGTCCGCCTCCAGTGTGTAGGCCTCATTGCCCAGTACCCTCAGCACAGCTCCATGTAGCTCCACAGCAGCGCCTCGAGGCAGATGGTAAAATAGAAGTTCCCGTAGTGGTAGTCCGAGCGCAATGCCATGGAGTTGAGTTGGCCAGCATGTGCCCAGCGTCTCTGAGCTCCTCTAGTCTGGGGAGAGTTGAGGGTGGTGGGTGCTGTGGCGCAAGCTGGGCTGATGAACTCCTCACAGCGCCATTTCTTGAATCTCGCTGCATCTGTGTGCGGAATATGCACCGACCAGCAGGAGAGGAGAATGCAGTCTCATTCAATCAGATTTCTGTGATCAACCCAGCTGCACACCTTTCCAAAATTCAGAACTGGGGAATGAGCTACGAGAGTAGTTGGGGGAACATTTTGACGTGGTTACCGCTGCTGGGGAAACCACTTCTTTGGTAACTACAATCCGCTACTTTTGAGGTTGCACTTTTCAGGCAGGTGACACACCTCAAACATTAAACAGTAAACATACTTACTTCACACTAGCGCATACATTACTGCCAAAATGAAATCCTTTACTTGCGGCTCAGTACCTATCCGGTTTTTTACAGGCCTGCTGCTGCGCTGCATGCTGCTTGACTAGCACAGCACTGCGCTGCAGCTGCGCAGTATGCCGGGGCGGGCAAAAGTGGGGACCAGGCCCGGACTGGCCGTAGCGGCCACCGGGCAATAGACCGGTGCGCTGCAAGGGTGGGGGTTTTGGTTCCCAGTCCGGCCCTCGTGAGGGACACTCATGCATTGGTACGACTCACTCAGAAGGAAAGTAAAGTTAGAAAACACTTGATGATACAAAGCCAAGGCGGGTGGGGCGGGCTATTTTCAAGCAGTCATTCTACTTTGATCGCTGTTAGTCACATGGCAGGGACCTCACCCCGGCCATTTCTGGCGGTGTCTGTATGCAGGACGTGTGCCTCATGATAAGGCGGCGGTTGCAGGGTATAACTTTAAATATTTAACGCACAATCCAGTCCAATCAGGCAAAACTGAACCCAGGCAGGCATGGCTTTACCGTGCAATATCAGCTTTTCACGGGGAGATCATGTGAACTTAGTGAGCTGATATTGCATGTGTAGAACCAGCCCTGAGCAATAAGGGCTGGTGCTAAGCACCGGAAAGCACCAGCACAAATTAAGGACTGCTTTTAAGTTCTACATTTGCTGGTAGGGAAGAGCTCCTACATTTGTTTTTCTCTTCTGTGAGGTCTGCCTCTCACATAGGATAACATTGGGTTGCCTATTGAGAACAGATAAAGGTTTCATGATATAAAAAGGCACCAGGTATAAAATAGAACTCTCAGACAAACTCTTCAGTACACCTCAGGACCTGTGGTGGACTCCGAAGAATTGTTGTGCAGCTCTGCTGCAAGAAAGACTGCTACTCTGATGCCCTGCTACTCTGTTGGCGTGCTGCCCTGCTGAGTGAAGAGGACTGGACCTGCATCTTGAACCACCGCCTCCACAACCCAAGCCCCTCATTGACTACATCCTTGATGACAAAGCAGGACTATGCATCGCAGCCCCACCACTTCCACAGAACTGTAACTGCATGACGCACCCTCAGAGCAGGACTACGCAACACTCCGCAACCAGGATTGAAGGTACTTTTTTCAGCAGGGCAAACTCAGCCCCTGTATCGCAGTTGGCCTGAACTTCTGACTTTGTCCTGGTCTGGTGCAGTCAGATAACAACAGTTGGCACTTTGTGCTTTTAGGCACTATTTTCACTTAAATCTTTAGAGTGTAAGTGTTGGATAAATACTTTACACATTGCCACTAACTTAAGCCTGGCTTCTTGTGACAAGCTACCAGACTGTTAAGCATGGGTTCATTTGGAGTTTGCTTGTGACTTCACCCTGAGAAGGATTGTGGATGCTTCTTGAGTAGGGTTTCACTCTGCTCAACCGGTAACCCAGTTTCCAACAGCAGCTAAAAATGCACCAGTGCAAGAAGCAATGAAAACAGCACCATGTCTTAGTGAATATGGTGCTGTTCTGCTCTCTCCTTTTCACATTATGCAGGGAAGCAATTTTAGTTGCTGCTCTGTGCTGTGTTGTGTTACTGCTTAGTAAATCTGCGCCCATACACAACCACAGAGTAAGACTGACTGAGTGTATTTATAAAGCGCACTTATGCCGGGGCGTCTTGGCGCTGTGTGTAAATGAGTGGAGTGGCGTGCTAACATTATCCTGTCGCAGGGTTTCCGTTCTCTCACAGAACTGTGCTCAGAGACCTAGAACCTGGGTGAGTCAGGGTGACCCACAACTCACCTATGTTTCAGAAATCCCCTTACCAGGCTAGCTACAGTATCTCATCGGCAGTGAATACTTCCCGATGTCTTAGACAATCCAGAACATGAACTTAGAATACCTCAGGTATCGTGGAACACATGAACACTCTTTCGTTATATTATCATTCCAAACCGAAACTGGGAGGCAATGAGAACACGTGCAAGTTTAAAATGTTTATTTTTTTCAATGCAACATTCTCAAACGCAGTATCTTGTATAATATCAACATACATATTATAAAAATCAGAGTCAGCAGAATAGTCACTAATCCATAGTAAGCAAATTGTGATAACATATTATGATGCAAAAATCTATAGAATTCTGTATCACCTATATTTCGCGCACCCTAATTAGCATATTATATTATATCTAAGAAGGTCTCATCTGGGCTTTAGCTGGGCGAACCCATACCTCAAATTCTCAGTAGGAGGAGATCACATCAACAGCTACCAGCTCTCAGCATGTCCAGCATCAAGTGTGTTTTCTCATTCCTGTAACTGTATCTTGAACTCACGTAAAGCCCAAAGTTGGCACAAACATTATTTGTGTTATGACTAACGTAGTGCGAGGATCAGGCCTACAGTAACCTTGTGTTAGAGTGTGCAGTTCTCAGTGTGCAGACAGTTGTACCAAGTGTTCCAGGCACGACTGATACCAGTACAATAATATATTATTCTGAAATAAATCACATCTTTCGTCTAGGTTAAAAGCTGAAATAACAATTAGGTGTCGTGTGCAAACCGAAGCAGAAAGAAAATATGGCGTTTAAACATTTAATAAGCACATGCTAACTTAACACAATCTATGGAAACGTAATAACCATATGACACCCCCCCAATGATCCGAGGACGGTCAAAAGACAAATATATAAGCCAATACTCTATGAGAGGCAAGACTTGAAAGCAGAGTTCAATGATATTGAGCCAAGCTAAATGTATGTAATGTATGTAAAATTTAAAAAATACAAAAAAAATGTATGAATGCCTATAGTGGCCACACAAAATATAAAAAGTCGAACTTGAGGCCTAACTATTATTAATAGGCCTAGAACATATGAAAAAATCGAATGTTCGTATTGAAACTGGCACCATTCAGAATTACTAAAAAGTCACGTGCCATAATGATGGAAGTATTCAGAGTCATTCCTCGTTGAATGAATATGCAAAATATGTAGCAACAGCTTCCAACATGAAATCACTGTCATCATCCGAAAACAGTTCAGCCATCCAATTAAGCAATGGGAAAGAACATACGTGCACTTCCAGCACCGAATCCTCTAGCAACATCAGAGGACAACTCAGTGGGTTCTCGAGAACGCTCTGTGCCAGAAAGTCATGCGCCGCTGCGAATATGTCCCACTGACCCATTAGTCCATGCATCGCTGCCACAGCCATAACCCTTTCGCCAGAACAGACCAACTCATGAGCCACTACGGGGGACATCAGCTGATCAAAGTCGACGTCAGGAGAAGTCGGTAAACAGAGACACAAATCAATGGCCCAGTCGAAATCACAGCTCAGGCAATGAAACACAGGCTGGACACAGGTGAAATAGGAAAATCTGAAAGATAATCCAAAAGCCGTGCTTAAAGTCGCAAGCGGCAGGGATCCATAATAATCAAGCATCCGGTTGCGAAACTGCATCAGTAGGTGCTGTGCGTTTCCTTGCGCAGGATGGGCATCCATGTTTTATGAAATAAAATATCACCAGAACGCCTGCAGCCAAAGCCAGCAAAACAGGAAATCTGCCAAACAGACTAGCGAATATAGAATGAAAGAACGCAGGGATAATACCAAATACTTTTTCAAATGTAGTCACAAGACCACTGCTAACCATTTTAAAAAAATGAGCGAGGCTGGATGTGGAGGAGGCATTAAAGATTTGATGAACCAGCTCGCAAAAATGAAACGGCAAATCAGTACTTAAAAGCGCTTGTACTTCTGTGCGCGTGTTTGCTATGTGAAGGACATAAATTTCGCGGGCAGAGCTCAGGGCCACCTGTTTTTGAGACAAAAGGGCTCTTATACGGCCTAAACCATTGAATTCAGCTCTCAAGGTTGGTATTCTTGGCCAAATTAAAACTTCTGAATTCCCATGCGTGGGTGGATACAACACATTCTTGCAGCAAACGACCCTTTCAGACACGGTAACCACATATGCGATACCAGGCTCTAACCCACAACAAAACTCGTTATTTAAAAGTAAATAACTACCGTTGGACAACAAAGTGAACGTGGAAACTATTGCAGGAACTGGTGTCCCTTTCAAAACACAGGCCAAATTAGGTTTGTCCTGATTACAAGAACCATGCAACTGGACGTGTCTGCAAATAAGTGAGCGGTCAGGCGACTGTGTACATTCTTCACCATTCAGATTCACTTCATTCCCCTCCTTAAGGCATCTGTAAGTGTATGGTAAAGACCACGTTTCATGGAGGAAAGCGCTGCCTAATGGTTCATATCGTCCAATGGCTATATATTTCATACAATTTGTAAATTTATACAACGCAAAAGGTAATGTTATAACACCATGAATAAGCCATGTTGCTGCAGTCACTTCAGCCACCGAAAATGGCAGGGATTCCAATTTTTCAATATGTAACATAGAAAATGTAGCATCTCTCATTGACAACATGCGCTGTTTTTCAGTCAAAATAAACGGGGCAAATAATGATGATACGTTCAAAAAAGTCCATGGCACTCGACCAGACTTAAGAGTCTGTAGTGTCCACGCAAACTGCATCACAGAACGCAATTGATTTTGACCATGATATAACACGGACACTTCATCATGTACAATGTCGACAACAGAAGACACAATATTATTTAAAGTGTAAATTCGGGAAGAAAGCGTGTTAATGCTGTTATCAACCACTGCAAGCACTTTTTCCAAATTAGCTTGATCAATAGCCCTTAGGCGTTTAGCAGCCTCAACCTGGTTAACTTTCCAAATTTCATTGTAAATTGCATACAGGAATCGTTTAGATCTACCTTTAGCAGGGCCTTTTATAAAATCGTTTAAATCCACATTATCATGTAATTGAGACAAATGTAGTTTAACTGCAGCTAAAGTAGAATGCTGTAACCAATTTTGACACAGCTTCCCCACAGAATAAGTCGTGACAGAATAGTCTCCTTCAAAACGTGGATCGGGCCTGAGTTTTGTGAATCCCTCAACCAAACCCATAAAACGGCGCTGGCAAGAATCAGCACTCTTTTGCCATACCAGCCAACCCTTGGAATCCAAACTGGAAATGTTAAAGGACGAATTGTGTAAAAGAGTTTGCAACCCTTGAATGGAGGAATCAGTGAAATTACCCCAACCTGTATATTCATTTAAATCTGGGATGGATGGTGTATTTAATTTTTTAGAAGTAGCCAATCCAAAGCATGTTGTCTGTAAAATGGTAGAATTTAAAAACAACATGTGATTTGGGATGAGACATGCACGGTGCAAAGCCTCAGTGCCTTGTACCTGCCAATCTTTGGTACCCCAAACCGATTTAAGGTCAATTGGTCCTTTCCAGAACTCGTAGCCATCTACAGCCAACCTGTCTAAAAAGGACTTCGAATACAGTAATTTTGTATCGGTAAGTCTAACTTTGGAAATGGGCTTTTGTGTCATTTTAAAATAAAATGACTCGGGATTAGACTGATCAAAGTCTGTAAAATAGGTATATTTTTTCAGAAATGTATTGGAACTGCCACTGAATGGAGCAGGGCAATGTTCCCATTGTGTATAATTTACAGCAACCCTCCTGGAATTTGTCTTATGTAAAAAATGATTACCATAGTGTTGAAAACAAAACAAATCACCATAATTAACAGAATCTGTATACAGATCCTCAGTATCGAAGGCAGCATAATACTTCAAATCCGAGAATAATGCTTCTACGGCCTGAATATCCCAATCATCAGAACGTATATTTTGTTTAATCACATCTCCCATGTTTACTCTAAGCACATTTGGAACATTAATCACTTCAGTAGGCCCGTGTATCTGAAACCTAACCGCATCCCACACAATCCCATCAAGGACAGGCCAAGCAGTAATGTTAACTGTATTTAAGTTTCGTTTCAGCCTGTGCGCAGAATGTGAAGAGGAAACAGGGGCCAATGTTCCATTAAGGTACCGAATTCCTGTTCTTTCTTTAACGTAGTGACCATCAATCAGGCGGAAAAAATAAAACACAAAACCAATTGACATAAAAAGATAGAATGAAAATAGGATCAACCATATGTATGTCCAAGGCGGAATTAAAAAATGTTTTTTGAACAACGTGGCATATCTTGCAATGTTTGTGAGTTTCTTTGATGTTTCCGAAACAGAGTCAAAAGAGAATCTGGACTGGCCTGCCAAACGGGTCTGTAAATCAGGCATCGATAAATCAGCAGGATAAGTGTAGTTTAGCTCATCAATGTTAGTATCAGGAATAGTATTTAATAAAGGACTGGATATTGCAGGCATCTCGAGGGACACCTCCTGTTCTGTACCAGATGTAATAGCCAGCACAGAGTGCCTCACCATGGAAGGACAGGATATAGCCGGTGTCATGCTATGAAGAATCGGCCACCCTGTGTGTCTTGACATTGTCAATAGAAATAAATCTGTTTTCCTTACGACCTGGAAGTGGTGGTAAAATGACTGTTCTTGTGCCCTTCACTCCAAGGACTCGAACTGGTGCTCGATATGAGGGACCAAACTCTTTCTTGTTATCAATCTTCTCTCGAACCAGTTCTCCAACTTGGGGTAGCCAGCCAACTACCGGGATCTGCAACGCATCATCCGATGTGGAGGGCAAATGTTCCTTTGCAAGACTGTCTCTGGTCTTTTGTAGATTCTGTAAAACATTGCAATGTTCATCTACGTCAAAGGCCCCGGCCTGGGCCTTGTAGTCCGGCCCATCAAGGTCAGGTACATACATCTTGATACCAAAGAGCATTTCGTATGGGGTCAGCCCACCCAGAGACCTTCTAGGGAGATTATTAAGCGCACGCTGCACGCCTATGAGGTGGGCTAGCCAGTTTCTACCAGTACCTATAACTCGGGCTGTCAAAGATTGCTTTAAGTCGCGGTTCATTCGTTCTACTACACTATTGCCCTCAGGCCTGTAGGGACTTGAAAACTTGACTTGGACTCCCAACGAAACCATAGCAGCCTTGTATGCCTTAGAGGCGAAAGCCGGACCCTGGTCCGAATGGAAAGTACCACAGGCAAAAATTCCCACAAAGACACGCAAATCCTTAATGACAGTCCGCGAATCAGCGCTTCGATGCGGCCATACCCATACAAAGCGTGTGCATGAATCAACTGCTACTAAGATGTATTTAAACGCAGTATCAGAAGAAAAAGGACCGCAGTGATCCAAATAAACGCAACCAAGCGGTTTATTAGAGATGTACAACTGTGTCTGAGGCGGACGCGCAGCAGTAGAAGGCTTAATCTGCTGGCAAATGTTACATTGAAGAACATATTCACGCGTCTGTTTGTACAGACCCCGCCACCAGAATCTCTGTTGTAGCTGAGTTACAGTGGCAGAGACGCCCGCATGCGCAGACGCCACACCTTCATGTGCCGCTGTAATCAAAGCAGCTCTGCGATCCGAGTTGGGAACTAAACGCTCGCCAACTTCAGGGATTTTCACATAAGGAACCTTATCGGGACTTAAGTGGTATGTGTATTTAGAAGGGAATCCCGCAGGATATTTACCTCCCTTCTCCGTTGCAGCTACAGCTGCCAAGATGTCATCATCGATTTTGCTTTTGGACCTCGTGACTGCTGCAACTAAGTATTTTGATACCGCTGACTTCGCTGCTTCATCAGCAAGCGAGTTGCCAACAGCGTGGACCCCCACGCGCTGATGACCGAGAGTATGAATCACAAACACGAGTGGCAGCTTCTCTTTAAGTTCCGCCACTCGGACCCAGATAGTTTTATGTTTTATTGTGCTACCTTTGGAGTCACGAAAATCATTCTGAATCCAAAAGAACAAGTTTTCATTGTAAGACTGGACACAGTAGTAAGAATCACTTACGATTAAAGTCGTCACACTAGGATCTGCGTACTCCAATGCAAGCATCAGAGCACGAAGCTCTGCCAACTGTGCGGTGCAGTCTCCAAGCGTCTGCGTGTGCACGACACTGGACTTGAACTCATCGTTCACCATGGCACCGACCACAATGGCGCAAGCGGAAACGTAGGCATGTTTAGAGCCATGCGCAACCTGCGCCGAACCATCAGTGTAAATGATGCAATGGAAATCCTCCAACGGCCGCATTGCTAATGGAGCAGGATGAACAAACTCATACTGTAAATACTCCTGGGACCGTAAGGTGGCGTCAAAAATAAACGTGACATCCTGGGACGTCAAGGACGCAGCCCATTGAATCCACCGAGGGTGCAAAGCTTTGGAATTAGGTACACTGGCTTTCGTAACCGCCTCTAAGGCAGGGCACGGGGTAACAACCAACATGCGCTTTCCTTGTGACAGGGCACGTTCCTTAAGAATTGCCATCTGCACAGCCGTTAAAACTTTCTCCACAGTGGAAAAACGCAATTCAGCCGAAGTGTACAAGTGTGACTTGTAAGCAATAGGTACTGTATCTCCTTCATTAAAAGTCACACTTGTACACTTCGGCTGAATTGCGTTTTCTCTCACAGAACTGTGCTCAGAGACCTAGAACCTGGGTGAGTCAGGTACGTGAAACCCACCGCCCCAGGGATAATTCTTATCACCAGGTTGGTCTGGTTATCACGAGTCTGTAAGTTTTCAGAAGCGAGCAAATCAGCCTGCAAAGACTGCAGAATGGCCGAATGCTCAGGCAGCCAGCATGATTTGGAAAAAGATGGTTGTATCAAAGCATACAAAGGCTTGATACGCTGGGCATATTCCGGAATGTAAGTCCTCCCGAAATTCAGAAAACCCAGAAGAGATTGTAATTTTTTCAGTGTTGTCGGAGAGCACAACTGTGCGCATTTCTCCAGGAAATGGGGTGCTAAACCCTTCCCTTCATGGTTAAGCTCGTAACCTAGAAACAACACTGTGTACTCTGCAATGTGCGACTTTGCAAAGTTAAACTTGTAACCCATGTCAGCAAAGTTACAAATTATGCTATTTACTCGACACAGATGCTCCCAAAGATCGTCGTCTGTGAGATAAATGTCATCCACATACGAACAAGCAACTGGGTCGAAGCTCTCCAAAAGAGAGACTATGCGTGCGGAAAAAACTCCAGGACTGTTCTTGTAGCCCATTGGGAGTCGTTTAAACATTTTTTGCACTCCGGCGCACGCAAAACTGGTCCATTGGGAACTTAGACCGTCTAATCTATGTGCATAAAAACCATTGGAAATGTCAAGCGTGGTTTTGAACCGTTTACGCTCAAGACTATTCACTAACGCAGAGCCGTGCGTATTCTGTACTGCACAGTTACGGCAATGCGAGTTCAAATGCCTATAATCCAAAACCAAACGATATGATCCGTCCGGTTTGTTCACAGTAAAAAGAGGGTTATTCATCGGTGACACACACGTTTCAATTACACCTTGATATTCCAATTGTTCAAGGATAGCTGCGACTGAAGCTTTCGCTTCACGCCGTATGGGATATTGGGGTTGAGGCTGTGGCTGTGACCGTAAAGGAATCTCATGGCTTGGTGACAATTTATCCCAGCCACATTGATTGCGGTACACAGCCGGCGCAAGCGCCAGAGCCCACTCTTCTGCAAAATGCAGCGCTTCCACCCTCGGCACAGTGTGCGCAAAGCTGGGTAGGATTACCTCCTCCCCTCGCGGAGCTGCGAGAACAAAAGGTGGGGGCCAGTCAGCCTCCGAAAGCAAAATGTCATACGTAGACGAGAGATTTTCCAAAAATACCCCTTTTACTGTTCGCTGCATGTCACCTTCAATTAACAGGACAATTTCAAAAAGTCTTTCAGGGGGAGCAACATGCGTATCTGCAGTTTCAATCACAACAAAAGTTTCAGTCGCTGTCACCTTCAACAGTGGACGGAGGGCCTCTCTCACTATGGTAATCTCGGCTGCGCTGTCCAGCAAGGTCAGAGCCCACGTCAGATTCCGAAGCCGCGTTCTCACTATCTGGGGCATAACGATGCGCGGTCAGGGCAGCGACTTTCTTCGTGGCAAACTGAGGTCTCTTGGGCGTAGAGCCTTCCTGCTGATCTCCACTGGAACGCGGGCGGGGCTGACCACGTCCTTGCTGGCCACCCCGGCCCCTGCCGCCCCCTCCACCACCGGTTGACGGAGCCGATGAGTCCTGAAAGGAACGAGGAGAGCGTTGTTCAGAAGCCTGAAACCTCTCAGGCGATTTAATCATCGCGCGGTCGCGCAAATCATAAACACGATCCGACTGCGCAGGCAATGGAGACGCAGGAGCAGAAACCTGTATTTGTTGTTGTTGCTGCTTACCCTGATTCTGCTTTTTAGGCCAATTTTGTTTCTTGGTCTTTTGTTGACTACTAGTTTCCGATGTCTGACTCTGGGGCTGTTTCTTCTCCTTATCAGGAAAAGTTTTAACCCCCTTTGCATTGCGGCCCACCATTTTGTAAGCATTCACAATAATCTTTGCTAACTGTCGGGGTCGGTCGGGCTCGGGAACCAACGCTAATGCGTTAGCAACTTGAAAGTTCACTGCATCTCCCTTGACATTCGCAAGGATCACACCGCAAACC
Source organism: Lissotriton vulgaris (assembly GCF_964263255.1). NCBI lineage: Eukaryota > Metazoa > Chordata > Amphibia > Caudata > Salamandridae > Lissotriton > Lissotriton vulgaris. The sequence continues at coordinate 1,179,617,216 of NC_141697.1, forward strand.
AATTCAAAGGAGCCACACAGGCGCATGCCCAATTCAACAGCCGCCTCCGGTCCGTGTTCGTCCTGAACACGTTTAAGGACCCCACCTAGATTGGTCACAGACGGGGAGCCATAGCACCTCGAATAGACCGCTGCAAAAGTTTTTCCCCAGGTCTCACAGTCAGCAAGGTCAGGAGCCAGATCTTTCGGCAAACTCAGTATAAGAATCTGGTGTTTATCACCCGGAATCGTATTAGGAAACACAGCTTCCAGCTGGCCGAATTTCTCAGCAAGCCAGAACGGAAAATCGTCCTTTTCCTGGGGCTTCTTACCCATCACGGAATTAACCATGACCGGGTTGATTTTCAGACCAGCATGTTCTGCTCAAAGCTGTGCGCCTCTAGGGGCTGCGTCTTGAACATTACGGCCAATGTAATGAACAAGCGCTCTAATCACTCCCACCGCGACTTCATGAAGTTGCCGCAGTTCACCTACGTTACAAGCGTTACGTCGAGGGTGAGGAGTAAATCCACCCAAAGCAGGCCAATTAGTGCCCGCAATGGACAAAGGACCTAACCTCGGAGCGGTCAAAGCGTGCGGTAGGGCGCCACCAAACCAAACTCCATGCTGCCAAGCGTCTATAGGTACCTCCAGTGCTCTGTACGGAGCGTACGCCGCCGGTACAACCGAAGCAGTGTATGTGTGGAACACACCAGTATTTGCGTCCACCCCTGGAAATGTCACCCACGAATAAAACAGTTCGTACGGGTAAGCATGTTCCGTGCTCACCACCAGAACCACAGCCAAGCCTTCCAAAGGAACATCATACATCCGCAAATGGTCACGCACCGCAATGCGACTATGCTGCGGGATGTCCACGGGCTGAGCCATGTTAGCACAGGAACTAGAAAAAACAAATTATACTTTGTAGCACAACTGGGTAGTAATTCAAGGAAACCGTTTTAGATAGATTCAAGCTTGAAAAAGACCTATTTCAAAAATAGGTAGGTTTCTCCGACACTGCCGTTTTCCGGAAACGGGAATGTAGGCGTTAAGGTTTGAATGATATACTACTCGAGTGTCATGTTATAAGGCCAACCAACGTATGGGCGCCATGTCGCAGGGTTTCCGTTCTCTCACAGAACTGTGCTCAGAGACCTAGAACCTGGGTGAGTCAGGGTGACCCACAACTCACCTATGTTTCAGAAATCCCCTTACCAGGCTAGCTACAGTATCTCATCGGCAGTGAATACTTCCCGATGTCTTAGACAATCCAGAACATGAACTTAGAATACCTCAGGTATCGTGGAACACATGAACACTCTTTCGTTATATTATCATTCCAAACCGAAACTGGGAGGCAATGAGAACACGTGCAAGTTTGAAATGTTTATTTTTTCAATGCAACATTCTCAAACGCAGTATCTTGTATAATATCAACATACATATTATAAAAATCAGAGTCAGCAGAATAGTCACTAATCCATAGTAAGCAAATTGTGATAACATATTATGATGCAAAAATCTATAGAATTCTGTATCACCTATATTTCGCGCACCCTAATTAGCATATTATATTATATCTAAGAAGGTCTCATCTGGGCTTTAGCTGGGCGACCCATACCTCAAATTCTCAGTAGGAGGAGATCACATCAACAGCTACCAGCTCTCAGCATGTCCAGCATCAAGTGCGTTTTCTCATTCCTGTAACTGTATCTTGAACTCACGTAAAGCCCAAAGTTGGCACAAACATTATTTGTGTTATGACTAACGTAGTGCGAGGATCAGGCCTACAGTAACCTTGTGTTAGAGTGTGCAGTTCTCAGTGTGCAGACAGTTGTACCAAGTGTTCCAGGCACGACTGATACCAGTACAATAATATATTATTCTGAAATAAATCACATCTTTCGTCTAGGTTAAAAGCTGAAATAACAATTAGGTGTCGTGTGCAAACCGAAGCAGAAAGAAAATATGGCGTTTAAACATTTAATAAGCACATGCTAACTTAACACAATCTATGGAAACGTAATAACCATATGACAATCCTAGTTGGAAAAGCCTGGTTTTAATCGTTTTCCTAAAGCTGGTGCGAGAGAATTGAAGTCGAAGTGTTGCAGGGAGATAATTCCACAGCTTAGCAGCCAGAAGAGAGAAAAGTTTGCCACCCCATTTGACTCTCTTCATCTTGGGAAGAAGAACCAGACCAGTGTCCAGTGACCTTAGGCAGCACGCCGGAAGGTACCAAGGGAAAAGTGAAGGTACATCATGCGCACCGCCCCCATACATAGCTTTATGTACTAGACATAAAACTTTGAACTCCACCCGACGCCCTATCGGGAGCCAGTGGAATTGTTTAATGGTAGCTGAAGTAGGGTGGTGCCTAGATAGGCCACACAGAACTGCTGCAGCATTTTGGACTGATTGAAGTTTATTGAATTGTTTAATTCCCATGCCCAGGTAAAGGGCATTACAGTAATCTATCCTCAATAGTATAAGAGCGCCGACCACCGTTTTCCTAAGGGAAAGTGGAATGAAAGGGAGAATTTTGCACAGTAGTTTGAGTGTGAAGAAGCAGGTGGAGGCCACCTGGTTGACCTGAGGGGCACAGGTGAGTTCATGATCGATAATGAAACCGAGATTTTTGGCCTTCAGTACTGTCTGAGGGCAGACTCCTGCTTCAGGAGGCCACCAAGACTCATTCCAGAAAGAGGATTTCTTACCGAATTCCAGGACCTCGGTCTTCTCAGTGTTGAGTTTTAAAAAGTTGACAGTCATCCATGCCATTACAGAAGACAAACAATCCCGAAGACAAGTGCATATCAGTTATCAGAGAGTGATACATTAACTCTGACCTGCACAGATCATGATCAGGGAGAGTTCACCTATGGGAGAAAAGAAGCTCAGATTTTTAACTGCAGTTACAAAGTTTACCAGTTAACTACACCTAGGGAAGTAGCCAGCGATCAATGAGTGTGCATATTCAACCCTGTAAATCCAAAGTGTTGTGTAGTATTGCTAAAACTCAGGGAAAAGGACTTACTCTTCAGCTCATGCCAAATATCCTGCCAATAGGTCTGCAGTGAAGCGCAATGCCACAGAAGAAGAATACAGTCGCAGCGAGGTGAAGCATACCCCAACATCGGTTATCAGGAATTCAACCAGCCCTTTGCAACCTTGATGGAGACCAATACCATGAATGCAAAATTTTAAAGTGGGAGAACTTCATTTTCATAGCCTCCAACAATTCTCACCATTCCTCCTCAGAATATGCTTTAGTGAGGGGGGTCTGCCACTTGATCATAGTAACACCTTCTAGTGGTTTAGAAAATAAGACTTCAATCTGGAGGCTGTATAAACCTGAAACCATCCCACTCTTTACCAAATTGTGTCAATTATTTTAAAATAGCAGAAGTGAAAAGTGTGGGCAGTATTGGAGCCAGACGATTTTTAATGCAGATCTGAGGTCAGGAATCATGGTCTCTTGGCATTTACTTCTGAGGAGAAGTTGACTGAGATACAGGTAAGAGTGCCTTCAAAATTGAAGGGGGCCTTTATGCATGTTTGTGGTCTCTATAATCCAAGTGGTGAATACATTAAGTGTGATGATTATTCAGGACAGAGCAAATTACCTGCCAGGTTCTGTTGTTCATTGTCAGCATATGAGAGCAAATGCAATGAGCTCTCTGAAAGACCACTGGTTCCAAGACATCTAGGCCTATGATACGTGGCAGGAACTCAGATAAAAACCCTAGCATCTCCACTTTTTCAACTTACTTTGGCACGCCATAAATAGTTTTTAACCGCCAGACTTCTGGGTGGCATTCCAGAACTGCATCTAGCTAGATCTCCACCATCACCAATTTAGACTCCAATGTATCTGTTAGACCTGGCAGCCTTAGGGTGATCTTCACCCAAACGTTTGCTTTCACCATCCTATTTTTCTGACTTAGTTTTTGCTACCTTTAGGACTCTGTGTACTTTACTACTGTTGACAAGTACTAAAGTGCTTGTGCTCACTCGCTAAAACGTGGTACATTGTCTTATACCTGATTGACAAAGTTAATTTACTTATAAGTTCCTAGTAAAGTGTATATCATACACCCAGGGCCAGTAAATTAAATGCTCATAGTGGGCATGCAACACTTATTGTGCAACCCACTTAAGTAGCCCCTTCAAACATGTCCTAGGCGTGTCAGTGCAGTCTGTATGCAGTTTTATCATCTTGCACCGGCACCTGGACCCTCCAACTGGTGCCTCTCTGGTCCTGGACCCTTAAAAGTGATGCTAAAGGTGCCCAGATGGCCAAAAGACTGGGACATACCTGCTCGTCCTTCCACCCAAGGTGCCAGGCTGGCTTCGCACAGCTCCTGCTACGTTCTACTCTGCAGCAGAAAATCTTGTCCAGTGGTTCTTCACAGAAGGGGTATCCGACCTCGTAGAGCCCTCATCAGCTACAGCTTGCAGCTTCATGCTGCTAGAGATTTTTGACTTTCAAACAAGAGACTAAGACCAAACTTAGAAATCTTCACAACAACTTCCTCCAGTGGCTCCTCAACAAAGACAATTCTTTTTTGGACACTGCCTGAAATATGCCTCTCTGACCTTTACCTTCTCTGACATATTTTCCTCAAAATTTCTTCCAAGTCCAAAGGTAAGCGCCAACACGTCTCAATCTACTTCTTGTACCCGACCCTCGCTCAATCACGGTATGGCATATATTTTTTTACTTTGACCCAGTCTAGCGCGTTGAAGGCTACGGAAAGATCCAGTAGGATGATCATCCGAATGTTGTCCATGGTGGAAATGAGACTGGTCTTTGTACTGTGGTTAGGCCTGAATCCAGATCAAAGGCTGTTGAGGAGGTGGTTGTCTAAGATGGGTGGCTAGGTGTTTGTGGAGGAGGCCCTATGAGGCAGCATGCCACCTCGTGATTTTGTCCTTTACCTTGACTGGGCAATTTACAGACACACATATTTCTTCCTCCAAAGTCTCTTGTGCCTTTCTGTAATAGTGTCCACTAACACTCTTTGTGTGTGTGATATATACAAAAGGCTTTGCTTTGTTGCCTGTTATCCTCCTCTTTTCCCACTGGTTGTTTCATACTTCTATCTCTTCAGCGTTCATAAAACCTGTTCTGTGCTTCCCTTTTCAGCTTTCAAACTACTTCTCTGAAGCTTGGGTCTTTCTTGTCTCAACTAGTGTTATTTTCTCTATGCTGGTCTTCTTAAATATACCTGGCTTCCTAATCACAACTTCCAAACCTCCTCTATTTGCCGCCTGATTTCTTTGCTTTACTGTTCACAGGCATGCCCCATTTCTTATTCAGCTTCACTTGTTTCTACATCTTCTTTTTAAATGTATTAAACCACTGTCTCTCTTTATCTACATCCCATTGTTTCTCTATAAACTCCCACTCAAGTACTTTGTTCTATATCCTTGTTTTTTTGCTATTCTTCCACAGCCTCCATGCACTGTTTATGAATTTCACTAATTTGCTCATTTGGCTCTGAAACTATGGAATGAGTTTCCTCTTCATTATGCATGTCAATCAACTTGGCCCATGCTAAAACAAAACGCTGAAAGACCATTTCCTTGCATTTGCAAAGGACTCTTAATTATGTGAATGTAAACCATTTATTGTACTTCCCTGAAACTGTTGTACCGCTCCCTTTATCACAGTTAAGCACTGGATTAAAGCTCTGTAATACTACAATAATTACAAACGCACATACAAATTGCCTACTTACAAGTGGAAAATTTCCATTCGTCAGGGGAAAACCGCCTCGTAAAGTGAAGCATGTAATTCATTCTCATTCCTTGCAGTGTCACGTGTTGGTATAGTTAGGAACAGCATAGTATGCTGGCAGGAAATATGGGTCTTTTCTTGGGGCATCTAATGTAGCGAGAAGCAGCCCCTTACTGCGTTTAGGGCAGCTTTGCAAACATTAGGTGGCACTTAGGAAAGTGTGCTGTGTGAGGTCCAGCTGACACCAGATTACAGATAACTGGGTGTATGTGCAACTTGAAGGGTAGGGAGTTAAAGTGATTTGCCTTTTATGCTACATCTTTTTCGGTTTTGGAACGACATAGGAATTAGAAACAAGAGGACATATGTACAAGCCCCTATCACCACCACAACGTCACTTTTACGGACGTTGTGCTGGCGATAGGGGCTGAGCCTTATGTACGAGGCAGCGTTAAGCCACGTAACATGGCTTAACACTGCCTTGTACATAAGGCAGCGTGAAAGGGGCGTGCAGTGGGTGTTGTGGTGGGCGTTCCACTGCAACACCCATTGTATTTGAGGCTGCCCCTATGTACAAGGGTGGTGTACATAGGAGGCAGCGCCAAAATGAAGACCAGGAAAACCCTGGTCTTAAGTTGGCGAAACGAGGAAAAATGCATTATGTGCAGCACACATGGAAAAAGCAAAATGCCATGGTTTGTTTAAAAAAATGCCATTTTGTCACTTTCATGTGTGTTGCATGAAGCAGCACACATGAAAGTGACAGAATTACATTTTAGGATTGTTCATGTTCAGGAAGGGACACCTTCCTACACATAAACAATCCTCCTTTGCACGCAGACACCCTTGCACTCTGGTGCAAGGGTGCCTGCGTTGGCGCTAAGTTGTTAAACTTAGCGCCATCGCAGGGGGAAACGCAAGGCTGCACCACATTCTTGTAAATATGGTGCAGCCTTGCGTTTCAGAAGTGGCGGAGCGTGTCGTTAAGCCAAGGAGGGTAACAACATGCTCTGCCACTTCCTAGTACATATCCCCCAAGATTTCTAGATGCCAAGATCAGCATATTTTTTAAGGTAATTTAGGGTGATCATTGCGAATACAGTAATATTTGTACATTTGTATTTATTATGCTGAATAAGCCGATCCGTTGATTTTAACTCAAGAAAAACATCATAAGCACGTATACGAAGCAGGATAAAATACTATAATAACTTCCAAACTAAATCATGCATTTTCTTTTTTTTTTCTTTTTCCTTTTGCACTCATGCACAGCACAGATAACTTACAACTTATAGTTTACATAAATCATAGTTCATCAATACCACATTCAAAACTACAAAATTCATGATTGTTATATGATAGATCCACCTTATTAATAAACAATAATAGCAATTATCCTTCCTTCCCTCGTATTCACACCTCAGATCTTTCCGCTTTAATCCCAATGTCATGGCAAAGATGAATATAAAGTGCAAATGAATTCAATAAAAGGACATCCAGCTATATTAATGACTCATATCATCTCTAACATTGCCAGGCATGATACCCTCCCCAGTTCGTTTTCCATGATTACCCACTAAATTTCCAGTTTTTCCATATCCTGGCAACTTTAATGAGAGAACCCACTATTTTTGCATACAAAACGTCTCATTGATAAACTCTTTGCATCTTTAAAATCCATTGGGAAAAAGTGTTGGAATGTTATCTGATTTCCAATTAGCCAGCACCAATGACCTGGCAACCAAAGTAGAAATAAAAACCATCTGACACTGCCCAATGGTCATTTCCCCTGTGGATAGTGCTATAACAAACAAAGCAGGGTAAGGATCAGGGAGAAGATTACACTGCAGCATCTGGGTAATTTCAGCAAAAATGTCTTTCCAGAAATTGAACAAAAGAGGACATGTAAATGAAACATGCAGCCAGACCCCATTCGCTTCTTTGCACCTGAAACAACTAGATTCCACCCCTGGAGACATTTTATGAAGCATTGCTGGAGTGTAGTACAACATCGATTTGCTAAAGAACGCATCCTTCTCAAGTTTGCCACTCTAACTGCTTTGTAGCTCACTCAATTATAAAATTGTAGTGAAGTATATTTGTATTAATAGTCTTCAGTCAGGAATACTTCACGTACTGTGTTTATTAGCCACAGCTCCAACAGTCTCCGAGTAACTGCCTAACATAGAATCTCTTAACTAGAAACCCACACAGGACATTCTACATTCCAATGACATAATATTGTGATGCAATGGACCCAAGATCATCACAATATCTCCCTTCTTTACAACAAATGAAAACAGAACAAATAGTAAATAAAAAGACATTGCATCAATACATCAATTACATAAACATGCAGTAATATATAATAAAAGCTAAACATCAATCACGAAACCTCAGAGGTTTGATAATGTTTCGTGTACTACTCCTACGCTCAGGTTCAGGATGAATAGACACCTTGGTTCAGAAACATCAATATCAAAAGAGGAAGATGAAGAAGTAACAACACGAGAATGCAAAGATGATTTAAATGAAACACAAGGATCGTGGGGAGGAACATCATGAGTATGCACTTTCACCACTTTTCTCTTATTCCACCTTTCAGTTCTGCTAGTTCTCACTGCTTCCCTAGTCACAGCCTCAATTCTGACAGAAGGTTTCTATTTCGACATTCCCTTAGGAACATGACTGGGATCTTTGACTACTATCTGGTCACGTATGATTTGATCTGTAAAATTTTCAAATTCACATTCTGCAGACAACATACGTAAAACAGCATCATAAGTATCTATAGATTCATCTCGTAACTGCTCTCTTGTAAAAAACGTATGTCTGTTGGAAATCAAACTTGGTTGTACATCAAATTGTTTTTCTAATTTCTTTACAGCTAGTTCAAATTCATCTAAATCTTCTTGATCATGGGGAATGATATACGGTGGGAGATGTTCATATATAGATTGACCTTCGAAACCTAAATTGTGTTCTGATAAAAACCTTTTAAGCTCTGGCCGATATCTATTACCACCAATGGCCCCTAAATACTTTGTAAAAGCTCGTACCAATTTCTCCAAGGTACAGGCGGATCTCCAGGAGTCTGAAGAAATGGAGGAGAGGCACCAACTTTCTGCATAGTTGCCATGACACGTTCATCTAGAGAAATATTACTTTCAAACTAGCTATTTTTTAAAATGTAACAGTCTGAATATAAAATGAACAAAACTTATTGAGTGAGGGGCGTGGCCATGGCGGCGAACGAAATGGCCGCTCTGCCGTGAAGCTCCTCCGGGCGGGCTCCCAGCGACGGCGAAAAAGATGTGACCCGCGTCTGATTCCTCCACCAACACCGCAGAGCCGTCCCCTGATGCCCTCTAGACCACCTGGGTGAGGTTTCTATGCCGCGGGAGCAACCAGACACTGAGCACGCTGCGGAGGGGACCTGAGGCCTACGGACCTCGGCGCCATCTTCCCTTCTGTGCTGGAGCGCCGGGTGAGTGCTGCTCGGCCTTGGCGGTTGTGCGTCCTTTTCCTGCTGTTTCCCCTGCTGGGCTCGCGTGGGCAGCACCCTTCCTGCGCAGTTCCCGTTTTTCTGGGCTACTTGGTTCCCGGCGCGGGGCAGAGGCCTTAGGCATGGAATGTTCGTGGCCTGAACACCACTCGTAAACGTAAACAGGTTTTGCAATATGCCGACCGGCATAAAGTAGATGTCCTCTTCCTGCAGGAGACACACTTGGTGCAGGCTTACACGGCTTCCTTAGCGAAGGGTTGGGGTACCCATAGAGTGTTTGCAACCTACAGTAGGTACGCACGCGGGGTTGCGATTCTGATACATAAAAGGATACCCTTTGTGTTCGCTGAGAGTAAGGTGGATGTCAATGGCAGATATGCGATACTCTCTGGTGTGTTGTATGGTTACAAGATAGCCTTCGTGGGGGTCTATTGTCCTAATACTGACTCCCCGGCCTGTTTCCACGACCTGTACCTTTCACTGCTCTACTCAAACATAGAGCTGCTGGCGTTGGGGGGCGATTTCAATCTATTGATGGACCCTTGCAGGGATAGCACGTCTCCCTCCCTAGATCGCAAACCACTTGCCCGTGCGGCTGTTGCGGCTATATGTTCACACTTTTCATTGCTTGACATAGAGGCTAGACGGCGCTAATACCCCAGCTTTTACTCACCACTCCAGCTACCACAACACGAGCACCAGACTTGACTACTGGTTACTCTCACCGGGCTTAGCGGGTTGGGTGACTGATCTTCGCACGCTTCCTCGCAGTCTTTCTGACCACTCACCTGTGGTATTGACACTATCGATCCCTAGGCTGGGCGGCTATGAACGACAATGGCGTTTCCCAGGGAGAGCCTTGGCAGACCCGGTCTTTGCGGAGGAGGTCCGTACTGCAATTGAGAACTATTTTGACATCAACACTGGCTCTGTGACCACTTGGGCCACGTTGTGGGAGGGGTTTAAGGCCACCATAAGGGGGGTTTGCATCACCAAACATGTTGGGGCACTACGTGAGATCAGTGATACTCTGAACCGCCTTGAGGCCGAGCTATTAACGGCTGAAAGTGAGGTCCTCGCTGACCCTTCGCCGAGACGTGAAACTCGACGTCTCGAGCTGCTACTGGAGTTCAGGGACACCGCGGAGAGAGAGATGCGGTTTAAGGGCAAATACCACACAGCGCGCCGATATGGTGAGGGAGATCGGCCAGGCAGACTACTGGCTCAACTGCTGCGCCCGCCACGGCAAGCCACATACATCACTGACATTACTGACGAACAAGACAGGCATCATTTTTCCACCCCCGATATTTGCAATACTTTTTTAACCTACTACCGCCATCTTTACACATCTGCCCTTCCAGATGATTGCCGCGACCCGGGGTCGTATATTAACGAAATTGCCATGGTGTACTTGGAGAAGTATATGCAAGAATTTCTGGCTCATCCCATCACACCGGAATTGATCGCTGAGGCCATTGACTCCTTGAGGGGTTCCGCGGCGCCAGGTCTGGATGGTTTCACGGCCGACTTTTACCAGGAATACAAAGAGGAGCTCGTGCCCAGGCTTGTTGAAGTGTATGCGGAGGCTCTGGAGTCTGGTGTTCTTCCCCCCACGCTCCGGGAAGCGGTCATCGTTTTGCTGCCCAAGCCGGGACGCGACCCCACGGTCTGTAGCTCCTACCGTCCGCTGTTGCTCCTTAATCTCGATTACAAGATTTTGGCCAAAGTCCTGGCGATGCGGCTAGCACTGCTGGTGGATTCCATTGTTTCACCGGCACAGTCTGGCTTCATCCCTCAGAGATCAACCTCCCTGAATCTTCGTACACTTTTCTCGGTCCTACATAGGATCGAGCCCTCCACTCCGGCGGCAGCGTTTTTTTTAGATGCCGAAAAGGCATTCGACACTTTAGAGTGGCCTTTTTTCTTGGAGGTGATGCGGAGGATGGGCATGCCCGCAATGTTTGTAGCGACGGTGGAACTGCTGTATACTGCACCCACGGCTCGCATTCGCCTAAATGGCACCATCACTGATAGGTTCACCCTCTCCAGATGCACCCGACAAGGATGCCCCTTATCCCCGCTCCTTTTCATCCTGGCGATGGACCCCCTGGTTCGGCACTTCCAGGAGAAACATCTCCACAGGGGGCTCCAATTCCGCACCGGCCCTCTATTGGTCTCGCTTTATGCGGACGATATGGTCCTATATGTCCGCACTCCGGAGGCCAACCTGCAGCCCTTATTGTCGGAGATTGCCCGATTTGGTGAATACTCGGGCCTCAAGGTTAATTGGCACAAATCACAGCTATTTCCGCTCACCCCCGCCACCACAAGGTGGCCGTGCTCCCTCCCATTGGAGTGGTGCGAGGACTCTATCAAATACCTTGGGATCCATGTACATCTCGACACTGTGTCCATCATTCGTCTGAACTATGGGCAAGCCCTGGATTTTTTGGAGGATAACACGGACAGATGGCTTCGTCTCCCTCTATCTATGGCTGGCCGGATCGCCATTGTTAAGATGGTAATTCTCCCACGTTTTTTGTACCTTTTCAATAACATCCCAAACCCTCTCACCAAGGTTTTTTTCACACAACTACGCACTGCCCTGTTGCAATTGGTGTGGGGGGGTAAACATCCCCGCGTAGCCTGGCGCACACTGACACTGCCATACGAAAGGGGTGGCTTTGGGGTCCCGGACTTTTATCTCTACTACTTGGTAGCCCAATGTTCGTACGCCCACCCTTGGTACCATCCAGATGCCAGAATTCCACATTTGAAACCAGAGGCTGATGCGGCGCTCCCGGTATCACTTAATGCAATCCTCCCCAAGGGCCTCCCTCGGGACCCACACGATATACACCCACTCACCACGACGGCCTGGGCTTGGGACAAGATCAGGCGCTTACTCCACATAGACACAATGTACTCCCCTGCCCTTCCTTTGCCCAACCCACACTGGCTCCCCATAACGGGCGAATCTGTGGTCCGTCGCACGCTATCCAAATTCCAGCTCCTCACGATCGGTGACTTGTTCCCCGATGGTCATACTTTCTCTATGACAGAGGACCCTCGTTTCACCGACTGAACATTTATGGATGCTTTCATTCTCACGAGACTGCGTGCGATGTTACGGGCTGCATTTCCCACATTCCCCCTTCCGCCTGATGACAATCCCGCGCTTACATTCATTATACAAAACAATTCAGGGGCTCACGTGGTGTCCAAACTCTACAAGTTGTGCTTGTCCTCTCTTCCATTGTCGGACGGGGTGGTGCGCGCGGCATGGGAACATGATCTGGGCACGCGGATTTCAGACGACCAGTGGGAGGCATGTTGTGCTATGACCAGGGAGGTCTCCATGAATAGTAGACACAAACTCATACACTTTAAATTCCTGGTTAGGATGTATCACACACCGGCGCTCGCTCACAGAATAGATGCCAATAGGCCCCATGTCTGCCCCAAGTGTAATGCCCCGCAGGCGGACTTCGCACACCTGTCCTGGACTTGCCCGAGACTCCACCCTTACTGGGTAGAGGTACACAAGATTCTGGGTGACATATTGGGTTTGCCGTTAACTGTCACACCGGAAATTGCGCTGCTAGGGTATGTGACAAATTTCCCCCGCAAACTTCGTAAATTGGCGTCCATTTGCTTCCTACTGGCCAAGAGGGAGGTTGCACTGCTCTGGTGTTCACGACGCGCCCCGACGATCACCTCTTGGCTTAGGAGTGTGGCATACTGCAATGTGAATAGTGTGGAATATTCGGAACAACTCCCAACCTCTTCCAGCCCAAGGGACATCTGGGGTCCATACGGCGAATACATTGCGAGAATGACCCAAGAAACACCATCTCAGTCACTTCATCCTAACACACCAACAGGGGTGGGCTAGTGCAATGGGGGATCCTTCGCTGTACCCTGGACACGTATAGACGCCAGTGCGGCTCCCATATGCCCTTCGATACACGTGGCTAAGTTCTAGTCATCTGGTGACATGTTGCCCTTCGTGGTCCCTGGGGTGTCATACCTGATATTCATGGAGACTGTATTGTGCTTGTACGGTCCTCCGGCTCTAATTGTTACCCCCCAGATATATGGGCTGCACTGTGCCGCCTGGGGCCGGATTGTGTGGTACTGGATGTGGTCTGCTGTGTCTGGGCTGGGGATGCTGTCCGATGTGGTGGTTGACGCATCGCGAGCTGACTTGCTGTATTGGTCTTACAATCTCGTAGATAGGATTTTTGTTTCTTTAATCTTGCTTTCCTTTGTTGCGATATCCATTATGTTCTTTGTAAATTTCTGTTGCCTTATCAGAAAATACACGCCTTGTATCATTATCTATGTTCAAACACGCAATCCTACTGAATACACCAGTGTTTTCCTTGCAATATTCTGTATGGTACCTGATGTCATTTTATACTTGATATGTAATTGGTCTTTTCAAATGTGGATTGCCTCAGTTGCTTTAATAAAGTGTTTAAAAAAAAAACTTATTGAGTGAATGCAACTGTCACTTCTAATAATAGGTGAATGCAATTGTCACTTCTAATAACGTGTGCACATCACAGACGTGCATATTCTTCCAAATCTCTTTACTAGAAACCCACACAGGACATTCTACATTACAATGACATAATATTATGATGCAACGGACCAAGATCACCACAAAAATGCCCACTGAGCAAACTAAATGACATCCAGTAGAAGCTTCTATTGATCGTAAAAGATCTGTGACTAAGGACTTGCTATTTTTTGTGGGCAATAATTTATACAAATTTCCAACCCCATATACCTGTGCAATGAAATAAGCTGATTCCAGCGTATCATTTCCCATTACATACCCTGAACAACATTTTTTTACTTGAATAAAGCTGAAAAAAGAGAAGCATCAAGATTGAGTTTTTAAATCTACCAATGTCTGCCATTGCACAAATTCTCTTTTGAAGAAAAAATCTGCCAGTCTATGCATCCCCAAACGTGACCATCGAGAGCATGTACCCACCACTACATGTAGCCCGAAAGAGATATATTCTGCTGATTTCAATTAGGGATGAAACCAGGGAATCTTATATTCTTCTCATATTTTATGGAAAAAATCTAAAATAGTACGGGGAGTCTTGTATCTAGATATGTTGGGTAGTTTGGGGACCTTAAGACAGGGTATATCCCTATCTCTGACACCTTCACCATCCATTGTAGATAAAAGCTGGCTTTCTGTGAACTCGCTATGAAGGATTTAGAGAGGCAATCAAGTAACACTACCTGATAATACATTTTTGTATTTTTCAGAACTAAACCGCCTTCCTCCGAATCTAACTGTAGGGCTTGCATTTTGAATCTAGACTTGTTCCCCTGCCATAAAAAATAGTCTAATTTCCCTATCTGCAGCATCAAAGATGGTTTGAGGGACCTTAATCAAAATAGTCAATAAAAACAAAACAACATCATCGATCCTATAACGCAAAATAGTGTTAGAGATAAAAATGACATAGCGCGGGTATTTTTGGACCATTACTCTAATTTATATTCTACAACGTACAAGGTAGGGTCAGATTGTATCTATAAGTATATTGACGAAGTTAATCTCCCCATTTTACCTGGACCGTCATCGGTTCAATTAGAGAGCGAAATTTTAGCTTCGGAAGTTGCAGATATAGTGAGATTAATTGCTGGGGAAAAAGCTTATGGCTCAGATGGGCTCCCAATCGAATTTTACTTTTGTTAAAGAACCGACCCCTTTTCTGGTTAAGTTATTTAATTTTGTTCGATCAGGAGGAGCGGTTCCTTCGAATTTTAAAGAGTCCATTATTGTTAGTTAGTTTTGTTAAAAAGGGGAAAAATTAGGAGGATGTCAACTCATATAGACTGATCAGTCTTCTTTTTCAGTTCAAAATAAGCTTTATTGAAAGTTTTGAAAAAGTCATATACACAATTTAAATACACGAAAGCATGAACTTGATACAGAAAGAATAAATGAAACACATGAGAACGAGAATCAAAAATCAAAAATAGATAAGATAAAACAGTTCATATGAGATAAGTACAAAAAGAAAAAAGAAAAATACCAGCTAGGGGATAAAGAGTAATACAATACTTTGATAATAAGAAACAACATAGCAATTTTGTGAATATTATGAAAAAGAAAAAAAGATAATACAAAAAGAGGAACTCAAGGAGGTTTAGCAACTTCTTGTTGAAAGGGAGATTTAGGCAGAGAACGAAGGGCACAAGAATCAAAAAATGAAGTAACCGGGTCCCATAACTGCTTTCGTTTTGGGGCTAAAACAGGTGGATAAACATATGTTGTATCTAATCTATGATTATAGCACACAGCATACCACCAAGCCTCATAAGAAAGTTTATTTTTTTTTTTTTTTTGGACTGATCAGTCTTCTTAATGCCGATTTTAAGATTCTTATGAAAATATGGGCCCAGCGGTTCACACCAATTGCTCAGGCGTTAATTCACTCTGACCAGTCAGGTTTCGTTTCAGGAAGGTCTATGTCATCAAACACCGGGTTTTTAATTCAGGCGTTAGATTTTGTTTCGGTTAAAAAAATTCAGACTTTAATTTCAATGGTTGACGCAGAAAAAGCCTTCGACCTGGTGAATTGGGAGGCTCTTTCTGTTGGCTTGCTAAAATTTGGGTTTCCTGTAATGATAATTAGCATGTTGAAAAACATATATCAGGATGCGCAGGCAAAAGTGGTAGTCAACGCTAACTTGATAGGAGCGATTAATATCAACCATGGCACCAGGCAAGGCTGTCCGGTCCGATGTCCCCTATCTTGTTTACCATTTTTATTGAGCAGTAACCCTAATATCAAGCCACCTATAGAAGGAATGTCCAAAGTTAAATTATTCGCAGATGATATCATCTTATACCTTTATCCGATAAATTTCATTTTGATAAAGCTCTTCAAGAGTTTAACCAGTTTGAATGGATTGGTGGTTATAAGATTAACCAGAATAAAACCGAGGTGTTGGTATTGAATTCGGACTGCAACTTTTTAACATCAGATTTTAGATCGGAAGCATTAAATAACAAACCAATCAGATACCTAGGTATTTATGTCTCCAATCAATTCGATCAACTATTTAGCTTGAACTATCTAACAACTCGGAATAAAATTAGAACTTTACTGGAAAGATGGACTTTACTGCCTTTAACTTTGATTGGCCAGGTCGAACTTATTAAAATGTCGATCCTTCCATTATTGTTTTTTTTTCTTTTTTCAAATGTTCCACTAAAAATCAATTTGTGCTATTTTAGGGAGCTTGATTCGATGGTCAGGGACTTAGTTTGGAACAAGAACGTTTCAAGGGTGAAATTAAGTACACTACAGCTGGGAACTACACAAGGGGGCCTAGCTTTACCAAATATACGACTTACTACATGGCTGCAATAATGTATCTTGCAGCTCGCTTATCGGCACCTAATAGACAGCTTGACATGTTTTTTACGAAAAAATGGTGCACGAGGCAGGCTTGCAAGTTCTGATATTAAAAAAAAAAGAGCACAATTACCAAAGAAGACCAGATATAAGACCATTCGAGATATAACATATAGATTACAGTCTTTTTTTAAACAGTAAGTAGGGGGTGGTTTGCGCTATTTGAGAATAGAGGAGTGCAAGAGCCTCGGGCTTCAAATCCACTCAAGTAAACTTCAAAAATGGATGGAGAAAGGCTTCAGGGATTTGGGGTCCTTCTTTGTTTCAGGGAGGCTCATTACTTGGCAAGACGTTCTGGCAGGGTCCGATAATAAACTAAAAACTCAGGGCCATATGTATCAAGGCCAAATGGGTTCGCAAACACCGAAATTCTGCGAATTTTGGCGTTTGCGAACTCATTTTCGCAAAATGGTATGTATGAAAGAATTTGGGTGCACAATAAGGAATCGCAAAATTTGCGATTCCTTATTTTGCGATTGCATTTAAGGAATCACACATTTTGCGATTCCTTAAATGCAATGTATTAGGCAAAAAAAATCCAAAATGCCCTTAAGGAATCGCAAATTACCACCAACTTCTAGTTGGTGGTAAGTTGTGATTTCCTTGAAAAATGCACATTTCAGCATTTTTCAAAGTGCCATGTGACGCACATACATGCCCTTAGGGCATGTATGTGCGCCACATGTGCACACATGCATATTTCAGGAGTGCAACAGGGTGTCCTCTAGACACCCCTGCACCCTTGAAATTATTCTCAATATGCGATTAGCAAATTGCGAATCGCAAATTGAGAATAATTTCCCATTCCTTCCTATGGGCCAGGAGGCCCATAGAAATGAATGGGAAAGTATCCCTTAATTGCGAATTCGCAAATTGCGAATTCGCAATTAAGGAATATCAAGAAATCGCAAAAAAATTGTGATTTTCTTGATACATACCAATTAGCGATTCTGAAATAAAAACAGAATCGCTAATTGGTATCTTGATACATATGGCCCGGGGTTTCTGGAATATTTTCAAATCATACATTTTATACATAAACTTGCAGCCCGTCCTGACGTTGTCCGGGTATGAATTGCTGCTGGCCAGTAGTATATTGTTTTGTAGGATTTTGTTTCTTATCTGTGACAGGCCTGTGAAACGCTCTGATTCACCGTGCACTGCTGATGCACTGAAGAGTGCGTGTTCAGTAGTGTGTGAACTCGCGTTTCCCTACGTAATTTTTCTTTGCAATATTATATAGCGCAAACTCGACAACATGGCATGAGCACAATTGACATTACAGAAGAGCACATTCATTTGTGGTAGGCACAGGGAGACAACATGATTTGCCTGGAATCACAGGATGTTGAGCTGATGCCGAAATTCAAACGTAGCTCCCCAGCTCTAAAGTTCGCAATTCTAGAACTTGTGGCGGAAGGTGCGTCTAAAAGTGTATGTCGGTGCTGGCCATCAATGAGAGAGACCTGTGCATTTTTCAAATGGGTGGTGAAAAAATATGAGTATGTTGCTGGAGATGTGGGCCGCCGTGCCACCAATGTACTTACCGGGGGAGGGTAAACACCCATTATTCATCAACTTTTACCATCACTCCGTATACTTTCATTACTAAAGTACCATGACTCCGCAATGCCATTATAACGCATGGCATTACATTTTATATGCTTTTACCATGTATACATTTACATAAAACGAAATTCGTTGTAAATGCATGAATGGTAAAAGCATGTTTTTTTCATGTTTGGATTAGGTAAGTATGGGGTATATGTTTTGGGTTACTGAGGTGTATGTTTTGGGGTGTTTGGGTATTTTAAGGGTTCAGATATAGTTTTGGGTTATGGGGTACAGGGGAAGTTTTAGGGTTTAGGGATAGGTATGGGTTTTGGGGTACAGGGGTATTTTTAGGGTTCAGGGCTAGGTTTGGGTTTGAGGTATAGGGGTATTTTTAGGTTCAGGGGTAGGTTTGGGTTTTGGGGTACAGGGGCATTTTAACACCATCGCTGCTGCAGCAATTCCCCTCCTGTGCTGCATGATCTCTATTCCCATTGTTCATGACGAGCTCAGCTCATCATCAGCACAGCTCAACCGTGCCTCATGACGAGCTGAGCTCGTCATGAGCATCGAAGGGGTTAAGGGTTCAGGGCTAGGTTTGGGTTTTGGGGTACAGGGGTATTTTTAGGGTTCAGGGCTAGGTTTGGGTTTTGGGGGTACAGGGGTATTTTAGGGTTCAGGGGTAGGTTTGGGTTTTGGGGTACAGGGTTATTTTTAGGGTTCAGGGCTAGGTTTGGGTTTTGGTGTACAGGGGTATTTTAAGGGTTCAGGGCTAGGTTTGGGTTTTGGGGTACAGGGGTATTTTAGGGTTCAGGGGTAGGTTTGGGTTTTGAGGTACAGGGGTATTTTTAGGGTTCAGGGCTAGGTTTGGGTTTTGGGCTACAGGGGTATTTTTAGGGTTATGGGGCAGGTTTGGGTTTTGAGGTACAGGAGTATTTATACGGTTCAGGGCTACGTTTGGATTTTGGGGTACAGGGGTATTTTTAGGGTTTAGGGATAGGTTTGGGTTTGAGGGTACAGGGTAAATTTATAGGGTTAAGATGGGTTAGCGTTTAAGGGTTTTGGGGTACTTTAAGGAGTAAGGGTGGGTTATGATTATGGGGTGCAAGGGTATTTAAAGGGAGCTGGGTGGGATTCGTTTTTAGGGTGTAAAGGGTAATAAAATAATAAATAAAAATAATATAAATAATGCAATTTAAAAGAATAAATGTTTAATGAAATAAAAAAAATGTGTACATGTATAAATATATATATATATAAATATAAATACACATATATACAAACATATATTTGATGTTTTAATAATGTACTTTTACAATGTATATGACTTTACCACACATGCATTTGCGTTATAATGGCATGCGTGATATAGTCATATGCGTTGTAAAAGTTTTAGAAATGATGTCTTTGCGGAGTAATAGTCCCGCATTATAAAAATTGCGGAGTGATGGTATGCGGGATGTTGGTTTGCGGAATATCATCACATATTCCCGGAGGAGGGATAGTCTCTTTCTTGCTATTTCCGTGGAGGCGGGCCTTGTGTCCGGATATGCGTGGCGCGAGGCTTGTGCGCAAAAGAAGTGGAAAATCTCCAGTGTGCGCTTCAGGCGTCACCGGAAGTTAAGGCGAGATTACATTTCCTGCACAATGGCCCCTCTTTGCGCTCCTTCCGGCCATTGGGAATAGCGCCATGCCTGACCTCCATACAGTAAAGCAGGTGCACGTCACTGGGAGCGCGGGGCAAGCACACCCGGAGCTGGAATGTACAGAACCAGGGAAGAAAAAAATATTGGCACAACACGCTTTTTTTTTGTAATCCCGCGCCCCGCACACGTTCACGCCCCCAGCACACACCAACAGCACACGATATAAGACATGGCATGAAGGGCGGAACGTACCACATGGCCCCAGCATTTGTCACGCCCCCAGCACACGCCCACAGCACAATGCAGACACGCCCACAAGGGACTACTTTGCTGGCACGGTTCTTTTACCTTTTAAATGTATATGGTGGGCGTCTGCATAGCCTATGTCCTTCTACTGCAACTGCCCTTTCCAACGCTGTATTGGGTGTTGTGATTGGTGTTGTGGTTCCTGAGATTACCCGCCTCAAAGGTTTGGGCTCTCTCTTTATTATATTAGTATAGATAGATATAATGTGCCGGCAGGGGAAATGCCCCTGGCTATTGCCCTGTACAAAACAAAATTAACAGGATTAGGGAATTGGTATAAATTCCTTAGGAAGGGGGAAGCTTCTCCTTTAGTCGACGGAATCTTGGCTAAAATATCCCAGGAAACCAACTGTTCCTTCTCGTGGCAGGAGTGGGAGCGGATCACTGAAGTGGGTCCTAAGTCTCTCAGAGCGGCCAATTTTAAAAGAATGTCCTTTCTATCCCGTTGGCTGGCGTACCTCACTCCTAAAGCATTAGGTAAACAATTTTTGGGAGTAGAAAACAAATTCTTTAGATGTCTGCTACATGAGGGGGATGATTGGTTGCACATTTTTTATACATGCCTGAAGCTGTTGGATTTCTGGTGTAAGATCTTCTCTTCAATCAGCCGGGCCATAAACAAAGTAATTGAACCCGAAGCCGAAATTGCCCTGTTTGGCATCTCAACAAAGAGAAAGGATTTGCTTAGTGCAGAAGTAACTTTCACTGTCATCTGCACTTTAGTCGCCCGTTCTCTAATCCTTCAAAATTGGAGGTCATGGGAGGTACCATCTTATTTTAAATGGGTGAATAAAATGAGACGGACGAAAACGTTTCTAGAGGGGTATGCTAAAAGAGTAGGGTCAACGAGAAAATTTATAAATATTTGAAATATTTTCCTATTAGTGCATCCACCACTACCACACAGCATTTCACATGAGAATATACTAACAGCCTGATTCATCAAGCCGAAATCGGCTGGCAAAGGGTCAGATTCTGAGAATCTGGCCCTTTGCGAGCGCTATTTTTGCATTTGGGATTCATCATCCCAAATGCAAAAATCGGTAATTGCTAATTCGCTAAATTGCGAGGAATTACATTTAAGGAATCTCTATTTGAGATTCCTTAAATGCAATTCATCAACCATTTTTAAATTGCTAATTCGCAATTTCGGGCCGCTATTTACCGAGAGGTCAGACCTCTCTGTAAATAGCAAAAACACAGAAAAATGCTTTTAAAAGCATTTTTCTAAGTTGCATGTTGCACACACACATGCAGGCCCGGACTGGCCGTTGAGGGCACTGGGCAATCCCCCGGTGGGCCGCATGGTTGGGGGCCGGTTTTGGGCCCCTGGGGCCGTTTTTGTTACAGGGCCGTTATGCTGCAAAAACGGCCCTGTAACAAAAACGGCCGAAAACCTGCCCTGTCACAGAGCGCGGTCGCACCTCTCCCCCTTCCCTCTCCTCACAGAGGGGGGGAGGGGGGGAGGCCGAGCACTTTGCCAGGGCCGGTTCTGGTTCCCAGTCCGGCCCTGCACACATGTCCTTTGGACATGTGTGTGCGCAACACCTGTTTCAATTAGCATTTAAGGGGTGCTACAGGGTGTCCTTTGGACACCCCTGGCACCCTTTAAATCGCTATCTTATTTGCGAGTAGCAAATTGCTAATCGCAAATAAGGAATACTCCCCATTCATTCCTATGGGCCTTTTGGCCCATAGGAATGAATGGGGAGTTATTCCTTATTTGCGATTAGCAATTTGCTACTCGCAAATAAGGATTGTGTAGGAATCGCTATTTATTTAGCAATTCCTACATGAATCCCGTTTTGCAAGTCCTTAATAGCGATTCCTTATGAATCGCTATTAGGGGCTCGCAAAACGGGAGATTGATGAATCAGGCTGTAAGAACGCACAAGGTCTGAGGAATAGAAATGAATACTATTTACCGAAAAAGCAGCACTTTAGTAAAAATTATAAGGCACGATAGCATTTTAAAAACTTTAGCACTTCAGCACTTTAGCACTTGAGCTCTTTTATTCAAAGGCTCAATTGGAATAGAGTATTCAGTATTTTTTCACTAACCGTGTGTCAACTATTGAAGCTGCTAAACTGTTTAACAGTAACTGAGAAATTGAATGTTCTTGGTTCTTTGGTTTTAGCTGTGTTTTTTTTTCTTTTTTGGTTCCATTTTAGTGGTACTGAATGTTTATTAATGATTGTTGCTGAATTATATGAATTATTGGACTGCGCTTGATTTCATTCTGATGGGTACAATTATCCCTGGTGAAGTATATTTGTTTTATAGGTACTTTTTTGTATTTCTTTTATTGACCTCTGCTCTGCTCAATAAAAATAAAATAAAAAAACAACAAAAGTATACACATTTTAATGAGAGCCACGCTTCCCATAAGAGACAGGGGAAGGTTCTGCCATTGATTTAGGAGTGTACGTTCTTTATGCAAAGTTGTTTTAAAATTCATGTTGAATAAATCAATTTTAGAAGTTACAAAAAAACCAAGGAATCTTATCAGTGTAATACACTTGAATTGATGCTGGTAGTATCTCTGGGGAGCAGTTAAAAAGAAGAATTTCTGTTGTCAAATGATATATCTTATATCCTACCATTTCCGTATATTCACTAATTTTAGCAAAAACGTGCAAAACATTATCATTTTCTGGCACTAAGTAAAGAGCCGTGTCATCCGTAGAAAGTTTTGTTTTTGCTGCTCGTTTTACTTGCGGTCGAATTGTTTGATCTTGATTGAGAGCCCAGCCCAAGGGATAGGTGTGGCGCAGCGGTCAGGGCTGTTTACTCCAGAGACCGGGGCTCACGGCTCGATCCCTGGCTGCAGCTCAGCCCAGCACCATGTGACTCTGGGCAATAGCTCCCTTAATTTTCCTGATGGCCCGCGGCACCTTGAGACCCGTCGGGGTGATTAGTTTGCATTTTACAAAATTGCGGGTTATAAATAATGAAAATAGAATTGGAAACAAGTGACATCCCTGGATAGTCCTGCTGCTAATAGAAATTTCCCAATGTAACTCTCTGTTCACTATTATGGATGCCTTGGTGTCGACATATAAATTCCTAATTGCTTGTACAAATTTAAATGGGAAAGCGAATTTAGCTAATACAGAAAAAAGGATGTTCCAATGCACTATGTCAACCGCTTACTTTGCATCTAGCATTATGATTACAGCTTTAAGCTTACTTAAGATTACTGAGAAATAATCGATTGCCTGAACTAAATAATGCATATTGATAGACATGCTCCTTCCTTGAAGAAATCCATTCTGGTCCTTATGAATAACACTAGGTACTATTTGCACAAGTCTATTTGCAATAATTTTCATAAACATTTTATAATCTGAATTAAGTACATTTATACGTCGATACGAGTTCGCATCATCTTCAGTTTGCCTTTTTTTAAGAAGCTCACCTCTGCAGATTGAATTTTAAAAATCTGGAATTTCACCCTCTTATAAGGTATTATTGTACAAACTGACTAAAAATTTATCAGTTTGGGTGCAAAGAGCTTATTCATCTCTACGGGGATCCCATCAGTCCCACAGATGTTTACCGTGGAAGATCAATCAATCAATCAATCAATCAGATTTATATAGCGCGCTACTCACCCTCCAGGGTCTCAAGGCGCTGGTGGGGAGGGGTCCGTTACTGCTCGAAAAGCCAGGTCTTGAGTTGCTTCCTGAAGGAGAGGTGGTCCTGGGTCAGCCGTAGGTGGATGGGGAGGGAGTTCCATGTCTTGGCCGCCAGGTAGGAGAAGGATCTTCCGCCGGCGGTGGCTCTGCGAGTGCGAGGTACGGTGGCGAGGGCGAGGCTGGTCGATCGCAGCTGGTGAGTGGGCGTGTAGAAAGTGAGGCGGTTGTTGAGGTATTTGGGGCCCATGTCGTGGAGAGCCTTGTGTGTGTGGGTGAGGAGCCTGAACGTGATCCTCTTGCTGACGGGGAGCCAGTGCAGGTCTCTTAGATGGGCGGAGATGTGGTTGTGGCGGGGGATGTCCAGGACGAGTCGTGTGGAGGCGTTCTGTATGCGCTAGAGTCTTTTCTGTAGTTTGGCTGTCGTTCCAGCGTAGAGGGTGTTCCCGTAGTCCAGTCGGCTGGTGACAAGGGCCTGGGTGACCGTCTTCCTGGTTTCAGTGGGGATCCATCGAAAGATCTTTCGGAGCATGTGCAGGGTGTTGAAACAGGATGACGAGATGGCGTTGACTTGTTTGGTCATCGAGAGGGAGAAGTCCAGGATGAAGCCCAGGTTTCGTGCGTGGTCCGTTGCGATGATCCCTTCACTGCCTGAGCAACTTCTGCTAAAGTAATTGGAGCGATCAGGGTGTCACCCTGCTCCGCTCTAATTGTGTGAATATTTAGTCCTCCCTACCATCTTTCCACCATCTCACTTGGCGTACTCTGTAAATACGATTAAAGTTTTGTATAATGGCGAAGAAACATACCCGCTATTTCCTGTAGATGAGACACCATCCTGGACGAGGTAGAATCAAATATCTGCTTGCTGAAGTTCAGATTTCTGCTTCGTCAACCATGCCAGTACTTTCCTATGTGTTCATCCTCCTCGTATGATTTCTGAAGAACTGAGTTATAATTTACTATTTCTCTAGATTTTATTTAGCTTTAGCAAGATCGAGTTTGGTCTCTCTCCTCTCGCAGGGGAACTTAAGTAGATGGCTGTGCCTAATTAAGTGCTGTTTGCAATTGCTGCCTCAGATTACCTTCCCTCTGCCTTTAAAATTCCAGAAAGTTATCACCTCTCCCCCAAACCATAAATATAGAGCCTGTGCAGATATTACGCTATAAAAACTGGCGCATTTGACTTACCCCCTGTTCATTAATGATTAAGGATCTATCGATGGACCATCTAACCCGACAATGTTGCTCATCTGAAAAAAGCTAATTGAATGTAATGACTGTGTGATCGGAAAAATGATTTGCTATTATCTCTGATTGACCTCTTAGCAGAGCATGTGAGAGTAGAAAAAATCAATTTGAGAGGATGAATGAATCCTTTTTGAATGGCAAGTATATATCCTATCCATTAAGAGAGTTACTGGGGTGGTTTGGGATGGAGGAGTTTTGGTCAAATCCTGGTAGTCTGGCTATTATACCAAGATCGAGGTTGAAAGAAAGGTATTGGGAAGCCATATCAATACAAGGCCTGGCAAAAAGCGAGGGCCGTGTGACTGAATTTTTCAATTTTAAATTTGTCTCCTGCTTTGAGGACACCTTAGATGAAATTGTCCCCCCTTTGGCTCACAAATAATTTTGCCAGTTTTGCTACAAGACCCTTCCCACAAAACTGTTTAGTATAAAGTGGTGTAATGATGCTTTTAATGATGATCTCTGTCCTGCTTGTAATGTTAGTTCAGAATCCATTGTAGGCTTGCTATTTTTTCGTCCATATTATAAATCCTTAAGGAAAAAATGTATAATACTACTCTGTAAGCTAGTCGGCCCAGGCCACTACCTGGAGGTGCTAAGAAATGTGTTTTCCGATACACGCAGCGTAGTGGTCTTCGACCTGTCTAGATATTGACAGGCACTGTGGACTAAGCACACTAACTTCACTTTATGACGCACTGAATTTTTTAATTTCTGTGATTTTATGTATATTTTTATGGTAATTATCTTATTTAAGATCACTTATTTAGATTCTGCATTTTATTAATAATGTACTGTGTACTTTTATGATCTTTTGTGATCGAAATAAAGTTGATGATGATGAGGATGATATCCAATCCATCAAATAGTCGCTAAGCCACCAATCTATCAATGCAAAATCTCGCATCAAAGTGCGTAACATAATCCTTGATCTTGGCTTTCTCTGAAATTTATTTCCGGAGGCGAATCTATAGCTGGATCTGGGAGAATATTAAAATCGCGTCCTATCAAAGTGAAACCAGCCTCATGCCTTGCAAAATCATAGAGAGACTGCAGCGCCTCAGGGGATTCACCTATTGGACCATAACAACTCACCAAATTTAACATCTGGAGAACTGCCCTGGATATATTTTTAAGCATTTAACACACTATTCTACACCGTTGCTGCTTCTCCTCTTCCTGTAGGTTTGCTGCTTCTTCTTTCTCTCTCTTTTTTTTAGTTTCCTTACAGTCCGGCAGCACCATTCCTTTCACTGATTTTACCAATCCTCAAAACAAACATATAATTCTGGCTGGTCATAGTGGGCACAAAT
Source organism: Lissotriton vulgaris (assembly GCF_964263255.1). Classification (NCBI taxonomy): domain Eukaryota; kingdom Metazoa; phylum Chordata; class Amphibia; order Caudata; family Salamandridae; genus Lissotriton; species Lissotriton vulgaris. The sequence continues at coordinate 1,179,643,608 of NC_141697.1, forward strand.
ATGGGAGCGCTTGGGCTTCTTTCTCTTTTTTTTTTCTTGTTATCTTCCTTACAGTCCAGCAGCACAGTTCCTTTCATAGCCGATGCCTGCCCTCATTCAAACATATGGTCCTGGCTGGTCTTGAGCAGGGCGCGAGTAAAGGAGTGCTTGGGAAGCCACAAGCTGCACTCACTCCTAGGTGAGCCACTTCCATGGATTGCCAGGCACTTACCGTCCTCTGAGGGGGAAAGCTAGCGAAGCACCTTGAGGTAGCCACTCGTTCACTTAACCCACCTTACGCTCGCCTCCTTACTGCAGACTTCAGTATTTTTGGTTTCGTCCTATGTACACCTGTTGGTTCTCCTTTGAGAAAAAAAATTCCTAGGCAACAAATGCCCTTAACATACTCAGGTAACCAGTTCGATCATGCAAACATATAAACCTCAATACACTGACTCAACCACATATTATTAAAAAAGATATATATATATATATATATATTTATTCAGAATTATATCATACACAAATTACACAGTTCAATTTTTTAAAAAAATAGGTGGTTCCAAATGTGGCTAGGTAGCCCCTAGTTCAGTTAAAAAGAACTAATATGTCCCTTAATATACAAAAAACCATACAGTCAATTTTGCATTGATTAAAACAATTTGCACATATTCATTAATCCATTTTTACATTTAAACAATACGTAAATTGTCATCATCTGTCACCTGTCAGTTCTCGCCTTAGGCACCGGCAGTTGCCATTTTCCAAACTACAGTGCCTCTCCTGAAAGTCCGTCCTTCGCATTTGTTCTGGGCATATGTCATGCACATGTTCTGTAAAACAGATGATATAACAAGCAATTGAAAGCATTTATAATCATATCCATCTCAGATCATAACTGCTTTCGCAAAAAACTGAAATCATGGCTATTAGACAACTAAACAAGTACTCTATCAGAGCCGTCTGCAAGCACCATGAGACTTCCGAGTGATATGTGCGCTGTACAAATGTCCCTGATTTGATTTGATTTGATATGGGCAACTTTGCACTGGATGATTAATTGTTACTGAAGCTAATGGTAATCATTTTATCACCATGAGCAGGATGCAATGCTGACAGGACCTGCTGAGAGCCTCTGATTAGGGGCAGAGAATGAATTCTTTCAATGGATGCTTTGCTCCACTAAGCCACCAGACAGGTCAGCTTGCCTTGAGGACTGAGAACCAAATGTAGGTGTCATGTTCCTTGGTATGAAGTAGATCAATTGACTGAGAATTCAATGTTGTATACAATGGTTTTCATAATGTTAAATCGTGCTTCTTGTTCAAACGCCCTCATCTCACAGCATGTTGAGTAGGTCTGTAGCCTCATGACATGAACAATGGCTAGTTTATACTACCTGCAACCCAATAATCTGAGGGCTATTTTAAAAAGTCAGCATTGCAGAGTTAGATATATTTTGAATAACAAAATAATAAATGGCATGGGCGCATCCTAACTGCCCATGCTGGACCGCCGCACACTTTCATTACACCTATTACTTCCTCCAATCCATAAGATCTGAGTGGATGATCTCTTGTCAAAGCAAGTACAGACAATTGGGTTGCAATCATTAAAGAAAAAGTTACCAACACAATAAATCCTCCTGCAGAGCTAATCAGAAGTGCCATCATATGTAAAACAGCAAAACTATGCGTCTATCATTCACACCTCTTCATCAACCAGATTACCAAGCACTGTGTTCCAAAAATGATAATTACATTTAGTGGGCATCCTGCATGACACGGAAACACTTCCCAAATAGACTGAAAGCAAAGACACCACACTTCAAACCACATACTCACAGAGTGTAGTGTGCTATCCATGCGGATAAGTGTTTCAGTGACCTTTATAGGTAGGAGTAGTAAGTGCTATACAATTGCTTCAGTACAACATATCATGTTCCCTATATGGCTGAATGTGAGCCTTTTTAGCAGATCCCATTCATGAAGATTTCTTATCTTTAGGAAGTATGGGGCACATTTACAAGCCCCTTGCGCTGCCAGTATATCACTTTTTGCGACGCACTGGCAGCACATTTCTCTGCCCCATATTTACAAGGACTGAAAAAGCAACCCTGCGTGGCTTTTCCTGTCCTTATAAATATGGCCCCTTTACACGCAGCACTTTGCGTGAAAGCGGCATTCCATGGGTGCTGCTGTGGGTGTTCCCACACAACACCCAAGGAACCAGACACATTTCCAGATTTACGAGGAGTCGTACACCTGGAAATGCGTCAGTATGCTACGCAGTGGTAGCGTAGCGAGGAGCAACGAGGAGAAACTTTTTAATTTCTCCTCGTTTTTTCCTCTTTCAATGCGCGCTGCATTCTACATCATGCATTGAAAGAGGAAAATGCCTGTAGTGATTGTTTTCATGCATGAAGGTGCACCATGGTGCCAGGGTGCCTGCACATGGCAGCTATTTGTGCGCCAGCGCAGAGGAGAGCACGGGAGTGCAACATATCATTGCAAATATGTCACATTCCTGTGCTCTGAAAGTGCGACAGCTTTGAGCAGTCAAAGGGCTTGAGGTGCCGCGCTGCGGCACTTTCATGTAAATCTGCTCCTATGTTTCTAGTCCTAGTAAATAAAATGTAATTACTGGTTTCATAGGTTTCACACTTTTACTTTCAGAACGGAAAATTAGTTGGACTCAAAGTTCCCTGATGAACAAGTGTCTAGCGCCATCACTTTACACATACATTTTTTACCTAATCCAGCAAGGGAACGGACCCTTACATGTTTCGACCTCAAAATGTCCTTGAGAATCATGCTAGTAAACAATGCCTGGGGTGTGGACCAGATGCCCATCTAAAAGAGCAGTACCATCAACTTGATGATGTTGTCTAGATATTCACACTCTTCAGGTTTTGTCCAGGTCGGGGAAGCTGGAGAGTGCTAGTAAACACAAATCTGGTGTCTTAAGGCTGCAACACTTTTACATTTGCATGGCCCCACTCACACGCACCCTAAATCACTGTTGCCGTGCTTGTAGTCTTATTCAGAACAAAAATTAGCGATATTGGTTTAGTCCCAAACTCACCACAAATGTTAAAAAAACATTGGCAAAGCTGAAAGGTCTGCTTCGAAATGCTAATGCATACAGAAACAGGCATGCATAAATAATATCAGTGTGGGAAAAAAGCAGCAGGAGTGATGCATCAGCTTTAACAATGATGGATAGCTGATGTATCACTCCCATCACAGCTCTCTGTGGTAAGAGGAGAGGATGAGTGTTGGCCTTGGCCTTTTCTACAGGGACATCCTCAACCCTGAACCCGTTTTCATTGGCTTTTAGGACTCACTTTACCACTGCTAACCAGTGCTTAAGTGATTGTGTTCTCTCCTTAAAACATCGTAAAATTGGCTAACACCCAATTGGCACATTTAGTTACTTTTAACCCCTTCGATGCTGATGACGAGCTCAGCTCGTCATCAGCCACGGGTGACGTGTGCGGATGACGAGCTGAGCTCGTCATGTATCGCGGTAAATGGAAAACAGCCGCACAGCGCAAAAATCACCGCAGCAGCGATGCAGTTAAGTGGTAATACATGCACCCAGGACCTGTAAATTAAATGGTAGCAGGGCAGGACTGGGAACTGGCCCTGGCAATTGAGTTATCCTGGCTGTGCAGTTGAGTGAGGGGCACGAGGAAAACACTGCAGCTGTAACAGTGGGCCGATATTGCAGCTATGCTTCAAAACCTACCCCGGTAACAAAAAACAGCACACCAGGGATCCAAAAACGGCCAGTCCGGCTTGCATGGTACTTTTGGGTATGCAGCAGTTATTATGCCACCTTCTTTAGTAACCCTTGAAATCATGTCTCAGGCCTGCTATTGTAGCCTGTGTGCAGTTTTAAACTGCCATTTTGACCTGGAAAAATAAACCTCTTGCCAGCCCTAAACCTTCCTTTTAATGCATGTAAGTCACCACTGGAATAGGCCCTAAACAGCCCACAGGACAGGGTGCAGTTTATTTAAAAATATGGACATGTACTTTTAAGTTTTACATGTTCTAGTAAGGAAAACATTTCAAATTCATTATTGCAATATTGTAAGGCCTATCTCTCCCATAAGGTAACATTAGGTTGCCTTATTTTATTTAATAAGTGATAACGTTTGTTCGGGAATGGGTGGGAATATCATGTTTGGTTTCTAAAGAATTGTAATATAAACTCTTCTTTAATGATAAAGTTGGATATAAGTTCACAGTTCTGAAAATGCCACCTTTAGAAAACATTTCTGTCTTTTGCTTTCTTGCCCTAAGTGCGCCGGGTATGCACAGACATGGGTCTCGGGCTCACTGTGCCACTGTATTCAAGCTAGTTTCGCTGATGAGGGGTGATACCCCGAAACCGGTCCCAGGATGCTTGTTTCTGGTCCAGGGAGGACAGTTTGTGCTTCCAGTTTGTGCTGGACTGTTCCCATGAGGAGCAGGTGAAAGACTGATATAGCAGCATATGGCTGGGTCTAAACTAGGGTGGCATGGTGAGTAAAATAACAATGGATTTAACCCAGCTCTCTTGACTGGGGGGTTGAATGTTTGATTTGTTTCGCAATCCGTCCATCATTTGTGTGTCTTTTACTTTTAGAATGCTTCCGTTTTCTTATCCTAAACATTTAGGGCCTGCCGCCTGTATCCTGGGTCACATTACTAGGTGTAGGTAGCAGTTGGCCTTTGTGTATTCTCCCATACAGTATCACAAAGGGTGATTGTGTGTTGACAGAATGGGCAATCCTGACCAGATGGGAGGGAGGAAGCGGTCACCTACCACATTTGCACTTTAAAGGATCTGCCTAAGCACATTCCCAAAAACCTTCACATTAGCCTTTCTTGGCTCCAGACAGCCTGGGACCAAGAAGGGGAAAGAAGGAAATTCCAGAATCAGATGTGGGAGACAGTCTAGAAGTTTCTCCCACTTATAGCTGGCACAGAGGAAACTGCAGAGGAAACCCCTGCTGCTATAGGACCGCACTGCTGCTGGAGGTCTGCCCTGCTATCTGAGAAGAAAGACTGGAACTGCTCCCTCCAGCCAAGGCTACCTCAATTGACTCCAAGGGTCCGCTGACTGACCTCCTGTTCAGAGCTACAGGGACATAACAAGCTCAACGTGCCTGCCTTCATCTGCTCAACTAACCTATTTCAACTGCACCTGCCTGGACCTGCAACTGGACCTGCCTGAGCCCTGCTGACTTTTGAAAGAGTGAGTACTTGATTCACAAGAGGCACTACTCCATGTCCGGGGCCTCTGGCTGGCACCAGACAACACTCCTCTGACCACAGAGAGAATTTCTGAAGTTTTAGGATCTTGGCAACAGCAAATTGGCCCGTTCACACCACGATCTTGCTACCCTTGTTGACTGCCAACACAAAGCTCTGGTGAACCCGACGGTTTATCCCATAGTGATCACCAACGACAACAGGCTACACGAGATCCACTGCACTCCGCGGTATACCATCGACTGCCCGCGGTGACCATCAACGTGAAGCTCAGCAATGACCATTCATAATGTAAGCAGGGTCTTCACACTAGAGCTATGGTTATCCACAGTGACCGACCAGCTCTTCGTGTTACATCGACAACCCTCCGCAGTGCTCTCCCTGCTCATAGTGGCCTCATCTACTGTGAACTGGACTCTTGTGAGACAAACCTGATCCCTGTATCCGATCCATCCTCCATCCCTCGCGACTGAACTTGTGACTTTTACCAGGTCTTGCAAAACCAGATAAAAAGTGATGCATTGTACTTTTAAGCTCAATACTTACCTAAAATCTACTGATTGTATTTTTGTTGTTTTGGTTAGAGGTGGGCAGAGGTCCGCCAGCAGGTGGAAAATATATAGCTAGTGTTGCACTGCAATTTAGCAATGGCAATGCCAGTCATGCTGAAAGATCTGCACAAACGGCATCCGCGTAAGAGTGTGCAGCCATTTGAGTTGATTTTACTGCCACTCGAGTAGGAAATCGTCTAGAGCTGCAGCAAATCTTCGAGACAGTCAGCCCTCTGACTCCAACTGCCCGCAACCCATCACATTAAAAAATTGCACAAGGGGATGGCAAATCTTCCTCATGCTCGCCAGCTCACATTTTCTGGAGCCATGTGGGAGAAACATTCGAGCACACAGCCACTGGAGGAATTTCCCCGGAACTCCACGAGTAGAGTGGATTGACCAAAATTCTGCCAACTCCGCAGAAGGAATGAAACATTCTGCCCACCCCTAGTTTGGTATCAATCATTTTATTAGATTGTACTCTGTTTTTCTAAATTGCTGTGGAATTTTTCGTCTTGTGTGGTGTTTTCACTGTATGACTTTCTGTGTGCTGCATAAGAATTTTACACATTGCCTCTAAGTTAAGTCTGACTACTTTTGTGCCAAGCCAAGAGAGAGTTAAATACAGGTTAATTTAATTACTTTTGTGGTTCAACATGACAGAGATTGTGGTTGTTGCTTGAGAAGGGCTTACACCCTCAACCCATAACTGAATTTCTTGCAATGAGGAAAGGGGTGTGGGGTGAGGGCAGTGACTCACTGTGGCGAGGAGAATAGAATGCTATAGAAGAGGAGGCAAGAGTGAGTAGAGGGCAAGTGGGAGTGGTTGTGAGAGAAGAGGTGGCCTGTGGTAAGAGGATCGGAGGTGGAAGTGGGTGTAAAGGAGGATGGTAGTAATTCCCAGCGACAGGAGGAGATGAGGCTGGTAGTGAGGAGAGGGAAGTGGGAGAGGTTGCAGGGAGAATATTTTATAGCACCTAAACACTAGTTGCTACCCCTTAAAGACTTACCAATCCACATATCCAGAGTTCAAGGTCATTCTCCAAAGTCTTCTTAAAAAAGATAATAAGCCACCTTTGCAGCCCTCAAGGGTTACATGTTACTTTTGTAGGTAATCAGTCCAGTAGCCAGTAGTGTAGATTATAGAGGTATGTTTATTCAGTTACAAGTAAGATAGTAAGTAATGTGTCCCACCTGGAACAGCATTCTGATGCTCAGCCCCACTCATTCCAACTGACCACTCATACAAACCATGCACTCATGAACATTCTATTGCATCACATTCACACAGGCTGATCAGCAAAGAACTAGGAGACTACAGATATAACACATCTCTTTCCTTAAGGAAACAAAAGAAACAACAGGAAGCCAAGTGGAAAATACACATTCCGCACCTCCTGTAAATATAAGTATTCAATTCTTAAATTACAAAGAAAGACAACATTACATAAATTATTCCATTCCTTAGGATGTAAAATAAAATCAACATCACATAAGATCGCATTACATGAATCATTACACTCCTTGAACTTTAAAGGAAGATCTCAATAGATCACTTTACACAAATCATTACCCTCCTTGAATTGTAAAGGAAGATCAAATAAGATCACATTACAAAGATCATCACACTCCTTGAGGAACCCAAGCATTCCCACTACTGAACACTCACTTGCAGAAGAGAGGAACGCACGCGATCCCACTACTGCACCCTCACTTGCAGGACAAAGGAACCCATGTACTCCTACTACTGCACAACTTGCAGGACAAGGGCCGCCTCCTGTTCCTACTATTGCACACACTGCAGGACAAAGGAATTCTAGCATCCCCACTACTGCACACGCTGCAGGACAAAGAAACCCCCATGTTTCCACCACTGCACACTCACTTGCAGGACAAAGGAACCAATGCACTCCCACTACTGCACACCTTGCAGGACAAAGGAACCCTCATGTTGGTTACTGCAGGATACAGGAACCAATGCACTCCTACTACTGCAATTTATAGGTAACATCCAACCTTCCATCCATAACATAAAGAAATGTCGCTGTGCACCTCAAAATATATTTCTCACTCCATACTGCCAAACAAAATATGCACTCTTCAAAAAAAGCAAACACTCCCCCACACTCTGCTCCACCGACAACAGCCCCTTAGGCATGGTACACAATAAATACCCAAACCTTCATGACAGTATGCACGGACAAATGCATGGCCTGAGAACTATATATAATATGTGCCACAAAGAAGAAATCTACATTACCATATCGTCAGGTGCTCACACATAGCCGTGGACTCTTTCCACACATTTTCCTCACAATAACAATACAGCCAAATAAAATGTTTCATGCGCATCTCAACACCTCTACATGCTGCCAAATTTTAAGTGTTGCCTGTCACACCCAGGCAATTTCACAATAACCAAAACTGAACACGCGGAATCGCAAATGGTCTCAGGCAAACAGCTTTTAAAGTGGGGCTCATGCCAACTAAGGGTCTGATAACGATGGAGGATTTTCCGCATCCTCCGGGCCAGCGGAAGCCACCGCCGGGCCGGAGGATGCGGAAAATCCTCTGCGGACCCACCAAAGACCCACCACCACATTAGGATGGCTGGTGGGTCCTGGTTTCAGTCCGCAGCTTTTCCGCCGCGGTTGGTTTACAACCACGGCGGAAAAGGCCTAATATGGTGGCGGTGTCTCTCAGACACCGCCACCGGCTTCTCCGCCGAGGAAAAGCATGCGGATCTTCACCTCGGGCCCTTAGCAGGCCCCCTGGGTGAAGGGGGGGGGGGGTGCACATGGAGGTACCAATGGCACCCCCCTGCATTTGTATGCAGAAATCGGCAGGCACCTCGCGGTGCCTGCCTCCTTTTGCATACAAATGCAATGTATGCATTTGTAACATTGCGGCGGGTGCAGCTTGAAGCCGCACCCGCCGCAATGTTACAAATGGAGGATGTGACCGCCAGGGTGGTGGTCACATGCTAATTGGACAGGAGGGAACTCTGCATGCCCATGCCGAGGCTCTCTCCTCCTCGGTGATCGCGGACGGACTCAAGTCCGTCCGAGAGCATAATGGGCCCCTAAGTCAGTAACACCATGCTTCTAATAATTTGTAACATCACTAGGCATGTAATAACATTTAGCATGCATACGCCGCAGCATAATGACACAGGGACACACAGCCTTCGATGACAGTTCAGCGGTTCCTTCGCTGAATCTGGTGCTGCTGAGGGAGTCGTTAAGGAAACAACAATGCAATCGTTATGGGAACAACCATAATAGGTGCCGTGGCTCTTGCTCTCGTGAGCCCACTGCTATCAGAGAATCCTGGTTCTCTCATACCATTGAGACTCAGATCTTTATCTGCCTCATGGTAATAGTACTGTACTAGTTCTGATTACAAATTCACTGAAAATATCTCCCAAAAAAAGGAAAATACTCTTTATTGGTGACTCTACTGTGGCCTTCAGAGAGGTGGCAGTGAGATATGACACAGCCCCTCACTCTGGCTACCTTTAGTAAAGCTTTGTGTTTGATATATTTATTCTCTTCCTTTTTAGCTCAATAATGAACTATTCACTTGGGTGCACATGTATTAAAGGATTTTGCGATCTCAAATGGTGAGATTCGTAAAATTCAGCCGATTACGATCGCAAATTGGCCCTTGGAGATGCATGAAAGTGTTTCCTATGTGCAATTCAGAATTTGCAATTATTTCCGAATCCCTAAATTGAGATTGCATTTAAGGAATCACAATTTTGCTAGAAGCACTTTCAAATAGCGATTTCGCTATTTGGGACCGCAAATTACAGACAAATCCAACTTGTCTGTAATTTGCAAAAACTTTGAAAAATGCACTAAAATGCATTTTTTTAAGTTTTAGGTTACACACATGCCCTTGGGGCATGTGTGTGCGCAACATGGATGCACATCACCATTTCAGGGGTGCAACAGGGTGTAATTTTGACACCCTTGCACCCTTGAAATTGCATGAGCAATTTGCGAGTACCTGCTGGTACTCACAAATTGCGCATGCACTCTCCAATTCATTCCCATGGGCCGGTAGGCCAATAGAAATGAGTGGGACAGCATTCCTTAATTGCGACTCGCAATTTGCGAGTCACAATTAAGGAATGTTTAGGAATCGCTATTTTTATAGTGATTCCTACATACATAGGCTTTTGCGATTCCTTAATAATCGCAATGAAGGAATCGCAAAAGCCTACCTTGATGCATGTGCCAGTTGGTTCTTTCTCCTCAAAATTGCGAGAAGCATTATTCTTTATCCATTTATATTTTATGTTGTAAAGCAGTTCCCAAAGTAATATTTAATCCCTCATAGAGTACATAAATTCATACTTGTAGCTCCAAAATATGTGAAGGGTAGTCCACAATTTGTATAGAATGTCACAGCCCATTGAAAACTGGGCCTTAATCGCCAGGCATTTTTTGTAGACAGAGCGTATAAAATAAGGTGTTGAGGCACTTTTATAGTCAAACTTAATCTACTCATTTACTCTAGCATTGTTTAGCCCTAAAGTGAAGTGTGTCATACTATTTAGTCTATGAGGCCATGTATGGAGTTTTAAATGTCAAACGTTTATAAAGTGATGGAGGCAGTATGTAAATGTTGAATTTCATTCTAGCACTTTTCCAGATATTTAAGGTGAGTTGAGGTAAAGGAAAGGGCCTCAGATTGGGTGAGATGGTGGGGACCTAATCATCTCACAAATGGTATTATAACAGATCCAGTGGCAGCCGGCATGGCTCTTGGGGGGCAGGGTGGGTGCAGAGGGGTCATGGGGGTGAATATAAAAAAAATTACCTTGCCGCCTGGTCCCGCATCTCTGCTCCTGCTTTCCTTGAGAAACAGGAAGCACAGCAGCCCCCCCCTGACCAATCGCAATTGTGATTGGTAAGCACACAGGCTCACCTGACCAATCACAAAGCTGCAATGGTTTTGAGCTTCCTGTGAAAGGAAATATTTTGCCAGGAGTGGTACTTACCGCAAGAATGCATTGTGGAACTTTGAGTATTTTACAAATCATGGAAGGAGGGTCTATGATTAAGGCTACATAGCTGAAACGCGTCAGACCAATGAAGTCCATTGATACAATATTACCGCCCAAATGCATAATAAATGGCTGCTTTTCATCCTACCGTTGCTTCAGCTATTTTGTGAATAGTGCTGGATGTAATGGAGCGGAATACTTTGTTCTCGTAGTTGCCGAGGCTGCCCTGTTGGGTCATGGGCTCCCGTGTATGAAGAAACTTTGGTGATTTAATTGACGGGAAACTGACCCGCTCCGAAATCCTGGAGTTCCCGAAATTGTCACTTGATTTGAATGGAGAGGAGCAAGGGATGCAAGAGGGATATTCGATCACTTTGTGCAATGATGAAAAACGACTTTTGCAAAGGTATTGTGGCTGCATGAACATTGCAGCAAATGAATCTGTGAAAGCAAACATTTTGCCAGGAGTGGTGCTTACCGCAAGAATGCATTGTGGAACTTTGAGGATTTTACAAATCACGGAAGGAGGGTCTATGATTAAGGCTATGTCATGAATGATGTAATATGTGATATCATCAGCAGCAGTGGATTGCGGGTGCGAGAAATATAGTTAGTACAACTAACTATATAGGAGCAATTTCAATGGTTTTGTATGAGTGAAATGTCCAGGTAACTATAACTATAACACCTCTAAAACTTATAGTTTTTTGAGTGAATTTGAAAGGTTTTTTAAATGCTGTTTCCTAACTATATAAGGCCTGAAACCTATGTTTTTTTTCTGTGAATATATATATATATATACCCTAAAAATGGATTTCTCGGGGCACAGCGAACTTTGCATCCTGCAGCATTAAATACTGACTTGCAACAAATACCCATTGGAGGGTTTTAAAACAATGTTAAATTAAAGAACCACATGTACCAGAAAGCACTACGAGCCATTAGGGGCGGTCCACCTAGGACAAAATTTACAATTAAGGAAACAAACATGTGGTTTCACTTACAAATATGGAAGCAGTCACGGCGCAACTCTGATGAAGTTCGAGTAAAGAACGAAACATGTAAGGATTGCCGTTTTGCTGAATAAATGAGGGATGCAAGCTTCGCTGGTGATGTGCGGCTGATTCTTTCCTCTGGAAGGGTTTTTTGCAATCTGTACCGGTGTGGTCCAACCGCAGCGACGCACTGCCAGCAAGTACGCCGGAGTCTGCCCGAAGAGGGACCTTGTTTTGCGAACACGAGAGTGACAAGGGCAGGCTGGTGACGCCAAAGACAGACTTTGGCATGGTTCTAGGGAAACCCTAAAAATTGATTTCTCGGGGCACAGCGAACTTTGCATCCTGCAGCATTAAAAACTGACTTGCAACAAATACCCATTGGAGGGTTTTAAAACAATGTTAAATTAAAGAACCACATATACCAGAAAGCACTACGAGCCATTAGGGGCGGTCCACCGAGGACAAAATTTACAATTAAGGAAACAAACATGTGGTTTCACTTACAATTATGGAAGCAGTCACGGCGCAACTCTGATGAAGTTCGAGTAAAGAATGAAACATGTAAGGATTGCTGTTTTGCTGAATAAATGAGGGATGCAAGCTTCGCTGGTGATGTGCGGCTGATTCTTTCCTCTGGAAGGGTTTTTTGCAATATATACATATATATATATATATATATATATATATATATATATATATATATATATATATATATATATATATATATATATTCCCAACGCACTGTTCACCAGCCGTTGCTCCACTTTGTTACGGGTGCTACCTCGGCACGTGGTGAAACGCGCAAATGTATTCCCCAACACCAGTCCTCAATCCTCGGAACCGCTTTCAATCAGGTGCACACAAGAGCCATCAAGGGGGGTCAGAGCGTAAAATAAATTTCATTTCTTCGTTTCTGCAAAAGTTGACAAACGCGTTTCAGCGTTTTTGCCTTTGTCAGTTTTCAGCTCTTGTGTGCAGCCAATTGAAAGCGTTTCCGAGGATTGAGGACTGTCTGAACACCGGTGGTGCCGGGTATTTTCTATAGCGCTTTGCCGTGCGCTGTTCCAAAATGAATTGAAACGGTTCCTTTGCCACGAAAGAAGGAGCCCACAGCACTCCGGTGCAGAAATTGTATATTTATTTTGCAAATCTGCAGTAGCTAAAACGCCAATGCGTTTGGGTGTGGACACGCACCATGGTCACAATGTTGACCATGTTGCAAAGATGCAGTTTTTCAATACTTTTGTCCTTCAATCCAAACAAAAAAACAAAGAAATTGAGAAAGGACTCTAGTACAAGTGCCCAAAATAGCGACCATTTTGTAGTGGTTACTAACATTGTACTCCAAACTGTATTGTCAATCATACAGTACAGAAAAAAGGATGACAAATGATAAATAACACATAATACGCTTTCCCTAGTGAGTGACTAGTACAACATTGCTTACTAATTCATTAATAATCATAAATGGGCTATCACATGGTTCAATGCCAATAATTCCAGTAAATGCTTTTTGTAGTGTCTCTCAACTCACCACACTCTTATCAATTTTCATAGAGCTTTATTTCATACTTTACGCTTATACTGTCAGTGTTGCAACTCTGGGAGATCAAACTAGTTGAACTAAGTGTCCTGGTGGATAACTAAATCTTCTCCACCATTACATTATGCCCAAGTGGGCTTAGTCACTCACACTGATTATAATACAGCACACATTTCACAAAAACGTGTTGCTGAACTTGATCTAACATCTCAACTATGGTGTAACCACTACCTGGTTGACCCTTACTGTTTCTCTAGCTGGGAGTCTTCCTGTAAACAAACACAAAAAGTCAAAAGATTAAAATTTCTCCTCATTGATCTAAACACTAAATGTAATTAATTTCTAACTGGTTAAAAACAACATGATCCAGGACAAACAGCAAAACAGATTAAAGGTGCACAAATCTATGTTCAAGCCTAGTGGTTCCATACTGTCCATTTCTAGGATAAACCTTGACTCTTATCTTCAGAGCTCTTTCTCTTTGTCTCCATCACGTTTTCTTTTCGGTACACTGTCAATAACACTGTATTTTAATGACTTATGATCACCTCTATGCATTTTATGAAAATGTCGCACCACTGGGCAGCTATTGTCATTATTTTTAATTGCTCTCAAATGTTTCAGGATATGTCTGTGTGCATGTAGAATCGTACTCCCCTCATAGTACTTGAGCACGGGCATGTTAAGGCATATACTGCAAATTCTGTTTTACAAGTGAGGTTTTGCTTAATCTTAAGGATTTTACCTGATAGTGTTTTCAGTTCTGTTGCACTCAAACCATTTTCGCATGCTTTGCATTTGCTACATTTCCTAAATCCTGGTTGTGGTCTCAACCAGGTTTGTGCTGAAGTCACTACTTAATTTTTTACCATGAAAACTCTCATTGACCTCGCTGTCCTGTAAGTTATTAAGGGTTTTTTTCGGGAAATCGTTGCCTATTTCCGGATCACTAAGGATTAGGTGCCAGGGTTTAGCTAGTGCTTGTCTGAGAAAAATGTGTTTTTCATTGTAAGTTGTGACAAACCTTACTCCCACTTTTTCCCTCTTTCTGGTGGTTTTATCTGAAAACAGAAGCTTTTCTCTTTTCTCTTGTGTAACTTTTTTGTATGCTTCTTCTAGTACAGATGTGGTGTAACCTCTTTGCTGGAGTCTAGTTGCCATGCCTGATTGTGTTTGATGAAAATTCTCATCTGTACTACAAACACGTCTTGCCCTTAAAAATTCTCCATAACGGATACTTTGTTTCAAGGTATATGGGTGGAAACTGTAAGCATGTAGTATGCTGTTTCCCGCAGTAGGTTTTCTATAGAGTGTAGTTGTTAGTTTGGAATCTCTAACTTTGATTTGTACATCTAAAACGTTTATCACTGTACTGCTTATTTCAAATGTGAAATTGAAATTGAGGGAATTAGAGTTGATTCTCTCTACAAACGCTCTGGCTGTAGCTTAATACACTTTCCAGAGTGCGAACACATCATCTATGTATCGCACCCATAGAACTAGGAGTTCAACCTATTCTTCTAATTCTTGACCATGGAGTACCTGCTCCTCCCATCAGCCCATGTGTAGATCGGCAAAGCCGGGAGCGAAGCAGGTGAAAGAAAGCTTGTGTCCATTTTGAACGAGAACTCATTTCACACTTTAAAAAAAGCAAAGAAACACAAGTTCTGCAAGCAGCAGCCACTTGAGTCCTATTCTGGTGCTGGCCATGAAGTGTGCATAGTTACGTTTTAGCTGGGGAACCTGCTCGGCTCTCATCAACGTAAAGAAGAAGAGGTTAAAGGACAAAATATGTTTTGATCTTAAAACGCTAACATTGCTGTGGCAATACCTGGCACTTAAGTGAACTACTTTGCATGTGCTCCTTGAGAACAGATACCTTGCTGTCACTCACTTTGAAGTTAGCCAATGGCTGAAGTTGCCTGAACCATTGCCCCTTTTTGTAGAGGGTGGGGAAAAAATGTGACTAGACCATAACAAACCAATGGGTGAGGAGGGTTGTCTCAAATCACCTAGACGTAAGTGCATTATACATAAATAAAATCAGAAGGTCTTGAATAATGCCAGACTTTAAATAACAATACAAAAGAATTACACTTCCACAGGCTCAATTATAGCTAATGTGAAGGCTTTGGGTTTATTCCCTCTACCCTGCTGGTTCAGGACCTCTGCACTGCAGTTACTCACACACCCCTGTGCCTCAACCCCTCCCAATTTCCTACCAGGTATGGCTGCCGGTTTCTCATCTCTTCTGTGGTTGATGAGCTTTGCATGTTCCTCACCTTGGTTCCTCGAGAGCCAGTAAAAGGCAAGACATTTGGTGCCCCACCCTAACTAGGTGCTGCAAAAATCTGCACAGTTGTCCACCTTACTGTGACCCAAAAAGAGTGACAGTACAAAATGGCTATGAAGAAAGGAAGACACTGAATTTGGGCATTGTTTTTCAATTGAAACGCATTGTATTACAATCATCTTATAATAAGCATTTACGCATATAGTGAGAGGAGCTCTTAGGACATTCAGATATGAAGCAACATTGTTAAATAAAATGTGAGCTATTTAAATACCAGGGAGCCCTGTTGTGTGATAGATTTGAAACTCTCTTAAAAGTACCTCTGCACCCCCTCCCCCTTCAGTGAAGTGACCCTTCACCAAATGTGCTACCCTGCCTCCACTTGGTGTCAGGATGCCACTGGGCTGTAGCAAACCAGGGAAAAGGAAGTAACAAATGTAGCTCCGCATGATCCACCGGGCAAGCCAGAGACTGGAACTGGCACTGAACAGGAAATAGATTCAGTTAAACACAATCATTCAGTTAAATACAATGTCCAAGTAACTTATACTTGCAGTATTTTTTTTTTAAAAGACTCTTTTGAACTCAAAAAATGCACAGAAAATACTGTACATTGAAGAAAAATCTGCAGTTGAGATGGCATGAGGGTTGAAGTGGGAGGAATCTGGTGAGTTAAAGTGCAACCCCTTGGTTCTCAATTCGTTGTGTCGCATTGACTGAACGGCATTTTTCGTGCAGTGAGTTGACTGTATTCATGCAGGTGTGGTGTTAGTATTTGGTGCAGTGTTGTTTTTTTCCTCGCTTGCTTGTGCTACAGTGATTAAATACAGTTTAATTGATCAGTGCGCCTCTATTAAAAAAGAAAGTGAAAGTGGGGATTGGTCAGAATCAGAAGAAACAACATTCGACAAATATGACCCACTAAAGCATGTGCACCCACCACTCTAAATGCTATAATGCCTTGAGCACATGGCCTTACCTCTCCAATGCCATACCCCACCCAATGCTTTAATGCATGCAACTCATGGCAATGCCCCAAGTGCCCTAATAAGCACCCAGCATGTGCACCCAGCTGCATTCAAATCCAACTGTGTAGCCATTTCACTCAATTATCCTCAAGGGCACTCTTTGAAGTTCTGATCTTTCGACAACACATCATTGCTACCAGATGTGTTGGTTTCATTAGTTCACTGGAAGCACAGCTAGACAGCCTTTTCCTAACTCTGAAGAGCTTGCCTGGATAAAAAAAAGGTGATCTTTCAATGGGCGACTAGAAAGCATGCCCACCACCACCTTTTGTGTTTTGACTCATCATGCAGTATGATAAAGGGTTAATATGCCAGCGACGCATACCATGTGACATCCTGAACACACATTTGTATTTTAAGCGAGAAAACCAAATTGCACAAGCACCCTCTTAACAGTCCATTAATCTATGAACATGAATGTGGTCATTTCAGAGGTTATTGCACCAACATTATTGAATGGTTCGATGTCAATGTAAAATATGGATCCAAAACCGAATCTTGTTCTTAAAGTTCTTTATTATTCAAATAGGTTAAAAGATTTCCAGCTTATCTTTGCCGACACGTGTTTCGCCCTCTCCAGGGCTTTTTCAAGGCTATCTTGTTCTGGTCTTATGCTGCTCTGGTCGTGTGCTGCTCTGGCATCGGACTGGTTTGTAATCAAAAAGGGTGCTGGTATGAAGCGTTTTATGCGAAGCTTGTTATGAGGGTGCGTCTCACTGCGTGGAGGTACGTCCTATCTCGTTAGATGAGAGATTATTGAGGACCTTGATAATTTTGTTATGAGGGTGCGTCTCGCTGTGTGGAGATACGTCCTATCTCATGGGATGAGAAATTCTTAAAAGACCTTGATAAGTCTTGTTTACGTTGTTTCCGGGCGCCGAGTCTCCACTGCAAGGCATAACAAAATTATCAAGGTCCTCAATAATCTCTCATCTAACGAGATAGGACGTACCTCCACGCAGTGAGACGCACCCTCATAACAAGCTTCGCATAAAACGCTTCATACCAGCACCCTTTTTGATTACAAACCAGTCCGATGCCAGAGCAGCACACGACCAGAGCAGCATAAGACCAGAACAAGATAGCCTTGAAAAAGCCCTGGAGAGGGCGAAACACGTGTCGGCAAAGATAAGCTGGAAATCTTTTAACCTATTTGAATAATAAAGAACTTTAAGAACAAGATTCGGTTTTGGATCCATATTTTACATTGACATCGAACCATTCAATAATGTTGGTGCAATAACCTCTGAAATGACCACATTCATGTTCATAGATTAATGGACTGTTAAGAGGGTGCTTGTGCAATTTGGTTTTCTCGCTTGATTCATGGTATTTGCATTCAGTTGCATTGCTCAAACACCCCTGGTGGTGGGTGTCTTATCAAGTTCTCAGTGCACCTCTATATCTTCTCTATACCTCACGTATTACATACCCAGGGAGAATAACTAACAACAGTAGGTGCGGACGTTTTCTCTGTTGAGAAACACTACCACCATTTTGTTTGTACACATTTGTATTTTATTTAGAGGGTTTAGTAGATTATAGCTTTTATTACACAGATTTGTTTGTTACTTGCAAGTTACATTTCTAATACAGCACAGTTAGGTATACCTCAAGAAACTGAATGCAAACTGCAAGACATAGGTTTAGAATCTTATTGTTTTTTCTCACTCCTTCATTGTCTTATGGTTGCTAAAAGGTATTCGTTTGGGCGGTAGTTAAGTATTATTAGTAAAGACTACCCCAACTACAGCATTATAAGTTAATTCAGTATTTTGAGTTTCTCCAGACTAAGCACTTTTAACACAATGCATTATGGATGGTAGGCGACTTCTAAACCTTGAAAACCTCTTTGTCTTGTGTAACATTTCCTAAGTTCTGGTATTGGGGAATAACACAAGGACAAATTTGCCTCACCCCATGGCTTTCAAACCAACAATGCTAAGGCTGGGGTACTGATTGGAAGAGTATTAATGGACGCACTTTACCCCTGGCGTCTTGTTTCTTTGATAAGGTGTCTGTGTTAGAGTTCGTCTGAGACTGCAAGTACAGAAGGGTCCAGCTGGGTGAGCAGATCATCTAAGCCATATT
This sequence comes from Lissotriton vulgaris, assembly GCF_964263255.1. Lineage (NCBI taxonomy): Eukaryota > Metazoa > Chordata > Amphibia > Caudata > Salamandridae > Lissotriton > Lissotriton vulgaris. Next base: position 1,179,662,369 of record NC_141697.1, read on the forward strand.
TTTGCTGTGCATTCTGGAACTTGCAGTTCCATTTGTCGTATCATAAATAAAACAGGACTACAAGTCCCACAATGCAAAGCAAAAAACCTGGACTGGGTGAGCTATTAACTTGTTATCCTACGAAACCTTAGGAGGCCACGTACATGACTTAAACTTAGTTTAGTAAATAAGAATGTATGTAAGGCAATTTTTTGTCTAAATGCCTCATGCAGTGCGGTGCAGAATGCAATTACTATTTTTAAACAACAAGCATTGCAGACTTTGGAGCCTTTAGATTAGTGGCTGGCATGCTATTTCCATATGCTTGTGTGCTTGCCTGTGAGGTCATCGTACTGATTATAAGAAGTCTGTGAGTGAAGTGGAATTAAGCCTAGAGTCGCCATACAGGGTTGATGCGTTAATGTTCCTGGCTGACCATTGGTATTATTCTTACCCTAGAATCAGCACAAATGTCCTAACCTTCTATTCACCAATTTCTCCAAATAATATACTCATTCGTTGTTTATTTTGACCTCTTGGGGGCATATGTATGTAATTCACATTTTGCGATTCTCAAATAGCGATTTTTAAGGAATTGCTATTTGAGAATTGCAAAATGGAATGTAGGTAAAAATTCGCATTTTTTTTGCGAATCTCAAAAATTCCTTAATTGCGATTAGCAAATTGCGAATCGCAATTGAGGAATGAGTGTCCCATTCATTCCTATGGGCCAAGAGGCCCATAGGAATGAATGGGGATACATTCTCAAATTGCGATTTTCTATGAGAAAATCGCAATTTAAGAATCACATTTCCAAGGGTGCCAGGGTGTCCACAGGACACATGTTGCACCCCTGGAATGTTAGCATATATTTTACAAGGACCCCCTGAGTTCATGGAAATAAAGTTCCTAGAGCAGGGAAAAGGTGAGCAATTGAAATATAACAATCTAGGCAACCAAGAAGAACAAATCAAAATAGAAAAGTAATACTTTGAAGGGAACTGGGCTACAACAATAATTTTGGTTAAAAAGTTTCACAGTTTATTAAAAATTGACCAAAAACTTTATACGTGATTGAGGGGCATATGGCAAAATCCTAACAAATAAAGGGATCTTTTAGTTGGTCAGGACAACGAATATTTTTATGGAGCCGGGGGATTCTCTAAAGACTTTCAATACGTACACAGATAGTCTGGGTACCTTTGTAGTGTAGTTTTAACTAGAGCATACACTTACATGAGATGATGTTATGTGGATGTATAGGGTATACTTTATTTTCTTTGTTTCTATAAATGATGATTTCAACCGTAGGAATACCTCAATCACGTATAAAGTCAGTATTGCAAGGAAATGAAATCCAAAATTGATATGTCAAAGTATCATGACTATTGTAAATAAGAAGGTTCAACTTGAGGCTACTGCTAGAATTTATATACTATGTGTTTTTTAATTCTTCATTTTCTGTGTGTAATTGTTTCTTTCATGCAAATTTATTTTTTTAGAAATTTTCGTGGCTGCTCCAGAAGAAGGCGCTGGTTCGCCGAAACGCGCGTAGAGAAATATCTTGCCACTCTCTCTCTTTTTTAACTTTACTTGTATTCTTATACGTAATTTGATTCATGTATGGTGTTTAATTTTTTCAATGTTTAAACTATATATATTTCTATTGCATATTAATCCTGAAATGTGATATTGTAAGTTTTTGGTCAATTTTTAATAAACTGTGAAACTTTTTAACCAAAATTATTGTATTAGCCCAGTTCCCTTCAAAGTATTACTTTTCTATTTTGATTTGTTCTTCTTGGTTGCCTAGATTGTTATATTTCAATTGCACCCCTCGAATGTGCCTGTAAGTACATGTGGCGCACAGACATGCCCTAAGGGCATTTCTGTGCGCCACATGGCACTTTGAATTTAAAAAAAAAAATCATTTTGAAAGGAAATCGCAAAATACCATCTACTTGGAGTAGGTGGTATTTTGCGATTCCTTAAGCCTAAATCGCTATTTTAAAGGCACCCCTACATAGAATTTAAGGAATCGCAAAATTGCGATTCCTTAAATGCTTGAACAAAATCCAATTCCTTCTTTTGCTATGTGGCACCTACATACCAAATCGCCGTTTGCGATTCGCAAACCCCTACCTACATATGCCCCTTGATTCTGCAATTTTCATGTGTATCTTGGATCATTTTCTCTTCTCAAGCTCTAACCTGTGCCTGTATAATTATCACTTCGTGGCAGCCTTTGCATCGTCATGTCAGTGTACACTGTCTGTACCTTATCTATGTATTGTCACTACAAATCAAAGCAACATCTTTTGTTCTCTATATGTTTTAGTTTCAGTGCATAAGGCTTCATCAGACCTTGAAAATGGGGAGAGGTTGTCAGTGTTAGACGTTAGTTTGATACAGATAAAAGTTCAGTCTACGTGGTAATAATGAATTTACTGAAGTGGTTACAAAAAATAGTCCCTCTCAAGGTACTAAAAGGAAGTAGATGGAGTGGAGTGTGCCAAGAACATTGAACCTGTACTGCTGATGCTACTGCCCATCATTCTTGTGAAAGTGGATCCTGTTTCACAAATAATGTATTGCTTTCCACTCCTACAGCTGCTACAAATGAGGAGGTGGACATCTCCGAGTATTTGTAGAGCAAATGCAGTCATTTCTGCGAAAGAATATAGTTGGCTAATGACAAATTGTGTTGCTTAACAAGTAGAATATTAAAACCACTGGATGTAAATAAATCCCAAGGCTGACGACTTGCACTAGAGTGGTCAGACTGCAATGTAACTCATTACAGAAAAGACAAATGTAAGCAACAGATGTCTTTATGGAAAAAATAAGGGAGCATAAATTCTCAACAGCTTGCGCCACTGCAGCGAAAATTGCATAATAGTCCTTGAGACAAAGAATGGAAAATCATGCACATCTGATGTATATTGCAGAACAGGAAACAACATGCTGCATGTTTTGTACAGCGTACAAAATAGGGAAATATGGACCACCATTTGTTGACATGTCACTGGAGGAAAGGAAAGTTTATACCGCACACTACTACCCAAAGTGTCTTTGCGCCCGAGAATATGAACTAAGAGGTGAATCCAGAAACAAAGATTTCATTATTGAACAACCAGGTTTTTAAAAATTTCCAAAAAGACAAAAGGTCAGCTTTGATCTTGAGAGAGATTGGGAGAGATTTCCAGAGTCTGGCCGGGCCCACTATAAAACTCCTTCCGCCCCAGCTAGCTGTTTTAGCTTTGGGGATGACAAGGTTAAGAGCCGATGAAGATCTCAAATGTCGTAAAGGAACATATCGGCAACATTTATGTTTAAAATAATCTGGGCCATGGTCATGTAGTGCCTTGAAGACAATGCAAAGTGACTTAAATTGAGGAGCTAGTGTAGTTGTGGTAGGAGATGTTATATTCATTGGAATTTCGGAATTGCAAGCAGCAGTAGAGCGGCAGAATTTTGCAAAACCTGAGTTTATTGAGGCTCCTGACCCAGATGTTCAAAAACAAGTGTGATATTCTACATAACTCTCTATGATTATAGGATTGGTAGTTAATCTCTATGGTAATATGTCATGCTGTTCTGGAGTTAGTGATGTAATGCTCAAGAGTTGGAATCCTGTGCTAGGGCCAGGTGTCAGTTGGAGTTGACCTGGTTGGATGGGATATTTTGTGGTGAATAAACCTGCTTCTTGACTCACAAACCTGTGAAGAGGAAACATTTAATTATTACACTGTCGTAGTCGGCATCTACGCAACGGATCTCAACACCTGAGGAACTTTTTACTATGCGGTGAGACATTTTATCCTTTATTCTAAAAAAGGAAAGATCATCGTTATTATTCTGTGGCAATTTAAGTCATGCGTGACATGCGTGTTGTGGAGGAATCTTGGCACATGCTCATCTACATGTATGTGTGATTTAATATCTGTTGTTGTTGTACATAGTAGATTGGGAGCTGTTCGATGTGCTTTTCTAAAGTGTCATTAAATGCATGACTGTGAACAAGGCCGTTCTCCTACTGATGATCGGAGTTTTCTTTGAAGATGGAGTTTTGAGTACTTTTTGAAGTTTGATCGAGAGGTATTGCGGCGACTCCAAGAAGCATCTTTAGAATCATAAGGTACAACGGTTCAAACCCAGTCTTTAAAGATTTGTAAAATTACAGTTGTATCTCCCAACGTGTGAATGCTGCACGCGTTCTTTCTGACGCTTATGGGTTCCCGTGTATTCTGAGGAATGCGCACGTCAGGACGTTTGGGCTCACGTCTTTCCGGATGTTGTAATAAGCATCATCGACGTACAACGTCATCATTGTGTATTGCATCAGTCTGGGTTTGCTGAATAAGGGTTATCAAGGTAACTTCTCACAAGTTCATTTTATTTTTGCGAGTGCACCGTTTCAACAGCGACTCGCATGCTTAGAGCTTGGGAGGTAATCCTTTTGATGTTCTACTTTAAATTCCTTGACGACAGCGTTATTAAAATTCAAGCGACTTCAATCAACAGCGATTCACAAGCTTTAGTGTGTTTTAAATCGCACTTCATTCTACAGCGATGCACACGCTTTAGTGCGAATTGTATTGTGTGCTTATATACCGCGATTTGCACGCTTTCAATGTTATTTATATTATATATGTTTTAAATTGGTATTCTAGTTGAAGCGGCCTTTAATGTTCTAATTATCTGCTGGTCGCACAGTTTTTCTTTATCTAACTGCTTGTATGGTTTAAGGATTATTATTCTCTTTGAGAAAGATGCTGCAATAGAATTTATGTTCAATTGTTGTTCGTGACATGAACATCTCATAATAGTTTCTAGTACATTTATGGTGATTATATAATCCTATGTGCTTTTATTACTTCTTTCAGTGATATGGTGATGTAATTCATTTTCAATTTTCTTTTTGTTGCACATTATTCTCTATGTTGTGATTATTTGTTATTGTCTCTTAGTGTGAACTAGGTGTTCTTCATTATACTTTGATAATATTTCGAGACCTGCTTCGACATGCAGAATGTTACTGCAGCACCTTTCTTTTTAGAGTGTCCTGGGGAACCTCACATCAGGTGGAAAAAGTGGAAGGGTGTATTTGAACGTTATGCCAAGGTTTGTGGCACCTCATTGAGTGCCAAGAGGAAGACTGCTATGTTGCTACATTGTCTTGGCTCTGAAGGGCAGGATGTATTTGATCATCTTCCAGACTTGCTACCTTCAGAGTCTAATGGCCTCAATGAGTATGAAATTTGTATTAGTAAATTAGATATTCACTATCTTCCAAAGGTTAGTACCATCTTAGAGCGGTACAATTTTGGAAAAAGGGTCAAGAAGGAGGATGAGAGCATTGAAACATATTTGACCGACTTGAGGAGATTAGCATCGTCCTGCAAATTTGAGGGCTTAACGGATGAGCATATCCGGGATCAATTTATGTTAGGGTGCTCTATGGATAAAATTAGAGAAGAATTATGGTTACGTGATGAGCCTAGAAGAAGTTATTGTAGCAGCGAAAAGGATTGAACACTTGTTAAAGTGTGTAGCCATTATCAAAAAAAATAATGGTAATGAGAATAATGTTCAGGTAGTAAAGGTAAAAGAGCAAAGCAACAGGGTAGCAAAGGGACATGTTGATAAAAGCTATGTTCACACAAAAGAAAATGTAAAGAAAGATAAGCACAAAGGCAACTATGTAGTTTTAAAATGTTTCAAATGTGATAAGGTGGGGCATTTAGCGAACGAGAAGATGTGTCCTGCCCTGGGGAATACGTGCAAGAAATGCAAAAAAAAGGGTAATTTCTCTTCTGTTTGTAAGAGTAAATTGACTTCCAAGATTAAGAAGATTGCGGTATTCAATGATGAAGAGAGTATATCCAGTCCGGATGAATATGAATGTGGGCAAATAGTATCAATGGTGAGTAATGAATCAGCCACTAGATCCAAGTCATGTCCTGTTGATGTCATAAAAGTGGATGGTTGTGACACCGGGTGCTATTTGACTCAGGTGCAAAAATAACTGTCATCTCCAATGATTTCTATGTTAATAAATTGAAAGTCAAAATCAAAGTTTTAAAACCTGACATAATTCCATTAGCATATGTTGGTGAGCCTATTAAACTGCAGGGTTATTTCTTTGGCTTAATAGAGTATAAAGATTGGATGATTTCTGGTAAGGTTTACATTTCAAAGAAGGGTGACAGCATCATAAGCTGGATTCATCAAGGTGAGATGGGAATATATTTAGACCCGAACTCAAACCCACAGATTTTATTGAGAGAGATGAGTCAGGGGATGGAAAAAGTGATGAGTGTGGATTTAGCTAAGTCTTTTAAAAAATAATTTCCTACGGTTTTCAGGAATGATTTAGGGTGCCTTGGGGATATAAACATAGGATTAAGCTAAAAAAGGATTCTACACAGGTGTCTTGTAAATTGAGAAATGGGCCTATTGCAATAAGGGATGAGATGGAAAAAGAGATTATTAAATTAAAAAAAGGTGGTATCATAGATTAAGTGGAAGGAACAGAATGTCTTGCTCCGGTGGTAGCTGCACGCAAACCTAATGGGGACATTCGTTTGTGTATTGATTTACACCAATTAAATAAGTGCGTTATTGTAGACCGGTACCCATTGCCTAACATTAGTGAGCTGTTGACGTTGTTGGGTGGGGTATGTGCTTTTAGCGCCATAGACTTGACTTCAGCCTATCATCAGGTGGAACTTGATGAGACTTGTAGAGATTTCACAGCGTTTATAACGCCATTTGGTACGTATAGGTTCAAAAGAATGCCTTTTGGTCTAATTTCTGCCTCTTCAGTTTTCCAACGAGTAATGGAAGGAGTTTTGAATGGTTTGGAAGGGGTTTGCATCTATCAAGACGATTTTCTCATATATGGTGATGATGATATTCAACATTATGACCGAAACAGATCGGTGTTAAGCAGATTGAGTGCTAGCAATTTGCCTGTGAAGTTAGAAAAATGCAAAATTGGCGCTGAGTCTCTCAATTATTTAGGTCATAATATCTCTGCTAAAGGTATTAGCCCAAAAGAAGATTTGCTTAAAGCCATTAAAAATATGTCTGCTCCCACATGCAAGGAAGAGCTCATGATTTTCCTTGGCATGGTTGAGTACTATGCGAAGTTTATAAAAGGAGTTGCAGATATGACTTTTAATATGAGATCATTATTAGGAAAAGGTGTAGGTTTTGTGTGGTCAAAGGATTGTCAGGATGAATTTTTGGAAGTTAAAAATAAACTTAGTTGTGCGCCTTTTCTCAAAAGCTTTAATCCTAGGTATAAGTCAGTACTAACCACTGATGCTAGTGAGAAAGGGTTAGGTGCAGTGCTACAGCAAATCAATTCTGATGGTGAAAGTACTGTGATGTTCCTTTCTAGAGGTTTGAAGGATACGGAGAGTCGTTATTCGGTAGTGGAGCGTGAATCTTTAGCCATTTATTGGGCTATCAAAAAAATAAAAAAGTTTTTATGGGGCTCTGATCACAAACCTTTGGTAGAAATCTTTGAGAAGAAGGGATTGGATCTTATTTCAAGTAGGCTTACCAAATGGATTATTAGTCTCCAAGAGTATTCTTTACAGGTCAAATATTTTCCTGGGGTGAATAATAGAATTGCTGATACTTTATTTCGGTTGGTATCTTCTGAGTATAACATCGAGGATGATGTTGAAGATGAATATGATAAGGTGTGTGCTCTTGATTTTGAATGTATTTCAAAAGAAAAATGGATAGAGGAAGTTCAATCTGACGACAGGATGAAAGAAGTTATAGATTTAATTAGGATGAAATGGGATGATGTAAGAGAAAATTCTGAGTACACTAAACCTTTCTGGTGTGTGAGAGACAAATTGAGTGTTGATGGGAACATTTTATTCAGAGGTACCAAACTTGTTCCTCCTTGTAGTATAAGAAATGATATTATCCGTTTGGCTCATCAAAGTCACCCTGGTATTACCAAAACTAAGGAGAGGATATGTTCTTCCTATTGGTGGCCAGGAATGGATAAAATGGTTGAAAGGATCATACGTGATTGTGATGCTTACAATATGAGTGATAAGTCAAGAATGACTAGGGTACAACCTATGGTAATAAGAAACAATCCAAAGGGTCCATAGGTAGATGTTGCGTTGATTTAGTTTGACCTTTACATTTTAAAGCATCCCAAGTGTTCATTTTGGTGGTCATTGACATGTTTTCTCGGTGGCCTGAGGTTTTCTTTATGACTAGCATCAATTCGGGGAGCATCATTAAATGTCTTAAATCTTTATTTGCAAGAGAAGGTATGCCAAAATCGGTACTGTCTGATAATGGGATACAGTTTATTTCAAAGGAAATGGAAGAGTTTTTGTTTGCATGTGGAATTGTGCATAAGAAAAGCTCTCTTTATCATCCCGAAGGGAATGGATTGGTGGAGAGATTCAACATGGTGATTAAGGAGTCCATAAGTTTGGCTAAATCTAATTCCTTTGATTGGAGAAGTGAAGTAACAAAAAAGGTGGAGGAATATAGGATTACTCCACACTCTACAACTGGTAAAACTCCATTTATTTTGTTTAGAAGAGAGAACCAAACACTTTACTTGAACCATTTTGGGTTCATGAGTATTCATATGCTAAAGGTAAAGATAAAGCATATGTCTATAAGGAGGTTTTAGATAAAGTAAAACAAAAAGTTGAGCAAAGGAAAAAGTATTTTGATAAAAGGAATGCTGTTAAGTCTATCAAGATTAAAGTTGGTGATTTAGTTGCCATCAGACGGCCTGGTATTATCGCTAGTGATAATTCCAAATATATGAATCCAATGGTTGTTATAAAGGTATTTACAAATGCAGTTAAAACTCAGGATCATCGTGTTTGGAACCTTAATAGAGTGATGTTAATCAAAAGGAAAGAGAAAGTGGAAGAAGATCTGGATCAGGACGAGGAAGAGGGGAAAACAACTGAGTTACGTTCATCTTCAGAAGGACTAAGAAGATCATCTAGAAACACAAGACATCCATGCCATTTTAAGGACTATGTGTAAAAAGTGGTTTGTGATTGTGCTTTAATAATTGTCACTATGCTCTGTAGTGTGTAATTTATTTTAAGTTAGTATTGCATATTGTTTTTTTTTCTCTCTCTCAAATTTAAGGGAGGGGGATGTGTGATATTCTACATAACTCTCTATGATTATAGGATTGGTAGTTAATCTCTATGGTAGTATGTCATGCTGTTCTGGAGTTAGTGATGTAATGCTCAAGAGTTGGAATCCTGTGCTAGGGCCAGATGTCAGTTGGAGTTGACCTGGTTGAATGGGATCTTTTGTGGTGAATAAACTTGCTTCATGACTCACAAACCTGTGAAGAGGAGTCATTTAATTATTACAACAAGGCACAGCAATAGTCATTTTTCGAAAAAATTAGAGCGGAATTTACAGATTTCTGCAGGTGAAGGAATGAAGGGTAATACTTTCCAGATTTTTTTTATGGTTAGAAAGTAGGAGGACATAATGGAATTGATTTGACTTTCTAAGGAGAGTTTATTGCCAAAATAGACTCCTAGGTTTTTTACCTTCTCGACCGGAGTGGGGAGTTCTCCCATCTCTGCAGGCCACCACCATGGTGACCAAAAGGACCTGTCCTTCCCGAACAGGAGAACCTCTGTCTTACATGTATTTAGGAGAATTTCTGACATCCAGTTCTGCACTGTTCGCATACAGTCCTGGAAGCTGTGCTTTCCAGGTCGCTAGCCAGTGATACCACAATCGGAGTATCATCGGCATAGGAAACCACTGAGAAGCTGAATGTCTTAATGAGCCTAGCTAACAATGATACATAGATATTAAATAGCATAGGGCTTAGAGAATGGGGCTTTGCGGGGGGTGGCCGACCGGAGGGAGGCTCGCCCCCCCGGGGATTTTTGGGGCCCCGGGAGGAAGGGAGGGGGAAGAAATTAGACAGGACACAGGAAGGGACTTTGGGCTGGTTGGGCTAGTCAGTGTGGTTTGGGCTCCTTTTGGGCTGGGGGGAATAAAAGCGGCCATTTTGGGTCGCTGTGCACCATTTCGTGGGACAGTGACCCAGCAGCCGGGGGGCATAATTTGAGCGTTGTCGTTTATTCAGAGATTTAGCTGTTTCAAGGGTTGTGTGTGGCTTGTTGGCAGTAGCGGTATTGTAGAGGGCGGTGATCCGGTGCATCGGCTGCTGTGAGTGGTGTGCGCCGGGCGGGGGTTAGAGGGCTGATTGCGAGGTGGCAGGCCGAAGGCGGAGAGTACCTGCTGGTTGATGTCGGCGGAGGCGATGGCGGATCCCAGGGTTCGTGAGGCGTTACACCTCTTGGGGGAAGCTGGCAGGACGGATCTCCTGCGCGACGATGTCCGGGTAAGGCCCCCGCGGCGCGCTGCTGACGGCGCCGCGGCGGCGGTGGCGGCTTGCGAGCCTCCGCGTTCTTGTGCACGGAAGGGGGAGGGGGCGGGAGCGGGGGGTGGAGCGGCGCGAGGCGGCGGTCGGAAGGTGGCTGGGGCGCCAAAGAAGGGAGGAGGAGCAGCGAGGGGGCGCGGTGGCCCTAGGAAGGCGCCGCTGGTATTTGTGGAAGGAGCAGGGGCCCGGGGGGGCGGGAGGAAGCGGGGAGATACGCGAGAGGGAGTCGGGAGGCGCGGTGGGGGGGGACAGGGCATGACAGGGGACGGGGGGGTGTACAGGCCACCCAAGTCACGAGGAGGAGCACCAGGCTGGGGGGGGCGGCAGGGGGAGACAGGGGGCAGGCATTGACAGAACGCGAACGGGGGGTGCCCGGGGAGGGGGGGGATGCCGGGGGGGCCATGATGGGGAGGTGGGGGGGGCGCAAGGGAGGGGGGTCAGAGACACGGTGGGGGAGGAGGGAGCACGGGGGCAGGGAGAGACAGGGGGGGGCTCGCCGCTCTTGATTGAAGAATCGGAGGAGGAGGAGGTGGGGGAGGGTGAGGAGGTTGTGGGCGGTTTGGATTGGGGGTCTTCAGCAGATGAGGACATGGTGGCCCCCAGTAGGCGGGGCGCAGGGAAGGGCGTGGGGCAGAGAGGGGGTGCGAGGGGTGGCGGCGGGGGGCGGAGCGGGGGGGTGGGGTTGCCATGGAGTCGGGGGTGGATGGGCATGGGGGAGGGGGAGGGGGGGTGGTGGAGGGGTCTTCGGGTTCGGGAGGGTGACAGGGGGTAGCGGGGGGCCACGGGGATGTGGGGAGTGCGGGGGGACAGGGGGGGCGTGTGGGAGGGACGGAGGGAGGCGGGGGGCTCGGCGGCAGGGGGGAGAGGTGGGACAGGTGGGTGGGGTGGCGACGGAGTTGGTTTTGCCCCGGCATGCTGGACTTCCCCGTTTTTCTCTTGGCAGGAGCAGTTGGTAAGGGGCTCGGGTGAGCAGCATGCGGCTCCAACCCGCCGAGAGGATGGGCCGGCTCTGCCTAGTACGGGCGGTCGCGCTCCACCGAGGGACCATGTGCATGCTGACAGCGGATGGCAGGGTCATAGGTCTCCAACGCCCCCCTCCCGATGGGTCGCTCCGGCCGCCGGGGGACGGGGATGGAGCAGCCATCTGGCAGGCGATTCTGATTACCAAACTGGGGAAAGGAGAAGGGAGAGTGTGGATTTAGGGACATTGATGGCAGCGTGTAGGGACAAGGCAGGTCTGAGCAGGATGTCCGCAGGAGGGGTTATGGTGGGCGGTGAGAGATGGAGTCAGAAGAGGAAGGGGAACTTCGGGAGGGCGGGGGGGAAGCCTGTAATGTTGTTGGCAGTGTTTTGCAGGTCTGCCCCAGGCAAACGGTGCCGCGAGTGACGGCCCCCCCAGCAGACCTGGTTAGGCGTCGGGATCCGGTGAGGACGCAAGCCTTGACGCCAGGTAAGACCAGTACGGGGTCGGGGAGTGGCTTGGGCGGGCCTCATGGAGGCCAGGCATGTGGGGGTGCGGATGGCGGATGCCAGAGGTCAGTGGGGACGGATGCCGGCGGCGGAGACGAAGTGCGATTGGTGAAGGGCAGATACGTAGCGGATGCTGGGGTGGGTACGGAGGCCGCAGGTGGTGCGGCGTCGGCGAGTACGGGGACGGGGGAAGCGGCGAAATCTGGCAGGTCGGCGGCGTCCAGCGCCGGGGCGAAGGAGAGCTGTGAGGTGTCGGTCAGGAAGTTGCCGTACATGGGAGTGGCGAAGCCACTGGGGGCACATTTGTCGCTGGCTACCAAGGAAAAGATATGGAAAGGGGAGTATGTGGAGATCTTGAGGTTGCTCCACAGGGAGTTGATGGCCAAAGAGGGGTCGAAGGAGGAAGAGCAGGAATTAGCTAGGCGTCCAAAGGTGCCTGTCACCATTGAGAATTGGTCGGCAGCTTTCCTGATATATGCCAGTGTGTACTGTGAGAAGTACCCTGACAGGGCGGTCGTGCTGTTCAAGTACATGGACGTGGTGCGTCGGGCACAAGTGACTTATGGAGGTAATGCTTGGTCGCATTACGATGAGGAGTTTCGGGCGCGCATGGCGTCGGATCCGGAGGCGAAGTGGGGGGAGTTGGATGCGGACCTATACCAACAGACGATGAGTGGGGCAAAATTTGGCCGCACCATTTACACGGCCAGTGGGTTGCCACTGGCGCCGCCCCCCTTTTCGGCCCGCCCCACCCGTGGAGGGGTGGGGGCGGGGGGAGCTGGAAGTAGTCAGAGTGTCGGGACCTGCTGGGATTTCAACAGGGGTTCCTGTCTCAGGCAGGTGTGCCGATTTCGGCACCAGTGCTCCGCATGCGGGAGACGCCACCCGGAGGCGCGATGCTGGGGGCCGGGTGGAGGCCCAACACAGGCCCAGTACCCGGCGCCTGGGCCCAGCAGGGGGAGGGGAGGAGGTAGGCGGAGGCGAGTACCCTGGGAAAAGGCTCGTACGCCGGTTAGGCTGGATCAACTGGAGCCGTTGTTGGAGGCGTATCCGTGGGCGGACGATGCGGCCGTGCTGCGTCGGGGCTTCAAGGAGGGTTTCCGGTTGGGGTACGAGGGTCCACGGATCGCTCGGTTGGCAGAGAACCTGAAGTCCGTGAACGCGCACAAGGGCATCGTCCAGGAGAAGCTCTTTAAGGAAGTGAAGGAGGGGAGGATGGTGGGGGCTTTTGAGGAGGCGCCGTTACCGAATTTGATCATCTCACCCATCTAAGTGGTCCCGAAGAAAGAGCAGGGTCAATTCCGGCTGATTCAGCATCTCTCATGGCCGGAGGGCGCGTCGGTGAACGACTTTATCTCGGCGGAGTTGGCGTCCGTGTCGTACTCGTCCGTGGACGTCGCGAGGAGGTTGGTGACGACGGCGGGTCAAGGGGCGCTCATGGCAAAATGCAATGTAAAATCGGCTTTTCGGTTGCTGCCGGTTCACCCAGCGGATCATCAGTTGCTGGGGATTCAGCTTGATGGGCTCATTTTTGTGGATAGAGCACTTCCTATGGGGTGTTCCGTGTCGTGTGCCTTGTTTGAACGATTCAGCTCCTTTTTGCAGTGGGCTTTTTCCTGGAGCACAGGCTCTGAGGCGATAACGCATTACCTGGACGACTTCTTCCTGGTGGGTCGGCCCGGTTCGACGGACTGCCAGCAGCGTCTGGACAGTTTTACGGACCTGATGGGTCACCTGGGGGTTCTGTTGGCGCCAGAGAAGACGCAAGGGCCCAGCACGGTGCTGTCGTTCCTCGGGATAGAGCTCGACTCAGCGGCCATGGAAGCATGCCTACCGGAGGAAAAGCGGGTAGTTATGGTGGACTTGGTGAAGAGCATGTTGGCCAGGCGGAAGGTGTTGATGCGTGAGGTGCAGGTGTTGCTGGGGCATTTGAACTTCGCTTGCCGCGTGGTGCGAGCGGGGCGGACCTTTTGTCGGCGGCTGGGGTTGGCGTTGTCCGGTTTGACACTGCCTCATCATCATGTGCGGCTGTCGGCGGGCTCGAGAGAAAATCTGAGCATGTGGTTGGCGTTTTTGGAGCGTTTTAAAGGCGTGCCCATGGCGCCCCCGGAGGACTGGGAGTGGGACGTGACGATGTCGTCAGATGCGGCGGGAGTCGGAGGCTTTGGACTCTATTGGGCGGGCAGGTGGTGCGCGGAGCAATGGCCGGAGCAGTGGCAGGCAGGGGGTAGGAGCAATGCGTTCTTGGAACTGTTCCCGTTGGTGGTGGCTGTGACAGTGTGGGCGCGGGAGTTGGCGCACAGGCGGGTGTTGTTCAAGGTGGACAATATGTCAGTGGTGCAGGTGGTGAACCGGCAGTCCGCAAGGGAACCCCAGGTGCTGAAGCTGATGCGCGTTTTCGTCTTGAGGTGTTTGGAACACAATATCTTGTTCCAGGCTCAGCATGTGCCGGGAGTGGACAATGACATTGCGGATGCTTTGTCTCGTTCTCAGTGGCAGAGGTTCCTTGGACTAGCCACGGAGGCGGCGGCGGACAAGACGGAGGTGCCGAAGGAGCTGTGGTTGGTGGGAGAGCGCGGGTCGTTCAGTTGGTGAGGTCGTCCCTGGCAGCGTCCACGTGGAAGAGTTACGAGCAGGCCTGGCTGGAGTTTCTGCGCTTTGGAGCGGTAAGGCAGCGGGGCAAGTGGGGTCGGGAGGAGCAGGTGGTGCGTTTCATGCTGGGGTTAATGGACAAAGGTTTGGCGAGAGTGACCATCGCGGGTAAACTGGCAGGAGTGGCTTTCATGGGCAAGCTATGGTGGGGGTATGCCCCCTCGGCGGGAGAATTGCGGGGGCGGCTTCTGGAGGGTTGGGAGAGGGAGAGAGGGGCTCGGAGGAGACGGACGATTATGGAGGCCATGTTAGAAGGCCTGGTGGGCCGTTTACCGGTGGTGTGCAGTGATCGGGCGGAGACGGTGCAGTTTTCCACATTGATGTCGTGGATGTATTTTGGAGCCTTTCGGGTGTCGGAGTTGGTGGGTTTGAAGGGAGGTACGGGGCTGACGTGGGGGGAGGTGGAGGTCGGAGGCCGGGAGGTTGCAGTGCGGATTCGGCGGTCCAAGACTGATCAGCGAGGGAAGGGTACTTGGGTGTTGTTGGGTCCTGGGGGGACGGAGGCGGTGTGTCCGGCGGAGTGGGGGAGACGGCTGGCAGAAGGAGGGGTGCAGGATGGTGCGGAGGTTTTTGGCAGACGAGGGGGGGCCGTGTGACAGCGGCGCAGTTGTTGTGGGTCCTGGGGCACTCCCTGCGGTCTATGGGTGAGGACCCGGAGGAGTTCGGAACGCATTAATTTCGCATCGGTGCGACGACGGACGCAGCGCGGAAGGGCTGGGGAAGGAGGAGATTAAACGGCTGGGGCGCTGGAAATCAGACTGCTATAAGTCGTATGTCAGGTTGCGAGGGGTAGTGGTGGAGTAGACTTGAAGTTTGGGCTCGCTGCTTACATGTGTCTCTTTGCAGGTGCGGTGGCGGGGCCTACGGCGGCAGCGGTGTCCATATATGTGGTGGGCCATTTGTTTGTAAAAAGAGCGGAGAGGGCCGAGTGGGTAAAATGCAGGAACCTCAATCTGGAGCTGGATGAGCAGTTGTTTAGGTGTCATTGGAGGGGCAAGGGGGGCATGCGTTGGCACGAGTTGGTGCCGGTTTTGAACAATGTTGTGCGGGGGGGGTCTGCCCGGATGTGGTAGTCATTCACCTGGGTGAAAACGATTTGGTGCAGTGTAAGGGACTGGCACTGGTGAAACAAATGAGGAGGGATTTGCTGGAGATCAAGAGGCAGTGGGCAGGGTGCTATGTCATCTGGTCAGAATTCATACCCAGGAGGTGTTGGAGGGGAGCGGAGAGACCAGGTGCTATTGATAGGACTAGGAGGAAGATTAACAGGGAGATGCGGGCCTTTTGTGACAAGGAAGGAGTGGGTAGGATGGAGCACCCGGAACTGAAGTATGGGGCGGTCTATTTTTTCATGGAGGATGGAGTACATTTGTCGAGATATGGGATGGAGCTATATATCGTACAACTGAAGGAGGCGTTAGACCAGGCAATAGGGGTGCGCAGGTATCCAAAGGTGCAGGAGTCCTAGGGGGGGGTTGAAAGCCGTATGGGGCTTTCGAGTGGCGCTTTTTCCTAGTTAAACGGGGGGGGTAGGATAGGAGGAAGGAGTTTTACTGGCTGAGGGGGAGGGAGTGTACATATGGCAGATGTTGAAACAGTTGAGACAAGCGTTTGGGTAATTGATAATGATGTTTATGTTGTTGGCGGGGAACTGTTTAGGGGAGGGGGTGGGGGGTTTTGGTCAGGTACATGTATAATTAGTTAGGCCTAGTTTTGTACGGCAAAGGCCAAGGTTGGGGTATGTTTTTAGGATGCACCTGTTTCCCAATAAAGCGGCCTTTATCACACCTACATCTGTGTCCGGTCGGTTCTTCCCCTCCCCGTCTCCCGATGGGCCCCAAGATCCCTGCAGAACTCCACATGGAAGCGAGAAAGCCTTGGATCTAAACCCGTTTATCTAGATAAACTGCTCTTTTTGAGATTTAAGGCCTTGCCCCCAATCCTTATGCTGCGAGACGGTCAATGTGGATGGTGTGGTTTACAGTGTCAAAGGCTGCGGATAAATCGAATAAAATAAAAGCAGCCCTCCCACCCTTATCCATGGTTATCCTAATTTCCTCCGACATTGTGACCAGGGCGGATTCAGTGCTACGCTGACATCTAAAACCGTATTGAGGCGAATCAAGAAGGTTATTGTTCAAAATGAAAGAGGATAATTCAGAATTTATGGCCTTCTCTATTAGTTTTGCGGGAAGTGGTCGCAGAGAGATTGGCCTGTAGTTATTTGGGTCCTTAGCGTCAAGGTTGGGTTTCGTTAGTAATGGTAGAATGGATGCCCTTTTCCATTCCTTGGGAAAATATCCTTCACAGAACATCTTATTACAGATGTCATAAAGATAATCTGCTATAGTCCTGGATACATGATGCAGAACTTTCGGCGGATATGGATCGAATGGTGAGCCAGACTTAGACTGATTTAACAAGGCCTCTATTGAGTCTGCCTCCTAGGAACTAAACTCATTCAGACTAGAAGGATTGAATAGCTAATGTAGTAACCTCAGGGGATTGTAAGGATCATCCCCTATATGCTCATCGACCAAAAGGAGGATTGGAGGAAGATTTACTACATCGAAAGATGTAGAAGCCATTCCTTTAGGAGGGTCTCAATAGGGTGACAAGTGACAAAAGAGTTGAATACCCATTCAACCTTATTCAATAAGAAGTCAGCTAAGAAATTACAGAAGTCTTTATTTATTTCAGCATAAACATGTTCAGGCAGTCTACTTAACTCACGTACTGTCTTAGAGAGTTCTTTAGGGACATTAACAGAAGCCTGTATTTGATATGTGAAGTAGCTATCTTTAGCATTAGAGACGGCTATTTTATAAGTTTGAAGGGCCTTTTTATAAGATATTTTGTCAGCAGGATCGTATTGCACTCGCCATTTTCTATCCCGCGTACGACACTCTTGTTTCAGACTTCTAAGAGTATCATCAAACCACGGCTCAGTCCGTGAGGACCTGTTATTCTTAGTGACCTTAAAAGGGGTCAGCCTGTTAAGACTGAAGAGGATCCCATTATGAAAGTCTGAAGTAGCCGACTACAGGTATCGGGGAATTTCCGGCTTGGATTTGACCAGCCGTTGCTTAAGAGCATCTGGAGTAATTTTGTGCCTTGGTCTAGTGCTAGTTTTAGATGTTTGGGAACTGCAGATGATACCACGCTTTCTATGGTTAGTGAAAACATGACTGCACAGTGGTCAGACCAGATCAATGGCAGGATGGAAGTCACAGAAAGGTTGGGGTTGTCTGAAATAATTCCATCTAATTTGTGGCCTGTGTTATGAGTAGGAGCCTTTATTAGTTTAGCTAGTCCTCCACTTTCCATAAAATCAAAGAGAAGGACTGTATTACCATCTAAGGAATTCTCAAGATGAAAACTAAAATCCCCTAGAGTAGTAAAATGCGGGGAATTGATTTTTGAATCAAGAAGCTGACTATTATTGTCCAGAAAACCTGCTCTGGGACTGGGGGGCCTATAGATAAGCACCCCATTAAATGCGTAATTATGGGTGAGAAAAATATTTAAAAGACCAATGCTTTACATTTAGAGAGCTCTTCTAATGGACCAGCGGAAACTGTGAACTGTTCCCTGTAGATGATAGCTAACCCTCCACTCTTTCTACCTATCCAGTCAAGTCTAGTGATGTTAAATCCCTGTGGCATATTTGTAGTGAGTCATGACCAGAGGAGGCATCCGCCCAGGTCTCAGTAATTTTTATTTAATGCGATTTTATATAGCGCGAACATTACCCGAAGGTGTCAGAGCGCTTTACAAAAGAACCAGTTGCGTTACATAGGACTTTGAATTACATGAGTTACATAAGAGAAACAAACAGAAAAAATTGCAAATGTACAAGTTGTAAAGTCACTCAAGGATGAGATATAAACAGAGAAAAATTGCAAATGTACAAGTTGTAAAGTCACTCAAGGAAGAGGTATAAACTCTAAAATCACATAGGAATGGTAGAAGGACAAAGGTCTACTACATATACTAGTGGTTAGAGTTCTATATATACAAATAGTAAATTCACTATTACATAGGAACATAAAAAACATTACACAGTTTCATGCCACAAGATAGGTGGGGTAAAGAGCTGGGTTTCGGGGGAAAGTAAAAGGGTCGGAATGAGAAGTGGAGCAGGAGGAACAGGTAAGGGTGAAAAAAGAAAGTTAAAGGGAAACCAAAAGTCAGGGTTAATGTCAGGAAAAACGGTTGGGGACCCGCAAACAAAAAGACGAAAGTAGGGTTCAGATTTTGCAATAAAAACATTTTGGACAAGGAAAGGGTTAGAGGGGGTGGGGGCACAAAGCGCAGTCCAGGGTCACGCAATGTCCAGTAAGTCCATTTATGCCAGAAAGACCGTCAAGATGGAGGATCTAGGATAAACACCACAGCGACAACACTACAAAATGGTGGTGTTGCTGTTTGGTGAGAAACCAATTGGAAAAGCCACAATGGAAAAATCAACCCCCATGTAACAGGATTGTAAGGGGAGGTGGCCACACAAACAGGGGGGAGGAAGGATGGCGAATGCCGGTCAGTCCGAGGTCCCCACGGGCAAAGACACTCGGGCACAGAGCAGCAGTGCCTCCGCTCAACATACCATGCTGGAAGGAGAAGTCCGCTCAGAAGTCCGGCTTGAGTCAAATGAGTAGGCCTCGAGAAAATCAAAGAAAGCCAAGGAATTCTGGATCAGCAAGCGAGTATTTATGAGTGTCGCTATAAATGTTTTGAAAATGGGCATAGACTTAGTGTTGGAATATCCATATGTTTCCAGGTCATTAACTGGATGTAGATTTCCAACAACTGAATGGATTGCATATGAGCCATGTTCTGCACAGTAACAATTCATGTGCTGACTGTTTAGGCACTGTAGTTTGGGATGATGAAAAACTTACCAAAGACATATTGGAAAATAAACATAAACAGCATTTGCATAGCCAATAGGTCTCACCGTTGGGACTTTTTAAGTGTTTTGCTAGAGCTCTTGGGGCGGGGGTAAACAGGGCACCATGGACCAGGGTTGGGAGGCGGGGGTAACAAGGCACCATAAACAATAGGTCGGGGGGATGTGTAAACAAGGCACCACAGACAACAGCAGGGAGTGTCGGAGGTAAACAACGCACCACAGACAACGGGAGGGAGGGCAGAGGTTAAAGAAGGCACCACGAACAACAGGAGGGAGGGCGGGGGTAAAAAAGCACCACGGACAATGGGATGTAGGGCAGGGTAGTAAACAAGGGACAATGGACAACATGAGGGAGTTGGGGTAGTAATCAAGGCACCACGGACAATGGGAGGGAGGGCAGGTGAGGTAAACAAGGCACCACGGACAAAGGAGGGAGGGTGGGGTAAACAAGGCACCACAGACAACAGGATGAGAGTGGGATAAACAAGGCACCACATACAATGGGAGGGTGGGCGGGGGGCTAAAAAAGGCACAGACAACGAGAGGGAGAACAGGGTTGTAAAAAAGGCACCACAGGCTGAATGTAAGCAAAGCATGTTGTTCCTGCAGTAAGATAAACTCAATAAAGAAAATAGTGCTTACAGACTAAATAACACTTACGGTGTAACAACCGAAGTAAAAAGGCCAGTCACCATTGGAGGTTACCAGTGAAGACTAGGCAATACTAAGGAAAGACTAACAAGTCTATTTAGGAATCAGAAGCCAGCATTTACGAAGGACTATGGCACAAGCTAGTGGCAAATCTAGGGGGAGAGTGGGAGGGGCTTTTATTCCATACTCCACTACAACAAGTCTCACAGAGCAACGCGTGCGTGCTGACTGTAGGCTCGACCTAAAAAGGCCTGTTAATTGATGAAACAACAAGGTTTAATGGGAAATTGGTGCTTGTCCTTTGCTAGTGTTGGAAAGGATCCTGAAGTGCACATTTTATTTTTTTACTTAAACTTAATGGTACCACAGGTACTGATATCATTACTGAAGTGACTGAGTATCTACACAAGCATTGCTTTCATAAGGACTTTCTTATGGACTTTTTGATTGCGTTGGTCCATGATGGTGCATCTGAAGTTGCACTATACCAACATTTTTCCACCACTGCTGCTATCCGAAAATGTTGCAGAAAATATTCTGTTCTTGACAATAGTCTTTCTCATTCTTAAAGAATGTTGGTGCTATGTTGGATGCTCTAGTAGGATTGAGTGACTTATTTTGCCAGCTTCAACACCATGAAACAAGTCTTCCAGATGCTGAATATTGCTGACAAGAGCAGTCAGGTTATTTGAATTGATGTAACATCACTGAACCATACAATGAAGAACCCATGTAAGCCTGCAGCAGCCTTTTTTTCAGGGGGTCGAGCTGCATGAAAGGATTAGATTTCCAATGATAAATGCAGTTCAATTCTACTGGAGCCTTGCTGAAAACTTAAAAATAAGATTTCCCACCACAAAATCTTTCCATGTCAGCACTAAAGTGGTGGGCACTCCTCAAGAAGATAGCAGAAAATTGTTAACGCAGCACCTACAACTGCTTTTCCCAGAAAACTGGCCACAAAATAGTTTTGACATTCTATTTAGTGACAAGGATATGAGGCAGCTGTGCAAAATCATGAGACTTAGGGCCATATCTATCAACATCCTCATTTGCGATTCCCAAATAGCGATTTTTTAGAAACTGCTATTTGAGAATTGCAAAACGGGATGTATTGAAGAAATCGCAATTTTTTTGCGAATTCTTAGTATTCCTTAATTGCGATTAGCAAATTGCGAAATCGCAATTAAGGAATACTTTCCCATTCATTTCTATGGGCCAGGAAGGCCCACAGGAATGAATGTGAAGTTATTCTCAATTTGCGATTTGCAATTTGAGAATCGCAAATTGAGAATAATTTCAAGGGTGCAAGGGTGTCATAAGGACACCCTGATGCACTCCTGAAATGAACATGTGTGCGCATATGGCCCACATACATGCCCTAAGGGCATGTATGTGCGCCACATGGCACCTTTACAAATGCCAAAAAGTGCATTTGCGAAAGAAATCGCAAATTACCACCAACTACAAGTTGGTGGTAATTTGCAATTTCTTAATGTGAAATCAAACAGCTTGGGTGCTTCATACATAGCATTTAAGGAATCGCAATTTGCGATTCCTTAAATGCTGACGCAAAATTAAGGAATCTTTAACGATGCGATTTCAATCATACATCGCATTTTCCGAATATTTTGTCGCAAACGCTGCTTTTTTGCGAATCGATGCGTTTGCGACTAAAAAATTGGATAATACGTATGCCCATAAATGTGTTGGATATTTTCACAGGATTTAGAGAGTACAATACTTCCATGCATACAGCTATTGGTGAAAGTTGTTGAAACCATTAATTGCTGTGTCCATCAGTGAATGTGGACATAGTTTTAACTGTATGAACAATCTGCTCACACCGAATAGAAATTCTCTTTCCGCGAATCCTCTGCCATCCCTTCTGTTTCTGAAATGAGTTGACCCACAGGGGGTGGTTCCAGCCTGTGACGAGTTGGGAAAGGGCAGGGTAAAGGCAGCAGGCCGGCGGGAAGTCAAAAACTCGAGTCTGCGCAGTCTGTCATTTTTGAAGACACTGCACAGACTCTGATACCACAGTGCATTTTGTAAGGGTCATGATTAGTGGTGGTATAACACACATGTATGACACTACACGGCACTGGCTGCTAGGAGTTGACTTGAGGCAGCATGGTGCTAAGGTGGTGATGCGTGTAGTGCGGTTAGCACTCTAGCAGACGCACGTACGCATCCACGCATCCGCAGGCCAGGCGTGGCCTGCGGGGTCCAATAAAAGAAGGACGCGCGCTCGGGCACGTCACTTCCGAATGAGACGAGTGTGTGGTTTACTGGCTGACGCTCCGCGCTACCACCCCTGCGCACGTGGCCATGCTGGTCGCTTAGGCCTACCCACACACCCTCACCACATTGGCGACGAGGGTGGGATACCGACCCTCGTTCCTTTTCATCGGGTGGTACCACCTGCATTAGCCCGCGGTGCCTACCGCGAGGACACCAACGTGCCATCATTCCGGTGTGCCCGCACCAGTGACCATCGGAGAAAGGAGTCGAGATTGCCTGACGAGGCACACGTGGCACCAGACGCACGCCGAGGTGTATACAGACACCACAACACCGCGGCTCGTCGACCCGCCAATATTCGGGTACCGCCGCCATGGTGGACGAGGCAGCGGCACCGATCATCAACATCCCGTTCCAGCACGCTGCTGCTGGAGTGCTGCCGCCCTTCAGTGAAGCGAGTGACCCATCTACGGCATCACCCCGGTGGAAGGTGTGGCTGGAGAGACTTGAAAACTACTTCGTCGTCACAAGAGAAACGGACGACGCGGTGAAACGATCACTGCTCCTTCATTATGCTGGGGACGAAGTCTTCCGACTCTTCAGACACCTGCCCAATTCAGCGGGGGTAACCACGTATGCTGCTGCGGTCACCGCCCTGATCAACCACTTTGACCCTCAATTGAATGTAGACTTTGAGGTCTTCAAGCTGGGGCAAGCCCGCCAACGGAAGGGCGAATCCATGGATCAATTCCACACTCGGGTCCGGGAACTGGCCAGTTCCACGGACGAAGATCAGCCCAAGGCCATCAGGCGCCAACTGATACAAGGGTGTCGGGACAAAACGCTGAGGGGCCACATCCTAAGAAAGCCTGGGATCTCACTTGAGGACATCCTCGTCCTGGCCAGAGCTCATGAACTGTCAGACGCCAGGGCCACGGCCATGGAGCAAGCATTGCATAAGATTCCTGCCAAACCGGAAACGACCAAGAGTGAGCGGGCTGACGCGGTACGGGCACGACCACGTGGCCCAGGAAGAAAGGGAGTCCGGCGAGACGCACCACAGGGCCGGTGTGGATACTGTGGACACGAGCCCCATGCGGCCAGAGACTGTCCTGCCCAAGGTCAAGTCTGCGGGAACTGCGGGATTCCAAATCATTTTGCAGCGGTTTGCCGCAGGAGGAACAAACCCCCAAACTTACAGAAGTCATGGGCAGCCACCAAAGCGGTCCGCCAACTATCCATAGCAGACTCATCCCCGGGGAGGACAGATAAATTCCTGCCAACTTCGCAGGTTGAATCGGACTCCGAGGATGAGGAGGAGGCGTATGTAGTCTCTTTCGACAGGGAACTAAAGATCAGACGACGGCCGCAACCGACATGTGTGATCCATGTAGGTGAGAGCGAAGTGAAGGCCGTTATTGACACAGGGGCCACCGTCAACGTTATGGGCCTACAAGAATTCAACAAGCTGCGCCCTCGCCCGGAAGTCTTAAACTCCAAGACCAAGATATTTGCGTATGGCGCAGACACCCCACTTCCTCTGAAAGGAAAAATAGTCATACCCATACGGGCCGACGAAGTGGAAGTAACCGCAACAATCCACATCATTGATCGAGAGGCTGACACGCTAATAAGCAGCCACACGGCGGAGGACCTGAAGCTCATTGCCTTCGCCAACCACATACGGAACCATCAGGTAGAAGAACTCCTGGAGTGCTTCCCCGAGCTGTTCAAGGGTCTCGGGTGTATCAAATGCGCACCGATAAAGCTGCACATCGACAAAACCGTCACCCCTACCGCCCTCCGCCATCGGAGGATCCCATTTCACCTGCGGCCGCTGGTGGAGAAGGAACTGGCGAAACTCGAGAAATTGGGGGTCATTGAAAAGGTAACTGGGCCCACCCCGTGGGTGTCGCCCATGGTCATCGTCGAAAAACCCAAGCAGCCGGGCGAGGTCCGGCTATGCATCGATATGAGACTGCCGAACGCGGCAATCAAGCGGGAGAGACACCTGACCCCGACGATGGATGACATCATAGTAGATGTGAACGGCTCGAAGTGGTTTTCCAAGATCGACCTCAATACGGGATACCACCAACTGCCCCTCGCTGAGGAATGCCGCTTCATAACCACGTTCAGCACCCACCTGGGCCTCCGGAGGTACAAGCGCCTCAACTTCGGAATATCCTCGGCCGCTGAGGTGTTTCAGAACACCATCAGGGAGCTGCTATCTGGACTGCCGGGAGTCATCAATGTGAGTGACGATATCCTTATCCATTCCGCCACGGCCTCCGAACACTACAAGCACCTGCGTGATGTGCTGAAGAGACTAAGTGCACATGGAGCAACACTCCACAAGGAGAAATGCCAATTCTTTCAGCCCTCGATTGAGTTCTTCGGCTATGTGTTTAACCAGGAGGGGGTCCAGATTGACCCGCAGAAATCGAAGTCCATCAAAGATGCCCCAGCACCACAATCGCCCACGGAAGTGAGGAGCTTCCTCGGAATGGCCACGTATTGCGGCCGTTTCATCCCAGGCCTGGCCACACGCAGCGAGCCTCTCCGAGCGTTGACGAAGGCAGATGCCGCCTGGGCCTGGGGCCCCAAAGAACAAGATGCCTTCCGGAGCATAAAGGAGGCACTTCTAGAGAACGCCACCCTCTCATACTTCGATCCAACCAAGCGGACCGAGGTAATCGTGGATGCCAGCCCCGTAGGGCTTGGGGCAGTTCTGACACAAGAACATGAACCAGGGAAATGGACAGCCTTAGCATTCGCGAGCAAAGCACTAACTCCCACCGAGGCAAGATATGCTCAGATAGAACGCGAAGCTTTAGCCATCAAATGGGCCTGTGGACACTTTCACCTTTACCTGCACGGACAATCGTTTATTATGGTCACAGATCATCAACCCTTGGTGCCACTCTTCAAGGGCACTGCCCCCCATCCACCGCCACGCATCGAAAGATGGGTGATCCAGCTCCAAACATATGATATGGAAGTCATCTACAGACCTGGAGCCAAAAACCCAGCCGACTATTTGTCACGGCATCCATTACCCCGAGAACCGGCAGCTACTGATGAGGAGTGTGACGGCTATGTCCATTGGGTGGCTCTCACATCCTGCCCCCAGTGTATGACTCTAGAGGAAATCAAGGAGGCAGCAGCAGAAGACCGCCCCTACATGCGGTCACTGCAGGCGGTGCAAGAAGGATCCTGGACGGACTACCTCCGACCCCCCACAAGTTGGACGGCGGCGGACAAGTCAACCCTCACAAAGTATTGGCAGATCCGCCATGAGCTCAGCGCCACGGAGGAGGGCATACTCTTAAGAGGGACGCGTCTAGTAATACCAAGGCGACTCAGACATCGGGCCACCCAACTTGCCCACGGGGGTCACCAGGGGGTCACCAAGATGAAGGCGCGCATGCGCAAGAAGGTGTGGTTCCCCGCACTAGAAAACACCGTGGATGAGTATGTCAAGAACTGCATGTCCTGTCAGTTAACCAGCGACCCGGAACGGCCAGTCCCCATCATCACGGAGGAAGCATGCACGGCTCCATGGGAAAAAGTTAGTGTGGACTTTGGAAGCTTCCCTGGTGAGGGACATACCCTGGTAGTCATAGACTCTTATTCCAAATACCCCCTGGTGGAGAAAATACCATCCACGGCCTTTGTACACGTGGGGCCAGCACTAGAAAAGATGTTCTCCCTATTCGGCCTGCCAGGTGAACTCAAAAGCGACAATGGCCCTCCCTTCCAGGGAGCGGAGTTTGCCACCTTCATGACAACGCGAGGCATCACCCATCGGCGCATCACTCCCCAGTGGCCACAAGCCAACGGGGAGGTGGAGAGATTTATGCGAACACTTAATAAAATGTTTAGGATCGCGGTGGTCGAAGAGGCCGACCCTGAACAGAGGCTGCATGAATTCCTAAGAGAATACCGCGGGACGCCCCATTGCACCACGCTGAGAAGCCCGTGGTCCTTAATGTTTCAAGGCCAATGTAGGGATTTCCTCCCCATGCTGCCGAGGTCAAGGCTGGAAGATAAGGAAACGAAGGAGGTGCAGGAGCGCGCGCAAAGACGTCGATGCATGAACAACATGCGAACGAGCTACCGCCGCAAGGCCACTCCAAGACAACTACACCGAGGGGACCGGGTTGTCATCAAGAATCGACGCCCAGGAGGAAAGTTTCGGACATTCTATGAACCAGGGCCGTGGACAGTCACCAACACGAAGGGCACTATGGTGACCGCCAACAAAGAGGGAGAAGAAGTGTCAAGGAACTCGTCCTGGTTTAAGATAATCACTCCGGCCGGCAGTGCAAGCGCCGGAGCCCAGGAGGAAACCTCCGAAACACCCGGAGCAGCAGCACCAGAAGCAGCGAGTAGCCCTTCAGCAGACGTTGGGGGCCCAGCACCAGAACTTGAAACACCAACCTGCTCCACCCCTGTCCGGAGTCAGGCCCACCATGGAGCTCGAGGCTCGGGCCGCACACCCCGCTACAGTCTGAGGCCCAACCCTCGCCCTAACCAAAGACTCAATGACTATGTCTGTCAACTAAGTCCCTGAATCCAGCGACCGGGGAGCACGCAAGTACCACCACATTATTGCGTACCTTTCATGAACAGTTTGTTGAACATTTTGAAGTTGTTGAGAGTTGGGTAGAGATGTAGTGCGGTTAGCACTCTAGCAGACGCACGTACGCATCCACGCATCCGCAGGCCAGGCGTGGCCTGCGGGGTCCAATAAAAGAAGGACGCGCGCTCGGGCACATCACTTCCAAATGAGACGAGTGTGTGGTTTACTGGCTGACGCTCCGCGCTACCACCCCTGCGCACGTGGCCATGCTGGTCGCTTAGGCCTACCCACACACCCTCACCACAATGCGCAATACAATTGTTTATGACTCAGGATGGTGTCTGGAGATTCCAGATGGTGCCCTGCAACCCACAACCCAGTGGACCACGAGGTGAGAGGTTTACATTTTACGGCTCCGTCTGCCCCTGAAAACTTTAGATTAGCAATTGTTTGTGCTTTAGTTTTTCCTCTTTAAACATTTCACTGTAGTTTTTATAATGCAACTGTTAGAACTCACCTCGTAGGCAGTGCTAATGGTCTGTGTACACAACTGGCAATCATGCACCCTTTTGAAAGTGCTTTGATTGACCGTAATGACTTATGTAATACTGGCCTTCACGCACATATTTTAAAGTACTTTCATATGCACGCATGTTGATTTTTGTATAGCCGGTTTTCGGAATGCACATATTTGAAAGGGCTTTCATACGTTCGTGATAATGTTTTTGTTTTCTGAAGGTGAAAATGTGCCTAAGATCACACAGTTTAAGTAAGTAAGCTCTGATTTATTCACGTTTTTTTGGTTTCACCTTACAAATCAGCCAGTAATTGAGTGTCTATTAGGCTTTCTTTATGTTAAGCCTTTTGGGGGCATACTAGCAAGGGCCATATCACCACTTTAGCTGCTTTTTTTGCCGCTAAAGCGACGATATTTCTATCGCCCTATTAGCAAGCTGTCGCTAACAGCAGTTAGCGACAGCTTTTAGGCGATAGCTACAGGTTTGGGGCACGCTTTGCATGTCAGCGATATTTATCGCTAATGACATGCAAAGTGGGCGTACCCAAACTGTTAGGCAGGTGAAGCGATAAAAAATTTGGGCTAAGCACGATTATCGCTATAATCTAGTGCCTGCTAAAGCATTGATTTACCTGTATAGTCAATGGGGGGTGGATTATCAGATTAAGCCCCCATTGGCGTTAATGCGTGAATATCGCTGGATTCCCAGCGATATTCGCGCATTTCCCCACTATCGCCGGATATTTTAGCACAATGGAGAAAAACGTTGCTAATAGCAGGTTTTCTCCGCTAAAATATCCAGCGATAGGCAGTGATAACAAAAAATGTGCTAAGTGCATTTAGCGATAAATATCGCTACTCCTTGCTAATATGGCCCTTGGTTTTTACCTATTTGTGCATTTCTATGTAGTTTTTATAAAGAGACTGCAGAACTCGACCTGAAGTCAGCCCTAATAGTTTTTGTACAACTGGCATCCTGAACAAGCATACTTAATTTAGTGTGCGTTTAAACCTGAAAATTATGAAAAGTGCTTTGGCGAGATAAAATGTTTGCCTAAGATCACACAATTTAGGTTGCGCAAGCCCTGATTTATCCCTGTTTTCTAGTTTTACTTTGTGTAAATCAGCCACTAATGAGCAGATTCTATGTTACAGGTAGTCCCCTTGCTTATGGTGAATGCATTTTAGCTGTGAATGCCATGGGGCCTAATGCCACCCAAAAACATTAAACCATGGATGTGTGTGGGCACTAGAATACAGTCATAACTGTGGTGCATTAGAAAATGCATCATTTTATCAGCTTTTTTAAATAAGACTTGCACAGAAAATGGTGACGTGCCTCCCAGAAAATGCCATGCCGCGCCCCACGACAGGCTTCCCTACATGCTTCAATCCCCAAAGGACGAGTCCAGCCCCACCACTCTCAAACTTCACCCTCCACCATTGAGCACCTGATTATCTCAGGTTATGTCACTTTGCTTGGAAGGTTATTAGAACCTCCTTGGATGTAAATAGCTGCTGGCACCAGCCTTTTGAAAAAGCATCATTGAAGATGACTATTGCATCTAGAGATGTAAGACAGCAAATTAAGTGGAATCAATTCAAAACATCAGTGCTACATGTTTGCAGCCATATGTAATGTGGCATAATGAACTCGTTGAACGCGTCGCAGGGACAAATTGTAATTCAGGCCAATGTTGAATTCCACACTACCTTTATACCATTTACAATATAGTTCACCCTTGTGCAGTCAATATGGCAGTACACTTAAGCATAGAACTGACTGGCCTGTGATGGTGAAGGTTAAATAAACATATTTCTGAAAAATAAATTGCTTCTTGAACAGTAAGTGCTCAAACAAATATGTTGACTTTTCCTTAGGGGTGGGAGGAACTTGTGGGGTTTCACTCAGCGGAATTCTGCAGAGTCACATAAAAACTTTGTGAGATCCTGTTTAGTGCCATGAACAGGTGGAATTCAGCACGTCACACTGCTAGCGCCGATTTGTAGCACCAGGAGCTTGTTCCGTGCTGTAAAATCAGTGCGAATTGCATCACATGGCGTGCCAGAGGGCGCTGCTTCTTGCTGCCACTTGAGTAGATTTTCTACTCGAGCAGTAACTTTCTTAATGCCGTCACAAACTGCTGCGACTGCCCGCGTTGAAAAATCTTGCCGGGAGGCATTCTACCGCACAATCAGCCTGATTCATCAAAGGGCCGTTTTGCGAGTCTATAATAGCGATTCATAAGGAATCGCTATTACTGACTTGCAAAACGGTATTCATGTAGGAATCGCAAATTAAAATGAGATTCCTACATATTCCTTATTTGCGATTAGCTAATTGCTAATCGCAAATAAGGAATAACTCCCCATTATTTCCTACGGGCCAAAAGGCCCACAGGAATGAATGGGGAGTATTCCTTATTTGCGATTAGCAATTAGCTAATTGCAAATAAGATGGCGATTTAAAGGGTGCCAGGGGTGTCCAAAGGACACCCTGTAGCACCCCTTAAATGCAAATTTAAACAGGTGTTGAGCACACACATGTCCAAAGGACATGTGTGTGTGCAACATGCAACTTAGAAAAATGCTTTTAAAAGCATTTTTCTAGGTTTTTGCTATTTACCGAGAGGTCTGACCTCGCGGTAAATAGCGTCCCGAAATTGCGAATTCGCAATTGAAAAATGGATGATGAATTGCATTTAAGGAATCTCTAATAGATATTCCTTAAATGTAATTCCTCGCAAAATAGCGAAATCACTATTACCGATTTTTGCATTTGGGATGATGAATCCCAAATGCAAAAATAGCGCTCGCAAAGGGCCAGATTCTCAGAATCTGGCCCTTTGCGAGCCCATTTCGGCTTGATGAATCAGGCTGTTAAGTCGCAAATTCTCATTGGTGAGACACGCACAAACCAGAATTTCTCAACGCAATGGTTGACGGAGTTGTGCTAGAAGTCAACGTTCCAAGCAAAAAAGCAAAGTAGGCGAACTGCGCCGGCGGAGCGGAATGTTTTCCCGCCTCTACTTATCTTTAAGGGTAATATTGGTTCTTTGCAATTTTCACAACTATTACAGTAAATATGGCCTGCTAAATATTCTTACACAAAAACCACTGCTACCTACTTCCGATGATGAGCAGGTGAGCTGACCTCTGAAAGTACTTTACTGCACAGGTGTGAGGCTGGAGAGCCCTGGTTTCTCTTTTATACACCTATTTAATCCCAGGGTAATTTAGATCCAGACAAAATAGTCTGTTGCATTATTTAAAAGGAAAATTGATAGTCCTCTTCTATTAGCCTCGGGTCTCAATTTCTCTTCCGTCACTAACCAAGGTTTAATTCGTAAAATAATACGTGGAAATGAGAGAACAAAAATTACTTCCAAGTTGTTAATTTATTTGACATCTGTTCCAGGAAGGATTGCTTCACTTCAGGATAAACCAGCGCTTGACCTATGAAAGGCACATCTTTCCTGTAATTTTGGGCCACTGTTTATAGGGAAAAAGGACAAAAGTAGTCAAGCCCAGTAAGTGTGTTTGTAATTGTTTCGAGTCAAATTTACAAATTCCTAAAATCTGCGCTCAGAGAAATAAGGAGATTGCGAAGTGAATTGTGAAATATATTTGTAATGAGAAGAGGGCGTAGAATTACATGCATTACATCTGTAGTTAAATAATTTTGGTCTGTTTATCAGGCAATTTTAGAATTTGGACTGACTGATCCGAAAAAAACATTAGTTTCCTTCGGCTCTAATGTACTTTTTGCAATCATTAGTCGGAGCGAATGTCATTTTACACCGGTCAGTCAGTGCAAATGTTAGTACATCATTTTCTTATAGTGTAAAACTGCCCACTCGTCGGTGCCCCATATGAAACGAGGCCCCGGAAGTGCTCCTGCCACCCTCAGGAAGTAAAATCGGATAACTGCACTGCAGAGAGAGCAACCGTGTGAAACCCAAGTCAAAAAATGAAATGAAAGTCGAAATTGCCTCACGTACCCTCGGGCAAAAGGGGTAGGATAATATCCTAGCATGCATCCAAAAGAGTGTGCATTAAAAGAACGTCAAAAGATACATAGACAACAGCAAATCAGAATGCTGCGTTTAACTTTTGCAGCATGTTGACCCATATGTTCGGAATTGACGTATGCTCACATTTGTTGTTCACTTATATTTCAAAAGAGCTGAATGAGAATGCAACAAAGAAGAAATGCCACTAGAAGGGGGAAGCACTACCCATCTACCACATTTCTTTCAGCAGTTTGTTTTAGTTTTTCATAGTTATAGTTACCTTTTGAAATTGCAGAGTTAAATTAAAAAAACTAAGGGGCATATTACCAAGGAATAGCGATATTTATCGCAAAATGCGATTAGCGCATTTTTTTATCGTTGCCTATCGCTGGATATGTTAGCGGAGAAAACATGCTATTAGCAACGTTTTTCTCCATTATGCTAAAATATCCGGCGATAGCAGCGAAATGCGTGAATATCGCTTAGAAGTTATATACTGCCCTAAGTGCAGACATAAAGATATTACTCTTAAAGCCCTTTGTGAATTTCCACAGTCGTAAACGTAGAAGTTTGGTCTAAGTTTAGACCAAACGTCTGAGTTTACCTTTGTGGATCGGGTCAAGGTTTTGAAACTTTTACACAACTCCTGAGGACATGTATATCATTAAAATGTCATAATAGTACCAATCATTGTTTCGATTACCATGCCCAGGCCCAGCTCTCCACCGACCACTGCTAGCCTCCGGCCAACTCCAGGATCCACATTCTTCCAGGCCCCCTCTCCTCTTCTGCATTCTTCTTTCTCTTCTCGCTCCTGCACCTCTCATCTGGATCTTCCATTTATCTGCATTTCACTCTATCACCCTCTGCTTTACTTTTCTACTCCCTTTTTCCCCTCTCGAGTCTCCTTTTGCTTTTTCCTGCCCTTTTTTGCTGCTGCTCCCGCCTGTTTTTCACCCATTTATCTCTCTCCACTTTCAGTCTGTTTACTATTGCTTCATTCTCACTTTATTCCTTCATTCTTTTTACTCTTTTTTCTGCTCTCTTTTGACCCTTTTAAACTTCTTTGGCTTCTGCTCCTCTTGCCCTTTTCCCACTTCCCTCTCCCACCTCCTCCACTTGCCCCTCCTCTCATGCCTCCTCCCGTCTCCCCCTTTCCTTAGCTGCTACTGCTTTCCCTTCCTACCTTTTCGTCAGCCCGCCCACTACCTCGTACCTACCCTCACAGGACATACTTAATAGTGGCTGCAGCGCGTACCAAAGGCAAGCCCATCTCCACCTGTCTGCTCCTAGACCATGCCCAGCACCAGGAACCCTGGTCCAACCGCCATCCACAGCTACACTTCAGCCGGCCACCGCATCCTTGACCCTGGATGCCACCTCGAACACTGACACCGTGTCACTCCGCACTCCACGGTAAGACCATTCACCTGCACCCACGGTCACTTAACCTGCCACAATATGTATGCCCCCCCCAAGCAACATCTAGATCACACAATGCGCTGCACCAGCTACACACCAC
Source organism: Lissotriton vulgaris (assembly GCF_964263255.1). Taxonomy (NCBI): domain Eukaryota; kingdom Metazoa; phylum Chordata; class Amphibia; order Caudata; family Salamandridae; genus Lissotriton; species Lissotriton vulgaris. The sequence goes on from NC_141697.1 coordinate 1,179,695,340, forward strand.
CAACTTGCATGCACCCTCCTCAACACTTGCTCGTCAGCAAACATACCACTGAGGTTTGGGACCTTATCAACACTCTCACTCTCAACATCATTTTCTTCACCAAGACCTGGCTCAACTCTGCGCCAGCTGCCGACATCGCTACCGCCATACCAGTAGGATACAGAATAACCCACTGTGACCCCATCAGCAAGCCAGGCAGAGGAATCACCATGCTCCACAGGGACTCCAACAAATGCACCACCACCACAGACGACACCATCCCAGCAATGAAACACATCAACTTAATTATCCAAATGGATGAGAAATCCACCACTAGGGAAACCCTCGCCTACTGTCCACTGCTCGACCCAAGTTCTGCAATCTCATCTTCGATTTCATCTTCCCCCCTCTCGCTATAGACTCCAAGGACTACATGTTCCTGGGTGGCCTCAACTTCCACCTCGATGACTAAACCAACCCTAACTCCGCCAACCTCATTGACAGCCTGACATCGGCCTTACCCAACTTTTACACAACCCTATGCACATCGCAGGACACACACTCAACAAAACCACGCTCCAGAACAGAGTTGCATTTGAATTTTTACATACTGGGGATCTGTTGTGTCTCCAAGAAACCTGGCTGCTTGCTCCATTGGTCATTCCAGGTTCAATAAATTCCAACAGCCAGCAGAAAAGGTCAACGTTTTTAGAAGGCCATCAGGGGGCTTATCCATATATGTAAGAATAGGCAGCAATAGAAGGTCATTAAAATCCTCAATAAGCACAGATGTGGTCCAAGCTATCAACCTGCAGGTACTGAAATTGTACGGCCGTCCAATAACTATATTACTCTTGAACGTCTATTTCAATTGTAAAGACACACCGAGATATGACAAGATGAGGGTTCTGGTTGAAACACTCAAAGAGCTGTTCAGTAATCACCCAAATTGCGGGATTATAAAGGCCGGGGACTTTAAAACTCACAATCTGGGGACAGTGATAGATGCTCCACCCCCAGGGATCATGCTGGAATTTTACTGAATACATTCTTAAGTATCTACGGATTAAGGTCAACACAAGAGACACAATGCCCCAACCTTGGCATGATGAAAGACTCACAGGGAAAAAGCAAATCTACGATCGATCACATTTCTATGAGCAATCGCTTGCATGAGCAATTGGTAGAATTCAAAGAACCAGCGCTGCAGACCAGCAATCATCTCCTACTGGCTACAGTCATCTCCCTGCAAATGGTCAGTATTTTTCTGCACATCACCCCTCTGGGTTTGTCAAATGGGGAAGAAATACACACACTCTTGAGAAGACTAAAGTGGAATAAAACAGACACATCCGGTATGTCAGCCTGGAAAAACAACTGGTCTACACTTACCCAAAATTTCACTGCGGGAAATATACCTGAGAATTGGACAAAATTGGTTCCGGAGTTGTATCGTTTCCTGTTAGGCAAGCGGGTCTTGAGGCAAGCTAATCACAACCACAAGCGAGTGAGAGATAACCGAACGCTCCAAAATCTGGACCATAAAAGGCAACAGGAAAACTCCCAATAGCTGCACATTTTCAGTCTGTTAACCCCAAGCAGACAGGAGGAATTCTGGCTATATATATATAAATAGGCTGTCCAGGCACGCGACGACCGGCGCAATGGGGTCGCAGAACGTCTGACGATATCCTTCCACACCGCCAATGCCCATTTGCAAGCATAAGCACGTTTAACGCCAATCATACAATCATTGAAGAAACAGCTGAAACTACTGATTTGGGCAAAGGTATGGCATTAATACTGAAGAACATCAGAAGGGACTCCGGGTCCCAATGGTCTACCGGGACACCTTTACAAAGAAGACTGCTAATTCTGGGGAACGATATTCACTCTGCTGTACCAGTTCTGTATGGCTCACTCAATGATCCCCTAAGCCTGGAAAGGTTCCCTGCTACAACCAATTCACAAAAAAGGTGATACTGGAGAACCAACCAACTATAGGTCGATAGCTCTCCTGGATATCGGGGAAAAGGGATATGCAAGCCTCCTCCTGCAAGATCTGCAAAACTGGGCCAATGACAATAACATTCTACCAGTCTATTTAGGGCAGGAACGTCAACATCTTAGCCCTCGCATATCTGGTAGAACAGTTTATTTAGGAAAAACGGCACCCGCTTTTCGCTTGTTTCGTAGACTACTCTGCGGCATTCGAGTGTGTTAACAGGAATCTGCTTTGGCAGAAACTACTAAAGTGGAGGGTCCCGACTATGCTGCTGAAAGCCATAATTTACCTCCACACCATTACTTGAGTACAGGTGAAATTATCCTCAAGCACAGCAACAACAAAAAATCTATAGGGATCGAGGGCTGAAACAAGGGTGTGTATTGGTGCCCTTGCTTTTTAATGTATACACTGCAGACCTTGGCAAAACAATATCAAAAGCCATCTTGCTAGATCCCTAAATTGGGTCAACTAGACTGTTTTTTATCGCAGTATGCAAATGACATAGTCCTAATGGATCATACTGAGACTGGCATGCAAAGAGCACTGGATGCATTAAACATCTACAACAATGAATACGACTTATTAGCAAACATAGGCAAAACTAAGGTAGTGATTTTTGGGAAGCACCCTAATAAACTCAAACAACAATGGAGAATGGGCAATCTGAAAATAGCAACAACAACTAAATATAATTATCTGGGGGGTTGGATCATGAATAATGGTAAGCCCACAGTACACACCGCATCCCTAGAATCAAAAGCTAAGGCGGTGACGTATGCCCTATGTAAACTAACCTCCAAACTATGCAGCCGATAAGTGAACCCATTCGAAAGGTCATAAGAGCCAAGTTACTTCCTTCAATCAAATATGGCCAACTAGCATTTCCTGCAGTATTAATTAACACCATGGAGCTCGCCAACTGCCGAGCACTTAAACAGATCTTTCAGATACCCGCCTATGCTCAGAATGCCTTTGTACGGATGGAATTCACCTGAATAAACAATCTTACGAACATTGGGCATCGATCGTCCGATGCTATCGAGGGGTCTGCGCAGCACCACCAAACACGATGAAAGTAATTCTAAAGGAAATTTTCACTAAAAGGTAAAAATTCCTGGACCAAAGGCCTTCTTACTGCCTGTACTAAACTGCATCTTGACCTGTCCAACTGGCAGGTTTTTATCTACCAACCAGGAATTTTAAAATCCGTTTTAAAGAAACAAGTTAGACTATTATCTAAGGAAGACGACATGGAGGTAATAGAGTCCTCCAGTAGCAATATCGGGCTTTTAGTTAATTCCTTATGGGATAAACTGAGCCAGCCATACCTCGACTAGCCTTGAATAAAACAACCTTAACGCAAATTCTGTCAGTCAGACTTTTGGTACTGCCAATAAAAGACATAAATTCTCACTTGAAAACATTAGAGGCGGTTACCAACTGCAGACTGTGTCACCAGCACGAGGAATCTATGGCTCATTTGGTTTGCATCTGCCATCGACTGAATCATGCACATTGCACTTTATTGAAACCTCTGTTTTAAAAATACGGGACTCGTACCTGCACAGATGCAATGAAACTTCTTTTTTTAATCTGGATATCCAAATGGAACTGGCCAGACTAGTGAAATTTGCACACTATTTGAAATAACTTATAAGTAAAGACTCAGCCAAGAATTAGAGCACTAAAACAGTTTTAAACTAGCAAACATACATTTATTTTATTTGCTTCTTAATGTCCCGTACTGTAGACTTGTTAAAAGAAAATGACATAATTAAGTTTTATCCTCGATCGACAAAGGTGCGTTGATGGAGATATCCTGCCCAGTCCTTTTGTAACACTTTTAATTAATTGAAACAATAAATACATTCATTCATTCATTTATACTTTACTGAAGTTACCTAAAATCATCGCTGTAGCAGCCTCGTCTCATTGGCCTGCATTTTCCTTGATGAGGTGAAAGTAGCCTGACCTGAACCTCCAGGAGAGATTTTCTCCATTTCAAATTTTGTTGAGAAGAGCTTTCTGGGACAAAAATATGCCACACTTCAAAGGAAGTTGTCATCACAGAGGGTGGCACACTACACACCATTTGTCATGGGTGCCCCCCTTTTGCCAGCCCAGAAACTGGAATACATATGAGAGAGCTGCCAGCAAATCAGATCCTTGCCTGGAAACAACAAGAGAAGGACTGCTCTGCTGAACCCCTGGTCTGCACCAAGAGAGGACTGCACCCTGAAGGATGGTGCCTGCTGCACACTTCAGGTTTCACAAAAGAGTAGTTTGCCTTGCTTCAAAGGATTAAGGAGTGTACTCCCTGAAAGCAACAGGTACAAATAAGCTTCAAGAAGTCACCTGTATCAACTACACAAAGACAAGCCCAGCTATCTAGTTTCAATTGGATTTGAAAGAATTTGCCCAGGTGCACTGTGGGAATGCGAGTCCCAAACTACAAGAGGCAACTCAGAGCTTCTGGACCCTTGGCTGGTGTTGTGGACCTTCAATCACTTAAAGAAGACCTTCTGGAAGAAGTTCCAGAAGTTTCGAAACATTTAGTCAACTTTTGCCAAAAAGATCCATAGGTTGACCAACCCCAACAATGAGAGTCAAGCCGGCGACGTTGAGCCATGATTTGACCTGAAATCCAGGTTTGCCCCGCGGAAAGCTACGCAGCTTTTCACCATCAATGACAAGAACTAAGATCCGCAGGAATCACTAAGGTATTGCGCTGAAGCTGACTACCGTTGTTGAACTGCAACCCGGCTTGCTGAGGAGACTTGCTCGATAACCAAAAAAGTGACTAAGTGAGAAGGTTATATTTTGATCGGCCCTAACCACCTAACGTATCTGACCCACACTCCATTGCAGTTGGCATGAAACTTCGACTTGGACCTGGTCAAGCATGACCAGATGTCCCCAGTTGGTGTTTTATGCTTTTAAGCACTAGAAAGCACATTTTTACATTTAATCTTTAGAAATTCATATCTCTGGTTACCTACATTGGGGTTTTGTTGTTTTGGTGTAATTTTAAAGAGAAAAATATTCCCTATTCCTATAAATTGGAGTTGGATTTTTATTGCATGTTGTGTCTTACTTATTTGCTGTTTTGAGTGATATTAAATTCTTTACACACTTGCCTCCTATGTTAAGCTGACTGCTCATGAGCCAAACTAAAAAGGGTTGAGCAACGATTCACTTTATAAGAGTACACTGGACCTTATTTGTGATTGTGGTTTTATTACTAGCTGTAGGTACCTACCTGTACGTACTAATAAACCACCTTCCTGCAACAACTGATTTCAGTGTCCAGAAACTACGGGGAGCATTCAAGAGATTAGCAGTGACAGAACCAACCAGCTTTAATGAACGCGAGCTGGCCTGGCTGCACACTCCAGATGGCACCGTAATCAAACTGCACAGTAGGGGTCGAGCCACCTTGTATTCGGCTGCCTTTGGATTCCTTCCTGCTCTCTAAGCCCAGACACAGGAGCAACCATCAAGAAAATAACAACACTGCTCGTGCATCCAAACCACCATAGGTTCACAAGAGAAAACATTCTAATATCACAGCTTCATTTCCTTGATGGAGCCATACCCAAGATGGCGCCGTTGCACATGAACAAACACACAACTACATGAGAGCTCAATGTAAAACCTTACCTCTTCAAGTTATGATGCCAACAGTAATTCTAGCAGTTCATAACAGTGAGTGCTTTTATCTGTGTTTTTGGAAGGGGTGTATTGGAGTCACAGCTAATGATCCCAAGCTCTGAGAGGGGAGAGGGGCAGCAAATCGTACACTACATCATCCATACATGCTCCAAATACAGAGACACCACTTCAAAAGGTGAAGTATCCTGGTTTTAATGCTTTTATGTGTTATTGTTTATCCTCTTTTATTTAACTATATTTACTTTACCAGTAGTTATTCCTCCCAGGGCAGCCTGGTGAGGAATAACAGAGGTTGCTGGACCCTGGTTTTCTCCTGTTTATTTTTCCCTTCCCATTCTTTTTTGAGCTCTGAAAGTATGGGTCATCTTGGCCACGCCCACCAAGCACTGAGGGGAGATAATATGTAACGAAGCACATCCACCCAGCAGAGTCGTGCAGGAGGCGCACCAAAGGCAAGCCCGTCTGTCCCCAACCGCACTCAGCACCAGCCCCCCTGATTGTTGCACCTCTCAGCCCCTAAAAACTATAGTCTACCCCAGAGAAAAGCTTTTAGCCATGAACACCAAAGGCAAGCCAAATGACTGTTTATGTCTTGAACCCCATATTTCCAACCAGGATAAATTATTTACCTGCACAATCTGTGGGGGTTCTTTAACCTGGCTAAATATAAGATGCACTAAACACACTAACACTACGACCATGGGTTGCACACCCTCCTCGACTAACTTGGTGAGTTGTACACTTATAAATGCTGGATCCCTAATAAGATATCACTTCAAATTCAGGGAATTTATGGAAAGTCACCAACCCGATAGGGCCTGGCTTACTCAAACGTGGGCCGATCATTCATCAGCCCCCAGTGCTGGCATCAGCAACCCCCCCCCACCAAATTTGTCCTACATCATATAGACAGACCACTAAAGTGGGGTGGGGACCTTGCCCTGAAATTTAGAGATAAATGGTGTGCAGCCATCAAACCATTACCTACATTGGTATGTGAAGCGCATGAGTTCACAGTCCAACTTTCTAGTAATCAATCTTTTCGAGTCATTCTAGTCTATAGACCTCCAGGAAAATTTGTATTCAAAATATAGGCAGACTCCTTGAAAATGGTCTGATCAGCAGTGATTTTACTCTGCTGGGGGTTTTAATTTTCACTTGGAAAATTCTGATGGCAGCGATACAGGAGCTCTAATTTAAACTCTTGAAGGGTTAGGACTTTCACAACTAGGTTTTCTTCCAACAACCCATTAGTGGTTATGAAGTACTCCTGGTACTTCTACTCTGCTGTCCTGTTTAATTTAAAGCTTAAGCAAAAACCTAGCCCTGGAAAGAAAATTCACCAAAAGATCCAAACCTGTGCCTGGAATAAAGTGCAAGGCGAGACCCGCAACAAAGTCCTATTAGACACTATGCCTCCTCCTTCTAATAATTCAGAAGACTATTCACCAAATTACACCAAATGGCTACAATCTGCAATATACATTACCACACCTCTGAATATTTGAAACACTAGGAGGGACAAATCTTTCGCCCCCTGGTTCACAGAAAACCTTAATCTACAGAAACAGGCAGAGACTTTGGAGGAAGGAATATGTTCTGCAACTCCCCAAAAGAGCTTGTTCGGTTGGCTTCTAACTTGATCTCACCATCTAGGAATAATATCTCAAATAATAGCCACATGTTTTGTGATATCTTGGCCAATTTCTTCCTATATAAATTGGTTCAGATATAGAATAAATTTAATCAATACCCTTCCTTAGGTATAGAACTCCAATCACAGTCTCCTTTGCCAGAAGACGTCTATAAACTAACTAATTTCTCGTCATTATCCATTTCAGAGGTGACTGCCTTAATCAGATCTACTAAATCGGGATATCCTATGGATCCTTATTAAGCATGGGCGGAAAATCCATTCCGCTCGCGGATTTTGCGGATTTTCGGAAAAATTCGCAATCCGCGAGATTCGCGAATTTCCCGCAAAATCCGCAAATCCGCGAGCAGCGGATTTTATGGCTTGCTCGCACTGTTCGCGTGAGTTCGTGGCTTCCCAGTTCAACTTCGCGCCCCGCGAATAAGCGCTAAATTGCAGAAATACGATCTTAGCAAAACTGAAACTACTTACCAGGTTCAAAAGTTCAAGCTCATCATTAGTAGCCATTTCCTGTAGTGCTTCCTGAGGGGCCCCTCCAGAGTTCAGTTGCCTACTTGCAACTATTATGTGACCCTGCTCTGACCCTCAGAATAGTTACACATATGCCACAAAGGTCCTGAATTACAGCTAAGGGAGACAAGCAGGAGCCAGGCTGGAAGTTCAAATCCAGTGACACATTAATCAGCCCCTAATTCATTATTGTCAGTTGGGGCAGGGCAGGTGTTGTAACTAATTTTGCAACAATGAAAGCACTTAGCAAGTGCAAAAGATCACTAATCAGGAAGCACTAAGGAAGCAGGTGCCAGCTAAAAATATTCTGTGACACATTTATCAGCCCCAAATTAATTCAGGTCACTTGAGGCAGGGAAGGTGTGCTTTGCTTTGCCACAATAATGTACACTGGACAACCAGAGGGTGCTGTGATGAAACAGAGGGTGGCATGGGTGAGCCAGAGGGTGGCATGGGTGAACCAGAGAGTGGCAGTGGTGACAGAGGGTGGCAGTGATGAAGAAGAGTGTCCCAAACAGGCTGGACACGTAGAAACAACAAGTTCGCAAAACTTGCGACCCGACAGGTAAGTTCGCGTTTGCGAAATTGTACAAAAACCCTTGCGAACTGGCAGAAACCCGCGCGAACACAAAAAAAAAAAATCCGCAAATTCGCGAGAATTCGCAGATTTTGCGGATTGCGAGTTCGAAAATCCGCAAAATTCGCGAACGCGAGATTTGCAAAATTCGCCCATGCTTAATCCTTATCCTCTGACAATCACTATTCATGTCTCAGAAATGGTAACTGCTTGCTTAACAAACATTTTCAATACAGCGTTGAAACATTGCATTTTCCCAAATGCATGGAAAGAAGCTTCCATATTACCCTTGCTGAAAAAGTCCAATTTAAATCCCAATTATCCTAATAATTATCGGCCTATCTCCCACTTACCCTTCGCAGCTAAAATAATAGAAAAGACCATTAATACTCAGATAACCCAATATCTGTCTGAACATCAATTGCTTGATGCCAGGCAATTTGGCTTTAGAAGTGATCAAAGCACAGTTTGCTCTCATCAAAACCACAGAAGAAATCAGGTCCATAATTGACGATGGCAACAATGCGGTGCTAATACTCCTCGATCTATTAGCAGCTTTTGACTCTGTCAACCACAAGATTCTGTTTTAGTGTCTCAGAGGTGTCGGGATCAAAGGGTTCATGCTTGAACTCTTAAAATCCTTCTTGTGTGAAAGATCTCAAGTAGTAGCTATGGGCCCATTTGTGTCCAAGCTTTTTTCACTACCATGGGGGGGTTCCCCAAGCTCAGAGCACTTATCCCCACGCTGTTTAACATTTATGTAAACATTTGGCTTCTCTCATCAGATGATTTGGGTTAAATCTTACTTCTCACGGAAACAACACCAAAATTGAGGTAGCTTTCTCTGCTTTAAACAACCAGGCAGGTTCAATGTTTTGTGACTATATGACTCCAACACTAAACCGGATGGCCTCGGACCTGTCTAAGACAGGGAAAACTGAGGTCATCGTGTTTGGTAACGCCCCGTCCTTATGGACACTGTTTTCTTGGCCTACTGAATTGGGTTGCCTTTCTATACCTCTGTCCTAGGCCAAAACTCTGGGAGTGATCGTGGCTATCCAGCTGACCTTTGGACTGCAGTTTAATGCGTTCACATCCTCGACTTTATTTGTCCTAAGAATGCTTAGAAAAATTCTTCATTTCATTCCACTCATTTCACAAAAAACGATGATCACTGGTCTTATACTCTCCAAAATCGATTATTGTAATGCTTTATATTTAAACACACAGCAGCAATATCTTAATAAGCTGCGGGTCCTGTAAAATGCAGCAGTCAAACACCAATCTGCAGCACAAGCCATTAAACATCTCCACTGGCTGCCTGTCAGGCAACGAATTCAATTCAAAGCCCTTTGTCTTGCTCACAAAGCTCTACACGCAATGGGCCCAGAATCCCTAAGGCATTCATTTCAATGGTATGTTCCTGAAAAAGGCTTGAGATCCTCAGGTACCCACAAAGTAATTGTCAAAAGATTTAAATGAACAAACTGGGGAGGCAGAGACTTTGTAAACTCTACTGCGAAGAAATGTAATACGCTCCCTTTATCCATCAGGTCCATTTCCAAGCCTGTCCCTGTTCTGGAAGAACCTAAAAACATGGCTGTTCCCTGAGTAATTCTGCTGGTCTTGTGGTCTTTCTTCTCGTTTGCGATAGTGCCTTGACACATTCGGTCATTTGTTCGTGCTTTACAAATTTAAATGACATAACATAATCACGTACTCTGTACAAATGATTGTTTTATTGGCTATAGGTGTGAGCAGGTGGGTCATTTCGCTGCTTCCATCTAGGGCCTCATTACGATGTTGGTCAGAAAGCATTCCAACCAAATCGGTCTCAGAATGGTTTCTGACTGAATCGGATTCGGGTAGTCCGACCAACTGATTACGATGCTTCCGAACACCGTTCGGTCGGACTCCCATTGATTTCAATGGGAGCCTGTGTTCTGACTGAATACACAGGTTCCCATTGAAGAAAGGGGTGTGTGGGGCAAATCATGCACCCTGTGGCGGGCACCCCATGGTGCCTGCCACACTGTGAATGGGTGTAAAGAGGGGTCCCAAGGATACTCCTATGGGCCCCAATCAGAAGGCTCTAGGTGAAAGGAGGCCTGCTATGGGCCACCTAAGTCGGATTTCGAAAGCCGATCTGGGTCGGAACAACTGATTCGAAAAGGCTGTCTGAATCTGACATCGTAATACGTTGGTCAGAATCGCACTCCGTAGAACAGTACGAGTTAGCTCCAAAAGACTCAGTTAGTCCGAAAGCCATTCGGAACCAAGTCGGAAAGTCCGAGCACTTGCCGACTATCATAATCGGTCAGAAAGACAGGTTCCGATTCAGATTCGGACGATCCGAATGCCATTCGGAGCATTTCTAACTGACATCGTAATTGATCCCTTAAGTCTTGGACCTCCCAGTGAGTCCACGATTTCCACTGCATTCCCAACATAGCAGCCTGCACACTTATCGGCCATCTTTGTGCACCATCTGGTGAGAGGGAGGTGACTTGTTAAACAACATGAGATGTTGATACCACCAGCCTTTGTGCTTGAACCCGTTGTTTCCGAAAGTAGTGTCATAATCGAAGGATGGAGGAGAAGAGCAGAGAGAGCGCACCAGGGACTCCTCTGAGATGTTCTATCACCTTCTCTTCATCTCAGGGGGAAGAGGTCCTCTTCTGGTGGCATGCTCCATAAAATGTAAAATGAACAAGAAATTGTTTGCACCAGAAAAGAAGCTCAAGGGAGCTAGCCTGCAAACTAAAGATATTAGAAAAATCAGGTCCAGAGTATGTCCCACCTTGAGTGTAGGAGACTGGACAAGTTGAACAAGATTCAGGCCAGCCCAGGTCTGAATAAGCTGGATGGCCTGGGTAAAATCCTCATATTGCAAATACAATCTAGCAATAATGTCAAACAATTGGCCATTAGGCAAATTGGGCAAATGTGCTTTAAATAAACTCCCTTCTCAGCCTTCACACATGGAATGTCAAACAATAATGTGCTGTGTGAAAAGACTGCACAACTATGCTGGACATTGAGTCATGTTGTTCTTAACTCAGCAACTGGTGAGAGAGGCAGTGGGTACAGAGATTAGGAGCTGTGGAGAGAAGAGAGAAAGTAAAATAGAACTCCAAGGAGCAAAATGAGAGGATGAAAAACGTGGAGAAAAGGTGATTGATAATTTTCAGTGGAATTTATAACTGAACATGTTTTGCCAATACAGTTAGCCCAATGTAACTATAATGCACAAATTTGCACCTATTTTCTAAAAAGATCATAGTGTCTTATCCAAAAATTGCATTACATTGTGGTCTTTGAAGTTCTATCAAGGTAGAACCATTGATTTTTACAAATTGATTACTATGGCACTCACTAATTATTGGGTACTACATGCTCTTGGTGAGATGAGTGGATGCCTTCCCCTATATAGCACATCAGCCATATCTACATTTGCTGGTATAACCCCAAGAAAGCACAACCTACTTGCTGAGAAGTGCAAGTCATGATATGGCAGGGATTTGGCTTTCTGGTGTACATTTAAATATGGGAGTCTCTTAACTGTTTCGTAACATGACGTTTACACATTTGCCACTCAGAAAAGTGCATGCTCGACCTAGCACTCGGAGGGTGCTGTCTTGAAGATTTGATTCAAGAAGCCTGTGGAAGAGAGGAGAATGTCCATAGTTTAGGAACTGTGGGACTCTGTAGCATCCAAATGAGAGGTACCATGCAAGCAGCATCAAAAAGAGAGGATATCATAGAGCAAGCTTCTAGATGCAAACTGTGAATTCACTACTCTGGGCCTATGGGGCAGAGTTGCTGCCTGTCCATCTATGGCTTCTCTAACTGGAAATGGAACTATTGTCCTCAAAAATGCCACAGGGCACAAATGGACCCATCCCGAGCTCACGCAATCACCTATCCCCTACCGTTCTTTTTGGTTGATGTCTGACAAGTCTTATTTGATACAGCACCTTTCCCACAACCTGCCTGTAACTGTGTGAGGTGTATGCTAATGTTGAAGCCAGTTTAAGGTCCAAGAAGTTTTGACTGGTGCTTTTGATCAAATGTATTTGAACTATCCATCTTTTGTCACAACATTATGTTAAAATTCATTTCGGGACCTTCTCACATTTCACTATAAAAATTACATTTAAATTCTAATTAATGAACACCATTGTTGCAGCCCTAAATTGCAGCCGGATTAGAAAGTGCAAAGCGAGAGAGGTGGGTGGTTTGTGTGGCAACAGAGAAATAAAACAAGAAATATGAGAGAAGCGTGAGCATCTCGGCATAGCGTGGAGGGGGAGCGGCGTTCCTTTGAAGTCGGAAGGGTGGGAGGGAACGAGCATATGGGGTGTGAGCAATAACGAAAGTAAGAGGGGGAGCAGGAAGTGATGCGTTTGGGGGGAGCAGGCAAGCGGCGTTCCTTTCAAGTCAGGGAGGAAATGAGCATATAGGGTGTCAGCGATAACGAAAGTAAGAGGGGGAGCAGGAAGTGAGGCCGAGCGTGCGCTGGCGAAGCTTCGCGCTTGAATGCCTCACATGCACTGGGTGTAATCCGCACTCCAAAACCATCTTGGTAGGATTTGCTGGTGGCCCTCTATATGTCTCGCCAGCAATGTGCAAGCGCATTGGCAGGCCGAGACCTACAAAAGCAAACATATGTATAATTAAGATGACCAAGCAAGTCCTATGACCTCATAGGCGGCCTATTTACCTAGATGCATGCTCTCGCGCCCTGTGTCCAGTCTACAGTTTGCTCTTTCTGTCCTGCACAAAATCCTCATATGGGCACTTTGGATGAGCCCAAAAGCACTGTGCATTCTGGGAATTGAATGTAAATATGTGGTTAAATTAAATCCAACACAGCGGTGTTTGTGTTTCGCCTCATTGCAGCACATAGAGGTCTGAGTGGGTGGGTAGCGGGTGGGGGGGAGTCTCCAGGAAGCAACTAATGTAAACCAATTCCAAAATGTCCTTGATGGTATGCTCCAAGCTCTCTGTGAAGTGATCTTAAATTAGAGATGAGCTAAATTAAAACTTCACTTACGAAATTGAGCAGAATTAAGAACGCCACACTTCACGAAGCAGATTAAGGGGCATATTATAAAGGCTTATATCACTGGTTTTTCTGCACATAGCGCCGAAAAAGCGGCAATTTTTTATCGCTTAACTAACAAGCACACGCTAACAGGCTTTAGCGCGTGTTTCCTTGCTACTTTGCATGTCAGCGATCAATATCGCTAATGACATGCAAAGTAGGCGTTCCTCTCCTAATCCTCATTGAATCCCTCGCAAACACAACATCGCTCTATTATCAATGCGGGATCGAACCTGCGAAACGATAATAAAAGCCACGCTAACCGCAGTTATCGCTGGAACTTAACACCTGCTAAAAATGAGTACCACCAAGCATTATACATATTGCAGATTTTGTATCACAGGAATCAGCTTGCTATCGCTGTTTTTTCCAGCTATCGCTGGATTTTACATTGTCTGTGAGCAACGCGTTGTTAATACGCCGCTAACAGGGAGAGAAAATCCAGCGATATGCGGCAAAAAAAAAAAATGCGCTAGCCTCGGTTTGCGATAATTATCGCAGTATCTTGATAATATGCCCCTAAGTTACCTAACTTTACTTATGGTAAGGTTTATCCCTTCGGGCCTTCCAGGTGTGATGTATCCTGATGCAGAATGTCCCAGGCAGGGCATCCTCCAGCAAAACACATTTGAGAGCGGAGGCCTGACATCCAACACCTCAGGTAAGAGGTGTGGGAGGAAGGGCTCTGAGCTGAGGCAGGATTATTTTTTTTGGGGGGGGGGGGGTAAAACAAAAAAATTATGTTATAATCTTTGCATTGCGCATAGCTTGAACAGTTTATAAAATACCTACAGTCGTAATACATACAGTACCCTTTACCCTACAACAGTGTGGTAAAGAATGTACCGATAGAGTACAGCTTTAACGTTTGGTCAGGCTGAGAGCCACGCCCCCTAGAAATATGCTCTGGCCTGTATGGGTGGTGTAAAGGGGGGCAGAATTATTGCAGACTGTTTAAGTTTATGACTAACTAAATATATACATGATACAACCTCGAATTGGCTTTTCCATTGCTTGTTTCTTTTCCTCACAAGACTCAAGACTAGTCGGAAACATCTGAGCCCATTTTTCAGAAGTGTTCCAAATAAATGCCATCACTAGATTCTCCCAAATATCCAAATTATGAGTCGCATCTGTAAATCGTTTATTATAAACGAAACGTCATATTGAAACTTTTACAAGCAACCAGAGACACAATAATAGCAAAATGAATGACCCGTGTGCGTCCCACAGGGTGGCATGTGGAGCTCGGGAGAAAGTTCGAGAGAAAAGCACTGACAAGGCCACACTTCTCGGCGGAAGCACTACTGACTGTCAATCACTCGTCGAGTGGCCGGGTCACAAAATATCTTGTATAATGTGGAACAGAGATGTGGAGAAGCTGCCAAAGTGGAATGGTTTGGAGATGACAGGAAATGAGACGTAATGTTGACTTTACTGTTTAGTCATCCATTTCATTCACAACCCTTGGATTGCTCAAGTGAATAATTTATATCTTTATGTACAGCTGCTTGCCACACCAAAAGTATGTGTCTTTGTTTCTTGTTTTCTCTCTGGTGTCCTCTCGACTACCCATTAAGTCTGCCAATGTAGGGATGTAGTTATCGTTGGTACAATACGTGTGCTTTTAGCTTCATTTATTTTTAACTCTTATTTAAACTGTTTAGATCAATTTATACTTGATGTAATTTATCTGAGGTTTTATTATTTTTTATTGCTGCTATAAATGGAGCTGTCTATTTTCAGATTTACTGTTGTTGTATGTGCTTCACACTTTTACGATTTACCATAAAATCGAAACTTTTAATGAACTGAACTGAACTGAATAATTTATTTTACAATAGCCCAAATGGTTGATGTCCTGGAAAGAGCCTGAACCGGTTCCTCGGGTTCTTTCCAGATGTTATGAGTAAAATCTCAAATCAGATCTCAAATATTCATGGAAAAAACGTTATTCTAAGGACTTTTCTCAAATGCAACAATGACACAGACAAACATGTACAGGGACACACACAATACTTTAAAAGACTCATATAGGCAGATGAAAGCAGGCACACACCGAAGAAAAGGTAATCGGTAGCTTTCAAGCTGTATTTAATGTTTAGGTATTCTGTGTAGGAATTTTTCTTAAAGGTAGAGGAAAGTGTGCAGTTTCAAAGTGTATTAAATCCTTGGCCTTAGAGAAATTACTTCTACCCTTCAATTCCTTGCCTTCTTCGGAATATTCACCAGTGGGTATCATTACAGTGCTTCCACCACGCTCAGTCCATCCTTAGTTGATTTGCTATCATCATAGATAAGTACCACTGCACTACACTAGTTGCACGTCAAACAATGTGGGCCCAGTTCACAAAGGTAAACTTAGACCGAAAGTCTAAGTTTAGACCTGAAGTCTAAGGACCTGATTCACAAAAGTAAAAGTAGACCTGTAGTGTAAGCTTAGACCGGAAGTTGAAGTTTAGACCTAAAGTCTATGTTTAGACCTGAAATATAAGTTTAGAGATAAAGTCTAACTTTATACCTGAAGTCTAAGTTTAGAACTAAAGTGTATCTTTAGACCAAAAGTGTAACTTTAGACTTAATTTCTAAAGTTAGACTTCACGTCTAAACTTAGACTTTAGGTCTAAACTTAGACTTTAGGTCTAAACTTAGATTTCAGGTCTGAAGTTAGTCTTCGGGTCTAAATTTACCTTTGTGAATCGGGCTCTAAATTTAGACCTAAAGTTTAACCTTAGACCGGAAGTCTAAGTTCAGACCTAAAGTCCAAGTTTAAACCTAAAGTCTAAATTTAGACCTGAAGTTTACTTTTAAATCTGAAGTCTAACTTTTCAACTGATGTCTAACTTTAGACCTGATGTCTAAACTTAGACTTCAGATCTAAACTTAGGCTTCAGGTCTGAGTTTGCCTTTGCGAATCGGGCCCTGTGTATCTAGTTGTCACCTTTGCATTGAATAATCAGAGCTCTTTGGTACAGTGGTTCAATTAAAGAAATCGCTATAACTCCCATAATGTAGTGATTTGTTCAATAAAAGACCACAAACATGGAGCCCAACTTACAAAGGTAAACCTAGACCTGAAGTCTAACTTTAGACCTGAAGTCTAAGTTTAGACATCAGTCAGTCAGTCAAAATATCTTTATTCGGCTTTTTTTTAAAAACCATACAAAGAGATGAACCATAAAATACGCTTCATACAACAATTATCATAATACACATAATACAGTAATGTAGCAACAATTTTAAAATTTATGATAAACAGTTAAAAAAATATGTTTGGCATTAATAACTAATCTTGGCAGACAGCTTTTGCCCTTGAGGCGGCTACCAGGAATTTTGCAACGCAAAAAGTAATGTGGGGTTAGGTAGTAGTTGTAAGAAGAGCAAAGCCGGTCTCACCTGTGTGAAGCCGGCCTTCTTGAGAATTGGCGACAAGAATTTTTTCCTAGGCTCTAAATATAAACCACAAAACATAACAAAATGCATTGTATCTTGCACTGAGAACTGGTCGCAGCTGCAGGGCGGGGCTAGCTCTGGTTTCTGCCAGTTATTAAATGAGCCTAAATAATAATGCAGCAAATTAAATCTAAATTTGGTTAAAAGAAACCTATGGAAAGGAAGTGTAACGAAACCAAGATATGGTGCAAGTGAAGGTGAACTAAGCAGCAGGCAATGATCCCTCACAGCCGGCTTTGCCAGTTCACGCTCTTCGCGGCACATCTCCTTCCTTCCCAAAAAAGACTTTTTGACAGAGTCGAGATCTTGAATTCTAATGGACTCCGGGGAGGTAAAAAGCTCCGGGCGGCCTAAATCAGCAAAAGCCTTGGCCAGATAGGCCAGCCAAGGGATTTTGTTAGATTTGTCGAGGGACAGGACATCGGTCAGGATCTTGTGGTTTAATGGGAGTTCTTCATTCATCCATATTTTTAACCAAAGAATCAGAGGGGCCATGCTCAGCTTATCTGAGAGAAACTGGAGGCCAACTTCTTTATGTATGGAATACGTTGGGGTGGACTGGGGTACAGAGAGCAGGGCTCTGATGAATCTATTCTCTGCTCTCTGTATTGGCTCCACATTTGCGTATCCCCACAGTGCGGCGCCATAAAGTGCAATGGCCACAGATTTACTATTGTAGATTTTTAAAATAGCTTCCATAGGCCTGGCTCCTAGCCTACCAGCAAAACTCAGGATTGCGGAGGATGATCGTGTAACGGCCAATCTCTTGGCTCTAACCTGTGGTCCCCAGGTCCCTCTCTGGTCAAACAATATGCCTAAATAGGGAAATGTGGATACCCTAGAGACCAGGTCCCCCCTACAGGTGAATGTTTTGTTTCTCTTCTTACGACACTCTAGGCTCACCACCATAGTGTGTGACTTAGCTACGTTTATTTTAAGGTCTAGTTGGTCCATAAACGTACCAAAGGCATTCAATAGGCGCTGGAGGCCAACTCCCGTGCGGGCGATCAGCACGGCATCATCCGCGTATATGAGTGCCGGAATCTTTGTTGCTCCTACACGTGGGACGTCGGCTTCCTGCCCCTCTAGGTGCGCACCCAGGCCATTAATGTAGATGGTAAAGAGTAGGGGGGCCAAGATGCAGCCCTGCCGCACGCCCCTTAAAGATCTAAAGAGAGCAGTACACCTACCCTCATTAGTCACGCGTACACTCGAGAAAAGTTCTCGGTGCAGGGAGGCCATAAAGGTGACCAATGCTTCATCTATGCCTATCACCAACAGAATGGACCACAGCTTAGTCCTATTGACCAAGTCAAATGCAGAGGAGAGGTCCATGAATGCAAGATACAAAGACCCCTCCTTTGCTGTAGTATATTTGGAAATAAGCAGATGTAAGTTAATGCACTGTTCGATGGTACCCTTTTTTTCCCTAAATCCATATTGGATTTCGGACAATCCACCACAGCCCTCAACTTTCTCCCTCAGCCTAGATAGAAGAACTCTGCCTAAAATTTTTACCGAGGAATCCAGAAGGGATATAGGCCTATAACAGCCCGGGTCGTCCCGCTGGCCTTTTTTAAAAATGGGGACAATCGTAGAGATGTTCCATGATGCAGGTACAAGTTTATCGTTCACTGTGTTAAAAACATTTGCCAAGACTTCAGCCCACAATTTTGGGGAATACATGAAAAAGTCGGCGGGCACGCCGTCAGGACCAGGTGCCTTGTGCTTTGTGGTTGACATAATGGCTTTCTCCACCTCATCTCGGTTAAAGATAATGGGGCAGGTGGCTGATCTTGTCAACGGGGCGTCTGTAATTATATCAGCAGTGTCCCCATACACATTTTTAAAGTGGGATAACCATTTTTCATCAGGAATAACGCAGTCCATGATATCGTTGTCATCATCTGAGAAAAAGGGCTGTTTGATAATCTCCCAGAATCTTTTACTATCCTTCAGGACTGCCGCCGAAAGGAGGTCCTCCCATGCTTCTTGTTTAATGGTGTCCTTTCGCTTTTTTATTGCTGATTTGTAAGTTTTCCTGAGTCTGGTAATCTCATCTTTTGCCCTGGGGGTACTTTTTAGGGCTACCAATAATGCTCTATGTGCTTTTGAGCATGCTGAGTCGAACCAGCGCTTATTTCCTGGAATTACGTTTTTAGTCTTAACCAAGAGGTCCTGTGACACCTGCACACATATGGCCTCAAAAGCCTCTACGATTTCCTGTCCCTGTGCACAAGGATTTTTACAGACCTCGACCTGACTCTTAATCTTTAAGAAGTTTTTGGCATAAAATTTTTCCGGAACCACCTTTGCCCATTTCATGCGTCTTCCTTGGCCAGTGGTCCTTAGGGGGTGGGCGGTTACTTTCAGGGGTGATGGTCCTATGTTGCCTTCCCAAGCCACTTCTAACTCGACTGGGTTATGATCACTAAAATGTGATTGTGTGGTACGGTAGGTATTGACTCGGCTAAGAGTGCCTAAGGATACAAATATATAGTCAATAATGGTACCATGAGGGGTGCCAGTAAAGGTTGGCTGTCTGATGCCCCCTTCTGGTTCGTAGAGGTCAAAGTTGGCAAGAAAATCCTCCAGCTCCTCTCCCTCAGTAGAATGTTCAAAGTGAGGTCCCTCAGGCCCATCGTCCCCATCAGGGCTACTTCTCCTGCAGTTTAGATTGCACGGATGGATGTTAAAATCACCTAATAAAATATAGTCTGTATCAAGCGTATTGTTCTGACTGTCCGAATTTAAAATACTATCCAAGTCAGTAATATTACGGCCTCTATTATCACTGTTCCCTGAGTTATAGAAATTTATAAAAATAGTCCTACTAGTGTTTTTGATCACTCTTTCTACCAACAGGATATTAGGAGAGTCAGTGTTTATCTGCCCACAGCTGCCCTTTAAGTCTAGGGAGAACAAAAATAAAAGGCCCCCCTTGGCCCTCCCCGTGCGACTATGAACGGCGGGTTTGGTAAAACTGGTAAACCCGTCCCACCACAAATTGTCAGAAGTATCCCACGTTTCCTGAAGGGCTATAATATGGTGGCCTAGGACAAAGCTTGACCAAGATTTATCCTGACGCTTGCCATTTAGCCCCGCTATATTCCAACTTATTAGCCTACAGGAATCCATGAATGTCTCAGGTACTAGGCACAGAGCCGATGCCACTTCGGGCTCACGGGGTGTTTGGATTGATTCGTTAAATCCTTCGTCCAATGGGCTGTGCAAGTTCGCACCACCCCAACCCTAAACTTAGACTTCAGATCTAAACTTAGGCTTCAGGTCTGAGTTTGCCTTTGCGAATCGGGCCCTGTGTATCTAGTTGTCACCTTTGCATTGAATAATCAGAGCTCTTTGGTACAGTGGTTCAATTAAAGAAATCGCTATAACTCCCATAATGTAGTGATTTGTTCAATAAAAGACCACAAACATGGAGCCCAACTTACAAAGGTAAACTTAGACCTGAAGTATAACTTTAGACCTGAAGTCTAAGTTTAGACATAAAATCTATCTTTAGACCTAAGGTTTATTTTAGACCTCTAACTTTAGACCTTAAGTCTAAGGGGCATATTTATGGCAAAGTGCCACAGCGCACAAGTCACCTTGCTGTGCTGCACTGCTCACTGGGAAAGGGCAGGAATATGCCGTATTTAAGGCATGCAGCGCATTCCTGTCCATTCACCCTGCTCTTGCGCATAATGCCTGCCTAGTGCCAATGCAAGCACCCTTGCACCATTGTGCAAGGGTGCCTGCATTGAAAGCAGGATTATTTTTATACAGGAAGGGGCTCCTTCCTGCACAAAAATAATCCTTTAGAGGCATATTCCTCTTTCTATGTGTGCTCCAGAATGTAGCACACATAGGTGAAAGTAACGAGGAGAAATAAATATATTTCTCCTCATTACGCCTTTCCTAGGTTTACCAGGTTCGGTAAATTTGGAAATATGTCAAAAACCATGTGAGCTGCTTGGGAACAACCACGCAATACCCATGGAACGCCACCCTAATGCAGAGTAGCGCACTGATTTGTGCTGCGTTGCATTACTCCAGATTTTTAAGCCATTCAAAGCCGAGCAAAGTGGCTTTGCGTGGCTTCAAAAATCTAACGTAGAGGTTTGTGTCATGCATGTACCACGTTGTCTGGTGCAAGCATGACACAAAGCTCTCATTAATATCTCTCAGTTTAGACCTGAAGTCTAAGGGCCTGATTACGATGTCGAGCAGACCGCCACCAACAGGCCATCGGTGACGGTCCGCCCATTGGACAGCCCTTTGATCAGACCGCCACATTTCGATGCATGCAGTCGGACCGTCATCAGTCGGGAAGAAGACCTCCACCTCCACCACCACCAGGATCTCAGATCTGGATGTGGCGGCAGTCAGAATCGTACTGCTTTTTGGGCAATCTCCTGACCGCCATGATAGTGGTTGGTGGTCCAATTATCCGAGGAAAGATCCATAAATATGTAATTAATTATGTTTTGGGAGGAATCTCTTAAATGTAGAAGTGACCAGGCGGTTTGAAGAGTATGACCATTACAAGATGAACTCCAAACAATAAAGAAATATCAGCTAGTTGCAGGTTCGATTTAGAGGAATGTTTTCTCAGAGAACTTGGCGGGTCCGGAATGTCCCAATAATCATTTTCTTTCCTAGCCGTAGCCCTGATGGTTCAAAAACGGTAATAAAATCGCCCCCAATTATAAGGACACTAATAACATTCCTCCCCCAAATTCTTTTTAAGAATTGTATTTGTATATGCAAAACTATAAGTTTCTCCACCAGAAGCGAGCAATGCAAAGCATACATAGCCACAAAAATAGTACTATAGTCGTTGGGTATGGGCGATGATCCTAGGGTAAACCACTTTAAAGACACAGACAAAACATGCGCAAGCATTCAAGCAACACCTGTCTTCCCCCATCCTCCCCCAGATTCAAACCAAATCCACTGTGTTAGATCTGGCATCTTCTGTATTTTTGCTTCTGGCCTCCTGCTTTTTAACTGTGCGCTGCATTTCATTTTTGCTGGTTTTGTTATGTTATGTTATATGGTTGCTTGTAACGCGCACTGTTAGTCAAGACTGTCCTGGCGCGAGAGAGGATTCAAAAGTCAGCTATAATAAAAACAGAAGGTCTACAAGGTTTGCCTAAATAGGTATGTTTTTAGGTGTTTTTTTAAATATGTGAGGTTTGTCGTGTGTCTGAGGAGGTCAGGGAGATTGTTCCACAGCTGAGCAGCTCTGACCACCAAGGATTTTCCCCCTAGACGAACTCTCTTGAATCTGGGGGTAACCAAATGTCTCAGGGTGGCAGATCGCAGTTGACACTGAGGATGTTAGAAAGCAAATCTGTCCCTTAAGTAGGATGGACATGGGCCATGGAAGGCTTTAAAAGCCAGTGTCAGGATCTTAAAGCGAACTCTGAGAGTTACTGGAAGCCAATGTAACTCTGAGAGCTACTTGCGTACGCTGAGACTCCTGGGAATGTTAAACAGGAGCCTTACTGTCACGTTCTGGACCACTTGCAATTTGTGAAGCAAAAAGTCAGGTACGCCTATATAGAGGGCGTTTGCATAATCCAGACGCGTGAGAATAAGTGCTCTGGCCACTGTTTCTTTTGCCTCTTGGGGGAGAAGGGGAAAAAACTTCCGGAGAGTGGTTAGGGTCCCATAGTAGGTTCCCGCCAGTCGGGTCATTTGATCTCGGAAGCATAAGTCAGCTCCGAACCAGATCCCTAAGTTCTTTGCGACTCCGCAGTTCCCAGCGGGGCAAGGCAGTCCCCTGGGCCAAATGGATTCCTTAAAGGCCGCTGGAAAGTGGCCGTACAGAAGAATCTCTGACTTGTCCTTGTTACATTTGAGACAGGCCCGGGCAAGCCAGGCAAACACCGAGGACAAGCACTGTTGGACTCCTTCTGTACAGAGTTTGTTCTTGTCCCAGGTGAAGAGAAGTTGGGTGTCATCGGCGTAAGCCATTATTTTCGCACCCAAGCTCTCAGCAAGGTAGACAAGGGGGGTCATATAAACATTAAAAAATAGGGGACTCAAAGTCGACCCTTGTGGAACTCCAGTATCTACCCTGTCGTTCGAAGAATGGTAGGGGGGAAGCCAAATTTGTTGGAACCGGTCTGTGAGAAAGGATTTGACCCAGCTGAGGGCCGTGCCCGTGATGACAATGTCCTCCAGGCTAGAGAGAAGCTGGACGTGGGGAACAGTGTCAAACGCGGCAGAGAGGTCCAATAAGATTAGAGCTGCTCTGCCGCCCCCGTCCAGACATTCCCTAATGGGCTCAGTGATTTCCACGAGCGCGGTCTCAGTGCTGAATGAGGAGCGGAACCCGGATTGGGCAGGATGTAAAGCCCCCGTAGATTCCACAAACTTTTTCAACTGTCGAAAAGCAGCCTTTTCACAGACCTTGGCTAGGGCCGGGAGTAGGGAGATGGGCCTACAGTTGGAAGTAATCATAGGGTCCGCTGAAGGTTTTTTGATCAGTGGGAGGAGTTTTGCTTGTTTCCACTGGGGCGGTACAATACCGGTTTGTAAAGACTTATTAACCAAATCGGTTACTGTAGGAGCAATAACTTCCGCCACACCACTCAAAACTCTAGCAGGGCAGGGATCAGCAGGAGACCCAGACTTCAGCGCTTTAAGGATGGCCAAAACGTCCTTCTCTTCGACTTTTTTAAAAGAGCACAATGCGTCTTTCTCGTTTCTTGCTGTCGGTTGGAATAGAAAGTTGAAGAGAGTCGTCTTGTTCTCGGGCTCCCTGAACTGATATAGAGTGACCAGAGTCAATAGGCTTAAGACTCTCCTGAATTTTTTTTTTCTATAAAGTAAGTGGACAGTTTTTCACACCAGCCCTCAGATATAGGGGCCACCTGAGTTTCTGCCACTGGAGACGTAAAACTTTTAACGATAGAGAAAATTGTTGTTTTTGGCCTTTTGAATTCTGTCTGCGTAATAGTCTCCCTTAGCCTTATTGATTGCAGCGTAGTAGTCTTTTTACACTGCTCGGAGTTCCGCCTTGGCTAATGGGCAGTACTCTCGCCTCCATATTCTTTCCTGCTCCTTACAGGCTATTTTTAAGGTTTTAAGATGTACAGTATACCAGGGGGAGGAAGGAGAGGCTCTAGGCCGCTTTGTACCTTTGGGCTGTGGTAGCAGGCTAACCGAGGATCTGATCCATGTCGAGAAATTCTCAACCGATTCTTCTAGATTTCCAGACTTGTCCGGAAGAGTATGGGTTAGGGATGCTGCTAAAGCTGGGATACTAATTTTCTGGGGAAAGGGGACCTGCTGCTCTTTAGCTAAGGCGTGAGCCCTGTCAGTCTCCCAGGAGAAGCCT
This sequence comes from Lissotriton vulgaris, assembly GCF_964263255.1. NCBI lineage: Eukaryota > Metazoa > Chordata > Amphibia > Caudata > Salamandridae > Lissotriton > Lissotriton vulgaris. The sequence continues at coordinate 1,179,719,651 of NC_141697.1, forward strand.
ATCAAGAAATGGTCCGACCATGTGACTGGGCGAGGGGTATCAGATGTGATACTAAAATTGGTGTAGACAAGATCAAGGCAGTGTCCTCCAATGTGAGTAATGTCCTGACCCTGTGTCCTAAGATGCGCTAGGGCGCATAATTCACCCAGGTCCCTGGCCCCCGGGGCTGTGGGAACATCCATATGAATGTTAAAATCCCCCAGGAGCAAGAACCTGGGGAACCTCAACGCTCTCTTGGCTAGTAGCTCCTCCAGAGATTTAATAAAGGAGCCCAGAGGGCCCGGAGGGCGATAGATCAGCAGCCCGCCCAAGGTGAACTGCGGAGAGAGAGCAATCGAAAATTCCAGTGCTTCCCCATCCTCCAAGACACCTGAGCATTCCTTTATCAGAGACCATTTGTCCCTATAAATTACAGCTAATGCTCCCCCTTGCCCGAGCTACGATCTAACCTTGTTATCTTGAAGCCCCTGGGTATAGCCAGCTCAATCGTAGGGGCACAGAAGGTGTGTAACCATGTCTCTGTGACAAATAAGAGGTCAAGCGAGTTATCGATTATCAACTCGCGAACCTCCTCCGTGTGCTTGACGAGGGAGCGAGCATTGATGAGAGCAGCACGGATTCTGGAGTCAGCATCACCATTAACCAAAGAGGTAGGGGTGGGGTAAGATGTTCTGAGTTGGAACTGACATACAGGGCAAGCCCTATCAAGGGAGTGTTCAACCTCTGGGTACAAGTGTTCCCTGTGTAAATTGTATTGGTGATTGGTTTATCCATGATTGGCATATTTCATTTACTAGTAAGTCCCTAGTAAAGTGCACAAGGTGTGCCTAGAGCCAGTAAATCAAATGCTACGGGTCGGCCTGCAGCACTGACTGTGCAACCCACATGAGTAGCCTTGCAAACATGTCTCATTCCTGCCACTGCAGTGTCTGTCTGTGCTTTAAACTGCCATTTTGACCTGGCAAGCACACCCGCTTGTCAGGCTCAAACCATCAGTTTTATTACATGTAAGTCACTCCAAAGGAAGGCCCAAGGCAGAAATACTGAAAATGTAGCTGTCAGTGTAATTTCCCATTGGGAGCTGATGGAGATTTGGAGTTTGGTGTCCATGAACTCACAATTTAAAAGTACATCTTTTGGTGAATTTAGTTTTTAAATTGCGTGTTTGAAAATGTCAGTTTTAGAGAGTGGGCATTTTCGTGCTTCAACATTCTGTGTTCTACCTGTCTGTAGAATACACGTCTGGGTTAGCTGACAGTTGGGTTCTTGTGCATTTACTCTAGATAGTCAAACAAAGAGAACTGAGGTGTGCCTTGCATATCCTTATGGGCCATCACCAGGCTGATGGACCTTCCTGAGCTAGACTAGTGGGAGGAGTTGTCACTGACAACTGAATAGGGTTGTGCCTGTCCTCACACAAAACTGCCTCCTCCACGCTGTAGTGTGTCTAGAGCTAGGTCAGGGAAAGGCAGGGTCCTGTGCACTACAAATACCTTTATTTGAAGTTTGAAATTTGCCTACTTCAAAGACAGAAAGGGGTATACGTATTCGACCTCTGACACCCCAAAATCAGAACACTTCTGGACTAAAAGAGATTCTACCAGGAAAAAGAGCTGGAAGCTGTAGGAGGAACTGACACTTTGCCTGTTGGTTTGTTGTGCTGCTTGCTGCTTTTGTCCTGAGAGGGAAAGGACTGGACTTTGCTTTCTGCACCCAGATTCCAAGGTTCTCAAAGGGCTTGTGCGTGCTTGCCTCCTGTTAAGAAGTCGCAGGGCCATCAAAGACTTCACCTACTAGTGCCTGGGCTCTTCTGTTGAAATCCCTGACTTGCCAAATCCATTTCCTGGGCTCTTGGAAGTAGAATCTGGTGATCTGAAGAGAAAATCCATGCATAGACTCTCATTGCCCTTTTTCTTGATGCAGCACCAATGTGCTGATAGAGAATCAACTTATTGTCAGATTTGCGGCTGAAAATCACAGCAGCCCGAATCCCAAGCACTCTGTCACTGACGTCGGAGGCATCCGCTCGGACCCTGAGGCAGCTCTGCTTCTCCGCTGAAGAATCAACATATCACCTGCTTTATGGCTGTGAATTTGACGCAGCCCCTGCTTTGCCTCTGCCGCATCGATGCAGCATGTCTGGATTTTCAATGCATCATCCTTTGACACTGTCTCCTCATTAATGTGGCCCAGCAGTAAGGAACTGAGGCAGCGTGTCTAGAGATCAATGCATCACCTTCCCTTCCAGTGAGGGACTGACCATCACCTCCCCTGACAGTAAAGAACAGACACATCACCTCCCCTGCGTAGCAGTAAGAAACTGACACATCACCTCCCCTGGCAGTAAGGAACCAACGCCTCACCCCCCCAGGAGTCAGGAGCCAATGCATCACTTTGTTTTTCCGGCACCTTCCCTTCCCTTCGCCTGTTTCGTCTTTGAATGTTGATGCATCCAAGGTACTTTGTGCTAACAGAAACATATCCATAGATTTCTATGGACTGAACTTATTTAACCTTTGAAAAGTGATATCTTTATTGGTGTGTGTTGCATATTTGTCATTGTGATCTTGTTTTATTCAGATAAATATTGGCCATTTTTCTAAACTGGTGCGGACTCCTGTTGTAGTGTTTTCACTGTGTTACTGTGTGTAGGCACAGATGCTTTACACTTTGCCTGTGAGACAAGCCTGACTGCTGGTGCCAATCAACCAAGGGGGTATGGAGGGGTTATGTTAGCTATGTGACTCCCTTTCCCTGACTAGAGTGAGGGACCTTACTTGGACAGGGTGCAAACCACTGCCAACAAGAGACACCATTTCTAACATCCCTCCAGCACGGCCTAAAAGGCCTGCAGTAGCTATCAGGGCCTGGAGACAAGCATGCACTTGTGGTATAGAGTTATCTTTCACATATGTCAAGAAGGGGTTCCATATTTTGGCAAACCTCAACTTTGTGTTTCAAACCCTGGCTGTCAAACTCTCCATAGCATATATATCCTGAATCTTGGCCCACTAAAATGCCATAGTACGGATCACTGGCCCTTTCAATAGGGCCACAGTCTTCTGGCCAGCACAAAATGTGTGATCAGTTTACCTGAAGGGGGTGGGGATTGAACGTAACTTGTAGGATCTCAGCGATTTGGTGAAGCACATGCTTCCAAAAATCAGCAATCACCGGGAATTCAAACCACATATGGATATATGTGCCCCAATTCCCACACCCACCTAGCAGTTGTCACTCATCCCGACCATATGAGACTGGCGAGCCATGCTGAGATACCAGCGCAGGAGCAATTATTAAGCACTTTCTTGAAATTGGATACACATAGAGGTCTTAGCCCCCTTATTGCGCCCCAGTCACCCTCGTCGATGTCCATACCCAGACCCTGCAACCATTGTACGATATATGCAACCTTCATCTAGGAGGTTTCCAATGCTCTATAGAAACATGAAATCACTTTCCCCTTTTCTCCTCTAGTCAGAATATCTTCTAGCAAATGTGTCTCCTGTGTCTTCTCCCGGAGAGTGGTGACCTGGTGAGCCCAATGGGTCAGCTGCGTTACCCTATACAAGTCAATACAATGTAATGAGAAGTTGGCCGCACACTGGTCTCTGTTTACATACATATAAGTCTTGAACAGTGAGGTCTGCACCGCTACTCCACCTGCGGAACCTCCTATCCAGCATCCCCGGGGAAAGTCTGGGTTGCTAACAGTAAAAGCCTAAACTGACGAGTGTGGGCACCTGTCTCCAATAATGTTGGGGGGCAAGGGCAAGCACAATAAGCTGCCATCAAAGGGAAGTGTACTTAGCGATATCCATGGTAAATTCTTAAGCAGGAGGTTGCACAAGAGCTGTTCTAGTCGAACCCATGGCTTAGCTGGGTCAGAGATCCAGTCCTACACTGGATCGATTTTGGCAGCCATAATATAGAGGGTCAAAATCAGAACTCCAAACCCACCCTCCCATGAAGAACCCTAACCAAGTATAGAAGTTGTGATCAAAAGTTCATTTTGAGACAGTTGACTCTATGCATCCAAGAAATCTCTAACTGACCCCATCTTTAGAGGTCCTTAAAAAGAGTTGTCCAAGATATAGGGCCATAAATGTAGGCCCAACTTCGCTAGGGACAGGAACTTGGTCAGAAACAGCCAGTTCACTCGATCAAATGTTTTCTCTGCATCCAAATACAAGAGAAGCATCTGCACACCGTCTGTTGTGGCGCATTTACTCGCATTAAGTGCTAGACAAATGTTGTCCCTGGTCTGTCTATTCCTAATGAAACCACTCAGAAGCGAGGATGTAAGGGTAGGCCAGATCCAAGCCAAGCGATTCACCAGGAATCTTAGTGAATATTTTGACGTCACTGTTTAAGAATGCAATCAGTATATATGACTGCCATTAGTTGGGGATTTGGAGGGCGTCAGTATTTTAGAGAGCATAGACTCCATCATTGTTGGGTTAATCAAGCCAGTGTCCAAGAAAAAATTAAAGGCCTTAGTTAAATGAGGACCAACAACTCCCTGGAAAACTTGTAAAAAGAATCTGGGAACCTGTCGGGCCTGGGGCTTTTATTTTCGGCAGAGACCTCAAAGTGGCCCTCACCTCTCTCCGTAATGAGGGAATCCAGTTCCTTCCCAACCACAACAGGGATATCCAGAAAGTGTAGGGGTGCTAGCTACTCGCCTTGCTTAGCTGAGACCGGGGTTTCTTCATGACACAGCTCCCTATAAAAGGAGACACAAGCATTGCTAACATCCGCGTCGGAGGTCAAATAAGATCCCTTCCCAGTCGTGAACCCCTATATGTAATTCTTGGCCCACACTTGCCTAATCTTATAAGCCAACAATCTGTTGGCCTTGTTCTCTTTCTCATAATATAGGTGTTTGGTCTCCAACAACTTATAGGCCGCATCTTTAAAAGTTGCAAGGTTCTTTTTCTAGGTTGAGGATTGTATCTTCTACTTCTCCCTTTTGGAGTTTCCGTAGATAGAAAAGGGCAGTAGTGTGCACTATAAAGTCTCCCTCATCCCTGCCGTGACCACATCCCAAATAATGGCCCAGGAGAGATCCTCGGTAAGATTCTCAGCAAAACAACGCTCAAGTGCCTCTTTAATGTTGGAACATGGAACTGGATTGAGGAAAGCAATCTTGTTCATTTTCCAGGGACAGTATGACTGAGATTTCAGAGGCATGGTTAAAAGCTATAAAGTGACAGGCGCGTGGTCCGGCAAAATCTGGGTCCCAACAGTTGCGTTGTTTACTCTAGACAACAGGGTGGCAGAGATCAGAAAAAAATCGATTCAGGAATACGATTTGTGTACATTCCTAAAAATAGGAATCTATTTTGTCTATTTGATCTTGGAGATGTTTACAGCATCTTTCAAGCTCATGGACCATAGTTTTAAGAACTTTTGATTCATGCTTCTCTTCAGTTATTGCTGTCTCTGGGTCATCCACCCTGTGGTTGATCTGCAAATTCTGATCCAACTTAGTAACTGTGGGCCCGATTCACAAAAGAAACCGAGACAAAATCCTAACTTTGAGACTTTTGGTATTCACAAAGGGCATTTAGAGGTACTAAAGTTAGGATTCCTAACTTTAGTACTCCTAAATGCATTTTGCGAATTCCAAAGTTCGTAAAGTTAGGATTTTGTCTCAGATTACTTTTGTGAATCGGGCCCATTGTTTTTAAATTCTTTTTTATCTCCCTCAAGTCTTTGCGGAATACCTTCATCATTTCACAGATGTCAGCCTTGGTCACCAAAGCTGCCCCATCAGGCATCGCCGATTGGGAAAGAGCTGGCATCATCATGTCCACCATGCCCGGGGCACTGTAGTTCCGTGGTTTGAAGGTCCATGGTTCGGTGGTTCCGAACCCGTTCAATAAAGGTCGTCGGAAATAGATGATTTTGGTGTCAACGGACCGCAAATCACGAGTACGGTATGTACGAGTGTTTTCGCATTAATCGATCAATGAGAACACCACGTATTTAGAGATTTTGTTCAAACCTTTGGGTTCCATTTTGTGTGTGGCAGCCATTTTGTGTGGTTGCCCTCACATAGGCCGATGACTGCGGCCGAACGAGTCTTTGGGACACGTACACCTTAGCTGACTTCTGAATGACCTGGCCGAACTGACTCCCTTGCCCGAGGCTGACCTCGTTGAGCCAGTTCCTTGTTAAGCAGCTGGTCAGATAAAGATCGAAGAGCAGGACATGCCAGAGTTCACAGTACACTGCACCTACCTTTCTATCTTGCCACTAATCTGTTTCTGCTCCTTCCTTTACGACATCATCACTGGTTTGGGTTGAGGGTTTTATGATGGATTTGTCCGGCCTGACTGAACAGGATATTGGAATGTGCTTGGTCATTTCTGGTGGGTTGGACGACGGAAAGTGGGATTGTCGTCATACGCTACCTTTAAAATGTCATGTTTCTATTGGTCAGTTTGTATGAACCCAATGCTAATTTGGAACGTTGCCTGAGGCTTGATTTTTGGCATAAAAGACCATGCTCCGCTCATTGAATTTGTGCAGTCTCCAGCGAACCACCCGTGTTGTGCTTCGTAGACCTCTGTTCCTGGTTGCAGCCAATAAACTTTGGTCTTTGACATCATCAAGAAGTGTTCCGTGTCTCTTTTTGCCAAGGCAGGGGAACTCGAAGGCATTGGGCGTTTTCCCTGAGTTCTAAAACCAGGTCCTTCAGTTGGCGCCCAATGTAGGGCGACTTCAGCGGTACTGGTCCAAGCCTGAAGATCGTGGAGAGCTTCGTGTGAAAATTCTGGAGGAAGGCCAACCACTTCATCGACCCCTGTATGTCGTTGTGGTCCGAAAGTCTTTGCTACGAGGCTCCCCGCTTTCCGACAGCTACGAAGGACTGATGCCCTGACTGTCGCCCTGTCTTGGAGCCTTAGACGTTTGTAGAGCGAGACGATTGACGGGTCTTCTGGTGACGCCATCGACATTTCAGTCAAGTATGAGTGGAGCGTCTCCTAGTCCTTAGTTTGTTTTGGTATCCCTGTAGTGGATCGCTTTGATTTGGTACCTGCAGGCCCCAAAGCCAAGGGACTCGTGTATTCGCGAGACTATCGTTTTGAGATTTCCCTTGTAGTTTGAAGCTAGACTAGTGAGCAAGATGCCTGGTCTTAGCAGACTTGGAAAGTTGTTTAGTTGTGGTTGTTCTAAGGATTCCCGGTTAGAGGATTCGTGTCCGGTTCCTCCAATTGGAACTCCTACATATGAATTAACCGTGAAGCATGGTGTGGGCCCTATTGGTTATAATGAGATCTGGGTGAAGTATACGAGGAAAGACGGTGTCCTACAGTGGCCCCATTACGGTAGTTTTGAAACTGAGATTCTAGATAATCTCAAAGTGAAATTGTTTAAGAAGAAAGCCCGGACGGCAATGTTTGACTCTTTCCGCATATGGCGCAAAGAAGCCAAACAGAAAGAAATTAAATTAGCGAAGAAGAATAAACGAGAACAAGGTATGTCTGCTATTGCGTACAGGGATAATGAGGAAGAGCAAGAGAGCGAACATATGCTTAGAGTTAAGAAGTTAGCGGTAGATAGATGCTGCCCAGTTTTGCCGCTTAAAGAACAGGAAGAGAAGAAAGATCTTGCGAAAGATCCTTTAATGTCGCATCTATTGAGTTCGCCACCCCCTTATGCACAGAGTGCTACGGCACTACCGCCACCAGTTGTGGCTGTCCAACCTCTGGTTGTAGTGCCACCTGTAATTCCTCCACAGCCAGCTCCTCTTCCGTTGGCTACGGTTCCTTTGGCGCAGCCTCCGCAGGGGCTGCCAACTTTGCTTCCTTCTTCGTCTTCTACTCCTACGCCTATCTATAATGCTCCGTCTGTTCCGACTTTGGATTCTTCTACTATTGTTCCATCTTCTCTTATTCTTCCATCGTTTCCTTCTACTAGACAGAGAATGACTGCTGCTTTTTCTTGTTTCCTTTCTCCTTTGTTGGGTCAATTGGGTATGTCTCCTGTTAACGAGACAATCACGTAGTCAGTTGCCTGATACAGATGAGCGTACAGTTTTGGATCATATGGCGCGTAGATGGGTTACGTATACTTCCCAGTATGATCTTGAGGGTAATATGGATGTTTTTCGTCAATGGAAAGCACCAAAGCAACGGTACGTCTTTGAAATGATGTGTGTGTTCCTCCATGAACAATGGGTTGACGAGCTAGGTAAGGCCCCTGAAGAATTGTATCGAGTGCGTTCCGAGTTTGCGAAAGGGACCATTGTGAGTCTCCATGACGTTGAGAGAGCAAATGCGACGTTGTTGTCATTCCATAATAATGCCCCTTCTGAGCGATTGTTTGAGCCTGATTCGTCAGTTAGGAGAAAAGCGCGTCAGTATCCGATGCGTGAGGTTCCTCCAGTTTGGAGACCTGCTGATCCCAATGCGCATCCACCTGTTGTTGCGCACTTTCAGCGAGTATGGGTACATTTTCCCTTTTGTGGAGGAAGTTCCATCTTATTTAAAGGACAGTAGGGACTTTATAAACAAACTCAAGAACTTTGTTTGGAATGATAATTATTTGTTCATCACACTGGACGTGTGCAGTTTGTACACATCAATCAAACATAGCAATGGGGTTGAGGCATGTTGTATGTTCCTGAAGAGAAGGTCTATCTCATATTTGGACCATACGGAAATGATTATTCAAATGATGCAGTTTTGCCTCGAACAGAACTATTTTGTCCTTAATGAGACATACTACCGCCAGTGTCAAGGAACAGCAATGGGAACTTGTTTTGCTCCCAGCTTTGCTAATTTATTCATGGCAGGCTGGGAGCAACAAGTGGCCAGGACCAACGCGTTGTACCGCAGCCATGTGAAAATTTGGCTGCGGTACATAGACGACCTATTTATCATCTGGGATGGTCCGAGCAACCTTGCTGAACTATTTATCAAGGAGCTCAACAGAAATGACCTCAACCTAACCCTAGAAGGCAAAATCAGTGAATCAAAGGCAGTTTTCCTGGATTTAACTGTGGAAGTCTCTGTGGGTAAACTTGCAATGAAATTGTTCCGCAAGGAAACCGCAGGGAATACCTTTCTTCATGCGGAAAGCAGTCATCCCAGGGCACTGATCGAAAGCATTCCATTTGGCGAGTTCCTCCGGGCTCAGAGGAATTGCAGCAGGGACTCAGATTTTGTCCAGGAAGGGGAATGTATGAAAGAACGTTTCAGGGAGAGAGGTTATAAACAAAGTGTCATAGAACATGCATTTGAGAAGGCAAGTAAAATTAGCCATCTGTCTCTACTGACCCCAGAACAGATAAGTGGAAGTGAAGAAAATGAAACTATTAGATTCATTTCCACCTTCCACTCTAAACCGTGGAAAGTTCAAAAAAGCCTGAATAAACATTGGAAAGTTCTTAGGACAGAACCTACTCTGAATGATGTTCTGAAAGAGAGGCCATGTGTTACCTATCGCAGAGCAGATACACTTAGAAGAAAGGTAAGCCAAAATGAGGTCAGCATGCCAAAACCTACTACCTCTAATATTCAGGGCTTTTACACCTGTATGAAGTGCAAAGCCTGCAGGTATAGCACAAATGTAAAAAGAGTATACTATCCAGTGGAAGATAAAGAAAAAAATATTGAGAAACATCTCACTTGCCTATCGGAATACTGTGTATATGTACTAACGTGCCCCTGTCCTAAGCAGTACGTAGGGAGCACTATGTTCCCTGCAAAAACCAGGATTTTACATCACATGAGGGCTATTCAGAACAAAGAACAAAATTCACCTGTTGCTCGACACTTTGAGGAACTACACTGCAGCAATCGTAACCTTCTCAAATTTTTCGTAGTTGACAAACTACCTCAAATGAAGAGAGGGGGAGATAAGATTCGCAAGCTGCGACAGCTAGAGAACAGGTACATTATAAATCTGGATACCCGGATTCCGGGGGGCCTCAACTCTGAGGAAGAAATGGTTTGGCACCTCGGAGAGTAAGGGTTAGAAAGACTTCTCTTTCCAAAATCTTTTCTTTTTTTTTCTTTCCTTATCTGTTATGTAACTACCTCTAATGAATTTTAATATGGTTCTTTAATATTGTTCTTGAGTATGCTAGTACTGCTGCACGGTGTTGATACACATTACATGCTCTAGGACTCCTGCTATACAACGTATTTTAACATTTTTCTTTATAGAATCACACTGTTATCACAATGATAGAGGATGTATAATTCAAACTGTTTGGGACAGACATTGGCATTTTCTTAATGTATTGGCATGGAGTATGCAAATCTGACAGGCTGTATCCCTCTTTTTTGTTTTTTCCTGCTGATGCACAGGATCATGAAGATATGTTACCTGAAGAAAATAACTTTTGGATTCCTGTTTTGTGAGAACGCGTGAGATTCCTTGGAAATTGCCCTAAAATATCCCACTGGGGAAGAGATAAGCATTCGTTTTGAGTCTCTGACGAGCATACAAGTTGGAGAAATAGGTCCAGTTATTTTGGGTGGAGTGACCCGCACTCAATGATTTATGAGGTTATCATGCTTTGCACAGGTATTATAAATTATTGCTTAATGGACTATGGTCACTCGGCCTTCAATTTGAAACAGTTGCTGATTTATATTTTGCATATTTTGCATTTATTATTTGGTCAGGACAGACCTTTTAGGTACAAGAGATATAATTGTAATAATAGGGCATAATGTTGTTAAATATGATTATGAATTTTTCTCATGACACAACAGTAATGTGGTAACAATTGATTTATTAATGTAACATTTCAGAGGGTAAACAATCCACTTGGAATGTACATAACAGATTTGATCTACATGTGAATAACAACGTTATAAGATGGCCGCCAATGTTACAGGTTCCACGTCCTTTGTTTATGTTTATTTATCGCACTGACATCACATGTGCACTTTGAAAGTATGAACTTTATTTAAATGCTTAATTTCCGTTACACGAGTTACCCGTGAGCAAGGCGAGCGTTGAATCGCCGAAACGCGTTGGGTTTTCGTTCCATGTTTTCCGTGTATTGACATGCTGGAATCAAAATGAAGAAATAAACAACAACTTGAGCACATGCGCTTTTTCGTTGAAATTTTGTGAAAGGCTGGAGTGGGAGTGCATTCGCACAGCGGCCGCTGTGCTTGGTGAGAAACATAAATATATATATATATATATACCAATGTAGCTCCTCCTCGAATTTCTAGGCGTCTCAGGTCACAGCCTCGCACACCATCAAACAAGGGAGACGGACCACAAACGAATCAGCATGAGTAGTTTTATTATGTCCACAGAGATCAGCTACGCATTTCTGGCAAGTTATGCCCTTGATCACGCTGCAACATGGAGATAGACGAAATGCTTTTTTATACAGTGTTAAAGAGACCCCCCCTCACAGTGACGTCATGTATCATGTGATAAGTAAACAGAAAGATTTATATATCACATTTTCATGGTTTATCAAATAACATTTGGGCACCTATATAATGGGACCACCTTATTTTTTAAATCAGTCGCAAGCAAGGGAACTGATGCAACCTGAGTCACATTACCTCCAAGTGGCCAATAATCTCTCAGGACCCAAGCTTGTTGCTCCATCAACAGGAACAGCTCCTCACTTGATTATAAATGGCCCCAACAAATTGCTAGATAATGTTTGTGGAAGAAGAGGTATTCTTACCCTAATACTGTAATATCACTAGTTACCAAATTACCCCTTAGGCAAATTAAAGCACCTCAGAGTATGAGCTTGGCGCAATATAACTGGGCTAATTTGAACAAAGGGGTAACAAGCTTTTGCAAATTTTTATGGGACCAATTTGTGTCAGCCCCCCTATTCTTTATGTAACTTATACCTTGTTGAACGGGTGTTACAGTCTGAAGGTGTAACATAGGTACAGAATCTAGGCAAACTTGGTAAATAGACAGGTTAGATTAACTACTATATTGTTCAGAGTCTCAACTTCATTTTCAATGACACAATCAAAGTGACGATTTCATTAGAAATTGGCGTCAAGCAGTCGTGAGACATGTACGCAGTTTGTGTCTCCGCACAACAAATCAACCTGAAGGAGCACTCTAATAGCTTCCTATTGGAGCAAACACCATCATGCAATAGAGAGTTACATCTATTTGTACACACAACATTAACATCCTGAAAAAAGATTATCACTGGAAGAAATAAAGTCAGAGGTGCCATTGGGACTTTCAGGTGTACTGGCAGCTTGTAAGGCTGGCTACAAGGTTTGTTAACCTTTTTCTCAAAGAATTTAGGTAATTCACTTTGTTTCATGTTTTGGCTAGAAGGTCTTCTTCAAGTGCACAGTACAGGTTCCCTTTCCTCGATTAATTTGTCAATTTATACCACACAGCCTGTTAGATATTTTTTTCTTGTTTTGTTTGGCTCTGGGGCTGGCAGAAGCTTTCCTCTTCCCCATAGCCAACAATAATGCAATAAAAATGGCACTGCTAGAAAGGCAAAACAAACCCCTTAATGGCAACAAAAACATTATTAATAATGTCACTGGGCTATTGCCCCAACACAATAAGTATCATAGTAATAATCTTATAAAGGGTCACCAAATCCCAGTCAATCATGATTGCACATATCTCAGCAGCTAAGAGACATATCTAAAAAAGAAACAGTGAGATGCCTGTGATAGAAAAGTAAAGTGTAAATGGGTCCTCATCGTGGCACATGCCAGGCACAGCCCGGGCACGTCAGCAATCAGCATTAAATAGCAAACCTGGGAGGGTCATGCCTCCTGCCCTTAAAGCTCCTGGCATAAGGAAGGAATTCTGGGACAGGTAGTACCTCCAGCTGACCAGCTGAGGGGTTTGAAGTCTTAGATTCCTGTGCTGCAGGACAGTTATCAGAGTTAAATAGCACAACCAGGAGGGACCCGCCCCCTGCCCTCGAGGCTCCTGGTAGAAGAAAGGAATTTTGGGATAGGTAGTCTCTGCTCCTGATGAGGTGAATGGTTTGCAGTCTGAGTCTCCCGTGCTGTGGGGCAGCAATCAGCGTTAAATAGAACTACCTGAAAAGGCCCACCTGAAAAGGCCCAGACTCCTGCTCTCGAGGTTCCTAGTGGAAGAAAGGAATCCTGGGATAGGTAGTCCCTTCAGCTGACGAGGTGAGTGGTTTGCAACCTGAGACACAACACTCATCATCCATGTTGAATTAGTCTATCATGTCTGTAGATAACTCAAATCCTAATCAATCAATAATTCAGGGAGTTTTAAGTGCGCTACTCACCAGTGAGGTTCTCAAGGCGCTGGGGGCAGCATCGGTCAGTCAAAGAGCCAGGTCTTGGTGGTCTTCCTGAAGATGTGCAGGGTGGGGGCGATTCTGATGTCAATCAGGAGCTCTTTCCAGGTCGTGGCAGTGATGTAGGAGAAGCTTCTTCCAGCCGTTCTTGCTCTGCGGATGTACGGGTTTCGGAGAGGGCAAGGTCGGCAGATCGGCGGTTCCCCTTGGGTACGTGGAAGGAGATTCTATTGTTGAGACATTGGGGTCCGGTGTTGTGGAGGCATTTGTAGGCATGGGTGAATATCTTGAAAGTTTCTCTCTTCTCCACGGGGCGCCAGTGGAGGTTATGTAGGTGTTGGGAGATGTGTTTGTGTCAAGGTATGCTGAGGACGAGTCTGGCTGTGGTGTTTTGTACAGTCTGGAGTTTGCAGAGCAGAGAATTGTTGATCCCGGCATAGAGGGTGTTTCCATAGTCCAGTCTGCTGGTTATGAGTGCGTGGGTGATGGTCTTTCTTGATTTGGGAGGATCCATTTGAAGGTCTTTCGGTAGATGCGGAGGGTATTGAAGCAGGTGGAGGCAACAGATTTGACCTGTCGGGTCATGGAGAGGGTGGAGTCGAGTACGATGCCAAGGTTTCGGCCATGGTCTGTGGGGGGGCCTCCGAGGGCGGTGGGCCAGCAGGTGTTGGCCCATGCGGAGGGGGAGGGACTAAGGACGAGGACCTCTGTCTTCTCCGAGTTATGATTTAGGCAGTTGCTGTTCATCCAGGATGCTTCCTGGAAGTTGAGTCTGATGGTGAGGGGATCCTTGGTAAGGGAGAGGATGAGCTGGCTGTTGTCAGGGTAGAATATTATGCTGAGTCCGTGCTGTCTAACGATGGCGGTGAAGGGGACTATGTAGATGTTGAAGAGCGTGGGCTGAGCGATGATCCTTTGGGTACTCCTCAATTGATCTCTGTGTGTTCGGAGAGGAAGAGTGGAAGTCTGATTCTTTTGGTTCTGCCAGTGAGGACAGAGCTGAGCCAGTCGAGGGTGGTTCCCTGTATGCCATCGTCGTAGAGTCAGGCAGTGAGTGTACGGTGGGAGACAGTGTCAAATGCTGCAGAGAGGTCTAGAAGGATCAGGGCTGCGTGTCCTTGGTCGAGAAAGGTGCGGATTTCGTCTGTCGCGACGAGGAGAGCAGTCTCAGTGCTGTAGTTGCAGGGGAATCCTGATTGGGAGCGGTCGAGGATGGAGTTTTCTTCGATGAATTTAGTTAGTTGGATGCTGACGTTCTTCTCAGTGACTTTGGCCTCGAAGGAGAGGAGGAAGATGGGTCTATAGTTATTTAGGTCTGCGAAATCTGCCAAGGGCTTCTTGAGTAGGAGTCTGACTTCAGCGCGTTTCCAGTCATCGGGAAAGAGGCCTGTTTGAAGGTGGCATTGATGGTGTGTCGTAGTTCCGGTGTGATCGCCGCAATGGCAGGGGTCCTTGTGGCTCCTGAGTGGATGCATTTCATAATCGATGTGGTGTCTTCAGTGGTGACTGAGGTCCAGGAGGAGATGGTGGGCTGGCTGGCGTTGCGGGAGGAGGGTGTAGTTTTTGAGTCAGGTGTCTGGTTGTTGAAGTTGTCGTAGAGGCCCTTGGTTTTCAGATGGAAGTAGAAGCCAAGCTTGTTGCAGAGGTCCTGGGAAAGGGTGATGTCTGTGTTTTTGCTGGGGAGTTTGGTGAATTCCGGGATGATGCTGAAGAGTTCCTTAGAGTTGCTGGAGTGTGCAAGGATCTTTTTCTGGATAAATGTCCTTTTGGTGGATATGATGTGTTGGTGGTATTCTGTCAAGGCTTTCATGTAGGCAGTGCGGTCTTCCAGGGATTTGCTGTTTCTCCAGTTCTTCTCAAGATATATGCAGGTGCGTCTGGATTCTTGTAGGTCTGCGGTGAACCAGGTGGCCTTTCTGGGGATCTGTCTGTTGGGATTATGTAGGGGTGCGTGCTCATTTGCGCAGTTGGTGATCTATCTGTGGAGTTCTTTGGCTGCGAGGTTAGCGTTGGTCGAGGTGGAGGGGGCAGCGCAGTTGAGGGTGGAGTTGTGCTTCTCCTCTGTGATCTCGCTCCAGTTCCTTCGTGGAGGGCGGGGTGCAGATTTGGGTGCACTGGGTTTATCGACGAGGAAGTGTACGCAGTGGTGGTCCGTCCAAGGGGGTTGCGTGATGTGGCTGAAGTGGGTGTTGTTACCTCCTGCAAAGATGGGGTCGAGGGTGTGTCCTGCCTTGTGGGTGGAGGTGGTGATGAGTGGTTTTTGTCCGAGGTTGGCGAGGTTGTCCAGGGGGTGGCGGAGTTGGAGTCGCTGAGGTTGGCGAGGTGGAAGAACACCCAACTCTGTTCTACCAAACATTGATTAATGTTGAACCTCAATAAGGGTTAAATATCATGCTGTGCACCATTCTGACACATTGGTTGCATTAATGGGGCACTAATGACTTTTGAATTACTTTCTTTATGGGACAAAGTTGACCTACTTGCCCAGTGTCAATTAAACACATCCAACCTTAACTCTGCCTACATTTGGCTCTCTCTTTACATTCTTGCTAATTTCTCCTCCTTGCATTTTGTCCAGCAGGTTTGACATACACCTCCCTCAATCAATCAGTATTTGTTAAGTGTGACTACTCACCCGCTAGGGTCTCAAGGCGCTGCTCCACTCCACTCTGCAGAAGTAATGTCACTTCTATGCACCGAGCGATTTGCATTTACACTTCTGTTGTTTGGGTTTTGGTCTTGTGTCTGTGGGTCATTCTGTGGAAAAGAATTTCCATAAGGATGGCCATATTGTTTGATTTTGTTATCCAAAATGAGATCTGACATTTTTCCAATAACTGTGCCCTGGCACGTGAGAAGATCCCACAAAGCTCTGCATGTGGGATGTTGTTGTTTCCATTCTGTGGCCACATTCAGCAGAGACATTTGAGGACGTATCTGGAAACACCAAAAAGTGACAAGGATGCTCTGTGAAATGGGTGTCCTGGTACTATGTTAATGTGTAGCTGGCCCTTGGCTCCTCCACTGACCAGGCTTCTCAATGTCCAATTGAATCCAGAAGACTATGGCCAAAGGATACACTGGTTGCATTTCAAAAGCTCATGTTGATGCTGGGTGCTTGATCAATGCATCTGTTGATTCTGGATTCTTGGAAAATAAAACTTCTATTCACTGAGCGATTTGCATGCATATTACTGTTATTTGCGTTTTGGCCTGCTTGGCTGTGGCTGCAGAAGCAATTCTCTGAAAAATCAGGAATTTATATTACAAATACCATATTATTTGACTTTAGGATGCGAAATGAGATTGGACATCTATCTAATAACTGTTGCCTTGGCGCGTGAGAAGATCCCACAGAGCTCTCTATGGGGGATGTTGTTGTTTCCAACCTCTGGCCAAGTTCAGCAGAGACATTTGAGAACATATCTGGGAAGGTCAAAAAGTGGCAATGATTTCCTTTGAAGTGTGTGGCTTGTCAATAGGTTATAGTGTAGCAGGCCGTAGGCTATTCAGCTGACCACGCTTATCAATTTCTGTTTGAGAGCAGAGGTCTGTGCTCATAACATAATATTTTCCTACATAATGCTTATGTTGACGATGGGTGCTTGAGCAATACAACTTCTATTAGGTGAGCGATTGCATGCACATTTTTTTTGTTTAAAAAATATATTGTTATTTATTTAGACTTATAATGTGCAAAGCTATCCAGAGGGGTTTCCCGGCGTAGGATTGAAGCATATAACGATAACCCCAGAAGTAAGCTAGAAAAGTCTAGTTTTCAGAGTTTTACAAAAAACCATTAAAGATTTACCGATTCTAAGAGAGGCTGGGAGGGAGTTCCACAGTTTAGGACCAAGGTAGGAAAAAAGTGTCCTTTAATATGGGTGAACTGAAACCTTGGCGTGGTGAACAGTGAGTGACGAGCATATCTCAGCAAACACGTACGCATATAAGGAGTCACCAGTCTTTGAATGTATGAGGGTATTAGGTCGTGTTTTGCCTTCAACATATAGCACAGTGCCATAAATTCAATGCATTTCGAAATCTTTTGCTCGTTGCAGTTCCTGGAGCAGAGGAGAGACAGGGGCATGTCTAGGTAGCCGAAAAAGTAGCCAGGCAGCTGCATTTTGAATGTTCTGGATGCGTCTAATTGAGGTCTTGTCTGCGCCTAGGTACAGCACATGCCATATTCTAGTCTAGACATAACCAGAGCCTGAATGTATGTTCTCTGTGCTTCTAAGGGGATTTACCAGAGAATCTTTTTCACACATTTGAGGACTGAAAAACAGGCAGCAGTAACCTTGGACACCTGTGGCTTCAAGGACAGTTTGTCACCAATGATAAACCGAGATTCTTGACCTTAGTGGACGGAGAGGGTGGGGCTGAAGGGAGTCCGGCCAGTGGCTAGGTCCCCAGAGATCATGATTGCTGCCCAAGACAGGACCTCCGTTTTATCGCCATTGAGTTTCAGTGTGTTTTTGTTCATCCATAAGGAAATATTCCTCAGGCCTAGATTAAGCAGTGAGGGGTCTTTTCATTGGGCAGCTGATAACAAAAAGATAATCTGCGTATGAAAAAAGGATAAGCCTACACTCCCCAAGTACATCTGCTAAATGATGAACGTAGATGTTAAAGAGCAAGGGGCTCAAAATAGATCCCTGAGGGATGACAGAGGCCAGACCGGGGGGAGCCTACCCGGGGGCCCCAGTAGACCTCCGTCCCCAGCACCCAGATCCTCGGCTGGCTTCCAGGTCGGGGGGCTCCTGCAGCGAGGGACCCTGGGACACAGCACGAGCCCCGGGCACGGTCGCTCTCCCCGGCCACGGCGGACCCCCGTCACCAGTGCCCGGACCCTTAGCCGGCTTCCAGGAAGAGAGGCTGTCGCAGCCTGGGACCCTGGGACGCAGCACGAGCCCCGGGCCCGGTCCCAGCTTCCGAACCCTAGCCAGATTGGGGAGAGCCTCCCCGGGCCCCGGTGGACCCCCCCAGTCCCCAGCACCCGGACCCTTGGCTTGAACCAAGGAAGCCCAGGCCACATCCTTGCCCTGACGGCCTGCCCGGGGACCCATTTTTCTTGACTATCAAGCCCCCACATATTGGGGGCTTATAGAACTTTGGGGAGGGACAAAAGTTGGAGTTAGCCCGGCCGCCAGCCCGTAGGGCCATCTGGTCACCCAGCCCACAGGGCCATCTGATCGCCCTGACCGCAGGGCCATCTGTTCGCCCAGCCCGCAGGGCCATCTGGTCGCACAGCCAGTCGACCAGATGGCCCGGGTCGGCCCAGCGCCCAGGTGGCCTGGGAGGGTGCCTTACCCAGTTGCCCTTGCAGTCCGATGAGGGTGGATCGGCGCACCGAGGCAGCCGCTAGGGAGACTCCTTCCCCCGGATGGCTGCTGCTCGCCTCCCTGCCCTACTTTTCAGGGAGCAGTGAGCAGGGGAGGCCCCGTCAGCCCAGGCCATCTGGTCACCCTGTCGACCTGCAAGGGATGGTGGCCCCCATCCCGCAGCCCTGTGGGGCAGGGATGGGAGGGGGAGGCCCCCATGCCACAGGGCACGTGGTGGAGGCGGGCTCCCACGGGCCGGGGTTACCCCCTCCACATCCCTCCCACCGGCCCAGCTGCAGAGGGACCCACCCCTGGGTGGGGTGGAGGAGTGCATCCACGGGCACCCACGCACGGAGAGACAAAAGCTTGGCTCGGAGGATGACTTTCAATAGATCGTAGCGAGGTAGCTGCTCTGCTACTTACGAAACCCTGACCCAGAATCAGGTCATCTACAAATTATTTACCCCGGGTGCCCCACCAACCAGCGGTACACTAAGGGCGATGGAGGCGGCCCCCGTCCGTCTGCTCCCGGGCCCCAAGCAAGCGGCTCTATGCACCGGCCCCTCAAGAGAGGCCGGCTATCCCAGGCTAACCGAGGCTCCACAGCACAGCAGTATCGTTACGGTTTTGGGGGGATTCTGACTTAGATGCGTTCAGTCATAATCCCGCAGATAGTAGCTTCGCCCCATTGGCTCCTCAGCCAAGCACATACACCAAGGGCCTGATTCACAGAACTAACTTAAGACAAAATCCTAAACTTACTACCATTTTCGTATTCACAGAAGGCACTTACTCATTTTGGTATTCACAGAAGGCACTTTCTCATTTCGGTATTCACAGAAGTTAGGAGTCCTAACTTTAGGACTCCTAAATGCCTTCTGTGAATACCAAAAGTCCTAAAGTTAGTATTTTTCTCAGTTTAGGAGTAGTAAAGTTAGTACTCCTAACTTTCGGACTCCTAAATGCCTTCTGTGAATACCGAAAGTCTTAAAATTAGGATTTTTCTCGATTTAGTAGTAGTAAAGTTAGGACTCCTAACTTTAGGACTCCTAAATGTCTTCTGTGAATACCGAAAGTCTCAAAATTAGTATTTTTGTCAGTTTAGTAGTAGTAGTAAAGTTGAGAAAAATCCTAATTTTAAGACTTTCGGTATTCGCAGAAGGCATTTAGGAGTCCTAAAGTTAGGAGTCCTAACTTTACTACTACTAAATTGAGAATTCAATCATCAAATCAAGATCAAGAGGCCTTCTTTCCCCGCTGATCCCCGTTCCCTTGGCTGTGGTTTCGCTAGATAGTATGTAGGGACAGTGGGAATCGTTTTGGCCCCAAAGCCTCTAATTATTCGCTTTACCAGATAAAACTGGGGGCTCCGAGTGCCAGCTATCCTGAGGGAAACTTCGGAGGGAACCAGCTACTAGATGGTTCGATTAGTCTTTCGCCCCTATACCCAGGTCAGATGACTGATTTGCACGTCATGACCACTACAGACCTTCACCAGAGTTTCCTCTGGCTTCGCCCTGCCCCGGCAATGTTCATCATCTTTCGGTTCCTATCACGCAGGCTCATGCTCCACCTCCCAGACAGAGCGGACCAGACGGGCCGGTGGTGCGTCCGCCACTGGAAGCACAGCAGGATCCCACCTCAGCTGGCGCGCATCGCCCTTAGCTTCATTGCAGCACACCACCGTGGAGGAAATGCGCCCTTCGGGGGGCCAGAACTCCCGGGCCACCAACCATCCTGCCGTGTTGAATCATCCGGGCAGACTGCACGGACCCCACCCGTTTACCTCTCGACAGTTTCACGCCCTCTTGAACTCTCTCTTCAAAGTTCTTTTCAACTTTCCCTTACGGTACTTGTTGGCTATCGGTCTCGCGCCCGTATTTAGCCTTAGATGGAGTTTATCACCCGCGTTGGGCTGCATTCCCAAGCAACTCGACTCCAAGAAGACCTGATCCCGGCACGCCGGGGCCCACTACCGGCCCAACACCGCCCGTGGGGTGAGCCTCGATCAGAAGGACTTGGGCCCCCTGAGCGATGCCAGGGAGTCGGTATTCTGTACACCACATTTCCCGCGCCCGCCACCGAGCTGGGATTTGGGGCTGGGCTCTTCCCTCTTCACTTGCTATTACTGGGGGAATCCTGGTTAGTTTCTTTTCCTCCGCTTAGTAATATGCTTAAATTCAGCGGGTCACCACGTCTGATCTGAGGTCATAGTCGGAAGAATGACGCTGGAGTGGCAAAGGGGGATGCCGGGGAAGGCCAGGCCCCTGCCGGAGCGGGGGCCTGTCGTCCCGGCAGCTTGTGTCCTCTTTCCCAGATCAGATCTGGAGGAGTTTCGCCCTCGAGGGGAAGCTGGCCACGGAGGTGGGCGCCCAAGGCGGATGCATGCGGGCAGCCGGGACACTACAGACAGCCACGCACAGCACACAGCCAGGCGCCCTAGGACAGGCCTGGGGTGGACCTTTCGCCAGAACCCTTTCTCGGGGGCCAGTCCTGCCGGCGGCGTACTTCCACGGCAGGACCAGGCGAGAGACCCTGCCACAGGCGTTCTGGGGGTCTGACCTTGTGGGGGGACAAAGGGGAAGCAGAGCTAACCCTGCGATGGCCCCACCCCGTCCCAGAGAAGCCCTGGGCGATTGACGATTGAGTGACCCTCAGATAGGCGTAGCCCCAGGAGGAACCAGGGGCCGCAAGGTGCATTCGAAGTGTCGATGATCAATGTGTCCTGCAATTCACACTAATTCTCACAGCTAGCTGCTTTCTACATCGACGCACGCGCCAAGTGATCCACCGCCAAGAGCCACAAGCAACTTTTCAAAAATGTTCGTCCACCTGCGGGTGCAGGAGAGGCGGGAGGAAGGCGACGCCATCCGTCCGCCGCCCGTGCGGCGAGACGGCCCGGGCGCCTCATTCAAGGCTTCTCCTCTGGGAATCAGACTGCACTAATGGAAAAAAAAAACATTGCCAGGCACTCCCCCCCACCCATCCACGGGCAAGGAAGGGGGCAACCAGCTCGATGGGAGCAGACAGCCCTGCAGCCGCCAGTCCCTCCCGGGGTAACCGGGAGGGACCGCACAAGTCTTCAAATCCCTCGGCCTGGTCGCACGGGACCAGGTCAAACCGGGTACCTGGCAACGAGGGAGGGTCGCTCCACCTGCACATCAGCCGTCTGTTGCCGGGCAGTCCAAGCCATGCCGGTGGACTGGCGATCAGCCCCGCCCACCTTTTGCCCAGGTCGGAGGCGCCAGAAGGGAAAAGCCAGGCGGCTCCCCATCCCGCACGCCTCACACCAAGAGGAGCCAGGGTCCCCTCACAGGCCCTCGGCCCCTTCTCTTCCAGGCCACCCTGCCACAAGAGAAGGGCAGCTCCTCGGTCGCCTGGACCCCGGTCGGGCCGGGACTCGGGCACAGGAGGGCCCAGCCGGTGCCAGGGCCTTTCGAGGGAGGGGTGAAACCAGCCTGGGGATGCACTGCCATTCGGTTTACCCCCACCGCGGTGGGGGTCGTGCCAGGTAAATTTGGGTTCGGTCTAGGAGAGAGACAGGAGACAGGGGCCACAACCCATGCCCGAGTCTCTCACATATCGGTCAGGGCCTCCCCAGGGGGAAGAGACCCGCTGAAGTCCCGGTCCTCACCCAGGCGCCCCATGCGGCCGCGGACTGCTCCACCAGCCGGGGAGCGCCAGAGCAGGGCCGGGCCCTGTGCCTAGGGTGCGTGCTTGCAGGACACAGCCGAGGGCTTCCAGCTGGCGCCGTTGGTTCCCGGGCCGCTCCGCCATTAATGATCCTTCCGCAGGTTCACCTATGGAAACCTTGTTACGACTTTTACTTCCTCTAGATAGTCAAGTTTGATCGTTTACTCAGCGTTTTGCCAGGGCCGTTGCCGACCCCAGCGGGCCGGTCTGAGGACCTCACTAAACTATCCAATCTGTAGTAGTAGCGACGGGCGGTGTGTACAAAGGGCAGGGACTTAATCAACGCAAGCTTATGACCTGCACTTACTGGGAATTCCTCGTTTATGGGAAATAATTGCAATCCCAATCCCTATCACAAACAGAGTTCAGCAGGTTACCCACACATGTCGGCGAAGGGTAGACACATGCTGATCCGTTCAATGTAGCGCGCGTCCAGCCCCGGACATCTAAGGGCATCACAGACCTGTTATTGCTCGATCTCAATTGGCTGAACGCCACTTGTCCCTCTAAGAAGTTGGACGCCGACCGCTGGGGGCGCATAACTAATTAGCATGGAGAAGTCTCGTTTGTTATCGGAATTAACAAGACAAATCGCTCAACCAACTAAGAACGGCCATGCACCACCACCCACAGAATCGAGGAAGAGCCATCAATCTGTCAATCCTTTCTGTGTAAGGTTTCGGGTGAGGTTCCCCGTGTTGAGTCAAATGAAGCCGCAGGCTCCTCTCCTGGAGGTGCCCATCTGTCAATTCCTTTAAGTTTCAGCTTTGCAATCATCCTCCCCCAGGAACCCAAAGAACTTGGTTTCCCGGAAGCTGCTCGGCAGGTCATGGGAATAACACCGCTGGATCGCTAGTCGGCATCGTTTATGGTCGGAATTACGATGGTATCTTATCGTCTTCGAACCTCCGACTTTCGTTCTCGATTAATGAAAACATTATTGGCAAATGCTTTCGCTTTGGTTCGTCTTGCGCCGGTCCAAGAATTTCACCTCTAGCGGCACAATTTTTCTAAATTTTTTTATTTTTATTTATTTAATGTGATTTTATATAGCGCAAACTTTACCCGAAGGTGTCAGAGCGCTTTACATAAGAACTAGTAACAAAACATAAGGATTTAGGATTGCATGCGTTACATAAAAGTTACAAACAGAAAAAAATGCAACTGTACAAGATGTAAAGTCACACAAGTAAGAGATACAAATCGAAAGACAAAGTGCAAATGTAGAAGTAGTAAAGTCACTCAAAGAAGAGATACAAATGGATATACTCTAAGAGTCACAGTTACACCAACCCCAGATTCAGAAACGGGCAGCTTTGGGGGCAGAGAACTCGACTGACATTTTAAGGTGTTACATTACTCAAACTCTGAGTTCAAAGTAAAGCATTAAATGACTGCACCACTGCTTTTCAAGAGGACCCGGTGTGTCCTGATTAAGAGGACGTATACGCCCGGCCGTCACTCTTAATCATGGCCCCAGTTCCGAAAACCAACAAAATAGAACCAGAGTCCTATTTCATTATTCCTAGCTGAAGTAATCAGGCGACCGGTCTGCTTTGAACACTCTATTTTTTCAAATTAAACGCTTTGGACCCCCAGGACACTCAGTTAAGAGCATAAAGGGGGCACCAAAAGGCAGGGGCTGGGACAGGCGGGAGATCGCCTCACGGTGGACTGCCAGCTCGATCTCAAGATCCAACTACAAGTTTTTAACAACAGCAACTTTAATATACGCTATTGGAGCTCGAATTACCGCGGCTGCTGGCACCAGACTTGCCCTCCAATGGATCCTCGTTAAAGGATTTAAAGTGTACTCATTCCAAATATAGGGCCTCGAAAGAGTCCTGTATTGTTTTTTTTCCTCACTACCTCTTAGAGTCAGGAATGGGTAATTTGCGCGTCTGCTGCCTCCTTGGATGGGGTAGATGTTTCTCAGGCTCCCTCTCCGGAATCAAACCCTAATTCCCTGTTACGCCTGGTCACCATGGAAGGCACGGAAAGTACCATCGAAAGTTGATAGGGCAGACATTCAAATGTATCGTCGCCGTCACGGGGACGTGCGATCGTCCCGAGGTTATCTAGAGTCCCCAAAGCGGCCAGGCGAGCCCGGATTGGTCTTGGTCGGATAAATGCACGCATCCGGGAGGTCAGCGCTCGTCGGCATGTATTAGCTCTAGAATTACCACAGTTATCCAAGTAACAGATGGAGCGTTCAAAGGAAACATAACTGACTTAATGAGCCATTCGCAGTTTCACTGTACCGGAAGTGTGTTCTTACACGTGCAGGGCTTAATCTTTGAGACAAGCATATGCTACTGGCAGGATCAACCAGGTATCCGCACCTGCTGGCGGGGTAGGGGACGCATGCCCATCTCCCCGACCGCCAACCTTCGCGCGCCCCTCTATCTCTCGGGAGCCTGCCAGGGAAAGGAGCCCACCCGCCTGGGCGGGAGGGCTCACTGGAGGGGTGTGGAGAGGAGCGGTCGCATGGGCACTGGCAGGCCCAGCCGCGTCTCACGGGAGGGAGAGGCAGGCCGAGGCACAGCCTGAGCGAGACGCAGAAGTGCCAGAGCCTGGCAGCGGCAGCACCCCTCGGATCAGTCGTTCTGAGCTGCTGTAGAAATGTGCTGGGCAGAGAGGGGTGACGGTGTGGTGCGCAGGGCCTACAGACCTGCTGGGCAGCAGCATCCAAGGGCCTGGCCAGCCCAACCCCTTCTGTTCAGGTCAGACCTCTGGGAGGCACAAGCTGCCGGGCCACTCTGCCTTTGCTCTGCTGGGTAAAGGGCCTCCAGCCAGTCCATGCAGGGTGGAAATTCTTTGCTCAAAACAACAGCTGAGGCTGGCCAAGCAGTCCATCCCTAAATGGACTGAGAGTACAACCAGAGTACGGCTGGGGCATCCCCT
The DNA here is from genome assembly GCF_964263255.1 of Lissotriton vulgaris. NCBI lineage: Eukaryota > Metazoa > Chordata > Amphibia > Caudata > Salamandridae > Lissotriton > Lissotriton vulgaris. Next base: position 1,179,744,839 of record NC_141697.1, read on the forward strand.
GGCAGGCCACCCTGCTCAGGAGGGTATGCTGGCTTAGCATCCCCTGCCTGCCTGCTCCCGGGGCAAGCAGACTCAGAGAAAAAGGACCATCAGGCCCGGGTGCTGCCTTCCCCTGTCTCAGCATTGCCGGACCTCACGGAGGTCTGTCTGAGCAAACTCGGAGAAAAAGGACTATCGGGAAGGGGCTGAGAGGCAGGTGTGTACCCGGGCCCCCGGGGACCCAGGCGGGTGGGCCCGGGATGCTGCCTACCTCGTTTCAGCATCGCCGGACCTCACGGAGGTCTGCCTGAGCAAACTTGGAGAAAAAGGACCATCGGGATGGGGCTGAGAGGCAGGTGTATACCCGGGCCCCTAGGGGCCACAGCGGGCGGGCCCGGGTGCTCCCTTCCCCTGTCTCAGCATCGCCGGATCTCACGGAGGTCTGCCTGAGCAAACTCAGAGAAAAAGGATCATTGCAAGGGGCTGAGAGGCAGGTGCATACCCGGGCCCCTGGGGGCCCTGGCGGGTAGGCCCGGGTTCTGCCTTCCCCTGTTTCATAATCGCAGGACCTCACGGAGGTCAGACTGACCCTCTCCCTACTAATCCGGAGGAACAATACCCCCACATTACCCCCCTTCTTGTAATCTGTGCACACAAGGTGACAGAGGGGACCCTAGGCGCAAAAGTACCCGACCTCTTGGAGCCCTCGCTGGGATCGGGGAGGCAAATGGACTGCCAGGGAAGCTCGGCCATCTGGTCACCCCATAGGAAAGCATTGGGTGCGACTAGATGGCCGAGGGGATTGGTGCGACCAGATGGCCGAGGGGAAAGGTGTTGACAGATGGCCGGGCACGAAAGGGAAGTAATCTGGTCACTCTGTGTCCCAACGAAAGATTGAGTGGGCGCCGGGGCATGGATGACTGGAGGCCCAGGGCCCCAGTTGGACCCAGCCATGGAGGCTGTGAGGGGGGACCCAAAGGGCCCTCGGACCTGGGGCCCACGGACATGATGACATACAGGGGAAGCCTGCAAGGGACCGACGTGGGGCCCAGGGCCGGAGCACCCCCACCCAGGGCCCCACGGGCCCCTGGACCCAGCCGTGTCTCCCAAGCCTGGAGGCACAGAGGATGCCTTCCCGGGCCCTCCGGACCCCAGCCCGGGCACTCTGCCATGCGGCAAGAACAAGGACGGAGCCTGGGGTGGGGAAGCTACCCTCCCAGGGGCCCTCAGGGGCCCGAGCCGGAGCTCCTGAACCCAGCAAAGCAAGGGGAGGCTCCCAGGGCACAACGGAACCCCATCCTGGGCCTTTTGCAGTGCGGCAGGCTGGAGGACAGGGCCCAGGGCCAGAGCACCCGACCCGGGGCCCGGCGGGCCCCTGGACCCAGCCAGGCTCCCAGGCCCAGAGGCACATGGGAAGCCTCCCCCGGCCTGCTGGACACCATCCCGGGGACCCTGCCATGCAGAAGGACCAAGGCCGGAGCCCGGGGTGTGGAGGCCACCCTCCCCGGGCCCTCAGGGGCCCCGGCCGGAGCTCCTGAACCCAGCCAAGCAAGGGGAGGCTCCCTGGGCACAACTTTGGCAGTGCGGCAGGCTGGGGGACAGGGCCCAGGGCCGGAGCACCCGACCCGGGGCCCGGCAGGGACTCTGGACCCAGCCAGGGCTCCCAGGCCCAGAGACGCAGGGGAAGCCTCCTCTGGCCTGCAGGACTTCGTTTGGGCACCCTGACACGCAGCAGGAACTGAGGACAGAGCCTGGGGTGGGGAGGCCACCCTCCCCGGGGCCCCTGGACCCGGCCCAACAAGGGGAGGCTCACCGGGCCCGCCGGACCCATCCAGGGCAGCCTGCCACACGGCAGGCCCCGGGATGGGCCCAGGGCTGGGGCGGGTTCCTGGCCCATCCAGCTGCCGGCTGAGGACCGCTAGGCCGAGAGGGGTCCCAGAGTACCTTGTCCCTAGTAATCCGGAGGAAGGCTACCCCCCTTTCTGGTAACCTGTGCGCACCGCAAGACAGAGGGGACCCTAGGCACGGACGCGCCCGACCTCCTGGAGCCCTAGCTGGGATCCCGGAGGCAAATAGCCCCTCATCGGGACTTCCAGGGAAGCCCAGCCATCTGGTAATCCCATTGGAAAGCATTGCGTGAGACCAGATGGCCGAGGGGTTAGGTGCAACAAGATGGCCGGGACCTAAAGAACTCCCAGCTGCCCAACCCGAGCCTTCACGGGAGGGCTCTCGTCTGCCCACGCAGGGCTCGGGGGCTCAGCTTCACTGCAGCTCGAGGACCCCGGCTGGGCCTCAGGCATAGGGAGCTCTCGGGCCTGGACGCCCGGGGGAGACTGCCCGGGACCCATGGAGCCCGACCCGAACAGAGGAGAGGTGTTGTCCGAGCATAGCCCATCTGGTCACAGCCAGCCCGGAAGGAGTGTCCCGGCATACCCTGCCCCTAGTAACCCGGAGGAAGGCTACCCCTCTTTCTAGGAACCCGCGTGCACCAAGTGATGGAGGGGACCCAGGGCGCTGAGGGCCCGACCTCCTGAAGCCCTCGCTGGGATCGGGGAGGCAAATGGCCCCTTGGACTTCCAGGGAAGCCCGGCCATCTGGTCGCCCCACTGGAAAGCATTGTGTGCGCCCAGATGGCCGAGGGGGAACGGTGCGACCAGATGGCCAGGACCGAAATGACACCAATCTGCCTACCCCGAGCCTTCGCGGGAGGGCTCCTGCCTGCCCTTGCAGGGCTCGGGGGCTGCAGGGCTCGGGGGCTGCAGGGCTCGGGGGCTGGTGGGCTCAGGGGTTGCAGGGTTCCGGGGCTGCAGGGCTCAGAGGGGCTCTGAAACCCCACACTGGGTCTCAGGCATGGGGAGGCCCACAGGCGCTCCTGGGGTCGAGCTGCCCAGGGAGGTCTGCCCGGGACCCATGGAGCCTTGCAGGCCTCCAGGGCTCTGCACCAGGGACCCTTGTCTTGGGCAGATGGACTCTTGGCAGGCTGCAGGACGGGGTTTCCCAAACACCAGGCCCTGACCGAAACCCAGGCCCCGGGGCCGGTCCCTGCTTTCCAACCCAGCCAGGCCGGGGAGTTCGGGGAGCCTGCCCAGGCACGAGGGACCCCTGTCCCGGGCACACGGACCCTTAGGCCATGCCCTCATTTTCCACATATTTTTTCCAAAATTCTGCATAGTGTGCATAGTGGCGCTACGCAACCTACGCCCAGCCCTAATTAACATGCTTTTCCAGAATTTTGGGAAATGCAGGATGGAGAGAAATAGGACTCATCTCATCTCATCTTTGCAGTGGATTAAGTGCAATTCCGTAAAAAATCAGGAATTCCATAACTACGACCATATTATTTCACTTTATGATTAAAAATTAGATCAGGCATCTTTCTAATTACTGTTGCCATGGCGCATCAGAAGATCGAACATATCTTTGCATGTGGGTTTTTGTCGTTTCCAATCCCTGACCAAGTTCAGCAGAGACATTTGAGAACCTATCTGGAAACCTCAAAAAGTGTCAATAATGCTCTGTGAAATGGGAGCACTGGCAATGTGTTAAAGTGTAGCGGGCCCTTGGCTCCTCCACTGACCAGGTTTGTCAATGTCCTATGGAATCTAGAAGTCTCTGGCCAAAGGAAATACTAGTTTCCTCCCAAAAGCTCATGTGGATGCTGAGTGCTTGAGCAATGCAACTGTTGAAGCTGGATTCTTGGAAAACAGATCTTCTATGCACTGCGCTATTTGCACGCACATGTCTGGTATTTGGGTTTTGGCCTCCTGTGCTGTGGTTACAGAAGCAATTCTGTGAGAAATCAGGAATTTATATTATAATTACCATATTATTTGATATTAGGATGGAAAATGAGATTGGACATCTTTCTAGTAACTCTTGGCTTGGCGCGTGGGAAGACCCCACAGAGCTCTCCATGTGGGATGTTGTTGTTTCCAACCTCTGGCCAAGTGCAGCAGAAACATTTCAGGACATATCTGGAAAGGTCAAAAAGTGGCAATGGATCCCTGTGAAATGCGCTGCCTGTCGGTAGGTGAAAGTGTGGCAGAGCCTGGGCTCCTCCACTGACCAGGTTTGTCAATGTCCGATTGAGGCAGAAGTCTGTTCAAACAACATGCATTGAAGGCTGACCTACGTGGGAGATAACTATCATTTAGGAGCAAACTAACAGTTTTTTTGCAAAGCCGCTGTAATAGGAGAGACTTGTTTTTTTTTTAATGATTATTAAAAGGTCTTTTTGGTATGCTTTTTTATAGGAAAACAATTTGACAAAACATGCGAGGACAATGTTTTAGATAAAAAGTAAAGTAATTGTTCATGTTTTTGAAACTTAAATAATTTCTGTGTGATGGTTTTAATTGACTAAACACTTAAATAAATAAATACATAATTCTGTTCTTAGAAGACATATTGGTTGAGACTCTAAAGCTTATGTTGGTTTCTTGGGTGAAAATGAACCAAACTTTACATTAGTGGAGACTGAGCTGGTTCACAAAGAGCTCTCGAAAGAAGCCTTATTCTTCTGCTCAAGAACATTTTATCTATGGGCTAAATTGTCTTTTGTAGAAACACAGGGCCTGTTTTCTATACATTTTCTGATTTTGAGCAAATCAATCCATCTCACTGTAACTTATTCATCTCAATAGATAAATATACCGGCATTTATTAACAGCCAGAACATGGATTAAAAGAAACCTAGCAATTTGCATAAAAATATTTAACTCCCCATGAACTCACTTTCATAAGAGCTCAGGTTTATTATTTTCTTTTACAATAAAAGCATTCTGGTGTGTGTAGTCTTTTTTGGCTAGAAATAAAAAAAAAAAAATGTACAGTGCTGAGTCAGCACTGGCAAATCTGGAAACCCTAGAGAAAGAAAAGGCTGAGACCGAATGGGTCGGGCCAACACTATCTGCTGTAAAATATTATTTGCTGTCATGTTTACAAAAGTACTTTTCAACCTGCAGATACAAAATGCACTCACAATATTAAAATGAAAGTACTTTTTAGGAATGCCCTATTCATCAAGTGCATTCCTGAAATTCAGTCGCTGTGTGCGTTTGCATGTGCATGTGTCTTTGTATATCCAGACAGTACTGGCATTAGGGCATGCGACCGCTGCAGCCGAACTGGGTGCTGAACTGGAGGTGGGACGCTGTGTTCAGTGGCGGCTCGTCCTCTAAAGTTGAGGAGCATTGCCCCTCTGCTTTTTTTCAGTGACACAAAGGGAAAATAAAATGATAATAACTTATATTATTATCATTGTATTTTCTCCAACTTCCGCCTGGTTTGTGTCAGGGGGCGGGGTCAGGGAAGGAGTGGAAGCACACTCCTAAAGTGCGCAGTGACTGCTTGGCCGGCCCTCTCGGGCCCCACAAAACAGTCTTGCACACTTCGCATGTTTTCCATGCAGGCTGTATTACAGCCTATGTGCAGAACATGCCCAGGCTTCTGGTCAGCATCTGAGTGCTGAAACACAGTGCTCAGACCAACCACAATGCTGCTAAGGCAGCGTTGTGATTGGCTGACTGATCGCCTGGGTGTGCTTCTGGTAAGGCCGAGCGAGGGAGGACTACGGATGTGAGGAAGCAGCAGAAGGTACTTTTTTTATTCCCTCTTACCCCCGCGTTCCCCCCTTCAGCCCTCACCGCTTCCTCCTGCGTACCCTCCTCCTGCCCTCCCCCCAACCTCTGATCAGTGCCAGCCGCTGCTGACTGTGTTTAGCAACAGCTTACTATTTAAAAGCACCTGCTACAGAGTTGCTTGTGCCTCCAGCTTTCAGGTAGCAATAAAGATGTCAGAGTAACCATTGTGATTAATGTTTCTGCTGAAGGGAAATCTGAGTTTTGTCTAGTGGCAGTTTTGACTCTCCTTAAGGTAGTGCAGAGGGTAAATATCCTGCTGCAAAGAACGGATCTGTATTTTATGTGGCTAGCTGAGTGGATTAGTAAAGCCAGCCTTTGCCAGAGTTTTAAAACAAATGAAATTTTGTGAGAGAGGGGCTTTGGAGATGTGAGGGGCACTTTTGCAGGGTGGTAATGAGGGAATCTGAGCAGGAGGTCATGGAGGGGATGGGGTTGCCAAAAAAGACTGTCGCACCACGAGCCCCCACTGCTAAAGGCGGCCCTGCATCCACACAGACGGTTTGAAAAATGATCACCTGCCACCTGATTCTGTGTTAGCTGCTTAGGTGACTCAGTGGACTAATGCATCCCCTACAGGGCCTGGTCTGATATGTAAATCTGCATTCAGAGGTTTATTTCCTTATGTGGGTGGATAGTATGTTATTATTTTTTTCAATTCACAGTGTTATTCAAGACTAATCCTGGAAACCTGGACAGTTGCACGTTTCAGAAAATATTTTTAAATATCCTTTTACATGCATGCAAAGGCATTTGCACATGAGTAATACTATCTCGTATATCCATGCGCATGTGCAAATATCTTCTCATGAATGCAACTGAAATCCTATTTATATTTATTTTAAAGTGAAAATGATTTTTCCGGCAGAAAACCTCTACCTCTGCACAAAACCAGTTTTGTGAGTGTTCCTTCTCCATTCCTGCTCAGGATTCAAATTCACTCCTTGTTTTGATAGGCGTATATCTATGACTATTTCCATTCTCTAGACCGCCCACTCCGCACCCCTGGTAAGAAATGTACTCAATCATCAAATTTACTCCACACAGAGGAACTATCATGTATGAGGGAACTCTTTTAGTGGTGCTATTTCACATTTTTATACTACCAAAGTGGATTTACATTGGTAAATCAAACCATTTGCATTCGTAAGTCAAACTTAAACGTGCAAGTGGCTTTGTGGCGAGCCCTATGAGCTATAGCATGCGATCACAGGTTTTAATCCTCATAGTCCCCTTGGCCTTGTCTGAGTTTAGTTAAATCAAACTACCAAGGTTACATATGTGATATATACATGGGACTGCCAATTAAAACATGTGGGGGAGAGGCCCTCTATATTTGTAGAAATTGAAAACTCATTACATTGCAACCAGAGAACTTTGCTCAAAGTCTGCCCACCAGATGAACCACTACCCTTTAAGAGGATGAACCAGGAAGGCAGATCAGTGGGTGTGCAAGGGACAATAATGACTGTGTGGGAAACACTCGAAAGCTGAACTATTCAGACTTCTACTGTTCTTAGTACATGGCAGGGGGCATGATTAAAGAATATTGGACTCAGTCGCTTAACGTAGCCAACTACACACTACTAGGGCCATCATTTATGGGGATTTGGTGTAGGGCAGAGCAGCAATTCAGCCTGCTGCACTTCCCTATGCCAAAGTGAAAGGGCTGGAATTCACCATATTAATGCAAAAGGGTTCATTCCTGTCCAATCCCTCTGCGCGAGTGCTGTTTCGGCAGCCTAGCACCGACACAGACATCCTTGCACAAGGGGTACCTTCCTGCACAAAAACAATCCTAAAAGACATTTTGCACTTTCTAAACGTGCGGCAGAATGCAGCATACATGGAAAGAGTAAAAAAAGAAGAGAAATAAAGCTATTTCTCCCTCTTACACCTCACCTCAGGAGGTGTAAGGTTTTGGTGCTTCCCCAGCATGACATGCTCACGTAAGTCTGGGAAAGTGTGAAAATCCATGGGTGTTGCGTGGAAAAACCCACTGCAGCGCCCATGGAGCTCCTCCTGACCGCAGAGTAAGGCAACGCAACGATTTGCGCTGCCTTGCCTTACCATGCATGGTTTTGCATGGCCTCATAGATATGAGTTTGTGATTTTCGCCACCAGACGTCACACATAGTAACGCTCCGACGGTTCAAGGACCTCATATATTTGCCCCTAACCTCTTCTATCAAGCATTAACCCCTTGGCCGTGACGCGAATTTCACCGATGCACAGGGGGCTAGGGGGTGAGCGCAGCGCTGCTGTGCTCGTGACTGAACCACTAAGTCATGAGTCACGGACGGCGTGTGCTCATGACGCCGTTGTTCCGTCACGGCCCGCCCGCTCATTAATTCGCCCACACAGGCGGGGATTTAATGCCACGTGGGCGGAGCGGGAGTCGCATGACGGAACCACGCCGCCATGAGCACACGCCGCCCGTGGCTCATGACTGCGTGGTTCCGTCATAAGCACGCAAGGGGTTACGCTGATTTTCTTTTGTGTCTGTCAACACTCTAAAGCAACGCAAGCCGTCACACAGCTACTCAATACGTAAAGAAAGAATCCATGGATGAGCCCTTTCAGCCCCTGCTCAGTCAGAAATGTGCTCACTAAAAGGCGAGTGGAAATCTCATGGCCAACAGACTTCAGCAGGCTCACAGGAAGTACTCAAGCATGTCTACAAGCATCTTCCTGCACTCAGATTTTATCTCATGGTACAGATGTAAACCTTTTCTCTCCGGTTTTACTATTTAATGACTATTAACGTAATTGTTTGTGGTATCAAAGCGCTGTGAGACAATTTCCTGAAATTAGGCCCTGGGGCCCTGTCCCTCCACAAACATGGCTCTTTGAAGGCTTTTCCAAAATGAGAGATAATAAGAAGAGATTTGCATGATAACTGCAGCTGCACTGGCAGACCAACTGTGCGTGTAGTTAGTCTTACGGAAGCCATAAATAAAATACCTCCTGGAGAAAGTGAGCACTGACTTCAGAGCAACAGTTCAAGCATTATTTCCTTCACACCTTGGGGAAGGCGGTGCTTCACTCTACATTATCCCAACACCACATGCTTTCTCTGAATACATCATACAAGCTGCAGCAGGGCCATCAGAGGCATACCTGCCAACCTAAGGGAAAATCTCGCCGTGTGAGGAGGGGGCGGGGCCTTGAAGGAGGTGGAGCCTCGTGCCAAGAAGTACCGAAGAGGCATGTTTGCCCCCACCCTGCCCCCAAGACCCCTCCTCCAAAAACTAAAATAAAAGCTTGCTGAGGCTGGTTCAGATGTCCTGGTGGGTTTTCACACACCTTAATAGACATCAGCAGTTCAAAGCCTCACAAAATATCCTGGACAGTAACTATTTACAGTGGTTTTAAGCTAGACTTCCCTGCCACTGTGTGATATCGGCTCCTCACTGGGTAACCGTGTGATAGGGGCTAATTTCATGTGTCTCACGGTAGAATCATGTGAGTTGGCAGATTTGCAAAGTTCTCAAGAAGGTTGACCATGTCACTTGAAAAGCTACATTGGTTCCCCACTCCAGACCCACATATTTTCAATTCCAGCTGCATCATATACAGATCTGCATCCCTACCTGCTTGATGGGGAAAATAACTATCTCAGGCTGCAGCACCACAATAGGGGCTTCAACATGGCCAGACTGGAGAGCAAAGACTGCGAAAAGAAAAAAGAAAAAGGCATTTCCCATCTAGAATCCCAGGATCTCTGAGAACTTCTCTGCCGATGTAATAGAACTGGCCTGACAGCGTGGGCTGGACTGTTCCTACTGCAGCATGGTCAGAACTGATTATGGCTGGGTCCAAACTAAGGTGGCATGGTATGCAAAAGAACGATGGGTGGGAATGCTACCCCGAGCAATGGCTAGTGGCTAGACAAATTGCAAGCAGCTTCCCATCACCTTTTATGTGTTTAATATAATAGAACTACACTAATCCTCCTGTAATTCATTATGGAACTTAAGACACAACCATTCAGAATACTACAATCTTAGCCACTGGCTATCATCCTAGTAGAGAGCATTTCCTTTCCTGCTAGATTTACTCCATCCAATAGAGGGACCCGCCTTTATCCAATTGGAGCAGTGGGCAGAGACTGGCTCTTCGAGCTTTAGGCATTCAGAAAGCTACCCCTTTCGATAAACAAAACATAAGCAAACATGTGCATTCATTATGTGCCACCTAATTCCTAGTAGTGAACAGTTGAGGCTTCAACAAGTAAATACCCACCACCACTCAGGGCCTAGGTCCGCCAGACTCGTGGTGACGCGAGGAGTGGTCCAGCCACTACTGCACCTGCGGTCTAACGGCCCTATCAGGATTTGGGTGGTCGGACCGTAATTGGACTGCTGGCTGCTCCAGGGAACCCCTTTCCCTGGCAGTTGAGCTGCAGTCAGGTCCATTGTAAGATGTAGGTGAGGTTACAGCGGCACCATCATGCATATTACAAGGTTCAGGACCGCTAGCGTTGAAAAGGTTGGCAGAGCTGAAACGAAGGAGGCCCTACAGGCCCCTCAGCCTGGGGATGCATGGAGGGTGGCACAACATGTGCCTCCCAGTGTACATGTGCCCCAGTTTCTGCACAGCATGGACTTATAGTCCATGCCGTGCAGGAACCTGCGTGGCGTTCTAAATGCGGTGCTTTTTTCAAAGGCACCACTGTGGGAACCACCATGCTGCCCACCCGCCAGACCACAAAATTACTCTCACAGGCGGGCGGCAGAGACTCCTGGTGGTGTGTGGGTGCGGTGGTGGCCAGCCACCCACCCCCGCACTGTCAAAATTCGTAATTGGGCAATAGTGTTAAACTTCCTAAACATGGAAAACCGGTCCAGTGTCATGTGTAGCAGATTGCTTTGATGACCACTCACAAGCCGAACTTGACACCCATTGATGCCAGTATCCATTGGAATAAGTCTTGGAGGGAAGTGCCATGTAGCTTTCTTCTGAATAATCTTACTACCCTTTTCTCTTGGAGAGATATATATGTGAATGTCTGTTTTTACATCACGGACAATTACATCGGGATCATTAGGTCCCAGGTATTGCAGAGAAATCTTTACAGTGGGATTTTACTTCAGATCATTGAAGGTAAGTGAATTTTAACTAATATATATTTATTTAAAATAAATTGTTATTGTAATGTAATAATTAAGTTAGTTTCTAAATTACCTTACATTTCTAAAATAATATTAGTTTATTTATTATTGTATTATTGTCTTTAATTATACACATATACATATGTATGTATATGTATGTATATATATATATGTATATATATATATATATATATATATATATATATATATATATATATATATATATATATATATATATATATATATATATATATATATATTAACAGAAGCAACGAGCAGAAAAACCACACGCTGGCGAGACTGTGTACCAGACAAATTAATTTATTTGTCAACCCTCGGACGCGTTTCGCCTGTCCCGCAGGCTTGTTCACCGAAGTTTATATAAATATATATGCTTCTCTGTTTATTCAGCCACTGAGGAAGAGCGATAACCGATGAAACGCGTCTGGCTATTACGTTGTGGGTGGCAGGAAGGAGAGAAGCTGCACGTGTTGCTGCCTGCAGCTGTGTGTGTTCACCCCTCCGGGTGTGACTTCCTCACTAGGGGCATCTCCTGGAATGTATGTTAATCGGCTGGTCCGGCCGCGAGGAGGTCCCGCTGCCTTACAGGGCGGATCCAGAAGCTCGCAAACGCGGACTCAACAAGGAGCGGAGGGGGCCTAGCCGCGAGGGATTATTGGCAGCAGCGCAGAGTTTCTTCTATGTGCCATCACCCACTGGGGGAGAGACATTGTTATACTTCACGAGAGGCAGCTGCACCCACTGGGGTGAGTTATGGAAATCTAGGTCGGGGCAACCATTTTTGGACTACTATATCCAGGATGCCATGCGCCCAAAGGGGCGGGACTGCAATTTGGAATAAAAATCCTTCCACCACACGCAGCTGCTTCTCTGTTTATTCAGCCACTGAGGAAGAGCGATAACCGCTTGAAACGCGTCTGGCTATTACGTTGTGGGTGGCAGGAAGGAGAGAAGCTGCGCGTGTTGCTGCCTGCAGCTGTGTGCGTTCACCCCTCCGGGTGTGACTTCCTCACTAGGGGCATCTCCTGGAATGTATATATATATATATATATATATATATATATATATATATATATATATATATATATATATATATATATATATATATATATATATATATATATATATATATATATATATATACATATATATATATATATTTAATTTAGAAACTTCACTGTGCATGGCAGGGGCACAAGCTCCAGTTACTTTAGGACATGAGTTATAATTACTTGAGATAATTATGACTGGTTGTTAATTTCAACGGTTTTCTCTAAAACTGTATGTTTCAACTGACCTTTTTACCTAGCTATAACGTCCCTTTAGGATTTACTTTTTTTTGTGAATTTCTCATAAAAAAGTAGGATAATATTAATATTCTTAACTCTTTCGTCACTTTAACCTTTGTTTTTTTCTGTGAATTTCTATGGGTTTTATTGACATAAAGTAAGATATCACTAGCTGGGCCCAGCATGGGGTTTAGTGCAGGTCTTGGACTGCACCCAGGCCCTGTGTCCAACCCCACTCGGGTGCCCAACCTCACCTCCCTCTGCTGAACACGGCATTCAGGTCATAACACCAAAATATAAAAAGCAGGTGTATTGATTTAATCAAGTGGTAGGTGTATGACTATATTAGGAAGGTCTATCTGCTATGTTAATAAGTCACCAATAACTATAATCAAATGTATATTTTAATGCCGCAAATTCATTTTAACTTTAGGACCCCATTAATTTTTTAAGGCAATTTGCAACATACTTGTAAAAATAGGAATATCTTTTCAAAATTAAAAAAAAATAGTTTGTTAACATGCAGAAGTGTTTCACCTTAGTACATCAGATTATATCAATAAATCATTTTTTATTTTAAAGGGGTAGTTTTAAAAAATGAACATAGAATCATTCATGCCTTCGCCTACAACAATGCCAATAGCAAACTAAGACGTAAGTTAGTTGTGTTGTGGAACCCTTTGGGTGGCTAGGGTTGTCATTAAACATGGATACCATTGCAGTTTATAAATCAAACACAGGGAGAAGGTTTTGTACAGTGCATATCCTGAGCGCATGTATTTCAACGTGCTCTTATATGTGATCATAATGAAAAAGGAGGTAAAGTGAAATAAAACAATTGCCTAGGATTACACAATTTGGTCAAGTGGGGAAGCCAGGAATGATCTCAGATTTTCTGGTTTCATATTGTGCAGTACTATTTTATTGCAATTCAATAACCAAGTTCCTTTTTACACTCGACTTTCCCAAGGTAGTGATAGAAAGCATAGACGGCTTACCCCAAGAAGTGGAAGAGGGATAGCAATTCAGATTCAGCATAATACACTATTTTCAAATCTAATACTCGTTTCGTTTCAAAAGCTTTATTCGATTATTTCACAAAACAATCATAAAAGCGTACAAAATATGTGCGATTTACGTTCCTCAATATACACTCTATTGATAATATCATTTAAAAATACCAGTACAGAAATACAAAGATAAAAAAACATAACAGAGATATAAACATAGTTCAGCACATAAGGATAAAACTTGGGAAGAGTTAAAAAAACATACTTTTTCTAATGGCCATTGATTTTCAAATAAATACGACTGTAAAAAAACATACGTCTGGATCCTCTAGGGAGAACAATAGGCTCATTGCTGATTTTGTCGTTGTTACAGCCTTTTTTTTTTAATAATGGTTTCAAGTACATAATTCGGAAGTGCAAGTAAAGGTCGCAGATAAGTAAAAAATGCACAGTACTCTGCTTAGTAATCTTGTCACAAGGGCAGGGGAAGGAAGAATGATTTTTCATACGAGGGAATGCCACCAGATGGTGGACTATTCCTAATTGCAGTCTAGTGAGGACAAACCGGTGGGATGGTCTGGTAACAATCCTCAGATAATTTTGGAAGCCAAGTGTCACCACATTGGAGAAATATAATTGTGACGTTGTTAACAACATATTTGTGTCTCTCCGAAGATAAGTTTTCTTACTCATATAACAACACTTTAGCTCTTTCGTGGGGATATCAGATAAACAATCGGGGTCAGCCTTGACATCTAGGTTAAATATGTCTCTAGCTGTTACCACAACATAGTGGATCCATGGAATCAGTGAGCACTTGTCTAGGAGAAGGCAATCACTAATAATACTCCTGGTAAAGCCAGTTTTTTCCTTCATCCAGACTGCTCTTCACACCATCAAGGGCCTTAGGCTGATTAGGTCAGACAAAAAATCCAAACCCAATTCCTGGTGTAAAATCTCGTTCGAGGCTGATTTTGGTAAACATTACAGTCTTTAATAAAAGCATTTTCCTCGACCTGTAGATCCATGTGCCCACTATGTCCCCAAACGCCGGATCCATATAATGCGATTGACACACATCTACAACGATAGATGTGCAGCATTTCATGAATACGTCGGTCTCCAAGCTTAGTCGCAAATTTGAAAATTCCGTGGGCACTCTTAGACATTTTGGCCTTCACATTAATTATTTCTTGGGACCACATACCATTACTACTAAACGTAATCCCCAAATAACAGAATTTTTTTACAATTTCTATTTTTTTTATCCTCTATATAGAAGGATTTCGACTTTCTCATTTTCTTCCCACACTGCATAATAAATGTTTTGGTATTATTGATTTTTAGCTTCCTGCCCTTGATAAACCCTGCAAACGTGTCCATTAACCTCTGTAGGCCAAAGGGGTTCTTGATAAAAGCACCGAATCATCGGCATAGAGCAGGACCGGGATGGGCAGACCATCAACTTGTGGGGCATCTGAATTGACCTGCTTAAGTTCGGTATCAATCGCATTTATAAAGAGGGATAAAAGAAGGGGCGCGAGAACGCACCCTTGTCGAATACCCAGATTAACATGGATACTGTTCGTACATTCTCCCCCTCGACCATATCTTATGTTGGCAGATAGTTCTTAATACTCTTGTAGAGACTAGGAGATTAATTTAGAGGGCAGTATGGAAAGAAACAAGTTATATTTACTACAGTTGACAATACCTGGAGGATTTCAGTGTTTTTTAATTTAAAAATGTTATGTTTAAGCTGACATTTTCACCTTATTAAAAGATCACTCTCATCTCTAATCTTACTTTTTTCAAGGTATGTATATGTGTGTATGTGGGGAGTGTCAGAATATCTTTATTCGACTTATTACAAGTCATACAAAGAACAAAAAAAAAGAAAAACAATTACTTTACAATGCAATGCATGCTGTACATCTATTTACATTTCCCAAAAAGAAGGTCCAATTAGACAAAGAAGGAAAACATTTTTAAACATGGATGAAATAATTCTATACAGATCTAGCACAAAAACATCCTAAAACGACTAAAAATTTTAAGGTAAACTTTGGCTGACAGATTTCGCCCGCATTGCGGCTACCAAAAAGTTTGCCATGCAGAAAGTAATATGTGTGTTAGGTAGAAGTTGTAGAAAGAGCAAGGCTGGTCTTACTTGGACGAAACCAGCTTTTTTCAAAATAGGCAACAAATATTTCTTTCTCTGCTCGTGGTATATACTACAAAACATAACAAAGTGCAGAGTATCCTGCACCGAAAAATTGTCACAGCAGCACGGTGGGGCCTGCTCAGGCTTCTGCCAACTCTTAAAAGAGCCTAAATAGAAATGTATCAAATTAAATCGAAACTTTGTTAATAAAAACCTGTGATATGGGAATGTGACAAAGTTCAGGTAGGGGGCGAGTGAGGATGTACAAACCAGAAGGTTATGTGCCCTTACTGCAGGTTTCAGCAATTCGAGTTCCTCCCTCCGTGCTTCCTGCCTATCCCTAAATAACTTTTTGATGGTTACTATATCCTGTCTCCTAATATTTTCCGGAGATGAAAAAAGTTCTGGGCGACCCAGGTCTGCAAAGGTTTTCGCTACGTAAGCCAGCCATGGGATACTGGTGTGTTTATCCAAGGATAAGACATCGTGCAAAATTTTGTGGTTCAGAGGTAGATCATCATTTGTCCACAATTTCAGCCACAAAGTTAGCGGTGCAAGGCTCAGGGTATCAGACAGATAAGGCAAACCCACCTCTTTATGGATAGAATACGTTGGGGTGGATTGCGGGACTGAGAGCAGAGATCTAATGAATCTATTTTCTGCTCTCTGAATTGGATCAAGATTTATGTATCCCCAACGCTGGGAACCATAAGCCGCTATGGCCACTGGTTTACTCTTGTAGATTTTCAAGAGAGCTTGCATAGGCCTAGCCCCTAGCTTCCCAGCAAAGCCCAACACCGCTGAGGAAGATCTTATTACAGCCAATCTTTTTGCTCTTATCTGAGGGCCCCAAGTTCCTTTCTGGTCAAACATTACCCCCAGATATGGAAATGTGGATACGTTGGTGACAGGGACTCCCCTACAAAAAAAGGTTTTGTGTCTTTTTTTGTTACACTCACGCCCCATTACCATCGTGTGTGATTTAGAGGCGTTGACCTTGAGGTCCAGAGTCTCCATAAAACTACCAAAAGCGTCCAGGAGATGCTGTAGGCCTACCCCAGTACGGGCTATCAACACTGCATCGTCCGCATACAGGAGTGCTGGGATTTTGACGCCTCCTGCATGCGGAACGTCGGCTGCCTGTCCCCGCAGGTGACTGCCCAACCCATTAATGTGAATGGTGAATAATACAGGGGCTAAAATGCAGCCTTGCCGCACCCCCTTTAGGGATTTAAACAGGGGGGTGCGTCTACCATCGTTTGTGACTCGGACAGCTGCAAAAAGCTCCTGGTGCAGTTTAGCCATAAACACAACCAAAGACTCATCGATGCCCATCTCCAACAGTAACTGCCACAATTTCGTCCTATTCACCAGATCAAAGGCAGAGGAGAGGTTCATAAATGCAAGAAACATGGAACCCCCCTTTGCCACTGTATATTTAGAGATTAGTAGATGTAAATTTATACATTGTTCGATTGTCCCCTTTCTTTCTGAAGGACTGGGTTCTTTTGGACCCAGCGGTGCCAGGGCACAACACCTGAAACCTTCGTGGGTAACCTGCTCCGGCGTACAAGTCACAGAGACACGGGACACTTCCTCTGACGTCAAAGATTCAAGGTTTATTTTCTGCAGGGAACGCAGAAGTCACAGGAAGTACATCGAGTGTAGTTCGGGGAGACTGCTTCAAATTGGTTCTGTGGATCGCTCCTTTTATACAGTTTTTACCCATAGGATAATATTGAACACAAAAGTTTACAACCCGGTTCCCACATTTTAACTCCCAGTGGGGTCACTTTGGTCACTTAGAAACACATAAGGTCCGGAACATAAGTGCGGAAACATTTGGCGGTTCCCAACTGTAAAAACCCATCTTCCCACCATCAACGAATTCCAATCGACAGTAGAATAGATCGAAATAGGAACAAAGACAGGTGCAGAGGAAGACGGAGACAGTGGGGAGATCGGAAAGGGTGTAAAAGGGGAGGTATCGGAAAGCACGAGATACAGGCATCAAAGGGACGTGCCTAATGAGATGCACGGCTGAGACAATAAGTCTGTGCGGCAAGATGAGCCTCGAGCGGCGCCACCTGCCTTACAGCAGCAACCTCCTCGTCATAAAGACACTTACAAAGAACATGTGTCTTCCACAAATATCTTGGGAGTCCCGGGGTCGCGAAGCGGACAGCGTCCGTTCGCTGGCTACTTGAGGGCAAGAGACAAAATGGATGCCGTATCTAAGATGGAACCCGTGGGTACAGATGAAAAACCCACATAACAAACGAACGGTTTAAGTTAGCACAGCAAAACTGCGCACACTTACTAAACTCGTCATTTGCGGTTCATAGATACCAGACTCGACCATATTCGTGCGAGTCGAAAGCACCGCTTACAATTGTCACGGAACCTCAGACGCTCCTTTTGCCCTCATGTAGGCAAGCACTAGTCGGAATCATATTCGATATTCATCAGACCATCGAGATGTTGTTGTAGCATAGCTCTGTCCAACCGAGTCCCCTTGGTAACAGATGGTTGTCTCATACACGTTGTAGCACAGAGGCCACATAAGGCAGGACCACACTGCACACAAAGGCAACACGTGAACAGGAACACTACCACAACTCCGATGATCATCAGAATCTTCCAACCCCAAGTCGACATCAGGCCCCAAAACCATCCAAGTAGCGTCCAATCCCCTACATCCACGTGTATGGATTCGGAGATCTTATGCAACTTCGAGATGGCTTGATAGACAGTGGGAGCATTATCTGGGATGAAAATGCAGCAGCTCGAATGGATCACTTTACATACCCCACCGCGATCTGCTAAGACGACATCTAAAACCATACGGTTTTGTAACGTCATAAGTCTCTCCGCCTGAAGTTCTGTGGTGATATTACCAAGGGCACTGGCAGTAACATTAGCTGTCGATTCTACCACTCGAGTCAACTGTCTCAGGTTCCTACTATTAACCATAGGTCCCCAAAACGGGAGGAAACCCTTGAAAAAGTCTCCTGCCTCTTGACCGGCAGTATCTTCTTCGCTAATTATGCCTCGTACAACTCTAGTCTTATGATAATCGGCATCTACAGTGAACGTCGGAGGCAACAGATTTGCAATGAAACATGTACCCATAAAGTCTGTGGGCAACCATGTGTATGCACGATCATGACAGATAAAGTATGTACCCTTGGCAGCCAGAAACACAGGGGACGGGGTCATCGGCACAACGTAGGTTTCAGTGCAAGCACTGTCTCCAAATCGGGCTTGCGGACCTTGGCCACGACCCATGAGACACAAATTACCAGTGTGGGGTACGACCCATATTGGTGGCGAGCTTTTAAGCTGCTTTTCACTAGTGAACAAACTGTATTCCCCTCTACTTAGGACCTTATAAGCTCGTACCTCTTCTTCAGGGATAAGAAAAGGATCATGGATCTCATCTTCCATATCCTCTATTGCCATTGATAGCAGCTTCTGATACGAGGTAGGACCAGAGTTGGGGGAACGTGGTTCTCGATTGGGGTGGAAACCCAGTGCGCTTCGAAACATTGTTTGAAATGCTCGAGCTGACCCTTGGGAACTATACGGTAACACCAAATATGGAATTCCCTTACCCGTAGTATGTGGCATCAACCCACACACCCAACAATTAGTAGTGTTAACCACTAACTGATGCTGATGGAGGAGCTGAATAAAGGAATTGTTGCGGAATTCTACACGTCTAGCCTGCTCGTGTTCCGGTAACATGTGAAAGGAATGGGGAGAAGCAGTAGTGGTAATATTAGGGTGAGGAGTAGGAGTAGGGGTAGCAGGTAAGAAGTAAGACATAGTGTAATACACCCCACCTGTCAAAAATGCAGAAGCAGTCAGAAATAACATAAACAATTGAAATATAAAACATTTGGTACGACTGAGTTGCTGCAGCTTGAATCTGTAGACTTGAGCTCCTTCCAAATCATTTAGCTTTGAGAATGCCATTCCCTACGACCGTCCGCAACGTTTCTTGACGCACTTCGTTCCGTGCAGCAATAGTCAATCCCCAGGAGTTCCTAGGAACCGACGGCCTTTAACCTAGCGTCAAGACCCACTGTCCAGAAGGAAGTACGCGCGCGGCCCTACGGCCTTTGATACACAATATGTATATATAGGCACAAATGTCTCTCAGCTATGAAAGTAAAAAGATACAAAGAAAAAGCTTGACATATGCACAGAAGATTTTCAATGTTACGAATGTTCAAAGTTGATCATGGGAAACGAGAATATTGCAGTTATCAATTTCAACAAAACAAGGAAATTTTATTTGTCCTTAGTGTGAGATCGCAAAGAATATCGATGTTTCCCGGGACGTGTCTGCTCGTCGAACAAAGGATCTGTTGAAGAGACAGCGTCCTGCTGATCAGTTCGTTGATCTGGTCTTGAGTCTTTTGCTGACAAATGTTCAACAGTGGCTTTCTGCTGCGCTGAGGGTTCTCCAACAAGCTGTGCGTCGCTAAACGGGACAAACGCCGGCAATGTTTCTGTTTCTGTTGACGCAATGCCTTTCCTTACCCACGGGTCTGCCGGCAGAGGAATAGGGACTCGCTTACAATGGGTAGCATGTACCCAATTTTTCCGCCCCTCGAGACGAACGGCAGTCCTCGTGGCCAGTAGTATCTGGTAAGGTCCGGTAAATCGGGGGTCCAGATTATTCTTGCGTGAAAAGTTACGGGTAACCACCCAATCCCCGGGCTGGAGCTGGTGGCCTAGACCCTCCGTCTGCGTTGGCAAGGCGTCGTAAACCTGTTGGTGAATTAACCTCAGTTTAGCAGTCAAGTCATGTAAGTAGTCAATCAACATCGGATACTCAAGATCAGAGAATATTCCTGGCCTAGGAACCCCCCACACATTCGCAGGACGGCCGAACACTATCTCATAGGGACTGAGCCCTATTCGGGAGTGTACAGTCGCCCTAGTTGACAGTAATGCTATAGGCAAAGCATCAGGCCACGAAAGTCCAGTCGTAGCCTGAACCTTCGCTAGCTTTAGTTTAAGGGTACCATTGTAACCCTCAACCAATCCAGCTGACTGGGGATGATTGGCGCTATGGAATTTCTGATTAATTCCAAGGCCCTTACACACACTCTTCATCACACTTCCGACAAACTCACTTCCGTTATCTGACCACACGACTCTAGGCATTCCATACCGAGGAAAGTATTCCTTCAGTAGGATTTTCGCAGTAGACAAAGCAGTATTATCTTTGAGGGGATAGGCCTCGATCCATCGGGAGAATGCGCAAACCACAACCAAAACGTATTTTAGGTTATTGCATCGCTCCATATGGATGAAGTCCAATTGGATCACCTCAAAGGGATACGAAGGAGGAGCAAAACTGCCAGGGGGAGTTGGGGTTCCTTTGCCAGGATTGTACATTATACACACCATACAATTCTTCACCAGACGTTCAGCACATTTTGTAATTCCATCATTCTTCCACACAGGCGACAACAACTTACAAATACCTTTCGCGCTAATATGTGCCAACCCATGTGCCATTGTCACAACAGCCAGTACATACGCGTCGGGCAACATCCATCTTTTCTGATCCGACAAATCAATCCAGCAACCACTCGCATCTAACTTTCCCGTACTCTCTTTCCACTTCATCTTTTCAGCGTCGGTGGCCTCATTCTGAATTGCTTTCACGCTCTCAACAGTATCTTCACACATACTTGATTCTGTAGGCCACCTAACCGAACTCGTCACATACATTCGAGTGCTAAGGTTCCGGGCAGTCTCCTTAGCAATCTCATCTGCAAACGCATTACCACGACCAACATCATCCGTCACTTTACGATGCGCACTACACTTAACAATCGCAACTTGTGCAGGCAAAGTCAATGCATCCAAAAGATCGTTCACAAGCTGGCCATGCTGGATTTTCGCGCCATGCGACGTCAAGAAACCACGCTCTCGCCACAATCGTCCAAAACTATGCGCTACACCGAAAGCGTACTGGCTATCGGTGTACACATTCACACGTTTCCCTTTTGCTAACACACATGCTCTGGTGAGAGCAATCAATTCTGCAGCTTGGGCAGAATTCTGATTCAATCTCGCAGTCTCAACAACAGTATTCAATGTTACCACAGCATAAGCAGTGGTCACATCGCCATTCGACAACTTAAAACATGACCCATCCACATACAGAGTGCCATCCGGGTCTTCCAATGGGGTGTTTTTAAGGTCCACTCGACCTTTTGTTTCCTCTTCTGTCCGCAAGTAACAGTCATGTTCTGCTACCTCATCTGACTCTGAGCTAATCGGTAACAAAGTTGCCGGATTTAGGACATTACAACGCTTTATCTGAATATGGCTTGCCAAGAGCGTCAACTCGTACCCAGACAACCTCGCACTCGTCAAGTGCTGAGTTTTCGTACGATTCAACAGAGTATCGACTGCATGCGGAACCATCACCGTAAGCATATTATCCATGACCAATCCTGCTGATTGTCGGATAGAGACCG
The DNA here is from genome assembly GCF_964263255.1 of Lissotriton vulgaris. Lineage (NCBI taxonomy): Eukaryota > Metazoa > Chordata > Amphibia > Caudata > Salamandridae > Lissotriton > Lissotriton vulgaris. Next base: position 1,179,766,561 of record NC_141697.1, read on the forward strand.
CAGCTGCCGCAGTTGCTCTCAAACAACTCGGCAATGCTCTAGCTACTGGGTCTAAGGTCGAGGAAAAATATGCACATGGACGTTGCTTACCACCAAAAGGTTGCGTTAAGACACTCAAAGCACAACCTTCCCTCTCGTGAACATATAACGTGAACGGTTTACTGTAATCAGGGGTACCTAACACAGGGGCCGAACACAATGAATCACGTAATTCAGAAAAACTTCTCTGACATTCTTCCGTCCATGGTAAAGGAGTTGGAACATCCTTGCACGTAAGAGCCACCAATGGTTTCGCTAGTAATGAAAAATTAGGAATCCACTGCCTGCAGTACGATGTGATACCTAGGAAGGCACGCACATCTCTTTGGGTTTTTGGCACAGCCATTCGCGCAATCGCTGCAATTCTCTCTGGGGTCAATCTCCTTCCCTCCTTTGACAATAAGTGACCTAGATAGGTTACTTCTTGACAACAATATTGGAGTTTAGAAGGTGACACCTTGTGATTTAACTCACAGAGATGTTGCAGCAACGACACCGTAGCAATTTTGCAAATGTCCTGAGTATCAGCAGCCACCAATAAGTCATCGACGTATTGGATTAAGGCCGCACCAACCGGCAACCTAAACGCATCCAGTTGACCCTTCAAGGCTTGACTGTAAATCGATGGACTTTCACAGTAGCCCTGAGGAGCGCGTTTGAACCGGAAGCTACGCCCACCGAGAGAGAAACCGAAAAGGTCCCTACTCTCTTCGGCAATCGGGATGCTGAAAAACGCATTCTTCAAATCAATCACCGAAAACCATGAAGCAGTAGCTGGAATCAGAGTTAGTAGCGCCGTGATGTCAGGCACAACAGGAAATTGAGGAACCACAATTTTATTTACCTCCCGTAAATCGATAACAAAACGATAAACAGGCGGTTTTGTAGGATCAGTACGTTTAAGAATGGGCAGTACAGGGCTGTTGCACACGTTTCCCCGAGTCTCCTCAATAACATCTTTCTCGATCAAATCATAAATGATCGCCAACAAAGCTCGCTCACCATCAAGGGAGATACGGTATTGGGGAATACGTGGCAATCGCACATTCGGTTTCAACTGAACAACATAAGGGGAGATATCAAGTAGGCCCACGTCATTTGGACCCGTCGCCCACAAAGACGCAGGAAGAGAACTCAATTCCGGTGGAAGCCTATCGAGAGACAAATACATAGGAGAGACAACCCTTTCTCCTAACGTAAGCTTTACACCCGCAGGAGAACAATACAAAGTTGCATACAGACGTTTAAGCAAATCCAGACCCAAAAGATTTTCGCCACAACCAGTGGTCAAAATCAGCGGAGCTTCGAGCTCACGTGGCCCAATTTGAAGGGGCAAAGGGCGAGAAACTGGATTGCTAACGGGGGCGCCAGAGAATCCAACGGATACATTTGTTAAGCCAGACAAAGGTGCGCCAGGGAGTTTCGAATGCATGATAGAACTTTTCGCTGCACCAGTGTCCAACAGAAAAGGCTCAACGACGCCCGATGTAGCAACTGCGACGTAAGGCCCTCTCTGATCAACCGGAACTGATACCACTCCCTCCCCTTGTCTTTGGCTGTCCTAGTAATTACTGTCGTCAGTTCCCTGATCGACGTAATAATCGTCTACATTGTACTGCGCAGATCGTCCTTGCGACGATCCACGTTGATCGAAACAATTATTAGAATTTGATGAATTGTCAGAGCGATCATTCTGAGCACCACGACCTCTACCACGTGATGCGTGCTGTGAACCACCACGGCCTCCTTTGGATGAGTTACCACTATTACGTTCGTTTAAAGCGGGACAATTGAATTTAATGTGTCCCTCCTGTCTACAATAAGCACATTGATTATACCCTAACGAGGATCTTTGGAAGGAGGAATCGTTACGCGACTGCGATCGATTCGATTGCGACTGCGATCTATTCTGCTGGGACGCATTCTGATTAGAACGCGGCGGATACGCTTGTTGCAACAACACTTTAGTTTTTAACTCTTTCGTCTTTTTGTCAGCACGGTCATTCTCTTCTTTCTCCCTATTTTCGTAATATTGTGCCGTAGCCAATATCTGAGCTGAAGTAGAAACGGCCCATGCACTTTCCGAATTCTTTAATTTATAGCCCAAATCGGGCAACAAGTTCGACACAAATTTGTCCACAAACAACCTCTGTCCACCCTCAGTACCCATATCCTGTCCACTATGATCAATGAATGCTTCCTCGAACCTCGTGAAGAAGTCGGAAACACTCTCATCCTTCTTTTGTTTACAAGCTGACAACTTATCCCAATTTACCCTCATAGCTGGCATAAGAGTCTTCATTAACGTTATTATCCGCTGAGGAAGAGCAGCAATCAATTGATCGGGCTTGGTAGCAGCCACTTGTCCAGCATCTGCCGCTGTAAGGGCAGCCCAATCACCACCTAATTCATTCGCGTGATCTTGGTGACGAATCTTAGCCCATACCGGTTGCGGTACGACGTTGCCAAACAACATATCGATATCGGCAAGATTCATCACTGTAGCATCTACGAGCTGCGATAATTCCTTATAATACCCAGTAGGATTTTTACGAGGATCGGGCAAAGATTGTTTCACCTGAAGCACTTCCGAACGTTTCCATGGAAGGTGTATCCATACTCTCTCAAAATGCGCCGGTACTGGGTGGCCAGCATTAGTGTTATCAGCTGGTACCCAAACCGGCGGAACTTCGCGCATAGGATATTGGCCAGACTCGTCTTGTTTTTCAATATCTTCAACAAACAGTGCATAAGGAATGGGAGCGGGACGAAGGGATAACAACTGCTCAATAGCACGTCGGACATTAGTATCTACTATTAGTCCGGTTGCGAACTGAAGCCGGAGGTTAGACAGGGCGGTCAGCACCTCGTCAGGCGCATTGGCCGCTATCTGATCATGTAGTAACTTGCACATTTCGTCAAACACATATCTCTGAGTTGGTATGTTGAATTGACTAAACGTTTCAAGGACAACTCGGGGTGGATTTCTCTGCGGATTGTCCATCCAACCCATCGCCATATTATATAGCGCAGCGCGTTCCCTGTTACCAGGAAGCTGGCTACGTCTCTGAGGACCATCAGAACCAGCAGACCCAAAAACAGGTCCAAGCGACTGGAAAAAACTTGGTGCAATAGGAGAATTACGACTACGAGTAGAGGGAGAGAGATAAGACACAGGACTAACAAGAGAAGGAGTAGAAACAGTAGCGGCAACAGGGGTTAACAAAACAGGAGCAGTAGCGGGAGCAGGAGTATGTGGAAGCGGAGGAGCAGTAGGAATAGAAACAGACAAAGGAGCAGGAATAGTTGGAAGAGCGGGTGCAGGTTGAGGAACTGGTGGAGGAATAACAGGTGGGAGAACAGGTACGGCAGGGACCACAGGAGCTGCGGTACCCTGAACGTACGGAGGTGGCGATTTCATTAGGTAGGACAGTAAAGGATCCTCAACTGCCTCTTCCTTCTTATCCGACTCCGTAGGTAAAGCAGGATAACATTTATCTATGGTCATACGCTGTAGTCTCTCAAACACTTCCTTATCCTTATCCTCCTTATCACGCTGAAACTGCTCAGCTTTCTTTACAATGGTAGCAACATTATCTCGCTGACTACGTCTATTTTGTCTGATTTCTTTCTGTCGGGCTTCTTTACGCCACAACCGAAAGGCATCAAACATGGCCGGCCTTGATTTACGTTCGAACAACTTCATTTCTAGATTATCTAAGATCGACGCCTCGAAGCTACCGTGAGGTGGCCAACGAAGGTCGCCGTCTTTCTTTGTATATTTAATCCAATAATCGTTAAAAGCAATCGGGCCTAGCCCATGTTTGCTATATAAGTCATAAGTAGGAGTTCCAACTGGAGGTATCGGACACGAGTCCTCCAGCAGGGAATCCGCACCACAAGGTCTAAAACAACTAAACAAAGTACTGCGACCAGGCATCTTGCACACTAGCCGAGTTTCACAAACTTCAAGGGTTACGGGATTTACCAAGTCCCAGCAAAGAACAAAACCCTCGGTTTTTGGCGGCTGCAGTCGTCAAACAACACAACAACAAAGTACGCTAGCAAAGTGTCACCGACAAAAACACTCACACAGCGTGCACAACAAAGACACTCGCTAAAGTGTCAACAACCAAGAACTCTGGGAGCGACCCACAAATACTTAACTCAAAGATCGATGGCGTCACCAGGAAGGCCCGTCTATCGTCTCGCTATACCAAGGTCTACGCCAGGCGCCAAAACAGGTCTACAGTCAGGGCAGCAGTCCGTCGCAGCCGTCAGGAGGCGGGAATCTTCGCGGGAAAAGTCTTCGGGCCACTTATTTCGACAACAGGATCGATGAAGCGGAGTGCACCTTCCCTCGGAGATTTCACACGAAGTTCCTCACGATCGTCGGGCTTGGACCGGTACCACTGATGCAGCCCCACGTTGGGCGCCAACTGAAGGACTGGGTTCTTTTGGACCCAGCGGTGCCAGGGCACAACACCTGAAACCTTCGTGGGTAACCTGCTCCGGCGTACAAGTCACAGAGACACGGGACACTTCCTCTGACGTCAAAGATTCAAGGTTTATTTTCTGCAGGGAACGCAGAAGTCACAGGAAGTACATCGAGTGTAGTTCGGGGAGACTGCTTCAAATTGGTTCTGTGGATCGCTCCTTTTATACAGTTTTTACCCATAGGATAATATTGAACACAAAAGTTTACAACCCGGTTCCCACATTTTAACTCCCAGTGGGGTCACTTTGGTCACTTAGAAACACATAAGGTCCGGAACATAAGTGCGGAAACATTTGGCGGTTCCCAACTGTAAAAACCCATCTTCCCACCATCAACGAATTCCAATCGACAGTAGAATAGATCGAAATAGGAACAAAGACAGGTGCAGAGGAAGACGGAGACAGTGGGGAGATCGGAAAGGGTGTAAAAGGGGAGGTATCGGAAAGCACGAGATACAGGCATCAAAGGGACGTGCCTAATGAGATGCACGGCTGAGACAATAAGTCTGTGCGGCAAGATGAGCCTCGAGCGGCGCCACCTGCCTTACAGCAGCAACCTCCTCGTCATAAAGACACTTACAAAGAACATGTGTCTTCCACAAATATCTTGGGAGTCCCGGGGTCGCGAAGCGGACAGCGTCCGTTCGCTGGCTACTTGAGGGCAAGAGACAAAATGGATGCCGTATCTAAGATGGAACCCGTGGGTACAGATGAAAAACCCACATAACAAACGAACGGTTTAAGTTAGCACAGCAAAACTGCGCACACTTACTAAACTCGTCATTTGCGGTTCATAGATACCAGACTCGACCATATTCGTGCGAGTCGAAAGCACCGCTTACAATTGTCACGGAACCTCATTTCTCTGAATCCATATTGTAATTCAGACAGCCCTCCACGGCTCTCAACGTTGTCATTAAGTCTAGCTAGAAGGACTCTGCCTAGTATTTTTACGGTTGAGTCCAAAAGAGATATGGGCCTATAGGAGGCGGGATCATCTCGCTGGCCTTTATTTTTATAAATAGGAACTATGGTGGATGTGGACCAGGAACTAGGTGCATGATTATTGGCTGCATTAAACACTTTCGACAAAACCACCGCCCACAATTTAGGAGAGTACATGAAGAAATCAGCGGGAACGCCGTCAGGGCCAGGAGCTTTATGTCTTGTTGTGGCCATCAAGGCTTTTTCTACTTCTTCGGGGTTAAAAACCATAGGATGTGCCGCCATAGCAGGCACTGAAGCATCTACAGTTCCTTTGGCCCCACCCTCATAGACATTTTTGAAGTGGTTTAGCCATTTATCGTCAGTGATCACACAGTCCATAGGAGCATTATTGTCATCAGAGAATAAAGGTTGTCTAATAATCTCCCAAAATCTCCTACTGTCCTTCAGTACTGCAGCTGAGAGGAGATTTTCCCACGATTCGCGTTTAATGGATTCTTTGCGATTCTTAATGGCAACCTTATAGCATTTCCTTAATCTGACAATGTCATCCCCGACCTGGGAGAGGTTTTTAACGCTGTCAACAATGCTCTGTGGGCTTTTGAACAAGCAGAATCAAACCAACGTTTTGTTCCGGAAAATCCTTTTTTGGTTTGACTAAAAGGTCCTTGGCCACCTGGCCACAAATTTCCTCGAAAGCCTCTATTATTTCTTTACCTTGCGCACCCGATTTTTGACAGATGTCCACTTTGTCTTTTATTTTTGGAAATCTATTTCATAGAAATTATCCGGGATCACTTTAGCCCATTTCAGTCGTCTGTCTTGGTCGCAGGGTTTCAGGGGGTGTGCTGGTTTAAGTGCTCTTGGCGGTGCTCCCATCTGGCCACCCCAGGCCACTTCAAGTAATACAGGGTTGTGGTCACTGTAGGGTGTTATGACTGTGCAATAAACCATAGACCGATTTAGGATACCTTGTGAGACAAAGATATAGTCTATCACTGAGCCATAATGACTGCCAGTGAAGGTTGGCGCCCTAACGCCCTTGTCGGGTTCATATAAGTCATGGTTTGCTAATAGTTCTTCTAACTCGAGCCCCTCTGTAGAGTGTTCGAAGTGGGGACCCCGAGGGGCCTCCTCACCCTCCTCAGTTACATTGTCACCTCTTCCCATACAGACCAAGTTACATAGGTGAATGTTAAAATCTCCTAATAGGATAAACTCATAAACTAAATAGATATTCTGAGACACTTTATTTAAAATGCTATCTAGGTTGGCGACATTACTCCCACTGTATTCGCTGTTCCTAGAGTTATAAAAGTTGATATATATCATCCTGCAATTGTTACTAGTCATCCTTTCAACCATTAGGATGTTTACGAAATCGGTATTTATCTGCCTATAACTGCCTCTCAGGTCTAGGGAAAACATAATGGCCAAACCACCTTTGGCTCTGCCCATACGGCTAGGGACGGCAGGAATAGTAAAGCAAGTGAATCCATCCCACCAAAAGTTAGCCGATGTGTCCCACGTTTCTTGCAGGGCGATTATATGCTGCTTAGAAATAAAGCTCAAACAGGCTTTGTCCTGTCGTTTTGCATTTGAACCAGCAATGTTCCAACTTATGATTTTACAGGCGTTAGTAGGTAACCTCAACTCTTTTTCCCCCAACAAACACCCCTCAGCTAAGCTTGAGGATCTGACCACCTCGTTCTGATCTACCTCCGGGGCGCTCTGTGTTGGGACGGTATTCAGGGTTGGCAATACGCAACCCACCCCCTGGTATGATAACCCAGGGTTATCTAACGGCACATAACTCTCAGGTGTTTCATAAAATGTGGGCAAGCGGAGATCTTCATCAGTGTAACATTGGCTACGGTTTATTTGGGGTATAACTATGGGCTCACTTGCTCGGACATTATCAGGTTGAAGTCAATCGCAGTTATTTAGATCCGATAAGGGGGCATACCTATTCCCCATTCCGCCCCCCCCCCCCCAATCAAAAGGGGTAGCTACCTGACCTTGACCCATAGCTGCGATGTTCCACATAGGTAAAGGGGTATTTGGGCGTATCGGAAACTTATCGTTTCTCAACCGTGGTATAAACCTGTTGATTCGCCCAGTGGGGTCTTGGCCCATCCAACCCGGGCCCCAACCATTGGCGGCAGGGTCTGATGGCATGGGAGGCCAGAAATTTGACTCATGCGCATGGTTAGGTCTTCCGTACTCAAAGTTAAATATAGGCCCAGGGCGCTCGTTGGGGTATCTATGTCTAAAGCCACCTTCCCAATTTGGGGAATTATGCGCTCTCCTAACTCTAGGGGAGTTCGAAAAAGTAGGGAGCTGAGCCTCACTATAGAAGAATTTTAAAGTATGCGGGATTATAGAGCCACTCCGCCTTTGGGGTGGGAAGATGTTGTTCAGAATTTTTGGGAGGACTTCCGTGTTGGCAAAATTTATAATCACACAGTCCCCCTTAAATTTTTTAGGTTTAGACCCAATCCAAGGTACCCTCCTGGTCATAACAATGTCCCTTGCTAAGCTATCCATCCCTTGGGGGGCCATGGTCATATTAGTGGTAAGCCAATGAAGTGCTTTATCTTTCAAGTCCTGTTTCGATTCTATTTTATTTTGTACTAAAACTGGGACATTTGCTAATACTAGCACAACTGGGGAGGCTTCCAAAATGAATTGGGCTGATACGTCCTCATGTGTTGCACCAATTATGTCACCTGATGATGATGACGACGCGGCTCCGCCTGCTAAATCCTGACTAGGAGCCATTAGTGAAGTTGATGCTAATGCTAGGGGCCTCTCTGGTAGTGTGGGCTGTGGGGCACTCTCATTTGGTAAAGCCTCTACGGCTCCCGAGGCCAATTTTGTAACAAGGGCGGATAAATTCGCCACCTCTACCACCAGATTGCTTTGTGCTCCCCCCGCCTTCTTAACCTCCGATGTTAATTTGTCCAGTTTCCCAATCAAGGGCTTAATGATTGTCCTGATTTTTATATCAATCATATCTTGAATCCGGTTGAAAAGTTCATCATCTATGATGCGTCTGGACTCTGCTTCAACATCGCGGTCCATTTGTTGCCCTTCACGTCTTAGGGGTGGTGTAGCCACCTTTCTCCTGCCTTGTTGTTTCCCCCCTCTCTTTGAGTGAGATTTTCTACAAGTTCTCACTGGCCGTGGTACGGGCTGCCCCGGTGATGGTACTTCCTCGATGGAAAATGACTGGTGATTTCGCTCCGAGGCATTGCCGTTATTGGCAGACGAGTTAACCAAAACATGGGGATCTTCTTCATTGCTGGCCAAGTCTTGTGAGATGTGAACTAAGCTATTTGACTGGGGAAACTCTGGCGGTGTGGCCAGCAACTCTGGGGCTGGTGCCCTTGAGGGCGGACTTTCTGACGGCAATACTGGAGATTGGCTCAAGCCTAGCGATTGCCTCCTCTCATTGTTGATCTTACTAACTTTTTGTACCACATATGAAAACATTGTATTGAGGGGCTCCGTCGCGGCAGGTACGGGCTTTTTCCTTACCATAATGCCTACCACTTGAAACGCCCGAACCAAAAAACCAAATTAGGTGTCAGGATCGACAGGCAAATGGCAGATGGCCTGAGGGTAATGAAGAGTATAATTAAACGGTACCTTATTAATCCCAAACGGTGAACCTCAGGGGGGTGGCCTCGCCTTGCCTTCTCGTGTCTCTGAGGGCCACAGAGGGCCCGCCCTGTGCCCGGGCTTCGCCCCGGGCACTCCCGCGCAGCGAGGGTCGTCGCTTCTTATAGGCGTTGGTTGAGAGGATCATGCAGGGCGGGGCGGTCAGGGAGAGCGGGCCAGGTGACTTGGCCTCGGGATCCCCGGGGCTCCTGGGAGAGTGAGTCCCGGTTCCCAACGCTCGCAGCCCTGTCACTCGCGCACTCACCCCGCAGGTGTCAACACTCGAATGGGCAACCTTGACGATGCGGGACCCGCGAAGCGGGTTCCGCGAGGTGTAGATAGGTCCTTCCTTCTGCAGCAGCGATTCCTCCTTCCAAGTAACAGTGCAGCAGTCTGTAACAGCAGTGTGTGTCTGCACGCGCACAGAGACACGCACACACACATATATAAAAATATATATATATATTTCTCTGGTGCTGGTAGCACCACAGTAGTTATAGTTAGGTCAGAGTTTCAATAGGAAAGGCATTTGGGGGCTGTTCTATGAATCTGCATGAAACTTTAAAAAATATGTTCATCCATTTTATGGAAAGACTGGCACTGAGGTCATAAGATGTGCATGAGGGGGTGCAAGGTATAGTTAGATGACAGAACTCATTTAAAGACACCCAACTATAACATTATAACATCACTTTAATCTTTCTTAACATTAAATGCTTATACCCTTTCATATTACATCTCTTATACTATGTGAAATCAAGGCTTTCATAACAACACTTATTTGTGAGAACCCTGTGGATAATGTGTGTGGCTAGTGAGTCGACAATACTGTGGGCCCAATTCACAAAGGTAAACGTACTCTTTTGTGTAAGTTTACATTTTTTTGGGAACAAAACTTCTTTTTAATGGGAAACTTACAAGTGCAAAGATCCAGATTCGAGGTGGAGAGCTCCATACATAAAAAGATAGGCACGTTTTATCTTTTAATTGGCAGATTTTTCCATCATAACTGCAGTCTTTGCACTTGTAAACTTACTATGAAAATGCAGTTCTGTTTATTTCAAAACAAATGGAAACTTACACAAAAGTGTAAGTTACACAAAAGTGTAAGTTTACCTTTGTGAATCAGGCCCAAAGTTCGGAGGTGCGCCTGTTTTAGTAATGTGAAGGTGGAGTATAAATTATACATTTAAGGTATAACTATAATTTTACAATCAGTAATGTTTGTATAGTTAATGTTTAGTTTGTGTAGAAAATATAAACAACATTTTCTTAAATATAACTACGTTTTAACATTTGTTTTTTAATTGAATTTCTATTGTTTTTATTTTTTAACCACAATGTGTTTCAAATTATAGGATTAGTGTCGGGATAGCGCAAAGTGGAGAGCGTAGAGTGAGGTACAGTCACATGGCATAGATTGGAATAGCATGGAGTGGTGTAGAGTTAAGTATCATACAGTGGAGTGGCGTACAATAAAGTGGCATAGAGTGGAGTGACATAGAGTGGAATTGGGTGAAGGTAACTGGCGTAGACTAGCGTAGAGTGGAGTAGTGTACAATGGAGTGGAATACATTTGGAGGCATAGATAAGAATAGAGTGGAGTGGTATAGAGTGGATTGGAGTACAATGAACTATCGTAGACTTTAGTGGTATACAGTGCCTTAGAATCCAGAGGCCTACTGTGGAATAGCGTCGGTTGGAGTGGCATACAGCAGAGTTGCGTAGAGTGCAGTAGCATACAGTAGAGTGGTATAGAGGAGTGACTTTGAGTTTAATAGTGTAGAGTGGAGAGGCGTAGAGTGGAGTTACATACATCGGAGTGGCTTAGAGTGGAGTGTTATAGAGTGGGATAGCATATAGTGGAGTGGCATAGCGGGCAGTGGCATAGAGTGGAGTGGCGTAGAGTGGAATAGAGTAGAGTGGAGAGGGGTAGAGTGGAGTGGTGGAGAGTGGAAAAGCATACAATGTCGGGTGTACAATGGAGTGGCACAGAGTAGAGTGGTGTGGAATGGAATAGTGTGGAGTGGAGTAGAATGAAGTGGAGTAGACAGGGTTAAAGTGGAATAGCGATGAGTGGAGTGGCATACATTGGAGTGCCGTAGAGTAGAGTTCCTTACAGAGGAGTGGTGTAGACTGTAATAGCATAGACTGGAGTGGCGCTGAGTGGAATAGAGTCCAGTGGCATAGAGTGAAATAGTGTAGAGTGAAGTGGTGTAGAGTGGTGTGGCATAGAGTTGAAAACCACAGAGTGTAGTGACATAGAGAGGAGTGGTGTAGAGTAGAATTGTATAAAGTGGAACTTGTGGAGTTGAATAGTATAGAGTGAAGTGGTGTAGAGCTAAGTGGAGTAGAGTAGACTGGAGTGATGTAGAGTTGAGTGGGGTAGAGTGGAGTGGCATAGCATACAGTGGCATAGAGTGGAGTGTCATAAGGTCTTATTATGAGTTTGGCGGTGCGGGAGCAGGACCGCCCGACTCCCACATCACCAAACACATGTTTGAACTGCCCCCCAGATTAGGAGTTTTCTCCTGTCTGGTGGGGGGTTCTTTGGCGTTCATATGGCGGTGCTTATGAAATAGCCACAGCAATGGGAACATCAAAATCAGTACCTGCATGGCTCTGGCCAAAAGTGACACTGCGAATGCTTTAACACGTTAGTAAGGCCTGCCTGACCAGAACAGTATGTTTGGCAATCATGTATTTGTTCACATTTTTGAAACAGTAACAGAACTGAACTGCAATGTTTAAATAAGTCTAGACATAGTTAAAAATCATAGCCAGTTTAATAGATTAATTGTAAAAAATGTTTAGAGAGGCCCCGATTATTATTATTTTTTTTCATTGGGGCCCGCGGCATTAAAACGTTTGAAGACCACTGTATAGAACAATGTTACCACATGACATCATCCCAGACACACCTACAAATAGTTATCCTCATACAGCGTGTCAAACAGAACCCTCACCCCATGTGCCACCTGCTCCACAAACATGCACTCTCGTTTTACTCTGGCTGAGCAATGTTAACCCTATCACACAATACCAAGAAGAAACTGAAAAGCCCCACAGCACACTGATTCTTGCACACCTGACACTACAAAGGACTTCTGAGATCGAATTCCCTTCTTTTACACTAAACTACACAACGCAGATGTACACTCTGCCATTCTCACACAGCTAAAGACTAACAAACAACAGACACAAGTGATTGACGTCCTTTCCAGGTACAAATCAGCAAGTGCCAATAGGAACAGTAGTTCTTCCAGTCAAATGCTGGTAACTTAATACATGAGTTATGTTACATAGCATATGCTAAATGTTGTATGTGAAATACCGTTTGTTCCATTTTGCCAGATTCTGTGACAGTATGTTACAGTAAGGTATGAAATGGCATTACCATCACATATGTGTGTAATTGCATTTATATAGCGTTCACTACCCCTGCAATGTGTGTGTCTATACATCCCAATATTATGTGATATTACCCATGACGAAAATGCTGCATCCACTACATTAAAATTCAAGTAGATGCGCAGTTCACAACAGTAAAAAGACACCTACCTTGATGATGTAGTGGTTGTTGATGAAGTAGATGCACTGCAGTGCTTAATTTGTAATAAAATGAGTACCGGTCCCAAGCTCAGCTCAGAAGCCTGCGGGCCGTGCAATTAAACGTTGGCGCTCCGAATACCAAAGTTGGGTAGTCTTAAATCCACCTGAGGCCGTTTAATCCACTGACAGACACCCCCTACTCCTTCATTCCACTCTCTCAGGGTCCAATTTACTCCCTTTGTGACGAGTTTTGCCTCTTTTACGACTTTTGCCTCTTTTGCTTCCTCCATCGTTACTTCCATGCTCTCTGTAAATGTCCAATGAGGACAAATAAGTGCTAGTCCCCCAAATTGGGCCACCATCAACCACCGGCTCAAATTAAGCACTCACTGTCTGCCAACATTTTCTTTGGCTTAGTGCTTTACAACCCAGCATGGCATGCATAGGCTACGGCACATTGTGCAGTGCAAGGCAAGGCATGTCCCATGTCAGAGAGAATGGTATTGTGTTAGGGCGTAATTGCATTTGTATGGCGCTTCACACCCCACTGTGTTTCTTTAAATATGTTTTATGTTAAGTTATGGATTCTTTGAGGGCTTGCTTTTATCACCAGGTAGTCCAATGGAGCTGGCTTAATATCAGTCCAGGGTAAATTGGTAAACAGGCATTCTATGTAAATATATATTGCGAGATTTAAATCCAATCAACTGTGTTGATTTCCCGGTGACATACAGCTGTTTTACAGCTCTTCATATTCATTGCGTCTTATCGATTATTTCGGTTTCCTTACAGGAAGATATTCATTTCACTGATTTCACAAGCATGTTACCTACGCATTGGACTTAGGGCAGCAGGAGCGTTAACCGACCGAGCTATCCTGCGAGCAAGTAATTAGATGGTGCAAAAATGCCATATGAATTAATACGCAATTGTTTTCACCTAAACAAAATCAATACTTAAGCAATGTTTTCTTCTTGCACTTGTTAGATTTCCAAAGTCAAAGAAAAAAGGCACAGCAACAAAAATTGGCTGCAAACTAAGTATTTTAACTTCTGTGAAACTAAGCAGATTAAGTAAGCTTTGACCACAAGATAACTCTCAGGAATCGCGGAAGTGAGACACATTTCTTTTATCTTTTAACGATATATTTGCTTCTCATTCTGTTTGCATTCTGTTTTGTAAAAGGGCCTTTAAGTTAAGATGAATCATTTTCGAAAATCTTCAGAACTGCCCTGTTCAAAAACGGAACTTCAAAAGGTGATTCCAACTGGGATGCCAGCGCTGGAGGCAACATTACCCAAAATGCACTTGTAAACAAACTAAGGCCATGGTAGGTAAAGGGCACTCACTGTTCGGTATGGAAAGGAGCAACCAGGCAGCACCATGAGGGGAGGGGCTCGGGGGCTCTAAGTACCTTGCCAGCTTCTCTGCTTGGAAGGGAGTAGCTTAGTCAGGACCAGCTTTAGTGCTGATGGCGCCCCCTGCAACAATCTTTGTTGGCGACCCCCAGTGACCACCTTCACCACTGATTCCCTCATTACCACACTCTAACGCTGCCCCTCAAGTCTCCAGAGCCACTCTCTCTCAGATGCATTTAATTCGTTTTATAGCGCCACTCATACCAATGTAAAGTGTCAAAGCACTTTACATCACTGATGGCTTAGTGGACTAATGCATCCACTACATGGGCCTGTGTTTGACCTCATGGTCACAGGTTCAAATTCTGGCGGGTCCACTCAGCATTTCTTCCTTCTGAAGTCGATAAAATGAGTACTGTGGGGTAACAGTAAACATCTGTTATTCACCAAGATACCTGTAGTGGTGAACGTGCGCTTTACAAATCCTTATGGTATGTTACACAGAGGCAATCTTACATGTGTAAATGATTGTATAGGAAACGTTACATAAGACAGAGGACTACTAGGTGAAGGACTCACATGTCATCCATACTGGTAGGCAGTATAGTCTAATAGTGCTTGGCCTGGAGAAGCACAATCTTAGAATTTAAAACGTACCACAGTTGGGGGTTCTCTTTATTAATAAGAATTGATTTCTGCCCAACTGAGCAAATTTTGCAAAATTAGGATAATGAAAGACTGAGAAAAAAAATCATAAGGTTCTAACTAACACCTTGCAGTTTTCATGCAGCTCTTTGTTGACATTATATTGCTCACTGTTCTACATTAGGATTTTTACTTATAATCTGCAAGTAACAATAGGATCTCTCTGACAAAGGCAGTAACCCAAGGGCCATTTTCATTATACGCACTTTGTGATCTGCAATGTACACGTTCTTTGCAGCAGGCATATTAACCCTCTGCGCTACCTTACAGTGAGCAAAAACTTCCACTCAACAAAACTCTGATCTCCCTCTCTCAAGGAAGAACATTAATCACCAGTTATCTTGACATTTTTATTGCTGCCTGAAAATTGCTGGAGGCAAAGATGCAGGAGCAGGTGCTTTTAAACCCATAATATACGTTACCCCCTCCACAAGTCAGCGCCCGGTGCAGTGGCACCAGTCGCACCGCCCTGGAGCTGGCCCTGAGCTTGGTAGCGCCATCAGAGACAGCGCAGAGCCCTGCGCGTTGCTCGCCAGGCGCTCTTCATGGAAAGCAAAGGCTACCAGCAGCCCCTGGGGAGGTGCAAAGGGTCTGATTGCTCTGTAAGGAATGGGGGCGACAGGCACTTTTCATTCAAACGGGTAGCATGACAGGGGCATAAGGGGGCAGAGTGGGGTCTGAGTTGTTTGTTGGGCATTCTGAACGTAAAATAGAAGACAGGTGGAAACACCAGGAGAGATGCAGTGAGGGAGGTTCTTTGCAGGGTGCTCTGCTCTCCATGTACAGGTGAGGTCCTGTAGCTTAACCCCTTCCATGCTCATGACGGAACGGTTCCGTCATGAGCGTCGGTTGAGCTGTGCTCATGACGGAACGGTTCCGTCATGAGCGTCGGTTGAGCTGTGCTCATGACGGAACCGTTCCGTCATGAGCCGATAGGCTCATTACAACCTTCAGCACAGCGCGAAAATTCGCGCCGCGCTGAAGGGGTTAAAGGTCCTAATAATAATAATAATAATAATAATAAAGAGGTTTGTAGAGCGCATGGTGACGCCATCTCGGCGTGTCCCCGCGCTGTGTACCTTCATCATATCACTCGCGTAAGACAGAACCCTGCAGCCCCCGTGGTGGTGGGGGGGGGTCCCCGAGCTGCAGGCGGCCCCCTCAGCACAGTACTCAGGCCTTAGAGCTCCATATTAAATACGGAGTGGGGGCGCCTTCATGTACCTTGAAGGGGAGTGCCTCAACTTTTGTTACGCCAGGGCATCATATGGACTCTGTGATGCTTTCATGCCAAGAGCAAAAGAAAGTAAATAATGCTGCCGATGAAATAACTATTTTACCCCGCCACCAGTTCAACACCCGCAAAATGGAAAACCTGGAAACCAATGTCTCAAGGGGGCTGAAGTAAGCCAAATTATGGCTGAAGAGGGCGGACCTAAAGTCCCTTTCTGTATGTAATGGTGTATTGTGTATAGTGCATTAAAGAGAGCTAAAGCTATCTCTAGTCAGACCAAATGTATGGACCGTAAATGTTCCATTATCTCCTATAGTTTATCTGGAAAGGTATAGGTTTTTGTTCATTTAAGTCTTGTATGTGGGAATTGCTTCTGTTTGCGTTCATCATTTCGATTTGACGCTCTCAGCAGCCGTGGCAGAATGAGAACTCAACTGTAATTACAGTTAAAGTTGGATAGTGATATTATGCACTTTTCTATGGAAGTGTCTCATCTACTGTGAATTAGAACATTGGAATGTTGAGAGCTCCTTTGAAGACAATGAAATTTGGAACATTCTACCCGTAGTTGGTGGAATGTTCTAATAGCCTGATAGCCCTTCTGCCTCGGGCTCTATACCTGTTGTTAAATGCTCTCCCCCTCGTTATAGGCCCTCCTCTGCGGCTCGGGACTGTAACTCGGGTTCAGGGCCTTTGACGACCGGCATAGCCCTCTGCAGCCATAGGCCTAACAAAAGCATCCACTGCCCCTTCGTGGGGCGGTGGGGAGTTTCGGGGGGTCCCCTCTTTCACTGCCAGGTCTTTGGCCTGAGGGGGCACCTGAATGTACTTTGCAAGGTGGGGGGGGGGGGGTGGGGGGGGTTTCATTACACCACTGTTTGCAGCAAGCTATTAGGTTATATAAAAAAAGAGTGTTTTTTTTAATAATATAGTAATTGACAGTAATCGCTTTCCTCCAGAAGGAAAATGTCCTTTAAGCGACTGAAAATGGTTATTAATTTCCTCTGAAGGAGACAGGTTTCATATTTAGAAATCGATGGTAATATAGGAGGCTAAAAAAGGTGGATGTTCCAGGGCATAGGGGACATTTTGAGTGCATGTTTAAGGATATGTCCTCCCATTTTCGTTGTACATTTCCAGGACCTACATTAGTGTTTCCAGTTCAACAGTTCCACAAAGGGTCGGTGGGCCTGATGTATTATTCATTAAAGTGGCTCTCTCTGCACGTGATTAGGAACTCAGGACACCCACGAATGAACAAACAAATTATCTGCGACACTGCCTTTCACAGCTGATGAAGAAGGGCAGGGGATTTCCCTTTGTCTTCCACACAACATCCTGTGGCCAGTTTTAACACACCTCTTTTATAGATTGCACAGCTGTGTACTTTGCAGCTGCACTGCAGAGCTTCCAACACACAGGACAACACAACAATCTCACCGCCTTTGTGTTATAGTCTTCAGGTGACCATCTTCTTCATGTGAACCAACGACCACCCCTTCCCCACCCAGAGAGCCCCTGTTATCCTCCTCAAAATAGCCACCAGGGAAGGGTGTGAAGTTTACAACACTGGGCAAGGCAGAGCACAACATGGCGGTTGCCTCCATTATGGCGGTCGCACCGGTCCCTGGAGTAAGAGGAGATGGGGGGGTCACCGCGCCAGGTCACGACGTGGCTCCCCACCTCCCCCTTTTTGGAACATCCAATGGGTGGTCAGCTTGGAGGTGAACCAGAAGCACTTAGTCCTTCCGGTACGCATGATTGCCGGTCGTAGGGGCAAGCCAGCTTAAACTGGCTGCCCTTGTGTCCCCCCTTTAAAATGGGGCTGGGGAGCGGGAACAGTCTCTTGTTCCTCTCGCTCCCCCTGGAACGGCCATCGGCGGCCATCGGCGGGCCGTAATTTATTTTCCACATCCACCATCCCTTAACGCAGGCAGTTGAATGTGTATTGCAGTAATGGTGTGTCGCATCATTTTCATAATTTTCGTTTCCAGTATTCTCCAATGATATGTTCAACATAAAATTGTATTGATCTTGGTAATTTTGTAATAAAGTGTAATTTGATGTTGATTTTCAGTTATATTAGTTTTGTTGCATTAATATTGTCATATTTTGTAGTGTGTCCCTGGTCAGCGGTAAGGTCATGATTGGTAAGCATAGTCTTCGGCATTAGCGGCCACCACCAGGTAACATCCGGTCGGTAGGCTGTTGGGGTGCTGCAGCCGGGGTAGTCTCTCTTTTCAGTAGGCCTGTGGCCACCCTCGCACGCACACGCTTGCGCATCAGGGCGTAAGTATGCAGAATTGCAGCCCCTGTTATGGACTTTAAGGCTCAGGGAATGGGGGGGGCCCGGGGAAAAGTATCCATGCGACAATCTGTACCCCCTACTCAAGCTTACTCCGGTGGAGTATTTTGTAGTTTTACCGGGTCTGGGGGCTGCCAGTCATTGACCTTGCCGTAGGCTCTAGAGGAGACACGCAGAAAGTAAAATAGTTACCTTTTTATATTACGGTAGGAGTAGATTTTGTATTAGAACATGTTAAGGTTGGACAAATGACATCATGTATCTATCAATATATTTGGACTTTCTTCGTTAATTGTACATAATGTAAATAATAATCAATGTTTTTTAATTATGTAATAAATACGGCCCGGGGCTTACTCCCCCTAATCCAAAAGACTGTGGTTTGAAATGCTTGCCTCAGGGGTGGAGGGAGTACACAAACATCCGAGGGTGGTCTTGGGTCTTAACAGAAGAGGGGACTTAGGCATTATCAGGCCATATACACGGGTGGTCTGTTTTTTCTGCCTCCCTCCAAAGCTACAGCGGTTCGAATTAAATATTTGCCGTGTTTCATGGGCCATACAGTGCTTAATTTGCTAAATAATAAGTGCCAGGGCCCTCGTCACTGCAGCTCGCAACCCCCCCCCCCCCCGTTGTCATTCCAGCACTGCCAATGACAATATCAACGCAAATGCTAACATCACACTCCTCCTACAAGTGTGACAGTTCTGACTATCCCATGTCCCCAACATTATAAGAATGACTTCGGCAGAGGGTTTTAGTCCATTTTAATATATATTGAATGAAGACACTACTGTTGTTGTGCTCACTTGTAATTTAAACAGCCAACACCACCATGTGGCAGACTATCATAGGTGCCGGTGTTGACAATTAAGTGCTGGTGCAGTTCGAAGCACCGGACACCACCGACTCAAATTAAACACTGGGACAGTACTACCATTTGAATAAGCATGCAGTTAAGTAGTACAAAATGGAAGCTAGCAGACGCTTTATTAATACTAAAATATGTGTCCCAGGCAGTGAACTGCGCCAAGCATTGTTTATGTGGCTCACCACTTAATGTTTTATGATGCTAGGATCTTAGCGAAGAGGTATCTACTCATGCAAGGACTAAACTAATTAATTTACAAGAAAAGTGCTTGTGCTCGAATTACCACTTCGAGCAGCCATGACTAGACGGTGCTTTAATGCAGGCTTCTCCACTCTAAGGCGATAATTAGATGTTTGCCTGCAGAACTAGACCACAAGTGGAAGCAATCACGCCTTGACATGTCATGCGAGCGAGTATTGCATCCGCCTAGAATGGAAACATCTTTTTTATAAAGACACTTTAATAGCCAGCAATGGCTTTTATATTAAAAACATTTCACTGTAAAGATTTGATAAACAGGGCGTTTGCAGATGTGAGCATTCAGCTTCCACAATCAATTGCAAACATGTGCTTCCCCCTTGAACATTAGCAGATGGATCATGGCTCAGTTTAAATCATTACCAGTGGTTCAATGTAAAACATTGTATCTTTAGAAAAGTAACACAGAGCTTTGGGCCAGTTGAAAGAATCAATAAATGCAAGAGCGGCATGGCTACTCGAGTCATTCAATTCCGTAAGGTGATGACCACCTGAAGCATCATCTGAACACCGGAGCAAATCATTACAAGTGGTTCAATGTAAAACATTGTATCTTTAGAAAAGTTACACAGAGCTTTGGACCAGTTGAAAGAATCAATAAATGCAAGAGTGGCATGGCTACTCGAGTCATTCAATTCCGTAAGGTGATGACCACCTGAAGCATCATCTGAACACCGGGGCGCTTTCCCTGCCTATCAAGTGCCCAGTGACCTTATCAATGCTTCAGAAACAATGTTCAGAGATTGCTTGAAGCATTAGGGTTTGAATCCTCTGGAAACCATCTGGAGGGCCTCTGAAAAAATTGGCAGCTGACATTTTCTAAATTGTTAAAATTCTGTAGGAATGAGTTCAGCATGTTTGGATCATTGTGGTAGCCGTGCTTGGATGTTGTTACATGGATTCCATTACTACCAGGACACTGGCGGCTTTTTTCAGGCGTGACCCAGTGTGATCCCATTTCAGGCTTACTTGTTTTCTGAACTTGTAGACCAGGCTGTATACAGTCATCCTGTGAGTAGGTCCGCGTGGCTTGGCAGCTCCTCAGGCCACATTCAAACCAATCAGTAACCACATAGGGCACAATTTCATGGATGCTTTATTGCCTTCTCTGCAACATCACTTAACATGATGTCCTGTCTCTTTCACTCCCCATCTGATGATGGAGCCAGCATCAACGTCATAAATGTATCTTATGTATACATTGAAGTGGTGTGTTATTCAGTGGACAGGACCTTGTCACCCAAACATCTCACCAAACCCTCCTCCTCCTGTGGCTGCATTCTTCGCCTGTTTTTCCCAGGAAGTCGCCTGTATTTCCATTCTCCATCCCCATCTATAGATGTTAAGCATTCAGGTTCCACTGATTTGTATGAAGGTGAGAATATCAGATGTCATTTGTCTTGTCTAACACAACTTGTCTCACAACAGTCTGATTGACAGCACAAATTTTTAGGTAAAGCCAAAAGCAAATATTGAGGATTGGTTATTTATTTAAAGTATTATATATCCAAGTTTGAACAATTTTGTATCGTTAAAAGAAATCCCTTGCACAGATGTGACAACACATGAACAGATTTCCATATACATAAAGTAATTCCATATCTTTCTATCGATCTTGGATGGTTTATTGATTGGGGAAGTCATCGAGGTTGGCGATCTTCTTTCTTTTCTCTCCTCCCCTCACCCTCGAGCTTTCCTCCTGCCCATTCTACCTGCACTACATTGTCTTTTTATGCTACATGTGCTGCTTCCTGCTTTTCTTGAAGCTTTACTGCCATTTGTGTGGTCCTCGAGCACTTTCTGCACCTTGGCAGCCTTTATATTCTGAGAGTCTGGTTAACCAACGAGTCAATATTGAGCGTTGGTTGTTGTTGTGTGTTGAATTGTTTAGAGGTCAGCAATATTGTTTAGAGTTCAATCAGGCTGAGATTATTTTCCTGATTTACGGTGTCTACATAGGGTAGTGGCTGGAAGAATACTTTTGTGGATGTGTTTGAAGCAATATGTTCATGGCTGTTTTTTGCCAAAGGACTTTGCCATTTGTTTAAGTCGGTTTGGGTGGCGGTTAATTTCAGATCTTTCTGAGTTTTGCATCCATGCCAAATGTGTTCCAATTTTGAAATTTTGTGTGTGTGTGTGTTTGTTGGAGCAAAGTCCTTGGCTTGAATTCCAGTTAGCAAGCCTGGCTTCTTCTACGGGTTCTCTCACCCTTGCTTGCACCTAGTCTTACTCTATTACTCTTTCTCATTCAGATTCATTCCCTACAATCACTCTCGGTTGCACTTGCACTCAGGTGTACTCACTCTGATTCACTCACTCTCACTCAGCTTCATTGACTCTCACAGTCTAACTCATTCCCAATCTGATTTAAACTCACTTAGTCCCACTTAGTCTCACTCAATTTGGTTCTTTCAGTCTAACTCTGACTCATTCATACTCACTCAGCCTCATTCATTGTCACTCTGTCCCTCTCATTCTCACTCATTCCGACTGACTCAATCGCACTATGGCTCATGTCATTCAGTCTCATTCTGACTCTCTCTGTCTCACTTAAGATCACTTGGTCTCACTTTGAATTACTCCTCTTCACCGATTGTCACTCAGTATCACTCACTCTCACTCTGACTTATTCTGTCTCAGTCAGCTTCATGACTCCCTCAGCCTCACTCACTCAGTGTCACATATTTTGACTCAGTAAGGCTCATTCTCACTCAGTCTCCCTCAATCTCACTCATTCTCACTCAGTTCCACTCATTCAGACTCACTCATTCGTCTAAGTCTCACACAGTCCCGCTCATTCTCACTCATTCTGAGTCACTCTGACTCACTGGTTCACTTTCAATCACTTTAATTCAATCATTCTCACAGATTCCCACACTCACTTAGTCTCACTCATTCTCAGACTCACTCAGACACTGACTTATTCATTCTCACACTGACTCACTCAGTCTAAAACACAGCAGTGTTGGGTTTTCACCAACCATGTATAATCTCTCTGATAGCCGGTGCAGACACCTTGAAGCACCTGCACCAGACAACAACAGAGCCTCTGTCTGCCTCAGGCTGTTGCTGGACCCGAGGTAAGTCATATTTTGTATTCTTCCAAGAGTAAACAATAGATCATTATCAGGGACGCTGGAATTATGTGCCCAGGAAGGACCAAATTATACGACAGGGTTTACTAAATTATGCAGCAACGAAAGTCAAATTATGCACTATAATGCAGAATATTTTGTGAAAGAATTACTTTAGCATTTTATAATTTTTATACGTATACAGTATCTAAGCAAAGTTTTCACCTCATTGATATCAGCCTGACATCCAAATACAGCAATAGGCAACAGAAATATCACCAGGCAACCTTTGCAAAGGGCCTTCTACTGCGCAGCAACAGGTGCTGCCGAGTTTTAACTTTTGAAGCATTTGCCAGTCAAAAAACTTTATTTCGGCAACTTCTGCCATAAAAGTACAATAATATGACATTTGTAATTTCATTATCATAAGATGACAGACTAGTAGTTAAAAGAAGAAAAATATAAAAGAGAACAAGGCTATCAATTTATGTGCATTAGCTTATTGATCTCAAAGGTCAATGAGGTAACAATTAAGAGTGGATCCCACCCCCACAGGTAAATAACCCATAAAGGGCATTAGGCGTATACAAATATTTAATTTGAGGGCAACATTATAGACATACTACACAACCTCAACCTAAGGCACAAAGTATTTAAAAATATAAATAAACAGAAATAAAGGTTAGAAATTAAGTGGGCTTCAATTAATACCATATAAAATCAGGGAAATTGATCTTTAGATAAAACAACATGATCTAAAATCTATGCTCTAGCTAATCACAAGACATCTTCATTTGAACCACATTGCAAATAGAAATTTACCAATTGCAACAACAAAAACCAATGGGTATCATATTTTAGTATCCTATAGACCTCTCTATAGTTTCTTATACCCAAATTCTTGAAAAGTTGAAGGACCCATTTAGATCTAGCAGCACTATATGCGGGGCAAAAAAAGATCACATGGATCTCCGTTACTTCTGCATCATTGCACCCTGGACATAGCAATTTTTTAGCACCCAACCAATTATTGGTAAATGCATACAGAGGGAGAGTCCCGTATCTGAATTGGAGAAACACTTTTATGGCTAGAAAAGGTTGAATAATATCTAAAGCAGACTCCAAGCTATAGTGCTGCTTAATATCCAGAAACCTGGAAGTAAGACTAGATGAGTCTATTGACTTGGTGATACTTTCCAGTCTGTGTTCTCTTAAGACAGATGTTAAGGTTTGCTTAGATATATCAAGGCAGGTCTCTTCAGGTGCAGACCACAAATCATTCTTCCCTATTTTACGAAATGCATCCCAAATAAAAGGCATTTCAAGGAATCTTCCCCGCCCCGCGAATGGACATTACTGATTTTAATTCCTCTCTATAATTTTCCAACTCTGGGGTGCTCCATATCCGTCGCCAATAGAGGAGCGGGCGGAAAGCTATCAGATCAGAAATAGGAGCAATACCCAAGTCCATCCGTAGGGGGATTAGAAGGGTACTTTGTGGGAGGCCCAAGAGTTGCCTTAAGATATTGTTTTCGGTTGCTGTCAGAATGTTACTAGGGCGGTGGCCCCAAAGTTCAGCTCCGTACATGGTGGCTCCCCTTGTTGGACCTTGTTATTTCTGCAGGGGGGGGCCAATAACTTTTACGGCGCGACTCCAGTGAACTTTTAAAATCCCCCAACTTGCCTGAATAAGTTTTAAATTTGCCTTATTAATCTGCGGCCCCCATTCCATTTTCTCATTTAGGGTAAAGCCCAAATAATAAAAAACAGGGACCCTCTCTAGGGACTTGAGATCCAATTTAGGGTGCGGGCAGTTGATGGAGTCAGCATGGAAGACCATATACTTTGTTTTCTTAATGTTTACCTCCAGATTCCATTTTTTACAAAACAAGCTAAATTCCACTAGGACACGCTGCATCCCCATGGGTGTTTTCGACAGTAGTAGCATGTCATCCGCAAACATTAATGCAGGTATTTTGCGGTTAGCAAGTTTTGGGGAGTCTATATCCCTAACAGCTAAAAGATCCTTAATTAAGCCGTTAAGAAAGAGGGAAAAAAGAGTCGGTGCTAGCAAACAGCCCTGTCTCACTTCCTTCTCAACGGGAAAAGGCGCTGATAATTTCCTGCCATTCTCAAATCTTATTCTGGCAAAAGCGCCATTGTGAAGGCGTTTAAGCTGTAGACAGAGGTAAACTGGAGCTCCCATCTCAAGCAGTAGGTCCCACAGCTGGTCTCGATCCACCATGTCGAACGCGGATTTGAGGTCCATGAACGTTAATTAGAGAGAGCCCCCTTCCAGTGTTATAGTTTTCCAATAGATTAGCTGTAATCTAAACAGCTGATCTATTGTTGATGTTTTGGACTTAAATCCTGCTTGTAAGGGAGTTAGTATATTGTGTTCATCCATCCAGGTCTGCAACCTTCCCAGAAGAACTCAAGCAAAGATCTTTTGTGTGACATCGATTAGGCTAATGGACATGAAATTTGCCGGTTCTAGGGGGAACCCATTTTAAAAATTGGGATGATCTCAGCACCTGCCCAGGTTGGAGGGGGTTTCAAGCCATAAAGGATTGCATTAAAAAAACACTGCAGATATGGGGCCCAGACGACCTGTTCAGATCTAAACAAGTATCCTGGTACCCGATCCAGTCCTGGTGCCTTGTTCGGTAAGACTTTGGCCAAGGCCACTGTTACCTCAGCCAACAAACAGGGAGGTATCTCAGCAAAGGGGACATGGTTATAGTCAATAACAGGCGGGCCCATCACAGTAGCTCCTGCTTCAGACTTTGAATATAAAAGTTTAAAATGACTACGCCAAACCTCCTCCCCATGGTTTGACTCTATTGCAGACATGCCCTCAGGTTATCCTGTCTTCACCAGGTTCCAAAACCCTCTTGAATCTTTATCATCTAGGGCTTTTTTAATGGCCTGCCATCTGTCAATTTCCCATTCAGATTTAGCAACTAAGATAGTGTTCTTAAAAAATGCCCTTGCTTCATTGATGCTCACATTGTCACCCTCTGGGAGTTTAATCAGCAAAGCACTCTTTGCGTCTCTGCATACCCTGTTATACCAAGGGTTTTTATCTCTTTGTTCATTTCTTTTGGAAGTTGAGGTATTGGAAAGGAACTCTGCCAGGGTTTCAACCAGATCCAAGTGGTTTTTCCCCAACACCTCTATATAATCAGTAGCACCGCTGTTATCTTTAGTAAAACTTGCCTTTTCCAAAAAGGGGATGATGGATTTGCACAGGGAAGCCATTGCCTCTGGTGATTGTGAAAATGTTCCCCACCGAATTCTTTTCTCCTTCAATTGCTACTAAGTCTGTTTGGGGCAGGTTAGTTGCAACCTGTCCTACTGTCAGTTGACACCAATCCAAGGTTACAACCAGTGGATTATGGTCACTTTCTGCACGGATCTGAACCAAAAAGTTCACAATCCTGTGGCATAAACTCACACTTACTAAAATAGAATCTATTGTTGAGGCCTGAACATTCCTTTCAAAGGTATATTTCCCTGGTTTATCAGCAATTAAGCGGCATGCTAAGCGGGCCCCAAACCGCTCGCTATCGCCTACAAGCTGTCGCTAACTGCGGTTAGCGACAGCGTGCTAATAGGGTGATAGAATTATCGCCGCTTGGCGGCCGAAAACAGCCGCTAAAGTGGTGATAATCACATATCGTCCGCCTTGGTAATATGCCACTTAGTGCCCAATTATGATGGCGGTCGGATGAGCGTAGGACCACCGCCGTAGCAGGATTGGGACCAATCGACAAGTAGTCAGTGGTCCCACCTGCCAAATTATGATGTGACCGCCGTGTAGGTGGTTGGAATCATGTTTTTTTTTTCATTGCGGCTGCAGCACCAGCCTCAATGGAAAAAGGAATGTTTTTAAACATCCATGCCCCGTGTGCCAGGAACCATATGGTGACTGGCACACGGGGCATGGCTGTTTGGGGGGTGGACCACAGGTGCCCCCTTAGGCCTCATGGCGGAGGCCTACAGGGGATGGGGGCCCTGCTAGGGGCCCCAAAAGTCAAATTCCAACAGCCTTTCTATGGTGGTCCGACCGCCATAGAAAGGCTGTCAGAAAGTGAAGTAGTGTGGCTCACTGGTTAGAGGCGGCAGACCCGAGAGCAGAGGACGGCCCGGGACCAGGGTTCGATTCCCGGCGCGGCAGGTTTCTGGACCAGGGTCAGCGGACTCGATAATTCTCTCGCCTCGGTGCCCACTCTGATCAGCGATCACACTCGGCAACTCTGGGCATTAGCTTGCCTCATCTTCACTAACGGCCCCACCAGACCGCCGGGGATGCCTGGTCTCACCCTGGAGATACCCATTAAGGGACCATCTCTCAGGGAAGCCAGGAAGGGTTTCGCAGCGGTCGAAGCGCCTTGGGACCCTACGGGTAAGTAGTGCGCTATATAAATGCCAATACATACACATACAAAGGGATATCGTAATCCCTATGGCGGTGCCTGGGCTGGCAGTGCCCCTATTGTAGGGAATACAATCCGACCAATGGCCAGACATGCGCCTTGAGCCCGTCAGAAGCATCGGTCTGTCCCTCCAACTGATGTTGTCTGACCGACTGCATCATAATGCAGCGGTCGGACCGTTCTGCTGGTTGTCTGTTGGATCGCCACTGATGGCCTGTCAGTGGCAGTCTGACCGACATCCTAATGAGGGCCTTAATAATGAACCTAAATATGTTAAATTCAGTTAAAATTATGATTTCTAAAAGTTTATTCTTTCAAAACACCTATGTTGAAATGTTTATATGTAATTATCATATATTAAAAATACAAAATGTTACATACATAATTAATATGAATTAATTGTATTCATAAAATAAACTTACACTTATTTTTCAAAAATTGTACTAAAAGTCTCTCATTTAATATACTTATTTTTTATTTTTATATATTTTTTAACATTAAATTACATTTTCCTTGGGGCTCTATTTTAAACTCCTGCCTTCCTTACTTTCTGTGACAGGAAGTTGCAGTACCAGTGGTGGCCATATGAGGTGGTCGAATTACTCCAGGTCTGAGCTGGAGTACATTTATTACTATTTTGGGCTCTTTCTGGCTGTAGTAACTTTTAAAGTGCTGTTTCTGAGTACCTGCAGGCTTACTCTTTGGAGAGCGAGGGCTTGTATTAGCACGTCCCTCCATAAACTCTTCCTTATCCATCCTTAAACCCCGCCCATATATGAATAATTATTCCCCTGTTTCCAGGAACTCTCCCTGGTCCCTCCCACAATTACTACTAAACCTCACATATGGAAGAGACCTCTGCACAGAAAATTGGATTGGCAGAGATGGATGTCTCCATATTTACGAAAGTGTTGTAGTGCCTAAGTAGTACTACTGTATACTACTTAATGCGCTACAAAATGCAGTTTTTGAAGTAGGCTCACTTTGTTACTATACTCAGTTCTTCCTTTTGTGTCACTCAATACTAAAATCAAGATTTCACTACATGGACCTCAGAAATGAATATTATCATCATAAATGGAGGGCCAGATTTACTAACATTTGATGCAGCTAAACACAGCAAGACAACTTGTGCTGCGTCAAATGGAGAGGGCAGGAATGCACCATATCTACTAAGATATGGCAAATTCCTGCTATCCTCGGCGCTAGTGCATTAGTGACTGCCAAGCTCCAGCGCAGACACCCTTGCACCATGGTGTATAGGTGCATGTGTTGCAGGCAGGATTGATTGTGCAGGAAGGGACACCTTCCTGCATAAAAATTATGCACAGAGGCTTGTTTCTCTGTGTATATGTGCTGCAGAATGCAGCAATCTTAGAAAAAGGAAAAAGGAGGACACATAAAGATATTTCTCCTCGTTCCGCATCCCCTGCAAAAGTGCATTCCCAAGTTTACTACTGTTGGCAAATCTGGGAATGTGCTAATCACCATGGGTGGATGCATAGAAACACCCATGCTCCACCCATGAAATGTCTTCCCAGCGCAGAGTAATGCAAGCCAGTGACTTGCGCTGCCTTGCATTACTCCAGATGTACTATGCCACGCAGAGCAATGCACTGTGACTTTGTGAGGCATAGTAAATCTCACATTTAGGGCTTTCTCCCTAGTGTCACCTGGTGTGGCGCAAGGGCAACACCAGCCCTTGATAACTCTGGCCAGGAGATAGCTCCAAGCCTGTTCCCTTTCAGACCTTCTGGTGAAAGGGTTGACATAGGAGGGAGCTAATGTGAGCCTTTTTGCAATTCCCTGTATTTGTCTGCACATCATGTAAACTTTAAAAGATTTGCTCGTAAATAAAATTCACCATTTCCAATAATGGTGATATTTCAATACTGTCTGGTCTCAAACTTAAAATGTGGTCCAAACTTCGGAGTCCTAACCCAGGATTGATGTATGTGTATAATGTTTTGACATTAATCAGCCCCAGAAAATAATTTAAATCTATGTAATATGGCATGAATCGTTCAGTAAATATAGAAAGTAAAATGGGGTAAAGAGCTTATGTACAGCACTAGGTGCTCTCTAAATAATAGCTACTGTCCTACACTACCCTACTATTATTACACATATAACTGGGCCTAATTTACAAGAAAGTGACTCAGCGTAGTGCTGCAAGATATTTCGCTGTGCCGCACTGAGTCACTTACAAAGCACAGGGATGTGTCACATCTACAACAATGTGACGGATCCCTGTGCTCCCCCATTGACTGCCATGCACCGATGCAGGCACCCTTGCACCACAAACCACAAGGTGCCTGCGTTGGGGGGGGGGGGGGGGGGGGGGGAATTTTGTTTTTGTGCAGGAAGGGTCACCTTCCTGCACAGAAAAAATCATAAATGGTGGTTTCCACTTTCCGTGCGTGCACACATAGAAAGAGGAACAAACTAGGAGTAATGAAAACATTTCTCCTCGTTGCACCTCCCTACACCTCCCCTGAGGAGGCATTCTGATGCATTCCCAGGTCCATGTGTGAACACCCACAGCAACACCCATGGAACGCCCCTTTCACACAAAGTGCGGCGGGTAAAGGGGTCGTATTTACAAGGGCGTGAAAAGCCACACAGGGTGGCTTTGCGTGTCCTTGTAACTAAGGGGCAGAAAAATGCGCCGCAGGTGCATCACAAAAAGTGACACATTGGCCTTGTAAATATGCCCTATAACTATTTTTAAAACACCGCAAGAGGCACCTAAGAAAATCGAGAATGCAATTCCGTATTCTCAAAATACATTTTATTAGTTGCAATAGATCAATATCACTATCAGCAACCAATGTTTGTGTAATCATCAATGTATGGTAAATATATGAATCTAATTTATCATTATTCTTTTACAACCAAACCATTGTGTAATTACATGCCATTCAAGAGTAAACATTTACAACAAATGCGCCGTTCATGTTAAACATTTACGGCGAATGCACGTGAACACCACAAAATGGAAGTGCGCAAACAGCACTTGTTCTTGTTTTTCTTTTTTGTTTTTTAGAGCAAAATGCACAGGATAAAATATAGTGCCAAATGTCAGTCTTCATTTCACGCAATTACAAGTAATTTTGCAAATTATGTGAATTTCGAACGCCACTAATAAGCTAATTAAATGTTCTTTGAAAGTGAAATTAAAGAATAACCATGTTTGGTCAGTCCATTCCATTAGTGAGTCATTTCAGGCAATTATTTAACGACAGGAGGACATTTTCCTACTTTGTGAATCTTGGGAAGAAAGTAAATGATTGGAGTAATTATAAGATGTACATCAATGTTTAACATTTCATCATTATGTCATTGCTGTGATGGGCAATCGTCGAGTAGATTGTGAAGAATTTCTTGTTTCTGTGATAACAAGCTCTTGCCCGCTTTTTAATGAAACTCTGTCATATAACTCTCCCAAATCTTCTTTTTTATAACCATCGCACATTATGACAACTTTAGCAATCTTTAACAGTGTCTGGTGGCTCAGTGGACTAATGCATCCACTGCAGGGGACTGCGTTTGAAATCATGGTCACAGGTTCAAATTCTGGCGGGTCCACTCAGCTTTTCATCCTTCTGAGGACAATAAAATGAGACCCATTGAGTTTGGATACAATAAACATCTGTTATTCAGTGCCATGACACTCTTATGGGTGAATATGCAAGTTATGTTATCTTCGTTATCTTCGTTACCTCGTCTTCATTTCTCATGTTATGATTTTGGATTCTGCTTTAATAGAACTAAATATTTTATTATCTAATGTAATTCTCTCAAAATTGCTATGTATGGCTAGTAAAACATTTCTCCCATATGCTGATTGCATATGTCCCCTATGAGTAGTACAATACAGTATCAGAATTCCAATTTAATGTATTGTATAGTTATTTCAAACCTTTGCATGAAAACAATTCATAAAGTGTTTGAAAAAAAGGAAGAATACAAAAAAGCATGTCAACATATACAATTGGTTAAGTGCTCTTTTTATTAGAACCATCTTCCATGTAAGTGCCACAGTGCCAAGCTTCTTGTGGGAATATTCTGCCCTTTTACAAGTAAAGTGCCAGGTGCCCTCAGAGCCCTTGGGTCAGATCTTTAAAGTGCGGCTGCCTATTATGTTCTTGCTTGATGGGTACCAAGCCCCAAATATACACATTTTTTATATAGAAGTTTTCTATAGCGCTAGCAAGACCCGAAGGTAACAGAGCGCTTTACAGTTAGAGACTGACAAGTGAACAACATGACATATAAAAAGTAATAGCAGTCAACGAGTGACAATATAGAGGAGTAGGTAACAGGATTCAGTGTCGCCACAAAGTTCTGGGGATGCTTGCTCATAAGAATTAACCGCAGCCAAGGGCACGGATAAGGAACAAGGATTTGAGTTGGTTCTTGAATTCCACATAGGACGGTATGGTTCTGATGTGCGGGGGGATGGAGCTCCATATTTTGGGGGCGTTTTCTGTGAAAGAGCAGACCGCAGTTTTCTTCTTTCTGGTTTTAGGTAGGATGAGCAGCAGGGAGTTAGAGCTTCTCAGATTTCTGACCTGACCTGCTTTTTTGAGCTTGTTTGCCAGGTATTCCGGTTTGCCGGTGTGGAGAGCTTTGTGGGTTAGGCAGGCCGTCCTGAAGCTACTTCACATTTCAACTGGGAGCCACTTGAGTTCTTTGAGTGCCGGGGAGATGTGGTCAGATTTTTTGAAGCCGGTGATCATTCTTGCTGCTGCATGTAGTGTTGTTTTTAGTGGTGCCAGGTGTGCTTTAGGGATGCCTGTTAGGATTGAGTTCCCATAATCCAATCTTGATAGTACTAGAGATTGCGTGGCTAATTTGAGGTCCTTGTTGGGAATGTAGGGTTTGATTTTGTTCAAAAGTCTGAGGTTAAAGAATGCACTTTTCGCCGAGTTCTTTATGTGATTTGTCAGGGTAAGTTTGGGGTCAAGGGTGAAGCCGAGAGATTTTACGGAGTCAGCTAGCGCGAGATTCCCTTTCAGCGCATTGATTGACTTTAGCCACTCGGTGATTTGAGGGTTGTCTTCTTTGTTCGAGATTAGGAGTGTCTCGGTCTTGTCGGGATTGAGTTTCAAGTGGTTATTTGTCAGCCATTCTTGGACATCATTGAGGATGTCATTTAGTCTGTGTGGATGTCATTAAGAGAGGAGGTTTCCAGATAAATCTGCGTGTCATCCGCGTAGAGGTGGAAGCGGATGTTGGCTTTCCTGAGTAGCTTGGCGAGCGGTTCCATATAGATCTTAAAGAGCTGTGGAGACAGTACAGAGCCTTGGGGGACACCCTTGTTAACTAGCTGGGTTTCGGAGGTGAAGTTCTTGATTTTTATTATTTGCGTGCGATTGTGAAGAAAGGAGGAAAACCACTTGAGAACTACCTCACCGAGGCCAGCTCTTTCTTGAAGAGCCCTGATGAGGAGCTTATGATCCACCGTGTCGAAAGCTGCGGAGAGATCGAGGAGAATGAGGAGGCAGCATTTGTCTGCGTCGCGAGATCCATGAATGCCATCAGTGAAGTTAAGCATCGCGGTTTCTGTGCTGCGGCCTTGTCTGAAGCCGGTTTGGAAGGGGTCCAGGAGATTAGAGTTGTCCAAATGTTGTGTCAATCGCAGGAGTACGCAGCGTTCAAGTGTTTTAGAGAGCAAAGGGAGGTTAGATATCGGTCTGAAATTGTTCAAGTCAGTTGAGTCAAGACCGGGTTTTTTCAGCAGAGGGGTGACTTGCCCCATTTTTAGGGGATCGTTCCACTTTTTAAGGAGCTGTTTATGATTTTGCCCCAGATTGGTGCTAAGGGGAGCTTAATTTTTTTAATTAGTGAGGGAGGGATGGGGTCAGAGATGTGGGCTGATGGTTTGGAGGTCGAGATCAGCGAGATTATCTCTGTTTCCAGGACGGGGCGAAAGCTGAGCCAGGGGGAGAGAGAGGCCGGAGGGGAGGGCCTGTGAGATAACCGGGCTGCTCTTCTTGAGGTGTGAGTTGTTGTTGTCAAGAGATAGTTCGATTTATAGGACCTATCTTTAAAGAAGTTGGCGAAGTTATCGCATAGATCTTTGGACGCCTGAGGGGGTGTGGACAAAGGCTTGGATGTTTGATGTCTGATTATGTTGTAGAGCTCCTTTGGTCTGTTTTTGGCTTTAACCAGTGCCTCCTGGAAGAAGCTGGATTTCTTGTTTTTGATATGATTGTTGTACTTCCTGCGGGCTGATTTTAGTTGGAGGTGAAGAATGGTGGTTGGGTTGTTTCTCCACTTTCTTTCCTTGGCTCTAAGGTTTTTTTCTTTCTGCATTGAGGTCCGCGTTGAACCAGGTTCTGGAAGGAGTGGCTTGACTTCTTTTGAGCTTTAGAGGCGCTAGTTTGTCGAGAATGGAGACTAGTGCGGGGAATGAGATTTTGATACCTTTTCTGATCATTTAGATACCTATCTCATTCATCTATTTTGGATCTGTCATTGAGTAAAAGACAAACCCCACCTAGGTTAAATCAACCCCATAGACTGACACAACTCTGAAGAACCACTTACGACTGATAAAGTTTAAAAAGTTTAATATAGAATCAGAATTAAGTGCATATACAATCCTCTCAGGATAAGATTTAACAAGTATACAGGAACTAAAAGGAACATAAATTCCCTAAAGAACCTAAGTCTACAAAAGAATACAATTAAAATCAATTCCAGAATCAACAGATTAAAAGCATAGACACAAAGTGGTTCCGTTGCGTCATCTACAAAAAGAGAATAAACAAGTTAATTCTGTCCCTACTCTATGCTAGGTGACATCC
The DNA here is from genome assembly GCF_964263255.1 of Lissotriton vulgaris. Lineage (NCBI taxonomy): Eukaryota > Metazoa > Chordata > Amphibia > Caudata > Salamandridae > Lissotriton > Lissotriton vulgaris. The sequence goes on from NC_141697.1 coordinate 1,179,800,316, forward strand.
CTACTTCGCAAGTTCCTTACCTAAAAAGGTGTCAGCAGTTTGACTTCCAAAGAAGTTCAAACTCTCTTAGCCTCTAATGGTAACTTATGTCGAGAAACAGTATCCTCTCTGCCTACCCATCCGCTCTCTAAGGGTCCTCGGCCTACTGCTCTCTCGCGCTCTGTTCTTCTGCGCTCGCTCCTAACTTCTCCCCAGGGTGCTGTCCCTAAATACACAATCACAGTATGGGTGGAACGCCCCTTTGACGCCCACCACGTACACATTCACATGATGTCATTTCTGGTTCTTTCCATAGCTTCATCTCTTCGCGTCGTCCGTTAAGTTGACCTTTCTTCTTAGGCACCATCTTCGTCATCTTGCTGGTGACTTCATTGACATTCCAGTTGACACTCTCAGAGCAAAGTCTATCACCTCAACAGGACTCCATTCTTTACGTTTGTGTTCGTAACCTCATTTGGTCCTGTGAACGGTCATTTCTAAACAAGACCCAAATTCCAAGCGTCTCTTATCTCACTTAGGCCATAAACTTCGTCCAGCATTGTCGCCTTAAATCTAACAAGACCTTTGACTCTTGTCTCGCACGTTCAGATCAAGGCTATCCCCTGTTCCTGTGAGCCCACTAAATTACATGCAGCGGACTACACTCCTGCGAACCCTTGGTCAGTTAGGTTAAAATCGCACATGACCAAACCTTTCTAACATTCCTACAACTCTTCTACACAGTATAACCTTTAACACACATTTATATATAATTGAATTAACGAATCGGTGATCATACTTGAATGCATTTTACATAGAATACAACGTTTATACTCTCGTGCTTACATCGTGCTATATAGTCTGCACATTTCTTCGCTTTACGTTTCGCCTTCTTTCTCCGTTTAATAATTACACACGTTCATGAATTCTGTTTTATACGTATTAGACCACTATGTATACGGTTTTTCTAATGCATTTCTAGAGTAAATACAAATACATTTCCTATTACTTAGGTTACATCGGCTAACTTTACACTACAAGTGTTAACTTCACGTTATAGTTTCTAACTTTATACGATATGCTTGTAAATATGGTACAGATATATTTTTCATTCAAATTGCGCTCTCTCAGTTCCCCCCTTTGATGACCTCTAGGGGTCATCACTAAATGCAATTTGAATGACACCTTACACAGAACTAGTTACAAGATTCCCTCTTTTTATCGTTTCGAGAGCTCTCAAACTTTTATACTGTTGGCAGCTAATCTCCTTTCTTGCTCTCTCATGGACCTTTGTAACCTGTTCGACCTATACCATCTGTACAGTTTCACTAAACCCAACAATGTAATTATGCAAATCAATATTATTAAAACAGGTTTTAATATGTACCACACAATGCTTTTACCAAGGTTGGCAAACCAACTTCCAACTTTTCCTACTCCATGACCTACTTTCTCCCAAACATTTACTTTTGCTAAATCTTCGATCTCTCGATGTATTTGTGTAATGTTCCGTATGACTTTCTCAAGTGGTTTTGAATTATCTGGAATGTAAGTACAACATTCTTGGACCTTCAAAGCCTTGCAGACTCCGCCCTCTTTTGCTAGCAGTACATCTAAAGCGAGACGGTTCTGAAGAACCATTGCTCTAATCGACTGCATCTCTCCTTCTACTAGCATCAATGACCTTGCAGTACTTGCAGATAATCTATCCACAACTGTAGCTAATCTCCTGATCCTAACATCGTTAAGTATTAAACCTAACATAGGAAACATTGCTCCAAATATGTCTCCAACTACTTCAGCATCTCCTATTTCCCTTTTCGTTCTTGTCGAAGCCTTTCCTTCTATAATCGCTAAATCCTTTGCATGATATATTTTGGGGAAGACAATTGCCAAGTAACACGAACCATACCAATTGTCAGGCAGTTTTACATAGGCATTTCTTCCACATACAAAATATACATTAGGAATCGCTTGCATCCCTTTCATAAAATCTTTCGTATAGTATTCTAACCTAAAAGCATGTTCGCAATCTACTTCACCTACAAATACACTCTCATAATACGTCTTGCTTCGAGTTAAACATAACTTTCCTTTCTGCGTTCTATCCAAAGCTATTGGACCATTGCTACCCTTCTTCTTGTGTGCTTTTTCTTCTTCGGTCCAATCAGTTTTCCACTGTCCTGACATTTTCAGAATCTTCTGCCTTCTGTAACGGTCATCTACTTGTCCTATGAACTTTTTCTCAACTTCTGACACTTTGCAAGTCAGATTATTTCTGCGTGCATATGAAGTATCTAATGTATCCCAAGGAAGAAAGAATTTGGCTAATCTATCCTCCTTTTTGTGATAGTCCCACTTATTCATTTGTTTATAATTCGGGACTTCAGGCAGTACCGAATCATAATTTGAAAAGTAGTACTCAAACCCTTCTCTACCATAAAATATACTGAGCAATAAACTACATGTTATCCCATATGTCAGTGGGAGATGATGATATCTGATGCCTTCATCTACGGAAGCCGGCAATTGCATACAAACATAACAATCTTTGGCCTCCATGGCATCAATATACTCGTATAATAGCTTGGCATATGCGTTTGACCTAAAATTTCCCTGCGACTCGTCTACGTGTAACCTACGAGCTTCATTTGCCGGTAACGTCTTTTCACGGATGACATTGCTCTCCTCCTTCTTTTCAACAAGAGCAGGTTTCAAAGTCGTTACAGGCTTTGCATCTGTTGTCTCCTTTTCACTTGCATGTCCTACCATGTACGATGTTGTAACTACTGTAATAATGAGAAAAATTACTACCGCTATTAGTGTACCTATTATGCATTTGGCTTTTCGGTTTGGGTTGCCATTCTCCATGTTATTAAAACAGCGAAACTCTTTCTTTTTCGAAGAAAAGTTTCTTTTCAAGTCTTTGTCTTGCTTTGTTTGCTTTCTCGGTCTGTGAAGCGCTCTTAATCAACAAAAGTCTCTTTTCATAACAATGTCTTTTTATCTTCAACACTAGACAACCCTAACCCTTCTCCGTCCTCTAAATGCAATCCCTAATGTTATTCTTCTTTCCACTCGGCGCTAGGTTATCTTCTTCTTTATAGCTTAAACACAAAAGTCTTTATGCATCTACAATGATTCTCGTACCTGCAGCTCTAATAACATGTTCCAATAGTTCTAAACGAATGACTTTTTCTTCTTGTTCTGGTATTTGATGACCAAAAGTCGGAAACTCTAATCGATTTAGCACTAGATCTTTGATCCGACTTAGGTAAAGGGGAATGGGAAGTGTGAAAGTCAGTAACCCCTCAGTCTCGATTCCAGGCGTCAACATCCATATCTCCACTGCCACAAATGGATCGAGATTGATCACTTTCACTTCTTTCACTCTCCCAGATTTCTGTCCCCAAGACATCTGCTAGATAAGTCCACTCTGGGGTGGCGTACCTTCTGCAGGGCACACGTACCCTTCTTGATCTTCTCGGACTCTCAGAGCCCGAATCCGTAACTTCTTCGTCTAGCTCTGAATCTTCAGAGATCGGGACAAGGGTGCTCTCTGTATTTGCTTTTAAGCTTGACCTTCTCCTTCTTTCTGGCCAACTAGCTTCTCCATTCCTTGTCCTCCTGCTCCTTGTTCTTGGCCTCGACTCTTGATCACTTGCAGCTTGTTCGGTATCTGACTCGAACTCCCAGCTACTCTCCTCTTCTGAGACGACTTCGGTCTCACTGGTGTCCTGACCGTCGTCGGCCTGCTCCGACACAGGCTCAGCTTCTTCAATCACCTCTACAGCTTGGCTTTCCCCCTCTGTGGCTTCTCCGCTTTCCGCTGGATTCTTATCCGAGAGAGGAGCTGTTTCTTCCAGAGGTGTTGGCACTCTTCGGGTGTGTGAGGCGTGTATCCAGTTGGGCAAGCCTCCACACTTTACTGCAGTGTTCGTAACTAGTATGACTTGGAATGGTCCTCGCCAACGCACGTCTAGACAATTCTTCCTGACATGCTTCTTCACCAGGACCCAGTCCCCTGGACACAGATCATGGCACAAGTCTTGTGCTGATGGAACCTCTGCAGCCTGGACCTGGAGGGACACAGAATGAATGGCATCAGATAGTCCCTTACAGTAGTCCAAGATCAAATCGTCTGTGATGTTCAACAACGCTGCAGTCGGAACCGATGGCAATCTCATAGCTCTTCCCATTAGCACCTCGTGTGGAGAGAGACCTGTTTTCCTGTCTGGTGTGCTACGTATGCTCATAAGAACCAATGGAAGTGCATCAGGCCAACTCAGAGATGTCGATGAACAAACTTTGGCAAGTCTGGATTTAATTGTGCTGTTGATTTGCTCTACAATCCCCGAAGCTTCTGGTCGATAACTACAGTGGAGCTTCTGGTCAATACTCAAGGCTGAACATAGCATCTTCACTATTTCGCTGTTGAAATAGGTTCCTCTGTCCGATTCCAAAGAGGATGGCACCCCGAACCTCGGTATCAACTCTCTAAGCAACAATTTTGCTACTGTAAGTGTATCGCACCTACGTGTAGGGTAAGCTTCAACCCATCTAGAAAATATACAGACTATCACTAAGACGTATCTGAGTCGATTGCACTTAGGCATTTCAATAAAATCCAGCTGCATTCTATTGAAAGGCCCCCCAGACCTCCCTATGTGACTTAATGTGACTGGTGTTCTCTTTCCTACGTTTAGTTGCTGACAGATCGCACAACGCTGACATACTGCTTCTGCCGCTACTCTAAATTTCGGATTATACCACGTTTGTCTGAATACTCTCACCATAGCATCTCTACCTATGTGTGCTGGTCCATGCAATCTCCTTGCCATTGGACTAACAAGTTCGTTTGGTAAAACTGCTCTCCCATCTGCAGAAATCCAAAAATTCATTTCACTTTTGGTACATCCAGCTGTCTCCCATGCTTTTTTCTCATCATCTGGAGCATTTTCCTGAACACACTTTAATTCGTCCCACGTATCTACAGTGTCTAACAACATAGTCAACTCAGTTCTTTCCTGTATTCCCCCCACTTCTACATTGGTGTGAGAATACCCCTGTTCTGCACAATAACGTGCAACTTCGTCTGCGTAACGGTTACCTTGCGACACAAAATCAGTATTCTTCGTGTGCGCGGCGCATTTGACGACCGCTATGGCTTCTGGACCTTGTAACGCTTCTAACAACAATCTCACGAATTCTCCATTCCTAATAGGAGAACCCGAGGAGGTCATGTAACCTCTTTGAGACCATAACTGCCCATAGTCGTGAACTACCCCGAAACCATACTGGCTATCGGTGTATATGGTGACTCGAATTTTATTACCTGCCAAACAGGCACGGGTCAAAGCAATGATTTCAGCTACCTGAGCGGAATGTACTCCTTCCAGGCAGGCGGCTTCCACAACTCTGGTAATTGTACAAACTGCATATGCTGCTCTCAGCTGACCAATATCGTCTCTTACGCATGAACCATCAACAAAGAATATTTCATCGGGGTCAGTCAATGGTTCATCTACGATATCTGGTCTCGGTTTGGTGCATAGTTCAGTCACATCAAGGCAGTCATGATCTGTACAAATTGCATCATCAATATCATTTGGAAGTGGCATCAAAGTAGCAGGATTCAAGACAGAGCATCTCTTTAGGGTCACATTCTCAGCAGCCAATATGACTTGCTCGTAGCGTGTGAGCCTACTATTCGTCAAATGCTGAGTCTTAGTCCTGGTCATTAACAATTCCACAGAATGCGGTACGTACACCACTAACTGATGTCCCATTACCACATTTTCACATCTTTCAATGCTGACACCCGTTGCAGCAACGGATTTGAGACATCCGGGCAACGCTGCGGCTACTGGATCTAATGTAGCCGAAAAGTAAGCAACTGGCCTACGCGCGTTCCCGTGTATCTGGGCCAAAACTGCTAAAGCACAACCTTCTCTTTCGCAGCAGTAAAGCAAAAATGGTTTTCCGTAATCAGGCATTCCCAAAGCCGGGGCACGACACAAGTCCTCCCTCAGCTGCAAAAATGCCATCAAACAATCTTTGTCCCATGGTACCGGATCACTCACTCCTTTGTGCGTCAGTTGTAGTAACGGTTTTGCCTTCAGTGAAAAGTTGGCTATCCACTGCCGACAATAACCGACCATGCCTAGAAACATCCTGACTTCCCTTTGTGTTTTAGGCGCGTTCATTTTCATGATCGCCTCTATTCTGTCTGGAGACACCTTCCGTTTTCCCTTTTCAATCCTATGGCCCAAGTATTGCACTTCGGTGAGACAATACTGCAATTTACTTGGAGACACCTTGTGTCCGTTCTCGGCCAAGTGATTTAGTAAGGTGATGGTGTCTACCTTGCAAGCTTCCTCAGTTTCTGACGCCACTAGGAGATCGTCTATGTACTGGACCAGAACTGAGTTCTTGGGCAGTACTAGACTTTCAAGATTTTTCTTCAGCAGCTGGTTAAAAATCGATGGGCTCTCTGTATACCCCTGGGGAATACGACACCATGTTAAAACGCGATTTTCCAGCTTAAAAGCGAACAGATACTGACTGTCCTCATCTAAAGGGATCGAAAAGAAAGCCTGGCACAAGTCTATCACTGTGAACCATTCAGCTTGGAACGGTATCTGAAACAATATCACTGATGGATTCGGTACCACTGGACAACATGAAACAACGATATTATTAATCTTTCGAAGATCCTGCACTATTCTGTATTTTCCACTAGGCTTCTGCAAACCCATGATCGGGGAGTTACATGGACTTCCCACGATCTCCTTCAGTATTCCCTGCTTAATCATGGATTCGATCACAGGCTTTATTCCTGCAATTGTCTCCGGTGTCAACTTATATTGTGGTGTTCTTGGATACTCGGCATTGGGTTTTACCATGATCTTTACCGGTTCTACCCCTTTGATCAATCCTATTTCTTCTCCAGTAAAATCCCACACCTCAGCTGACACTGTCTCCTTCAAGTCCTGTCGAAGCTCCTCCACCGTTAGGGTAGGATATAGTTCCACGCATCCCTGCGAGTTTACAACCTTAAAATCGGCATCATCATCGTTCGTCTGCACTTCTACTCCTTCAGGTGTGCAATATATGGTGCAATTTAGTTTACACAACAGATCTCTTCCTAGCAGACACACAGGGCTAGAATCACAAATCACAAACTGATGTTCATCACTATAGTTCCCTATCTTCACTGACACTGGTTCAGTCAGAGGATTCGTCATTCTCCTGTTTGCGACTCCTACCACCTGAATCGTCTCTCCCGACATTGGCAAACCTGGGACTACCGCCGATCTCAAAGTGGATCGAGTGGCACCCATATCTACCAAAAAGGTCGTAGGACATCCAGCCACCTCAGCTTCTACGTATGGTCCTCTCTGGTCTACCTCCAGGGCTGCTCCTAGAGTACAGTCTTCTTCCCTATTCACTCGTTGCCCTGTAAGAGGATCAACGTAGTAGCATTCTTCTCCTCCTACGAACAGTGGCAGTTGTCTATAGGTTTTCCCTCCATTTGTAATGCGAGGCGGTTGAGGGAATGGGGCTCGAGGAGTCTGAGTCCCCCCTTTGATAAACTTTCCCTTCGGGACTGCTGTTCCCTTTACCATGCTGGTTTGAACCTCATCCTCCTCCTGTTCTAATTCCCCCGTCTCGACATTATAGGGACACTCGCGTCTCCAATGTCCCACCTCGTTACACTGATGGCACCTCGTTGTCTTTTTCAGTGTCGCGATATCTACCCTCGGTCTCGGTCTTTCTTCCTCATCTCTGCTCTGATTATTCTGTTTCTTTCCTGGTGTTCCTGTTCCCTGTTGCCGCTGTCCACCCTTTCCAGCTGATTGCATCTGCACCAACATCAGCTTTTCCTTAAGTTTCTTTGCCTTTGAATCTATTTCATCGCTACAGTACCTTGCATACCTCAGAATCTCATCTAAAGGTTTGTTCTGCCAACAAATCAAATGCTGTTGAATCATCAAGCTTATGTCTGGCCTCAATCCTAGGACAAACTTCGACACAAACTGTCCTATGTCTTTGGGGTCCATCACATCCAACCCACTGTACTGTTTGAATGCTTTCAGCAATCTCTCATAGAACTCGTGAACGGTCTCTTTAGGTTCCTGAGTTGTTCGATCTATCTTAACCCAGTCTATGTCCTGCACCGGTACTTTCTCTTTTAACCATGCAATTACCCTCTCGTACTTTTCCATGACTCTCTCTGATGGACCATTCGTCCGGACATCCCTATCGGGTTCACAAGTGGGCCATTCAATACTAAGTTTGCATGCCGTCCACAAATCTCCGGGTACTACGATATCGAACAGGGTGTTCAAATCGATCCACAGTACCTTAGAGATCTTCACAAACCTCTCTACCTGCTTATACCACTCGACGGGATTCTCCCTGAGCTTTGGAAAGGAATTGGTAAATGCCGCTAAATCTCCCCTACTCCAGGGCACATGCACGTAGCTTCCGTTCGCGATTTCTCGCAAAGGGAAAGCTTCCATTCGCATTAGCTCTCCATCCTGGGACCTCGCAAGTGTACTCCTTCTGACAGATCCCCTCTTAGACCATCTTTCCTCCCATTTATCCAAATCTCTCCATACTCTGATACTCAGGATCAGTTCCTTTATGTGTACTTTCAGCCCAATCGTCCTACGCTCATCTAGATCCTGATCCGTGCAATTTAGCCTATGGTTACCCTGTAAAGCTTGAGTTCGTGATAGGTCTATCATATACCTGTTTGCCAAATTAGATAAATTTTCATGAACTGACCTCGCTTTCCGAGTAACATCCTTAGACATAAACAGTATTTCATCATGATCATACAGCTCTATCCTTTCCATTGGCAATGTGCCGTCTATGATTTCTTCCAAGTCTGATTTTAAACTCATTACATCGAGCCGTTTTGCTTTTATCTCAGCTTTCAGTACCTCACTGCTAGGTTGTTCGTTTACATCCCTCTCACCCCCACTACGCGCCCGACGTCTCGGTGCAGGTGAGTTATGAGGTGTCCTTCTTGTTTCTCTTTGTTCCCACCTCTCTAGATCCCAAGCTTTTCCATCCTCTCTTGGGGTATGGTGGAACAATGTTCTATCCCCCATTACTGCGTTCTGTCTTTTCGGCTCGGTCTCTCTAGATGCGAGATAGGATCCTCCGTTCTGTTCTACATCACTGCAACTCCCTCGCTGTCTGGTGTCACTTAATAAATGGAAAGGTCCGTCACGGTCCTCCATGTTCCCGCGATCCCGTCCGTGATCACTGGATGTATGGCGAGACCTTTCGCGACTCTCTATATTCTCGTGACTCCAATGTCGCACGTTTTCTCCCGGGGCATGGTGAGTGCACCTGAAGCTATTTCGGTACTCCTGTGTCTTACGTTCTCCCTCACTAAGAATGAGGCGAGGCACTCCCCCACACCCTGCACTCCTGTCATCACACATTTGCCTATTGCCACTGGTGGTATGGCAAGTATCTCCCTTGCTTCCTTGACTCCCTCTCTCCCACTCTGGGCTGCTTTCGCCAGCTCCGCAGTGAGAGAGGATCCTGTTATCCTGATCTCTCCATTCTGCTTCTGTTTCCAACTTTTTATTCTGAGTCTCTTCGGCAGCATCCCATTCTTTCAAATACTCCCTTAATTCCTTAAAGGTTTTCGGTTTCGGTCCCCTCAGATCCATCTGTCCTCTCTCCCTCTGTTCTGTCCAGGGACCCGTTGCTGAATCCAATGGGGTACTCCGACTCCTTGGTCCTAGCAACTGCCTTTGGGAATTGATCGTATTATTCCTACTTTCCATCTCTGCCCTTTCCCTGTCCCATCGTGCCTGTTCCTCCTGCTGGGCTCCCTCTGGGTTGTAGATTGACACTATAGGACCTATGGTAACAGGTACTTGTAGAGCATCCGGCAATTGATACGACCTTGCATGCTGCGTTTCTGGCACCTTCGGGACCACGAATCTTCCTACTACTCTCTGTACGGGACTAGATTGAGGTACTTCCTCACCTTTCTTGGAATCCCACTCTGATGTGGGGAGCGGTTTATATTCCCCCCACCTAGCCCCATCCCCTTGCTGTAGTTCGGGACTTTCGGCTTCTCTGTTGTACGGAGGTGGTCTGTCCATTAATAGCTTCTCTATCAGATCCTCATCCGGCTCGCTATTCTCATCCTCTTCTAGAGTTTTTTTTTCTCCTGTAGTCTCTAGCATTGTGAACAGTTTGTCTGCTTCTATTTTTTGCACCCTCCATTTTTTTGCTTCATCGTCCCATTTGGCATCCTGCACTGCTTTTACCGATCGTCTCACTCTTTCTTGGCGCCTATTCAAGCTCTTTTCGTGTGCCGTTCTAAACCATGCACTAAGGGCTTCGAACTGTGTTGGCCTCAGTAGAGGTCTCGTTGCAAGCATTACTGCTTTCAGTTGGTTCAATACTTCTAGCTTAAACGTCCCGTATCTCGGGAACGTCAGTTCCTTATTCCCTTCTGTTAGCTTATTCCACTCAGAGATCCATAGTATTGAGTGTAAGCCTACATTCACAGCCATATGATAAGCTGGTGTGCCTTCTGGTGGAGCTTCTTCTCCTGCATACAAGTTTCCTCTATCTCTCTTAAAGATCGCCCTTAAACGTTTAAAACACTTCATTTTCAAATCTACGATTTTCCTTTTAATTCTCTTATTTACTTCCCGATGACAAACCAACCAATCCCTACGCGGCTCTCGCTGACCAGCCTATCCCAGCGCGACTCTACGCTGACCGACCAATCTCAGCGCGGCTCTACGCTGACGTCACTCGTCCCCTCTGCAGCAGTTCCCCTCCTTTCTCAACTCGTCTCACGGTCTTGCATGCGTTTTCATTCAGACGCCGAAAAATGACTACTTCCGTCCAAGCGATCACTTTTCTCTGACTGTACGTCCACAGTCTAACTGTAATTGTCACCTCAACTGACGAGACGCCTTCCCTCTCACGTTAGACGCTCGCCTTAACTGATAGGTTACTTACACACAGTAAACGTCCGTCCAGCGTCCGTTACTCATCCACTCACTCTGTCACTCCCCCTATCATCGGTCCTTCGGGCGATCAATGGTACCTCATGACCCCCTTTACAATGGTAGACAATTACTGTGGGTGTTCGATACACCCGAACCACTTAAGCCCTTCCTTGGACTTAAGATTTTATCCGGTTGCGCGCGCTCACAACCTTCCCTCAATCACACTACAGGCATTCAACTCCGCTTGACATTACAACACAAGTACAACACAAAACACCGCAATCTGGCAACGCATGACCCTTATACTCACTCTCGACCGACTCTGCTGCTTTTCTCTCGACACACCGTCAGCACCGTCTTCGGCAGGGATTCTTCTTCTGGTCGTCGATGACTAGGGACCTTGGGGTAATCTAGACCTGACCTAGGTTGTCTTCCTCAAGAAGAAAACCATCTTTCTCTGCTACCAACTGCGGGGAATGAGATTTTGATACCTTTTCTGATCATTTAGATACCTATCTCATTCATCTATTTTGGATCGATTATTTTCTGTCATTGAGTAAAAGACAAACCCCACCTAGGTTAAATCAACCCCATAGACTGACACAACTCTGAAGAACCATTTACGACTGATAACGTTTAAAAAGTTTAATATAGAATCAGAATTAAGTGCATATACAATCCTCTCAGGATAAGATTTAACAAGTATACAGGAACTAAAAGGAACATAAATTCCCTAGAGAACCTAAGTCTACAAAAGAATACAATTAAAATCAATTCCAGAATCAACAGATTAAAAGCATAGACACAAAGTGGTTCCGTTGCGTCATCTACAAAAAGAGAATAAACAAGTTAATTCTGTCCCTACTCTATGCTAGGTGACATCCCTACTTCGCAAGTTCCTTACCTAAAAAGGTGTCAGCAGTTTGACTTCCAAAGAAGTTCAAACTCTCTTAGCCTCTAATGGTAACTTATGTCGAGAAACAGTATCCTCTCTGCCTACCCATCCGCTCTCTGAGGGTCCTCGGCCTACTGCTCTCTCGCGCTCTGTTCTTCTGCGCTCGCTCCTAACTTCTCCCCAGGGTGCTGTCCCTAAATACACAATCACAGTATGGGTGGAACGCCCCTTTGACGCCCACCACGTACACATTCACATGATGTCATTTCTGGTTCTTTCCATAGCTTCATCTCTTCGCGTCATCCGTTAAGTTGACCTTTCTTCTTAGGCACCATCTTCGTCATCTTGCTGGTGACTTCATTGACATTCCAGTTGACACTTTCAGAGCAAAGTCTATCACCTCAACAGGACTCCATTCTTTACGTTTGTGTTCGTAACCTCATTTGGTCCTGTGAACGGTCATTTTTAAACAAGACCCAAATTCCAAGCGTCTCTTATCTCACTTAGGCCATAAACTTCGTCCAGCATTGTCACCTTAAATCTAACAAGACCTTTGACTCTTGTCTCGCACGTTCAGATCAAGGCTATCCCCTGTTCCTGTGAGCCCACTAAATTACATGCAGCGGACTACACTCCTGCGAACCCTTGGTCAGTTAGGTTAAAATCGCACATGACCAAACCTTTCTAACATTCCTACAACTCTTCTACACAGTATAACCTTTAACACACATTTATATATAATTGAATTAACGAATCGGTGATCATACTTGAATGCATTTTACATAGAATACAACGTTTATACTCTCGTGCTTACATCGTGCTATATAGTCTGCACATTTCTTCGCTTTACGTTTCGCCTTCTTTCTCCGTTTAATAATTACACACGTTCATGAATTCTGTTTTATACGTATTAGACCACTATGTATACGGTTTTTCTAATGCATTTCTAGAGTAAATACAAATACATTTCCTATTACTTAGGTTACATCGGCTAACTTTACACTACAAGTGTTAACTTCACGTTATAGTTTCTAACTTTATACGATATGCTTGTAAATATGGTACAGATATATTTTTCATTCAAATTGCGCTCTCTCACTAGCTCAGAATTATAGTGGTCAGTGAGATCATTGGTCGAGAGGTGTGAGTTCTTGTCCGGAAGAAGTGAACTTAACTAATCTTCCAAGATATCTAGGGGTACTTGGGAGAGACTTCTCAACCATTTAGGAGGGTCTTGCGGGGGTTTGAGGGAGATGATAGGGTGGTTGATATGAAATAAGATCATATGGTGATCTGACCAGTCAACGGGAAGTATGTGGTTGACCGTGATTGAATTCTTATGTGCAATGATGGCATCCAATGTGGCTCCTTTGTTGTGAGTCTCTTCGGTGCAGTGTTGGGTAAGGTTGTTTTCATCAAGGAGGCTGGATAGCGATCTGATTAGAGGGTTATGAGTCTCGTTCCATCGGAGATTCAGGTCACCAAGAATTAAGTTTTTGGAATCGCCGAGTGCGTCTTGTGCTATCAGGTCGGAGAGTTGTTCTCCAAACTCATTCTTTCTGCCCGGGGGTGATAGAGTAGGTGGCACAGTAGAGAGTCGTTGTCTTTGGTCTTGATGACAGCGGATAGACATTCAAATGATTCGTACTCGAAGGAGGAGGTTTCAGTGATGCTCAAGCTGTCCTTGTGGATGATGGCGACCCCCCTCCTCGTTGCTCAATCCTGTCTTTGGAAATGAGGGAGAAGCCAGGTGGAACCAGCATGTCTAGGCAGGGAGGAGATGTCTTATTTAACCAGGTCTCCGTGAGGAACGCAACGTCAATGTCGTGAGTGAGGATAGCTTCCGCTAAGTCCGTTGCGTGTAGAGAAGCCGATCTGCAGTTGATTAGGAGGCAGTTGGTAAATTTCTCCTGATTGCTGGCAGTTCTGACTTTAGTCTCTCTAGGTATGGCGGTGAGGACTGGGAATCTCTGTGGTTTGAAGTTGGGTAGATCTTTCCGGTGACCTGTGATTACTTGGATTTTGGATTTAGGTGAATCTGCCTTGGGAGAGTCGTATGTAGCGGCTAGCATGGCTGCTTCACTGTCGGACATATGTGCTTCAGATCTACGCGGCCTGGGGGTCGGGTGTTTTGAGCCCGATAGGGTGGTAGATGGAATAGAGATCGAGTGCCTGGGGCGGGGGGCTCCGGTTGTTTCGGATTTTTGAGGACCGGAATCCTGGGCCCTGTGGGGGGGATTGATAGGCTGGGAGCTAGGGAATTCTGTGGGCCCCTGGGTGAGGTTAGCGTTGGCGGAGAGGGGGGTCCAGGGAGGGGATTTTGGGGGTTTACAGGCTGTACCAAGGTTGGAGAGGATTTCCATTAGGCCTTGGGTGATAGTTTCAACCTGGTTTTCAAGGGCCGCGAGCCGCTTTGCTATGGAATCAAGGGCGGGGTTTAGGGCATCAGGGGTGGCACCAAGCGTGTTAAGGTTCGAGAGGATAGGGATCGGGGTAGGGGACGGGGGGTAGGGAAAGGGACAGGGGGAGATTTGTGCATGGAGGTCTGGGGGCTGGGATGAGACTCGTGGGGAGGGGGCTCGTTGGTCGTGGGCTGCCGGTTGGCGGGGACGTGATTGCTGTAGGGGGCGGAGGGAGGCCGTGGTGAGGGAAGGTGTGTTGGTTGGGAGGAGGGGTTGGGGGTGAGATTGGAGTTTCCTGTTGAGGGTGGTTTACCGTGCGCAGGGGTTGTGAATTGGCGGGGAGGGGGGAGCATGTCAAGCAGTGGTGGGATCGCGGAAGAGAGTATCGAGGTCTGCTCTGTTAGCTATGGAAGTGGTCGGTGAGTGGGTCAGGGAGTGGTGAGGTAGGGTTGGCAGGGCTGACCTAAGTGCGAGAAATAAGGAGTCGAAAGCTTCCAGGTTCTCATTGTTAGCTTGATGAGGACTGTGCCATTGGTGTAGATGGTCACGGTTGTATGGCCTCTGCCAACTGATCTGAATGGAAGTTTTGTGGTTAGTTTGCAGCTATGGGGAGTGGAAGTTGTTTTGGTGATAAACAGTCGCGTTCTGATCGTGGAGACCCAGTATTCCGGTCTCTCTGTGTGGAATATCAGGTCCATCTTCATCGGTCCATTGGAGGCCGAGTGGTAGATGTCTATGATTAGGGTTTCTTTATGTTTGCGAATGAGTTTCTGCTTGAAAGTGCGTCTTAGTTTTGTGGAGAGGAGGGGGGGGGAAATTATGGTGAAGGAGTTCCGGCTGTGAGGTTTCAGGTGGGTGAGTGGGACTCCTGGAAGAGGGGGCGGCAGGTCCCGGGCCATCGTGGTGGTAGTGAAGGGGAGGATCCTGATTTAGATGCGGTATAGAGCTTGTGTGGCTCGGGAGGACTGGCATTGGGTCGTCAGGGCTTCACTTCGGCGTGACTCATCTGAACATGTGATTTGGAATCCTGTGGGCTAGCGTATCCGGAGTTCAATGGCCGAGGGGTCACTTGGCTACGCTTGAGGTGCTGGGGGCTTAATTTCACAGGGGGAGGCTGGTCCTGGGCGGCAGAGTCCGGAGAATCCTGTGTGACGATGTAACTGGTGAGCTCGGGCCGGGGAGTCCTTGAGGTTCGACCTTTCTGGGTAGGCACTGGGGTGGCGTACCAAGAGGTTCCAGTAGGACACTCCAGGCGACCGAGGGGAGGGTCCAGTCGGGGGTGGACCTCACGCTCCACCGATATTGAGGCCAGGCTCATAGGAGATGGATATTGAAGGTCCTGTAGTCCAGGCGGATTCCGCCTGGGTATTTGCTGACATCCAGTCTCTGCATAATAGAAGACCCCTCATACGCTAGCACCGTGGGAATGGTGTTTGGGAGAGACTCCATTCAGATTACCACAAGGACAAACAGTAACACATGGCTATCAATGCTCTATTGCGCTCTACCTGTAAACACGACCTCCTTTCCAGCATACACTTACGTTTTTAAAATCTTTAAAAATTTCACAAAGTGGCAGTTCAGCCTTGTAAACTTTCTGTCAAAGCAAGCTAAAATTGCCGCTCTCCATGACCGAATACACCTCTCAGTGAATAGTTGGCACAGTAACCTTTTGCAGATACACACAAAGTGGACAAGGCTTGGCCCTCTTTCATCTTCCCACAGAGCCTGCTAAATCATTAGCCAGGGAGGATTGTAATCAAGCGGAAGAAAATTCCCAAATCTGTATTTCATGAATTTTTGTTTCAAGTGAATACGGAACCCTGCTTTCCAAATATGGTTGTGGTGCTACAGTGCTTAATTCGAGCAGTTGTGTCCGGTGTTCAGTACTGCCACTTTTCATGAGCACCACTTAAGGACACAATTTATGGGGAGATTAAGTGATTTGCCCAGAGTTACAGGATGTTGAGCCAAAGTCGAGACTCGAAACTGGTTCCCCAGCTCCGAAGTCGGTAGCTCTGGCCATTGTGCCACATCCTCTCCCCACTTTCATGGTTAGTAATTCTGGGGCATATTATCAAGGTGGACAATAAGAGATCATCTCCGCTTTAGAGGCGGTTTTCGGCCCCTAAGCGGCAATAATTCTATCGCCCTATTAGTAAGCTGTCGCTAACAGCAGTTAGCGACAGCTTGTAGGTGATAGCGAGCGGTTTGGGGCCCGCTTTGCATTTCAGCGATATTTATCGCTAATGACATGCAAAGTGGGCGTACCCAACCTGTTAGCGACTGAAAGCAGTCGCTAACATCGCTTTCGCCTATTATTAACGCAGGCGTAGCGATGGAAATATTTGAGCTAAGCGCGAATATCTCCAAAACCTAACACCTGCTCAGACCAGTTCTTAGCCTGTATATCCAATGGGAGGTGGATATTCAGGCTAAGTCCCTGTTAGTGATAATGCCTGAACATTGCTGGATTCCCAGCGATATTCACTCATTTTGTCGCTATCTCCGGAAATGTTATTGCTTCAGAGATAAACGTTGCTAATAGCACGTTATCTTTGCGATAAAATCCGGTGATGCTCGGCGATAAAAAAAATGTTGCTAAGCCTATTTAGCAATAAATATCGCTAGTTATTGATAATATGCTCCTCTGTTTTAGGCGGAGCTAACAGGAGAAATAGGCTGGTGAAATTTGCCTCCTGACAAGAGCATAGGCACTTTTTTTTTGTTTACAAATTAACCACTGCGGTGCTAGTTCTTTGTAGTTCTGTATGAGCATCCATGCATGACGCCGGGCTGAGCAGGTGGTTTTATCTTTAAGAGGGGATTGGAACGTCGTCACTTTCTTTAGAAGCTTCTTAAAGAATGCGATCTTGCACTGCAGATCCCAGAGTGATGTAAGGTTTATATTTGCCAGTGACTTTTCCAAATATCTACTCACACATGAGTTTGTTGGAGATTTACTTATGTTATGCCATAAGTGCTGGTTTAATTAATTTTCTGTTGACTTTTTCAAGTCATTGCATACTCTCACAAATGCGCACTGTTGGCTACAGCTTGTTTTGTGAGGCCAAACTCCATTCTTATCTGCGCCGGTGATTCATTCTTATGAGAGAAGATATATTTTAGTTATTATTAGGTCCAGGACTTTAGCATCCAACCCACAGAGTGCCTCACTACCATATGTGAGAGTTGGTAGTAGTTTTGCGGACATAATCTTTAACACTGCGAAAGGTGATGGTCCCTTCAGTGATCTGTATAGTTTTTGAAAGGCTGCCATTAAAGCCCTGCCTTTGGTCCTAAGCCGATATAAATGTGAGGTTAACAAACCTTTATTGTCAACAAGGATGCATGACAGAACCCTGCATGCATTTTCCATGCATGCCTTTACAACGCAGTCTCTACCCCAAATGTGTAGTTACCACACGTTCCACTACCACGCAAGTCATTACAACGACTGGGAGGGCGCTGGGGCGCTGGACTTTGGAATAGTATAGCTTTCTATTCTAACTCCAGTCTACGCAACAAACCCCTCATTTTCAGACCCCTCGGGAGGCAGAGGGAGGTTGGCCCTGTAGTCAAACCCTTGAAGCCCAAACGGCAAGTGAACTGATGGAAAAGGAACGTGCTGACAACACAACACAGAAAACACACACAAATAGGTTAATGTAAAAGTTTTCAAAACAGTAAAAAAGGTAACAGTAAATATCGGTCAGAGGAACAGGGCTATTTGATGAGCCACCGACCAGGACATCAAAGTCCCTGGATTACTCATGTCTTCAAAGATCCCTATGTTCCTTTCCCATACATTTCACTTACCATTTGGGTTTTTAGGGTTTGACTACAGGGGCAACCTCCTTATGTCCCCTGAAAGGTCAAAAAATATCCATTGCCAGAGTAAGTCCTTAAGCCCACCACTTGTCTCAATCTATGTATATTAGTCACACCTAACGGTTCACCAGATCTTCACATGATTGCAGAAATGTTTACTGGAACACTACCATTGATATTTTAGTGTGTATGTGTTCTGGTAGGTATGGTCCCAAAACTGCGATACTAATGTATGAAGCATTGCATGCATTCAACAAGAATGCAACATTTATGTAAAACCTGCACCAGAATTTGCACTGTAGAGGCAATTTGTCTTAAGTACGAAAGGTGATGGACACACTGTGCTCTGTTGTTGCACATCACGCGGACCCACATTGGCACTGTAAAATTTGCTTTTTTGTTTTCCTTACTTACAGGTACCATTGGACTGGGAAGTATACTGCCTTTGCATGCCTAAACTTTAGAGTGCATGCCACAATACTTGTCTGATTTAAAACATGTCACAGGGGGAGCGTTAGTAAAAACAAACCTGCCTGGTGAAGGCCCTGGACCTTCTTTGGCCATCAGTGTAGGGCAGAAACATTTTGGCACCATAAGGGTCATAGGACCATTATATCCAGGGAGAGTTGTACGAAGGAACGGAAAGGCAATGTGGTTCAATAACATCCAAATAATTTAGAACCAATCCGGTCTTTAACTTGAAAAAAACATATATAAAATAAACATAACAATTTAGGCACAGATAAATATGTCTCTGTTGCCCACGTTTGATACAGATAATGATATGTCAACGTTTCGACCCGTATTATCATAAAGCCTGCTTCATACTTACCATGGGGTCTTCATCAGGACCCAAAAGAATGGTGTGAGTGGGAAAGGAGCACCTAAAAGTAAATAATCAAACATTAGGCGACGTTAAATGGGAAAACAATGTTTGTAGATAAAAAATATGAATTAGTGGTAATTACCATTAGGTCAGCACGAAAAATCCGGCTGTACTTTCAAATGTGGGCCTGGTAGGCTCCTACGCAAGAAATCAGAAACAGAGAGAAAGTCAGAGAAAAGGGTCACACAATGGCCCATAGTTGCGATCATAAAATGATGTAAATTGCTCAAGGCTCACTTGTCAATGGAAATCGATTCCTTTATAAATTGAGAAAAGGTTGCCAAAAGTGCACCTTGTTGTCCAGAGTCGGTTGATGAGTAACCTAAAGTTGGTATCAAACCAAAACCTAATGTATAAAGTGAGACCTCAATGAATGACATAGATTCAAAATGTTGCTAGCACTAAAGTTAGTGTGTTGTGCGCTTGCTCCATTCACTTAAAAAGATACCTGTGAGGTTATGTTAAAATGAGGTAACACCCCCGTCTGGGATGGTGGTCTCCGATGCAACAAAAAAAGGATTGGAATTACCCGCAATCGCAAAACATTAATGTGAAACGATTAAGACAGTGTTTAAGAAGAAATTCCCAGGATCGACTCAGAACTCACTCAAAAATGAAATTCATAGCCTAATATAATGCCGCGTTGGAGCATAAAACACATTGTACAATGTCTCAGCCGAATACCAAAAATTATATCTAAACTGCTTGGCAGAAAACCTAATCACATCACTAAATAGAATCACCAGCGGAAACTATGTCAATGTCAGCTAGAGTTTAGCACAGGGCATTGACAGAACAGGGAGCCCAATTCACAGAACTAATTTAAGACAAAATCCTAAACTTACTACTTTTGGTATTCACAGAAGTTAGGATTTTGTCTTAAATTTGTCTTAAGACAAACTTAAGACAGACTTAAGACAGACTTAGGACAGACATAAGACAGACTTAAGTTAGGATTTTGTCTTAAGTTGTCTTAAGTTTGTCTTAAGTCTGTCTAAAATTTGTTTTAAGACAAAATCCTAACTTCTGTGAATACCAAAAGTAGTCATTTTAGGATTTTGTCTTAAGTTAGTTCTGTGAATCGGCCCCAGAGAAACTCACAGGCGGCGGCTGTGGTTTCATTCCGAGAACCTGTACGGCCGCGGCGCTCAGTTTCTATTTAAAGGAGCCAAGTCACGTGCACGTTGATAGCGCGGCCTGAGCAGATGCTCGATGCTCGCTGTAACGTTAAGCAGTAAAAGATGGGCATAGTGAAAAGACCTGATATTCACTAGAAAGTAGGTATTTAAAAAAAACCTATAGTCAACGAGCACATCATGATTCTTCACAAAATGTTGTCGGTTTAGAAGGCTGTGTAGGAAACAGTGCCTTCACATTTATAATGACCTAAGGGAAGGTATTACCAAGAATCAGTTAATATTAGGAATGTGGTCTAGATCACGTAAAACCTCGTGTCATACTAATGAGGGGTTACTGTCCAAACGTAAAATACAAATTAATGTATAGCATTACTTCACAAGTTGGCTTCATTCACATTTATATTGTCGAGAAATTCATGATACATATAATGAAAAACAGTTAGTGCTGATAAAGTACGATGAGTCACATGAGGCACAATACTATGTTAGAGAGGGGATGCTGTCCAATCCTAGGGCGCACAATATATGTGTGGGAAAATTTGTTACACACATGTACGTGCCACTCAACGGTACATATTTTACATTGGACAAATCAAGTGTCTTATCACATCATTCAACAATACTAGCTTAATCCTTGAATAAATATGATAAATACATCAGAAATGACTGTACTTGTATAATTGGCCTATTACATACAAAACCTTTCATTTGGGCACATCGTATCTCCACATAGACATTTTGTAGGTATGTTGCGTATAAAATGTTGTGACATATTCTGCTCCGGGCTAGTTAACAGAGTGTTAATTTTTTTAATCTTGAATTAGGCAGGACAGTTGGGACTATATGGCATCTATCTCATTCAGGCCATCCCTAACCAAATCAAAGTGGTCCATCCATTTGCACTCGCAAATGTTGAGTATTGAATCAAGATTCCCATCTCTTGGTCCCAGCGTGATTTTTTCAAGGACCACCCGTTGCAAAGATTCTGGGTGGTGATTATTAGTTTGAAAATGCTCCACCAATGGGGCCCCAACAGAGGTACACCTAATCTTGCTGCAATGTTGGAGTATTATTGCCAAATAGATGAGGCTGCGAGGACACAGAATGGCGTAGATAACCTCTGATGTATGACAGTTAGTATGTGCAGTGAGATCAATCTTGTGCTGGCGATAGCAGAATTGTTTGGTTTGCAGAGTCATCTTGGATGCTTTACAGTGGCTGCACTTGAAATGTCCAACAACACTGCCAAAGTGAGTGGATTGCAGGTTCCGGTGGTGTTTCAAGTAAGGATCGGACAACGTGGTCCTTAATGTTCTTCCCTTTCTTAAATGAGTCCACTGGGGGATCACGTATTTCCAAATCGTCAGCAATGATGCCCCAATGTTTGTTGATGACTTGTGTGATGGCATTACTTCAAGTGTTAAAGGTAGTGACGCAAATCATCCTTTCCATCTTCTCAGTCATTCGATCTTTTGGCGTTAGTAGTGCGTCACGATATTTGAAACAAGCTCTTTTTCTTGCCCTCTTCACCAGTCTTTTTGGGTTGCCACGTTCGATCAGACGGGATATTAGGTCGTCAGATTCCTGACAAAATCCTCCTTACGGGAATATTTCCTTCTGATTCTAAGGAACAGTCCAAAGGTAAATTATCACGGAACCCTCTAGGACGATGACTTCCATACCCTTTCTGCTTGTTTTCTGAATAAGGTGGTATACAGATGTTGATCCAGAACTTTAATGGAAATGTCCAGGAAGTCGATAGACTTGGTGTCCCAATGAATGTTAAATTGAATATCATCCGATCTGCCATTAATCCAAGTATGAAATTCCTGAAGGCCAGACGCAGTGCTCATCCATATTAACAACACATCGTCACTGTACCTTTTCCAATGGGTCACATTGGTGCGGAATGGGTTCTTAGTGTTGTAAATGAACTCTTGCTCGAAATGATCCATAAACAGTATAGCCAAATCCGGTGCGAAAGTGGCTCCCATAGCCACTCCCTTCGTTTGAAGGTGGTAATCCCCTTGGAACATGAAAAAGTTCTTCCTCATAGCGATTTCCAACAATTGGAGGATAAGCTTCGTAGGGATCAAAGAGGGTTGCATCCTTCCATCCAATGCTTTGCGTATCACCTCCAAAGGTGTGCCCTGCGGGATGCCTGTGTACGACGACACAATGTACAAGGTAACCACGATCTGTGTGGTGGGGTCAAAGGTCATACCGTCATCCAAATTGTTCAATATCAAAGCGGAACTTTACAAGTTCTTCAGAAAATCAGGTTGAGGAACCATTTTAGACATTCACCACCACCTACGTCCACATCCAATACTGGACTAAGGGTCCCTTCGACTTTCATGTCATCTAGCCACATGATGTGCCACTGTATCTTGACATATGCGAGCATGGTGCTCAAAGAGGCCCTGAAGGCCTGCTCAACCAAACGGTACATCAAGCACAATGTCAAGGCTGAGGAAAGAGTGGCACTCATCTCCCTCAGAAACAATAAATAAATTGTTATCATGTCTGCTGACAAGGGCGACACCATTGTCGTCTAGAATACTGAGGACTATAAGAAAGAGATCTACTCACAACTGGAGGACAGAATTAGCTACAAAATACTCAACACCGATCTCAATAAGGAGATTAAGAAGTTGGTATCGAGGATTACTAAGTCGGTAAATGGCTGCTGTTTTCTTTCCAATTTAGAGTATGACTACCACAATCACTGGCAACCACATCTCCATACGATTTATACCTTGCCTAAGCTACATAAGAACATTGAGAAACCACCCGGGAGACCTATTGTCTCGGGCTGCGGCTCAGTACTGGAACCTCTCTGTAAATTCATTGATTTTTTTCTGAAACCACAGGTGGAGATTACAAGATCATACTTCCGTTATACTATGGAGGTCACCAATTTGGTTGATGGTATGACCTTTGACCCCACCACATATTTGAGGAGATATGAGGTAACTCCAATATCCTAGTCGGTCAACATGTTTCAGCCTTTGGTTCAAGTCACCCGATGCACCACGCTATGCGTATCCTTGATTATCTCGGTACTGCATAAATTACCAGGCGTCTACTTTAACCAATTACGCCACACTCTGTCCTCACTGTGCATTTGACAGCATACGAGCACGGACATTCTGCTCCCAAAACAACTATACCAGTATGTTAAATGTTTCTCTGTATGTTTGTTTGTCCTTTTCCTTTCTCAGAGGAAAGTGCCATTAGAGGAAATCCTCCTCTTCCACATACAACACCCAAGTGCGTGTGTCACATTTATGGTCTTCCAATAACACATTTTTAGGCCATTCACTATGCACTACACATAGGTCCTGCAGAAAGCCATACCACTAAGAGAGCATGGCTAAAACATGTTGACTGACTAGTATTTTTCATCCCAGGGACACTTAGGACAGCTTTTTTAACATTCACTCACTCCTTCTCACTGCACTCTCATGGCGCAATACCAGCTCCGCTGTATCCAGGCAATGTAGCACACCCACCCACTCCAGAGCTAGCTCTCTTTGATAAAACATATATACTAGGGGAAGTGACCTGGCTCCAGTACATTTCCTCGCTCTCCTTTTGATTCTTAATACCAATCTTAAAGCGACATATGTGGACACTGGGAACAATAGCTGCACAGAAACACAAATAAACACAATAAACGGCTTCACAATATAACATTTTTTGATCGATTACATAAAAAATCATTCTTTTGTTGATATATAGCTGCATCATGGAGTTCAACAGTTACAACCAGATTCTGTTAAAAAACCCAATTTAATGAATCATTTATGGTCCTAGTAATTGGTAGCAGAAGAACTAAACGAAAAAATGAATAAATATAATGTTGAGATCCACTAAAAGTAACAGCCATTTCGTTATGAATCTTATAATATTATAATTGTCTGTCTTCGAAATACATTTATTTTTATTTTTAAGTAGTTCATTCCTACTTATGTTCCGTATCGTCTTAGCAGATTCAGTCAAAATTTTGTTAGGTTTAGCTGTGTTTTTTTCAACGTAGTTTCTAATTCGAATTTTGAGTAGTCTACTTATTACAATTTATTTTATGTCTCATTAATTCAGCTTAGGGACGCCCTTCTTTTGGATGTAGGGATGTCCAGAGTCAAAATGCAAGATACTATTCCAGAAGGATCCGGTCATCAACTTTCTATTTTTGACATACGTTTCTAGCTCAAGAAAAGTAATGCTTGAGCTATGATACTGATACAGCGGCAATTTCTCAATGCAAAACCCTCATCTACTTCTATTTACTGCTGAAAAGGTATTGGGCCCGTGAGACCATGTATTACCTTCAGGAGACTTTACATAAACATGAAGAGTCAAAAAAATTAAATTAATATTTAAGCCAATGAAAAGAGTTGTTGAATATTTTAAAGGGTTTTATTTTCTAGTCAAAAGTTAATTTTTCTCTGACCCTTTATTCATTTGTAAAATATCAATCAGGTTACAGAATTTGAAAAACAGCAAAAATAGCATTAATAAAGAACATATTACAGTCTGCATATAAGCATCACATGTAGAACAGAAAATGTGGCGCAAAATGTCAGTCAAAAAAGAGTCTTGCAAGGCTAATCAATAATTAAATTGTTTGCAAAAATCAGCCATTAAGAGAAATAAATGCATAAGACAAATAAATCTTTTCAGACCTGGTTAATTAGTCAAAGCATAAACTTAGAATTTCAGCATCTAAATCTGCCTTCTGCCTGTCTGTGTCTAGGAGCGAACAGCCCGCCCTTCACCAGTCCACAGAGGAATGAGGTCTGCCTTGCCAAAAATATGAAGTGCAAGGACTTCTCTAAAAAAAATATGAGCAAGGGAACCCCCTCTCTCCTCGGACGCAAATCTCCTCCCAGGATACAACCTGTGACGATCATGTAAAAATTGTAATTGTAAATTGATACTTGTATAGCGCACTACTCACCCGCAAGGGTCTCAAGGCGCTTGTACGAACACCGCTGTGGAACCTGTCCTGGCTTTCCCTGTGAGGCGTCAACTCCTGGGCACCCCCAGGGTGAAGGCCAGGCATCCTTAGCGTTGTGGGGGCCGTTGTGGAGATTAAGCAAGCTATTGCCCAGAGTTGCAGAGTGGGACTTTATGATTAGAATAGGCACTGAGGCGAGAATTATCAGGTACGTAGAATTTTGAGCCCAAGACCTGCCAAGTCAGGGAATTGAACCCTGGTCCCGGGCTAGACCTCTGCATCAGGGTCTGCTGCTCTAACCATTGAGCCACACTTCCCCACCATATGTACCTAACCCATATGAATGTCTGTTCTCATCTGCTGCCTTTCCTCTCTCCAACCTCTCTGACAGAAGCCCCCTGGCTTAAAGAGAAAAGCCCAAAAGCCAACCACGCCTCCAAAGAGGTAATTATTTATACTCTAATTCTTGGCAGACTACACAAAATGTTGCATTTTCAGTAAAGCTTGTACCTGATTGGTTAGCCAATGATGGCATGAGGTCTCACTATACTGACTCATTGAAAATTCTAAAGGACATCAGTTTTAACAAAAGAAGCATAAATGATTAATACATTTATATGTTTAGCAACATTTACTGGGAAAAATGTTTCAGTCTAATTTTCCTTCCTTCCTGTTATAGCGCAGGCAGGAAGGATACTTTAACCGCTTGGCTGCGGCGGTAATTCGGCCTCAGTGCTAGAGGAGTGGGGGGGCCGCGCTGTGCTTGTGACGGAGTGGTTCGGTCACAACCCCGCCCGCTCAATAGAACGCTCAGCGCAGGCGCGAAATCGCTGCCATGCAGGCATGGCCGCCGGGCCGTGACGGACCCACTCCATCATTAGCACAGCCCGTCCGTGACTGGTGACAGAGTGGTTCCGTCACCAGCACGCAAAGGGGTAACTAACACTGGTACATTGGCACAATCACAAGAATGTACAGTTCACAGTGGCCTTGACTCCTTCTGTACTTGAGGCAAGCTGCCTTTATCTGCGCATGCTCTCTTCTTCTTAATGCAAGTCACAGCCTTGCTGGATTCACAGGCAGCCATTTTATCTTAGGACTAAAAACAAAACAAACACAAAAGAGTATTAACTTTATGTAAATAAACGCATTATGTTTCCCTCCCTTATACTAATACCCTGTATAACTAATTTCCTAGCAATGCTATTAGTTTAAAGCAGCTTTTCTTATTGTTTATGTACAATATGCAAAATTTACAAATGTGCAACATAGCATGAATCATGCATTAATATACATTTTCAAAACGCACACAGTTAATACATGCTCATAGCAACATGCTTTAATGTTTTACATAGCTTTTCATGCAAAAAAGCGTTTAGCCTCATCTGTTATGTTTGGTGCATTAATAATTCACACACATTATAAAAGAGATGTTATAAACTGAAATATATATATATATATATATATATATTTTGTTTATAAATATGCAACAAGCCAAAGTCTCTTAAGACAGGGACAGCGGTGTAGATTATAAGGAAATTGAGCTGGGAAAAGAGAACACATTCGATGGTTATTCTTCACAACTTAAAAAAGCCACTTAAATCACACGTTTTTCTCTAGACTGCAAAAAACACATGTTAATTCAACAAAAGCATTCAGACTGACTAGGCCTCATTTCATGTCTTAAGTGCCATGTGTTTTCACTTGCACCAAAATGTGCGTGTCAATTTAAATGCAGTCTATCTGAAGCACAAAAATAAAGCAATGCCTGACTCCAAATGAAATCTGTGCCATCAATACTATAGACAAAAATTCCACATTCACACGATTGCTCTTAAAGAAATTCATGATAATTGATCAGTTCATTCTCTGTACCATTCTAGATCATCAAATGTCATCAGTATAGGGGAGTCATAATTCAACATGTTTAAGCCCACCTTGCAATGCGGCATTCCAGGCGTGCTCCCTTTCTTGCCAGGCCATAAACAAGCCAACAAACGAGGGAGCAAACCTGGCACGCATCGCTGTTCCACGCACTTAAAGATACAGTTTACCTTGATATAGAAAGTAATTGTTGCCAAGTACGACATCCACAAATTCTAACATCATTGTGACACGTCTGTAGAAGCTTGCTGATTTTGACATCATTCTTATCAGAACGAAAGGCCTGATACCGAGCAAAACGCGACCTTTTCCACGGGCCCCCTGTTAAAGGGTGCTCAAGTGTCCTATGTGGATAAAATAGAGGCCATCCCTTGGCCGGTCAGCACAGTACCAAGAGGGGACATCCACTATACCATCTTCTACCCCGAATACAAGTCTAAAGGTAGTCATGACGTTCTAAATCGGGTCAACATTCTAAAGCTGATTCAAGTGACAGGTCTGTCAAACCCAATAACTTCACAAGATATAATATCGGTCAAATTCATTGCCCCGTGTCAAGGTCAACTTAACGAATCTACAAAGGTCATTTGGAGCACAGCAGAGGCAATGAACAACATTCTAGGGGCAACCGACATCTTCAAGCAATAGGGTATACTGATTCAACCGGGCAGGGAAGCGGGTTATCCACACGTCTTACAGGCAAGCCGTGGTGAGGAACACAGTCGTGCAGGGAGGGGTTCAGTATACTCCGTCCTTAGGGGCGCATGCAACAAAACACCCACTCCCGTCCACTCAATGAGGAAAGTAAGAGATGACAGGATCACACCAACGAGGAAACAGGACGAGGCCGGCTCATGGTCATGGCTGGCTGGCGCCCTGAATACAACCCGCCTATTACGTTGACAGTCCACCAGGGAAGACCGGTATGCCACGACTCCTCTAAAAATCTGTTCATGGAACATCAATGGACTAACAAGCAAACTTGAGGACGACGCCACAATTTCCTACTTTCAAGGTTTTGATATACTGTTACTCCAAGAGACTTGGCTTACGGCACCGCAGTACCTCGAAGGCTTCAAAACTCATCACATTTCAGCTAACAAACTCAATCGTCCAGGAAGAGGGAGTGGCGGTCTCGCAGTCTATATATCAACAAAAAATGCAGTCTCCTCCTGGGACCTCTCGGGCTCATCATATAGTCTCCAGTGTGTGGGGATCTCACACGCTTTGAGCAATGGACAAAGTCGGAGACTAATCCTAATGAACGCCTTCGTCCGTCCAAACACAGCATCAAGGAAATCCTTTGTAGAAGAAGCCACTGCGTCAGTAGTGAGATTGCAAACAGGCCCTCTAAATTCAGAAATTATATTCACTGGTGACTTTAACATGTGGTTAATGGCAGACCTCCAAAAAAATGAGGTCACCAAATCACATTACAGCATCTGGATGATACCACCGCAGGATCGGCCTGGAGGGCAAAGATCGATCCCCATGGAAGCTCTCTACAAGGTAACCTTGGTCTAAGAGCATTAAACAGGCGTTTTTCCTCCGACAAGCCCCCTCGATTTTCCTATCTATCGAAAAAAGGCATCTCACTAATTGACTACACCTTTGTCAGCCTCTCATTGCTCCATCAAATAGCAGGTTATTGTCTTGGAAACAGAACGGAAAGTGACCACTGTCCCCAAGAAATTATGCTGAGGACCTGTCTCATGCAACACGAAGAAGAAAGGGTTTTGCCATCCGAGAGTATTACAATCAACCTCAAATGAATTAAAAGCACCTTCAAGAATCTTCAACTAGTATCAACAGAGGCCAAACTAATAATTGAGCGCCAAAGCAGGAGCCCAGAAAACATAATCACCAACTGGTCAATATTTGCAACCAAACTCATTGACAGATTTGCTAAACCAATAACGCTCACAATCCAAAAACATACATCCTGCTCGAATCCAGAGATACAATCAGCAACAAGAACCATGAATCGGGCATGGCGGGCCTTAAAAGCTGACCCAATGGATCCCATCAAATTAACAAAATTTAGAGAGGCCCGAAGCCATCATAAGAAAGCGAAACGTGAGCTACGAATATGCCAATGGAACTCTTTCTGGTCCAAATTGCAGCATGACATTAAAACACACAATTCTGCCAGGTTTTGGCGCACAATAAATAGCGTATCTGGGCACGCATCTAAAGTTGCCTCCTCAAGCATACTCGAGACAGAGTGGGTCGACTTTTTCTATTCTCACTTTAACGATCAGGAAGCAATTACCCACCTAAGTCCCCCCTCCTCGGCCAAAACAACACAAAAAGAGAGCGTCCGGACATCACTTCCAAACACTGTAAACTCTCCAACAAAGGAATGTCCCTATGCAGGTCATAAAACAGCACTAACAAAAGAGCAAGTACCGACTAAAGGCAGGATCAATCCCATAACACTCCAGACGGCCGAAATAGAAAAAATTATAAAAAAGGGACGGAAGGATGGTGCTCCTGGCCCAGGCGGAATTCCTCAAGCTCTATTCAAGGATGACGCAACCTTTTGGGCTGCGAACCTAAACACCCTTTTTAATTCAAGCCTGCAAAATAACACCATACCGCCCTCCTGGCGTGGATCAATCCTCGTACCGATCTTTAAAGGAGGGGATAAAAAATCCCCAGGGAACTACCGCCTCATCGCACTCATTGACATTGAAGCAAAATACTTTGCGGGAGTGTTGCTTAACGCACTTAGGGCATGGGCGGATGACAACTCGATAATTCGTCCGAACCAAACAGGCTTCAGAAAAAACACTGCGACCTCTGTCAATCTTATGACCCTCTCTTTTCTGATTGACCAAGCAAAGTCCTGTTCTTGTCCACTTTATATGGGATTCATCGACTTTCAAGCGGCCTTCGACAACGTCAACAGAAGCAAACTTTGGCAGAAGTTGTCTAGACTTAACATTCCAGCGGACCTCCTAAGAGCCATCCAACTTCTGCACCAGGACACATGGGTCAAGATAAAGATCGGGGATGGCTCAAGACTATCCCGCCCGATTAAGACGAAGAGATGCCTCAAACAGGGCTGCGTCTTGGCCCAACACTTTTTAATCTATTTGTAGCCGACCTGCCTGAAGTCCTTAATAAGGTCAATTCCCACGCTCCCAAACTATCTGGTCTTTTGCTAACAAATCTACTCTACGCTGACGACGTGGTCCTGCTATCTAAAACAAAGATCGGAATGCAAAGGCTTCTGGATGCTATCTTGGAATGCTCAAACAATAACGAACTTCAAATTAACAACAGGAAGACGAAAATCCTAGCAATCCATCCAAGGGAAGCTAAGAAACAGTGCTGGACCTTGAATAATGAAACCATCGTTGAATCAAACAGCCAGAGGTACCTCAGAGTCACTTTTAACAATAATGAGAAATATAAATCCCACCTTGAAGAACAAAAAAGGAAGGGTGCGGCACTTGCATTTGCAATTGGATTAATTCAAAAGAAGATGCAAGGTCCAACTCTTGTACCTACACTACAGGCCGCTCAGGCAAAAATCATTCCCACCCTAACCTATGGTAGTGAAGCTCTAAAAGGATTGGACAGTTGCCAACTGGACACAATCATTTCTAAGATCTACAGATCAGTGTTTAAATTACCGACCCACACATCACCGGCTCAAATTAGGTTGGAATTAGGCATCTGTAAGCAATCTTTGGCTAGAGCGATGTACTTTCTAGTGAGCTGTCACAAATTGAGGCTATCAAAGGAGGAAAGTCTTGGGCACCATCTGTGGGCCAGTATTGACAACAACACATGGCGAGGAGGTCATGACTACTGGTCAAAAGGTCTAACAACCCTATGCCTAAATGACCTCTGGAACTTGCACGCTAGTCAAACGGAATTCAAAAGGCTAGAGAAAATTAGCACTAAACATCTATCAATTTTGGAAGATAAAGCTACACTAGCAAAAAGAAGTCATGGGTGGATAACCCTTCGATCCTATGCCCTGCTAACCCCACAGCCGTACCTAACCATATCTTTCAGTGTACAAACCAAATTAAGTTTCTTAAAGTTGAGACTGGGAGTTATCAACCTGCTATCTCATTGGCCAAAATGGAAAAGAGAGCTTGGACGCGACCTATGCCGACTGTGTGGGAATTATAAAGAAGACATTACACATATTGTCTGCTTGTGCCCAAAACTGCTGACTGAGAGATGGGGCCTGCTCAAGCCTCATTGGAACATAAAAATGATCAGAAGCTGTATAGACAACAGGGAGGAGGTGACAGGACAGACAGTGAGCCACAGGACGGACAATCAGAAAAGACCAGGAAAGATGGAAGAAGAGGAGGCAGGGTGCCCGCTCCCCAGAAGCACCCACAGGGGTCGTGCCAGGACACACACACCAGCAGGGGAATCAGCGGGACACAAGGCCGGGCAGAGCAGGGCACACCCCCTGGCAGGTGCAGCGGGAGCCCCTCCCCCCTCTGACAGTGGCAGCTCAGCCATCTGCTGGACACGCCCAGGCAGGAGCAGCAGATCACACAGTCAGGACGCCCCGGACGGCACGCCGGGAGTGGGTGACTTACCGGGGGCTTGGCAGTCGGCGCTCACGTTGTTCCCCGGCCTCTAGATGAGCTCCTGCAGGGCTCTCTTGTTCCTCTCCTCTGCCATGGTGCCCACGGGCGGCTGGATGTGCCCCGCCCCCCTCTCCGGTGCCGTAGTTTCTTGGGCCACACAGATGCAAATGTGCCGCATAATGTTGCCGCGTAAAGTCCCTCCAGATCTGAGGGAGGGGGCAAGAGCTATGGAAGAACGAGGGTCGCATTGAGGTGTCTGGTGTCCAGTTAACACAAGAGCTGCTCTGGCCAGGTACGTCATCGACTCCTGTGTAGTATAGAAAAAAAACAGCCCTAACACGGAGAGGATGTGGCTTACCCCGAAGCTCTCGACTTTGGAACGGGGACCCGGGTTCTGCGTCGGCGCAATGTCCTATGCATCCTGGGCACATCGGTTAAGCTCCCTCTGCCTAAAAACGAACAGTGCCTATGTAAGTTCAAGCCCTCCACTACCCTCGGGTCGAGTTTCCGCTATAGAAACTGAAGGGAGGAGGACGAGAAAGCGAGGAGGTAGTTTCTCTGCCACAAACTTTAATCTTAACGAGTTTGCCGTGCAGTTTACGACTGCCTGGGAGCACACAAGCCGTTCGCTTGCTGGTAATCTGCTGGGGTCAGGACAGATGGACAGAGGTTCTGTGCCTAAAGTGGCCAGACAACTCAGTTTTACTAGAACACAGGTTTGACAATTCTGTTTTATATGACACATCAACGTATTTACGCAAATTATTTCAATTGAATAGAGACAAGACTCATGTAGCAAAATTGCGCCCGCAATAGCTGCGAAAATGCTATCGCGGGCGCAATTCCCAAAATCGGAATTCACCATCAAAAATGCGAATTCGCAAGCACAGATTTGCGAAATCGCAAAAATAATCGCAGAATGCCAGCAGGATACCAATTGCGATTCAGAAATAGCGAGAAAGCACGGATTCTGCGAAAATAATTGCAAAATCGCACATTACTCGCAATCGGTATTCATGAAAAATCGCTATTAGCGGAAAAGCCAAAAATCGCATTTTGCGAGGCGCAATTTAAGGAGAACCCAAAGCAGGTGGTAACCATCAAACCCATAGGGATTTTTTTGGGAAAAACCGTTGGCCAATCTAACTGGTGCAGGCCTGACCAAACACACTTAAGGGGAAGCAGCAACAGCAGAAGGAGTCTCACAATGTCAGGAATGTACATGGTGGTCAGGCGGCGAAGGCTACAGCGAGCAGCAAGGAGGAGACGGAGAATCCAGGAGAGGATATTCCGCCAGCGGGTCACCCTGCTGGGCCAGACCAGAGAGCAAATATACGCAAAGTACCGGCTGAATGGGGCTATGATCATCAAGCTCATACAGGACCTTGACCCCCTGATGCAGCACCCAACAAGGCGGACCAATGCCGTCCCAACACATGTCCAGGTATTGTGTAGCCTGCACCTCCTGGCCTCTGGGAGCTTCCAGGGGATAGTTGCGGTAGCTGGGGGGATATCCCAGCCCACCATGTCCCGCTGCCTACGTAGTTTCCTTGACGCAATGCTGACCCAGCTACACCACCACATCAAATTTCCCACCAGCCAACAGGAATTGGATGAGACCAAGCTACAATTCTACAATGTTGCCCGTTTCCCACACGTGATAGGATGCATTGACTGTACCCACATCCACATTTGCCCACCTGCAGGAACGGAGTACATGTACCGCAATCGCAAGTCCTACCACTCCCTCAACATCCAGATGGTCTGCAATGCAAAGACATACATCACGGACATAGTGACACAGTACCCGGGGAGTACACATGACTCATTCATATTCCACCACAGCGGCCTCCACACACGACTGGTCAGGGAAGACTTCGGGGAAGGACACCTACTTGGTAAGTACACTTTGCCCACAATGTCACATTGCGAATGACTAGCTGCGCTGCACAGGCACTCACCCTCTGCTCCTCTCATTCAGGTGACAGTGGGTACGCCCTGCGTGAATACCTCCTCACCCCATACCTCAACCCTGCTACACCACAGCAACGGCGTTACAACATATCACACATACGCACAAGGAATTGCATAGAGAGAACTTTTGGCCTACTGAAGAGCAGATTCCGCATACTTCACAAGACAGGTGGGGCCATGTACTACGGTCCTGAAGTGTGCTGCCACATTGTGGCTGTGTGTGCTATCCTATACAACATTGCTACCAAGCGCCGGATACCTGTAGACATCTCTGGCAGTAAATCGGAAGGGGACGACCGGCCACCTGCACTTGCGCGCCATGCACGCGGGGAGAACCCAGCCGAAGGCCACAGACGTCGCAACCACATCACACTGAACAGTTTCTAGTGCACCCTATTCCCTCACCCCACAAATCACAAATGCATGCAAAATGTAATAATGACACAACGCCAATGTGTGCTGCAAAATTAAATATTATTGTTTCATTCACAATAATGGTACCACTTTAAATGTTGTCATTGCTAACAGTATTTCAGCATACTGCTGTGTGAAAGGACAGGGCAGGCTTATACTCAGCCTGTGCCTGAAATAGTCCTATGAAGTCAAGTGCGCCTCCAGCGCGTACCACCCAAGCGCCTCTGCGGCTCATCCTCATCCAAGGCACGTGTACCTGCAGTGGGCCTGGTGCTGCGCCTGAGTGCCCCTACTTGTGAGGCAGAGTGGCTGCTCACGCTCGATGTCCCCTCACTGACATCATCACCCCCAACAGTGGCAGGTAGAGCAGGGTGTAGTGCTGTCACAGCAGTGGTCAGGTGCTCAAGGACCCTGGCCACATCCTCGCAGCACTGGATGAGCTGCTGCTGCTGTGCAAGGGACCGCTGCGATAACTGTGAGGTTGCATTGCCTATTACATAATTTGACCTGGTGTAGGCCGTCAGCCGGGTCAATAGCTGCCGGTGGCGGCGGCGTGCTGCGTTGCGCTGCGATGTAATTGCAGCAGTGTTGGCCTCCATGGCTGCAGTCATGCGGGCCATTCCCTCCCCCACTCCGGCCACATTGCGCCCAATGTTGTACAGCTGTAGCTGTATGGCACCTTGGCGGCGTGCCTGCAGCTGATGTATACGGAGCATGCGTCGTTCCACGCTCATTCTCGCCAGCCGCTGTCCATTCCCCCTCCTGCTGATAGGTGCATTGGTCTGCTGGCGAGACCTGCCACGCCTGCTCTGCTGCCCTGACACAGTGGGTGGCCGCTGTGTTGCCGCTGTTGTGGGCCCAGATGTTGAAGCACCAGCTGCTGGTGGTGTCACGGTAGGTGTTGCTGGTGCGGCAGGGGCTGGAGGCACACTGGTAGAGGGCCTGGCTGCGGGAGTAGTAGCAGCGGCAGAGGCTGGGGGCACACTAGTAGTGGGCCTGGCTGCGGGAGTAGTTGCTGCGCCAGACGCAGGAGGCACACTGGTGGTGTGCCTGGCTGCTGGAGTTGTTGCTGCGGCAGGGGCTGGTGGCTGTGTATGTGGCGGCACCTCCTCCTCATCCTGTGCCTCCTCATCTATTTGCAGCCTCTCGCTATCGCTGCTGTCTGCGCCACCTGTGAGGGGAAGTGGACGTTCATTAGTTGCATGTATCTGTCACACGTGCAGTTGCTACATGCATGCTGGGTGACATTCCCTGCCTGGCTATGGCTTTGCGTACTTTGGAACCTGTCTGGCTGCATTGTGGTACTTCTACATTGTGGCCACACTACATGTCCCACAATGCTTCAGGGCATTACCTGATGTGCAACAATGGCATGACTATGGAACATTATGGGAGGCTATATGGTCATGGACATTCAAAGGGAACAGGGTCGCAGTCGCATGCCACTTACCTTGGATGTCTTGGGTGGGGCGGGATGAGTCCAGAAGAGTCACTCCAATGCACGCCTCCCTCTCCAGCGTGTCTTCTACTTGGTCCTCCAAGGCTGTGTTTGGAGGGACTGTAAGTCCTCCCCCTCCAGTGCCCGATGCCTCTCCAAGCCGCTCAGCCACCTTCTCTTTGGCACGACCTCGGAGGTCGTAGCAGCGTTTTTTGAGTTCGTCCAGTGACCTATCAGCCACACACACAGAGTTCACCGTGGACGCTATACCCTGCCAGATCCTGCATTTTTCCTGCTCCGGCACCCTCCTAGAGTCCTTCCCAAACAGTTTGGAGTGGTTGGCCACCACCCCTTCTATTAAATGCTCCAGCCCCTGCTCGGAAAATGTTAACTTTCTCTTCCGCCCTGTGGTGTTGCTGGGCCCAGGAACTGCATCCTCAGACATTGCAGCACTGTAGTTTCAGAGTTGAAATCCAAACAGAATTGCAGGCGCTCTCCCAGTTGCTGGCTCGAGGTCTGCCTCACAGTGTGAATGGGGGTGGGAACTGGCTGCTTCCTGGTTGTGATGTCATCACTGTGCTCGAAATGCGACTTCCCATTTTCCCGATCTCGCGATTTTGCGATCTCGCAATTAGCGATATCGCTATTTGCGATATCGCTATTTGCGATATCGCAATCCCGACACGGATGTAGCCGGAAATAGCGATTTTTCTGCGATTATCGATAATCGCAAACGGCTTTTGCGGCCGCGTGCGATTCGCTTTTTTTTATCGCTAAACATCATGAATTCCGTTCTGCGATTTCGCAATAGCGATTCACAATTTTTCGCTAATTGAGAATCGCAGATTCCGGTTTTCATGAATCAGGCTGATAGGAACTACACTACAGTAGACTGTACCCATACAATGGGTACAGGGCTCTAAATGATGCCCCTGTACTGCAGAAAAGATCATTTGTATTGTCAATCTTCGGTGGGCACTTTATAGCTTTGGGAGTGACATTAACAAGCATTTCTGAAGTCCAGAGGGTTTTGGTGCAGGTGGTTCAAAACCCTTTACTTTTCCATAACGAGCACATAAAACTAGAATTACAGTAGTGGAAGTATTGTGTGCTGACAATGAAGTTCAAAGGTCATACATGCACTAGTGAATTCAGCTCCATTGAGCCTGATTGGTCCTGACCCCTTTTAAAAGCTAGTGACAGTGCATAGCATATGAATGCTATATTAACATTTGGGCTCTCATCTCTAGCTAAGACGGAACCAAAGAGCTCGGGTTTTGTTTGCTAGTCCGTGGTTTATATGTAGTAGATTTCACCTGTGTATATGGAAGCTCTTTTTAAAAATACTACACTAACAGGACAATCACTTATTAAGTCACATTAAAGTACCTCACTGGATTCTTAGTGCTATGCTTACAGCATCTCCTTTACTAAACCTTGGGCTTCTCT
The DNA here is from genome assembly GCF_964263255.1 of Lissotriton vulgaris. Taxonomy (NCBI): domain Eukaryota; kingdom Metazoa; phylum Chordata; class Amphibia; order Caudata; family Salamandridae; genus Lissotriton; species Lissotriton vulgaris. Next base: position 1,179,837,135 of record NC_141697.1, read on the forward strand.
ACCTCATCACCCCTGAGAGACTAGTGCTAAAGATTCACTCCTTAATCATTTCAATTTAGGATCCAACCGGCTTTAGGAAACAAGTAGTAACCAATTTCACTTGTCAAAATGGGAGCCCAGTAACCTCTGACTGGCCCACCTCTCCAGGAACCAGGTTCCTTGGCTATCTGGATAAACTGAAGGACCGGCAGAAGTTGATGAGGTTATCTAGTTATTTTGGGATAGGCACTCTAATCTGATAACCCAGCTATTTCAGCCTCCTAACATAATCAAAGTCTTGGTAAGCAACCATTCAGTCATGATCAGGTTTGCTTACACATGTGGGGGCGGTGACCTATAAATAATTAAAAAGTGGTTCATGTGGCTTGGAGAGAAAGCCCATTGAACTATCAGCAGTTCTTCTTTCTTAAAATGGGTGTGTTTCGGCTCTCTTTTCAGACAGTGAGCTCCTTTGCACTATGTAAATGCCCTCCCATTTCTTCTCCTTTCAACTTTTCAAGACACATTAATACCTTCTGATGCTCAATCTTCTTTTTCCAAATTGCTGTAAGTAAAAGTAGATGTATGATCAGGTTCTGTACTTGAGGTCTATTTTTTGCTCTGAATGGCTATAAAAAACTAGCCTTAATCTGTTATGTATGTGAATGTGTATTTTGCCTGTCTAATATATCATAGCTGTACCAGTTTAAAGTGGCTGTTCCTGTGTTATAACGTGCAGTGTTTACCCGTAACCTGTCCCTCAAGGGCAGTTCCTCATCTTGGAATTAATGCTGAGGGACATAGTCCAATCTGTTTTAGAAATTTAAGGTGTCTGTCAGTGGTTCACCTAAACATCCATCAGCTACTTTAAATTTTACTGCCATTAGGTACTTTGCAGATGTATTTATTTTGTAGTTTTGTAAAGTGCTGTGTGTTGCATTTTAGTTACTTTGGAGTACTGAATTTGTGAAGGCAAAGCTACAATTTTGTGAAGCCGACTTTCCAAGATGGTAGAATGGTTCTCGGTTGTTTTGGGTGAGAAATAAACCTCCATTAAACCACTTTGGATATAGCACTGCTTGCAGTTTCAGCATTAGTTCTGCATGGGAGAACCAGTGATAGATGTTCACATTTCAGAAACAGCTGTTGTCTGGTCCCAGCCTCTCACGTTTCATTTTACAGAATGATTATTTTCTTGTCTCAGCCCTGTCACTAATGATGCAGAATTGTTTTCAAAGAAAATGTAATGACTACACCTGTGTCTTTAGCACTAAATAATTGAGAACTTTGCTGTGGTTTAATTAAACTATTTTTAACCAGTTCATCTCATATGAAAGGTATTCATTCATTTATTTGAAAAGTTTTATAAAACGCGAACATGACTCTTATGGGTATCACACCGCTGTACATAGCGGCAAAGGCAAGAATAAAACAATACAACACCACAATGGAACAAATGCGGTCGTAAAATAATCACACGGATAAACAAAGAAGGGAGAAATCAGGTAAAGGGGCAGGAGAATCAGCTGGGGCCAGTACAGTTTCAGCAGGACCATAGAACGAGATACCAAGTAAACAGAAAGCAAAAATTCAAAGAACACGTTATATAAGAAGTATCGCATCCTGGTAGAGAGGAGTCTAGGGAAGGTAAGGCAGGTTAATGCAGTTGGTGTTCACTCAAGGTTAGCCGTTTGACTTGTTTCTTGAAAGATGCAGTGGATGGGTTTGAGCTGATCTCTGAAGAACGAGTGTTTCAAATTCTAAGAGCAAGACCAGTGAAAGCATGATTGTAAGTACTTTTTGAATTTGGGAGGTTTCAGAAGTAGGATGGTCGAGCCAGATAGTTCAAGCTTTTTAGCCATGCAATTCTGGGTGTTGTAGTGGACAGCTCTGTGCGTCAAGCAAGCTATCTAGAAACGTATCCTACCTTCTATAGACAGCCAATTTAGTTGAATTAGGTCTGGTGTGATGTGGTCATGTTTTCTGGAGCCTGTAATTAGCCTGGCCGATGCATTTAGAGTGGCTCTAAGTGGCACTAAACTAGATTTAAGAAGCCCTGCAAGGGTCACCAACCCATATTCCAATCGAGAGATAACCAGGGATTGTATTGCAGGCCGGATGCTCTCAGGCGGAAGAAAAGGTTTGATTTTCTTGAGGATGTTGAGTTGAAGATTGGCTCCCCTAGTAAGTGCACTAATGTGTGCTTGCATATTTAGATATTTTTCCAAGGTAATACCTAACGAGGAGTGCAGTTAAAAGAAGTGAGTTGTTTAAGCCAGTCCAGGGTAGGTGCAAAGTGGTTGCGGGGGGCAATCAGAAGGAATTCTGTTTTGAGACTATTTTTTATTTTTTTTTATCTACATTTTCAAAATTTCTTTCATAGCAATCAAATAGAATGAGCGGTCCACTGTTTATGAGCATATCACTTAGAAATCATCACATGTATACATTTTAACAAATAGGACTTAGACACAACGACAGACATGATTTCACAGAAATTGTACAGCTTGTCACCTTACCCTTCAGTTTGTCTTCTTTTGAACTCTTCAGACCATAATGGACCATCGCTACCCCACCCCTGCTTTACATCATTCCATAAATCCAAAAACCAGCAGTGCAATATTGAGTTAATATCCTAGATGTGTGTCTAAGAAGGAGGTAGTGCAATGTTCGGAGACGTGTCCCAACATTTCACTCCCTCTGGAACTATGCAGCTTGCTACTTTGGATGCAGTGGATTGGCGCATGGTTTCAATATATGCCTTATATGGGCCCCAAAATGTCCTTAGGATGTGATGAACTACGCATAAGATTATCGTAGGTCTCGCAGTTAACGTTGCAGTTAGCCAAGCTTCGCAGCCACCCCTTCAGGGTTGGGGCAGTTCGCTGGCCCCATAATAGTGCTATTTCCCGCTTAGCTAGCAGGAACCAGAGGGAAGCGAATCTCCTGATCTTTTTAGGGAAATTAACAGTGTACCCCAGGAGTGCGGGGTTAAGCGTCATGGCTATCATGGCACCCAGTGTGTTATGGATTTGTTCCCAATATGTCTGTATCTTGGGACAAGTCCACGTGAGATGTACGGAGTCCGCGTGGGGAGCTGAGCATTTCAGGCAATTGTGGGGTCTGGCAGGGCCTATTTGATGTGCCATGACTGGGGTATGATAAAGTTGGTGGATAAATTTAAAGTGTATAAGTTTGTGTCTGCTATTGATGGATATTTACCTTGTCACCGCACAGCACTTTGCCCATTGTTTGTCCATGATTGGACGGGCGAGGTCGTGTTCCCATGCGGCTTTGTATCCCCTCGTCCTTCACCGGTCTCAGACTAGAACATGACTTGTATAATTTGGAGACGAGGTGAGTTCCCGCCTCACTCTCGATTATCAACGTAAGTGGAGCCAAAGGTTCAGGTTCAATGGGGTAAGTAGTCAATGTGGCTCGTAGAGCCGAACGAATCAGTCGAAACACGAAGTTATCCATAAAGGAGCTGTCATAAAACCAGGTGTTGGCAGCTACTGAAACAATATGTCCGTTTGGGTATAAATCGCCTACCTTTGTAATGTAGAATTTGGCTAATCTGCGCTGCACAAGCGTTTCTCCTGTAATAGACAGCTAAGGAGGGTTGGGGAGAGGCACAGCAGGAGAATACAGTATGATGCCGTTTAATAATCGCTGTAGTCTGTCCCATGCCCAGCTAGTAGTGGAGACTGTTTGTATGTTGTGTGGGTCTCTAGGGATGCCCTTCGGCAACACAGTGGACAATTTTTAGGGGAGCACAAGGTCTGCTTCTGGCCTTAGAAATTGAATTCTCGCATCTGGATAAAACCATGCATATGCGTAACTACTCAGGGACACTAAATAATATAATTGGAGATCGGGAACTTCATATCCCCCTCTATCATATGGGAGCATGAGAATTTGCCAGCTGACGTGAGCTCGCTTCCCTCCCCACACTAATCGAAAGAGGTGCGTGCGTAGTGTTAAAAAAAAAATTCTTAGTCAGGGGTATGGGGATATCATTAAAAAGGTAAAAAAATTTTGGGAGCACTATCATTTTGAGTATGGCGACCCTGCCCACCATAGATAATGGGAGACGTATCCAACAGTCAACCTGTTTCTAAGGTGCTGACAGCACGTCAATACTTCAATTTAATAATGTTTGCGGTGTCCAAGTGCACATGGATGCCTACATATGTGACTGAATCATGGCACCATTCAAGGGGGAATTCTCATGGAGTTGTACTAGATGTTAACTGAAAGATTACAGATTTGCGCCAGTTAATGCCCAGTCCAGAAAAGCGTCCGAATCTAAGTATTTCTCTAAGAATTGGTTCAAGATTTTCTTGCAGATGTCATACAAAAAGAATGGTGTCGTCAGCATAAAGTTAAACTAAAAGGGGTCCTGTGTTAAATTGCAATCCTCTGTGTAGATGTCACACTTGGAAATGCCGAATCAGTGGATCCATAGCCAATATAAACAAGAGGGGGGAAAGCGGGCATCCCTGCCGAGTGCCGCGTGTCAATGAAAAGGGTTGGGAGAATGTACCATTTAAACGGGGTCTCGCCATGGGTCTGCTGTATAATAGAGCGGTAGTAGCCACAAAGCCTGCCAGCATTCCCATTCGGCGCATGACCAAAAGGAAAAAAGGCCATTCTAGGAATCAAGGTCTTCTCGGCATCTAGTAGCACAGCTGCAGCTGGGAGTTTTGGGTCTATTCTATGTATGACAGCGAATAGGGTCCTGAGGTTCAGTGATGTGGAACGAAGCCGGACTGTGCTGGGGAAAAAATAAATTCCATTAATTGTGATAGCCGGCTGGCGAGTACCTTAGCCAATATTTTATAGTCCAGATTTAAGAGCGTGAAGGGCCTATAGGAGCTGCATAGTGATGGGTCTTTTCCCGGTTTGGGGAGGAGAATAATGACCACTTTTCAGTGGGGGACAGAATTTTTTTCTCAAGCGCCTCTGCATACACTTCTATTAATTGTGGCGCAAGGATATCTTTATAAGCCTTATAGAAGTCACCGGTAAATCCATCAAGTCCTGGGGCCGAAGAGCCCCGGAGGGCCTCTATCACACCAAGAACCTCTGTTGCAGATATGGGCTCCGCTAAGAAATCTAGCATGTATTTTTCCAAATAAACTAGCGCGATTTCAGACAAATAGTCTTCCTTGTCTGTGAGGTTACTTCCTATTTTAGAACTGTATAGGGTCTTAAAATAATCTAAAACATGTCACAAATCTCTGGGAGGGAGAAAAGCAGCTGATTAGAAGGTGAGCGCAGCTCGGTGATGTATGCCTTGCTGTATGGGGGGGCGGAGAATTTGCGCCAACACTCTACCAGGTCTCTCACCTTCACTGTATCTTCGGACTGATTGGTATTTGTCTAAATATAATACTACCTGGTCTGCGGTCTCACGAAATTTAACTAAAAGGGCTAACCGTCGCCCTTCGGTTTCTGCAGTGGCATTACCCAGCTTCTCAGCTTCTAAAGCAAGCATGTCTCATTCGATTCATGCGAGTGTTGTACGCAGGTCTTTCAACACGCCGGAGTGTTTGACAATGCAGATGCCCCTTATGTATGCCTTGAAACCTTCCCACAATATCGCACAGGTGTCAACTGATCCAGTGTTAATGGTGAAATAGTCTTCTATGGCTTCACGAACCTCAGCATAAAAAACCTAATTTTGTAGGGCGTTGCTCTGCAATCGCCACTGCCGCTCGAAGTCTCCAGGGCAAGAGACATTTAGATGGAGTATCACTGGGGAGTGGCCCGAATATGTCCATGGTAGTGTCTCCAGGACCCGGAACCAGCAAGCAAGCCCCTTGGAGACCAGTCAGTAATCTATCTTAGTCTTCGTGTTATGGTAGCCCGAGTAATGAGTATACTGAGTGCAAGTGGGATTATGTTTTCACCAAATGTCTAACAGTGAGAGTTGCCTACAAATATCAAGTAAAGCATGGCATGCCCGCGACTTGGAGTCAGGGGAAGAGGAGGTGCAATTCAATTTCGGATTCAATAGCAAATTGAAGTCTGCCCCCATTATGATTAGGCTAGGTTCTAATTTCACTAAATTGGATGTAAGGAGTGAAAAAAGTCTGGGAGTCTATGGTCGGGCCATAGATACATATCAGAGCCATATAATGACCCATGAGCGCGCCCGTGACAATGATGAAACGGCCCTCCCCATCCTTTCTGTGTGCTCCCCAGCTAGCTGCCAAGCGGGCCATGTCTGTATTGGGTAAATACGTTCCCTGTAAGCAGGCAATGTCAACATTATGGCAGTTAAATAATTGAGCACTTGTCGTCGCTTGCGATGTGATTAGGGCCACCTACATTCCAGGACATTAGAGACAAACCAGAGGGTCCTGAGGTATTACCCAATTGTGGCATAATAAGGGTGCGTTAAGGATGTCATGAAGTAATTGCTAACTAAGAAAGTACATTGTGACAGTGACCATTGCCGGGCATAGTGAGAAAAGTGTAAACTGTTCGAAGGTCGCTCCCCCCCTCCCTCCACCCAGCCTCCCACCCCAAATTAGGCAATACCAGAAAGTAACATTCAACTTGAAGTACCAAATGACTTTACAAATAAATGAAGAACCCCAAAAAGGGCACTTCCGTAACAACTGAAACAAGGACAAGGTGTACACCTTGAAGGGGTGGCAACGCCACGTCGGCCGGACCAATAACTGAAAATAGTACAGTAATATAATATGTATTATCCTATGTCTACTACATAATCAGGATGGAGAAATAGTGTTGCCATGTTAATCATTACCCGAGTTCGAAAAGAGTTCAACACTAGCATCGGAGCTGCTGTGTGATGGGGAAGGGCCTCTACTTCCTGCCTTCACCCCATTATTGGACTGCTTGTAGGTGTGGAAAAAGTCCTGTGCCTCTGTAGGCTTGTCGAATATGCAGGATCGGCCCCCAAATCCGCTTTCAATCTGGCTGGGTATAGCATTCCATATTTCAATCCTAGATTCCTGAGGGTGGCCTTTACCCCATTAAACTTGCGGCGGGCATCTTGTACCTTTACTGTGAAGTCCGGAAAAAATGAGTTTGGAGCCCTGCAAGGCATTGTCCCCGTACTCCCTGGCCAGACGTAGTACTGAAGCTCTGTCTCGAAAGTTCATGACTCTCGCAATGTTGGGTCTCGGTGGGAGGCCAGGGTTGCACCGGGGACCGAGGGACCGGTTTGCACATTCTATGATAAATCCTGCAGTGAAAGCTTCTCTACCAAACAGGTCAGAGAGCAGTTGCTCCGCAAATAGATCCATTCTATCTGTGACAGCAGCCTCCGGGACACGCAAAATGCGAATGTCATTGCGCCAGCTTCGCGCTTCAAGGTCTTCGTTCTTAATTGCGACTACTTTAGGAATGGGTTCCACCCGTTCCAGACACTTCTGTGACTGTGCTGTGCTGTCTTCGATGTCTTAGATGCGGGCTTCTGTAACATCTTGACGACAATCATGTGTCTCTAACTTGGCGCCTATGTCTGCCAAGCTTTTGTCTAGTGCATCAAAGCGACCATCTAGGGCCTTAAAACCTGCCCTCATTTCCTGAAGCATAGATGTAGACAAAGAAGGGAGGTCATCTACACGGTGTGCACCCAGTGCACTCTCCACCATGGTGGAGGTTTCCTCCGTTGTTCCTTCCACAAGTTTTTCGAAGGGCAAAGTTCTTTGTTTAGGGTCTTTGCGGCCAATGCCGCAGTGCGTAGGTGTAAGGGAGATGCAGAGTGAAAGAGAGCCACTGGGCGTAATCAGCGAATCCAGAGAACCACAAGGTAAGCAGGTTGTGCACAGAGGTGTATGAAAGGTATAGAGGTGCCGATGTAGCAGTTTACAGCAGGTACAATAGAAGTTAGAGAACACAATGTTTAGTCCATAGCTAGTTTGGTGCCACCGGGGACCCCTGGCCTGGATTGCTGGTAAGTGCGTATTTCCTACTATAGCTGTGTTGTTCTCCCTCCCGCTGAGGGGGCTCAGTTTTAGGGAAGAGCGGAGCCCAAAGCGCAAACAGTTGGGGATCCCCCAGATGTTGATTATGCGTCAGGAGCAGTGTGGAAGTCGTAAGACCTCTTTCCACGGTATGGAGGGAAAGGTGGAAGAGGATTCAAGCGGACCTCTGCAGCAAGCAATAAGGCAGCGCGATCGTAATCAGATATCCGCCGCTGAGCCGGGAGCAGAATCTAACTGCCGCCGGTCACTCACTCCATCTGGTCTTGCATGGCGGCATGCAGGCCTCGGTACAGGGGTGGGAGAAGGAGCCCCTCAGCCAGTCGGCCGGCCGAAGCTCGTTCAGGATCTGTACCAGGTGGGCTACCCCCCCACCGTCTCCTACGCCATTGTACGTAGTCTTTGATATCGAAAGGTGCACAAAGGACCCTATCCCCAATGTGGCCTCCTGCTAATGGCGGGTGCGCTTAGTATGTAATTGGGAGCGAACGATCATGCCACCCTCAATGCCCTTGTATGGCGTATCGGGGGGGGAGCCACCTCTTCTATTCTGTGACTGACCTTACCGCCGTTGCCCCAAGCCCCTGCTCACCTCCAGATCAGGCAGGTCTTCGACCCTCAGCGGCATCAGCTGGATCTGGATCGCCGCATCCTGTCTCTTCGAGCGCGTTAGAGCGCCATCGCTGGAATTTGGGAATGGCAGCATCTCCGATCTTCAGACGCGGCTCGTTGGAATCAGGGTCAGTTCCAGAACACAGCGCCGCAGTTTTCAGAGCATTGTCATCTGGGCTTTAATGGGTTAATGCCGGATATGTTGTTCCAGCCGGCGGAGCTTCAGCGGCAAGCGGCCATCTTGGACACTTGCGTGGCCACGTCCCATTGTTTTTAGAGTATTTAACAAGAGATGGTTCTGAGCTAACCATTGTTGTGTTTGTATGAGTGCGACATTTAAGGTTTTAATGTCCTCTGGAGAGGAGATCTTCAAGTATAATTGAGTGTCATCAGCATACATGTGGTAGAGAATGTTAGAACAGGTCAGAATATCGGTGAGAGGTTCCATAAAAAAGTTGAAAAAAGTGGGTGAAAGTGCGGAGCCTTGAGGAATTCCAATGGTGACTGGGGTACTAGATGCAAGGGAATGGTTCACTTTAAATCTTTGGGTGCGGTTCTGTAAAAAAGCGGCAAATCAATATAGGACAAGGCCCAAAAGATACATCCGATGCTGAAGAAGAGCAATCAGGTTTTCATGTTTGATGGCGTTAAATACTGAGGTCAGGTCAAGAAGGACATTCTGATCTAAGGACCTCAGAGCATCATCAACAATGTGTGCTAGTGCAGTTTTAGGACTGAGCCCAGCTTTGAAAACCGACTGGGGGAGGTCAAGGAGTTTCAAAGCACAGGGATGCAGCATATTTACAATAATATGTTGCATCCATGTGCTTCCCCCTGCGCTGGCGCACAATTGGGTGCAAAGATGCCTGCGTCACAGGGCTGATTATTTAGGTGCAGGAAGGTGTCCCTTCCTGCACATAAACAATCTGAAATAGCGTTTTTCAACTTCTATGTGTGCCGCATTAGCACACATAGAACTTGCAAAATGTCATTTTTTTTAAACGATTGTTTATGTGCAGGAAGGGACAGAATGCAGCACACAAAGAAAGAGGAAAAAACGAGGAGAAATGAATACATTTCTCCTCATTGCTCCTCCCTACGCCTCCCCTGGGGAGGCATAGCCTTCAGACACATTTCCAGGTTTACGATTTCTCTTAAATCTGGAAATGTGTCAGGTTCCATGGGGGCTGCATTGGAACACACACAGCAACACCCATGGAACACCTCCTTTCATGCAAAGTGCTGCTTGTAAAGGGACCGTATGTACGAGGACAGGAAAAGCCACGCAGGGTGGCTTTTCCTGTCCATGTAAATATGGGGCAGCAAAATCCACCACCCGTGCGCATAGTCGGAGCTTGTAAATAAGGGCCATGTAAACAAATTGCGATTCCAACAAATTCCTAATAGCGACTCGCAAATTACTAGGATTTTGTCTTAAGTTAGGATGTTGTCCTAAGAACAAGACAACCGTAAGTTTAACTTAAGTTTAACTTAAGACAAAATCCTATCGTAAGACAAAATCCTAACTTAAGACAAAATCCTATCAATTTGCGAGTCGTTATTAGGAATTTGTAGGAATCGCAATTTGTTTACATGGTCCTTATTTACAACTACTAAATGCCTTCTGTGAATACCAAAAGTAGTAAGTTTAGGATTTTGTCTCAGATTAGTTCTGTTAATCAGCCCCCTGGTGATGTAGAGAAGATGAGGTTGAAAATGCAGAATTTAGTGTGATGGTTGGGTGACATGCTATACCACATTGAGTATGTCAATCAATCAATCAATCAATCAACATTTATAAAGTGCTGCAAATCACCCATGAGGGTTTTGAGGCGCGGAAGATGTTGTCTGCTGTGTGGTGGTTTATTCATTTGAACATCCAGGTCTTGAGTTTTTTCCTGAATTGATGGAGCGACGGGGTGGTCCTGAAGTGCAGGGGAAGGTTGTTCTATGCCTTGTTTACCAGGTGAGCGAAAGAGAGTCCTCTGCTGTTGGTTCGAGGGATCCGGAGGGGTTCCTTTGAGGAAGAGGGAAGTAGACTGAAGGTTTCTGGTCGGTTGGTGGAAGGTCAGGTGTTTGTTGACGCTGGTCCTTCATTGCACAGGGCTTTGTAAGTGTGGGTCTGAATCTTGGACTAGCATCTCTTCTGCATCAGGAGCCAGTGTCGTTTCTTGAGGTGGGGTGTGATGTGGGTCCTTTTGGGAAGGTCAAGGATGAGTCTTGCCTCTGAGTTTTGTAGTGTCTGAAGTCTCTTCAGGAAGCGTGCAGTGATTCCTAGGTAGAGTGTGTTTCCATAGTGCAGCGTGCTGGTGACAAGGGTCCTTGTGGTGTTGACTTCGAGTCACCTGAAGATCTTGTGGAGCATGCGAAGGGTGTGGAAGCAGGCGGAAGAAACTGGGTTAACCTGTTTCTTCATAGATAACTTGTTGTCCTGGATGATAAAGAGGTTTCGGGCGGGGTGGGCCAAGTTCAGCAGGCCACCATGTGTTGTTCCATGGCAAGGTGCTGTTCCTAAAGATGAGGGCTTCTGTCTTGTCAATGTTGAGTTTGAGACACTTGTCCTTCATCCAGTCAATTACATTCATCATGCATCTGTGGAAGTTGGCTCTGGTGGTGGAGGGTTCTTCGGATAGAGAGAGGATGAGCTGAGTGCCGTCTGCATAGGAGATGATGTTGAATCAGTGCAAGCTGATGGTATAGGTCAGGAGGGGTCATGTAGGGGTTCAAGAGGGTGGGGCTTAGGTACGATCCTTGAGGGACACTGCAGATGATCTTCTTGGGCTCTAAAGTGAATGGTGGGAGAAAGATTCTCTGGGTTCTTCTGAGGTACAAGGCAATCCATTTGAGGGCGTCTCCCTAGATCCCGATGTGGTGGAGACTGTTGATCAGGATGTGATGGGAGAAGGTGTCAAAAACGGCTGACAGGTCCAGGAGGATGAGGGCTGCCATTTTTCTGCGGTCCAGGAGTGCCTGATGTCGTCAGTGGTTGTGACCAGGGCTGTCTCGGTAGTGTGGTTAGCTCAAAATCCGGTTTGGGAGGGGTCCAGGAGGTCTTGGTGTTCTAGGTGTTGGGTGAGTTGATTATTGAGTGCTTTCTCAACAACCTTTGCTGGATAGGAGTGCAGAGAGATGGGCTGGTAGTTTATCGGTTCTGCTGGTTCGGAGGATGTCTTTTTTCAGTAGAGACCTCACTTCCAGTCCTCAAGGAAGGAAGGCGAGGTGATGGAGGTTTTCAGGGCTTCCCTGAGCTTGGCATCAATTGTCTTTCTTCCGAGGTTGAAAAAGTGGTGGGGCAGGGGTGCATGGGTGCTCCCTAGTGCACGGAGTTCATGATGGAGATTGTGTCTTGCGTGGTGATGAGGTCCCAGTAAGAGGGCATGTGTTCAGGGTTTGGGTTCCTGGGTATGAGCAGGTTGATATTGTCAGCAGCGGAGAGTTGGAGTTTGAAGTTTTAGTAGATGGCTGAGCTCTTGTCATGGAAGTTCGCAAGGGTGTCACACAATCCCTCGGAGGGTGTAATGTCGTCCTCGGCGGCAACAGAATTGGAGAACTCCTTCACGATGTCTATGATGTTAAGGATAGTGTGTCCTGGGTTTTTTCTTGCAATGTCTGGAAAGATGAAGTTACCCCGGAGGATGGTGTGGGTGTGTTGAAAAAATGAAATAGTAAAGAGATTCTAGAATTCATCAATGAAGCCCTTCTTATGTTGTGGAGGGAAGCAGATGAGGTGGAAGGTGGACGATTAGTTGTTTATGGTAGAAAATGGCATGTGAGCAGCTTCATGGAGTTGAGTGTCTAAGCCACAAGATCAGTAAAATTTACGGATGACAGAGAGGGCTTCTCCCTTCATATGCATGCCGCCTGCAGGCTGAATTCTGTAGTCACTGGGATCAGGGGCTCTCAGGATGGAGGAGGAAGAACTGCTTATTGCTTGTGAGTATAGATTAGGTCTGTGATGTTTAGAGTGTGGAATACTACAGGGATTGCATTAATGAGAATGAGTGTGAATGTGTGTTTGAGAATATGAGGTTCTGTAGTAGGTAGTGGGATGTGTATTTGGTTGGGTCTCTATGTGAGAATGCAATCTGGTGTTCAGGTCATCTAGGTCTGGGTGTGATTGCGAGAAGGGGTAGTGTATAGTGCTAGGCTAGGTACATGATGAGAAGTTACCATGTAGGTACTTGCTGAGGTTGCAGTGGAGTAATGTTTCTGGCCCATGTCCTCTCCTGGCAGTAACAGGCCAAGACAGACAACACCTTTGTCTGTGTCTACCCTACTCTGGGACACCCTGAGGAGTTGACACTTTCACTGTTGTGGTGTTGGTGTACCTCTGTGCAGGAGCTTTTAAAAAAACCAAAATGGGTTATTTAAACACAGATACCTCCTTGTTCTCTTTGTGCATCCATGCAAACTATATTTTTGCCACATTAAAAGATATGTTTTGGTGCAAACACCACATCAATATGTTGCTGCCTGAGCAGGAAGCTAGACACTGTCTGCATTTCTTCTTAACGTAATAAAAAAAATCCAAACAGCCTCCAGTTCCTTGCTGGGGCACAGACATGTGAGTGTGCATTTGGAAGGAGCCAGACACTGTTTGGATTTATTTTAGGCTAACAAAAAAACAAACACCATCTGGTGCCTTTCTGGGGAACATAATTGTGCCGCAGCAAGGAGCGAGTCACTGTTTGTTATGTTCTAAAAAAAACCTTGTTGGGACACAGACAGTGCATTTGCGACCCAGAAGTCAGCATGGACGTTAATTAAACAAAATACCAGGGGTAGTGACATCACATGCCTTTTGACCTTCACTTTCACTCACACACACATGCTTAAACATACAGTTGGCAAGGAGAACTAGAAGCGCAGGATTAGGAAGACTGAAGGAGGCAAGGGCCAGGGAGACCAGGACCTAGGAGAGCAGAACAGGCTCAGAGGGTGACCAAGATCAGAGCGACCCTGAGGACTGGGACTAAAAAGACCAGTACCAGGAGGAGTGGTGCCAGGAGGATAGATCCTGGAAGAGGAGGACCCAGAAGATGAAGAGGTGAAACAGTAGAAAAAGGAGGCGGGGACCGGAACTAGATGGAGGAGGAACAGGAGAACAAGATACAGGAATATCAAAATGAGTATGGAGTATAGAACAGCAGACAAGGGTAGAAGGACTGGGCCCAAGGCGCCAGGACTGGAGGAACCAGAACAAGGATCATCAGTTGGGCCTGTGTTCAGGTAGATGGGGAAGACCAGGGCTTCAAAAGGACTAGGAGCACCATAAACTGGGACACCAGTGCCCAGAGCAGGAGCAAAAGAACTAGGAACAGGACTGGGATCTGGAGGAGGGCCAAAGCCAGAAGGACCAGGATGAGTACACTATGAGGACCAAGAGCTGGAGGAGTTGGACACAGGAAAGTCAGGCTCCCTGCTGGTCCTCTAAGCCTTTTTTCTATGGAGATCAATAGAATGAGTACCTCTGAGTTGAGTAATAAAACCATCTGTTATTCAGCATTGAGACACCCTTCAGGGTGACTGTATGTATAACAAATGTATGTTATTTTATGTGAGGAGTAGGACCGGGTCCAGGAGTCCAGGAGTGAGAGGAGGAAAAACAGGAAAAATGATTGTGAAAACTAAAAGAAATACGACTGGGGGGATGAGGGTGATGAAAAGGACCACGGTAGGAACAGAAGGAGCAGCAGAACGAAAGCCAATATCAGGAGCACAAGGAGGAAAGGAGGAGGACATGATCTGAAAGAGATAAAGAACTAGGTAGAGGAAGCCCAGAATGATGATGATGATGAGGAGAAGGACCAAGAGGAGGATCAGCAGAAAAAAGCATGGAGAAGGTCTAGGAGAAGGTGGAGAAGTGTGGATCAATGTGGAGAAGTGTGGCTCAATGATTAGAGTGGCAGACCCTGATGCAGAGGTCTAGCCCGGGACCAGGGTTCAATTCCCTGCCTCGGCGGGTCTTGGGCTCAAAAATTCCACAGACCTGATAATTCTCGCCTCGGTGCCTATTCCAATCATGGGTCCCACTCTGGGCAATAGCTTGCTTAATCTCCACAACGGCCCCCACAACGCTAAGGATGCCTGTCCTCCACCTTGGGGGTGCACAGGAGTGGAAGCCTCACAGGGAAGGCCAGGATGGGTTCTACAGCGGTATTTGTACAAGCGCCTTGAGACCCTTGCGGGTGAGTAGTGCGCTATACAAGTATCAATTTACATTTACAATTTTAGGAGAAGGCCACTTATGTAAAGACACACCCTGAGGTACACAGACCACTCCTCTTATATATGATTATAAGTTAGTGTTCTTGGGGCAAAGCCTGTGTAGAGCCGTCCCATAGTTGTCAGCCTTCTTAAAGCACTGCTTAGTTCCCTCAGCCATCTCACAATGCCGCATCTGTCTGACCAATTAAGGAGACCAGAATACACGTTTCCGGATTGCCAATTCATTTGGGGGTAGCATGTGTTAAATATAATCAGAGCCATTGGAATGATCCGATTCTTCGATCATGGCGTTCTCTGCACAGTAATGGAATTACTACATTTACCTCATAATCTACTATTTGCTGCATAATTAGCAGATTTTATTAGAACTATAGGTCTAGCTCTTGAACAGATCAAAATATTCCAAACGAGCGCCACATGTGCAAAGGAGTAAATGGCCACTCTCAGTTGCTGATTGGGGTGTTCAGATGTTAAACTGGTACTAATGAGGTGAAATAGTTGCCCAGATAGTAATAAGGTGTAATAAAGGACAAAATAGCAAAATAATGTTGCCAAATCTGTGCAGCAATATGCCTCTCCTTGCCACATAATTAAGTAAACCCTGCCCTATAAATTGGTCCTTCTTTGCTACATAATGCAAGTGTTCCTGAATATGATGCACAGGGTGACTGTCATTGGTTATGTCCCTCATGAAATTCGGCCCTCGTGACGCCATCACTCATGACTTCATCCTCTTTTCTGCCACACTCAGTTTCTGGACTCCTGAAGTAATCTGTTTCAGGCCTATTTTCAGCCCTGCCTATGTTTATAGTAAAACTTCCTTAGTTTAAGCCACTGCTCTAATTTTCTGCTTTTGTAGAAAAATGCATTTTATTCATTTTATTGTTGTAGGCATAAAAATATTATTGTTTTTTGTAAATAGCCACAGAAAAACTTTGCAATTGCTGAGTTGTTGTGGTGTCATTGTATGGGACTAGACAGAACCCCTTTATGTGGATGAATAGATCAGCAGCAAATAAAAACCAGTAGAAAAACGACAGTGAAACTCTCTGTGGCTTCCATGATACACATAAAATCCCCGCTCTGCCAGTCGGGCATGCTCGGGCCGTTGCAATGCTTTTCATCCTCCCGGGGGCAAGTGTAATTTTGTTGATGCTTTCCATTTTTAAAATATATCCACAGTTGCTGGTTGTAGAGACAATCTGGCTCCTCTCTTCTGGTGGCAGTCTAGCCAGCCAGCTATCACTCCCCACCAATCACCCCAACAATCATCATGTACTGTGGCAGTGGAATGTTGGTTGGACAGAAAAGGCTGATCATGCAAAAGAAAATTCCATGATATTAAATGAAAGCATATTTACAGGGCTTGGTCTCTGCCTGTATATTAGTGCTCGGAAATGGTCCTGAAGCTGGCAAATGGAAGAAAGTTAAACCTAAGGGCATTGGGTTTTCTTTGAACTGCATAATAGCAGGAAGTCTGTGTCCCTATACATAAAATAAGAGAAGCATTTAAGAAAGGAATTTATTCACATGTTAACAAGACAGTTAATAGCAATGTACAGCTAATTTTTTTCAAGTAGTGTGCACTAATTGAAAGGTGCAAACTTGTAAACATTAATTGTTAGGAACAAATGGCTGCCAGGTCCTTGCATATTATGGTCTCCCCTGGTGGCTTGGTTCCGTCTCTCTGTCAAAGAAGATGGCCTTTTTGTTGACTGTTTATCAGAGATGTCTCTACCTGAAGGTCATGGCCATATATATATATAGTTTCCTGCCAAACCTTCAATTTCTCTAACAGCGAAAACATAGTTTTGCAAAGGAGGAGGTTGACTCTATAATCGGAGAAAACACTGACCATGTTTTCTGGGGTTTCTTGAGAATCTGCTAAATTGGGGCAGCAGTTCTATGCTTTGACTATTTGCTTGTTTATGATAAAATCTCAAAGGGTCATATGTATCAAGCAAAATAGCATTTGCAAACGCCGAAATTCACAGAATTTCGGCGTTTGCGAATGCATTTTTGCCAAATGGTATGTATTGAGGCAAAATAAGGAATCGCAAAATTTGCGATTCCTTATTTTGCGATTGCATTTAAGGAATCGCAAATGTTGCGATTTCTTAAATGCAATGTAAGAAGCACCAAAAAAGTGCAAATTGGCCTTAAGGAATTGCAAATTACCACCAACTTTAAGTTGGTGGTAATTTGCAAATTCTTTGAAACATGCACTTTTTTGCATTCTTCAAAGTGCCATGTGACCCACACACATGCCCTTAGGGCATGTATGTGCTCCACATGTGCACCCATGCGTATTTCAGGGGTGCATCAGGGTGTCCTTTTGACACCCCTGCACCCTTGAAATTGCATTCTCAATTTGCGATTCGCTAATTGCAAATCACAAATTGAGAATGTCTTCCCAGTCAGAGGCCCATAGGAATAAATGGGGAGGTATTCCTTATTAGCGAATCGCAATTTGCGATTCGCAATTAAGGAATATGTAGGATTCTCAAAATGTATTGCAAATCCTACATGCATAGCATTTTGCGATTCTCAAATAGCGATTTGCAAAAAATCGCTATCTGAGAATCGCAAAATGACTTCTTGATACATATGGCCCAAAGTGAGAAGCATTCGAAAAGGCGACTTTAGCGAAAAACAAAGACATTGGAGATGTCCTTTACACAGCAACCCAATTTTTTTCTCAACTAAAGAGGTGTTTTTAATTTTGTATGTGTCGGACTATTGCCATGCCTGGCATTATCACACTATTCAGCATGAAAGAGTCTGCACACAACATGTTGTTGCATAGCCTTCTCAGGATTTACTGTGATAGCTGCAAGGTTCAGCATCTATGTTAGAGTTTGGATGTATATGCATTGTGTGTGTTTTAAGGGTGGAGGTTGTTGATGAAATGAAGGGTAACAGGTAAAAGAAATGTAACCCAGTGGAAATGTGTGTGTTTGTATGTATAACCCACACTGTGGAGAACCGGCTCGGTCCTCATAGCGTGGGTTAACCATGACAGAACCAGCCAACCAAACACGATCTTTGTGAGGACCGGCTCCAGTAGTGTATTTAGGCAACTTCCAGAGAGTGTATCAAAAACTTAAAGAGCAGTTAGACTTGCTAAGGTGTGCTTTATAACGTACCCTACTATCAAAGTGCACGTGAAGCTAAAATAGGAATTATACACTTCATTACTGTCATTGGCTGGTCCTCACAAGTATAGGTATGTTATGGGGGTTAAGTGTGTGTGTGCGGATGTGTGTGGGTGCGTGTGGGTGTATTTTTAGAGTATGAACCTAGCTGAGTGGCAGCGGACACCCATAAATGGAAGATACTCATACCCACATTTCATCCAAAGAAGCATCTATCACTGTCTTACTGATCAACCCTACTAACTCAGTGCCCTGATCTTCCAGATTATGCCAATTTTAGGGGTATCCAGTCCTCAGCAGATGATGGCATTTGTGCAGGACCTTCTTTTAACTCCAGATACTCTATTTTCAGAATAGTCCTGTCTGCAAAAAACAATACACCCTTGTGGCGACTTTGATGAACTCCTGTGCTTGTTGGGACTTAGGTCACATGAATGAAATCCACAAGGTTGTCTTTATCCAATTAGCCTGTGTAAAATAACCTCTAGGGCACTAGCAGTTTGCCATACCTATCAGTTTGTGGCCTTCCTCAAAGAAGAGCATTACATCTTTGTTCGATGGTATTACTAGCTATATTCACAATTAAAATCTCCACCCCATGCATCACCTATTAACAAGCTATAAAAGCACTTAGAACTTTGGAATCGGGCATTGTTTGTTTATGGCAGGCTGCATGAGCCTAGGAACATGACCCTCCACATAGAGTTTTAGTTACAGAGTGTAAGGATGGTTTTGATAACTTGACTATGTGTTCTTTGGATCTCGGATCCGGGCATACCTAGGGAAAGTGTTGAATTTGTAAATGAATCAATTAATCAGGGTTGTTATAAAGAGCAGCTAATCACCCGTTAGGTTCTCAAGGCACTGGGGAGATGGGTTCTGCAGTTCAGTCGAAGAGCCAGGTCTTGAGGTCTTTCCTGAGTTAAGGCAGAGAGGTTGATTGCCCGAGATGTAGAGGAAGAGAGTTCCAGGTCTTTACAGCGAGGTAGGAGAAGGATTTTACTCCTGCAATGGTCTTACGGATTCCTGGGATAGTAACCAGGGCAAGGTTGGCGAAGCAGAGTGTTAAAGGAGAGGCAGTGGTTGAGGTATGCAGGTCTGATGTAGTGGAAGGCCTTGTAGGTGTGCGTGGGGAGCTTGAAGGTGATTCTTTCGTTGATCGGGAGCCAATGGATGTTTCTAAGGTGATCTGCAATGTGTCTGTGGCAGGGAATGTCCAGGATAAGTCTTTTGACAGCGTTCTGGATTTTTTGCAATTTCTTTTGGAGCTTCTGGTTGATGTCAGCGTAGAGTGCTTTAAAGTAGTTGAGTTTGCTGCTGATGAGTGTCTGGGTGACCATTCTTCTGAACTCGGTGGGGCTCCACCTAAACATCAAGCCCAAGCAGGCAGAGCTCGGGAAGCAGGAGGATGAGACGGCATAGATTTGGCATGTCATTGAGAGCGAGGAGTCAAGAATGCTGCTGAGGCTACGTGCATGGTCAGTGGGTGTGTGGAGATCCGAGCTCTGCAGTCCACCAGGAGTTGCCTGAGGGGGTGGTTCCCAGGATGAGGACTTTGGATTTGTCCGAGTTGAGTTTGAAGTGGCTGTCCTTCATCCAGGTAGTGACTTCCTTCATCCCGTTGTGGAAGTTATTCTTTGCGGCCGTAGGTTTGTCGGTGAGGGAGAGAATCAGCTGGGTGGTATCGGCGTAGGAGACAATGTTTAGTCCATGGTTTCTAGCAATGGCTGTCAGCGGGGCCATATAGATGTTAAAGAGGGTGGAGCTCAGGACGCAGCCCTGAGGGACTCCACAGCTGATCTCTGTAGGTTCTGAGGGGAACAGTGGGAGCCTGACTCTCTAAGTTCGGCTGGTGAGGAAGAAGAGGATCCACTCTAAGGCTTTGCCGCGGATGCCGGGGTCATGGAGTCGTGCGTAGAGGGTGTGGTGTGGGGAGACGGTGTTGAAAGTGCAGTGAGGTCCAGGAGGATGAGGGCTGTGGGTTTGCCCCTGTGGAGGAGTTGTGGATGTTGTCTGTTGCAGGGAGGAGTGCAGTCTTGGTGCTGTGGTTGCTTCAGAAGCTTGATTAGGATATGTCCAAGGTGGGGTTTGTTTAGATGAAGTTGGTGACTGGGGCATTGCTGACCTTCTCAATGACTTTGGCTGGGAAGGGGAGCATAGAGATAGGTCTGTAATTCTTGTGGTTTGTTGGGTCAGCAGAGGGTTTTTCAGTAGGGGGTTAATCTCTGAGTTGTTTCTAGTCTTCAGGGAAGGTGACAGATTCGATGGAACAGTTGATCGTGCAGCAGAGTTCAGAGGCGTGGGTAGTGATGGCTCGGTTGAAGATGTGGTGGGGGCTGGTGTTCGAGGGGTCTCCAGAGTGGATGGTCTTCATGATCCATAAGATGTCATCCGTAGTGAGGGTCGTCCAGTTGAGCAGGGTCGACTGGGGTCTGGATCATTTGGGTGCAGTGGTTGCGGGTGGGTTGGACCCTGCGTTTCAAAGCCGTTGTAGATGTCAGTGATCTTGTGGTGGAAGAAGGTGGTGAGGTTGTAGCAGAGGGCTTGAGGGGATGTCAGTGGCATCCGTGCTGGGTTTGGTAAATTCTTTGATTATGGTGAAGAGTTCTTTGCGGTTGTATGCGTTGGCATTGATACGTTTTTGTATAGCGGTTTTCTTTGTGGCTCTAATGAGGTGGTGATGCATTGTGACAGCGGTTTTGAAGGCTGTGTAGTCTGCTGGGGCCTTGCTGCTCCTCAATCTTCTCTTGAGTCATCAGCAGTTGCTCCTTGACTCTTGGAGGGCGGGGCCTCCAAGAGTCAACCAGCTGGCTTTCTCAGCAGACTGTTTCCTGAGGGGGGCCAGTGTGTTGGCGCAATCGGAGATCCAAAAGTGGAGGTTGCGTGCTGATGTGTTGGTGTCTGCTGAGGTCGGAGGTGGTGTCTTGCGGAGGGCGGTGGCGAGTTGGTCTTCGGAGATCTTGTTACAACTTCTGCGCAGGTAGTGGTGGGAGTGGTGATGTTGTTTGGGTTTGGTGAAGGAGAAGTGAATGCAGCAATGGTCAGTCCATCAGAGGGGTGGCAGAAGGAGATGTTGCTTGTGGAGAAGATGGGGTTGAGCTTGTGTCCTGCTTAGTGCGTTGGGGAGGTGACCAGTTGTCTGAGTCCGATTTGTAACAAATATACTATAGTGGGTAAGACCCTGTTTTGCCTAGTCAGGCCCACCAGGATTTTAAGATTTAGTGATATGCAAAGCAATTTCTAAATTGGCACTTGAATGAATGGTGATTTATAATGCGCAAGAACTTAACCCCAAGGGGCATCAAGGCGCAGATAACAGACAAGAAACAAAAAAGCAGAAAAAAAATAAAATAAATAAAGATCAGGTTAATAGGCATGGGAGAAGAGCCATGTCTTTAAGAGTTTACGAAAGACCGGCAAAGAGGATTGATCAGACAGTTAAGGCGGAAGCGAGTTCCAGAGTCTGGGAGCTAAGAGAGAAAAGGCTCTTCCTCCCCGTCTTGCCCTGTTAAATCTAGGGACAGTAAGCAGGTTTCTGGAGGAGGAGCGAAGGGATCTTCTGGGGATATAGGGGCTAACTAAAGATTTAATCCCTTCCGAACCTGACCCAAATATCGCCATATGAGCTATACATAGAAGTTTAAAAGAAATCCTGGCTTGGATAGGTAGCCAGTGGAGATCTTTTCTGGCCCTAGTGGCAGATGATCGCCTAGGCAGGTTGAGAACCAGCCGAGCAGCGGCATTCTGGGCCACCTGAAGGCGTTGAATCGATTTTTTATTAATGCCCCCATAGAGCGTATTACAATAGTCAAACCTGGAAGATATCAGGGCTACCGTTGACTGTTTACATGCCTCCAAGGACAGATAAGGGGCGATCTTTTTTAGTGTCCGAATGATGGTACAGCATGTGGCCATTGTTTTGTTGACCTGTAGGTCAAATGAGAGGGCCGGATCCATTAATACGCCCAGGTTCCTGTCAGAGTGTGCCGGCTGGGGGCAGTCCCCAAGGGAGTCAGGCCACCAATCTTTGTTCCACAACTCATGACTCCCTCCAAAGACCAAGAATTCGGTCTTCTCTCCATTCAATTTGAGATGGTTACGTATCATCCATATTGCTACTGCTTCCATACATGCTCTAAATCTGGGGGCGGAGTCTTGTATAGGCTGGGAGGTGGGGACGATGATCTGGGTGTCGTCGGCATAAGAAAGCACTTGATATCCAAAAGATCTTACAATTTTAGCAAGAGGGGTCACATATATATTGAACAATACAGGGCTCAAAGCTGAGCCCTGTGGGACCCCACATTGTACCGCCTGAGAGGGAGACAAGAAATTGCCCAGTTTTACTCTTTGTTGTCTCTGAAGCAGGAAGGAAGAAAGGAGACTCAGAGCACTTCCCTCGACACCTATCTCCCTCAGTCTGTCGACCAGAATTGAGGGGGACAGGTTGTCGAAGGCCGCCGTGATGTCCAACAGAACCAACAAAGCGGTTTGGCCTCTGTCTACCACTGACCTGATGTTATTAGCAACTACAATGAGGGCCGTCTCTGTACTAGGGGCTGCACGGAACCCATGTTGGGAGACATCCAAAAGTTTATGGGTCTCCAGGAATGAGGTCAGGTGGCCGTTGATGTATGTTTCAAGAATTTTGGCCAAGGCAGGAAGTAAGGAAATAGGCCTAAAGTTCTTGAAAACTTCAGGATTCAAGGAGGCCTTTTTTAGCAGGGGTTTAACCACTTCGGTTTTCCAGACTAAGGGGAAGATCCCTTCAGTAATGACCATATTCATAATTTCCAGTAGTGGAGGAAGAAGAACCTTTCTACAAGCTTTGAGAGTTTTTAAGGGGCAGGGGTCTAGAGGGGAACTGGACTTGGTAGTGTCGAGGAGACGGTTAAGTTCTTCCAATGACATCTTAGGGAAGTTAGTCAGACGGGAGCAGAGACTTGCTTCCGAGACCACACCCACAACCGGGCAATGGAGCGAGGGTAGAGTAGAAGGTTGCCCGGTGTTCAGGTCCAAATTTTGCTTTTCTAGAGCAGTGTGTATATCGGCTAATTTAGTATGAAAGAAATTTGCGATGTTATCACATAGCGCCTGTGTCTCAGCCACTGAATTAACGGCCCTAGGTGAGGAAAGGAGTTAATGATTTTAAAAAGCTCTCTCGAAGATTTAAGTGCAACAGTGGTGTTAATAAAATTAAAAGTGCCCATGAAATGCTAGCAATGTGATTTCTCTTTTTATTGGCCTAGCACTCACAAAAAGTATAGATCGACCTGGTAACTATGGAGTAAGCAATGGGTCCGGACTCTCACTCTTCCACCCTCCACAAATACTCATAATGAGGCCCCATGAGCATTTGCTGTTTTTCCACACTCCACCACCCCAAAGTAAAGTTTGCCCTGCCACACAGAGTGTGCCCCTAATCAAGCTCTCACCACACCCCAAACCCTTCTGACTCAGAGGCCCACTTGTACTGGGTTTCTACAAGCACTTGCTCCCACTGCAAGCGCCCTGAGACCTTTCTGGTGAATTGTTGCGCTATACAAAAGCCTTTGACATTGACATTGACATTGACTGCACGCTTCTCCCACCCAAAAGGAAAGTTAGGCCTACTGCCCATAGGGCAAGCCCACTGTAACCCTCATCCCGAGCATCACTGCTTCCTCAAGGTTACTCACTCAATAGTAAAGTTGAGCCCATCACTCATGGGGCAAGAATCAGTTCCCCAGTTTCCCCCTCACCCTTCCTAAGCTCTCCTCGCCTACAGACCTATCTGCAATTGGGGCCCTTGGACACTTGGTCCCCTCTAGCCCCAACATCTACAAGTAAAGTTGGGCAAGCGGTCGGCACTCCCATCACCCCAACCACTTCTGACCTGCATGTCCACTTGTAGAGGGGGCCTTTGTGCATTTTTCTGGTAAGTTGGACTTGCCATTCATGGGCCATGCAGCGGGTTCCTAAGCAACATCAAAACTCAAAAGTGCTAACTGCTGCCGATATGGAGCTTGGCTGACCGACCTTCATGAACCACCCCTCCACCCAAGCCCCACTGCCCCTTTCACCCTCCATCCAAAATGATATGTCACCAAGGAAAACAGCGAGTCTCCAAAAAACTACACCGCAAGCACAGCTGATTTGCCTGCCCACTTGTAATGGGAGTCTAAGGGAATTTTGCTCTCCCTCCACCCCTCCTCCATGCTTGCAGATCAAGAATGGAGGTTTTGTGTTTCGGCTGGTAGGGAATCAAGGCATGCAAACAGGAGTCTGTATTATTGAGAGATTCAAACTGTGTTTGGAGTCGGGTGGCAGGCTAACGTGTAGGAGTGGTGTTCTGGAGGTAGGGTGGCAGAGTATGCCATTAGAGGTCAGTGGATGTTGGATAGGGTGGCAGAGTAAGTCAGCTGGAGACATTGTTTTAAGGGTAGGGTGGCAGGGCAGGCAGGTATGTCCACCCATTGAATTTAGAGAGGACCACCGGCCTAGCGGTCATCTATGTACCTTGAAAGGAATCGCCGTCACAGTGGTTCATTTCAATGTACAGCAATTTTTATAGATGGCTGCTTTTGGTTTGGACAGCCATTTGAAAGCAAACTTCCAAAGAAGGAGTTTGTTTCTTAAACAAAAACCTAATATCCCCAGACCCTGGGAGGTTTCTCCCAGGGTGTAATGGTCATTGTTGGTTTTTCTGTCCCTCACCAACAGGCTTTCAACCAGTTTCATATTGTTTTTGTTGTGGGTAATTTAGAGCAGACAATCTAGGGCAGGTTTTCCTTAAATATTTTTGCTCAACCTTTATCTCCTAACAGATTTTTTTTTTCTTTGATGTGTGTTAAATAATACTCAATATATTTACAGACAAGCTCAGTGACAGTCTCCCACTGACTTGAAGCGACTTCTGTGTTACTGGGCCCGATTCACAGAACTAACGTAAGACAAAATCCTAAACTTACTACCAATTTGGTATTCACAGAAGCCACTTACTCATTTCGGTATTCACAGAAATTAGGAGTCCTAACTTTAGAACTCCTTAATGCCTTCTGTGAATAATGAGTCCTAACTTTACTACTCCTAAACTGAGAAAAATCCTAACTTTAAGACTTTAGGTATTCACAGAAGGCATTTAGGAGTCCTAAAGTTAGGACTCCTAACTTCTGTGAATACCGAAATGAGTAAGTGCTTTCTGTGAATACCAAAATGAGTAAGTGCCTTCTGTGAATACCAAAGTGGTAGTAAGTTTAGGATTATTTCTTAAGTTAGTTCTGTGAATCGGGCCCCTCGTGTTTAAACTATGTTCATGCAAATTCTTTTCAGAAAGATTTCAGGTTTTCCTTTCCTAGTGTTGTGATGTTGTCCATTCTATTGAGCTGAGAGTGTTCCACTGAGACATTGCTTGAATCAGTTTCATATTTGTTTGCTGTGGATATTTTAGAGCAGACCATGGCTCACTATAAGTCAGGTTTTCGATATAAATTTTATTCAATCAGAGTGGCTTTTTTTCTTTGGGGTGAATGAAATAACACTCATTGCATGTACACACCAGTCTACCAACTGGGTACCACTCTACCTAGAGGGACCCAACAAAACCATCCACCTAACTGAAATTGACTTCTGTGCTCCTGTTTTTAAACTGCATATGGCTGAGATACCCGCCACCCCCTCTCAACACAATCCCCAAAGGAGGGAAACCGGAAACAGTTCTTGAAGTTTTTGGAAGAGGGAGGGAGTGACCCTCCCCGGCCGTATTTATTAAAACAAAGTTTAAACGTTAAACAGTTTCATATTAATGTACAATTTCATAACCACATTGCGATGTTTGGCTAACCTTAACAGATTCTCTAATACAGAGGTTCTCCTAGCCGAACTAACAACCTACAAAACATTTTCTTGAAATAATGAAATTGTACATCCTAACGTTTAAGGGCCAACGGCAAGGTCGTAACCGGTGTCAAGATCCCTAACCAGAAATACCCCCCGCACTTGGGAGGGGCGACAGCACTGAGGCGTACCCCAAGTGCAACTACCAATTTCCCTTGACTTGACGGGGGCCCCAATAAACTCGACGCCACTTAAAGGTCGTTCGAGGACTCGTGTGAGTATCTAGAAGGTAGCGTAGACCTCCCCCCAAACCCCACACAACTTACCACATCTGCCGTCGCAGACGTCACTGGCCCCGGGAAATTCCCCAGGAGGGGGCTGTAACCCCTCCTACACAGGAAGGGGCCTTGACCGCCTTTCCTTTCCTTCCGGTGGCCTCTCCTTAGACAGGACCGCCTCCCCGTTGAGGGGCCAAAGGCCACCTCTCCCGAGCGCTCCCATCCGTGTTGGGTGACGCCCACTCATAGGGATCTTCCAATTACTGCTCACCGATCATGACCTTACCGCCCGACAAAAATAAATACGACAATGCTAACTAAACCAACAATACATTGGCCACTATGACCCGAATAAGCATGCTTATAAACGGACACTAAAAACCGAATATCTTTATTCACAGAACATACATAACTTCGACCAACTTTATTACACACTCAATATCAACATGATAATACCACAACCTGTAAACGAAAATAGAGTTATCGATCTATTTCAAAACAACTGGCTGTCCTCAGGGGTTGGTGGGTGGGTCAAAATTGGCTCTTCGTTCCGTCTCGAGCTCACGTGCAGCGAGGAGGTGCAGCTTCAGAGCACAGGAACAAGAGGATGTCTTCCGGTCTTGCGTCCCTTTTTATCCGTCTTCAGGGCGGGCGTAAACCCGCCCCTGCCTGCCCCGAGGGCGTGGCCAGCTGCGTCAGTGTCTAGGCCAGCCCACTCTAGGGCGGGAAAGAGCGCGCCCCGGCTACACCGCTTCGGGCATACCAGCCGAGACGCGCCTCCCGCCCAAAATGGCTTCCCGGGGGGATCGAGGTACTCTGCCATACGTTCGGGGGGACCGAGTGGTCGCCCCTTTCCATATGGCTGAGATACCCGCCACCCCCTCTCAACACAATCCCCAAAGGAGGGAAACCGGAAACAGTTCTTGAAGTTTTTGGAAGAGGGAGGGAGTGACCCTCCCCGGCCGTATTTATTAAAACAAAGTTTAAACGTTAAACAGTTTCATATTAATGTACAATTTCATAACCACATTGCGATGTTTGGCTAACCTTAACAGATTCTCTAATACAGAGGTTCTCCTAGCCGAACTAACAACCTACAAAACATTTTCTTGAAATAATGAAATTGTACATCCTAACGTTTAAGGGCCAACGGCAAGGTCGTAACCGGTGTCAAGATCCCTAACCAGAAATACCCCCCCCACTTGGGAGGGGCGACAGCACTGAGGCGTACCCCAAGTGCAACTACCAATTTCCCTTGACTTGACGGGGGCCCCAATAAACTCGACGCCACTTAAAGGTCGTTCGAGGACTCGTGTGAGTATCTAGAAGGTAGCGTAGACCTCCCCCCAAACCCCACACAACTTACCACATCTGCTGTCGCAGACGTCACTGGCCCCGGGAAATTCCCCAGGAGGGGGCTGTAACCCCTCCTACACAGGAAGGGGTCTTGACCGCCTTTCCTTTCCTTCCGGCGGCCTCTCCTTAGACAGGACCGCCTCCCCGTTGAGGGGCCAAAGGCCACCTCTCCCGAGCGCTCCCATCCGTGTTGGGTGACGCCCACTCATAGGGATCTTCCAATTACTGCTCACCGATCATGACCTTACCGCCACAGGTCCGGATAGTTGACCGGCTATCCGGACCCCCCACAAAGCTCCTACCTAAAGGTCATGCTTTAACGTTTTTAACCATGCTAAGAAGTCTCCTATGAGTAACTCATTCCCCACCCGAGACAAATGCACACCATCCCCCGAATACATACTGTCATTATTAATACAGCCATGCGAAATAGAATGCAATGTCCCGGAACGGAACAACCTACTCACTTTGTTATTAAGCTTTCTAACAGACTGATTCAAAGCAGGAATAGACATAGCCCCCCGCCACACCTTTCGTGGGATCATATGGGACCACGCAATTGTGCACCCCGGAACTCTCCTCGCCAACCAACTTACAGTGGAAAGCATTGCCTCCAGGAGAAGTCGTCTACCGGTGGTGACCAAATCATTGCCCCCTAAATGCACTATGACTATAGACGGCGGTGACCTCGTCCGCCCTAACAAATCCTCAAAATATGCTTGAAACTGGTCAATACAGAGACCGCCTCTTCCGTAGAAGGACACCCTGTACCCGTATTCCCCAGCTACGTGAATCATGTCACCTGCTTTGAATACGTCCGCGGCACGCCTCACGTATGAGTGGCCCACGACCCACACCTCCTTTTTCACAGCCGGTGATGTCTGACCGCTGGCCCGGTGTTGGGTCGACTGCATAGTCCGCCCCGCCTCGTAGGCTTGCGCAACTGAAAACCAAACAAAAACAAGAGGCGTGAGTACGTCATTACAGCTTTACAACATGTGCAACCGCACATACCTCTTATAACAATTGGAGGACCAACGCCCCACTCGTTTCACTTGTTCAACATTAAGACCCCTGGCTGTAGCTTCCGTAGCAGCCCCTATCCGAAAGGAATGGGTCCCAAACTCGCCCGGGTTCAAGCCCGCAGCGGCAATTGACATCGCAAGCACCCGCTGAAACTGAAACTTCGTCAGTGGGGTGGCGTCCGCGTGTCTCAACAAGGTCCCCCCCCATAATGCCACCCTTCGTGCTAGGTAATCTTCTAAACACTTTACCGGGCACATGGAGGACCCGGGAATCCTGCGTATGATTATGCAGTCACCCATCCCGTCTTGATCGGTCTTGGACCTGACAAAGGAGACCGTCATTGCCTCTCCTCTGATCTGAACGTGTTCTTGGCACAAACCCCCGCCACATCCTGTTTGTTCCTTGCCACCAGTTCGCTTACTCGCATCGCCCCGTGAAATGCTAACGTAAAAGCGGCTCGGAACAACACCGCCTCAAACTGCGATGAACATGTGGCAGGGAGTGTAGCCAACAACTGGGCCAACCTATCCAAACCTATCGGGCGCCTCTCATCTACTCTGCGGCCCTCAAGGCGTTGCCACCCCCGCAGCGCTTTCTGTACAACGAAAGACGCTGTCGGGTCCTGGATACTATGAGCCCTGGCAACAAAGGAAATAGCAGCACGATGCCTCTGGGCCGTAGCCACAGATTTCCCAGCCCTACGTAAGGACATCAGAAAATTCACTACCCATTCCTCGTGGCCCCAAAGCCTCTCTCTATCAGTCCCCAAAAAGGCTAAATAGGACCTAAACGCCCTTTCATATGCTTTCCTCGTCCGTGGTGCTAGACTCTCTCCCACGAGGTGACGAAGTTCGGGGCACCGAGAGACCAGAGAGCTTCGGGGAAGGGTGCCGGCTCTGGGTCCGCTGAGGGAAGGAAACCCGAGAAAGCCTGCATATGAAAACGAGACAGTGCATCAGCCGCCCGATTCAGTACCCCAGGGACATGTTTTGCTCTGAACAGCACATTCAGTTGCATACACAGTAAAACAATTTCTTTGAGCAGTCTTAAAATCAGTTTACATCGCGCTGCCTGACTATTGATGCACTCGACCACGGTCATATTGTCAGACCAAAATATCACAGAGTGATCTTTGAACCCTTCTGGCCAGGTTCTCAAGGCCACCAAAATGGGAAAAAGTTCCAGGAAAGCAATGTTACTTGTCAGACCATTGTCATGCCACCATGTCGGCCACCTTTGTGCCGACCATTTTGTGCCGAAGATGGCACCAAAACCTATGCTACCAGCTGAATCTGTCCATAGCCCCAGCTCTTCAGAGGATACGGCTGGTTTGTTCCAGATGACTCGACCATTAAAGTCCGCCAGAAATGCTAACCAAATACGCACGTCCTGGCGGACCTCAGCCGATAGTCTCGTGCGATGATGGCCCTCCTTTAGGCCGACCATAGCTTGGGCAATTGAACGAGAAAAGGGGCGGGCCATCGGTATAACTCTCAGGGCAAAATTCAACTGTCCCACCAACTGCTGTAATTGAAGCAGCGTAACCTTAGATCCATTTAGACACACTTGCAGGGCTGCCCTGAACTTCCACACTTTGTCAGTTGGCAAACGAAAACAACCTTCTCTGGAGTCTAACTCGATCCCCAGAAACTCGAGGCAAGTTGCAGGACCCACCGTCTTACCTGGTGCCAATGGCACACCGAACTGCTTCATCAATACACAAAATTCGGCCAAGGCCCGGCCACATTCGAGGTCCCCGGCTGCCCCAAGGAACAGAAAATCATCAAGGTAATGCATTACATGTTGGAAACCCGTCTTCTTTGTGAAGACCCATTGTAGAAAACTACTGAACTTCTCGAAATAGGCACAAGATATAGAGCACCCCATCGGCATACACTTATCCATGTAATAACAACCCTGAAACATAAAACCTAGGAGACGCTGATCGTCCGGGTATACCGGGAGCAACCGGAACGCTGACTCGATATCTGACTTCGCCATCAGCGCCCCGGGCCCCAGGCGATTCAAAATGGCTACGGCCTCATCGAAGGATGCGTACCGCACCGAACACACTTCTGGGTCTATTGCATCGTTTACAGAAAGACCACGTGGAGCTGACAAATTATGAATCAGTCGAAACTCACCCGGGTCCTTCTTGGGGACCACCCCTAAAGGAGAACACACAAAATTCTGAACCGGGGGTACACTAAATGGGCCGGCGACCCGACCTCGAGTAACCTCTTTCCGGATCTTTTCCTGAACCACGGACGTATGCTGCAGGACGGAAAGTTGATTTTTACACTTCTCCACACCCTGAAAGTCCCCTACCGGGATGCGGAAACCATACGAAAATCCGTTCCGCAGCACCCCAGCAGAAGTACGATCCGGGTATTCACTGAGCCAGGGAATCATCGCCAAGGTATCAATCGGGGTAGGTAAAGGCGCCCCTCGGACTACGTTAGACCTGTTTGGCGCCTCCTCTCCCCCCGTTATCACCCGTTTTGGCTCTGCACGTGGACTCAGGATGGGACGACCCACACCCACTACATTCATGTTTAAATTTACACGACCCTGGGGCCTGGTACATTTACCTTTGTTGAAATTGAAGCAGAACCCCTTTTTTCCTGTATTGCCGGCAGGTCTCGAGTAATCGTCGGTACTCGTACCTGACCGAAAGGGCGTCCCCCCATAATGGCGGGAGGACTCGCCAACATTACCTCCTACCAATGGCATTTTCAACATACCTGTCTCCTTCATTTTATCCCATGTCAAAGAATCATAACAATCCCAGGTTAAGCTTTTATTATGCTCTTTTGCCTTTCTAAAAAGATTATCGTAGCAGAACCAATGGTTACCCTGGTATGATGTCGAGTACCCCATGATTCTTGACTGATAGGTCGGCAACTCGGAAAGCAACTCGGGCCTACGTTCCCCCAAGATTGACGTAAAAATTCCCCATGCATTGCCCCAATTGCCGATAGTCTCATTTACTTTAAAGGCGGCCATTTTTGCGCGCCAAACACTCGGATGCATAAGATCTTTCTGACCCTTAACATGCTCCACCTCATAATGATCAACAAGCAACGAGAAGATGTTCACGTATTCCCCCGCCCAAATCTTCTCCTTAATTGCCAAAGGCACATGTTGACCCAACCTTTCTCTACGAGAGGGTGCTGACTCATCCCTCGCAATCGGCAATGGCCGCTTACCTGCACCGGACGCTGCCTCTGCGGTCGCAATCGCCCCTTGTTGCTTGTCAACTACTGCAGTCGGCGAGGACGTCTTGGCTGCATCCCGTTTCTCGCGCAATTGCTTCATCAGCGCCTGGGCCTCGGCAGCCGTGGCGCCCTCGCTACTGTCGCCCAACCACGCTGCAAGTTGTGCTGCCAGCTCGGGCGGCATATCCTCTTTGGACACCGGGGTGACCACCACAGGAATCGGATTCCCCTCTACTGGTACTGGGGTTGGCGCTTCGAGCGGGGTACCGGGAACCGGGGCGTCTCCCCCAGCTGGTCCCCTCCTCGGCCTCTTGGCTCTTCCTCCCGGAGCTGCTCCAGCCGACAGACGCTCCGGCCCCACTTCCCCGTCTCTCTCCGCCACCCGCTTCTTCAGCTCGGTCATCTCCTTCATGAGGACCCGAACCATCTGTTCGGTCGTCAATCTCTTCCCGCCTTTCTTGGGCATTTCTCCGACAGAGTATCTGTAAAACAAAAGAAAGATTACAACGCTCAAAATTGGCTCTTCGTTCCGTCTCGAGCTCACGTGCAGCGAGGAGGTGCAGCTTCAGAGCACAGGAACAAGAGGATGTCTTCCGGTCTTGCGTCCCTTTTTATCCGTCTTCAGGGCGGGCGTAAACCTGCCCCTGCCTGCCCCGAGGGCGTGGCCAGCTGCGTCAGTGTCTAGGCCAGCCCACTCTAGGGCGGGAAAGAGCGCGCCCCGGCTACACCGCTTCGGGCATACCAGCCGAGACGCGCCTCCCGCCCAAAATGGCTTCCCGGGGGGATCGAGGTACTCTGCCATACGTTCGGGGGGACCGAGTGGTCGCCCCTTTCCATTCATGCAACTCTGTTTGAAGAGATTTTGGGGGACATTATCAAGGGCAGTATCACCGCTTCAGCTGCACTTTTTGCCGCTAAAGCGGCGACATTCTCATCGCCCTAACCAGTAGGCGGCGTCAACATGCATCAGCGCATTAGCAGCCAATTTTCTAAAGCTACGCATTTTAGCGTTATACATATCTAATGAGATGCAAAGTAGGTATTCCTCACAATTACTTCATTGAGAAACTTCGCAAACACAACTTTGCTGTATTATTAATGCTGCCCCGGACCAGCATAGTGATGAGAAAAGGTGTGCTAAGCCCCCATTAACGCATGACCTACACGCCTGAATTAAACCTGAGTTACCATTATTGCCTATGGGAGGTGGATTGCATGTTTAAGTTCACACTCCCCTATTATCAAGGTTTTCATTAGTGCTCTGAAATCATCGCTGGATTTCACACGCTAATGAGGATTATCGCAGTCTATCGCTGGATTGTACTTTGCCTGTTAGCAAAGTGTTGCTAATACGCCGCTAAAACGGCAATGTAATTCAGCAATAGAGGACAAAAATGTAAAACGCCTTCAACGCGTTTTGCGATATTTATTGCAGTTTGTAAATAATATGCCCCTTTGTGTTTTCAATTCTCCCCAGTTGACAGTGTTCAGTTGTAATTTTGTTTCAAACTGTTTCGTGTTATTTTAACTGCACTTACCTTAGAGCAGAATTTGTTTTGATTTCAGATCAGGTTTCCTTATCATTTGTTACTCTTTTTTTACACAATTGTGTTTTTTATATCCTTTCAAGTGTGTGAAATAACACTTAATATGTTTGCAGACCAGTCCAGCAACAAGATTTCTGCAGAAGACTGCAACTCGCCTTGAGGGATCTGGCAAAAGTGACACCTGATTGCAAGGGACAAGCTATGTGGTTTTAACACCGCTTATGCGACGTCTTTAGAGCAGGTTCCCTTTCTATGCTATTAACTATTAATATTTTTAAACTGCAACCCTGCAACTCTTCTTCAAATATCCATATTCTCCATTCTTAGGAGTTGACAGTGTGAAATGATCTTTGTTTTCTTTTTATGAACCCGAATTGCATTTAATTATTTTGTGCATTCATGGTCTCGGGTAAACATTTTTCATTTATAACGTGTGCGGCAATGCAGCATTTAGTATTGATTAGACATT
Source organism: Lissotriton vulgaris (assembly GCF_964263255.1). NCBI lineage: Eukaryota > Metazoa > Chordata > Amphibia > Caudata > Salamandridae > Lissotriton > Lissotriton vulgaris. The sequence goes on from NC_141697.1 coordinate 1,179,870,782, forward strand.
TACAGCATATAACATTTGCATTATAGTTTGACAACATCAATTATTCACATATATATATAGAAATGTGATTTCATATACAAATTCTTACATTTTACTTCATTGCAAGATCTGTTTTTTTCTCAAAACAATTAGAAACGTGTATTTTAGCCTGGTTTAGACGTATATTACACTGAGAGTCATCTTCAGCTGTCTTGAAACTTTGTGAGCTGTTCTACAAACAGCCGCTACCTTAGAATTTGCTAAAAGGCTGGGGGCTAAACATGTGCAGGCCCTTACTAAAGTATAGAAGGCCAAACGTACATCGATCGCCAGTTATGGCAGCGACATCTGGGGTTATTTGGATATGAGGGACCTCAAAGTAGTTGAAAATACATTTTTGAGAAAGTTGCTGACCATTCAACGGACCGTACCTTCATATGTAGCGCATGAAGAGCTGAGGCGGGGGTACATAAGTGACCATTTAGCACGCACCACATTACTCCGATGGATTAGAGTATGGTGTAATCGTGCGCTTGCCCTTAATAGAGTAATTATTGAAGAATGTTTGCCACTATATTGGGAGTTGTATATCCCATGGATTAAATACATCAAGGATATCTTTTGTAAATTGGGACGCTCTGATTTGTTGGAGAGCCCGCATGGTATCATTAAGAAGGATCTGGGTTGGGCGAGGGAGCCCCTTTGTCATATCATTAGCCTAGATTGGGAGGCGTAGGAAAATATTAAATTTACCATGCAATCTTACATTATACTAAATACCTGCCCTTCAGTGGAGTCATATTTAATGATAGTATTGCATCCCCAACATCGATTTTTGTTGACCAGAGACAGATTCAACCTCCTACACTGATCTTTAGCAGTACCACACGTTAGACATTGTGTGAAAGAGAGAGGACCATGTTCTTGCAATCACTTTTCCCCACAGGACACTTTGCATTACATTTTTTTCTGTGACCATTATCGAGCTCATCGGCATCATTATATAATTCCCTTACTCAAGGACCATATCTTTGTGCAAGTTAGACCAGCGTGGGTTCGCTTACAAATGCTGACAAGTCCTTTAATCTGTTTTAACATTGCAAGCTTCTTGACTAAGGCCCCTAGGATTAGAAATAAGTTGCCTGTGTGATTTGATGATTTTAATCTTCATCTGTTATAAAATTATATTTATTTTTACATATATATATATATTTTTTATTAGGCTTTTAACTCTTCTTAAAATTACTTACATTTTATTATGATTGTGTAATGCTATGTGCCTGCTTTTATGATTTTCACTGACTGAATTTAGCTTTGATTTGACTGTTCTTCACAAAATGATATACAAGGCACTGAGAAAGCTATCTTTACTATCAGTACAAAGATCTACCCCAGAGTGCAAAATTACTCAATTACATAGAAGGAATGCTTAGCAATTAAGATATTATGACAGGATAAAAGTGGGTGATATGAGCTCAATTGTTAGCGGACTATCAGACCTCTAAAGCCTGATATAGGGCTTCACTCCTCTAATGCTATTCTAAGTTAAATTTGAGAGTTACGTTGTTTCGAGGTCTCATGTATCTAGAACTCTTACAGGAGTGAAATCATGGAGTCAAAATGTTGAAGATATTTTATTAGATTTTTTAAATTATTGTATTGCTCTGTTGACATGACGTGGGACCTCCCTGCCTTCTTTTCGACCCATGAGAGCACTGGATAAACGAATTGGTTATCATGACTGTGAATGGGATAGCTTAAAATATTATCATAATGCCTGATTCGTACAGACAAAATGTTGCTATCTCTATTTAAAGAGAATTCAATGGCTCTTGTTCCTGTGTTTATTCCCAAAACATATATGAGAAATAATGTCCTGATGAAGTAATTGATTGTTTTATGGTTGTGAAAGATATGTAGACCTGTTTGAGTTATGTTTTCAAATAAATTCTTTTAGAATCAAAAAATTTATAAAATAACCAAGTAATAAATCTTCAACATTTTGATAGAAGATTTCACACCTGTAAGAAGAATAGATATATGAGACCTCGAAACAACGTGTTTCTCAAATATAAGATTTTATGTAGAAGGTCGCAAATGTGGTCTTTATACTGACCATGCAGTCCTCATTCGGTTGACTAGGACTATGCACAATATTTCTAGAGTGCTAAGGAAGGAGGTTTCTACCATTACAGCCAAACTTTCTAGCTGCCACTCAGGCCGCTTATCAAGGTCTTTGTTTTGCTCACGTGTTTCAGCGTCTGTTCCTTCAAGGTTCCACCTGCTGGCTCTGGCATCCTCTGTTCCCTCCTGCATTCCACTCGCCTTTCTTTTTCCTCTGTGTCTTCTTCTCCTAGACTCTTCTTCTTCGTCAGCATTTTCCCAGCCTCCTTTATTTTATTTTTGTTTCGATTAGAAAGCTTTCTTAAATAAGATATACAAAGCAAAACATCAATACAAGTATAAACAGCAATGAAAAGAGGTAGGGAAGTATTCAAATGCGACAATATGCAACGCAGTCCCCAAAAGGGGTAAATAAACTGTACCAAGGAACAAAGCTTTTTAAAGGTATTTTGTTTTGTGGGAGGGGAGGAGAAAGAGAAAAGAAAAAGAGGGGAAGGAGAGGAAGAAAAATAGGGCAACCTAGAATAAAAATGCAATACTCGAAATTATTATAAAGAATTAAAAGTGAAAAACAACAGTAAACGTCATTAGAAGCAAAAGGAATAAAAGATAAACATTTAAGATACATGTCTGTAAAGAAAATCAGATAACAGCAACCATAACAAGTCTTTTTTGATTTGTGAAGGTGCAGTGGTGGCAAAGGCACAATCAAGCCTATGGTGATGACATAACAAGTTCCACCAGGCATTATAATTAGTTGTAATTATCTGAAAAGAAATTGCGATAAATATGTCTATAAATTTACGTACATTACAATTGGCATTCCATATAGGTGAGGAACCACCCAAGAAAATATGTACAATCTCAAAGGGATATTTAGTGGATAAAATGTTGTTTAGTTTTGACCAGATGCGAGACCAAAGGGACTTAACCAACGGACACTGAAAAAACATGTGTATAAAATCACTATTGTCATGTGAGCAGGACCAACATTTTTGGGAATCAAGTAACTTGAATGTGTGTAAATTGGAAGGAGTAATAAAAAGGCTATTGTAAAAAAAATAGAAAGTCTGTGTGGTGCTGGCAGATCGGACCACAGTGTGTATTTTGGACCAAATAGTGTCCCAAACCTGTAGAGAAAAATCTTGAGCTAGGTCTTTTTCCCATAAGAGCTCAAGATGAGATTTGAGCCTGTCAGTAGTGGGATGGTAGCATTTCATGCTATTGAATCATCCGGATCACTGAAATAATATCGACGGACAAAATATCGAGTTGCCAAAATATCGTGGACAAAATATCGACAGTCAAAATATCGAGTTTGTATCTACAAACAGGTAAGTACAAAAATATCGAGTACAAAATATCGTTAACAAAAATATAGATGTAAAAAATATCGACTTTATTAAAAACAGTGTTAAATTAAATTAATATTAAATTTTAATTACTAAAATATACTTAAAACGACTTAAATTAAATTATAATAATTAAATAATAAATGAAAATAATAAAAATAATTTTTTAAAATCTTATTTGTTGACCCTGAACCCTAAAAATACCCCTTTACCCAAAAACCCAAAACTGACCCTGAACCCTAAAAATACCCCTTTACCCAAAAACCCAAAACTGACCCTGAACCCTAAAAATACCCCTTTACCCAAAAACCCAAAACTGACCCTGAACCCTAAAAATACCCCTTTACCCAAAAACCCAAAACTGACCCTGAACCCTAAAAATACCCCTTTACCCAAAAACTGAAAACTGACCCTGAACCCTAAAAATGCCCCTTTACTCAAAAACTGAAAACTGACCCTGAACCCTAAAAATACCCCTTTACCCATGAACTGAAAACTGACCCTGAACCCTAAAAATACCCCTTTACCCATGAACTGAAAACTGACCCTGAACCCTAAAAATACCCCTTTACCCATGAACTGAAAACTGACCCTGAACCCTAAAAATACCCCTTTACCCATGAACTGAAAACTGACCCTGAACCCTAAAAATACCCCTTTACCCATGAACTGAAAACTGACCCTGAACCCTAAAAATGCTCCTTTACCCAAAATTTATCAATATTATTTAATTAGCAATTAATCATTAATTAACAATAACAATAAAGTAAATATATTAGAACATTAGCTGTAATTATTTTAATAATTAATATTATTTTTTCAAAATTAATTACTTAAAAATTACACAAAATTATATATATTAAAAATGTACTCTAATTAATGTAATTAACTAATTACAATTAATTAATTAACAATTATTTACTAATACAAAATATGTTCAAAATTATATTAATTAATTAACTAATTAATATTAATTAATTATCAATTAATTATTAATTAAAAATATTAACAAACATATATTAATTAATTAATTATTATTAAATTACTTCCCACCCTATTCCCCTATAAACCCACAACCCGCTACAGAATTACATTACGCAATTATTATAAAAACAAAATTCATGTAATAAAATATTTTATAACATTAATACACACTATTCACACATATTATTACATAAAAATACACTATAAAATATTATATATTATTAAAAAATCGATATTTTTGCTATCTATATTTTATACAGTCGATATTACTTCACTTACCTGAAAAACGATATTTTTGTAGTCGATATTATGTCCAGTCGATATTTTGTCCAGTCTATATTAAAAACTCGATATTATGTCCAGTCGATATTTTGGAGTCGATATTTTGTCTCTATACCGAATCATCCATGGCTCCCAAGATCCAACACTCCTAACATGTCCCCCACACACCCCCACTGCACCAAACACATTGCTCCCAGGTGGATATCAGTACCCTCTCGTAACCTACCCTCCCGCCCATTGCCTACCAACAACCAGCTCTCCGAGACCGACCTCCTCTCTCTCCTGCTCTCCTACAAACTGCCCTCCACTACCCCTGATCCTCTTACACACATGCCCATACCCTCTATCCTCGCAAACCCTCTCAGGCCCTCAACTCACAACAACAGAGGAATCATCATCAATAATCTCTGTAATGTCCCACTCATCCAGGAACTCACCTCTTCCCCCGTCACCCCCATCTTAAATGCTCACTCCTGAATTGCAGATCGGCAGCGAATCACGCCACTGACATAGCCGACCTCATTATCTCGACTAACCTTGACCACATCATACTCACTGAAACATGGCTTACAGACTCTTCCTCGCCCCTCATCGACATTTTGGTTCCTCCTAACTATGACATCATCAGACTGGACAGATGGGTAGGCAAGATTAGAGGTGGTATTGCGGGCATACACCGCAGCAACATCACAATAAACAGAGCCATACCCTCGTTACTCCCTTCCTGTGAATACATCAGTCTCGACATCAACAGTAATGGTAAACCTGTCTGCTCGCTCCACCCACCATCTATCATCCACCTGGCGACAACCTCCTATTCACAGAACAGCTCATGGACCTGATCACATCCCTCACCGGTCGACGAAACACACACATTTTCCTGGGTGACTTTAACCTCCACTGAAACGACCCTAATGACACAGTGGTCATCAGCCTCAAAAACTTCCTCAACGCCTTAGACCTCAACCAATTGTGCAACAGTCCGACACACAATAAAGGCGCAATTTTGGACTTAATAATCACTAAGTCTGACCATCACATCATCACCTTTTTCATCAATGAAACAATCAAGTTGACCTCTGCCCAAGCTAGAAAACCTAAGGTATGGAAAGGGGACTGGAAAAAGCTCAACACAAACTCCTTACCCGCCTCTAGCAAGAATCTACTTCTACCCCCCGCTGGAACTTCCAACGTAACTGACCTCATCAACCACTACTTAAACTCAATGACCGCGATAACTAACAAATTTGGTCCCCCGCAACTAAAAAGAGTCTCCACGAAGGACTCTAAACCCTGGTTCAACGGTCTCCTTAACGAGGACAGATGTTCTCTCAGAACTGCCGAACGCAACTGGAGATCAGTACCATCCGCCAAGCTCCTCCTGACTCTAAAAAGAAAGAGAAATGCTTATTTTCGTAAGGTCAAACGCACTAAAGCAGACTTCTTTAGCCAACAACTTGACCAGGCAAAAAATCGCCCCAAAAACTTTTTGAATTAATCAAAACGCAATCTAAGGACCAAACGCAAAGGTCTCTTGAACTAACTCACCCACAACCATCTTGTGATGACTTTTCTAACCACTTTAACCTAAGGACGGAGAACATCAAGAAAGATCTCCTCAAGGACTTAATCTCTCACTCTGGCCCCCTCACCAAATCCCCCCCTCTACCCCCAAACGCTTCTCAATAAATCCCATCAAAGTTTACCTTGAAAAACAACGCAACATGGTCATACTTTTACTCCTATTCTGAAGAAGCTATTGGCAAATTTCTCAGTGCCCTGAAGCCTTCCAATCGCCTCACTGACCCTCTCCCCGCAAATGCGGTTAAGGATCTTGCACCTTCACTACTATCCATATGAACCAAGATCATCAACAGTTCACTTCAAAAAGGCTGCATCCCGGACTCCCTAAAGGTAGGACAAGTGTCTCCCATCCTTAAGAAGCCCACAGCTGACCCCACGGACCTCAACAACTACCGCCCAATCTCCAATATTCCCACCCTGGCCAAAGTTCTGGAAAAATGTGTTCATCACCAACTGACAAAACATATATCAACCACTTCAACCTCCTAAATAAACACCAATCCGGCTTCCGGGCAAATCACAGCACGGAATCAGCCATGACACACATCATTAATGACGCACTTTAACTCCTCGGACATAACGAAGCATGTCTCCTCATCCTATTAGACCTTTCCTCAGCGTTCGACGCAGTAAAACACGATCACTTGACAGATCTGTTGAAACACAGAATGGGTCTCTCAGGGCCAGTACTCGACTGGTTTACCTCTTTTCTGCATAACCGGACTCAAAAATTCAAGGTCAACAACACACTGTTCAAACCTGTTCCTGTTACGCTAGTGTCCCACAAGGTTCCTCGTTATCCCCTACACTCTTCAACCTCTTCATGGAACCACTCACCGATCTGTTACAAACATCCAACGTGCAATTCCACATGTATGCAGATACTCAACTCTACCTCAAGATCAACACCTTGGACGACATTAGTTTACTCAACAATACTCTTAAGACCACCAAAACATGGCTGGCAACGAATCACCTCAAACTGAATGCTTTAAAAACCGAATTCCTCCTTATTGCTCCACCCGCCAAAGTCCCCACTATGCACAATTTGATAAAACACCTCACAGCACTTGATGTTCAACCAACCATCGTGGATTCAGCAAAATCACTTGGTATAACTTTGGACAGTAACCTCAATATGCAGAAGCATAGTAGTAATGCAACGAGGGGAGTAAACTTTCAGATCAATACACTAAGGAAGCTGAAGCCCTTCCTACCTTCCAATGACTTCAAGTTAGTGGTTCAGACTCTAGTTTTACCTCGGCTGGACTATGGAAGTGTCTCGTTATGCGGTCTCCCCAAAGCCACTACAGCTCCTCTAAGAGCCTCAATCAATGCGGCAGCGAGACTCATCACTGGCTCGAAAAAAAGGGCCCACATCTCCCCGGATCTAAAATCTTTAAACTGGCTGCCATTTGAAGCCAGAATCCACTTGAAAATAGCCTGCATGACGCACAGGACCCTACATCACAATGCGCCCAGTTATCTCACACAAAAACTCACAATATCTGGAGGGTCAAGATCAACAAGAAGTGCGGACAACCTCCTTCTGAAACCACAAAAATTCAATAAGAAAAAAACGTATTATCGCTCCTTCTCAGGAATGGCACCTAGGCTATGGAATGCACTACCACCAGAAATAAGACTGAACCCCTCCACCGCTTCCTTCAAACTGGAAGTAAAAGGCATCCTTATGGCTAAATTTACGTGAACATGGCCTCACATGACTGTGGTGAACCCCTATTCCGTTCTTCTTTCCTACCAATTTAATGCTTGGCTTTTATAGGTACAGCTTTGTTCCACTTATTTTGTCGTTTCCATCATCAATGTATTACCATCTTCCTTTAAAACCGTCCTGTACAGTTTTGCACCTTATCTGATTTGCCCTTCTATTTGTTGATTGTCTTTGCTGCCATTCTTTATGGTCCTGCTTATGCTTAAATGTTTGATCTGTCCATTTGCTCTTTTATTAAGCTTTTTGATGTTATCCTTACGGTCCTGTTTACTTTTATTGTTTGATTTGCCTATACACTTTTTACTGTAAAGTGCTCTGATACCCGCAAGGGTCTTGATGGCGCTCTATAACACTCTCAAAATAAATAAATAAATAAATAGCAGCAGCTCTAAAAGGAATAGAAAAATCTGGTGGTGATGAGAGAGTCGGGGTTGTGGTGGATAGGGAGCTACTTTGAGAAATAATAAAGTTTAGGGCTTGTTTAAGTTGGGGAAATTGGGAAGAGTGTGTTTTAGAGAGATGAAAAGTGTTGCGGAAGTCTGGGAAAGTTCTCAAGGAATTATCTTTAAGTAAGTGATCATAGGTGACGATACCTTTGTCAATCCATTCTTTCTAGAAAAGCGCTCTGTTATTAATCTTTAGGAATTTATTGAACCAGATCGGAGTAAGAAAATGAAAGTTAGCTTGTGAGAGAAAAGAGAGAAAAAATAAAAGGGCTAGTGCTTTGGAGTGTTTAAATGTGGGGGTAAGAAATCTCTTCAGAGGTTGAGATAAACGAGTAGCTGTAAGGAAAGAAAAAGGAGCAATTTGCTCAAGTTCTATTGAGCTCCAGGCTGTTAAGGGAGGAGAAGGTGAATCTGTTAGGAAAGGCCAATTTTTTTAAAGTAAAGGCCGAGTGAAATTGAGAAATATTAGGGAAATTTACCCCACCTAAATCTTTGGGTTGTTGGAGGCGAGAGAGAGAAATCCTAGCTTTGTGATTATTCCATAAGAATTTTGTTAGGAGGCGAATAATGGTTCTGAAAACAAAATGCGGGAGAGAGATGGGAAGCATCGAAAGATAAAAATTGACAGTAGGAAGTACCATCATTTTAACAGTTGCTAGCCTTACCCACCAAGATAAGAAGAGGGGGGACCAAACGTCTATGAGTGAGGAGACTTTTTAAAGTATATCCTTATGATTGATGTTGATGGTTTCTCTAATAGTATTGGTTTAAAGAATACCTAGACACCTAATATTTCTGGGATTCCATTCAAAACCGGATCCCTGGAAAATATGGGAGAGGCAGAATTTGTTAAGAGGTAGAACTTCAGATTTGTCTATATTCGATTTATATCCAGAAACTATGGAATAATCATGTACTAAAGAGAAAAGTTCAGGCAAAGAAGTGGTCGGATTAGAAATATAAAGTAAAATGTCATCTGCATAAGCAGTAAACTTAATCTCAGTATTCTTATAAGTGAAACCAGTATAGGATGATGAACACCGTATTTTTTCTAAGAAAGTTTCTAATGTAAGGATGAAAAGAAGGAGAGAGAGGGGACAACCTTGTCTGGTTCCTCTATGAAGGGAGGAATATTTTGATTGTGCGTCTTTGACCCAAATAAAGTAGAAGAATCAGAGTACAGCAGTTGAATGTAGTGAATAATGGGGGTACTAAAACCAACTCAGTGCTCCAAACATAAAATCCCAGTTGACCGTATTGAATGCTTTTTCAGCATCTAATGTGATAGCTGCGATAGGGGAATCCATCTTTGAAGTGAGATGTATGATATTAACCCCTTCGATGCTTGTGACAAGGTCAACTCGTCATGGGTTTTACCTGCCCCGTGCTTATGACGAGTTGACCTTGTCACAAACAATGGGATTTTGCAAATGGCAGCACACAGCGGGAATATACGATAGCAGCGATGCGGTTAAGGAGAGTTCTCGAGTTGTCAGTAATAGATCTACCTTTGACAAATCCAGAATGATAGATATTGACAAGGTCAGGCATGACTTTATTGATACGAAGAGAGTCTCCTTTATTAATCCTCCCTCTCTTGTGTATGTCCTTGTCCCCTTCCTCTTTTACTACTCCTATTTCTTTATTCTCTGGCTTTGTTGTTCTCATGCTTTTTTCCTTCTTTTATTTCATATTTTGAATCAGGCTAATTCATGGAGCCCTCACAACATGAGACCTTCTTCCTGGTAAGTGCACCCACTGCAGGGAGTCATTCCAGAAGCCTTTGTGAATCAGAATGTGTCCTTTCTGTACTGCTCACAAATCTACATGGCTGGCAGCAGAAAGTTTGAATGAAACGGTGAATGACAACTTACCCCTGCAGTGCCCTGGAGAATTTCTCATTTGCTGTAATCCAGTACTATTGCAAGCACTTGCTGTGTCTCTTGAGTCTGAGGTGCACTTAAGCAAGTCTCTCATTTTTTTAACATCTGCATAGATTTCTGAACAACAATGCCAAGAGCTGTAATAAAGTTCAATTAGACATTGCTGTGGATGAATGGCAAAATATTTGAAGTCTGATTATTCTTTTCCAGTGTCATACCACAGTCCCAATGAAGGTGCATTATTATGTTGATAACCTCCATATGACCTTAGTAAAAAGTCAGTTCCACTATGGAGTTGATGTGTCTATTCCTTGGCACTACTGCAGGGTCAAATTGGCTCTTGCTCAGAAAAAAACAGATAACTGCATAGCTCAATGAAACATTAAAAAAAAACCTTGCAAATGTAAAATATGTTGGTGATGTCCAATTAGTCATCAAAAACGAACGGTAAGTGCACTTGTCCAATACTGGATTGCTCAGCATCCTATCTGAGCACAAGAGAAATTATTAGGCCAATCCTGGTTTGGGTGAGGTTCATGATCAGGATCTTCACTGCTACTTTGAACATGTAGGTCAAGAAGCACTTCAAGCATCAGTTTTGGGAATGATTGACTGCCGGCTCATGGACTAACGTTGCCAGTTGAAAGGTGGCAGCTGTGCAGAAGGGCTGTGTGATGAGTTCTGCTGATGCTGAAAGGCGCAGTAACATCTATAAAATATTAAATCAGCCAGGTGTCAATACCTCACACCCATCTGTGTGTCCACGTTTTTAGATTACAGTCTGCAGCAACATATTGGACCAGAATAGGCTGCTCAGAAGAATTTGAAAAAAGGAGCCTGATGAAGACGTAGCAGTACAAGGGCCATATGTACAAACACATTTTCCCATGGACACAGAAGGGTTAAAAACCTATGATACATCTGGCCCCAAGTGATTTAAATAATGCATCCAATACCTCTATTAAGGAATGGGCCCTCGAATAGTCAGTAAGGCTAGGCCACTCAATATTTCAACCAACATTCAATTTGCCAATACTGACTCTTAAACTAAATAGTTTTGTTTTTGTTCATGATCACTATACTTGATACCAGTGATCACCATTTATTTCCTCTTTATTTCTTCATATAGAAGTCATAGAAAAAGAATAATTTATGTGTAACACATTGCAGTGCACAGCACACAAAATATGAACATATCATCACTGTTCATTACTATACATCTCACCCATCCCACAGATAACAAAATTCATTAAAGACACAAATCAATACTGACCAACAATTTATTTCACATACACAAATAAGAGAGTTCTGAATTTGAAATGCTCTTTATCAACCACTATCAATCAATGTGAATTCCTCCTTAATGGGCTGATCCGCCACACAGTGTCGAGCTGATTGGAGACCAAGGGTGATTCTGTTGCTATTCAATAACATCCACCAAAGGTCCCAACACTCCTTAATATCATGCACCTTTTGGCTGAAGATGTGTCAACGCGTTTTTGAGCCCTTCACAATTCATGGTTCGCATTAGGACTCAGAACTGATATCAACTCGTATTCATTCCATCAGTGGACAGGAATGCCCTTCGAAATTAAACCACTTAACTTAGTCGACCACTCTTACAGTAAACAGTTCTTATTCGACTTGAGACCAAATTGCATATCTCCTATGGTAGAATCAATTCAATGATTAAATGCTTCAATAATTTATTTCTTTGTTCTTGGTCACACAACTGTGGTGCAAGGGCAGAGCGGGCGCTGATCTCAGTCCGGGCGTTGCTGGCGGCTCGTGGACTAACGTCGCTAGTTGAGAGGTGGCAGCTGTGTAGTAGGGCCAGAGGGCCGGTCAAACATTCATGTGCACTTAGGAGGCTGCCACCACTCCTTCCGCCTGCGTAGCCGAGCCCCTTCCCACAAAACTGCCCCAGCACAGAATTGTTTGCGTCAAAATGTAGGCACTTTGAACCGGAACTGTCTAAGATATCCTAAGGGTTTTTTAGGGGCACACTTAGAACATCCTTTGCTCATCTCAGCATATTATACCTGATGCATAAGACAGGCAAGCAAAGAAAGCAAATCCAATTATTGACATGACAATGTAGCTGGCAGAGAGAATTAGAGATGGATCTGATCATATTTCTTCAACCCAAGGATGGTCCTGGTAGTAGTGTTTTGTGTTTTTTGCAGTTTGGTAATTTGTTTTAGATGGTCCTAAATGTAATGAATTTCCAAAACTGACTGACTCAGATTTTGAAATCGCTTCACGGGTTGCTAATACAGACAAATATCTATTCCATTTGTGAAGTAACACTTTGTAGTATGTCCAGCCACTCAATTAGAAAGAGACCTAGCAGATCATTGTCCGCTTCTAACCTGCAATTACTATATGTACTTAGATTCCGAAGAATCCTGTTTGGAGGCTGTACCGTCTTGGTATTGGTCCTTTTCTTTATTTTGGATTTCTTTGCCCCTCAGACTCTGGTATACCTCCACTCATTTTTGCTTAAGGAAATAATTAAATACATTTTCATTCAAAGATGATCTTTCTTGGTGCTTTTATCCTATGCCATCTGTTCTGCTTTAAACTCTTCCTTTAGCACTCAAACATCTGATGGGTGGTACTGAATGTATGCACGATGTGTATTTATGTATGTGTGTATGTGTTATTTGTATCGCGTGAACAAGTCCAAAAGGCAGCAGAGGTGGAGGTAAGGATATCAGTCAAGTGACTAGAGAGATAGGTGGTTCGTCGACTATTACTACTTCAGTATGTATATTCTTCAACAAGGTTTACCTTCGACTGTATCCTGAGTTGATGCAGAGATGGGAAAGTCCTGATGGATATGAGTATGGAGTTTCAGATCCTCTGTGCAAAGATGGAAAAAGCCTGTTGCCTTCTTTTTTCTTTTCTGCACTTCTTTGCCTCTGGTTTCATGGTGTCCTGGCAGTGGGTGTGCCGAGAGCCATAAGAGCTGGCGAGTTTATCATCCTGATGAGTGGGGTGCAGCCTGTGAGTGCTTTATGAATGATGTGGATGGTTTTATAGATGATTCGAGGTGGCAAGGTGAGCCAGGATGAGGGTGATGTGATCATATTTCTTCAGACCCTGGATGAGATGTGCTGCAGTGTTTTGATTGCTTTCAAGGGGGCAGTGTGGAATCTGAGAAGCCATGGAGTAGGACTTTTTACGCCATCAAACTGTAGTAGTACGGGGCTTTAACAGCAGTTCTGAACTTACTTTGTATCAGAAATGGTTTCACTTTCTTTAGTAAAGAGTGTTGGCGCCGGTCCCTCTTTTTCTCTTGGCAATGTTCCTGGTGGAGGAGTTACTGTGCTCTACAAATCATTATTAAGATAACATAATAAAATCAAGCCATAAATGAATACATCCATTTGATGCCAGAAGTCTCTGAAATGAAGTCAGGAATGAGAATACTCTGTGCAGAGCTTTTAGATAATAAACAGTAGCAGAGGCCTGCAGAAAGATAGAGATTGGAATCACTGATCGTGCCTACATTATTTTACATTATCTACTGGGGAAGGACTTACCCAAGTAAATGAGAAAACAGTTTAAACCCCACGCATTAAGAGGATTAGGAATAACCATCTTAGATGGCTTAAATTTTATGACATTCTGAAAGTTCCATTCTAGTGCCAAGTCAGAAGTTAAAAGGTCAGAAACATATAATGTAGTGCCAGGACAGAAGCTAAAAAGTCCGAAACATTCATTGTAGTGCCAGGCACAACGTAAAACTTCAGAAGCATCCATTCTACTGCCAGGACAGAAAGTAAAAAGTCAGAAACATCCATTCTACTGCCAGGACAGAAGGTAAAAAATCAGAAATGTCCATTCTAGTGCCAGGGCAGAAGATAAAAAGTCAGAAACACCCAATTCTAGTGCCGGGTCAGAAGGTAAAACACCAGAAACGTCTATTCTAGTGCCAGGACAGAAGATAACAATTCAGATTGATCCATTTTAGAAGAAGGTATAATGTCAACAGGATTTGTTGCCCCAGACCATTATCTTTAACATTATTCCTGACAATTTCCAAAAGTTGAACAGGAAAGTAAACATTGTATAGTTATCAAGAATGAAGGAGCTTTATTATCAGTCTGTGAATGCTAAGTTCCTGAGTAGCATCTCATAGTTCGTAACACGGGTTACTTTCTATAACGTGCAGTTAAGCAAACGTTGTTTGTGAAACTCAGCATATTAATAACTTGTTGTGTATAATTTTTGTACAGCAGTTTTGCACATTAAAACACATAGGACCAGCTTATGAGTAGCTTGTTATATTCTGGTCTGACTAGTTGTAGGGTATTTAATGCATCTGCTAATTGTTGAATGTGTTAATTATCGCAGGCTTCATTCATTAAATTTCAGCAGGTCAAACTTGCCGAAATTAAACAGGGGAAATCTGCACTTATTTAATGTATCATGCGGATTTTGGTGCACTAAACACCGACATTAACATGTTATTCCCCATATACTCACAATGGTGTACAACCTTTACAACACAACTTTTACAACAACCTACCATTACAACGGAACTTTTACAACGCAAAAACTTTTACAACGCATGTATTTACAACGCATGTTTTTACAACGCAGGTACCTTTACAACGCATACCATTACAACGTAAGTATTGGTAAGTATATAGTTATATTTAAAATGTTATATGTTTGGGGTAATGGAGTATTTTTAGGGTTCAGGGTCAGTTTTTAGTTTTCGGGCAAAGGGGTATTTTTAGGGTTCAGGGTCAGTTTTCAGTTTTTGGGTAAAGGGGTATTTTTAGGGTTCAGGGTCAGTTTTTAGTTTTTGGGTAAAGGGGTATTTTTAGGGTTCAGGTCAGTTTTTAGTTTTTGGGCAAAGGGGTATTTTTAGGGTTCAGGGTCAGTTTTCAGTTTTTGGGTAAAGGGGTATTTTTAGGGTTCAGGGTCAGTTTTTAGTTTTTGGGTAAAGGGGTATTTTTAGGGTTCAGAGTCAGTTTTTAGTTTTTGGGTAAAGGGGTATATTTAGGGTTCAGGGTCAGTTTTCAGTTTTTGGGTAAAGGGGTATTTTTAGGGTTCAGGGTCAGTTTTTAGTTTTTGGGTAAAGGGGAATTTTAAGGGTTCAGAGTCAGTTTGGGGTTTTTGGGGTACAGGGGTACAGGCTAAAAATTAATTAAAATTAAATTTAAAATAAATTAATTAAATTAAATTAAATTAAATTAAATTAAATTACATACAATTATATTTATTTCAATTATTTTACAATTAAAAAATTTATATACACTTACCAATACTTACGTTGTAATGGTATGCGTTGTAAAGGTACCTGCGTTGTAAAAACATGCGTTGTAAATACATGCGTTGTAAAAGTTCCGTTGTAATGGTAGGTCGTTGTAAATGTATGCGTTGTAACGTCATACATCCACTCACAATAGGTGTTATTTATTGCACCTGATACATAACAAACCCCTTGATATTGTTATTTATCAGCAGCGATAAATAATGCCTCAATTCGTGATCAGACTCAGACGTTATTCTCAATCTTGTAAATGTTGTGTTTTTAATGTGCACATATTACCAGTCCATTACCTTATCTGGACTATTTACCTCTATGTATGTAAAATCTTCTATATGTGGGATTGGCATCAGGCTACAGTAATGGCACAGACACCCAGGATTGCTTAGCTTATTCTGGGAGTCAAAATCGTACAAGGAGTCAACCAGTGATTATATGGGTATCTATATGAGTAACACTTCACCAGCATGGCATACTCCACTAGAAGCCATAATCCATTAACAATAAATGTTTTTTATAGTGCCTTAAACCCAAAGCAGTATGACTGATGTGGCAAATTATTGAGTAAAAACTAGAATGACAGTGAACCCTGCAGCGGAACCAGCACCTAATCTGCTTAACCCCAATAATTAATACATGTGTTGTCCACCAATGGTGTTTGCACACTGTTAATGCACCCACTGTCCCGGTGCCATTCATTACAGGATAGTAACAGCTTAAAAACCAAACACATATGTGCACCACTCAACAATACAGAAAAAGGACTCTTAACAAAGAAACAAGTCTGTGTCCAAAATATCCATTCTTCTTCTTTTATTCAATTTTTGATAAAAAACATTGAGGAAGCAGCCAACTTAGATGCTCCCATTATGTTGGCTGAAATGGGTAAGTACAACTTATTTCTACATAAATTCACATAGACAATATTTTTGTAGGAAATGATATGTAGGCAATGTGTTATATCCCTTTGTGCGTGTAAATCAATAAAGGCTAGCTAGTTTAAGGGGAGTATTAAGGAGACTCTGGTACGTCAGCAGTGACAATATGTGGGAAAAACACTGTTTTCCTTTGAAAGCCCTCACCCACCGACCTAGTCGGTGGCATGCTTCATCATCGGGCCCACCACAGTGGCACCGAATGTGCCCCGGGTGTGCTTCAACGCCAGGTGACTGCGGAGCTGGTATGTTGCTGAGTGTGCAGTGAAGGGGTGTGAAGGTGAGTAATTAAAATGCTATACAGGAGGTCCCAGCACCCGAGGGTATTAGCAATATTTAATGAACTGGGCCTCTGTTAGCAGGTTAAAAGGCAATAGGACGTTTTAAGGGAGAGTTACAATGACCTCCAGCGTCCAGTGTGGTCTACATGTTTCAGCCAGTGCCTTTGTTATAAGCTGGCTTTCCTCAGGACCAAAAAAGGGTGAAAAGTGCAAATAATAAAAAACTATATTAAGTGAGTGTTGTTGTTTTCTCTATGTGTCGCGCACGCTAAGGCGCTATAACTGTTAGAGGGGGATTCCCTCAAGCTTTTCTACACAGAACACATAGGACAAAGACAAGACGTACAAGGAAGAGTCATATTAGGTTTACATTGAGTAAAAGACCACTTTTAGCCGACTTGTAAGGTGGTGTCCGACCTATATGCGGCTAAGGTGAGCTCATTGGGGACTCCATAGAGCTTGTGAGGGTATATTCAACCGTTAGTGAGGGGTGGTGGGCTAAAAACGAAATCACAAGGTGAGGTACAGGGAAGTAATAGTACTAAGTCCTCACTCTGTTATTTCAGTGTAAAAAGCCTCATGGGTCGCCTGGCAGAGAAAGAGACCCTGTAGGGATAAAAATGAGACATACAAGGCTTTCTAACCTGTAGGGAGAGAAAGTTCTTACCCCATTGGCTGGATTTAGAGGGTTACTCACGAGTAGTTCGGTCTGGTTCCTCCTAGGACCTATTCATCCATCCGCGGCGCCCGAAATGCACTGACTGGGCCGCAATGCTTGTCTTTTTATGCTCTAATCGTAATCTGTTTCACCTGGTTAGAGTAGACAGAGAAGGCGGTATGCGCGTAAAACGCCCTATCATGCTGCGACCAACTGCACATGTGCAGGGGAGCAGCGCGTGGGCTCGCGCATGCGCGGAAGGCTGGGCGCGTCGATGCGCATGCGCAAGAAAGCGGGGCTAGTGCGCATGCGCGTGGCATCGCCGGGTGAGCGCTGCAAGCGCTGGGAAGTATGCGTAGCCTGTGTGAGAACAGGTGTGCATAGCGCTGGATGTGCGCTGGCCTGAGCGTTTGTAATTGGCAAAGTATTAAGCTCTGGCACAAGTAAATAAACACAAGCGCTGGGCAAAGTGAACAACCTGTGGGTTTAACAGGTGTGTGTAGCGCTGGTTATGCGCTACCTAGAGGGACAATGTGAATGAAATAATGGGCCACTATGTAGAGAATGGGTAATGCCCATCAAACTTAGGGAATACTAAGTAGAGGGTGGGGGATCACTGGTTGGAGAGAAGGGGTCAGGGTGGACGCTCATGCAGGGGGACAGGGGCACAAGTGTCTCACATGAAGTACTAGGTGCTACTGGGTAGGACCGGGGAGGTAATTACTGGTTCACAGCCCAAGCTGTATGGGCGGGCATGATATGGTTATACTGTTAGGCTGTTCCATGGAATGGCATCGTTCAGGCCATGGATGTGTGTGGCTAGGCGGTAAATCCAGCGTTGCTCTTTTTGTAGAAGGAATCTTTCGTCTTTGGCATTGTCAAATTTCTCAATGACAGTCCAGGAGAAATCATTTGGTGTGTGGTTGTGGGTCAGGAAGTGATCTGTAAGTTTACTTATATTTTTCCCACATCTTATTGTACTCCTGTGTTCGGTCATTCTTGTGCGTACCTTACGTGTGGTCATGCCAATGTATCTCAGGCCGCATCTGCACGTTATCAGGTAGACAAGGTTGGTGGAGTTGCAGTTAGTGAAATTTCGTTGTGTCCAGGTTTTGCCCGGTTCCAGATTGAGGGTTTTGGACGGAGATGTTAGGTGGCATACGCTGCAGTTGTTGCAGGGTTGGTGTCCGATGATCTTGGGCAGGCCCCATGCGTTAACAATTGTGTTGTCTCTGTTCTGGTTGGTGGTGCGTGGCCTGGTGTTGACTAGCTGGTCTCTTAGGTTGGTCGATCTTTTGTAAGCAATGCGTGGTTTCTCCCATTGTCTTGAGCCAGAGTTGATAATTTTCCAGTGCCGTTGTATAATGTTGGAAACTTGATTCGATGCTGTGTTGTACGTAGTTACACAGGTGAGGACTGGTTCTTCCTCAGGTTTGTCGTAATTTTCCAGGAGGGCTTCTCGATTTTGATTTCTTGCTCTTTTGCGGGTTTGGTTTATTATCCTGGTGGGGTAACCACGGTCTCTCAGTTTGTGAACTAGGTCATTGGACTGTTGTTTGTAATCCTGGATATTACTGCAATTGCGCCTAATGCGTAAAAACTGCCCGTAGGGCAAGTTTTCCCTCAGGTGTCGAGGGTGAAAACTATCAAACCTAAGCAGTGAGTTTCTTGCTGTGGGTTTGTAGTAGGTGGTGGTGGTTAGCTTCCCATTGTCAGGTTTAATGTTCAGGTCCAGGAAGGGTAGTTCAGTGGTACTGCTGGTACATGTGAAGCGTAAGTAGGGGTCCAATTGGTTGACCCAGAGCATGAAGCTGTCCAGTGATTCTTGGTCTCCTTTCCATATTAAGAGTATATCGTCGATATACCGACGCCACATCCGTATGTTGGCAGAGAAGGGGTTAGTGGGTTGTTGTATGTGGGTGTCTTCAAAGTGGGCCACGTACAATCCTGCCACACTAGGGGCAAAAACACTGCCCATGGACGTTCCATTTGTCTGTAAGTAGTGCGTGCCTTCATATTCAAAATAGTTCTCTTTGAGAGCCAGAGCCGCGCAGTCTAAGATGAAGCTACGGGGGGTGTTGTACTCCCAGGGGTTTGTCATTAGGACATCATGTAACACTTGGAGTGTAGCGTCCTGTGGTAGGCTAGTATATAGGCTTTCTATGTCTAGTCCTGCCATGAGTTCTGTGGTGGGGTCAAAGTCAATATCTTGAATCACACTGAGGAGATGTTTGGTGTCTTTGATGTAAGAGGGGGTCTTTTGGACAAGTGGGTTTAGGAAAAAATCACAGAACCGTGATAAGGGCTCTAGAAGTGACTTGATCCCAGATACGATGGGTCTCCCGGGCGGTGGAGAGATACCTTTATGTATCTTGGGGACCGTGTAGAAGTAAGGGGTCTTTATTTCTTTGGGACAAAGGTAGTCCGCCTCTTGTTTAGAGATGTGTTCGTTGTCTTTTGCGTTGGTGACCAGTTGGTTAATGGTGACTTGGAGTTGTTCAGTCGGGTCTCTGGTGAGGCGTTTGTAGTTTCTTGTGTCACTGAGGAGCCTCTTACATTCGAGGTCGTAGTCAGTCTTGTTCATCAAGACTATTCCTCCCCCTTTATCTGCAGGTTTGATCACCAGTGTGGGATCATTTTGTAGGCGTTGGATGGTACTTCTATCTTTGCTGGATAGGTTGTTGAAGGTGTCCTTTTGTTGTAGATTTTGTATATCGGTGTAGACAGCCTGTTCGAACGTCAGGATTTCGACCGGGATGCTACCCGGTGGAGGGGTGAAGGAAGACTTCATTCTCAAGCCTGTCTCGTTTGGTGTGCTGGTTGTCTCCGACATGATGTTGTCCTTTTTCTCAAAGAAAGCTTTAAGTTTAAGTTTCCGGAAAAACTCGGCAAGCTCGACGTGTAATTTGAACATGTCTAGCCTGGGAGTGGGGACAAATGAAAGGCCTTTGTTGAGTACTTCCATTTCTTCTGTTGTTAACTGGGTATCAGATAAGTTGAACACCAGTGGGTGTTGCGGTGCTACTTGCTGGTTCCCGGTTGTTCCCTGGTTTTGTTTCTTGTGTTGGCGCTCACAGGTTCTTCCTCTGGGGTCCATTGGACATGACCCGTGTTCCGTCTCTTGCCCCGGCCTCTTCTGCCCTGGGATAAAAAAGGATACCGGGGGTTTTGGTTCCCTTGGAAGAACGGCATGTTGCCTTGGGGATACATGTGAGGGTATCCAAAGTAAGGAGGTGGGAAGTGGCCTAGGAGGGGCGGTGGTGGCCCGTAATTTTGGTTTTGGGGGCCTTGCCATGGTTGTTGCCAATGTTGTCCCCGTCTCCCTCTTCCTCTTGATGTGTTGGATCCTGTGCTAGAGTTGCTAGAGGTGCTTGAGACAGAGCTGTTGTCTGAATTTTCAAAAGTTTTTTTGGGGGGGATGTAGTCGTCCTCCGAGTACGGGTAAGTTTTAGAATAGCTGAATCTCTTCAGGTCTTTCTCGAATTTCTTAATTTTGGTCTGGGTTAGGTAGTCTTTATATTCCGCTATTTCGCGGTTTTGGTCCTCGAGTTTTTTCTTAAAGCCCGTGATGGTGGTTTTGAAATGGGACTCTGTTGCTTGGATTTCTATCATGATGGCATCTGATAGGCGTTTGGCAGTTTTGATGATTAAGACTAGCCAGTCCCTAGTGCAGTGCCAGGCGATCTGGGCCCAGTCTTTACGAAATGCTGCGTCATCCAGGAAGATCCTGGGGGCATTGGTGACTAGAAGGCCGGTAGGAGCTGTATTGGTTCGTAAGTATTGTGCCAGGATGACCCCATGCAGAACAGTCCGGATCCTGTTCCTCTTTTTCTCCGTAAGTGAATCCCAGTCCGTGGTTTGTGCTACGGTGGCCGGGATGTTGAAGTCTGCCAGGAGTGAGGGGTCAGCTAGAATTTCGCTGATATCCTCAGCAGTGTAAGTAAGGCCCATATTTTCGGCCATGTTGAAGGGAAGGAAGCTCTCACAGCTGCGCGCTGCTTAGTAGTATACAGATCAACAAGAGAGAGAGGACTAGATAAGCTAGCCTGTATCCCCAGTTTATATATGTAAATCAATAAAGGCTAGCTAGTTTAAGGGGAGTATTAAGGAGACTCTGGTACGTCAGCAGTGACAATATGTGGGAAAAACACTGTTTTCCTTTGAAAGCCCTCACCCACCGACCTAGTCGGTGGCATGCTTCATCATCGGGCCCACCACAGTGGCACCGAATGTGCCCCGGGTGTGCTTCAACGCCAGGTGACTGCGGAGCTGGTATGTTGCTGAGTGTGCAGTGAAGGGGTGTGAAGGTGAGTAATTAAAATGCTATACAGGAGGTCCCAGCACCCGAGGGTATTAGCAATATTTAATGAACTGGGCCTCTGTTAGCAGGTTAAAAGGCAATAGGACGTTTTAAGGGAGAGTTACAATGACCTCCAGCGTCCAGTGTGGTCTACATGTTTCAGCCAGTGCCTTTGTTATAAGCTGGCTTTCCTCAGGACCAAAAAAGGGTGAAAAGTGCAAATAATAAAAAACTATATTAAGTGAGTGTTGTTGTTTTCTCTATGTGTCGCGCACGCTAAGGCGCTATAACTGTTAGAGGGGGATTCCCTCAAGCTTTTCTACACAGAACACATAGGACAAAGACAAGACGTACAAGGAAGAGTCATATTAGGTTTACATTGAGTAAAAGACCACTTTTAGCCGACTTGTAAGGTGGTGTCCGACCTATATGCGGCTAAGGTGAGCTCATTGGGGACTCCATAGAGCTTGTGAGGGTATATTCAACCGTTAGTGAGGGGTGGTGGGCTAAAAACGAAATCACAAGGTGAGGTACAGGGAAGTAATAGTACTAAGTCCTCACTCTGTTATTTCAGTGTAAAAAGCCTCATGGGTCGCCTGGCAGAGAAAGAGACCCTGTAGGGATAAAAATGAGACATACAAGGCTTTCTAACCTGTAGGGAGAGAAAGTTCTTACCCCATTGGCTGGATTTAGAGGGTTACTCACGAGTAGTTCGGTCTGGTTCCTCCTAGGACCTATTCATCCATCCGCGGCGCCCGAAATGCACTGACTGGGCCGCAATGCTTGTCTTTTTATGCTCTAATCGTAATCTGTTTCACCTGGTTAGAGTAGACAGAGAAGGCGGTATGCGCGTAAAACGCCCTATCATGCTGCGACCAACTGCACATGTGCAGGGGAGCAGCGCGTGGGCTCGCGCATGCGCGGAAGGCTGGGCGCGTCGATGCGCATGCGCAAGAAAGCGGGGCTAGTGCGCATGCGCGTGGCATCGCCGGGTGAGCGCTGCAAGCGCTGGGAAGTATGCGTAGCCTGTGTGAGAACAGGTGTGCATAGCGCTGGATGTGCGCTGGCCTGAGCGTTTGTAATTGGCAAAGTATTAAGCTCTGGCACAAGTAAATAAACACAAGCGCTGGGCAAAGTGAACAACCTGTGGGTTTAACAGGTGTGTGTAGCGCTGGTTATGCGCTACCTAGAGGGACAATGTGAATGAAATAATGGGCCACTATGTAGAGAATGGGTAATGCCCATCAAACTTAGGGAATACTAAGTAGAGGGTGGGGGATCACTGGTTGGAGAGAAGGGGTCAGGGTGGACGCTCATGCAGGGGGACAGGGGCACAAGTGTCTCACATGAAGTACTAGGTGCTACTGGGTAGGACCGGGGAGGTAATTACTGGTTCACAGCCCAAGCTGTATGGGCGGGCATGATATGGTTATACTGTTAGGCTGTTCCATGGAATGGCATCGTTCAGGCCATGGATGTGTGTGGCTAGGCGGTAAATCCAGCGTTGCTCTTTTTGTAGAAGGAATCTTTCGTCTTTGGCATTGTCAAATTTCTCAATGACAGTCCAGGAGAAATCATTTGGTGTGTGGTTGTGGGTCAGGAAGTGATCTGTAAGTTTACTTATATTTTTCCCACATCTTATTGTACTCCTGTGTTCGGTCATTCTTGTGCGTACCTTACGTGTGGTCATGCCAATGTATCTCAGGCCGCATCTGCACGTTATCAGGTAGACAAGGTTGGTGGAGTTGCAGTTAGTGAAATTTCGTTGTGTCCAGGTTTTGCCCGGTTCCAGATTGAGGGTTTTGGACGGAGATGTTAGGTGGCATACGCTGCAGTTGTTGCAGGGTTGGTGTCCGATGATCTTGGGCAGGCCCCATGCGTTAACAATTGTGTTGTCTCTGTTCTGGTTGGTGGTGCGTGGCCTGGTGTTGACTAGCTGGTCTCTTAGGTTGGTCGATCTTTTGTAAGCAATGCGTGGTTTCTCCCATTGTCTTGAGCCAGAGTTGATAATTTTCCAGTGCCGTTGTATAATGTTGGAAACTTGATTCGATGCTGTGTTGTACGTAGTTACACAGGTGAGGACTGGTTCTTCCTCAGGTTTGTCGTAATTTTCCAGGAGGGCTTCTCGATTTTGATTTCTTGCTCTTTTGCGGGTTTGGTTTATTATCCTGGTGGGGTAACCACGGTCTCTCAGTTTGTGAACTAGGTCATTGGACTGTTGTTTGTAATCCTGGATATTACTGCAATTGCGCCTAATGCGTAAAAACTGCCCGTAGGGCAAGTTTTCCCTCAGGTGTCGAGGGTGAAAACTATCAAACCTAAGCAGTGAGTTTCTTGCTGTGGGTTTGTAGTAGGTGGTGGTGGTTAGCTTCCCATTGTCAGGTTTAATGTTCAGGTCCAGGAAGGGTAGTTCAGTGGTACTGCTGGTACATGTGAAGCGTAAGTAGGGGTCCAATTGGTTGACCCAGAGCATGAAGCTGTCCAGTGATTCTTGGTCTCCTTTCCATATTAAGAGTATATCGTCGATATACCGACGCCACATCCGTATGTTGGCAGAGAAGGGGTTAGTGGGTTGTTGTATGTGGGTGTCTTCAAAGTGGGCCACGTACAATCCTGCCACACTAGGGGCAAAAACACTGCCCATGGACGTTCCATTTGTCTGTAAGTAGTGCGTGCCTTCATATTCAAAATAGTTCTCTTTGAGAGCCAGAGCCGCGCAGTCTAAGATGAAGCTACGGGGGGTGTTGTACTCCCAGGGGTTTGTCATTAGGACATCATGTAACACTTGGAGTGTAGCGTCCTGTGGTAGGCTAGTATATAGGCTTTCTATGTCTAGTCCTGCCATGAGTTCTGTGGTGGGGTCAAAGTCAATATCTTGAATCACACTGAGGAGATGTTTGGTGTCTTTGATGTAAGAGGGGGTCTTTTGGACAAGTGGGTTTAGGAAAAAATCACAGAACCGTGATAAGGGCTCTAGAAGTGACTTGATCCCAGATACGATGGGTCTCCCGGGCGGTGGAGAGATACCTTTATGTATCTTGGGGACCGTGTAGAAGTAAGGGGTCTTTATTTCTTTGGGACAAAGGTAGTCCGCCTCTTGTTTAGAGATGTGTTCGTTGTCTTTTGCGTTGGTGACCAGTTGGTTAATGGTGACTTGGAGTTGTTCAGTCGGGTCTCTGGTGAGGCGTTTGTAGTTTCTTGTGTCACTGAGGAGCCTCTTACATTCGAGGTCGTAGTCAGTCTTGTTCATCAAGACTATTCCTCCCCCTTTATCTGCAGGTTTGATCACCAGTGTGGGATCATTTTGTAGGCGTTGGATGGTACTTCTATCTTTGCTGGATAGGTTGTTGAAGGTGTCCTTTTGTTGTAGATTTTGTATATCGGTGTAGACAGCCTGTTCGAACGTCAGGATTTCGACCGGGATGCTACCCGGTGGAGGGGTGAAGGAAGACTTCATTCTCAAGCCTGTCTCGTTTGGTGTGCTGGTTGTCTCCGACATGATGTTGTCCTTTTTCTCAAAGAAAGCTTTAAGTTTAAGTTTCCGGAAAAACTCGGCAAGCTCGACGTGTAATTTGAACATGTCTAGCCTGGGAGTGGGGACAAATGAAAGGCCTTTGTTGAGTACTTCCATTTCTTCTGTTGTTAACTGGGTATCAGATAAGTTGAACACCAGTGGGTGTTGCGGTGCTACTTGCTGGTTCCCGGTTGTTCCCTGGTTTTGTTTCTTGTGTTGGCGCTCACAGGTTCTTCCTCTGGGGTCCATTGGACATGACCCGTGTTCCGTCTCTTGCCCCGGCCTCTTCTGCCCTGGGATAAAAAAGGATACCGGGGGTTTTGGTTCCCTTGGAAGAACGGCATGTTGCCTTGGGGATACATGTGAGGGTATCCAAAGTAAGGAGGTGGGAAGTGGCCTAGGAGGGGCGGTGGTGGCCCGTAATTTTGGTTTTGGGGGCCTTGCCATGGTTGTTGCCAATGTTGTCCCCGTCTCCCTCTTCCTCTTGATGTGTTGGATCCTGTGCTAGAGTTGCTAGAGGTGCTTGAGACAGAGCTGTTGTCTGAATTTTCAAAAGTTTTTTTGGGGGGGATGTAGTCGTCCTCCGAGTACGGGTAAGTTTTAGAATAGCTGAATCTCTTCAGGTCTTTCTCGAATTTCTTAATTTTGGTCTGGGTTAGGTAGTCTTTACGCGCATACCGCCTTCTCTGTCTACTCTAACCAGGTGAAACAGATTACGATTAGAGCATAAAAAGACAAGCATTGCGGCCCAGTCAGTGCATTTCGGGCGCCGCGGATGGATGAATAGGTCCTAGGAGGAACCAGACCGAACTACTCGTGAGTAACCCTCTAAATCCAGCCAATGGGGTAAGAACTTTCTCTCCCTACAGGTTAGAAAGCCTTGTATGTCTCATTTTTATCCCTACAGGGTCTCTTTCTCTGCCAGGCGACCCATGAGGCTTTTTACACTGAAATAACAGAGTGAGGACTTAGTACTATTACTTCCCTGTACCTCACCTTGTGATTTCGTTTTTAGCCCACCACCCCTCACTAACGGTTGAATATACCCTCACAAGCTCTATGGAGTCCCCAATGAGCTCACCTTAGCCGCATATAGGTCGGACACCACCTTACAAGTCGGCTAAAAGTGGTCTTTTACTCAATGTAAACCTAATATGACTCTTCCTTGTACGTCTTGTCTTTGTCCTATGTGTTCTGTGTAGAAAAGCTTGAGGGAATCCCCCTCTAACAGTTATAGCGCCTTAGCGTGCGCGACACATAGAGAAAACAACAACACTCACTTAATATAGTTTTTTATTATTTGCACTTTTCACCCTTTTTTGGTCCTGAGGAAAGCCAGCTTATAACAAAGGCACTGGCTGAAACATGTAGACCACACTGGACGCTGGAGGTCATTGTAACTCTCCCTTAAAACGTCCTATTGCCTTTTAACCTGCTAACAGAGGCCCAGTTCATTAAATATTGCTAATACCCTCGGGTGCTGGGACCTCCTGTATAGCATTTTAATTACTCACCTTCACACCCCTTCACTGCACACTCAGCAACATACCAGCTCCGCAGTCACCTGGCGTTGAAGCACACCCGGGGCACATTCGGTGCCACTGTGGTGGGCCCGATGATGAAGCATGCCACCGACTAGGTCGGTGGGTGAGGGCTTTCAAAGGAAAACAGTGTTTTTCCCACATATTGTCACTGCTGACGTACCAGAGTCTCCTTAATACTCCCCTTAAACTAGCTAGCCTTTATTGATTTACATATATAAACTGGGGATACAGGCTAGCTTATCTAGTCCTCTCTCTCTTGTTGATCTGTATACTACTAAGCAGCGCGCAGCTGTGAGAGCTTCCTTCCCTTCAACATGGCCGAAAATATGGGCCTTACTTACACTGCTGAGGATATCAGCGAAATTCTAGCTGACCCCTCACTCCTGGCAGACTTCAACATCCCGGCCACCGTAGCACAAACCACGGACTGGGATTCACTTACGGAGAAAAAGAGGAACAGGATCCGGACTGTTCTGCATGGGGTCATCCTGGCACAATACTTACGAACCAATACAGCTCCTACCGGCCTTCTAGTCACCAATGCCCCCAGGATCTTCCTGGATGACGCAGCATTTCGTAAAGACTGGGCCCAGATCGCCTGGCACTGCACTAGGGACTGGCTAGTCTTAATCATCAAAACTGCCAAACGCCTATCAGATGCCATCATGATAGAAATCCAAGCAACAGAGTCCCATTTCAAAACCACCATCACGGGCTTTAAGAAAAAACTCGAGGACCAAAACCGCGAAATAGCGGAATATAAAGACTACCTAACCCAGACCAAAATTAAGAAATTCGAGAAAGACCTGAAGAGATTCAGCTATTCTAAAACTTACCCGTACTCGGAGGACGACTACATCCCCCCCAAAAAAACTTTTGAAAATTCAGACAACAGCTCTGTCTCAAGCACCTCTAGCAACTCTAGCACAGGATCCAACACATCAAGAGGAAGAGGGAGACGGGGACAACATTGGCAACAACCATGGCAAGGCCCCCAAAACCAAAATTACGGGCCACCACCGCCCCTCCTAGGCCACTTCCCACCTCCTTACTTTGGATACCCTCACATGTATCCCCAAGGCAACATGCCGTTCTTCCAAGGGAACCAAAACCCCCGGTATCCTTTTTTATCCCAGGGCAGAAGAGGCCGGGGCAAGAGACGGAACACGGGTCATGTCCAATGGACCCCAGAGGAAGAACCTGTGAGCGCCAACACAAGAAACAAAACCAGGGAACAACCGGGAACCAGCAAGTAGCACCGCAACACCCACTGGTGTTCAACTTATCTGATACCCAGTTAACAACAGAAGAAATGGAAGTACTCAACAAAGGCCTTTCATTTGTCCCCACTCCCAGGCTAGACATGTTCAAATTACACGTCGAGCTTGCCGAGTTTTTCCGGAAACTTAAACTTAAAGCTTTCTTTGAGAAAAAGGACAACATCATGTCGGAGACAACCAGCACACCAAACGAGACAGGCTTGAGAATGAAGTCTTCCTTCACCCCTCCACCGGGTAGCATCCCGGTCGAAATCCTGACGTTCGAACAGGCTGTCTACACCGATATACAAAATCTACAACAAAAGGACACCTTCAACAACCTATCCAGCAAAGATAGAAGTACCATCCAACGCCTACAAAATGATCCCACACTGGTGATCAAACCTGCAGATAAAGGGGGAGGAATAGTCTTGATGAACAAGACTGACTACGACCTCGAATGTAAGAGGCTCCTCAGTGACACAAGAAACTACAAACGCCTCACCAGAGACCCGACTGAACAACTCCAAGTCACCATTAACCAACTGGTCACCAACGCAAAAGACAACGAACACATCTCTAAACAAGAGGCGGACTACCTTTGTCCCAAAGAAATAAAGACCCCTTACTTCTACACGGTCCCCAAGATACATAAAGGTATCTCTCCACCGCCCGGGAGACCCATCGTATCTGGGATCAAGTCACTTCTAGAGCCCTTATCACGGTTCTGTGATTTTTTCCTAAACCCACTTGTCCAAAAGACCCCCTCTTACATCAAAGACACCAAACATCTCCTCAGTGTGATTCAAGATATTGACTTTGACCCCACCACAGAACTCATGGCAGGACTAGACATAGAAAGCCTATATACTAGCCTACCACAGGACGCTACACTCCAAGTGTTACATGATGTCCTAATGACAAACCCCTGGGAGTACAACACCCCCCGTAGCTTCATCTTAGACTGCGCGGCTCTGGCTCTCAAAGAGAACTATTTTGAATATGAAGGCACGCACTACTTACAGACAAATGGAACGTCCATGGGCAGTGTTTTTGCCCCTAGTGTGGCAGGATTGTACGTGGCCCACTTTGAAGACACCCACATACAACAACCCACTAACCCCTTCTCTGCCAACATACGGATGTGGCGTCGGTATATCGACGATATACTCTTAATATGGAAAGGAGACCAAGAATCACTGGACAGCTTCATGCTCTGGGTCAACCAATTGGACCCCTACTTACGCTTCACATGTACCAGCAGTACCACTGAACTACCCTTCCTGGACCTGAACATTAAACCTGACAATGGGAAGCTAACCACCACCACCTACTACAAACCCACAGCAAGAAACTCACTGCTTAGGTTTGATAGTTTTCACCCTCGACACCTGAGGGAAAACTTGCCCTACGGGCAGTTTTTACGCATTAGGCGCAATTGCAGTAATATCCAGGATTACAAACAACAGTCCAATGACCTAGTTCACAAACTGAGAGACCGTGGTTACCCCACCAGGATAATAAACCAAACCCGCAAAAGAGCAAGAAATCAAAATCGAGAAGCCCTCCTGGAAAATTACGACAAACCTGAGGAAGAACCAGTCCTCACCTGTGTAACTACGTACAACACAGCATCGAATCAAGTTTCCAACATTATACAACGGCACTGGAAAATTATCAACTCTGGCTCAAGACAATGGGAGAAACCACGCATTGCTTACAAAAGATCGACCAACCTAAGAGACCAGCTAGTCAACACCAGGCCACGCACCACCAACCAGAACAGAGACAACACAATTGTTAACGCATGGGGCCTGCCCAAGATCATCGGACACCAACCCTGCAACAACTGCAGCGTATGCCACCTAACATCTCCGTCCAAAACCCTCAATCTGGAACCGGGCAAAACCTGGACACAACGAAATTTCACTAACTGCAACTCCACCAACCTTGTCTACCTGATAACGTGCAGATGCGGCCTGAGATACATTGGCATGACCACACGTAAGGTACGCACAAGAATGACCGAACACAGGAGTACAATAAGATGTGGGAAAAATATAAGTAAACTTACAGATCACTTCCTGACCCACAACCACACACCAAATGATTTCTCCTGGACTGTCATTGAGAAATTTGACAATGCCAAAGACGAAAGATTCCTTCTACAAAAAGAGCAACGCTGGATTTACCGCCTAGCCACACACATCCATGGCCTGAACGATGCCATTCCATGGAACAGCCTAACAGTATAACCATATCATGCCCGCCCATACAGCTTGGGCTGTGAACCAGTAATTACCTCCCCGGTCCTACCCAGTAGCACCTAGTACTTCATGTGAGACACTTGTGCCCCTGTCCCCCTGCATGAGCGTCCACCCTGACCCCTTCTCTCCAACCAGTGATCCCCCACCCTCTACTTAGTATTCCCTAAGTTTGATGGGCATTACCCATTCTCTACATAGTGGCCCATTATTTCATTCACATTGTCCCTCTAGGTAGCGCATAACCAGCGCTACACACACCTGTTAAACCCACAGGTTGTTCACTTTGCCCAGCGCTTGTGTTTATTTACTTGTGCCAGAGCTTAATACTTTGCCAATTACAAACGCTCAGGCCAGCGCACATCCAGCGCTATGCACACCTGTTCTCACACAGGCTACGCATACTTCCCAGCGCTTGCAGCGCTCACCCGGCGATGCCACGCGCATGCGCACTAGCCCCGCTTTCTTGCGCATGCGCATCGACGCGCCCAGCCTTCCGCGCATGCGCGAGCCCACGCGCTGCTCCCCTGCACATGTGCAGTTGGTCGCAGCATGATAGGGCGTTTTACGCGCATACCGCCTTCTCTGTCTACTCTAACCAGGTGAAACAGATTACGATTAGAGCATAAAAAGACAAGCATTGCGGCCCAGTCAGTGCATTTCGGGCGCCGCGGATGGATGAATAGGTCCTAGGAGGAACCAGACCGAACTACTCGTGAGTAACCCTCTAAATCCAGCCAATGGGGTAAGAACTTTCTCTCCCTACAGGTTAGAAAGCCTTGTATGTCTCATTTTTATCCCTACAGGGTCTCTTTCTCTGCCAGGCGACCCATGAGGCTTTTTACACTGAAATAACAGAGTGAGGACTTAGTACTATTACTTCCCTGTACCTCACCTTGTGATTTCGTTTTTAGCCCACCACCCCTCACTAACGGTTGAATATACCCTCACAAGCTCTATGGAGTCCCCAATGAGCTCACCTTAGCCGCATATAGGTCGGACACCACCTTACAAGTCGGCTAAAAGTGGTCTTTTACTCAATGTAAACCTAATATGACTCTTCCTTGTACGTCTTGTCTTTGTCCTATGTGTTCTGTGTAGAAAAGCTTGAGGGAATCCCCCTCTAACAGTTATAGCGCCTTAGCGTGCGCGACACATAGAGAAAACAACAACACTCACTTAATATAGTTTTTTATTATTTGCACTTTTCACCCTTTTTTGGTCCTGAGGAAAGCCAGCTTATAACAAAGGCACTGGCTGAAACATGTAGACCACACTGGACGCTGGAGGTCATTGTAACTCTCCCTTAAAACGTCCTATTGCCTTTTAACCTGCTAACAGAGGCCCAGTTCATTAAATATTGCTAATACCCTCGGGTGCTGGGACCTCCTGTATAGCATTTTAATTACTCACCTTCACACCCCTTCACTGCACACTCAGCAACATACCAGCTCCGCAGTCACCTGGCGTTGAAGCACACCCGGGGCACATTCGGTGCCACTGTGGTGGGCCCGATGATGAAGCATGCCACCGACTAGGTCGGTGGGTGAGGGCTTTCAAAGGAAAACAGTGTTTTTCCCACATATTGTCACTGCTGACGTACCAGAGTCTCCTTAATACTCCCCTTAAACTAGCTAGCCTTTATTGATTTACATATATAAACTGGGGATACAGGCTAGCTTATCTAGTCCTCTCTCTCTTGTTGATCTGTATATCCCTTTGTGCCACATATTGCATGCCACACACACAACATGAGCTTACAGCGATCGCCAACACACAATAAATATGAAGGAATCAACTATGGGAGCACATTGCAGCCTCTCCGCCGGATCGCCCCTCTGCACTGTGGTATATGCAGTGCGTATGACTTGAAGAGTTGGGAAAAAGTTTGTGAGTGTTTTACCAAGGTTGGTGCACGTAAGTGCTTGATATTTCCAGTATCTCTAGACATGAGACATGGCTCGTGTTTCGGGATAGTATCCCTCATCAGTAGAGAAAAGTTCTCACAATAAATATGAACATTGTAGCTTACCTGCAATCTCAGTGACAATGTAGTCCTTTGGCATAGTATTGGAGTCAGAGCAACTAAGGAGGTACCCGGACAATGGCGTACCCGGTGGAATGCAAAGTGGGACCCCCAAAAAAGGTGAGTTTGCACCCTTTTTCTTTGTTTCAGCCGACCCAAGCTTGGAGGTGTCCCTACCACAGTTGCCTCTGCGGGAAGGCACTTCGTAATCTGAGCAACTGGAATCTCAGTGCGACTCCCTCTCAAAGCTGTTTCAGCCACTGAGTTAGCAGCAGTCCCAGCAGAGTTGGCAGGACAGCAGCAGTCTTCCCTCCAGTGCCCAACCACCATCCAAATCGGGTGGGTGGACCGCCAGGCCAGCGGGCAGGAAGTGGCCAAGCACCAACGGTGGGACCAGTCCCCCCAAGATCTATATGAGGCCCTTAGTCTTTTTAATGTAAATAAACAAATGTGAGTTTTAAGAGGTAGTAATATACCTGCAATTTTCTTCCAGTTCAGATTGGTGATATCAATTGTTCAAATAAAGGCAGGAAAAGAGTTCGGCTCCATTCAGCAGTGTAAACATATCAGCAATGTGCGGACCTGGATGTCACTCTCTTTCAAATGCCTTGTTAACTTGGCAGATATAAGCACAGACACATACAGCTCCTCCACTATCCTTTTCTGACACTTCCACTGTGGGTGACACTGAAGGTGTCGTACCAGTGGATTGCTTAATGATGTCATGTTTTAATAGTCTCTCAAGTTCTTTCTCAAAAGCCTCCTGTAAATAAAATGCAAGTCGATGAAGTAATTGAGCAACGGAAGAGGATGTTCTTGTTAATGTTAAGTTGGACTTTCATGATCTTGAGCTTACCTAGTCCATGAAAAAGGATGGAAACTGGCTCATTATCTCATGATAGGCATTGACGCTGCAGTTTACAGAAATCGGCACCATGTGAGCAGCAGTACTAAAACAGTGTAAACATGTATTGAATAAAGTGCCTTGAAGGACATGAAATGATGCTTGTACTTCTGTCTTTTTATGCTTCAGAGTTGCTACAAATGAATCTTGACTTTGTAGTGGCGTCGAAGTAGCCCATGTATACACCTTGGTTTTTGACAGGGTTAAACTGGGCAATGGAGACAGTTCATTGTACTTCTCCACTGGCATAATATTTATCAATGTACCACTGTCTAATATAAACTGTATGGAGCACCCATTCACTTTCAGTGTGAATTTGGGACAGTGTCCAAATTAGTTTTATGCTTTCACTTATCAATCTTGCTTTGACCTGTATTCTTCCTTGCAAGAAGCCAATTCTGCATGCACACGTTGTCAAGTGGTCAACATCGACATTGCAGACCCATCTTTCTCACTGTCACTTGACAATGATGGTGACAACGTTTTAGGTGAGGAATTCGACACGAACCGACGTTTGTTCAGTTTCTGTTTGCCTCAACTGATGTTGCCGCTTGGACTTGGGGGCTTGTCTGGAGCGTGTCTGGAACAGTCTGGCGTACATTTTGTTTTCTCATCGTGATGCACTTGACCTTTCATGTACTTTGCAGACCATTACAAAATGGTTCTCTTTTCTAAAGCTTTTTCATATCTGTCCATTGGCAGGACATTTTACCCTCATGTGGAAAGGAAAATCCACATTGAAAACACAATTTATTATTCTTTGGAGACAATACTTTGTGGCCTTCAACCTTGTCTTTCGGCTTACTTTTCAAGCTTAGCGCATGAATAATAGATATTCTATTTCCACTCCAGTCTTTGCAACAGTAGGGAAAGCATTGGTCTTCGGAGGAGTTACAATTACTATTCCCACACCACTCTATGAAAGAGTAGGGAAAGCATAGTACTTCGGAGGGGTAAAATGTACTATTCCCACTCCAGTCAGTGCAATAGTGGGTAAAGTACTTTACTTCAAACTCATAACATATATAAAACATAATTCTATTAATTTATAACCGATGTAAAACTCTTCATATCAACTTTATTAATTAATCAAAAAATATCTACATAAAAATAAAAACAATGAAACAATCAACATGATTAATAAATACTTAGAACATTGATAGTCAATTTTTTTTAAATGTCATGTATTTGTTATTTATTACTTAATTCACTTACCACCATATACCCCAAACACCTAGTCGCACACACTTAAAATATAACAGAAATAAATAAATGGAACTCAATTAACATGATTAATAATCAATTAAATAGTCATTAATAATGTAATACCTAATTATTAATAATTAATTACTTTCCCAACCTATACCCCTACTAACCCAGCAGCCTGCGCATAATATAAAACATAAAAATAAAATTACTACACAATTTATATAATTAATAATCAATTAAATAATTAATAAGAAATTGTAAATTATTGTTAAATCATTATTACTTAATTAACTTCCCACCCCATACCCCTAGAATCCCAACAGTCCGCAACTAATGTCTGGCTTACAAAAAATGATTGTTACACATTTTACATATGTAATAATCAATTAAATAATGAATTGTTAATTAATTATTACTTAATTAACTCCCTACCCTATACCCCTACAAACCCAGTAGCCCACACATAATGTATAACTTAAAATGTATAATTATACACGGTTAATATAATTCATAATTAATTGTTCATTATTCATACTTGATTGATTTTATTTGATCGATTGATTGATTTGATTAATGATTTTGTAAAGCGCACGTATCCCCAGGGGAGTCTTGGCTCTACAGCCAGGTGGATCAAATAAAGTTGCCCGAATGGTTTACAGGTCAAGTTAATTGAAGAAGAGCCAGGTTTTCAGTGCCTTTCTAAAAAATAGAAGCGTAGGCCTGATCTTTATGGCGACCCGGAATAGGTTTCATGTCTTGACTGTCCCTAACAGGAAGCTTCTTCCGCCCCAACGTGCTTTCTTCAACCTGGGTGTTTTCAGAGGTTTGATTTGTGCGGATCTTAGACTTCTAGACAGCACATACCATTTCGAATCAGTCCTCAGGAATTGAGGCCCGGCACCATGTAGTGCTTTGAAGACTAGGCATTTGGATTTAAACGTAATCCTCTTGTCCACCGGGAGCCAGTGGAAGGCTCTTAAACCATGGGAGGCTGGCTGGAACCTGGGATGTCCAATACTAATCTGGCTGCCGAATTTTGAAGATGCTGAGATTGGACCCCCACGTACAGGGTGTTGCCGTAGTCCAACCTGGACAGGGCTAATGCTGTAACCAGTGTTTTTAGGAAATCAGGTGGGATGAATGGATGGATTTTCCTGATCATTTTTAGAATGAACCAAAATGGTTGATGAGAGGGGATTGATCTTACTATCGAATGTCAGTTTATCATCAAAGATGAATCCTAGATTTTTTACCTTAGTCGCTGGGGCTGGGCAATCGCCCAGACTGGCGGGACACCATCTAGGTGACCAAAAAGATTAATCACAGCCCAACAGCAAGACCTCAGTGTTTCCGCCGTTCAGTTTTAGGCAGTGGGACTGCATCCACAGGTTAACCTGTGTCATACAGCTATTGAAACGGTCAGCTGTCTCATCCATGTTACTTGAGACTGACACCACCAATTGGGTGTCGTCAGCATAAGAGACCACTGAGAACCTAAACTGCCTGATGATTGAGGCCAGTGGGGCCTCATATACATTGAAGAGTGTGGGGCTCAAAAATTAGCCCTGTGGCACACCGCAAGGAAGTTTAAAGGCTCGGAGGAAAAGGCTCTGGTTTCAACAGAAAAGGTCTTATGAATAAAAGATGTCAGCAGCGTGAGGTCGGTATCTCTGATCCTCAACTCAAATAGCCTACTGGCTAATATTTTGTGGTTTACAGTGTCAAAGGCTGCGGATAGATCTAATAAAATCAAAGAAGCCGTGCCCCCTGTGTCTAGTATTGCTCTTAGTTTCTCTGCAGCCATGACCAAAGCTGTCTCAGTTCCATGCCCCTCCCGGGACCCGTACTCTAAGGGATCTAGGAGGTTCCTGGAGGTAATACATCCAGTAAGCTATGCATTTATTATTTTCTCCAGCACCGTGGCAAGAAATGGTAGTCTGGTGATGGGCCGATACCTGCTGGGATCAGAAGTCAAGATTCAGTTTTTTTAAGAGTGAAAGGATTGAGGCTATTGAAGCTATTTTCCAAACATCTGGGAAAATGCCCGACTGAATTATCCTGTGGAAAACAACCCCTAATTGTTCACTTATTATTTCTGGAATCATATCCAATACTCTGGGAGGACAGGGGTCTGCTGGGACCCCTGATTTAGATGTTTTTACTACCTGAATGATCTGTTCTAATGTAGGCGGAGAAAAGAGAAAGACGAATTGGCGGAAATAGAAACAGCAAATGCTGTATTGTTCTTAGGGATGGAGTCAGTGCTGTCCCTAAAGGATTAACACATCCTTTCAACTTTATCTTGGAACGACTGTCCCAATATGTTGCAGAATTTAGCACTGCTTTTCGGCCTAGGTGTTTCTGGAAGTTTAGCACATTTTTTTACCGTTGAGAAAAGCTCCTTGCTAGAATTCCTTGCCTAAAGGATTTTGGCATTCAAAAAAGAGGATCTTGCCCTGGGAGGCCTATATAAAAGAAGGGCTTTTAGTGTATAGTTATTACTTAGCGAGATCTGAAAGGATAACTTTTCACAGTCAGGGGAGCTTCCAGCTGGGGTTCCAGCAACTTGCAAATCATCTCTAAAGATAATTGGTAGTCCCCCCGCGTTTGTTTGCTCTGTCAGCTCTAATGATAGAGTATCCTGCTGGGAATGCTGAGGCAAGGTCATACTGAACTAACTTCCCACCCTACACTCCTACAAACCTAGCAACCCGCTACAATAATATAAATTTCTATGAGCAATTAAACTAAAGATGATAAATAAATGATAACCGATATTTAAAAATATTATTAACAATTATACAAACAATAATAGCACATACAATTAATATATGAACTAACACATATAAAGATAATTTAAAAAAAAGATAGTTTTGACAACTGTAATATTGAAAACAATATTTACAGCAAAAATATTCTTGAACAAGATATTACTTCCCTGAAAAATTGATATTCTTCTCAACAATATTTCTGCATCATAATATTTTTGTATTACAATATTTGTATTCAATATATATGCAACACGATTTAAAACTCAATATGTTTGTCCAAATACTTTACAAGCAGCTTTAACATTGATCCTAAATATTTCCAATCTTGCCATAAAGACAGCAGAAGAATAATTTCACAAAGTGATTGCCCGAGAACACGTAATCTGGCAATAGGAGGCCAGGATTAAAAACTGTGTCTCATGGTTCCATGTATCCAACTAGGTCAATCGATCATAACTGGGGGGCAGTTATTCTGAAAGCAAGGCCAGGGGACTACCAATACTAGGGCAATATCACTGTGTTGTGGGATCTACCCTGCTTCAGAATGCAATGTTTATTTCCAACATATTTAGATGGAGTGGTAAAGCTGAAATTAGATGTCAAGTATCTTAGTTCCATCCATGCTTCATGCATACCCACTGGACCAGGTACTATGGCACTAGGTAATCACTGGGTGCAGTGCATGCTAGATACTGAGATTTACCATTGGTGTTTGAAGCTTGTGACTATATCATTCCATTCGCCTACCAGAGATGTTCCTTTTCCAAACTGTCTACCAAAAGTTGCACCAACAAGCAGTCAAGGCTTACTCTAGGAGGTGGTAAAGGAATTATATTTCACATACAGAAGGAATAGTAATCGCATTCGATAAGCTCAACTTCTCGATGTTTTATGTCTTTTAAGATTACCTGATTTGGAGGAGGAGGATTTAGAATGACACCTCAAAAAAGAAATGTGGGACATGACTCAGTTCCTTGCTCGCAGCAAACATCTTCTCAGGAATGCGCATGCGCAGTTTCAAGAAGAAGGCGCATTAGACCGAGAAGGAATGTCCCCGCTATAAGGTAAGTGTTTTTAATCTTATTTAAGGCTTTAATCTTTTTAATATTGCAGGTGGGAGGCGGGCGGGAGGCAGGCGGCGGGCGCCCGGCGGGCGGCCAACTTCCATTCCGCCCCCGAGTGTGCAGAAATTTGCCCCGTTTTTCCGCCTTCTTTGTGGAAGGCAGAAGGGGCAAATTACCGCACATTCCGTGGGCGGAACAAAAAATGTCCGCCCACCTTTAATATTTTTTCAAAACCACATAATGACACGTCAGTCAACACTGGCCGGCACAGAGATAGGCTTACAATCTTATTCTTACTATAACAGGCTCATCTATCTATATCTGATGTAAATTATACAGATGTATCTTCCATAATAATGTATGTGTATATATTAATAACAGACATACAAAAGTCTCTCAGGCTGTGCTACAGCAATCAGTGGCAGTCAAGCGATTGTGGCTACTGACTCCCCAAGGTTGCAGAAAGTCAGCCAACTGACTCTTAGAGTTCACCTCATCTCTCTGGGGCTCAGGGACGGCGTTCATTGAGCAGGGCATCACACCCAAAGTCCTGGCTTTACAAGCCCAAGAATCAGCAGGTGCAGTCCTATTTTTGATGCAACCTCTCTTTGCTGGGTCCGAGGAACAGCTGGGCAATCCTTTGTCGGTCCTCACTCCAGTGCAGACGTTATCTGAGGTTAGGGTGTTAGGGGTGCCACTTTTATGGCCACAACCTGCACTCTGGGGATGCAGTGACTACTAGCCAATGGGCTCTAATGTCCCCTTTTTTATTTTTTTTACTGAGTTTTATATAGCGCGAACTTGACCCGAATCGGGTATCAGAGCGCTTTACATAGCACCAATTGCAGATACATGAGGACACATAATTTTTTTTTTGTTAGGGATAGAGAGATTAAGTGATTTGCCCAGATTTTGCCCAGATCACAGGATGTTCAGCATCGTTGCCGAGGCTCGAACCTAGGTACCCAGAGTCGAGGACGACCGACCTAGTCATTAGGTCAACTCCTCTCCCCTTCTGCCTGATTATGACATCCTGCAAAGTCTGGCATCTAGCTGTCAGAGGAAACAATATTATGTCCACTTCCAAGATGGCAGAAGTTTTCTTTCAGTATGTGGAGCTTGGCAGCCCACCCTTGGTTGCACCAGAGAACTACAATCCTAGGGAAAAACGGCTTTGGCAACAGTTTCCCCCTTTCTGTCCCTGACCCCACCCTCTCTACCAGAACAAAAGAGCAGCTCCTCTCTTGTGTATCCACCATTTGCTCTTCAAAGACTGCCTCCGTTGAGGCTCACTTTTTGGACTCACTCCCTGTTTGAGGTTCCAGCCAGAGAGAGATAACACCTCTTCTAATGGCACGCTCATATTGTTTCCTTACCTGGGAGTTATTCACACCTCTGCTCAGGAGTGCAGAAGACTATCTAGGGGCCAGCAACTGCAAGTGGTCACTGGAAATCTTAGGCAACAGTCCCACAGACAACAGAGTGGCAACTTTCTAAACTTGCCTTTTTCTCAAGCATTACATTAAATTCGACTTTGGCATCAAGTCAGATTTAATGTAACAATTCTGTTGATACCTTGAAGTACCAACTTTAGTAGTCCTATTCAGAAGATAACACAGCTGAGGTGTAAGCATGTAACCCTGTACTCAATGAGGCTATTATCCTTTCCACAGTAGTGGAAAGGATAATAGTCATTGAGTATAGTCGACGGCGTTTCGATCCGTGCAGTTTAGGATCCGCGTTGCTGGCACCGCGATTCACTTGCCCGTTCTGCCCTTCGACCAGAGATTCATTCCTGTCACTAGACCGTTCATTCCTTGACCGGCCCCCGGACCTGCCGACTTCCTCCCCATCGGCTTGATCCTTGGGTCTTACGAGACCGTGATTCTCCAGATCCTCCTTGCGGACGAACCAATGACTCTACGCCCAAGCGGATACCCTTCCTACTACATTCTAGGACTGCCCTGTGTGCCACGGGACTCCAGGTTGTACATAGGAGCCCGACCACCACTACCGGTTGATTTTTAACCCGGCACTGCACTCTACCCATCTAGTCCTGAAGATGATCCTAAACTGCACGGATCGAAACGCCGTCAACTTTTCAGCCAAAATTTAGGCGCCTCCTGCATAGCGGTTCTCTGTATAAATAACAAACAAAGTCAATTGTTGAAAGTGTTTAGAAACCTCTATGTTTGTAGTCACTGTAAATATCCTTGCACAGAACACTTTGCGCCTTCCACACTGATTTTTCTGTCACTTGCGTCGCCGTAGTGTCACTCACCTCTCACTCGTGCACCTTGTACACACTTGGGTTACAATGAAATTTTTGTATCTACAATTGCAGTGCTGATATCAATTGTGAACAATTTCTCTGCCCTATCCTTTAAATGTGGATTAAAACTGATGCTTTTAGCACATGTAATGAGTGAATAGAGTCTCCTTGTGCCTCCATGGATAATGTTTTCATATCCTTACTATTTGTCCTCTAATTATACCAGTTGGGATATTGTTTCTTATATATAGCTTATTACCCCAATCCCAACCAGGTTGACGGGTTTCTACTCCTGCTGGTTTCACACAATTAGAAATATTTAGAACATGGCCAAAGAGTTGACTACCACCCTCAGGCATCACTAGCTTACCAGCTGGATCTACCTCCCAACTGAAAGCTGCCAGGATCTCTTCATCTGATAAATCCTCTTCTAAGGCTATAATTGCCATTCCAGTGGTAACCTTTCTCTTGGGGCATGCTGCATCACCCCTGTGGTGTCCTGGCTGCTAACTAAAAACACAGCCTCTGCTCCAATAATTCATTAACCCTGGGTCCCTACCTACTCTGCTTGCCAGATGTTGAGACTCCAGACATTCCAGAACGCTGCAACCAGACTCATTCTCAACCTGCCAAAGAGGACCCACATCACCAAGTACCTGAAGGACCTCCACTGGCTCACCATCCAGAAAAGATGTAAATTCAAGCTCCTGACCCACGCCTACAAAGCCCTTCATGACCAAGGACCCACTTACATGAAATACCGCCTGAACTTCCGCATACCTCCCAAGAACCTCTGATCTGCTCACCTCACCCCTCGCACACATGCCACTCATCCATTGCTGCCACACCAGACGATGCCTCTTCTCCCACCTAGCTGCTAAGGACTGGAAAACCCTTCCCCTCCACCGCCGCACATTATCCTTGCTGACAAACTTCAGGAAGGGTCTCAAAACCTGGATCATTGACTAACACAACAGCATAGTGCCTGGACACCCTCTTCGGTGAGAAGCATTGCTTTATAAGTACTGATTGGTTGATATGTTGGGTTTTTACTTCCTCCTTAGGGTTCTGAGGAAATTACATTGTAGAATTAATACTCCCCTCCTTTCCCTTGTGTGGCCATAATCCCCCTTCCTAAAATCAACTCCCGGGACTTCTTAGATACCCTTGTACACACCCACTCATCTGCTACCTTGTCCAGCTCTTTGGGGCTAGATAGCTTTGTCCATCAGATGCCGGTGTAACTTGTCAAAGAAGCAATTTGTAAGTATGTGCCCATTAAAGTGTAGAGCCCCTCAGAGATATCCACCGTGTTACCCTTAATCTAGCCATCTAGCCTTTACTGAAGCTAAATGGCCTGAACAACGCTGGCTGAGCCATGCGTGCCATTTTCCTGCAAGCTGTACTGTGCTTGCCTTAATCACGCATATGCCTTAACCACGCATATGTGTGGCTAAGGCACTTTGCTGTCTAGTTGCTGAGCGGAAGGGCAAGACAGGAAGACGAAGACTGGCATCTCGGAAGACTCGGGACTCGGGAGAAGACACAGTAAAGTAAGTGAGGCTTGGGCTTGGTCTTGGGGGGTGGAGGGGGTAGTTTAAGGATGTAGGGAATAGTTTAGGGTTCAGGGTTGGGGGGCTGGGGTCGGGGTCGTTTTTGGGGTGTGGGTTTAATTTTTAGGGAGCAGAAGATATAAAAAAAAGGACAGTTTACAAGACAGGGGGCAGGGGTCTGTTCTTTAGCCTACATGTCTCTTTACCCATCATGTCTTCTCGAAATTGGGTGGTAAAGGCATACGTTCTAAATAAGCAGTCATGGTACAGGCATGCGTGGTTTAAGCATGCATTGTACTATCGTACAACCTTTACATAAGCATCCATGAAGTCCACCCATT
Organism: Lissotriton vulgaris; assembly: GCF_964263255.1. Taxonomy (NCBI): domain Eukaryota; kingdom Metazoa; phylum Chordata; class Amphibia; order Caudata; family Salamandridae; genus Lissotriton; species Lissotriton vulgaris. Next base: position 1,179,913,333 of record NC_141697.1, read on the forward strand.
TCTATGTTGCCCCTCTGTGTGTATTCCTAAACATCTGGCTGTACGCTTCTGGGATTAGACGAAATAGCTCAAAAAGTGCTGCTTTAATGTGAGCGTAAGAATCTGCCACCTCATCCTCTAAATTAAACATACCCTTTTAAGGGACAGAGCATTGTCACTGAGGTCTGGTTAGCAGGCCTCAGTTCACTCTCAGAATCATCACACCAGCACCTAATAGTCAAACAGTGGTTCAGAAAGTGGGGGTGAACCTGCAAAAAGCCATTTCCTCACAACCACCATCCCTGCCGTGCGGTTGAACTCATAACCAACCTCCATTTAAAAACACATTAGAGTTAGACGAGTTTCTTTGGTGCCTCAAATCAAAAAATAATTCCATGATGGGAGGAGGAGGTCGCTCTTCGGGGGAAGGACATCTGCTGCCCAAAGATCTTCTGGCAGCGCTGGCCTTTACCTTGGTTGCTCTGGGCCTATGCCTGGAGCGCCGACCGTCAGCGGGCACAGGAGCTGCCTGCAGCAGTTTTCATCTGACCTGGCTGCAAAGAAAATTGTGAAACACTGGCACCAGGCCATGTCCAAATTTTGCCTGTGCTTTTTTTTTATGGCCCTCCTGTGTCTTATCCCCTTCACCTTCCTTTCAACCCTCCCATTTTTCCAAGACTCAGATGACGAATGGGAGGTTGAGCCAAATTTGGTTTACTCATTGGGCTATCTGTCCAAAGGCCAAGTCTGCCTTCTGGAATATACGTGAACGCCAGGGGCGGACTGGGAACCAAAACCGGCCCTGGCAAAGTCCCCGGCCGCCCCCCCTCCCCTCCCCCGGGGGATGAGGGGTGCCGCCGAGCTGTTTGCCGGGGCCGGTTTTCGGCCGATTTTGCTACAGGGCCGATTTTGCAGCATAGCTGCAGAATCGGCCCTGTAACAAAATCGGCCCCCAGGGGCCCAAAACCGGCCCCCTCCCGTGCGACGCACCGGGGGATTGCCCGGTGCCCGCTACGGCCAGTCCGGGCCTGTTGAACGCCGAGTACCACCCAATGTAGAAGGACAGGAGTACTGATTGCGTCTAGCGACCCCAAACGGTGCCGTGCAGGACGGGGAGGGAGGAAGCCTCGTATCAATCCGAAGAACTCACATTCAGAGAACTCTTTATGAGAGACTTACGCCGCCGGAGCGTCACTTTTTTTGATGCGGCAAATCTTTCAATCATATCTATGAGGCGATGCAAAACCACTCTGCGTGGCTTTGCATGGGCTCATAGAAAAGGAGTAAAACAAAATCAGCGCATATTGCTGCCTGGCCTTACTCCACGCCAAGGAGGTGTTCTTTGGGCTTTGCGGTGGGTTTACACGTAGCGGCCATGGATTTTGACGCCGCTCCGGATTAACGTAATCATGTAAACCAGGGGCAGTGCCAAAACCCTACGCCTTTCCAGCGCGGGCGTAACAAGGAGAAATATTTTGATTTCTCCTTGTTTCTTCCTTTTTCGATGTGTGCTGCAGAATGGAGCACACATCGAAAGAGGAAAACGCCACTCAGGATTGTTTTTGCACAAGAGTGCAAGGGTGCCTACATTAGCGCACCAGTGCAGTGGGAAACAGACAGGAATGAACCGCATTTCATAAATACAGCGCAGTCCTGCCCTTTCACAATTACCGTAGAGCAGCAAGAACACGTGCAGTGCTGCCCTACGCCAATTCCTCATAAATGAGGGCTTCAGTTCCTAAATGTTTGCGTGATTAATTGCATTATGCCAGTATTATGGGCTATTCCCTTGCAAGCAGTTGGAAGTCGTTTCATTATTGTTCTATCCCAGGACCCTCTTGTTCCAGTCCCTAATGAGAGAAAACATCTGTCAGCGCGCAATTGAGGAGGCTCGGCTTGACAGGAATTTACGGTAGGAGAGGCGGATAAGCTATAGTTTAACTGCTACTGTGTCTTGATTGTGCTCTACACATACTGAGCACATGAATCATATTTACGCTGACCCATTTTTTCACCGTCATTAGTTTAAGCACATCATATTTCTTTCAATCGTCATCTTATTTACCCTGTTGTGAGTTATTGCTGTACAGGTGCTCAGAGCACGCGAGTGCTCCTTGACACTAAATAAAAAATAAATAACAAACATAAAACCACCCAAGAACGCGTTCCAACTAGTGATGCTTCAAAGTCACCCTCGAACTTCTGCAAAGTTGGCAACCTTCACACTTCACTCAGTTTGGGAACTTTGACGAGTTTAGCAGTTGTCCTACTTTTCTTTTGGAATCTTTTTACATGCAAAACTATCCTTAGTGGGAGTTTCCTAGCATATATATTGGGACTCATTTATGAGAAATGACGCATCGCTGCGTGAAAGCAGCGATGCGTCACTTTTCATTGCGCCCTCCTTGCAACATGATTGATGCGTCATATTTATAATGTGACGCATCATGTCGCAAGGAGTCACCGATACGTCAGTATTTCTGACGTATCTGTAGGCGCAAAGGTGACGCATTGCTGGAGTGTGTCACAAAAGTGACGCAACTCCAGCAATGCGTCCTTTGCCCCACCTTGCATACATTATACCTGGCGCAGGTATAATGTGGCGCAGGGGTTTACAAAGTGACGCATCTACCTAGATGTGTTACTTTGTAAATATGGCGCAACGAGGCGCATTTTTTATGCCACTTGTACGTCACAAAAAGTGACGCACCGGCGGCGTAAAAGTGACGCACAGCCTCATAAATGAGGCCCCTAGTTTGTAATTTTCAAACTTTATAAAGTCAGCAAGAAACTTTACAATGTTGAAAGACCTTCGCAATTTTGCATACTCGTATTCCCATTGAAGACGTGCAATATGGCTGCTTGCACATCTGTAAGACTTAATCGGATATTGTATCTATGTGGGTGTAATGCCAACAGCATAGGCACCTCTGTACCTCCAGAGAGTGATTCGCCCATAGGGTCTTGAGATCGAAAGCCCCCTAGCGGACAGATGTCCAGGGTTTTGTCATAGTGATCTATCAGTGATATATACCACGTAGACCACAAACTACTGCCAAGCAGTGCATTATCTGCTTAACCCATGATGATTGATGTAGCATGGACTCAAGCAACATAGGTTAAAAAATAAACAAGTACTGGCAAAGGCAAGAGGTCTGCTTGCATTGGGATTTACAAGCCATACCGATTGGCTTTACTTATGCTTGTGTGGGTGATGGTGGAAGCTGCTGCCTGCGCTTAACAGCAGCAGTGGCATGCTGTTATGGTGGGGGCGCGGCTGAGGCGGCTGCCTGCGCTTAGCAGCAGCAGTGGCATGGTGGTAAGATATAAGAGCTGCTGAGGCTCCTGACTACGCTTAACTGAAGCAGTGGCATGGTGGTAAGATAGAGGAGCTGCTGTCTGTGCTCAACAGCAGCAGTGGCATTGGGGTGAGATAGAGGAGCTGCTGAGGCTGCTGTCTGTGCTCAACAGCAGCAGTGGTATTGTGGTGAGATAGAGGAGCTGCTGAGGCTGCTGTCTGTGCTCAACAGCAGCAGTGGCATTGTGGTAAGATAGAGGAGCTGCTGAGGCTCCTGACTACGCTCAACAGCAGCAGTGGCATGGTGGTAAGATAGAGGAGCTGCTGAGGCTGCTGTCTGTGCTCAACAGCAGCAGTGGCATTGTGGTAAGATAGAGGAGCTGCTGAGGCTCCTGACTACGCTTAACTGAAGCAGTGGCATGGTGGTAAGATAGAGGAGCTGCTGAGGCTGCTGTCTGTGCTCAACAGCAGCAGTGGCATTGTGGTGAGATAGAGGAGCTGCTGAGGCTGCTGTCTGTGCTCAACAGCAGCAGTGGTATTGTGGTGAGATAGAGGAGCTGCTGAGGCTCCTGCCTATGTTTAACTAAAGCAGTGGCATGGTGGTAAGATATAAGAGCTGCTGAGGCTCCTGACTACGCTTAACTGAAGCAGTGGCATGGCGGTAAGATAGAGGAGCTGCTGAGGCTGCTGTCTGTGCTCAACAGCAGCAGTGGCATTGTGGTGAGATAGAGGAGCTGCTGAGGCTGCTGTCTGTGCTCAACAGCAGCAGTGGCATTGTGGTGAGATAGAGGAGCTGCTGAGGCTGCTGTCTGTGCTCAACAGCAGCAGTGGCATTGTGGTGAGATAGAGGAGCTGCTGAGGCTGCTGTCTGTGCTCAACAGCAGCAGTGGCATTGTGGTGAGATAGAGAAGCTGCTGAGGCTGCTGTCTGTGCTCAACAGCAGCAGTGGCATTGTGGTAAGATAGAGGAGCTGCTGAGGCTGCTGTCTGTGCTTAACAGCAGCAGTGGCATGGTGGTAAGGTAGAGGAGCTGCTGAGGCTCCTGCCTATGTTTAACTAAAGCAGTGGCATTGTGGTAAGCTGGGGGTGCTGCTGAGGCCGCTGCCTGCACTTTACAGCAGCACTTGCATGTTGGTAAGGTGGGGGCTGCTGAGGCTGCTGCCTGCACCTAAAAGCAGCAGTGGCATTATGGTAAAATAGAGGCACTGCTGAGGGTTCTGCCTGCACTTAACAGCAGCAGTGGCATGGTGGTAAGGTGGGGGCTGCTGAGGCTGCTGCCTGCACTTAAAAGCAGAAGCGGGATTATGGTAAAATAGAGGCATTGCTGAGGCTGCTGCCTGCACTTAAAAGCAGCAGAGGCATGGTGGTAAGGTAGAAGAGCTGCTGGGCAGGCATACAGAGTGAGCAAAATCCCAGCAGCAGGAGAGAAAAGCATTTGGACATGCTCACTGTGTGAGCAGCATTCAGGCAGTGGAGTACAGGCAGGAGTTAAAGCAAAGCCAATAGGCACACAGAAAGGAAGCAGCAACACAACAGAAAGAAGAGGAGCATTACAAACCAAACAGAGCAATAGTAGGCCGTTTGTGATCGTACAAGTGCTAGTGTTGGGATTTTACTATGTAGCGCTACACCTAAGAGAAAAGGCCCAACCACTCAAAGACCTCCCAATATACAATATGAACAGAATAGGAAGCGCTCTCCAAATACCCACTGGGGAATGGAAATAGTATCCATATTAAGGACAGAAAGAGAATGTAATCATATTAAAGTCCATCCAGATTTGTACAGAGATTCTTCCATTTCGTTCATAAACACACAACTAGATGAATAGGTGCGGCTTCAAACACTCTATTCCTCATATATTGAACATCCAGCCCAGCCAAGTGTTTCGCCCTTCAACAAGAGCTTCATCAGGCAATACAGATCTCTTTCTAATAATTTCACCACGTGCAGTATTATACTCGTAAGGTATAATATTCCAGATCAGTAATGGTCATTGGAAATGAGACCTCCGTAACAAGGTCTGGCTCCTGGCACATTCACTCCTCTCGAGAACGGTGTGTATACTAGAGGATCAGTGGTGGACCTGTGGTCCCCCATTATGCAGGGGCACCTGTGACTTTAAGGTAGTCCTTCTGCCTCACAGTATCACGCGGCAGAGTGGTATGATTTAATGAAATGGTATGCATATGCCATTCCACTGTATGCCACTGCTCTCTATGCTACTCCACTGTGTTCCACTCCACTGTATACTACTCCACTCTACACCACTCCAGTGTGTGGCACTCCACTTTACCGCACTTCATTCTGTGCTATTCGATTGGACCTCACACCAATGTACGCCACTCCACTGTGTGCTATTACACTCTACCCCACATCACTGTATGCCACTCCACTGTACGCTATTCCGCTATACACCATTACACTCTACGCCACTCTGCTCTACACCTCTCCAGTCTACACTATTACACTGTATGTAACTCCACTCTACTCCTCGTCAGTGCATGTCGCTCCACTATATGCCACTTCGCTATATGCTATTCCAGTATATGCAATTTCACTCTACGCCATTCCACTGTATTCCACTCTGTGCTATTCCACTGTACGCCAGTCCACTGTAGGCTACTCCACTCCACGCCACTCAAGCGCATGCCACTTCACTCTACCCCATGCAATTCTATGCTATTCCATTTGATGCCACTCCACTGTACATCACTCCACTGTATGCTATTACACTCTACCCCATTCCAGTGTACGCCACTCACGTCTATACCATTTCACTGTGTTCCATTGCTCTGTACGCTACTCCATGATACACTATTACACTTTATGCCACTCCACTGTATGCTACTACACTATATGCTATTACACTGCACGCCACTCCACTGTACTCCACTCCAGTCTATGCTATTACACGTTATGCCACTCCACTATAAGCTACTGTACTCTATGCCACTCCACTGTACTCTCCTCCACTCTATATAACTTCACTCTACAAAACTCTACTCCACCCTACTAGATTCTACTCCACTTTGTCAACGTACATGCCACTGTCGTACTTTGCACTCCGCTTGCCTGTACACTCAATTATACAACAGTCTACTCCACTCTACGACAGCTTTAACCACTGTACAGCATAGCACTTTACTGTATGAAATGCCAACCAATTTATAACAGTTTCCTTGTCTCTATGGTACACCACTTCAATATATACCACCCCACTCTATGCTAACCCACTGCACCCTACTCCACTCTATGCCAATCAACTGTACACCACTCCACTCTATGCTATTCCACTTATGCCACTACACTCTTCTACACTCCACTGTCAGTATTCCACTGTACACTATTTCACTGTATGCTACTCCACTTTACGGCAATTTATTCTACGTCAGTACGGTGTGCATCACTCCACTCTATGCCACTCCATTGTATGCCACTCTCCTCCACTCTATAAAAGTTTACCACACTTAATGGCATCTATGACATTCTACTCCCCTCTATCCCCGTACACTCGACTGTCCAACTCTACGCTCTACTCTATGCTTGCACACTCTAATGTACAACACTCTATTCCACTATACAACACTTTTATATATGACTGAGCAGTCCACTCTACTATATGAGACCCCACTCCAATTTATCAGGGTTTACTACCTTTGCTATACCAGTACACTCCACTCCATGCCACTCTACTCTACGACACACCAATACACGATAATGTACTTTACTCCACACTGCATTACACCACTCCACTCAACTCTATTCCACTGTACGAGACTTTACCTCACTCTATGCTACTGTAATGAAAACCACTTTACGCAGATCCACTGTTTCACACACTACTGTACTCTATGCAACCCCACTTTACAACACTGTACCACACTCTATGCCACTCTCCAACACTTTATGCCTTTCTATACCCCTTCACCCTACTGTACAACACTGTACTATACTATATGCCACTGTACAACACTCTACTTCACTCTACTCTCGATACCTTAGTTCATTATATGACACTGTATGCCAATCCACTGTACCACACTCTACAGCACTGTCCTGTACTGTACACCACTCCACTCTACAAAAATCAACTAGACTATATGCCACTCTACTCTACTGTAGCCTACGTTACTTCCAATACTGTACAACACCCCACTACACTCTACTGTATAACACAGTACTCTAATTTATGACACTTTACCTGACTGTATGCTATGCTACACCATAGTCTATGACACGCCACTCTACTCTATAACACTCTACTCTACTCAACACTACCCCACTCTAGTGCACTCCACTCCACTATACTCAAGTCTACTACACTGTATCCCATTCTACACTACAGTATTATACTCTGCTCAACACCACTCCACTCTCTGACACTCTACCAGATGCAACTCCACTCTTCAACACTGTACTACACTCTATGCCAGTCTACTCCACTCTATGCCCATCCAGTCTACTCTACTGTACCATACTGTGTGCCACTCGATGACACAACACTGAACTTCTCTCTACGATCCATCACTCCATTAAATGACACAGCACTCCACTCTACGACACTTTCTTCCACTGTACTCTACAACACTACACTTGATGATACTCCACTCTATGACACTCTACTTCATGCTACTCCAGTCTAAAACACTTTACTCCACTCTCAGACACCCTACTCTTCTGTCCAGCACGACATTCCACTGTATAACTCGCTGCTCCATTCTACGAAACTAGATTTCACTATATGAGACACCAGGCGACTACACTTTATAACACTTTAGTACTCTATACAATACGCTACTCCACTCTACTCTACTCTACTCTACTCCACTCGATTACAATCCACAATACCCCAGTCTAATACAGTAGGCTTGACAACACTCTCCTCCCCTGTGCTGAATGACACTCCATATAACAACTCTCCACTTGTGACAATGGACTCTACGCTTCAAACACATTTTCATAAAATATCAAATTAAACATTTAAATTCAAAGAAAAAAAACAAGGGTTAGAGCTTAGTTATACTTAGGAAAACTTATCTTCCTACACCAACCAAATTTAGACTATGCAAACATTACAGATTCTAAAGTTATAGTTATAACTTTCATTTACAGTTTATCCACCACATTCAAATTATTATAAGTATCACACCTTTTTACACCCTCTTTTCAGATCGCTAACCAGACAAGTCTATAACTCGCCCCTCTACTGTACAATGTGTTGTGACAAATAATGTCATGTGAAAGGTTAAAGTTGTGTGTTCTTATGAATATTTATTAACCTTTGTTTTTTTTATTGACAAAATGAATGGTTTATATACATAAATATAACATATATACACACATACACTCATACATATATATAATCACTTAAAAACTAAAGGTTAAATGAATGACATAATTGGGTGAAAATTTCATTGACAACGTAATGTTCTAAATGTTCAAAGCCACTGATATTCCCCAGTTATAGTTAGCTCTGTTAACGATAACTCGTGCCCTAAGGTAACTATAACTTGCACCCACGTCATGCAGACTGACAAATATAATGAATGCTATTGTTTGGCATTATCCATTTGAGACATTTTAGAAGGGTTGGATTCCATGAACAGCCCAGAAATTGCCATTTTTTTGGGATGTGATAGTTTATTTGCAAAACTTGCTGCACTGTAGTGCACAGTAGTATTAATTTGTGCCTAGTAACATATATGAAGTGGCATACCACTTTCTTCTGTTCCTCCATTTCTTTTGGTGGTGAACAATGGCATGTTGTGACACAAAATTTAAATATTTGTATTACCTATTATCAGGGGTTAAAGTGCATTAAAAAAGTATGGGAACTGTGTTGCTGCGTGCAATTGGGAGTGGTGGTGTCAGTGAGCGTGGGCGCGGGGTCGAAGGTGTGGCTAACATAACAAAATATTCTATACGTTTTTTTGGTTTCCACCTGCAGGTAACTACATATATAATAATGTGATCAAGGGTCTACAGACCCGAAACGCGTCATGGCTGAGGTTTGATTGAGCTGCAATAAACAACTCACTGCTCTGCACAAAACTGTGGTCCAGGCTCCTGTTCTTCAACATCTCAACTACAGTACGATAGGAGTTGCTGTTATATATAATAATGTGCAGCTGAAATGAAAAATAAATACAAGTTAATCAGTGGGAAATGTACTATTGTCAGGGCCACTGGAATTATCCAACAGGAACGGACAAATTATGCGGCAGGTTGAGTAAATTATGAGGCAGAAAAGGCAAATTATGCAGCATAATGCATTTTGTAAGAGTATTACTTCATTATTTCATCATTTTTAAACTTGGTAATTCTCTGTGAGCATTGGTTGGACTCCATTAGTATCATCCAAACATAACATTGTGCAAAAGAAAGGTGACCAGTCCAGCTTTGTTAACTGGCTTCTACTTCGCAAGGAATACGGCATCACAGTTTTAGTAACTTTTGAATTGCTTGAGTTTAAATAAATGTTTTTTTTGTTAAAATCTGCAGATTATGCGGTAGATAATGGATTATGTGGCAAATGCAGAAGATCTATGGATATGTGAAAATCGCAGCGACTGCACACTTGCATAATTATGTGGCCCTGACTCTTGTACATCACACACAGTATAAAATAGGCTGCTATTAAATGTGCAAAATGAGATAAGCTGCTACAAGATGTGCAAAAAAGTTCAAGATAAAAAAAAGTGCTACCCAAATATAGATTTTAGTATTGCCCAGACTGGATGTGGTCTAATGTTGTTATTATATAATAGTACCTTAAAAGCATGGATTTTGTAACTCCCTTGTACTAACACTCAAAAAATATGAATCTGAGTCATTGGGTAACTTCAAGTGAATCTATCAATTAAAGTCAATGCCATCTTCCAGGCACCCTTTACATTTGCAGATTAACCAGTTTTGCACATTTCTATTTCTTTCAGGCATGCAGGCACCCAGGCATGTAGGCTTGTTTATTGTAGCTGTCTGCCACGCCCTCGATTTCATAGCACAGGAGACGCCCTGCCTTACACTCAAGCTGAAGCATTTCAACTCTCGGAATTAACGGTAGATAGTTGTCTTTTCACAAAATGGCACTCGTTTTATCGTCCTCAGAAGAATGAAAAGCTGAGGATTTGAACCTGTGATCGTGAAGACATACACAGGCCCCTACAGTGGACACATTAGTTCACTAATCCACGATAGCCAGCAAACAACTTAAAAAAAGGTGACTTGTGGTTGTAATTGCACCTTACTGCAAATTGACACCTTTCGTCATATTGATAACACAAACCAGTATGACACAAATTGCCGCTTTCTGTATGGTAGGGCGGTCACCTCACTCCATGTCATCACAGCCACAGTTTCTAGTCCTGAGCTTTTCACCTACAAATTATTGTTATTATCGGGTGTCAGCTTATTAGTTCAATAAAAGCAAAAACAAGCCTAGAACACCCAGAATGCAGATGGCTGAAGCCGAGAAGCCTATGACTGGATAGTGTGTCCTTAAAGACATGGAGTGAGAGATCAGCATAAGCAAACGAGTGGTATAGAAGAGCCTGTAATGATCCACCACGATCAAACAAGGAAAACATTGCGGTGCATCAATACAATAAAAGAACCAACACAACATGCTAAATAAAGAACATATTTTTACTTCTACAGACGTATCTGTAGGTATATTAATTACTAGACGTTCTCGTTAAGGTGCAGTATTTAGGGCTTATTCTGATTTTTGTGGCATGATGTAAACAGTCCTGAAGATCAAAGCTCCTTTGTGTTGATGGTCTGAGGCATACCTTATAACTTTACATGACTATTTCCTAATCTTCTACTCAAACTCACTCCCCCACCTCCCTGCTTCACAGATGTATAACCAAGCCAACATTTAAAGACCCTCATGTGGGCACGATTCACAAAGATAAACTGAGACGAAAGTCTAACTTTACCACTTTTGGTATTCACAAAGGGCATTTATGAGTAGTAAAATTGGACTTTTGTCTCAGTTAAACTTAAGGTTTGGTCTTAAGTTGAACTGAGACCAAAATTCCTGGAAGACCTTAGAAAATGCAAATCAATGCATTTTCAACTGTGCCATGTGGCAGACAAACATGCCCTTAGGGCATGTATGTGTGCCACATGTGCACACAAGCCCTAATCAGGGGTGCAACAGGGTGTCAAAGTGACACCCTGCCACCCTTGACTCTTTCACTATTTTACCGAATCGGTATTTACCGATTCGGTAATTGACATTCATTCCTATGGGCCTCCAGGCCCATAGGAATGAATTTGGTAATTTTTACCGATTATTTATCTACAAAGCAATTACCGATTCGAAAATACCGAATCTGTAAAATTCAGTATTTTCGAATCGATAATTTACAATTACCTACATCTAGCCCAAAGAAAGATACATGTTATAAACTAGAAAACAGAAAAACCCTTGATATGGCAATTACATCTTTGACATATTCCCAGCTATATCTATTTGTAAACATCCTTGGAGTACAGAGAACATCCTTCACTGAAAAAAGTACTTACAATTCAGTAAATGTTTTCAGATTGAACAATTTTCAGTTTTTCGTTTGATGGAGCTTCTATAATAGGCAGATTCTGTCCTTGTTTAATTGCTGCTTCTGTTATTTTTGGCTTGATCTCATGTGGCTCATCTCACACTCCTACCATTTCCCAAGCGATTAGTAACATAACTGATAAAGCCAAGAGGTGGTGTGATGGTTAGTTAAAATAAAATATTGCAATCATTTGCCACAAAAATAAGATGAAGAAAAAGAGGACACATGCTGCTGCTTACATGTGGCAACAATATGTTCGCAATAAAAATGTAAAATTAAAAAATAATATGTGCCCCATATTATTTAAATTGATGAGTGCAGGTGCTCCCTAGCAGACAGGTTTAGGAACCCTTTTTAGATTTAATGTACATAACAGTAAAGCATAATTCTTAGTGGCACAAAAAAAGCTACTATTAGCTTTGAATGAATGTAAACTGAAAACATGGGTTAAATATGTAAGAATGTTTTCTTTTAAATAAAGAGTGTGAAGTATTGAAAGAAATGTATGGCTAAGTAAACTATTCGATCACCAGTCCTTGCATTCAAGTGCACTTCTTTTTAGTTGTATGTGCAAATGTAATCAGGAAGATTGCAGTAACTCTCAATTCAAGAGAGCCAATGGCTTAAATAGGTCAACCCATTGCCTCATATTGCATGCTGTAGTGGGCGGAAGCTAAATATGAATGTCAGTTGAAAATACAATATATGACAAGAGCTTACCCTAAGAACCTCAATATAGGTATAGGTCAATGTATTTTTTATTTATGATTTCTTTTTATTACATGTCCACATTTAAAATGGAAAGACACATTAAGGGGCATATTTATGACTGGGGTTGAGTCGCGCTTGCACCACACAATGTGGTGCATGTGCGATGCAAGTCCAAAATGCGATTTATGAAGCTTTGCAAGGACACCTTGGCTTCATATATTCAGAGTAATGCAATGCAGCGCAAATCTCTGTGTTGCATTGCTCTACATATTGTGCTGTGTGGGTGTTCCCATGCAACATCCATAGATATTGACATATTACCAGATTTACCAGAAGTGGTGGACCTGGGAATGTGCCAAAATGCTATGCCTTCCTAGGTGACAGGCAATGAGGGGAAATATTTTTATTTCTGCTCATTTGTTCATTCTGCAGCACACACAGAAAGAGGAATGCCTCAGGGCATTGTTTTTCTGCATGAAGGTGCCCATTCCTTCACAAAACAATCCTCCTTACAAGACAAGCACCCTTGTACTATGGTGCAAGGGAGCCTGCATTGGCGCTAGGCAGCCAAAACTCCACCAGCGCAGGGACAAATGCAGGAATGTGCTGTATTCTTTTAAATACAGCACATCTCTGCCCTTTCCCCTTCTGTAAAAGTGGCAGAGCATGAGACACATCAGGGACAGACAGCAAATTAATTTCAATTAATATTCAAAACTTCTAGAAGCAAAATGCCCCAGTGCATCGTAAATTCATAAGCAATCGAAGTTCAGTATCACTAATGCAGCTTACTAGATGAGTCTAGATGAATGATTTGGTCCCAAAGGTTTTGGTTTTAATAACTTTGCAAAGGTTTGCATTGTAACTAAGCATGGGCGGAAAATCCGTTTCGCTCGCGGATTTTGCGGATTTTCGGGAAATTCGCAATCCGCGAGATTCGCGAATCTCCCGCAAAATCCGCAAATCCGCGAGCAGCGGATTTTGCTCGCACTGCTCGCACTGTTCGCGTGAGTTCGCGGCTTCCCAGTACAACTTCGCGCCCCGCGAATAAGTGCTAAATTGCAGAAATACGATCTTAGCAAAACTGAAACTACTTACCAGGTTCAAAAGTTCAGGCTCATCATTAGTAGCCATTTCCTGTAGTGCTTCCTGAGGGGCCCCTCCAGAGTTCAGTTGCCAGTTGCAACTATTATGTGACCCTGCTCTGAACCTCAGAATAGTTACACATATGCCACAAAGGTCCTGAATTACAGCTAAGGGAGACAAGCAGGAGCCAGGCTGGACGTTAAAATCCATTAATCAGCCCCTAATTCATTATTGTCAGTTGGGGCAGGGCAGGTGTTGTAACTAATTTTGCAACAATGAAAGCACTTAGCAAGTGCAAAAGATCACTAATCAGGGCGCACTAAGGAAGCAGGTGCCAGCTAAAAAAATATTCTGTGACACATTAATCAGCCCCAAATTAATTCAGGTCACTTGAGGCAGGGAAGGTGTGCTTTGCTTTGCCGAAAATAATGTACACTGGACAACCAGAGGGTGTGGTGATGAAACAGAGGGTGGCATGGGTGGGCCAGAGGGTGGCATGAGTAGTCAGAGAGTGGCAGTGGTGACAGAGAGTGGCAGTGATGAAGAAGAGTGTCCCAAACAGGCTGGACACGTAGAAACAACAAGTTCGCAAAACTTGCGACCCGACAGGTAAGTTCGCAAATTGCGAAATTGTAAAAACCCTCGCGAACTGGCAGAAACACGGGCGAACACAAAAAAAAAAAAAATCCGCAAATTCGCGGGAATTCGCGGATTTTGCGGATTGCGAGTTCGCAAATCCGCAAAATTCGCGAACGCGAGATTCGCAAAATTCGCCCATGCTTAATTGTAACGATGCTTGCATCATAGTATTTGTAGTAAATTTGCAGAATCAACTGCATGGATTTCAAGTGGTAGAACCACCCTACTTTAAAGTCTTATTTCAGGTCAGAAGGTTGTAGAACCCAACACTCATAAGGATTATCATCTTTTGTCAGTCTAACAGACCATCGTACATAACTAATAAAGGAATATTGCCATCAAAATTACAGCAAAAAAATAAGGCTTGGATTTACGGCTTACAGAGTCAGCAGTAACAAAAAAAGAGTTTTTGGTGAGTTCGAAATGGTAATCCAAAATACCTTTTCGAATTGACCCTGCCGTGCCGTAATGCCCGAAGACACAATGGGTGTATTCTGAGATGTGGAGGTCGGTTCCACATTTTCTAATGCTGTTTAGGCCATACATCAGCCAAAACAGGCTCTCCACTTGAAAATGTGCACTTTTTCAGCACGTTTGCGACGCTCTCCATTCAAGGAAGAATCAAATAATAAAGTTTGCTCTTACCATGATTGGCTCACTTTAAGGACTTTTCCAAATATACACAGTGAGCTGCCAGTCTGCTACTGCAACTGCTACGTTAATAGAACTTGCATTGCCATAGGAGTATTTCTCCATTTTGGGTGCCATGAAGAAGCCCGCCACAGGTGAAACACGTTGGCTGTATTTGCTTTTTGCCTTAATATTCAAAATAAAGGACCAGAAATATACCTCCTCTCTTTCAAAGTGTTTGTGTTTGGCATTTGTGCTGTATATACTCTGATTGCATGTTTACGTTGCCTCTGGGAGCTTTCTTTTCAAATGCCGAATGCAGATGATGAGATTCAGGCCAAATTCATACAGGGTTGTGCTTCTGGCAAACTGAGGGCGAGCACTCTGCAGGTCCTGAGGATGTCCACGGCGGACATGCTCACAATGAGGCATTCAAAGGAAATCTCAAAGGTGTGTTCTAAGCATATGGAGGCGGTTCTTCAACAGCAGGTGACGACGGAGCCGGTCAATGCGGTGGTGACGACGGGGGAGGAAAAGAAGAAGACCTGTCCCAAGCCTGCTGCAGCTGCCAAGGTATGCTACACATGTGGAGGACCTTATCCCCATCAAGGGTACTGCCCCGCCCACGGACAGAGATGGCCAGCATGTAAAAAATGTAACCATTTTGACAAAGCCAGCCATTCATCCCCTACTCTCAAGGTACCCAAGTCAGTAAATATCATGCATACACCAAGTGCCCCAGATGAGGAAGAGGCTTTCAGGCGCTATAAACTCTTGTCTTCCTCTCACTAACAAAAAACTTAGAAACCATCGCCCCCCGGCCCCTTGGTTTAATGAAACCTTAAGAGCCGAGAAATCTAAATGTAACGTCTTCGAACGGAGATGGAGGAAAGATTACGCACCTGACTCCGAAGGCATTTACAAGAAAGCAAAAAAACTATACCACAATCTCTGCAACTCTGCTAGGGCCAGCATTGTCTCCAAAACCATTTCTGATGCTGCAAGTTGTTCTAGAACTCTCTTTGGACTAGTCAAAGAGCTCGCAGGCTCTGAGACTATAGCAAAACCGCTGCCCCTTAACAAAAGTCAGTGTGATGAGCTTGCACAATTCTTCACACACAAAATTGAGAAAATCTACTGGGAAATTGCTAACCCACTTACTAACAGGACCGCGCAGTCACAATCAAACATCACGCCTCCAATCACATCTGTCCCTTTTCTAACTATTCCACCCCACGGTTTACACCTGGACTCTTGGCCTCTTCTCAACCTGAATTCTCTGAAAACCGTCTTAGAGAAAGTAAAGTTGGGTTCTCCGAAGGATCCCCTTCCAATCCCAATACTAAAACAGCTTGACAGCCCTCATCTGTCTGTCATTCTAGATGTTCTCAATTCCTCCCTGCTTGAATCCACAGTCCCTGAACAGTGGAAACATGACATGGTGACCCCTCTCCTGAATAAGCCCACTGCCGACCTGAGTGTTCTCTCCAACTATCGCCCAATCTCCCTTCTACCAGCCTTCTCCAAAATCCTTGAGATACACCTTCACTCCCATCTTTCCCAGTTCATCAAATACAACAAAATCCTTCACCCCTCTCAATCCGGCTTTAGAACCGGTTTTTCCACCGAAACCACACTACTGGGGGTCACGGAGAAGCTGCGCCATAATCTCGATAGAGGTGACACAGTTGGGCTCATACTGCTTGACCTCAGCGCGGCGTTCGACACGATTTCCAATGCTATACTCATTAACACACTGAGGGGCATATTACCAAGGGCCTTATCGCCGCTTTAGCGGGTCTTTTTCCCGCTAAAGTGGCGATAATTTTATCGCCCAATTACCAAGCTGTCGCTAACACCAGTTAGCGACAGCTTGTAGGCGATAGCGAGCGTTTTGGGGCCCGCTTTGCATGTCAGCGATATTTATCGCTAATGACATGCAAAGTGGGCTTGCCAAACTGTTAGCGACTGAAAACAGTCGCTAGCATCGCTATCGCCTATTACCTAGAAAGGCGAAGCGATGGAAATATTTGCGCTAAGCGCGAATATCGCCAATCGCTAACGCCTGCAATTACCAGTTCTTAGCCATGTTATTCAATGGAAGGTGGACAACATGGCTAACAGCATTTTGCACGCTAATGCGTGAACATCGCTGGTTTTCCAGCGATATTCACGCTAACGCCTGCAATATTATCGCTTTTGAGATAAACCTTGGTAATAGGACCTTCTCTCAGCTATAATATTGGGCGAAGCGGGCGTTCAAAAAATATAAATATCGCTAACTGTTGGTAATATGTCCCTGAGTTCTCTGGGCATTTGTTGCCCAGCATTGGACTGGATCTTTTCCTTCCTAGCCAACCACACCTTTCAAATCTTCTCTGCCACGGCTAATTCTAATATTCACTCTTCACCTTACGGTGTACCCCAGGGTTCAATCCTTAGTCCTCTGCTTTTTAATTTATACATCAGGCCTTTAGCACACCTAGCCATAGAAGCCAGCCTGATTCTATTCACTTACGCCGACGACTCCCAGATTACCTTTTCCCTTTCTAACACTGACCCCGGCTAGACATCTCTTCTTCTGACGGGCCTAGGGAAAATCGCTACATGGATGAACCACAACCTTCTTAGATTGAATAGTGATAAGACTGAGGTCCTGATTCTTAGTAAAAAGAAAGACCTGTGGGGCCCATTACACTGGCCTGCCGAGATGGGTGCCATCCCGCTGCCATCCAGCCATGTCCGTTTCCTGGGGGTTATTATTGATGACTCCCTAACCATGCACCATCAGGCAGTGAAGATCTCAGCCGTCTGCTTTACCATCTTGAAATGGCTTAGGAAGATCATCTGGATGCTGCCTGGTGACACCCAGAAGTCAGTGGTCCATGCCATTATCACCTCACGGCTGGACTATGATAATGTCCTTAATCTGGGTTCTAACAAGGCAGTGACCAGAAGACTGCAGCTGGTACAGAACTCTGCAGCAAGATTACTGTGTAGGATCCCCAAAGCCACCCCCATCTCTGGCTACCTCCGTGACCTACATTGGCTCAGGGTTGAGAGCTGTATCAAATTCAAAACCCTGAGCTATATGTTCAAAATCAAAATGGGCAGGGCACCACAATACTTACAATCCCTTGTTTGTCCCTATGCTCCCAGTCGCCATTTACGGTCTGCAACCCAGGAAAATGTCTCTGTACCTAGGTTCAAACTAGCCAGCATGGGAGGTAGATCTTTGTCCTACCTCGGCCCATCACTCTGGAACTCTCTTCCCCCAACATCTGTAAAGAAACCATCTACACACGGTTCCGCAGATCACTCAAGACCTGGCTATTTAACCAGTAACTCTGTTTCTGTTAGATATGCTATAACCTGCACTTAGTCCGTCCGGCGCCGGGAAACCCTTTTTGGGTAACTGCTGCACCGTACAAGTTCAATAAATAAATAAATACATAAATATAGATGATAATGATGTGGAAGGAGCCGTACATGTCATCCATGCCATGCAGCTGGGAGAGTACCCCCACCAGCACATTCCGAAGTGTACCATCCTCCTCTCGGGCCATCCGGTCCCGGCTTTGATTGAAGCGGGAACTTCAACTAACATTCTTGACTAATCGCTAATTCAAACTCTCCCGCTGCTGCCAGTTCTGGGCCCCACAGTCACTCAAGAATTCGCTTATGGGTCTAACACGTTGGGCCAACTAGCAGGTGTTTTCACAGCGGATATATTTCACGACTCCCTCTCCACAGGGGCCAAAGTGTATGTCGTCAAGACCAGCTCTGGAATGCTGCTGTGCTGCTGTACAGCAGAATTCTCCAGCTAGTCTCATTCACTTTCAGTATACACCTCATACGCCTCATCAATTACTCTATTCAGCCCGTGGTGCTGAGACATCGCCAGGAGGCATTCCATCTGCTCCCAAAGTTGGAGGACGAACTAAGAAAATTGGAATTAGCTGACATCATCGACAAGGTAGATGGTGCAACACGTGGGTGTCGTCGATTGTAGTGGCTCGCAAACCTAAACAACCTTGCAAAGTCAGAATTTGCGTTCACATGAGGTTTCCCAATAGGGCCATCCGGCGAGAACTCCACTTGACACCCACTGTTGATGACATTGTGGCAGAAGTTAGTGGGGCGAGGCAGATTTTCACAATGGACCTTCGGGCAGGCTACCATCAGTTGATGCTGGCTCCAGAGTCACGAGCTATTACTACCTTCTCCACCTATGTGGGTTTGAGCAGATACAAACGACTCAGTTTCGGCATATCCAGCGCAATCAAAGTTTTTCAGGAAACAATAAGAGGGGTTTTGGCTGGCCTGTTGGAAAGTGATGACATTTCTGATGCATACCACATCCATTGAGGAACAACTTGAAAGGTTTAGAGCAATGTTTCGAAGGCTGCAAGAAAACAGACTTACCTTTCAGCGTGAGAAGAGTGCATTCCTCCAGATCGAAGTGTCATTTTTCATGTACTGTTTCCCAGAATGCAGGTTCATGCCCTATCCCGCGAAAGTACTGGATATTCAATCAGCTCTCGCTCCTACTACTGTCACAGGTGTTCGCAGTTTCTTTGGGGGATGGTTAACTACCGTGGCAGCTTTATTCCAAATCCCACTGCTCCCATCGCTCGCCTTTGTGAACTAACTAAAGCCAGTGCAGTGTGTGGGTCGGGGACTGCCCAGGAAGAAGCATTTGCTGGGACCAAACAAGCTTTGTCTGCACACACCATCTTTACATACTTTGATCCTCACCGTGATTCTGAGTTGTCAGTTGATGCTAGCCCCATTGGCCTAGGAGCTGTTTTGTCTCAGAAACAGGATGATGGCGAATGGGCTCCTGTGGCATATGCGAGTAGGGCTTTGACTGAAACAGAACAGCGTTACTCTCTCATCGAGAAGAAGGCCATCGCTGTTCATTGGGGATGTCGTCATTTTCACATATACCTTTATGGACAGCCATTTGTAGTTCATACTGACCACAAACCATTGATACCGCTATTCACTGGTTCCTCGTCTAAATCACCGCCTAGGATTGAGAAGTGGATCCTCCAATTACAGGGATACTGGTTCTCTGTGGTGTATTGTCCAGGTTCTCTCCAGACTTGCAAGGTCAGCCATGGGCAGTGAAACATCAGATGCCGAGGATGTGGAGGAATGTGGTTGAACGCTCAAAGGTCTTTGCCAATCTCCCTTGAGGAGCTTGTTACGGCCACACGTTCTGAAAAATGTTTACAACTGGCGGTCTCTGCAGTGGCATCAGGGAATTGGCTTCCACTCGGAATGCTTCATATCGCACATAGGAGGCATGTGAAACTCTGGCATCCCTGCATAATGTGGGCAATGAGCTGGCTGTATCACCGGAAGGGTGCTTACTGAGAGGCCCTTGTCTGGTCATTCCAGAAACACTGGAAAATCAAGTGGTGGACCTCGCTTACACTGCCCATCAAGGGGTCGTCAAAACAAAGTAAAGACTTAGATGTAAGGTCTGGCTCCCTGGTTTGGCTAATAAGGTAAAACAATGCTCTTTGTGTCAAGCAACTGGTCCGGCAGAACCACCTTCTCCTCTTATCATTGAATTCATTCCCACTGTTTCCTGGCACAGAGCTACTGTGGATTTTGGAAGCCTACCCGATGGGCAGCACATGTTGGTGATCATAGATGATTTCTTGAAGTACCCAGAAGTAGAAGATCTGGAGTCTGTGACATCAAACATGACTTTTCCTTGTCTTGAGAAAGTCATGGCCACGCATGATTTACTGAAAGAGCTAAGAACTGATAATGGCCCTCCTTTTTCCAGTCAGGAGTTTACTGATTATATGACCTCTTGAGGGGTTCGTCATTGGAAGCTTACTTCCCAGTGGCCACAGGCAAATGGGGAAGCAGAACGTTTAATGCGAACCTTCAACAAAGTTCTGAGAATTGCACTGGCAAAAGGGCAGAACATGGAGTGTGCTCTGTATGCCTTTCTATGAGAATATCGGCTTACTCCGCATGCCACAACCAAGGTGTCCCACAATGCGCTATGCATGAACAGTGTTGTTGGAGATATGATTCCTCATGTTGAGGAACCATCTTTGCTCAGGGATCAAGTTGCTGATGCCTTGCGCCAGAGATGTGCAAAATGACAAGACGTCCAGAAAGAGACGAGCTAAGCTGAGGCATTTTCAGATCGATGATAGGGTGCTTGTAAGGAATCAAAGTCCTGTGAGGAAATGTTTGTTGCCTTTGGAGGTAGACCCCTGGAGGTTGAGTGCAGTGAGGGAATAATGATCACGGCCTGGAAAGGTTGTGAGACCATTGCAAGGAATGTGTCATATTTCAATTGGTACCAACAGCGGGATACTGGTTCAGTTGACACTTGCGGGATGTCTCCTATGGATGAGTATGGAAGTCTCACAAGGTGGTCGCTGTGAGCAGACAGGAGCCAAGACTGGGAAGCTGTTATCTACAAACTTCAGAGCCAGCGAAGTCTTGAGAGACTATCCTGAGGACTGATGTCGAGAATGGTCTAGTGGGGAAGTCTCCTGAATGTTCAGATGTGCCAGGAGAAGTGGACCCTGGTTTTTGTTGGCAAGGCATGGCAAGATACAATCTGAGGCCTAGTTTGGCTGTTTCTACAAAGCTGAAGGGTTTTATTCGGACTTAAGGGCATATTTTTCAGTCCTTGTCAAGTGGACCCAGTTGTGTGTGCTTTATTTCTTAATGTAGTGCTAGCTGAATGTGAGGGAGCTGTTGTGTTAGTTTAGCACTTACATATGTTCCATTGGCAGCTGATTGTGGTAGTTTTAAGGTTGAGCCTAGGTAGCACACACCTGCTGGCTCCATACATGCTGTAATCTACTTCTGTGAGCTTTTATCACGCCCATCACTTTAATTTGTTCCTTGGCCTGTCTATCGAAATTCCTTTGGTTTGTTTGGTAAATGCTTTAAATTTGTCCCTCCTTTTGGCTGTTTTGTTCCCGCCCTGGAGACTGTCCCTGTTACATGGATTATTTTACGATCAGCCATATATAGTGTTGGCGCACTACTTTTTCTTTTGCCTCTGAGTGTTTTGTATCTTTCCTGGTCGTTTCCGATCTCTGCTTCCATATGCTTCCATATCCGAGTGCCATCCGTTGTCTGTGTTGCCTTTGTTCCTGCCCACCTCCCCTTGTCGATGTTGATTTGCTACTGCCCCTGCCCCTTCCCATTGTCCATGTTTCCTTTTCCAGGCCCCTCCGATTGTCCGTGTTGCCTTTGTTTCCGCCCCCTCCCATTGTCCATTTTGCCTTTCCTCCTGCCCCCTCCCAGATAGCATCAGAAAGGGTCCTGGTAAAGCCTTGATTTTTAACTGGAAATTTTCAGAGCAAGAGAAATTCAAAATTCAAGCCAAAGTTCCTTGCCGGCCAGGATACTTTCAGTGCCGTCATCCAGTGAAGATATCTCCATTCGGACTTAGTAACTTTTCTGGTTCTCCAGCGGTTCAAGGCTGAATGCTGTTGCCAAACAAGGCCAGATTGCCTTTCTGAAAAGTCCTGCTGAAGCAGATTTGTCCCAGTGGCAAAGCTCCGGATTGACTTGCCAGATTTGTCCCGGTCCTCCGGACGTCTTTGGAGCGAAAAAAAGGTACTAAGTCCCAGGTTCCTCAGGATGTTAGGAGGAGTACAATTTCATACACCCAAGGGTCCCAGGACCTTAAAATCAGCACTGGAGACTGATGACTCACTTCAGCAGAGGCCATCACCAGTGTCCAGAGCAAATCCAGTTGGAACTGGTATGCTGGGCTCCTGTAGCTTAACAGGAGGTCAGCCAACTGACCCTTCGAGTCCACTTGTTGGTTGCGGGTACAATTTGGAGCAGGTCTAGCCTTTTCAAGTATCCCCACAGGTCTCAGTGGTACGTGCTGTCCTTCTTCTGCCTTCCACAGGTTCAGTAGTGTTCTGAAGAGGGTGACAGGGGGATGCCACACGTGTGCCTAATGGCGGGGGTGACTTCTGGCTCCTCCTTAACCAATAGGGTAAAATTCCCCGGGCTAACTGTACTTCTCAGAGATTCCTGTGTGCCCTACTTCAACTACTTAAATCAAATCCAGCAGAACCTTTCTCTTCCTGTGCAGAGGTTCTCTCCCAACACCAGTGGTGCAGCCAGGAACAAGAACAATCCCTCCTCAGGGATTACTCAAAACTTCCCACACTCAAGGCCTTTGTCTCCGCTCTGGGAGAAATTTCATACCTCATGAAAGGGCTATTCAGCTCCTGGGTGACAAGTAGAAGTGCATGCAAATGTACGCTCTCCAATCTTTTCTGTAATAAGAGCTACTTATGTTCATTACATTAGTGCCCACCACATGCACGTACACTACTAGCGATGAGGCTTGGTTGCCAGCAGTAATGTAAATAAATCTTGGTTAATATGTAATGCTTCTACATGGGCAATCCATAACAGCCACAGCAGCAATACCTCTGGCACCAAGGTTATAATTTTTTTTTAAGTCTCCCAAATATCACATGATTTATCTGTCAAATATCAGCGTAAAATATATGTAGGAAATTCTGCCATTTCTTTTTCAAATATCAGTTATGAATTCTGAAATTAAACACATTTCTGTCTCAGATATGCATCTTACTTTTGGTGTACCTATGTTAATTCGACCAAGGAAAAGCTTCTAAATTTAGTAGGCTAGTCTGCATATAGTAGAGCTACTTACAGGTAGTTGGAGAGCTACCTGTAGCTCACGAGCTATTCGTTGGAGAAGCCTGAGGATTTAGGAAGGCAATAGGTGACTTTTTAAGAGTCACTTTAGTTAAATTCTTAGCACAAATCTTTCATCATCAATGAATTTGGCCTGCCATAAATATTTTAAAAAGTCCATGAATTAACTTTGTATCTGTCCCTTAAGCAGAGGTAACCTCATTTCC
Source organism: Lissotriton vulgaris (assembly GCF_964263255.1). NCBI lineage: Eukaryota > Metazoa > Chordata > Amphibia > Caudata > Salamandridae > Lissotriton > Lissotriton vulgaris. The sequence continues at coordinate 1,179,937,145 of NC_141697.1, forward strand.
TTTTAATGTTATTTCCCAATGGTTTCCCATGGTACAACCAACATTATTACAATGAAAATAGCTTCTGGGGGTCTTCTCACTGTAAGGACATGTTTAACATTAAACATTTACATGTTCTACTTTTATATACTATGCATCCTGCCTTTTTTTAGCATTAAGGCCTACTGACGGGTAACATATTCATATTTAAAAGGAAGGTTTTCGACTTGTCATTAGTGAATATTTTGGCAGGTCAAGTTCGCAGTTTTAAAACTGCACAGACAGGCTACAGTGATAGGTCTTCAGTCATTTTTTGCAATGTCGCTCTTGTGGTGATGCAATATATGCTGCAGTCCACTATTAACATTTAATGTACAGGTCCTGGATACACTGAGTATCATATGCTAGGGGCTGATAGGTAATTTAAATATACCAATTAGGGCTGTACCAATACAATATGTTTTTAGGAATCAGAGCACCTCCACTGCGCACTGCACACCAGTGTCCCAGTCTGCAGAGTCCAAAAACCAGCAATACAATCTAGCACAGAGACAGGATGGCCATGCAAAAAGAGGCATTGTTTGTCCACTCATTTTATAGAAAATATTTCTGAGCGAAAACACCTTCCCTTCAACCACACCTGTACAAATATGTTTTGTAATTATAGACTGCTTTTGTGACTGAAACTGGCTACTGTTAAAAAATATATAATATGTTTAATGTTACTTTTTTGGGTAAGAAAATCTCCAAACTATTTTAAAATTGTTTTCAATTGAGTTTTCTTCACTTTAGTTTATTTCTAATCTGCTTTCTTTTACATCTCTAACAACAGCAGCTGCAACAAACTGTTACTTCCTAACCTTTAGGGTTTTTTTCGTTATGACTACAGCTTGCTCAAATTTATGAGCCTACAAAAGAATTGGGTGGTTAGTGAAACTCATGTTTTATGATTTTACAATGTATCACTATAAATAAAAACTCACATAAAAATAAAGAGAAAGAAGGCATGGTTGACTGTTTTGTATTGTTGGCCCCCTCACAGTGGCACACATCAAAAGGCATTATGTTATAGAAAAAGATTGTTGATCATCAGCCTTTAAGATATCCATACGAGGTGGCACCTAAGAACAAGAATCAGTGGTTACTCATACCAGGAAGAAATCCTGAAGAAGCAGGCTAGCGCTAATAAAGTAATATCAAGCACTGAAACATGATGAATGGTTCCTCTCTTGAGATGCCTACAGTATAAATGAGGATTTCAAAAACTCTATAGAACTCTATTTGGGCTTAAACTGTTAGAAGTCCTATATTTCGAAGAATGAAAAAGAGCCTATTCTTCCTTGTTATTTAATCTGGGATGCACGCAAGTTGGATATTTGCTGGAAACTAGGAGTAGGGGAACCTGCATTTCGTCCACATACAATACATGTAACACAAATTGTGCTTAGACTATTGTTTATGGGAAAATTGTATGTCATTTTTGATACAACTGCACAAAATATGGTTCTGAGAAGGAGTCTACCACCACCATGCCATTTAAATTGAGGTGACTAATACTCCCTGTACACGCCATTAGCTGATGATAAATCAAGTATGTACAGTCGATGACTGAATTGCTCTGTTTTTTCATACCAATAATCAAAACTACTTAATATTTTAAAAAAATACACAAAGTAAGCCCTTGTTCAAAATGAATGTGCGACGAAATAACACTTTTGTCCATTTAGCTGATGAAATCATGCAGTGAATGTTTCTAGCTCAGCACCTAGCGCTGATGCAAACATCCTGGTCCATAATCCCTGCAAAACATTTTCTACTGAAACCAATTCTTTCATGAGTGAAAATTACATGAACAGCGTAAGAGTAAGAAAAACAGAGATTATGCAAAATAAGCAAATGTTAATGTTGAGGATTTACATGAGATTATGATTGCATAATAAGATTTCCTTGCAGCCCTGGGGCCATATTACCGGAGTGCCTTTGGGGGTGCAACAGGCGTTTGTCTGCTTTGGGCATTCCCGGGGCACTTGGGTATTACAGAATGGGCCGCAGACGCATCTCATTCTGTAATACCGATAGCGCTGGTGCACGTAAAGCACCAGCGCTATCATCAGAGGGCATTCCCTCATTTTCATGGACCCCATGCAAATGAGGTAATCCCTTTGCCTTTGTACCTGCACTGTATTACAGATGTGGGTGCAGAGGCACAGAAGCTGTCAGTGCACCTCTTGATAGCAGCCCTCTGGGGTGGGAAAAGTGGGTCCCATGGACCACTGAGACATCCCCTTGCAGGTGTGTGCAATCACTCAGTGCACTTGCCTGCAAGGGGATCTCTAATCCCCCTTCAAAGTGCAGGTGGGTTACCACCTGCAGTGTGAAACACGCTGTTTGTCACCTGAATGCACTGCCCTCAAGGCAGTGCTGTTTCGCAGCTGCCCTGCGGGCAGCGCATTCACCATAATGCAGCACATTCTCCTGGTTTGTGCTGAGTGCACCTTTTGAAACGTGCTCCCAGCCCTAACCAGGAAAACATGCCCATTCCGTAACATGGCCCCTGACAGTCCAACTGCCTTAGGAAAACATGGAACCTGTTACCTTCAGTGCGGTCTGCAACCTTTTGCCACTTAACCGTGCTTCTGGCTCTATGCCTCTGAGTGTCATGTGTCTAGAAGCAGAAAGCACCCCCTCAACATAAGCTACAAACAGCAGCCCATGAGCACAGTGTCATTTTGTGGAGCAGGCATATGTTTTGCAGCTGTAATCTCAGTTGATGCACTTGGTGTAAATATTTTTAGATTTGGAATAGGCCCCTTTGTGTTTCTGCAGAGCTTATGTTGAGAAAATGTAAAAATGGTAAAAGAGGGTTTTTGGACCAACCCCTTCAGCCACAGCTGCATGGGTATTAGAGACAAAGCCGGCAGGGTCTTTCCACTAACCCTGGAGGCCTTGTCGAATATCCCTGTCACTAGCAGAAGTAAGGATGTCACAAAGCAGGAGGTCACTTCTAAACAGTGCACTTTCTTTCCAGCCTGCTGTGGCTACACTATGAAGTGGAGCTGATGTAACAGCTATTGGAGGGTGTAGACAGCACCTTCTTCTCCAAGATGATGAACATCACATTGTGTTGCAGCTCAGAAGAGCAATGCTCTGTGCTGCTGCTGCAAACCCTGTAGATCATGGGTACACACAAACATTTTTCTAGGGGTACAAAGTTTGATCTGTGATGTAACCAAGAGCCACTTTGATGCCAGCAAGTTGGCGGTCTTGGGGGCGGCAGTGGTAAGGTGGGTATGGGGAAGTAAAGCATGTAAATCTAGTGGCTGAATTGCACAATGTGAAACCAGAAAACCTAGGATTAATCTCACGGCCTCACTTTACCGAATTGTGTCATCGTAGTCAATGGTTTTATTTCACGATTTCTCCTTTTTCTTCATTATTACATATAAGAGGACCTCGAAAATGCATGACTTCAGGCTGTGCAGTGTACAAACCCTTCTCCTGTGTTTGATTTACTAAACTATAGAAGAGCTGCTTCGCCTGCACTTTAGAGGAGGACGCTTGGTGAACCACAAGTCCCATGGGGCGTGAGTGGGGAGCCCGCACCTCAGCCTGCTTGAATCACCTCCCTGGCGCCTACTTAGCGCCTCGCAGCTCCCGCTCTGCGGGAGCCGCTTCGCCTGCACTTTAGAGGAGGACTCTTGCTGAACCACAAGTCCCAGGGGGCGTGAGTGGAGAGCCCGCACCTGAGCCTGCTTGAATCACCTCCCTGGCGCCTACTTAGCGCCTCGCAGCTCCCGCTCCGCGGGAGCCGCTTCGCCTGCACTTTAGAGGAGGACGCTTGCTGAACCACAAGTCCCAGGGGGCGTGAGTGGAGAGCCCGCACCTGAGCCTGCTTGAATCACCTCCCTGGCGCCTACTTAGTGCCTCGCAGCTCCCGCTCCGCAGTAGCCGCTTCGCCTGCACTTTAGAGGAGGACGCTTGCTGAACCACAAGTCTCAGGGGACGTGAGTGGAGATCCTGCATCTGAGCCTGCTTGAATCAACTCCCTGGTGCCTACTTAGTGCCTCGCAGCTCCCGCTCCGCGGTAGCCGCTTCGCCTGCACTTTAGAGGAGGACGCTTGCTGAACGACAAGTCCCAGGGGGCATGAGTGGAGAGCGTGCATCTGAGCCTGCTTGAATCACCGCCCTGGTGCCTACTTATCACCTCGCAGTTCCCGCTCCGCAGGAGCCGCTTTGCCAGCACTTTAGAGGAGGACACTTGCTGAACCACAAGTCCCAGGGGGCGTGAGTGGAGAGCCCACACCTGAGCCTGCTTGAATCACCTCCCTGGCGCCTACTCAGCGCCTCGCAGCTCCCGCTCAGCGGGAGCCGCTTTGCCAGCACTTTAGAGGAGGACACTTGCTGAACCACAAGTCCCATGGGGCATGAGTGGAGAGCCCGCACCTCAGCCTGCTTGAATTGGGGAACATCGTTTACGACGCGGTTTTTACACCGCAGTGCCTTTACCCTGCAGCTATTACAACACAAGTCGTTACTACGACTTGCGCTGGATGGCGCTGTGGGATAAGGAATCTTGCAATTTTATATTCCAACACCTTCCCTACTGTTACGGGGACTGGTGTTGGAATATAAAATTATAAGATTCCTAAATCCACGCCCTACAACGCAAGTCGTTGTAACGACTTGCGTTGTAAGACTTGCGTGGTAAAGGCATGCGTTGTTACAACATGTGTTGTAACAACGTACATCCGCTTGAATCACCTCCCTGGCGCCTACTTAGCGCCTCGCAGCTCCCGCTCCGCTGGAGCCGCTTCGCCTTCACTTTAGAGGAGGACGCTTGCTGAACCACAAGTCCCAGGGGGCGTGAATGGAGAGCCCGCACCTCAGCATGCTTGAATCACCTCCCTGGCGCCTACTTAGCGCCTCGACGCTTGCTGAACCACAAGTCCCAGGGGGCGTGAGTGGAGAGCCCGCACCTGAGCCTGCTTGAATCACCTCCCTGGTGCCTACTTAGCGTCTCGCAGCTCCCGCTCTGCGGGAGCCGCTTTACCTGCACTTTAGAGGAGGACGCTTGCTGAACCACAAGTCCCAGGGGGTGTGAGTGGGGAGCCCGCACCTGAGCCTGCTTGAATCACCTCCCTGGCGCCTACTTAGTGCCTCGCAGTTCCCGCTCCGCGGTAGCCGCTTCGCCTGCACTTTAGAGGAGGACGCTTGCTGAACCACAAGTCCCAGGGGGCGTGAGTGGAGAGCGTGCATCTGAGCCTGCTTGAATCACCTCCCTGGTGCCTACTTATCACCTCGCAGTTCCCGCTCAGCGGGAGCCACTTTGCCAGCACTTTAGAGGAGGACACTTGCTGAACCACAAGTCCCAGGGGGCGTGAGTGGAGATCCCGAACCTGAGCCTGCTTGAATCACCTCCCTGACGCCTACTCAGCGCCTCGCAGCTCCCGCGCCACGGGACACGCGCGGGCGCGCGCTGGGCGGGCCCATTTGAGTCCCTTCGAGAATGGAAGAGGACGGGCGGGCCGGGCCCACCCTCTGAGCCTTGTACTCTAAGGTTAGTTTTCATAAGACCGTTTGCACATTTGTGTTATTATCTCCATCTGACATCTAAGAAACTGGGCTTGGTTGTAGGAGTGGTTACAAAGTTGCGATGTCTATCAGAGGAGTAAATGGGAGGAATTCAACCACGAGTGGGTCAGTGGTGGGGACACTGGACCAGTTTCTAATTAGAGCAAAATCGGTACTGGAGCACGAAATTTAACTGAATGACGTTTATCCCTGAACCCCATGCTAGCCAAATGTTCATCCCTGGGCGGGTTAATGTATGTAAGGTCACCCGACCAATATTTAGTCTCGGCTACTGATCTTCTTGCCCCTGCAGGAGGTACTAAGCAACTATCGCAGGATAGAACTCTATTTGGGCTTAAACTGTAAGAAGTCCTATATCTCGAAGAATGAAAAAGCGCCTACTGTTCCTTGTTATTCAATCTGGGATGCATGCAATGTAAGAAGCTATTCACAAGTTGGATAGTTGAAGGAAACTAGGAGTAGGGGAACCTGCATTTTGTCCACATTACATGTAACAAAAATTGTGCTTAGACTATTGTTTACGGGAAAATTGTATGTCATTTTTGATACAACTGCACAAAATATGGTTCTGGGAAGGAGTCTACCACCACCATGCCATTTAAATAGAGGTGACTACTACTCCCTGTACACGCCATTAGCTGATGATAAATCAAGTATGTACAGTCGATGACTGAATTGCTCTGTTTTTTCATAACAATAATCAAAACTACTTAATATTTTAAAAAAATACACAAAGTAAGCCCTTGTTCAAAATGACTGTGCGACGAAATAACACTTTTGTCTATTTAGCTGATGAAATCATGCAGTGAACGTTTCTAGCTCAGCACCTAGTGCTGATGCAAACATCCTGGTCCATAATCCCTGCAAAACATTTTCTACTGAAACCAATTCTTCATGAGTGAAAATTACATGAACAGCATAAGAGTAAATAAAACAGAGATTATGCAAAATAAGCAAATGTTAATGTTGATGATTTACATTAGATTATGCTTGCATAATAAGATTTCCTTGCAGCCCTGGGGCCATATTACTGGAGTGCCTTTTTGGGGGTGCAACCGGCGTTTGTCTGCTTTGGACATTCCCGGGGCACTTGGGTATTACAGAATAGGCCGCAGACGCGTCTCCTTCTGTAATACCGATAGCGCTGGTGCACATAAAGCACCAGCTCTATCATCAGAGGGCATTCCCTCATTTTCATGGGCCCCATGCAAATGAGGTAATCCCTTTGCCTTTGTACCTGCACTGTATTACAGATGTGGGTGCAGAGGCACAGAAGCTGTCAGTGCACCTCCTGATAGCAGCCCTCTGGGGTGGGGAAAGTGGGTCCCATGGACCACCAAGACATCCCTTTGCAGGTGTGTGCAGTCACTCAGTGCACTTGCCTGCAAGGGGATCTCTAATCCCCCTTCAATGTGCAGAAGGGTTACCACCTGCAGTGTGAAACACGCTGTTTGTCACCTGAATGCACTGCCCTCAGGGCAGTGCTATTTCGCAGCTGCCCTGCGGACAGTACATTCACCATAATGCAGCACATTCTCCTGGTTTGTGCTGGGTGCCAGCCGCGGCCGGTGGTGGGAGTACCTGCCGGGCGGTGACGTGGGGTGGGGGAGGGGCAGGGTGGGGGGTAGTAATGTATGGTTTACGGAGTTTAACAGGTAAGTAAACCTCTAAATAAATATAACTATTTTTGTTGCGTGCACTGCATCACCAAATGCGATGCAGTGCGTGCAACGAAATTCGTTTTATTTATTTATAGGTTTACTTACCTGTTAAACTCCGTAATCCATACATTACTACCCCCCACCCTGCCCCTCCCCTCCCCACGTCACCGCCCGGCAGGTACTCCCACCACCGGCCGCGGCTGCTGGGTGCACCTTTTGAAACGTGCTCCCAGCCCTAACCATGAAAACATGCCCATACCGTAACATGGCCCCTGACAGCCCAACTGCCTTAGGAAAACATGGAACCTGTTACCTTCAGTGCGGTCTGCAACCTTTTGCCACTTAACCGTGCTTCTGGCTCTATGCCTCTGAGTGTCATGTGTCTAGAAGCAGAAAGCACCCCCTCAACATAAGCTACAAACAGCAGCCCATGCGCACAGTATCATTTTGTGGGCAGGCATATGTTTTGCAGCTGTAATCTCAGTTGATGCACTTGGTGTAAATATTTTTAGATTTGGAATAGGACCCCTTTGTGTTTCTGCAGAGCTTATGTTGAGAAAATTAAAAAAAGGTAAAAGAGGGTTTTTGGCCCAACCCCTTCAGCCACAGCTGCATGGGTATTAGAGACAAAGCAGGCAGGGTCTTTCCACTAACCCTGGAGGCCTTGTCGGATGTCCCTGTCACTAGCAGAAGTAAGGCTATCACAAACAGTGCAGTTTCTTTCCAGCCTGCTGTGGCTACACTATGAAGTGGAGCTGATGTAACAGCTATATGAGGGTGTAGACAGCACCTTCTTCTCCAAGCTGATGAACATCACATTGTGTTGCAGCTCAGAAGAGCAATGCTCTGTGCTAGTGCTGCAAACCCTGTAGATCATGGGTACACACAAACATTTTTCCAGTGGCACAAAGTTTGATCTGTGATGAAACCAAGAGCCACTTTGATGCCAGCATGGTGGATGCCTTGGGGGCGGCAGTGGTAAGGTGGGGGAAGTAAGGCATGTATATCTAGTGGCTAAATTGTACAATGTGAAACCAGAAAACCTAGGATTTATCTCAACTTCCTCACTTTACAGAATTGTGTCATCGTAGGCAATTGTTTAATTTCATGTTTCCTCCTTTTTCTTTATTATTACATATAGGAGGACCTCGAAAATACATGACTTCAGGCTGTGCACTGTACAAAACCTTCTCCTGTGTTCGATTTACTCAACTATAATGTTGTTCATGTACAATAGGAAGGCACTCACATCACTTTAAGAGTGCACATAAAATGCACATTACAACTGACTTGCCTCTTATTTCACTATTGGCAAGGTTGTCTGTATTTGGGGAAGAATTAATGTTTCTAAGTTCATGTTTGAAATTACTTTAAAAATACTTCTGAATATAAAGAGGTGATGTTGAAGTTTGTTGCATTGGGCAAAGCTTAATCCCTGTTGTTTGCTCTCCGATTGTGGTCTGTGAATTCAGTAGCCTGTTGGGTTTGCCTAAATGAGTATGGTGAAGTGAAACGATTTGGACTTCCATTGATTTATTGCCATGCTTAATTTGAGCTGGTGGTTTCCGACTCTCAGCACCAGCACTTAATAGTCAACACCGGCTCTTATGACAGTCTGCCACATGGTGGCGCTGTTTGTCTAATTTAGAAATGAGCAAAACAACAGTTGATTATTAATTCAATATGCATTCCAAATTACTTATACCTCCCACCCAAGCCATTCCTATAGTTTCTGGGCCTGGAGTAGTCTGAATTCTCACACTTGTAGAAGTGTAATGGTTAGTAGTTGTGTTGGCACTGTCATTGGCACCTTTGGCAGGGTATGGGGGATGCAAGCTGCAGTGACCTCCTAGAAGGTTCTGGCACTTATTTTGTTACAAATTAAGCAATGATTATGAGGCTCACTTACGTCCTTGCTATCTATCGCTGCAAGTTCAATTAGGGGGAAGTCCAAAGGCTGGTTTGATTTAGCCTGTTCCCTTGCAGATGGCACTAACAAGTCACCTGGAACACAATATGAAATTCAGCCCTGTAGAAATGGGCATAAAAACCCTCTGCGGGCTAGAAAAGAATACATACGGGAGGAAGCATGGGTGTCACTATTTGCAGCTGGTGCCACTCATGATGTTGCTGCATTTTGGAAGGTTATGAATAACCCTTTATAATGATGAGCCTCCCTAAGAATGGGAACTTTAATACTGGAATTTTGGTGGGTGGATCTTTTTTAATAATGTTTATACTCCACCTTATTCAGATACTTTTCATTTTGATGTGCCTTGTGCTGATGTAGACATAGAGCTTATAGAGAATGATCTCCTCTGTTTTCCTTTTTATTTGACTCTGGTCATTTCAGCAATTAAGTAGAGTCATAATGGCAAAGCCTCTCGCCCAGATGGTTTGCCAATGGATGTTTTTTTTTTTTTTTTAAATAACATTGATTTATGGGCCCTTATTTTAACTAATGTCATAAGGACTGCAGTTGGTAGCCCTTTGCCTCTAATATGGTCCAAAACCATCATCGCCCCGATATTATTTAAGAAAGGTGACTAAATTAATCATTGAATAAAGGCTTTTATATAGTGCATAGCTACTCAAAAGAGTGTCCCAGCACATCAAAGGCTCCTGGTGCAAACCCCCGACACCAACTTCAGTTGCAGAAAAGAAAAGAGAAAAAGAGGAAAACAAAAAGCTAAGGACAACTCACAATTTTGGTTAAAAAGAAGAGTTTTGAGGAGCTTCCTAAAAGTAGCTAAATCTGGCACCGCTCTCAAATAAGTGGGAAGTGCATTCCAGGCCTGAGCACAGAGGAACCCAAATGAGGATCCCCTGCCCGGGTGCGAGAAATTCTAGGGACCATTGCCAGATTCATCGAGGAAGATCTCTGAGTTCTGGAAGAAACATAGTGGGCATTCCTTTGGCATAGGTACCTAGCCCCCTTTCCATGAAAGGCTTTAAAGAAAAGCACCATGGCCTTCAATCTGATTCTATTCTTTACTGGGAGCCAATGCAGCTCTCTGAGATGGGGGACATATGAGTTCTAGCTTTAAGCCTAAGAATGGCTCTGTTGGCGGCATTTTGAGCCACCTGCAGACGCTTGAAAAGATATTCTGGGAGGCCGAGGTAGAGTATATTCACATAGTCCAATCTTGAAGTAATCAAATCCTGGACAGCAGATCTCGTAAAAAGTCAAGAGTGGAAGGAACTTCCTCAGCACCCCGATAAGACCAAAGCACTTTCCCACCACTGATTGGACTTGTGCCTTCATAGATAAGCGATCATCTATCAAGACGCCAAGGTTCTTTACCTTTTGTTGTGCGGCGAACGGTGGAGACATATCCTCTGGCCACCAGAGTCTCCAGTCGTCTAGCGGTTGGGTGCCGAAAAAGATAATTTGGGACTTTTCCGGATTGCATTTAAGCTGGTTCAATCTTAGCCATGCAAACACTTTTGAGAGGCAGCTTTTGATCTTGGTTCCCTCTAAACTCCTACCTTTGTCGCAGGTGACAAAGAAGCTGTGTGTCGTAAGCGTATGAAATAATTTTTGTTCCATATGTCTCTGCCAGGAAAGCTAAAGGGGACATTTAAAAATTGAATAATGTGGTGCTCAGAATGGAGCCCTGAGGGGCTCCCACATCTATTCCCAGGATTCCAGCTGCAAAAGGAGGTATCCAAACCTCTTGATCCATGTCTTCCAAATAGGAGGCAAGCCATTTTAAAACTGAGCCTCTGATACCGAGAGTCTGGATCATGTCTAAGAGCTTATCATGAGGCACGGTATCGAAGGCCTCTGATAGATCTAACAGGATCAAAATGGCTTTCCCTCCCCATCTAGGCTCTCCTTAATGTGTTCGGAGACTTCTAATAGGGCAGACTCAGTACTATGGTTGGCTCTAAACCCAGACTGACTAATGTGAAGAAGGCTGTTGGTTTCCACATAGTCAGTAATCACCAGATACTACCTCACCATCTCACTTCTTGACTCCACTGTTAAAATCGTGGGGAAATGGGCGCGCGACGCGGCAAACAAGATGGCCGCTCCCCCCTGAGCTCCGCGATTTCGGCGGCGCTTTCTACACGAAGGGACCGCTTCTGGGCAACGTTTCTTGCCGAAAACGGCTGATTTGTGCGTCGGAACTGCCCCTCCACAAATGGGTATGTTTCTGCACGCCTTCTTCGTTTTTTGAGGCTAGAATTTGCATAAATGCTTTCTCCTTGGAAACGGCCGCCATTTTGTTTTTTTTTCTTCATCGTTTATTGATAATTTTTTCTCCAATGACTCTATTTTTGTACCTGCCTGATGCTTCTTGTCTCCTGGCTGTGCTCCTTCAATTGTGCAGCGCTTCCACGGTTATTTGACATTTAATATGTCGTTGTGAGTCCTTTTCGCTTCTCCTTGGATTGCTGGACCTCCGCTTCAGTTTCTTCTCTCCTCAACTTTCGACTTGTCTGTGCGCTGTTGCTTTTCTGCTTCCTCCGCAAGCATAATTTCTTCATTTTTGCGCTCTGTTGACATCCAGTTAGACTCTCCTTGACGGTGGTCTCCATTTTTCACAGTTTTAGTGACTTTCTTCAGAGGATTTTGCAGCCTTTCACCACGTTCCATCGCTCCTTTTTTCACCTCAAGCTGATCCTCTCTCAGGCCTTTACATCATGGAGCACGGTCACGTTTCTAAGGCCTCTAATGTGGCTCCCGCTTCACGCAAAGACTCTGTTCCTGCGGGCAAACGCCTCAAGAAGGACCCACCATCTCCCCCCAAATCTCCTCTTCCCGTTACCCTTGAGGATTTAATGGAGGAACTCAAATTAATCCGCCCTTTTATAGCGGACACCACTGCTACATTGCAAAGGCTGGACAATAAGTGGTCCAACCTTGATAAACGTGTCACTGAAGTTGAACAGAAAATCAGTGACGCACAAGATGTTGTTGCCAAGGTGGATACCCTCACCAAAGAGATTCAAGTCCTCAAGAAGACGTCTGAGGATTTGGAAAATCGTAATAGACGCAACAACCTTCGTATTTATGATGTTCCGGAAAATTCTGAAAGGTCGGACATCATCTTATTCCTGAAGACACAAGTTTTACCGATACTTGGCCTGCCGAAACATGTGGATGCCAATATTCAACGAGCGCACCGTCTGGGTCCCAAAACTTCTTCCACTTCATCGAAACCTCGTGGTATCATGGCCTATTTTCTCCTCTACTCTGACCTTATGACTATACTTCACTCAGCCAAACAACACAAGCAACAGATGTGGTCCGGCCATAAACTTTTTTTCTCTCAGGATGTCTCCAAGCAGACAGCGGCGCGTCGTAAGGAATTCCTGGATCTGCGGCCTACACTTCGAACCATGAACGCTAGATACGGTTTGATTCATCCTTGCTTTTTCAAGGTTACATACAAGGAACGGTCCTACAGTTTCGAAGACCCGGCTGACCTCCGCAGATTCATCCACTCCCACAGAGAGGACTCCATGGAACAAAGCAGCTCCTAATTTTTTTTTCATTTATTTGTCTCCTCTCTGTGTTTCTTTTATTGTCTGTTATGACTTGTTGTTTATCCTCACTTCACCTCACTTTTTTGTTTTCCTTTATTTCTTAGGTGCGTTTCCTGATGTTTCGATAGTCCTCCTCTGCATTGTTTTGTTTTATCGTTCGTCTCCGTCATCCCAGTATGCTGTTTTTTTCCTGCATATCTGTTTGGTAAGTCTCCTTCATTTGTTCTTATGTCCTGCTCAGTCCCAGGTTTTCCTTGCATTTTTTCCTCTCTCCTTTGGTTTTTTCTCTTTCGTTCCTTGGACTGTGTTTTCAACTTATTCCCTTCTATTGGGTCGTCTTTTATTGCTGCTCCCGCTCTCACCTCATTGTTTTTCTCTGTTACATGTTCTGTATGGCTAGAACCACCTTGGTTCTTTTTGCCGTCCTTCTTTTTGCTGTCTTCTTTTGGGTTGCTTTAGGCTCCCTCTTTCCTCCATCTTGCTTCACTTTCTTTTCATTCCCTTTCCTTTTTTACCTTATTCGGCTTTTTCTACTTTACCTGCCTTACTTTGCTCCTTTCCACCTTTCTTTTGGCACTGTGGTATTAGTCATTTCTTCTCTTTCTCCTCCATTTTTTTTCTCTTTTCCTCTTCTCATTTCACCTTCCTATGATGGCCTTGTTACTTTTTCCCTTTGCTCTCTCTACTTGGGCTTCTTTACTAATTCCATCGTTCCTTCTTTACTACATCTACCTTGTTTCCATCTCTCCTTGCCAATCTCTCTATATATTCTCTCTTTTTACCTGTATTACTCTCTCTTTTTACTTTTCCTTTAATCTCCTCATATGAAAAGTTTTCGTCTCATTTCCTGGAATGTTAAGGGTCTTCGTAACCCTATCAAGAAACAACGTGTTTTATCTCATCTTGCTCGTTTAAAATGACAAATTGCCTTTTTACAAGAAACACATCTTTTTACTCAAGAGTTATCGATGTTACGTAGACAATGGGTTGGGAATGTTTTTTGCTCTCCTGCTATTAATCACAAAAATTGTGTTGTTATTTTATTTCATAAAGCATTGTCTGTTCAAATTCTAAATGAAACTGTTGACACTAATGGCAGGTGGATGCTCCTTGATTGTATTGTTAATGATGTTCATCTCTCTCTTTGTAATGTCTATGGTCCGAATGGCATTGATTCTTCCTTTTGGAATGATTTCTCCTCCTTTCTCTCTTCTAATGCTAATGAAGATTTGATTGTTGGGGGAGATTGTAATCAATTCATGGACCCTTTTTTGGACCGCAAATCACAAGCTCGTTACATTCCCAATAAAATGCAAAAGTCCTTCCACAGATCCATCTCCTCCAGAGGCCTTATAGATTCATGGAGGTTGTCCCACCCTGACTCTCTGGAATTTTCCTTTTTTTCTCCTGTGCATAATTCCCTCTCCCGTATTGATTAGATTTTTCTCTCCCACCATGCTTTCCAATTTATGACCAACTCAGAAATAGGCTCTATCCTCATCTCAGATCATGCCCCAGTTATTTTAGATATGGATTACCCCTCTCCCATGCCTCAGGCCCGCAGATGGCACTTTAACAACCCCCTTTTACTTGATCCCACTTTCATTGAACACTTTACTCATTTCATGGATGACTTTTTCACTACTAACTTACACTCCTCCTCTGATTTTCAATTTCTTTGGGATGCTTTCAAGGCCACTGCTCGGGGTTGTATTATTGATTTTGTGTCACGTAAAAAAAAGAAAGCGCTATCCCAGGCTTCCTCCTATCTAAAACGCATTAAAGAACTTGAGCATCTTTATTACACTTCCAACTCTCCTGATTCTCTGTCCTCTCTCATTTCCGCTAAAATGCAATTTAATAAACATTCCTGGGAATCGGCCTCCAATCAGCTTCTTCAATTTAATGCGAAGATTTATGGTGGTCGCAATAAAGCTGGTAGGGCTTTGGCAAATTATCTCAAAATTAAGAAACAGAAATCAAAAATAGTCTCGATTAAAGATTCACAAGGCTCGCCCCAGTCTTCTGATGCAAAAATTCTGGATTGCTTTGTTCAATTTTATTCTTCTCTTTATACCCCTGAGTCTTCCCCTTCTTCAGAGCAATGAGATTCTTTCTTTAATTCTGTCCCTAAATCTCCCACTCCTTCGGCGGATTTCTCTTCTATTGATACCCCGATTTCAGAAAAGGAAATTCTCGCTGCCCTCTCTCTTCTCCCCAAAGATAAGACACCTGGCCCTGATGGCTTTACTGTTCGTTTTTTTCTCCAATTTAAATCTATACTGATTCCTCATTTTCTTCAGTTAATTAACCATTTTCTCTCCTCTGGTGAATCTAAAGGTTCTTTTTCGCAGGCTATGCTTGTTCTTCTCCCCAAGAAAGATAAGGACCCTTCCCTATGTAAAAATTACCGACCCATCTCCCTCATTAATACTGATTGTAAATTGTATGCGAAAATTCTGGCTTTACGGATTAATTCCATTGTCCCTGATTTGGTCAACATTCATCAATCCGGCTTTGTTAAGGGGAGATCCATTACAGACAATTCTAGAACCCTTCTTAATATCATTCATTTCTCTGCTAAAATGGACAGTCCCTTGGCGGCCATTACTCTAGACGCAGAGAAGGCATTTGACCGTGTCAACTGGGATTTTATGTTTGGCGCACTTCGCTGGCACGGTTTCAGTCCCACTTTTCTTAAATTTGTTCAGTTGCTTTATTCTGCTCCTTCCACTTCTATATGGATTAATGGTATGCAATCTGATTATTTTCCCCTTCATAGAGGAACCAGACAAGGCTGTCCACTTTCCCCCCTTCTCTTTATTTTGGCACTCGAACCTTTCCTTGAGAAAATTCGACAATCCCCTTCCTATTCTGGTTTTCTTTATAAAGATGTGGAGATTAAGTTTACTGCTTATGCAGACGATATTTTGCTTTACATTTCCAACCCTGTTGTTGCCCTTCCTGCTTTCTTTTCTTTATTGCATGAGTACTCCTCTGTTTCTGGTTATAAATTAAATATTGATAAAACAGAAGTCCTTCCCCTCAACAAATTTTGTCTTCCTCACATGTTTCAGGGTTCTGGTTTCCAATGGAACTCTGGCTCTATTAAATGTCTTGGCGTTTTATATGCTAACACCATTAGAGAAACTATCAAAATTAATCACTCCGATATTCTTAAAAAGCTCTCTTCTCTTATAGAACGTTGGTCCCCTCTTTTTCTTTCCTGGTGGGGTCGTCTTTCCACTATTAAAATGATGCTCCTTCCTATTGTGAACTTCTGTCTTTCCATGCTTCCTATCTCTCTCCCCCATTTCTTTTTTAAGTCTATCAATAGTCTTTTTTCCAAATTCCTGTGGAATAAGTGTAAGGCTAGAGTCTCTCTCCTCCGTCTTCAACAACCTAAACATCTTGGCGGTGTTAACTTCCCCAATATCTCACGCTTTCATTCTGCTTTCACTCTCAAGCAAATTTGGCCTTTTCTTCTTGAAACCTCGTCTCCTCCTACTACAGCTTGGAGCTCTCTGGAATTGGCTCAACTTCATCCTTTCTCCTTTCTTATTGCCTCCAATCTCACTCAACCACCTCCTAAGCTACTTTCTCCTATTTTTAAACACTCCAAAGCTTTAACACTTGCCCTTTTTCGATCATTCTCTGTACCATCTACTCTTCATATGAATACCCCACTTAGGTACAATAAATCTCTTAAATTACGCAATCGTGCGCTCTTTTGGAAGGAATGGATTTACAAAGGAATTCTCACTTATCAACAACTCATTTCTGACAATTCATTATTAACCTTTCCAGCACTTCGTGACTCCTTTGGTATCTCCAACAAATATTGCGCACACTTTCACGAACTTCTGCCCAAGCTATCCACTACTATCCTGCACAACATCCCTTCCTCCTCTTCACCTCCCCTCCTTGCCTCTCCACCTAACTTTCAGGTTCCCCTTAAGGCCTCTGCTATCTATAAACTACTTTCTCCCTCACTTATTGATAGGCCTAAAACTAATCTTTAACTTATCTGGGAATGGGACCTCAATCAAACTTTTCCCTCACTTACCTGGGACTCTATTTGGTCCAAACTTCATTCCACCTCTCGTTCCGCTAGTACCACACAAACCCTTTACTTTTTTTATAATAGATTGTTTTATACTCCCTCTGATTTGTTTAAATTTAAATTGTTAGACGCTAAGAAGTGCTGGTCTTGTTCATGCACTTCTGGTGACTTTGTTCACATGTTCTTTCTTTGCCTAAGGTCCAATTTATGTGGTCCCACATTTGGTCTACACTTAATAAGATTTTATCTACTAATGTTCCCTTTGTTATTTCTTCTGTATTCCTGGGTGGTTAGGCCCCAGTTTGGGATGTTCTGCTTCATACTCGTAAATTTATTGATCTTTGCATTGCTATCGCTTTTCAAATTATAACAACTAACTGGAAAGACACTACAAATGTGGTTTATAATGCTTGGTGGAATTTACTCTGCCATCATCATAGATTAGATCGTGCATGTGCTTCTTCTATTCCATTGTTGATAAAACGTGATTTACTTTGGTCCCCTTTAACAGACTTTTTATCCAAAAGTGCCTCATGATCACATGTTATTGTTATATGTAGTATTACTGTTATTATTATTACTGTGTACTTTTCTTTATTTCATACTTCTTTAATATGCTTACCATATATTTTTCTATTGCTGTTCCCCTTCCCTCCCCCTTTTTCCCTTTCTTCCCTCCTTCTTTCTATCTTTCTTCCCCACAAAATGAAAAGTTATAAAAGCATTTTTTCTTTGTATAGCATTTTTCCCTTATGGGGCTTTCTTGTTTATTGGCACATTATTCTCCACAATTATTTTACTTCCTATTGCTCTTTATTTGTGCTGTTGTACTGATGTTTTACTTTGTTTTCTTTAACTCAATAAAGCTTTTCAAACTTAAACAAATCGTGGGAAGAAGTCTGCTGGTGAGATCAGAAGCTTGGGTTGTGCAGAGCACTATTTTATCAGATGTCCAAGAGGGGTTTCCGGCAAGGACATGGGACTACAGAACAGTGCCGGAATTTGTACTTGCTTATTAGAAGGTACATGTTGGCAAAGAAAGGGTCCATGCACTTTGCCTTTATGGACATGAGCTGTGCCTTTGATTGTGTAAATCGTTTAAAGCTCTGGTCTATTATGATAAATGTATATTCTGATGTTACCACAAAGACAAACTTGATATTTACAAAGATAAGAAAGTTTCATCTTTCTGTGTGTGCTGCAGAATGCAGCACTTGTGGAAAAAGGAACTAATAAGGAGTAATAAACATATTTCTTCTTGTTACACCTCATTTGGGAATGGATAGTATTTTGACACATTCCTAGGTTTACAAGTCTCTGTAAATCTGGAAATGTGTCAAAATCCATTGTGGATTCATGGGAATGCCCAGGCTCCACCCATGGAAAACCACCCAAGTAGAAATGTAATGGTACATTTCTTCGCAAATCCACACACATCAGGCTCTGCTAACTTTGTAAGTATTGCTGAAGCCTTGGCATTGTTCTTGCACAACCTTGCCTGATGCAAGGACAGTGTAAAGGCTTTATAAATATGGGCCTTATTCCTTAAGTGCTGTGGGATGTAAGAACCACTATAGAGTATTGTAAATCTTTGGTTTATAGCACACTCTATTTTCTTCACTTCAGCCTCAATGAAACATGTGGTCAGTTCACAACACAGATTTTATCTAATTCGTTTTGACTTAATCTACTTCCTCTCCTGGTTTCATTCTCCTAGTGAGGCTCTTGGTCAACAAAGATTGTGTGTTGTCCATGTGATAATCAATCCTCCCTGAAAACACTTAGGGGCATATTAGCAAGAACCTCGTTAAAATTATCGCTGTTTTAGCGGCAGGAAACTGCCGCTAAAACGGCGATAATGGGCTTGCTAATATGCGTTATAGAATGCCAATAGAAGCCCAGGTTAGATGTCCTGCACCTCTAACCTGGGCTTCTATTGGAATTCTATAATGCATATTATCAAGCTCATTATCACTGTTTTAGCGGCAGTTTACTGCCGCTAAAACTGCGATAATTTTAACGAGGTTCTTGCTAATATGCCCCTTATTTTTTTGTTTTTTTTTGTAAATTTTGTTTAATCCCTAGGAAATGGTATCAGTTACTAATACTCTGTGTTTTAAACATGAGCCAACCTAGACCCACTTTAGTCCTTTTGCAGCGGATGTCCTCTAAGAAGATCTGTCTGGCCATTGTCAACTTTGTGCATTTTGAGCTCAGAACAAAAAGAGTTTACAGTAGTTATGACCAGTGGAATCTAGATGCGTTTTTTAAAAAATATTATGTTTGTTTAATTATTTTGTTAATGATGAACTGCCAGCGGAGAGATTGGCCGCAGGTACACAGGAACGTGAAGCCAGGAGGAAATCTAGGAGGTATTATAGGGCACCTCAAGGCACCATAAGCACCAAGGGCACTTGCCCCCACCCCAGACCTACACATGTGCTGGCAGTCAAGAGCCCACCCCTGCAGCAGGTTCAGGGGTGCAACTGTGCCAGCCCCTCAGGGGGAGCCCCGAGTAGCTAGGTGTGCTCCTGCTCCCGTAAGTGTACAGGGTTTGGGTGCAAGGGCGGAAAGGGGCTCCAAGTTTAGAACTGGTGACCATCTGGGGATAGGACTACGCAGGACCTTTTTAACCTTTAAATAAAGGAAATAAATTAAATAAGGAAAATCACAAGACTGTGAAGTGGCGGTGGCAGTAAGGCACAGCACAGCACTTCAGTATCTTCTCAGCTACTGTAACGGCACAGCAGAGGTAAGTAAATTAGAGATAACGAATCAGTAGGGAAACATTTAGAATATAAAAGGAATATAAAAAAATAAAAGGAAGTCCCAATTGATGTGCTGTTGCGGCAGATGGTTCGTTAACAGCTTTGCAGTGCTTTATAAGGTGGATGGGGAGTTTTCCACGAGGTGTGTAAAGCAGTCAGTCTGCAAATAAGCACTGGAAGTGCATTGTGGGGGGTGCTGAAAGATAAAAAAGGGCTAATAAGGTAAACCTAAGACCACTACCTCAGTCACCAAGCAATGGCTCCTGGAAAACAAAAATTACAAAAATGGCGAAATGGGCTCTTACAGACGGATCTTGAGGCTTCAATAGAAATTGGGACACTGGAAGAAAGTGTGGGGAATCCTAAAGAAGGCGAGAAAAGGCCAATGAGGAGAAACACAAAGAAGAAACCTGTACCAAAAAGCCCATAGTATGGAGAGAAGGGGGGTGTCTGTCTCCAAATCAATCAAGGACTTTGTGGGCAAACATTTTAAGAAGAAACAATCCCCATTAGAAACATTGAAAACTGGAGATGTGCAGCTATTAGAGAATGCGAATGCAAACCAATGTGATCAAGAGTCAATTCAATTCAATTCAATTTTCAAGCTTTATACGACTATTAAAAACAATCACAAAAGCGTACAATAAAACACAATACAAACATTATAATAAAACAATAGCTCAGAAATGAAAAATTTCAGAAGATTTAAAACACCAGACTTTTCCTGTGAGAAATGGCTTTGAGTAAAAAAGTAGCAGTAAAAAAACAGGTGTCTGCAGAGTCAAGTGCAAATAATAATTCCATGGCTTGGGTAATAGTATACACTGATAATCTTAAAAACATAGGTCTGAGATAGAGACGGCGAAGATGCATATAGAGTGGACAAATAAGCATGAAGTGCCGAGTACTTTGCCTAGTCTGACCATCGCAAGGACAGGGGGAATGGCTAGGAAGTTTCATCTCAGGGAAGGCAACTAAATTATGTACTATACCAAGTCTGAGACGTGTCAGAACAAACTGATGGGACTGCTTGGTTATGAATTTTAAGTACATAGGCATGCCCTTTCCTTCAGGTTTAGTGGTGTGATAAATAGGTAGACATGGTAGTACACTTTACCCTACGCATATCAGACTTAGTTTGGATGAAAACATCTTTAAGTTCCTTTTTCAATACAGTAACGGCACAATAGGGATCCTTAATGATATCAAAATTAAATACCTTGCCATAAGTATAAGAGACATAGCTTAGCCAGGGAATCTTAAGGACTTTGTCCAACTTCAAACAATCGGTGATAATCTTCCTAGAAAAAGTAGTCTCTTCTTTAGCCCATATTGCCCTCCATACCATGAGGGGTCTTAATCCCATAAGATCAGTCAGATAGTTTAAACAGACTTCGCTATGGCACAGTACAGTAGGTGCCGAGGGAGGTAGGCAAAGCAATCTTCTAAGGAACCCATTCTCGGTATTTTGCAGTGTCCTATGCTGACTATAGCCCCATATACCAGAACCGTACAGAGCAATAGACGCACATCTATGCCTGTAAATGTCTACCATATCAGGTATACGGCGGCTTCCTAGCTTTGCAGCGAATCGAAAAATACCAGATGAGCTTTTGGCCATTCTACCATTAACATTTGAGATCTCCTGGGACCATGTCCCCTTGTTGTTAAAGGTAACACCGAGGTAGCAGAACCTATCCACTACCTCAATATTATGATTGTTAAAATGGAACGGCATAACAGACTTCATCCGTTTACCACAGGCCATAATAAAGGTCTTGGTGTTATTTATTTTCAATTTCCTCGCATTAATAAAATCATAAAAAGTATTCATAAGTTTCTGTAGCCCATTTGGAGTACGCGAAAGAAGCACCGTATCGTCGGCATAAAGCAGAACTGGTACGGGAAGTCCACCGACTTGAGGGGAATCCGCCTGGACCTTTTTGAGTTCAGATTCAATGGAATTGATAAAGAGGGAAAATAGCAGGGGGGCCAGTACACAGCCCTGCCTTATGCCTGACTTAACCCTGATTTTCTCGGTACATTCACCCGACGGACCAAAACGTATCTGGGCCGACAGCTTATTATAGAGACGGGCCAGAAAGTGAATGATAGCCGGGGGGGCGCCCATGGCCAATAAAGTGCACCACAAGAGTGCATGGTCCACAAGGTCAAAGGCGCTCGAAAGATCGGCAAAACAGAGAAATAGGGACCCTTGTTTCGCTCTCGTATATTTCCCTATAAGGAGGTCAAGGTTAAGGCACTGCTCCGTAGTCCCTAAGCCTTTGCGAAAACCAAATTGTGATTCAGCCATGATATTATTTTCTTCAACCCACTCCTCGAGCCTTATAAGGAGAACCCTACTCATAATCTTCAGGGAGGAATCAAGAAGGGAGATAGGGCGATAGTTCTTAGCCTCGCCTCTATCTCCCTTCTTGTAAATAGGTAGAATTAGGGATTCACTCCAAGTAGGAGGGGTGTTCTCCAGGACCGATGCATTAAACACCTGGGTCAGGAGTGGGCACCAGAGACTGGGATTAGATTTGTACAGATCTACCGGTACCCCATCGGGTCCCGGTGCCTTTCCACCTTTGCTCTGGCTTAGGGAGATAACCACCTCTGATAGGGTAATATCCAAAGGTATCCTAGTGTCAGACATCGGGATAGTAGGACCGTCAGAGTCTCCCCCGGGTGGGTTAAAAATACCAGAAAAATGGGAGACCCAATTGGCTTCGCTAACCTGCGCTGATAGTTTGGGAAACTCTTCATTGGCAAGAAAAGGGCTGTTAACCGTAGACCAAAACAGCCTACTGTCCCGTAGTACCGATGCTTGGTTCAGGGCATCCCAGGCAAGTTCCCTGAGTTCCTGCTTCCTACGTACAAGATTACTTTTATAGGTCAGCCTAAGTAATTTGACTGCCTCCCTATCTCTTGGGTGTTTTGTTAAGGCCAACTTGAGTTCCCGCAGGGATTGAGTGCATAAGCTATCAAACCAGCCCACGTTTTGGTTCCTAATTCGGGCTTTAGTAATGGTAAGGCACCTTTTTACAGCATCACCGAGTGCCACAAAATTAGTTATAATGCACCCGTTAGGGGCCTCAGGATTAAGGCAACTATAAATTTCAGCGAACCCCTCTTTAATAATTCTAGCTTGCAATTTTTCGGAGTTATCCAAATTCCACTTTATACGGAAACCATTCTGTCTACATGGGGTAACATCTTCTAATACCAAATAATCATTCTTAGCACTAGGCCCCCATGCAGAAATAAGCATGGTGATTGCTTGGTGATCACTACCTCCCAGATTAGTAACGACGGGAACCGTACAATGAGGAGTAAAATGCGTAGAAACCAGTATGTGATCAATGGCAGAAGACGAGCTGGGTCCTACAAAAGTTGGAACAGGCATACCATCCACATCTAGGGCCGGGGAGTGGATCATAAGATCCAGGTTCAGCACGAGGGAATTAAAGGAATCACCATGGGGAGAGTGTACAAAATGTGCTCTGTTTTCCCCGTTGTCTCCGTCAAAACCACAGATTCTAGTAAAGGAATATGGGCAAGTACGGAGGTTAAAATCCACACCCCAAATGATGTCAATTGGTTTACTAACATCGTTTCGTAAGTTCCTCAAAATAGGACCCAGCTCCTCTGCCACCGAGGTATCTGAGGCATTAAACAGGTTGTTATAGTGGTTAACGACCACTAAAACATGGCCCTTAGGATGTTCTAGTATTAAAATTTGGGAGTGGTGTCCCACAGGGAGGTAGGAAATCAATCATAGTGGAAGTTTGACTGATGTAAAAATCACTAACCCCCCTTTAGCCCTACCCATACCTGTCCCTATTGCCTGGTTGTTATAAGACACAAACCCATCGAGTTCAATATCAGCAGTTGCCCAGGTCTCTTGTAAGCATAAAATATCAAAGTCCGAGAGGATCTCTTTCCACCCCAGAGAGACCGATTGCCTGCTCCACCCTGCAACATTCCAGGTAACAAACTTCAGCCCAGGGGAACAAGTGGGGGGTTGAATGGGCACTGGTACCGTGGTGATTAAAGCATTATTGACAGGTAGAGGGTCCAATAATACTGGATAAACCACGGGGATTATCGGGGCAGTTTGGGACATTGCAAGGTCTTGAATGGAAATAGGGCTACTGTCGGGCAATACCGTAGGCTCTTTATCAGAAGAAATAGTGGGGTCTACAGCAGTGGGCAGTCAATCAACACCATTAAGGCCACTCAGACAATTAAAACGATTATAATTAAGAAAGGGTGTCATAGGTGGTTGAAAAACAGGTTGTGCTGGATACCCACAAAATCTACCCCTCCGAGCAACCCTTGTCCATTTGTCCTGAGCTTGATCACGATGCATTTGTACAGGGGGGAAGAAAAAAGATACAGGCAGGGTCCGGATGGTGGATTCAGATGATCTATTCGACCCCGAGCAGATGTAATGAACAGTCCTTGGGTCTCTAAAGCTCACCAAAATACAGTCCCCAACTATTGACTTCCTGGTCTTGCCCAGCCAGGGTACCCTCCTTACCATCGCAATTTCATTATTAAAATATGCAGGAAGAGGTCTATTCCAGTTCAACCATTTAATTACTTGATTTTTTAGTGAGAAAAAATTCTCGCCTTCCCCCATCTCCAGGGGAGGAACCCCGGCCATAACTACCATAAGATCGTTAGCTTCGGGGGGAAGGTCGGGTCTCCGAACTCTAGGGGCAGGTTTCTCCGGTAAAGGGGGTGGAATACCGTCACCATTTACAACCCCATTGGGATTTATAACAGGGGGAGTAATACCTGCTGGTAGTAGTGGGGGAATGATAGTTTTACTATGGCATGGAGGAACTGGTTTGGCCATGAGGGGTTGCAAAATAGGGGTGGCAGAGGTCACCGCAGTTGGTTCTGAAATAGCTGGAGGAGGTTGTGAGGTGGGGGGTAGGGTGGGGGGGGACGTAGTCTCAGGGGGTCTTCCAAGGGTATTGACCTGCGAATTCAAACTACTTAATGTAGCCTCAAGAATAGTTAGACGGATCTCCACTCTCTTAATACTCTCGGTGATAGGCTGCAGCAGAGATCTGAGTAAGAATTCTAGGTTCCCATGGGGGACAACTGGGGGCAGTAAAATAGACAAGCTATTTATAGGGAGAGGAACAGTACCCGTATCTTCATTAGACTTACCGGGAACAGGAACAGACTTAGTAGGTTTTCCAAAATCGGTATGGGAAAGTTTGGATTTACCCTTACCTGCCCTCGACTTCCTTCTACGCTTATTAGGGGGAGGGCCGTGCAGCTCGGCCACAGTAACTAATTTGGGCTTAGCTTTCCTTGATTTAGAGGTAAGGGTAGGTTGGGATATAAGATCAATAGCCGTACAACAGAGGCTAGGGGGAGGGGTGGGCATCGGTACCTGACTGGGACTAACAGTACATTCCCTCAACAAAAGAGGGACTCCTTCCTGTGAAAGAGATTCTTCACTAACAATCAGCGATGAGCCACCGTCTACAATATCTACCAGGGGTCTACGTTTCAGATTTTCAATAGAGCGTCGGCGCTCAACCCTGCGTTCTGCAAGGGCAGTATCCAAATCTCCCTCTTCCTCCGCCAAAGAGCGTGGAAAATATGTATCCAGGGTTCTAATCTTGGACCCCCCCAGCTTCACTATGGATTTGTCCAGAGCTGGTGAAGGCATGATAGGTAAATGGAATGTCTTGGACAACAAGGGCTAAGTAGAAACCAGTACCAAAAAACAAATGAACAGGAAAGTAAGCCCGGCCCGGCCTAATCTGGCCTATGAGGGCCTAAGAGGGTCCGCCCTTAGTCCGGGCTTTGTCCCGGGTGATGTCCCGCACACGCGTCCCGCTGACGCGTATTGACTTCAGGTTTTAAGCCAAATGAGGATAGAGGGGGCGGAGTCACGGGAAGAGGCGGCAGGTGTGCTGGCTGGAACACGCACAGCCTGCTGGCCCTCGCAGTCCCGTTCTCTTCGAGAGCAGCTCCCCTCGTGATTTACAATGCCCAGCGGGGCTCCTGGCACACGGAAGCAATGCCCTACGGGGCTCCTGGCAGCAGCAGCAAACAAAGGATCCAAGGGCTCCTCCACGCGCGGCTCCCGCGAAGCGGGGGCCGCGAGGAGTTTTCAAGCAGTCAGCAAGGGGCGGAGACACGGGAAGAGGCGGCAGGTGTGCTGGCTGGAACACGCACAGCCTGCTGGCCCTCGCAGTCCCGTTCTCTTCGAGAGCAGCTCCCCTCGTGATTTACAATGCCCAGCGGGGCTCCTGGCACACGGAAGCAATGCCCTACGGGGCTCCTGGCAGCAGCAGCAAACAAAGGATCCAAGGGCTCCTCCACGAGCGGCTCCCGCGAAGCGGGGGCCGCGAGGAGTTTTCAAGCAGTCAGCAAGGGGCGGAGACACGGGAAGAGGCGGCAGGTGTGCTGGCTGGAACACGCACAGCCTGCTGGCCCTCGCAGTCCCGTTCTCTTCGAGAGCAGCTCCCCTCGTGATTTACAATGCCCAGCGGGGCTCCTGGCACACGGAAGCAATGCCCTACGGGGCTCTTGGCAGCAGCAGCAAACAAAGGATCCAAGGGCTCCTCCACGAGCGGCTATTAGAGAATGCGAATGCAAACCAATGTGATCAAGAGTCAAACTCAGCCATCATAAATTATCAAAACATTTTGAGGATGAATCTACCATGGAACCAAGACTGTCCTCATCACTGCGGCTTTTTACCTCTCAAGATAAAGAAGCGACGCAGCAGGTGGAAAATAGTACTGTATCGAGTGACTGAGAACACAGAAGAGTCAACTCAAAATACTATGCTACATTAGATATCTTGGCTACACCCTCAGCCTCAATGCTGGCATAATGCTAATGTTGCAAAAAACTAGAAGTTACTTTGATGAATAATTATATTTTAAAACCCCAAAAAGACCAGCTACAGACATTGTGGGAGATATAAAAGCTATTCTGGGCCATATGCCGTCTATAGTAAGACCTGTCTTCGAAAATCAGAATATGGGAAGTGCTGGGGAAACCCTACAGTCAGCCGAGTTGGAGAGTGTGTATATCTCCAGATGCCCTATAGTGATAACAAAAATGGGGGAAATCGTTGAGGGGGGAGCGAGACCAGTGCTGGAGAGGTAAACGCCATCGGGCGGTGCCGTGAGGGAAACGGCTGTGTGCTTGGCAGAAGCGGAGCGCTGGGAGACTCCCTCCCGTCCAGACTACAATCCCCAGCAGCCTTGGGGGCGCCCGTGATGCGAGGCTAGCGCACGGAGGCGCTTGAAAAGCCGACGCGCCCAGGAGCCCCTGGGGGAGCGAGACCAGTGCTGGAGAGGTAAACGCCGTCGGGCGGTGCCGTGAGGGAAACGGCTGTGTGCTTGGCACAAGCGGAGCGCCGGGAGACTCCCTCCTGTCCAGACTACAATCCCCAGCAGCCTTAGGGGCGCCCGTGACGCGAGGCTAGCGCACGGAGGCGCTTGAAAAGCCGACGCGCCCAGGAGCCCCTGGGGGAGCGAGACCAGTGCTGGAGAGGTAAACGCCATCGGGCGGTGCCGTGAGGGAAACGGCTGTGTGCTTGGCAGAAGCGGAGCGCCGGGAGACTCCCTCCCGTCCAGACTACAATCCCCAGCCGCCTTAGGGGCGCCCGTGATGCAAGGCTAGCGCACGGAGGCGCTTGAAAAGCCGACGCGCCCAGGAGCCCCTGGGGGAGCGAGACCAGTGCTGGAGAGGTAAACGCCATCGGGCGGTGCCGTGAGGGAAACGGCTGTGTGCTTGGCAGAAGCGGAGTGCCGGGAGACTCCCTCCCGTCCAGACTACAATCCCCAGCAGCCTTAGGGGCGCCCGTGACGCGAGGCTAGCGCACTGAGGCGCTTGAAAAGCCGACGCGCCCAGGAGACCCTGGGGGAGCGAGACCAGTGCTGGAGAGGTAAACGCCATCGGGCGGTGCCGTGAGGGAAACGGCTGTGTGCTTGGCAGAAGCGGAGCGCGGGGAGACTCCCTCCCGTCCAGACTACAATCCCCAGCAGCCTTAGGGGCACCCGTGACGCGAGGCTAGCGCACGGAGGCGCTTGAAAAGCCGACGCGCCCTCTCGCCCGCGAGTCGCGCGCGGGAGGCGCCAGGGACAAGGGCGGGGCCGTCTGTGGCCGTCAGAGGACTTCAGCGGCCGGGCGGGCCACCCATCTGATATCTCGCACTAGGTGAGTGGAGTCCCATTACCATGGAATCTATCACTAACACGCCCGCACTTGATGACTTTCCATTTCCGCCCCCTTCTTTTGAGACTTTATTAGAGAACGCTCTAAACATGGTGTCCAATGAAATTGCCAACACTGAAAGGAGAATGTCAATGAGAAATTCAAATACCAACTTTAAGGAGGTACCAACGCAAGTAACCCCTAATATTCCTATCTCCCCAGTGGTCCTGATCACGAAACCTACCTCCGGTTCTTTGTTACATGAGCCCTTACCGGAAGAATCTGGCCCTGCCATAATTATCGATTCCCAAGCTGATATTATTGCCATAACCCCTGTAAAAGGAAGCACTAAACCGGCAGGAGAAAAACGTAAAAGGGCCTCCTCCAAACCTTTTGTTAACAAAAGGAGACAACCCACTTGTAATAAGAATCAGCCCACACCACAGAGTATGTGGACTAAGCAGAAGCAACAATCTTCGAGTGGGCCAACAATTTCTATTGCTGATTCGGAACTTGTGGATCCTGATGTTACCTCCACTCCCATTGGCATTCCTACTGGTAACAATAACACAATTTGGATACAGACTGCCCCATTAGGGGATAACACCTCCCTAACTAAACAAAATGGGAATCTAATAGAGACTATTGTTGATACTATTTTTAAACGTTTAGAGAGTCAAATGATCGTACAGTTTAAGAATGTTTTTAAAAGATTGGATGGATTGGAAAATTTGGTAAAAAACGAAGAAGTGAAAAGAAAGGGAACTGTCGCACTGGATCAGATTAGGGGTGACCGCCTCCTGAAAGATTTGGAGACACTGAGTAACACCTTATCTAGTGGGGGGCCTGCAACCTCATGTAGTAGTACTAAACCTGTCAGTGCACCCAGCACTGGCGGCACACAGATACCTAGTCAACTACCCATTCCTCCACCAAGAAGTAACAGTGCCGGGCATAATAAGGCTGCAGTTAGCTCGCAACTTAAAATAACCACACCTGATGTTTCGAGCACATCACACCGTGCTTGTCCCACCACTAGCAACCCGAAAGATTCTCAAGTATTAGTAAAAACAGGGACCAACTTGGGTAGTACCAGAAATATGGGTCGGTCTGGGGACAGCAGACCCACAAAACACCAGGGGCCTGCCTTGCACTTGCCCCCAGACGCCTGCCCTTACGTTTTGGTCCTGGCAGGCATCCCACCACTTAGGGAGGGACAAGGAGAATCATGGGTTCAGTTAAACAACAAATGTATTGACTGGCTAACAAAGCATAAAGGGGTTGGCTATGACATATCGAAAGAGATTGTCTCAGCCCGTAGGGTGTCGTGGGTAGGCCCCCTATTCAAAGATATTAAAGGAGACTGCATTGTTATTAACTTTAGGAACCATGGCACAGCTAGATTTTTGCTAAACACGAACAATGTACGCCCAGGCCCGTCCACTGTTGTAATTTCACTTCCTTTAAGTTATTTCTATAGACCGCCACAAAGGCCATTTTACCCAGCTCCTTCTCCCCTCGGGTTATATAATAGGTTTGCACCTCTATCAGATTTGGACACCTTGGACTGACCACCAGTTACCAAATTAGTTACCACCATAGTGACTGATCAGCCACCCCTGTTAGCTAACCAAGAATTAGCATTATCGACCCCCATGGTCGTTTTACCCACTGCTGCGAACAAACTGTCATGCATCACAAAAACGGAAGGACAGAGTTCTGACCTGTCTCTTATGAGCTGGAATATAGCTGGTCTTAAATCGAAATTAAAAATCAAAGAATGGACCGATTGGATAAAAAATGTTGATATACTAATGATGCAGGAGACTTGGTGTACCACCTCACTTACATTAGAAGGTTTTTGTTGCCACAACCAAAACGTACATGCCCCGCCTATGGGTAGACCTAGTGGGGGTCTTTCAATCTGGGTGAAGATAAAAGCTGGTGTGCAAACCAAATTGATTAAGACTAAAGCAAAGTGTTTCATGGCCCTGAAATACACTAATAGGTTAAAGTTATGTTTAATTAATTTTTACAATAATGATTTTATATCCCATCCAAATGAAATTTTTTTAATGTTGTTTAAATTTATTGATGAAGTGATTGTTGGGCAAAAATATGGAATCTTTGATGGTATTTGTATTGGTGGAGACTTCAATGCTCATATTTATCGTAGTAATCCCATGTGCAGGAGTGGAGAAGAATTGAGGGACCTTCTTGCCCCACGTGTCTTATTAAATGTTATGGAAATTGCTGGTACTGAGGGGAATAATGTTCTTACCCCCACATATATTGGTCAGGGGAGGTTTTCAACTATAGATTACATATTTGTCTCCCCAACATTGTGTGACATTTTGGAGAAAGCTGAGGTCGTTTGCTCCACCTACAGTGACCATTACCCAATATTAATACACTTAAAAAACCTTGTGATTAACCAGGATGAAACCAATAGGGTAATCGGAGTAAAAAACCTGGAAGCGTCTACAGATGGGTTAAGAGTTGTATGGAAGGGAGCTGACAATAAGGGCATCTTAGCTAATGTGATTCACAAACACCCCACACTAATTACGAATTGCCTGTCCAGTGACAAACCAGGGCACGTTATTGTTGATTCCTTCTGTGAACTCTGTACTGCCATTAAAAGAGAGACCTCTAAACCAGCCCGGGCTAATAGAACTAGTAATCCACGCTGGTTCGATTCGTCATGTTCCAGGGCTAACAGAGATCTGAGGGATGCTATTAAGACCATACCGAGAGATTTGGCACTTGTAAGAACATTGAGAGCCAGGTATAAGTCCACATTACACACCAGTTCTGAAGTATTATTGAAGGACCATTGGGAAGCTCTTGTACGCACTGCGGTTTTAAAAGACACTACAGGGTTTTGGAGGGAGGTCAAGGCCCTAAGATTGCTTGGCTCCAATTTAACACCTATTAATTGTAACATCACGGTGGACACATGGGCCGAGCACTTTTCCAAAATCTACACTGTATCAGGGTCTTCCCTCGACACTGTCCTCCCGGTTAGGTCTCTGAAGATTGAACTATACGAGGTTGAGGATGCCATATCAGAAAGTGCGGGCAATAAAGCACCAGGCCCAGATGGCCTATCAATAGATCAAATCAAATCTGAAATTAGTTTCTGGGCACCCCTCCTTTGTAACCTTTTTAATAATTTATCTGATAATTCCATCCCAGAGTCATGGTCTAACAGTGTTATCGTGCCAATATTAAAAAAAGGCGATAGATCAGACCCCGGCTGCTATCGCCCGATATCACTGATTGACAATACTTTAAAGGTTCTCGGGAGGGTACTTTTTAAGAGGATAAGCAGTTGGGCTAACGATAATAACATCTTACACCAATGTCAGCTTGGTTTTAGATCCAATGTGGGCACTGTAGAACAATGTCTGAACTTGAACCTGTTAGCGGCAAAATACACCATTGTAAAAAAGTCCCCCCTGTATTTTGGTTTTATGGATTTAAGTTCAGCCTTTGATTTTGTTAACCGTTCACGTTTGTGGTCACTCCTGCTTAACTATGGTTTAGATGATTATTTGGTTTATTTTCTCTCTTACCTGCACAGGGATTTAAAAGCTTGCGTTCGTATTAATAATGAGGGCGAGGTCTCCAAGGACATTTTAATTGGCAGGGGGGTCAGACAGGGCTGTGTGCTCGCCCCCCTGCTTTTTATCTTGTATATCAATGAGCTGAGCAATACTTTATGTGCCCTAACCAATGATGTTCCAATCGTTAATGGCACCCCCATTCCCGCTTTGCTGTACGGGATGACGCGGTGCTAATGGGCCGCACACCCAATGCTCTGCGTATTCTAATTTCAGGTTTTGTTTCTTTTATGGCAGAGTTGGGACTGTCGACTAATTTTAATAAGTCGTATATTATGAACTGCGGCCCTAAAAGATATAACATCACCACAATTAAATCAGGTGAAAATACTCTAAAAAGCACAAGCACTTTTCCATACTTAGGATTATTATTCTCAAATTCTGGATCCTGGCAGCCACATGTCGCTTATGGGAGAAATAAGATTGGTAAATCTATTAATTCGGTCCTTTCCCTCCGCCAACCAAGACATGCAGACGTTGTCACCTCACTTATAAAGATCTATCGCACCCAATGCCAACCCACGGGTACGTATGGCTCAGAGGTGTGGGGATATTCCAATTGCATCTCTATCCAAACTGAGGAAAACAGATTTTGTCGAAAGGTATTGGGGGGTGTTGTCTCTGCGGCAACATATATCTGCCATAAAGAACTTAACTTACCTTTCATAGAAGACTTCATTCGTTCAAGACCAGCTCTTTTTTGGTTAAAAATCTGGTTGAACCCTTCGGCCCACTTAACACGCAGCATACTATCTGACTGCCTACAAAGTGATAGGTCCCACCATATCCCATGGTTGAATGCAGTCGAGAAAAGTTTGATTAGTGTGGGGCATGGCTCTTTATTTACTTTTCCTAACACCATAGACCGCTCTCATAAGAACATAATTAAAGGGGCCTTGTACAACCTTTATGGTATGGAACGGGTAAGATCTGAACACCTTAAGTCATCAATCATCAGGTACTTTACCCTTCTTGAACCCACTGTTGGCTCATCAGTGTCACCGCAGAGATATCTGCTTACTACATTAGGTAGATGGAACAGGAGCCTTCTGTTCCGGTTCCGGGATGGCAGCATTGTGAACCTGTTAAATTTTCCTCTTGGATATAACAAACATCTTGACAAGTTGGATTGCCCTTGCACGACGGGTGGCAAACAAAGTTTGGTACATTTCTTCTTTTTTTGTGGTTTTTATAGGCTGTACACCTCTCGATACTTAATGCCGTATTGCCGTAGACATGAACTTAGAGATTTTAATCTGGCATTAAAAACCTTTCAAATGTTAAGTTCGGATGAGGAGATATTCTGTGTAAGTAGCTTTCTTAAAGCTGCTGTTCGCTCCCGTGCTACTATGGATCCACTTTGAAGAAATCAGTATAAACTGCATCCTTTGCACAATTTCTTTCTTTTTTGTACATTTATGGCTGTATATTAATGTATGGATATGTGGAGGCTCTGCTCTATGAAATGATATTTTTAACTTTTATACAACTTTTGTACCAATCATTACTGTCCTTTACTAATTGCCCTAATATGATGTACTCGCTGTTTTAATTATGATTATTTTTAATGTATATGTACTTTTATGGATGTATCTACTCCGAATAAAGATCTTTTGACTTGACTTTGACTTTGACATTGAGGTATAGGCAACATGTCCCGTGGTTAAAAATAGGGAGGAAGGCCCGGCAACAGGGGAAGGGGAAGGAAATGAAATGGCAGAAAGGAAAAGAGGGAGCAAATCTCCAACCAGAGAATACTCAAAAGAGGAGAACCTCTGGAAGTGATTTAAAGAAATGGGTAAAGAAGGGGGCCTTTGGGGATAAGGAGATGGAAGCCCAAGTGGAGAAAATGAATGATCAATTAAAACCCCCACGAAAGAATAAAAGGGAGGAAAAGATGTACAAGCCACAGAAAAAGGGCTCCGGAGAAAATCAAAACACCAGAGATAAGGTGGCCAGAGGAGGAAAGTTACATACAACATTCAAAAAAATAATGGGGGAGGAAAGGGGGAACACTATCAATGTAGATAATAAGGGTATGGATAATATGTGGTTGCATTTTGAATGATGCCGACTAGAAAGTGGCAAGAAAAAAATAAGATAGCTTTGAAGTTTAAAGGAAATAGGAACCAAGGATCTTAGACAAGTGGGCTTTACCGAGAATAGTAAAGGAAACAAAGTCACAAAGGTTTTGAGGTGCTCAGGGCTGGTAAAGGTGACTATTGTAAAAGCAGGGAAAGAGGTATTGGAGAAAGGGATAAGATTAATCCCGAAACAGAATTGGACGTGAAAAGATACCAAGGTACAGCTTTTATGAAGTACCATGCTGATAGATCCAGAGTGTGAGGAAAAAGCAAATATTGAATTTACTGTAGGCACTGCAGGGATCAGCAATCATCGGGGTAACTGGAGCCTTGAAAACAGCTTGGTAGGCCCTTTCTCACCAGCCCTGGAGGAGGTGGGTTGCTTAAGTGAAATTGATTAGGATATTGGGTTGCCACACAGCTTTAGAATTTTAAGATGGAACATAAATGGGCTTGGAAGAATGTCAAAACTAAAAAGCCTTTAAAAGTTAGCCAAACATTTGGAGATTATGTCTTTGCAAGAAATATGGGTGTGCGACGAAACCCATATAATTGAAGGGTTTGTTCAACTAAATAGGCCTGCGAAGAAAAAACAGCAGGGATATCCTGCAGGGGGATTATGACCCTAATATCCACCAAGATTGCGAAAAAGGTGACATCTATAGCTGTAAAATGTAAATGGTTACTGGCTTGCAGAGTATGCTTGTTGGAACCTGATGTCAAATATGATAATATGGTAACTATGAATTAATATATGTAGTGGGGGGAGCCCAGAAGAGTACATGATAGAGATGGGGCATTTTAAGGATGATGTGGACTGTTTATGCGAAAATTGTGACAACGATGTTCTTATTCTAATGGGAGAGCTTAACCATAAAATTAACCCAAAAATGATAGATCCCTGGTTTAAAGAAGTACTCCGCTCATATAAAATAAGTATGGCTCATTTCCCTGAAGGTAGACCATCCCGACGAGACATAGCATTAGGGAAGTACCTGGGCACGAAGGTTTTGTTTCGTCTCAATGGCAGGATAGATACCGATTGTCCTGCTAAGCAAATGTTTAAAGTAGGCACCCAACCCTGCTCAATCAATGACATCTTCCTACACGCCTGGAACTTTGAAACAAGCATTGGAAATGCAATAGGTCTCGCAGCATTAGAGTTAGTGCTTTTAGAATTGTTTATGGGTTTTTTGTTGTAAATCTTTAGCATTTTTGTTTCCTGTAGCCAATTGTCATGATTCCACTTACCCCTAACACACACATCCTAAGACATGTGCTGATATCCCCCTTAGAAAACCCACCCCTGTCCCGTGCTCCACGCACGCTTCTTGTCAGTGTGATTGGGTGCATACATTTTTATCTGCCTTATTACTTGTTGGTCACCTTCTTAAGGTTTGCTACTCTTGACTTTGTATTTGCCCCTTTTTGCTAGTACACTGTGGTATTGTTTTGTATGCTTGTCGAAGTTCTGGAGCTCAATTAATGTGCTTGGTAGGCTCCGCTTGTGGCTCCGTGAAAGACAACGCCCTCGCGAAGGTCTTTCTGATTTCTCCCCGCATCCCTACACGCTGCCTTTTGGTGCGCGCTTGAACTGGGACTGCATTCAGCGTCCTCGCGCACGTTAGCAGAACGTGACTGGGAGCGGCTGGGTGCGGCCAGGTATTTAAACCGCACCCAGCCTTCTGGAAGGCGCTTTGCCTTCAGGTTTCCCTCGGAGAAGGTCGCGTCAGTAGGAGGAACTCACCTGAGGGAGAATTCTATCCTGGCAGGACTCCACGGCGGTGCTTCTTATTTCCTGGAGATTGAAGTCTTAGGAACTAACTCTGAAAGCTAAGTACTTTTGCTACATTTAAGGCGCCCTTCGCAAGAAAGGTTAATTTTTGGAACATTTACTTTGTGAAAGTCTTCATGAAGAAGAGACTTCGGACATTCAAGGCCTAACGGAATCTTGAGGATTATTTGCCAAAATCATTATGTTTGTTAGAATGTGAAGAGAATTACTAAGAACTTTATATTTGTTATTTTGTGAAGAGAATTGCTAAGAACTTTATATTTGTTATTTTGTGAAGAGAATTACAAAGAACTTATGTTTGTAAAATTGTGAAGAGATTTACAAGGAACTTTTAGATTTTGTTTAAGAAACGTGGGATTTAAGAAAGATACCTAGGATTTGGTGTGTCTTGTTTAAAGCTTATTTTTTTAGCTCCATAAACAAAAGGAACAGAAACCCCGAGACAAAGAAGCAAAGGCTAATACCAAGTAAGTGTTAGGAAAGAGACAGAAAGAATGCAAAGGGCTTCTTAAAAATAGTGATTAATCCTTCCTTTCTTTTATGAACATTTGCAGACGAACAAGCTGACATAACATCGGACAACCAATTATCCTAGAGGACATCTGACAACTTTATCACCACAACCCTACATCCCTACAAAGACATACTGGGCGAGGGCCTTCAACTTGCTGATTGCAGGTAGGGGGATCTTCGAACAACTTAACTAGGTTATAGGGGTTCCGTTTAGTTAGAGATGGTGGTGAAGGGGGCTAGGGAGGTTAGGAAAGCAGACTCCTAAACCTGAACACTAAAATCTTGGTGCTTGTTGCTTCGCAGGTCGACAGCAAGAACCAAAGTCTCCTCTTCAACGCCCAGTACCGGCCCTCCTCCCTAATTCCTAGTTTAAAATCTTGCTGTTAATATTTAACTCAGTAAGTTTTAGTTAGTGATTTGGGAAGTTGGTCCCTTGCGTCCCTGCGAAATCATCCACGTCTTCCAAGAGAACTTCAGTCAAGACAAGGTAAGGGACGACGTGGTTAGCTTTGACAGAAGGCAAAGCCCACGTTGATAATTTCACCCGGACGCAATGGATCAAGTAAATATGCAGGATTTGGCAGCAGTTTTAGAAGCTATTAGGCAGGATAATGCAGCCTTACGTAGAGATTTATCCTCTCTTCAAGACTCTATTCAGCAAAAACCAACCACTTTTCTGAGTCCCTCATCCAGTACAGATACCACAACCCAGATCCAAGTGGTAACCCCGTTCCCCACTCCTTTAGCCCCACCAGAAAGATTTTATGGGGATTGTAATAAGTTTTCTGTATTTTTACAGCAATGTCACCTACATTTTATTGCCAAGACTACAGCCTTCCCAGACGATTCTTCTAAAGTAGCTTTTATGTTATCCTATATGGGTGGGGATGCTGCTCTTTGGTCAGTTCCATTAGTAGAAAAGGACGACCGAATTTTGTATAATTTTAAAGATTTCGAGAGGGCTTTAAAGAAAATGTTTGCAAAACATCTCTTCGTTCAATCTGCAGACAATGAGCTTCTAAGTTTAAAGCAGGGATCTTCGGATCTAATACATTACATATCCACCTTTAATCGTCTGGTTTTAGAGGCTGACTGGCCATACGACAAGAGAGTTTCTATCTTTTACAGAGGTCTGAGAGAGGAATTAAAGGACATGATTACTCAGATTCTTGAACCCCCAGAAGACATAAGTGAGTTCATTGACTTAGTGGTAAAACTTAATCATCGTATTTCCGAACGAAAGGGAGAAAGAGGGAAAACTGAGCATAAAGTAGTTTTCTTTAAGGAAAGGTCAACCCCGAATCGAGAATCTGGTCCAAAATCTGATTCCGTCGAACCCATGCAAATTGGTTCGATCCGTGGACCCTTAACTAAGGAAGAGAAAGATAAAAGACGACGTTTAAACCAGTGTTTATATTGCGGAAAGACAGGACACTTCGTGAAAGAATGTCCTACTCGACCTAACAAGTTTAAAACCAAGACTTCCGATGTAGCCATCACACAGGAAAAGTCGGAAAACTAGTACACTCGGTAAAGGGAGAGGTCAGTTTATCGGGTGGTCTTTCTAGTTTGGCCTCGACTCTTCCCCCTGCAGGTTTCAGACACTTTTCAATCTTAGTAGAACTCCGAGATTTGCTTCCTAAATCTAACACAAGAAAAGTGGAAGCTATTATAGATTCTGGGGCTACAGGTAATTTTATTGATTCCAAATTTTTCTTACAGCTAGGCTTTCAGTCTGTGTTAAAAGATCATCCAGAAACAGTCAGAGCAGTTGATGGCAAGGAATTAACTTCAGGGCTGGTAAACAGACAAACCGAACTTTTAGAGATGGATTGTTCTCCCATACATCGAGAAAGAATTCAATTTGACATAATTGATGCCCCTCAATTCAAGATGATTTTAGGAATACCTTGGTTAATAAAACATAACCCAATCATAGATTGGGTAACCAGGTTAATCACCTTTAAGTCCACCTTTTGTACTGAGCAGTGCTTCCTAATCAATAGATCCCAGGACATAGTTCAAGGTTTTGATTTCGGAATTGAATCACCCAATGTCCTGCTTTTGGAAGGGGTTCCATCGGTTTATAGCGACTTATCTGATGTGTTTGACAAAAGAAAAGCCAATACACTACCTCCACATAGAGATTTCGACTGTAGGATAGATCTCGTCCCTGGAGCAACCTTACCTTGTAGTCGCATTTATGCTCTTACGGAAGCAGAAAACGTTCACCTGAGAGCATACCTTGATGAGTATCTTGCTAATGGGTTCATTAGGCACTCTAAATCTCCAGTATCTTCAGCTCTTTTTTTCATTCCAAAGAAGGGAGGGGAATTGCGCACGTGCATTGATTATAGGCAGTTAAACAATGTCACCATCAAGAACAGGTACCCTTTACCCTTGATCCCAACACTTTTGGATCAAATTAAGAAAGCTAAGATTTATACAAAACTGGACTTGCGAGGAGCTTACCATTTAGTCAGGGTAAGAAAAGGAGACGAATGGAAAACGGCTTTCCGCACTAAGTTCGGTCTCTTTGAATACCAAGTCATGCCTTTTGGACTTTGTAACGCTCCTGCCGCCTTCCAGTTTTTTATAAACGAAGTGTTGCATGAATTTATTGACATCTGCTGCGTGGTGTATATTGATGACATTCTCATCTACTCAGACACTGAGGAAGAACATGTACAACAGGTCCGCGCCATTCTTCAAAGACTACTCTCCAACTCTCTTTACGTAAAATTGGAAAAAAGTCTGTTTCATACCTCCAAGGTGGACTTTCTGGGTTATATAATCAGTCCCGAAGGTATAGAAATGGATCCCAAGAAAGTTGAAGCGGTAACAACCTGGCCCAGTCCAACTTCTGTGAAGCAGATCCAAAGCTTCCTAGGGTTTGCAAACTTTTACCGTAGATTCATCCAGAACTTTTCT
The DNA here is from genome assembly GCF_964263255.1 of Lissotriton vulgaris. Lineage (NCBI taxonomy): Eukaryota > Metazoa > Chordata > Amphibia > Caudata > Salamandridae > Lissotriton > Lissotriton vulgaris. The sequence goes on from NC_141697.1 coordinate 1,179,975,858, forward strand.
CAAATAATTACACCTATAACCAAGTTGTTGAGAAAAGGAGTGAAATTCTTGTGGAACTCTGATGCTGAAGAAGCCTTCCAAATTTTAAAGAAAAGATTTACTATGGCCCCAATCTTGTGTCATCCAGACCCCAATCAACCGTTTATTGTAGAAGCAGATGCATCTCAATATGCATTGGGAGGGATTCTTTCACAACGAAATTCCGATACAGGCCAAATGCACCCCATAGCTTACTTCTCCAGGAAAATGTCTGAAGCTGAACAGAACTATGCCATTGCCGATAAGGAATTATTAGCAATTAAGGCGGTTTTTGAAGAATGGCGCCACTACCTGTTAGGGGCTCGACATCCTGTAACAATTTATACTGATCACCGTAATCTTCAAGCTCTAAGATCTGTAAAGGCTTTGACTGCTAGACAGTTACGTTGGTCTATGTTCTTCAATGACTATACCTTTGTGATAACTTATCGCCCTGGAAAAGAGAACTTGAAAGCGGACGCTTTGTCTAGAATTGGTGATAAAGACCCAGAAAAACCTGAAGATATCCATCCAGTAATCCCGACTTCTTGTTTTCAGGGAAGTTTAACCACTAGTAACATTATTAATGATATTAAGGAGGCCTTGAAAGATAAGGATGTTGAGATGTTGAAAAGAGATCATCCTTATCTCCTGGAGAAAGATGATTTGATGATGGTACATGGTTTGATTTACGTTCCTACTGAAAAAATTCAAAAATCCATAATTCAGCTTCACCACGATACAATGTTATCTGCCCATCCTAGCATCTTGAAGACCATGGAACTAATAAGACGAACCTTTTGGTGGCCTTTGATGTTCAAAGACATTCAGTTGTTTGTAGAAACTTGTAGTGTTTGCATTCAACATAAGACTTCTCATCAAGCTCCTAGTGGTTTGTTAATGCCTCTACCTATCCCACCTCAGCCCTGGCATACTATATCGCTAGACTTCATAGTTGAACTACCTGAAACCAAGAAGGGATTTAATACAATTTTAACTGTAGTGGATCAGTTCACAAGAATGGCCCATTTCATTCCCTTAAAGAAACTTCCCACTGCCTTAGAGCTGGCTCATTTAATTATGTCACACGTGATCAGATTACACGGAATCCCATCTGTGGTCATTTCAGACAGAGGCTCCCAATTTGTTTCTAAGGTTTGGCAAAAGTTGGGTACATTGTTACAAATGGACGTTCGTTTGTCTTCTAGTTACCATCCCCAAACAGATGGTTTAACTGAGAGAACTAATCAGACAATCGAGCAATATCTCCGATGCATGTTACCCAATGTTCCTGAAGAATGGTCTGACCTTTTGAGCCCCCTAGAGTTCGCTTATAATAACTCAGAACATTCATCTATCAAAATGTCCCCGTTCTTTTGCAATTTCGGATTCCATCCCAAAAGCATTCCTGAGAATTCTTTAAGCTCTGATTCAGTACCTGCAATTTCTGACTATGTATCTAAAGTGTTTTTTATCCAAGAAGAGGCCAAATTCAACTTGGCAAAGGCGAAAGAATCTCAGAAAGAGACCAAGGACAAACATCGATCTGAACAACCGCAATACCTAGTAGGTGAAAAAGTATGGTTGAGTACAAGAAATCTGAAACTCAGAGGAAATCGGAAATTCAATCCAAAATTCATTGGTCCCTTTCCTATTGAGAAGATAATTAACCCGGTTTGTGTAAAGCTGAATCTCCCTGATAAGTATTTGATACACCCGGTCTTTCATGTCTCCCTGGTTAAGCCATTCCATCCTCAGACCCGCATCTCCAAATCCCCATCCCCCATCATGATTGATGATCACCCGGAATTCGAGGTAAAAACTATCCTAGATTCCAAAAGAGTTCGAGGAAAACTGTTTTACCTCATAGATTGGAAAGGTTATGGCCCAGAGGAAAGGTCTTGGGAACCTTTAGACCATCTGAAAAACTCCCCTAGATTGATCCGACTTTTCCATCTAAGGCATCCTGAGAAACCAAAGCCCATTTCAACCGTTCTGGGGGGGATCTTGAGGAGGGAGTACTGTCATGATTCCACTTACCCCTAACACACACATCCTAAGACATGTGCTGATATCCCCCTTAGAAAACCCACCCCTGTCCCGTGCTCCACGCACGCTTCTTGTCAGTGTGATTGGGTGCATACATTTTTATCTGCCTTATTACTTGTTGGTCACCTTCTTAAGGTTTGCTACTCTTGACTTTGTATTTGCCCCTTTTTGCTAGTACACTGTGGTATTGTTTTGTATGCTTGTCGAAGTTCTGGAGCTCAATTAATGTGCTTGGTAGGCTCCGCTTGTGGCTCCGTGAAAGACAACGCCCTCGCGAAGGTCTTTCTGATTTCTCCCCGCATCCCTACACGCTGCCTTTTGGTGCGCGCTTGAACTGGGACTGCATTCAGCGTCCCCGCGCACGTTAGCAGAACGTGACTGGGAGCGGCTGGGTGCGGCCAGGTATTTAAACCGCACCCAGCCTTCTGGAAGGCGCTTTGCCTTCAGGTTTCCCTCGGAGAAGGTCGCGTCAGTAGGAGGAACTCACCTGAGGGAGAATTCTATCCTGGCAGGACTCCACGGCGGTGCTTCTTATTTCCTGGAGATTGAAGTCTTAGGAACTAACTCTGAAAGCTAAGTACTTTTGCTACATTTAAGGCGCCCTTCGCAAGAAAGGTTAATTTTTGGAACATTTACTTTGTGAAAGTCTTCATGAAGAAGAGACTTCGGACATTCAAGGCCTAACGGAATCTTGAGGATTATTTGCCAAAATCATTATGTTTGTTAGAATGTGAAGAGAATTACTAAGAACTTTATATTTGTTATTTTGTGAAGAGAATTACTAAGAACTTTATATTTGTTATTTTGTGAAGAGAATTACAAAGAACTTATGTTTGTAAAATTGTGAAGAGATTTACAAGGAACTTTTAGATTTTGTTTAAGAAACGTGGGATTTAAGAAAGATACCTAGGATTTGGTGTGTCTTGTTTAAAGCTTATTTTTTTAGCTCCATAAACAAAAGGAACAGAAACCCCGAGACAAAGAAGCAAAGGCTAATACCAAGTAAGTGTTAGGAAAGAGACAGAAAGAATGCAAAGGGCTTCTTAAAAATAGTGATTAATCCTTCCTTTCTTTTATGAACATTTGCAGACGAACAAGCTGACATAACATCGGACAACCAATTATCCTAGAGGACATCTGACAACTTTATCACCACAACCCTACATCCCTACAAAGACATACTGGGCGAGGGCCTTCAACTTGCTGATTGCAGGTAGGGGGATCTTCGAACAACTTAACTAGGTTATAGGGGTTCCGTTTAGTTAGAGATGGTGGTGAAGGGGGCTAGGGAGGTTAGGAAAGCAGACTCCTAAACCTGAACACTAAAATCTTGGTGCTTGTTGCTTCGCAGGTCGACAGCAAGAACCAAAGTCTCCTCTTCAACGCCCAGTACCGGCCCTCCTCCCTAATTCCTAGTTTAAAATCTTGCTGTTAATATTTAACTCAGTAAGTTTTAGTTAGTGATTTGGGAAGTTGGTCCCTTGCGTCCCTGCGAAATCATCCACGTCTTCCAAGAGAACTTCAGTCAAGACAAGGTAAGGGACGACGTGGTTAGCTTTGACACCAATGCTAAAGAATTACAAATCAAAAAAGCCATAAACAATTGTAAAAGCTCTAACTAAAAATCCTCCGAGACCTATTGCACTGTGTGAGGGTGAGGGGTTGAGGGTGAGTGAGGGTGAGGGTGAGTGAGGGTGAGTGAGGAGTTGAGGGTGAGTGAGGGGTTGAGGGTGAGTGAGGTGTTGAGGGTGAGTGAGGGGTTGAGGGTGAGTGAGAGTGAGAGTGAGTGAGGGTGAGGGTGAGTGAGGGTGATTGTGAGTTAGGGTGAGGGGTTGAGGGTGGGTGAGGGTGAGGGTGAGGGGTTGAGGGTGAGTGAGGATGAGTGAGGGTGAGTGAGGGGTTGAGGGTGAGTGAGGGTGAGTGAGGGTGAGTGAGGGTGAGTGAGAGTGAGTGAGAGTGAGTGTGAGTGAGGGTGAGGTGTTGAGGGTGAGGTGTTGAGGGTGAGGGGTTGAGGGTGAGGGGTTGAGGGTGAGGTGTTGAGGGTGAGGTGTTGAGGGTGAGGGGTTGAGGGTGAGGGGTTGAGGGTGAGGGGTTGAGGGTGAGGGGTTGAGGGTGAGTGAGTGTGAGTGAGTGAGGGTGAGGGGTTGAGGGTGAGTGAGTGAGGTTGAGGGGTTGAGGGTGAGTGAGGGTGAGGTGTTGAGGGTGAGGGGTTGAGGGTGAGGGGGTGAGGGGTTGAGGGTGAGGGGTTGAGGGTGAGGGCGAGTGAGGGTGAGGGGGTGAGGGGTTGAGGGGGTGAGGGTGAGGGGTTGAGGGTGAGTGAGTGAGGGTGAGGCTGAGGTGTAGAGTGTGAGTGAGAGTAAGAGTGAGGGTGATTGAGGGGTTCAGTGTTAGTGAGGGTGAGGTATTGAGGGTGAGTGAGTGGAAGGGTGATTGAGGGATTGAGAGTTAGTGAGGGTGAGGGGTTGAGTGTTAGTGATGGTGAGGTGTTGAGGGTGAGTGAGGGTGAGGGTGAGTGAGGGGGAGGGGGAGGCGTTGAGGATGAGTGAGGTGTTTAGGGTGAAGTGTTGAGGGTGTGGGTGAGGAGTTGAGGGTGAGGGAGGGTGAGTGAGGGTGAATGGTTGAGGGTGAGTGGTTGAGGGTGAGGGGTTGAGGCTGATGTTTTGAGGGTGAGTGAGGGTGAGATGTTGATGGTGAGTGAAGGTGAGGTGCTGGGTGAGGCGTTGAGGGTGAGTGAGGTTGAGGGTGGTTGAGTGAGGATGAGTGAGAGTGAGGGTGAGTGAGGAGTTGAGGGTGAGGTGTTGAGGGTGAGTGAGTGAGGGTGAGGTAGTGAGGGTGAGTGAGTGTGTGGTGTTGAGGGTGAGTGAGGATGAGTGAGAGTGAGGGTGAGTGAGGATTTGAGGGTGAGGCGTTGAGGGTGAGGCGTTGAGGGTGAGTGAGGGTGAGAGTGAGTGAGGGTGAGTGAGTGTCAGTGAGGGTGAGGTGTTGAGGGTGAGTGAGGATGAGTGAGAGTGATGGTGAGTCAGGGGTTGAGGGTGAGTGAGGTGTTGAGGATGAGTGAGGAGTTGAGGGTGAGTGATGGTCAGGGTGAGTGAGGGTGAGGGTGGGTGAGGTGTTGAGGGTGAGGTGTTGAGGGTGAGTGAGGGGTTGAGGGTGAGTGAGGGTGAGTGAGGGTGTGGAGTTGAAGGGGAGGCGTTGAAGGTGAGTGAGGGTGAGTGAGTGAGGGTGAGGTGTTGAGGGTGAGTGAGTGATGGTGAGGCGTTGAGGGTGGGTGAGTGAGGTTGAGTGTTTGAGGGTGAGGCATTGAGCGTGAGTGAGTGAGGGTGAGGTGTTGAGGGTGAGGGGTTGAGGGTGAGTGATGTTGATAGTTGTTGAGTGAGGATGATTGAGAGTGAGTGTGAGTGAGGTGTTGGGGGTGAGGGGTTGAGGGTGAGGCGTTGAGGGTGAGTGAGGGTGAGGGTGAGTGAGGGTGATGTGTTGAGGGTGAGTGAGGGTGAGTGAGGGTGAGGGTGAGTGAGGGTGAGTGAGGGTGAGGATGAGTGAGGGTGAGGGTGAGGGGTTGAGGGTGAGTGAGGGTGAGTGAGGGTGAGTGTTTGAGGCTGAGTGAGGGTGAGATGTTGAGGGTGGGTGAGGGGGGTGAGGGTGAGGGTGTGGGTGAGTGGTGTGAGTGTTAAGGGTGTTGTGGATGAGGGGTGTTAGTATGAGGGAGTTGAGGGTGAGGGGGTGAGGGTGAGTGTGATGGGAGGGGAGGCAGAGTGAGGGATGTTGAGGGGGTGAGGGAGTGTAAGGGAGAGTGAGGGTGAGGCTGAGCGGGTGTGAGAGGGTGAGTGAGGGAGTGTGTGAGAGTGTGAGTGAGGGAGTGTGTGAGGTGGTGTGTGAGAGCGTGAGTGATGGGGTGTGTGAGGGGTGTGTGACTCACCCTACCACTGCTGTGTCACACTTTGGGAAGTATTAAAAAGGTAATTCATACAGTTCAGGGTTTTACTTTACATCCTGGGACTTCTAGTCTTGTTGATCACAATGGTAAAACTTGCACTACAAGTCCCAGAATGCAAAGCAAAAATAGAATGAATGCGCAACCCCTGCATAGAACTGGAAACTTGAAATTTTAAACAGCGCCCCGCAGAACTGTCTAGGGTCAGCTATTGTGTTCTGATTAAATAACGGGAGTCACACAATATCTTAACACAACAGGAGCACTACAATCAGCATAGGAGTGGCTCTGACATCTTAAAATAGGTGTGGTTCCCACTTCAACCAGGCGTGACCCCAATCCTGCCTGAGCCGGATGCATGCACACAAAAGGAATCAGTTCATCTTGTACATTCTGAATCTCACAATTATTTCCAAGAGAGAGGCAATCTTTTGGATACCGGTCACAAGTAGGAAACTTCCGCAATGGGAGAGGCAGGAGTACCAGACAGACTACGTAGAGTAAAAGCAGGGTGTAATAAAAAAGGTAGTTAAGGTGATGTAAGTTGTAGGTCATGATACACATTCCTGGAAGTCTACAGGCAAGGGGGATCTCAGAATTTTAACACACCCACGTCTCGGGTGGTTACGCTGAAACAAAAAGATGCTGTGCAGTGATGGATCGAATCTAAGAACCTGACAGGCACTGGTGGGAATCTCCAGATGGTATTTGGCATACAGTCAAGCAGTCTGAAAGATAGTGTCTTACTTCTTAATCCAAGTTGGCAAGACATTTTGCACACAACGGACACTGACTGGGTGGCTCAGGTATCTGGCAGGTAAAGCAAGTTGCTGTGTCCTTAATTTAGCAGAAAAAAACAGGCTGGGGCATCCAAATGCCCTACGAAAAAGACATGGTTATACTTTTCGTAGCAGGCAGTGCAGTCTGGGGCTGCACAAAACTGTTAAGTGTTGGAGATTTCCTGGATGCTGCAGGGAGTGTAGAGTAATGAGGTTCCTGGAAGGGAATATCCTGCAGCGCTGGAGTTCCCTGGAACTGTCAGGCACTGCAGGTTGGGAAGGTCCTATGGATCTGCGAAGTAATACTGTCTGCACCTGCTGGCCCCTCTTACCTGCGCAAGACCGGGTCTTCCATATTTTGAGCAGAAGGATGATAATAGCCGCCAGGTGAGACAGATCTCCAGTAAGTCTGAAGACGTTCATGCTGAGGGGGTTGCTGCGACCGGGGCCCTGATGAAATAACGCTGACGGACTGCACACCTGGCAATGAAAGGGCCCGGTTCCGTACTGCAGCTGGGGTAGGTCTGAAAATGGCGAGCGACGAGCGACGTGGCCAAACATAGGAAGGTGGAGAGAGGACTCTTGGAGCGCACCGCCCCCTCGGGACGCACAGCAGCATAGCGGACATCTTGAAATGGATCACATTGGCAAACAAGACGGAGGGAAGAGAGGGGAGGGGGAGGAGAAATGCGACATGGCGGGAAGGGGAGGGCTGATGAAATAACGCTGACGGACTGCACACCTGGCAATGAAAGGGCCCGGTTCCGTACTGCAGCTGGGGTAGGTCTGAAAATGGCGAGCGACGAGCGACGTGGCCAAACATAGCGGACATCTTGAAATGGATCACATTGGCAAACAAGACGGAGGGAAGAGAGGGGAGGGGGAGGAGAAATGCGACACGGCGGGAAGGGGAGGGGGCGGAGCGGGTAAACAAAGACGGACGTGCACGCGCTTTTAAGCTCAATGCGCATGCGCATAAGCTCAATGCGCATGCGCATTGAGCTTAAAAGTCACGGGCACTGCAAGGAATCGCCACGATTCCTTGCACTGTGGATAAAGAGTGGATAAGTCGCAATACTCTCGCTTGCTCGATGCGCATGCGCATCGACAGGCGAGACCTAAAAATGAAAGGGTTTGGTATAACACAAAAAGTAGAAAGTGATCACGATCCACTGAAACTAGAAATAACTTTAGGAAAAAAGAGCTTATGAGATAAAGTAATCCCCCAACAACTAGTTTCTCAAAGTGAATAACTACTAGATTAACTGCAAAATGTTTGGCAAAACTGGTTAACTTCCATCAGAATTTAGGCCGGGGGAACGTCAGGGTACAAAAAACTTGAGAGTATGAAGAAATGATTAGACAAGTGGTGCAATGTCTTAGGTTAATACTAAAATACAAACAATCAAGGACCAAGAATAATCGAAGAAATGATAGAATAAGAAGGCATTGGTTTAGTGAGGAATGTAGTACATGTATGAGGTTGATAAGGAAAAGGGAGTTTTAGATACAATCTTATACCACTTTAGTTAAAATGAGGAAAGTGTATAAAATGCTACTTCAAAATCAGAAAAGGGGATATAAAGAGGAATGCTGGGGGAATCTGCTGGAAGCAATAGAAACTAAAAACACACACAAAGTTGGGAAGTTAATACAAGAAGGGTCAGGTAGGATACAGGGGGCTATGAGTTGGGTGGTGGAGGAAGCAGCACGGGAAGAGTATTTGGGGCACCTGTATGGCAAGTGGGCAGAGCCCGTAGAAGAGATACTACACACTGGGTAGAGGTGGATGAAGATAAAAAAGCACATTTCTTAGTTGATAATGTAAAACGTACTATAGCGAAACTAAAACTATCTTGTTTAGCTGCCCCAGATAATCTCTCCACAATTAAAATAAAGATATGATCTGAGTGGTTTGCTGAAGTGCTATCTCAAATGTTTTTGATTATATTAGATACAAGTCAAATCCCTAATAGCTGGAGAGGGGCCATAATTCAACCGTTACATATGAAAGGAGATGTGAAGACCCCAAAACATTATAGGCTGCTCAGCCTCCTGGATGTAGGAGAAAAAGTGTTTGCGAAAATAATCCTGGGTATGCTGAAGGAATGGGTGGAACAGTGGTAAATTGTGCCTGTGGAACAAGGCGGTTTCAAGAAGGGCCATTTCACAATTGATCATTGTTTCGGATGTATGACGTTAGCACGCATACCATTACAACGCATACCTTTACAACGCGGTATTTACAACGAATACCGTTACAACGCATAGCGCTTAGAGGTGCTGGATAGTGGTAAGTATAATTTTATATTCCAACTCCAGTCCCCGTGGACACTAGGGAAGGTGTTGGATATAAAATTATACTTATTCCCTATCCTAGAGCGCCCCCCAGCGCAATGCGTTGTAATGGTATGCGTGGTAATGCCTGCGTTCTAATGGTAGTGCATTGTAATAAATGCGTGCTAAACGTTGTATACCCATTGTTTCTCCCACTGGACGATTGCTCAGAAATCAGTTGAGCAGAGAGGGAAGTTGCTCTGTTGCTATGTAGATTTCGGGGCAGCCTTCGATCTGGTAGACCAGAGGTGCCTATTGGAAACTCTGACAAAATATGACATTCCTAATGGGTAACAGACCATAATGCAAAGGTTGCACACGCAAAATTGGGCACAGGTCATTAAGAACACTGAGAGGACATTGACTCTGAAAATATCGATCAATAGTGGTTTAAGACAGGGGTGTGTGCTGGCCCCTCAACTTTTTGCCATTTTTCTAGTGGACCTTCCGACTGCCCTTTGTTAAGATGGAGAGAAGTGTGAGTCCCAGAATGAACGGTAAACCAATATCATGTTTACTGTATGCAGATGACTTGGTCATTTTAGATCAGACAGATGTAGGTCTCCAACAGAAGCTGAATGCATTCAGTGAATATTGTAGGTCTAAACATCTAACCGTAAATATGGACAAAACCAAAGTGTTATGCTTTGGGAAAAGAGAAGATAAATTTAAATGGTATCTAGGCCCAACAAAATTGGAAACAGTAAATGAATACAAATACCTAGAGATTTGGATTGAAGGGTCCCTGAAATGGCACACACATATGGTGGCACTAAAAGCTAGAGCCCTTACATTGGAGAGTGGTTTGAAAAATTGTGACTATGGAGAGTTGTCCCACCATCTTATGTAGTAAGCTTTTGGTACCATAATACACCACAATTACAATATGGTGCAGAAATACTCTGCATTAGTGGTAAAAGTGGGTGGGATATTGAGGAAGGGAAGTGAATAAAGAATCAATTTTCCCTTCCAGGCTCATCCATGATACAAGCAATAGGAATGGAGACGGGAATGAGCTCATGCAATATATAGGCCCAAATGGCATTAATAGGATTTTGGGAAAAACTGGGCTAGAGTGAGGAACAGAAAGTGTCCCAAAGGTGTAAGAAAGAGATCCTGCAAAGTGTTCTAAAATGGGCCGAAGGAGTTAGGAAACAAATTAAAACGGTATGCGGGAATATGAATGTGAGAGTATGCCTACAGGCGTTACAAGTAGAAGTTGCCAAGGGGGAATTAAGTAACCTAGGTAAGGAACTATCTCGGGAAAAGGATTGGCAGTTCTTGAGAGAAAAAAAATCAGTTCAATTTATGTTAAGCTCCTGGCAGAAAGAAACCCGGTCCCCTTACTTGGATATATTACCAAATCGCTGGTTTAGGTGTGAATTATTGAGAATAAGAATTGGTATAAATCCATGGGTAACAAACAAGAGAATAAAAAGGGAAATGATCCATCCTGATGGGAAATGTACTTGCGACTTGGGTACAAAATGTGATACTCTGCATATATTAGTGGACTGTTTAAAAGTACTACCCTTGTGGAAACTAATCCTACGCCCCATCCTTTTAAAATACGGAATCAAGAACTGTGCCCAAGCCATGGAACTTCGTGTTGATATGTGTAATCTAGATATTGAAATATCTATTGGAAGGTACATGACTGCTTGGAGAAATAAAACGTATCACGCACTTGGGTAACTAATAATTGAAAGCCATAATGTCAATGGAGTAGGAGTTTACTTTGATGCTGGTAGAAGAATTTCAGACAGGAAAAACCCTTGCTGGAAGATTCATTTTTATAGAATATGAAGTGTTATGCGTCTCATTTTAATTCTATCTGAAATATGGCAATGATGATATGTTTAAATTGGATTATTTAAGGATTATTGTTTTAACTAAAATTGATGGCGAAATTATTTATGATATTAGAGTTATATATAAATTGATATCTTTTTGCACTGTTTAAAGACCAACGGTCTAAATAAACATTACTTTGAATGACTAACAAACTGCTTTTTAATGCAGCTTGTTATTTGTTTGTGTAACTTTTATGTTTTAATTAACTATATAAATTAGTGATTGATTGACTGATTAAAATGTCCTTTAGCATCACATAACACACTGGCCCTCATGTTGGTTTTTCAGACTCCCTGAAAGTGGATCAGTAGCTAACAGTTACTGGCTGACAGTTACTGAATGTTCTGCCTTTACAGTGCATCATTTATGATTTGTTTATGCTTTAGGATTGCTCCTTGTGCTTACTGCTGGTCTCTTCATCTTGGAGGTCAAGGCAGATGGCTTTTCAATTATTTTGTGAGCTGGGTAACGCACAAGAGGAGGCGGTCACCGCAGGAACTCAGCTTTGCGCAGTCCATGACTCATGCGCAGTGTCAGAAGGACTCTTCATTAGAGGTGACAGTAGGAATAGAAGAGGGTGGGGGTACGTGCAAAAGCTGCAAACGGCATGTGCTGGGAGCCGCAGTGACTTAGGAGAACCTTGGATGAAGTAGATGGTCAGTCGGCGCAAACTGTCAAGAGCTGGAATCGGGATTCGGCTTGAACTATCATTGGTCTCAAAGTAGCAGAGAAATTCAAGGGACGTTTTGCAACCACCTGTATCCACGATTCAACCATCATGTCAACCAATTCAATTGACACAGTATTACAAATGCAACTGTACGGCTTAGTGCAAGAAAAAAAAGAAAGTAGACATAAACAGTGACCAATTTATGGGCCCGATTCACAGAACTAACTTAAGACAAAATCCTAAACTGACTATCATTTTGGTATTCACAGAAGGCTTTACTCATTTTGGTATTCACAGAAGGCACTTACTCATTTCGGTATTCACAGAAGTTAGGAGTCCTAGCTTTAGGACTCCTAAATGCCTTCTGTGAATACCATAAGTCTTAAAGTTAGGATTTTCTCAGTTTAGGAGTCCTAAAGTTAGGGAGTCCTAACTTTACTACTCCTAAACTGAGAAAAATCCTAACTTTAAGACGTTCGGTATTCACAGAAGGCATTTAGGAGTCCGAAACTTAGGACTCCTAACTTCTGTGAATACCGAAATGAGTAAGTGCCTTCTGTGAATACCAAAATGAGTAAGTGCCTTCTGTGAATACCAAAATGGTAGTAAGTTTAAGATTTTATCTTTAGTTAGTTCTGTGAATTGGGCCCAAGGTATGTAGTTTTCATAACCAGGTGACAATGGCAACCATGTTAATTGTGTTAACTTTTATCACTGACAACCATAGAGCTTTCAGCCACACATCATATCTTTAATCTCCTCCTTATCAAGCGTCTTATCTTTTCCATGGGCAACACAAATACCCATGAAGGACTAGGAGAATGGTTGAAGGTCTACAAAATTGCCATTAGGTGTGGCACTGCGACTGCGAAAAAAAACGCACTTCCACATTGTTTGAGGAAGGTAGGTTTAAGAATATTTCATACCTTGCCTGAACTAGAGAGTCATGAAAGCAGAGATAAGGGCATGAAACACCTTGAAACACATTTTGAATTAGTAACTAACATACTTAAATGTTACACATTCTTTTTAAGAAATCAAAGTGAAAATTAATCCATGGATAAATGTGTTGCCTGCCTAAGGAGTTTATTAGTGAACTTTAAGTTTAAGGAATGCTGGATGAATATATAAATGTTCAATACATGGTCCTTTGATACAAGACAAATAACTGAAAAATGTGTAGTATACGTGAATGACAAGAAACAAAATGTGGGTGGTAGAACGAAAACAGTGAAGTGACAACAAACAGAAAAGAGAAGGGAATAAAGTTAGAGACAAAATTAAGAATGTTTTCAAAGAGATACTGGATCCTATAAAATATTAAAGTTTCACTGAGGAATGGTAAAAGAGATATGGAATGTTTATCAGCAGAGTAGATGACAGGGGATGTACTGCCTGGAAGCAATGTGTGTGAAGTGCTGCTTTAGGCTGAATTTATTCCCACGTCTATTGCCTTCTAATCATGGCTGTTTCAAGGATTGTCCTTTTGTGATTGTGATAATGTTTCAGCTAATGATACCTTACACGTTGTCATGATTTGTCCAAAATATAATCACTTGGAATTTAAACTCACACAACCACTTTTAAAGCTTATGAATTGTTACTCAAGGTAGAACTGCATTATTGTATCTACAGTTTTTAAATACACTCACAATCATTTTAGTTTTTTTACTTTACATATCTGGGGTTTATAAAGCAAGCGTAATTTTAACTTGTGCTGATGCTGATCTGTGAGCTCTGTTTTTACTGTGTTTGTCTTTTATGATTTTATTCTTAAAATCGAATAAAGAATATTTGATTGATTGATTGGTGTGTGAAGTGCCAAAAGTTAAACAATATGTAAGAGTGTGGAGGAGTGGTCGCATTCGAAAGGGGATAGATTGGATAAATAGTGAGGAGAGAGGTGATGATGATACTGTGTGCCCTGAATGTGGTAGGAGACCCAGATTAAGATGACATTAAATAGACCAGATGCAATATAAGCACAAACAAGAAGCAAATTGAGATTTTAGTACACTCTGGGGCAAAATATACCATTACAGACCTGGGATTTTATATCAAATGCGCTAAACAAGCTGTATAATTGCTACCCTCCATTGTTACACTGGAAGGATATAGAGGTGCAGCAATTAGCACAACAGGATATTTCATGGCCAGCATTACATTTAAAAACAGGAGAGTGACATGCAGTTAAAGCCAGAGGCCAAAGTCCAAATTTAATTAGTAAAATAGCTGTGCATATGACTTGGAGGGGAAATTTAGCTTTCGGTATGCAACTGTGCCGGCCCCTCAGGGGGAGCCCCGAGTAGCTAGGCGAGTGGCAGTGTGCTCCTGCTCCCGTAGGTCTACAGGGTTTGGGTGCAAGGGTGGCGGGGGCTCCAAGTTTGGAACTGGTGACCATCTGGGGATAGGACTACGTAGGACCTTAATTACCTTTAAATAAAGGAAATAAATTAAATAAGGAAAATCACAAGACTGAGGAGTGGCGGTGGCCGTACAGCACTTCAGTATCTTGTCAGCTACTGTAACGGCACAGCAGAGGTAAGTGAATTAGATATAATGAATCAGTAGGGAAACATTTAGAATATAAAAGGAATATAAAAAAATAAAAGGAAGTCCCAATTGATGCGCTGTTGCGGCAGATGGTTTGTTAACAGCTTTGCAGTGGTTTATAAGGTGGATGGGGAGTTTTCCACGAGGTGCGTAAAGCAGTCAGACTGCAAATAAGCACTGGAAGAGCATTGTGGGGGGTGCTGAAAGATAAAAGAAGGGCTAATAAGGTAAACCTAAGACCACTACCTCAGTCACCAAGCAATGGCGCCTGGAAAACAAAAATTACAAAAATGGCGAAATGGGCTCTTACAGACGGATCTTGAGGCTTCAATAAAAATTGGGACACTGCCAGAAAGTGTGGGGAATCCTAAAGAAAAAGAGAAAAGGCCAATGAGGAGAAACACAAAGAAGAAACCTGTACCAAAAAGCCCACAGTATGGAGAGCAGGGGGGGTGTCTGTCTCCAAATCAATCAAGGACTTTGTGGGCAACCATTTTAAGAAGAAACAATCCCCATTAGAAACATTGAAAACTGGAGATGTGCAGCTATTAGAGAATGCGAATGCAAACCAATGTGATCAAGAGTCAAACTCAGCCATCATAAATTATCAAAACATTTTAAGCCAGGATGAATCTACCATGGAACCAAGACTGTCCTCATCACTGCTGCTTTTTACCTCTCAAGATAAAGAAGTGACTCAGCAGGTGGAAAATAGTACTGTATCGAGTGATTGAGAACACAGAAGAGTCAACTCAAAATACTATGCTAGATTAGATATCTTGGCTACACCCTCAGCCTCAATGCTGGACACAATGCTAATGTTGCAAAAAACTTTGCAAGGTTTACTAGAAGTTACTATGCTGAATAATTATATTTTAAAACCCCAAAAAGATCAGCTACAGACATTGTGGGAGATTTAAAAGCTATTCTGGACCATATGCAATCAATAGTAAGACCTATCTTCGAAAATCAGAATATGCGAAGTGCTTGGGAAACCCTACAGTCAGCCGAGTTGGAGAGTGTGTACATATCCAGATGCCCTATGTTGATAACAAAAATGGGGGAAATCATTGAGGTGTAGGCAACATGTCCTGTGGTAAAAATAGGGAGGAAGGCCCGGCAACAGGGGAAGGGGAAGGAAACGAAATGGCAGAAAGGAAAAGAGGGAGCAAATCCCCAACCAGTGAACACTCAAAAGGGGAGAACCTCTGGAAGTGATTTAAAGAAATCGGTAAAGAAGGGGACCATTGGGGAAAAGGGGATGGAAGCCCAAGTTGAGAAAATGAATGATCAATTAAAACCCCCACTTAAGAATAAAAGGGAGGAAAAGATGTACAAGCCACAGAAAAAGGGCTCCGGAGTAAATGAAAACACCAGAGATAAGGTGGCCAGAGGAGGAAAGTTACATACAACACTCAAAAAAATAATGGGGGAGGAAAGGGGGAACACTCTCAATGTAGATAATAAGGGTATGGATAATATGTGGTTGTATTTTGAATGATTCCGACTAGAGAGTGGCAAGAAAGAAAAAAATAAGAAAGCTTCAAAGTTTAAAGGAAATAGGAACCAAGGATATTAGACAAGTGGGCTTTACCGAGAATAGTAAAGGAAACAAAGTCAAAAAGGTTTTGAGGTACTCAGGGCTGGTAAAGGTGGCTATTGTAAAAGCAGAGAAAGAGGTATTGGAGAAAGGGATAAGATTAATCCAGAAACAGAATTGGACGTGAAAAGATACCAAGGTACAGCTTTTATGAAGTCCATGCTGATAGATCCAGAGTGTGAGGAAAAAGCAAATATTGAAATTAGTGTAGGCACTGCAGGAATCAGCAATCATTGGGGTAACTGGAGCCTTGAAAACAGCTTGGTAGGCCCTTTCTCACCAGCCCTGGAGGAGGTGGGTTGCTTAAGTGAAATTGATTAGGATATTGTGTCGCCACACAGCTTCGGAATTGTAAGATGGAACATAAATGGGCTTGGAAGAATGTCAAAACTAGAAAGCCTTTAAAAGTTAGCCAAACATTTGGAGATTATGTCTTTGCAAGAAACATGGTTGTGCGACGAAACCCATATAATTGAAGGGTTTGTTCAACTAAATAGGCCTGCGAAGAAAAAACAGCAGGTATATCCTGCAGGGGGATTATGACCCTAATATCCACCAAGATTGCGAAAAAGGTGGCATCTATAGCTGTAAAATGTAAATGGTTACTGGCTTGCAGAGTAGGCTTGTTGGAACCTGATGTCAAGTATGATAATATGGTAACTATGAATGAATATATGTAGTGGGGGGAGCCCAGAAGAGTACATGATAGAGATGGGGCATTTTAAGGAAGATGTGGACTGTTTATGTGAAAATTGTGACAACAATGTGCTTATTCTAATGGGAGAGCTTAACCATAAAATTAACCCAAAAATGATAGATCCCTTGTTTAAAGAAGTACTCCGCTCATATAAAATAAGTATGGCTAGTTTCCCTGAAGGTAAACCATCCCAACGAGACATAGCATTAGGGAAGTACCTGGGCACGAAGGTTTTGTTTGGTCTGAATGGCAGGATAGATACTGATTGCCCTTTTAAGCAAACGTTTAAAGTAGACTCCCAACCCTGCTCAACCAAGACATCTTCCTACACGCCTGTAACTTTGAAAAAATGAAAGGGTTTGGTGTAACACAAAGAGTAGAAAGTGATCACGATCCACTGATACTAGGAATAACTTTAGGAAAAAAGAGCTTATGAGATAAAGTAATCCCCAACAACTAGTTTCTCAAAGCGAATAACTACTAGATTAACTGTGAAATGTCCAACAGAATTTAAGCCCAGGGAACGTCAGGGTACAAAAAACTTGAGAGTATGAAGAAATGATTAGACAAGTGGGTCACAGACGCTGTTTGGGGCAAACGTGAGCTGATGACCATCAACACCGTAGCCTGCCATACCTGGGGTCCTGACGCTGTTGGTCTCCCCTGTCGCCTCTGCCAGCACCACCGTGCGGCCGCAGTGGGGGGAGACTACAGCTCCCAGGCTGCACAGCGGTCCCGCCCACTTCACAGCAATCCCGCGCCCGGAGGCGCTTAAAGAACAGAGGCTTCCTCCGTGTCGCGGGACGCTTGCGGCGGCCCCGGGCCAAGACCGGTCAAAGGGCGGGCCGTCTGAGGCCGTCCGAGGCAGGAGGAGGCAGGGCTGGGCCAGCCCCCTGACAACCTATCATGGGTAAGCGCAAGAAAGCTACTAACGCTGAGGAGGGGTGGAAGAAGGCCAAGGTGCCTAGACACTCGGAGACAATCATTTCCTATCTTTCTTCTGCTGTGGGGGCTCTCACAAAGGAAATTGCAAATGCAGAACAGGAGCTCGGCTTGGCCCCTTCGCCCCTCACAAACCAAACCCATGTTACCGAGACTGCCCAAGCGCCTCACATACCATTAGAGCCTGAGGTGGATGTGATAAATCCTAATAACATTATTGTACCGAATGTTTGTCTCTCCCCTGGCAAATCCCCATCCCGCCTTTGTTACAGTGTATCTGGGTTACTGGCCACGAACCGAAGAAGAACACAAAAAGGAGAAAAAAAGTAGAGGGCATTCCAAATATAGCCACTGTGACTAATGATAATCTTGGTGATCAGTTAGAGGCCTGTTTATTGCCCGTATTGAGCCTCTGTTATTGGGTACAGCGAAAGATATCGTGGAAACTTTGAACACTTGCCTTGCTGGTCTATTAAAGAAATGTGCCTTAATAGACACATATGTTAATAAACACACCCTAGTTCAGGAACCCCCTACGGTGGGCGTTGATCCTCTAGGCAAAAGAGCCAAGGAGGTAGTTAGACCCTCCACATCCACGGCGACCAGTGTTGGGGTGGCCCTAGATAACGCCAGGATCCGGGAATCCCATATAGGTTCCACTAGTAATGACACCATTTGCCCAAACCTAGGCCCCCTAGGTAGTTCTGTACCGCCACCAAGTCCAGTTATTAGTACGCTGGCAAGGGGCTGCCAAGTAAAATTAGAACTGCCCCCGGAGGCCGCCCCCTTGTTGCCACATTCATTGGAGTTGCCCCACTTAAAGAGGGAGAGCCTGAACCAGTTGTTGACCTAATAAATAAGGCTAGAGTCTGGTGTGCTGACTCTTGTAGCGGAGGGATGAACATTTCAAATAGGATCATTATGGCGAGAAGGGTGGGTTGGATTGGGAAATGCCCAAAGAACATAGAGGGGGACTGTATAATAGTGAACTTCAATAGCTCTGATTTGGCTGATAGGCTGTTCTGGGATGGCTCGGTGATCTCACAAACAGGGCAAATGAGACCGGTTCCCTTGGGATCTTTCTACCCGCCCCCAGACACACATTATGGGGCACGTTGCCCAGCCATGGTAAGGAGAGGTTGGAGCTCAGAACCGGGAGGTGCAAGACTAGTGGGGAAATCACGTAGGCATCCCCCAAAAGGGGGCGAGGGTGTCCCGGCGGCCCCCCGCCCCCAGACAACTTATACATCTGTTGAGGGGCGTGGGCCCGTCCTGAGCAACCGATTTGCCCTTCTTTCAGATATGGAGGAAAATGATTGACAGCTAGTCATGACGCCGCCTGTCACCTTCTAACCCTGATGTGACAGCGGGTTGTAAAATCATCAGCTGGAATGTAGCGGGTATTAGAGCAAAAAGGGCAGACTCAGCCTGGGTCGATTTCGTCGCTAGCCATGACATTATAGCTATTCAGGAATCTTGGGACCCTTCCTCTAGCTTCTGGATGGATGGCTTTACCTGATTTGCCGTCCCGGCCATCCCAAACACCGCGGACAGAGCAAAGGGGGGCCTCATCGCCCTCTTCTCGTTAAAACTCATGGGGACACTAAACCTGGTGGAGGCTGGCTCACCAAACCTCTTAATTGTTGAATGGGTAGTTTCTTCCACCCGCAAAATCATCTTAACTAATTTTTACAATTCCTGGGATAGGGACGATGGTAATGAACACATTATCTCTTTGGAAATTTTTTTATCCAACCTCAGTCAAAATATTTACACTAATTTTGAGCTCATCTTAATGGGCAATTTTAATATTCATCCATGTAATGATCTATGTTACGCAGGAGAGCATGAGGGCCCAGCAGGCTCGGTGGCTCCTCACTTTGAGCACACAAAGTCAGAAGAGGCCCTCGAAGAGTTGCTAGCCAATTTTAATATATTTGAACCGAGCAACACCGAGGGGGAGGCAAGAGCAATTACCTATAAGGGTACTGACCCCGGTTCAGTGATAGACTATATTTTTTTGACCCCTGGTATCCTACATAGGGTTGTGATCTATAAAGTAATTGTCTCAATATATAGTGATCACAACCCGGTGTTGCTTGAGTTGCACTGGGGTGACCCCATGGGCATCCAGTCCTGCCTCTCTCAAACGGCGCCTGCTCTACTTCCTAAGGACCAAGGGAGAAGGCTTAAGTGGGCAAAGGTAGTCCCCGAAAACTTCATCGAAGAATTGCTCCCCAAAATTGAGGGTAACATGGAGATTTGCCAGGATCTCAACGCTACCAATCTAGATATCATGGGGGCCTTTGAGTCAATATGCATACAAATCTCGAAAGATTTTGACGATTAAATCAGCTCAGGGAGGTAACAATCATCATAGATGGTTCGACTCTAACTGTTCAAGAGCTCACAGGGCATTAATACAAGCATTGAAAACTACCCTGAGA
The DNA here is from genome assembly GCF_964263255.1 of Lissotriton vulgaris. Classification (NCBI taxonomy): domain Eukaryota; kingdom Metazoa; phylum Chordata; class Amphibia; order Caudata; family Salamandridae; genus Lissotriton; species Lissotriton vulgaris. Next base: position 1,179,995,735 of record NC_141697.1, read on the forward strand.
GATAAGGCAGTTATTGCCAACTTGAGGAAGGTGTACAAGTTAACAATCAGTGGAAGGAAAAATGACATAAAAAAGGCAGCATGGGAAAAACTACTCTCAACTGATGTACTGCGCGATAGCACCCAGTTCTGGGCAACAATTAACCAGTCCTTTTTTTCAGACTCAGAAAACACAGTAATGAACTGTGTTATCTCTGATGACAAATGGCTTCGTGATTTTAGAGATGTTTATGGTGACTCAAATTCTGGCGCCTCATGTTGTCCTCTGGTGGTCCCCGAGTCTGCCCCTCTACTTTTCAACTATGATGAAGTGAAGAGAGCAATTTCGGAGACCTCAAAAAACAAGGCTCCGGGGCCGGATGGAGTACCGGCAGACCTTTATAGACACTCACCAAAACTTTGGGCCAAGGTGTTAACAAATGTCTTTTGCGCTGCCAATGGTAACACTTTCCCTGCCGCCTGGGCCACTTCAATCCTCGTGCGGATCTTTAAAAAGGGGCAGCGAGATGATCCGGCGTGCTATAGACCCATCTCCCTCTTAGACTCTGTGATTAAGATACTAGGCAGAGTCTTACTGTTTAAGTTAAGGGACAACATAGAGAGAAGTGGGGTGTTATCAAACATACAATATGGGCTTAGAGAAAAGAGAGGCACCCTGGATCAATGTTCAAACTTGCATCTTTTGATTTCAAAGTATACGGTAGCGAAGGAGGGGTCGTTATTTCTGGCCTTTATGGACCTCTCCTCGGCTTTCGATTTGGTGAACAGGGCTAAGTTGTGGCCAATCCTCTTGGAGATCGGGATTGACCCATCACTTGTAAACTTTATGGCGTCCCTTCACCGGGAGTTGTTTGGAACGGTTAGGGTCACCAAGGAGGGCAGGTGCACGAGTCGTTTTAAATCGGAGCGAGGAGTTCGACAGGGCTGTATTTTGGCCCCCCTCCTTTTCACCATCTACATTAATGGCCTGGGAAATTATTTAGATGTACCAGGGGTGGACAAGCCGCGTGTAGGAGACGCAACTATACCGGCTCTCCTATACGTGGATGACGCAGTCTTATTAGCTCGTACCGGAGTGGGACTCCAGAGACTGCTGGACCTATTCGGGGTCTTCATGGATCGGCTGGATCTAAAGATTAATGCGAAAAAATACCATTCGATGGTGGTTGGTAATCATAGAAATAAGTGTAAATCCAAAACCTTTGTGTGCAAGGGTGAGGTGGTCTCCAGGGTGGCCGTTTTCCCCTATTTAAGGGTTCTCTTCGATGAGAAGGGGACGTGGGCCCCACAAATCAAGGCTAAGAGCATATCCGTGGCCAGATCCACGTCAGCCCTTATGGGCTTTTCAAAATGGCTAGGGGCTAGGCTCATGGAGGCCCTTTTAACACCATCGCTGCTGGTCTTATTGCTCTACTGTCCTGGGCCATAATAAAAATGGGTGTGGTCATGACGAGCTCAGCTCGTCATGAGCCCAGGAGCAATGTACTGCATGACGAGCTGAGCTCGTCATGAGCACCGAAGGGGTTAAAAGTTTACAACACTAAATGCATGCCAATTGCCACATATGGTTCATCTTTATGGGGCTATGTATCTCATGAAAAGATCCAAAGAGTGGAAAATAGGTTTTTGAGATACCTTTTGTCTGTTCCCCAGTCCACCCCTACCTTTTCGATCCACTCTGAGGTGGGTCTGGATTACGTCACAGACAAGCTGAAATTGGCCCCATTAACATTCTGGGTAAAAACATGGCTCAATGGAGAATTAACTCTGAATCATGCTATCTTGAATGATGTTATGGCATTGGATTATGCTAAAAAATACCCTGGCTGGAATATCTGAGAAATGCTTTCACCCAGTTAGGACGCCCGGAGCTCTTTCTAACCCCATCTTGCATCAAGAGGGAGGATGTTAATTGGATCAAGAAGCACTTTATTGATAGGGCTAGATTGGCTCGTGAGGAGCATGAATTACTGAAACCTACAGTTAGATCGCATTATATGCTATCAATTTCCCCCTCACTTGAACCACATCTTAAAATTGTAACTAAACCCTTTCACAGATTTTTACTAACCAAATTTAGATTCAATCTGATACATCACTTCCTGGGTAGCTACCAATCGTGGGTCAAACCTGAAGATGGTCCGCCTTGTAACTGTGATAATTTCTCGCAACAAGATACCATGCATTTCATTATGTTTTGCAGGTTTTATTCGGACATAAGAAAAAAATATTTGTTACCAATCTTGAGAGAGGTCGGCTTTATTCAAGTCAGGCCCGCTCTCATCCATCACCACGATACAAAACTAGATTTCATTTATTATGTGTATACTTATTCACATTAAAAACACTTGATAAAAAAACATAATAAAACAACAAGTACACAAACAACACAGTTGAACAATAATCATATACTTATATCACAAATACATAAAAAAGTCATGTAACGGTGGAACGGAGGAACGTATGTGATGGAAATGGCTCACTATGTGGGAGGTTATAGTATCGCGTTCTCCCAGGGGATTTCGCTGTTAAGTCCCCTTTTGTATGTGTCCAAAACAAAAATCCAGTAGACTTCTCTTTTTTTCCGGATTGCGCATCCACCTTTACTGTCAGGAGTTTAAATTTTTTCTAAGATGCGCCAGTGCAGGTCTTCTGGTTTATGATCTGTGTCAAGAAAATGCTTTACTAGGGGTGCGTTCAATTTCTTAGTTTTTATAGCTGATCTGTGTTCAGTGAGGCGTGTTTGGATCGACCTGCATGTTTCGCCAACGTAGCCTAAGCCACAAGGGCAACTGATGAAATAAACCACATTTGTGGTTTTGCAGTTCCATAAGTCAATTGCTTTGGCTGTAAAGCCATTATAGATGAACACCTCACCACCTATAATGTTTTTGCACGATTTGCAGGAGGAACACGGGACTGTTCCTCGAACCGGGAGATTCGTCACTAAGGATCTCTGCGTCTGATTGTTGTTAGGAAATTTGGTATTGAACTTAGAGTGAACTATCTTATCCTTAAGGTTTCTATTTCTCCTGTGAGCAAATAGTGGTTTTGGTAAGGCAGATTTAGAGGATGGATTACAATTAAGAATATGCCAGTTGGCATTAATAATCTGTCTTATTCATGGTGGAATGGGTAGTTACACACACAAGTTGGTCATTGGGCGGTTGATCTTTGGGGGTTAATAGGGCATCTCGATCAAAAATCGAGCCCGTTTATAAGAGTCCTGACTGACCTGTTGCGAACAGAACAGCCGCTTTCTAGCATTATAATTTGCTTGTATGGTACTATCCCTTCCCACATTTACCACTGCTCAAATATATAAATACTAGTTTGTACCTTGCGTAGCTATATTTAACCAGCTACACAAGTTGGGAGTTATTGTTATGTAAGCACTGTTTAATGTATTTCTTTGCTGTTTTCCTCGGTTGTTATATTGGAAATTGAGAATGTAATTTTTGAATATATCGAACACTTTAGTTGTTTTAATTTTGTTTTAAATATGTTTTTCAGACATTATTGTGGCTCCTGAGGAAGGCGTTTCCAACAACGCCGAAACGCGCGTCGAATAACATTGTTTGCCACCGTTACATGACTTTTTTATGTATTTGTGATATAAGTATATGATTATTGTTCAACTGTGTTGTTTGTGTAATTGTTGTTTTATTATGTTTTTTTATCAAGTGTTTTTAATGTGAATAAGTATACACATAATAAATGAAATCTAGTTTTTTAATTATTTGGTTGTGTGCCCTTTATACAATTTCTCCCTTTTCGTGTTGATATTATGCCATTTTATTTACACTGTTTAGTTCCCTGTACCACGAATTGATTTTCCTAACAGGGGGTCCTTGTTGTTTACATTATAATACCGCTCTCATCCATCTCCAGTTGTTGAGTAGCACCCGCATAATTTTTTGTGTGGCCAGTTTTTTAGTGGCGGCAACTAGAACTAAAACAAAAAATGTGTCACCTAATGTATTATCCTGACTGATTTTATTATTTATGCTGATTTTAATCTGATTAATTGTAGTGTATTTGTTTAAAAGGGCCTTGCACTGAGTTTGTAAATACATGAATTGCCCAATTTATATGTATGTATGTAAATTTGTATGCCTTTTATGATTTTAACAAATCAAATAAAGTGTATTTGACTGACTGACTGATTAGACAAGTGGTGCAGTGTCTTAGGTTAAAACTAAAATACAAACAATCAAGGACCAAGAATAATCGAAGAAATTATAGAATAAGAAGGCATTGGTTTAGTGAGGAATGTAGTACGTGTATGAGGTTGATAAGGAAAAGGGAGTTTTAGATACAATCTTATACCAATTTAGTTAAAATGAGGAAAGTGTATAAAATGCTAGTTCAAAATCAGAAAAGGAGATATAAAGAGGAATGCTGGGGGAATCTGCTGGAAGTAATAGAAACTAAAAACATACACAAAGTTGGGAAGTTAATACAAGAAGGGTCAGGTAGGAAACAGGGGGCTATGAGTTGGGTGGTGGAGGAAGCAGCATGGGAAGAGTATTTGGGGCACCTGTATGGCAAGTGGACAGAGCCCGTAGAAGAGATACTACACACTGGGTAGAGGTGGATGAAGATAAAAAAGCAAATTTCTCAGTTGATAATGTAAAACGTACTATAGCGAAACTAAAACTATCTTGTGCAGCTTCCCCAGATAATCTCCCCACAATTAAAATAAAGATATGATCTGAGTGGTTTGCTGAAGTGCTATCTCAAATGTTTTTGATTATATTAGATACAGGTCAAAACCTAATAGCTGGAGAGGGGCCATAATTCAACCGTTACATATGAAAGGAGATGTGAAGGCCCCAAAAAATGATAGGCTGATCAGCTTCCTGGATGTGGGAGAAAAAGTGTTTGCGAAAATAATCCTGGATATGCTGAAGGAATGGGTGGAACAGTGGTCAATTGTGCCTGTGGAACAAGGTGGTTTCAAGGAGGGCCATTCCAGAAATGATCATGGTTTCTCCCTCTGGACAATTGCTCAGAAATCAGTTGAGCAGAGAGAGAGGTTGCTCTGTTACTTTGTAGATTTCAAGGCAGCCTTCGATCTGGTAGACCAGAGGTGCCTATTGGAAACTCTGATAAAAAGTGACATTCCTAATGGGTAACAGACCATAATGCAAGGGTTGCACACGCAAAATTGGGCACAGGTCATTAAGAGCACTGAGAGGACATTGACTGAAAATATCGATCAATAATGGTTTAAAACAGTGTGTGCTGGCCCCTCAACCTTTTGCCTTTTTTCTAGTAGACCTTCCTACTGCCCTTAAGATGGAGAGAAGTGTGAATCCCAGAATGAATGGTAAACCAATATCATGTTTACTGTATGCAGATGACTTGGTCATTTTAGATCAGACAGATGTAGGTCTCCAACGGAAGCTGAATGCATTCAGTGAATATTGTAGGTCTAAACATCTAACTATAAATATGGACAAAACCAAAGTGTTATGTTTTGAGAAAAGAGTAGAGAAGTTTAAATGGTACCTAGGCCCAACAAAATTGGAAACAGTAAATAAATACAAATACCTAGAGATTTGGATTGAAGGGTCCCTGACATGGCTTACACATATGGAGGCACTAAAAGCTAGAGCCCTTACATTGGAGAATGGTTTGAAAAATTGTGACTATGGAGAGTTGTCCCACCATCCTATGTGGTAAGCTTTTGGTACCATGATACACCACAATTACAATGTGGTGCAGAAATACTCTGCATTAGTGGTAAAAGTGGGTGGGATATTGAGGAAGGGAAGTGTATAAAGAATCTATTTTCCCTTCCAGGCTCATCCATGATACAAGCAATAGGAATGGAGACGGGAATGAGCTCATGAAATATATAGGCCCAAATGGAATTAATAGGATTTTGGGAAAAACTGGGCTTGAGTGAGGAACAGAAAGTGTCCCAATGGTGTAAGAAAGAGATCCTGCAAAGTGTTCTAAAATGGGCCGAAGGAGTTAGGAAACAAATTAAAACGGTATGCGGGAATTTGAATGTGAGAGTATGCCTACGGGCGTTACAAGTAGAAGTTGCCAGGGGGGAATGAAGAATCCTATGGAAGGAACTATCTCGGGAAAAGGATTGGCAGTACTTGAGAGAAAAAGAATCAGTTCAATTTATGTTAAGCTCCTGGCAGAAAAAAACCCGGTTCCCTTACTTGGATATATTACCAAATCACTGGTTTAGGTGTGAATTATTGAGAATAAGAATTGGTATAAATCCAAGGGTAACAAACAAGAGAATAAAAAGGGAAATGATCCATCCTGATGGGAAATGTACTTGCGAATTGGGTACAAAATGTGATACTCTGCATATATTAGTAGACTGTTCAAAAGTACTACCCTTGTGGAAACTCATCCTACGCCCCATCCTTTTAAAATACGGAATCAAGAACTGTGCCCAAGCCATGGAACTTCTTGTTGATATGAGTAATCTAGATATTGAAATATCTATTGGAAGGTACATGACTGCTTGGAGAAATAAAACGTATCACGCACTTGGTAACTAATAATTGAAAGCCATAATCTGAAAAGTATAATGTCAATGGAGTAGGAGTTTACTTTGATGCTGGTAGAAGAATTTCAGACAGGAAAAACCCTTGCTGGAAGGTTAATGTTTATGGAATATGAAGTGTTACGCGTCTCATTTTATTTCTATCTGAAATATGGCAATGATGATATGTTTAAATTGGATTTTTTAAGGATTATTGTTTTAACTAAAATTGTTGGCGAAATTATTTGCGATATTAGAGTTATATATAAATTGATATATTTTTGCACTGTTTAAAGACCAACGGTCTAAATAAACATTACTTTGAATGACTAACAAACTGCTTTTTATTGCAGCTTGTTATTTGTTTGTGTAACTTTTATGTTTTAATTAACTATATAAATTAGTGATTGATTGACTGATTGAAATGTCCTTTAGCATGATATAACACACTGGCCCTTGTGTTGATTTTTCAGACTCCCTGAAAGTGGGTCAGTAGCTGACAGTTACTGGCTGACAGTTACTGAATGTTCTGCCTTTACAGTGCCTCATTTATGCTTTGTTTATGCTTTAGACTTTCTCCTTGTGCTTACTGCTGGTCTCTTCATCTTGGAGGTCAAGGCAGATGGCTTTTCAATTATTTTGTGAGCTGGGTGACGCACAAGAGGTGGCGGTCACCGCAGGAACTCGGCTTTGCGCAGTCCATGACTCATGGGCAGTGTCAGAAGGACTCTTCATTAGAGGTGACAGTAGGAATAGAAGAGGGTGGGGGTACGTGCGAAAGCTGCAAACAGCATGTGCTGGGCTCCGCGGTGACTAAGGAGAACCTTGGATGAAGTAGATGGTCAGTCTGCACAAACTGTCAAGAGCTGGAATCGGGCTTCGGCTTGAACTATCATTGGTCTCAAAGTAGCAGAGAAATTCTAGGTACGTTTTGCAACCACCTGTACCCACGATTCAACCATCATGTCAACCAATTCAATTGACACAGTATTACAAATGCAACTGTACGGCTTAGTGCAAGAAAAAAAAGAAAGTAGGCATAAACAGAGACCAGTTTATGGGCCCGATTCACAGAACTAACTTCAGACAAAATCCTAAACTTACTACCATTTTGGTATTCACAGAAGACACTTACTCTGCACTCTGATGTGCACCCTCGCTGACCCACTTCAGGAAGGGGCTCAAGACCCGGCTCTTCAACTAATACCTGCAGTAAGTACCTGGATACCCTTTTTGGTGGCAACGTGTGCTGTACAAATTAGAAATCAAGGTGGCACCTGCATTATGTATGTGTAAAATAATAAGGTGCAATTCTAATGATTAATGGAAGTACCAATGGCATGGGAGAGATACAAAAGTAGTAATAACAATGAGAAGGTGAGGGTTAACATCATCAAAGTTAGCTATTGGTTGGCGGCAGCTCGGGGAAGTCTTGCGGAGGTCGGAGGAAGCTGGAGTTAGGTTTATTCCTGCGCTGTCTCGGGATCTGTGGACCTGGAGAGACCACACAGTCAGGGAGCGGCGGAAGACGCCATAAGCGGCAGCCCACACACGGACTGCCTGAAGGTGAGAGAACAGAACAGCATTAGCGTTGAAGGGGGGCTTGCTCGGTGGGCAAGAGCAGCAACTGAGGTGAGAAGAGGTCGTAGGGCAGCAACAAGGATTTCATATATTGGGAGAAACTCTGGTTTAAAGCAGCAAGGACTATCTCACCCAGAATGCACCAGGGAGTCTGTCCATAATAGCATTACAAATTCAGTGAGCACAGTCAGAGAAGAGAGCTCGGTTGGTGAAGATTCCTCACGTATGTCCAGTAGCGAGTCACAAAGGGGCCAGGCTTCCGGATATACGCTTAGAAGTAAAGGGGGAAATCAAGGAGGTGGATGGACGGACATTTCACCACTTGCACCAGCTAAATATAAGTCTAAAAATAACAAGAAGACTGTCAAAAAAAATAATAATCATAAAGTACAAAAGGCTGTCTATAAAGTTAAACCCCCACCCTCATTAAAAACATACTTTAAAGCAATCCCCTCTGTTTTGGAGCTAAAACCCTCAACGGTCTCCACTGCTCTTGATTTTCCAGAGGGCCTCCTTAGCCCTAATAGGTACCATCTTTTGGGGGAATTTGATCAAGATCAAGATTTAGATCAAGCAGATATTTTAAGGATGCAGAGCCCCGAGATGGATGACAATGGGTGCAGTGAACAAAATAGTAAGATAGCAAGATCCGATAATGATGATTTAGTAACTAATGCTAATTCTGTAAAAGATGTTCCAGCTATTCCACTCATTATAGCTCCGACTAAGATCTCAGGGGTTATATCTTCAAGGAGCATTGTGTCTTCCGAGGGTGAGGACAAGGATGTTGAGTTAATGCTTAGTGATCAATCTATTTTGTTAATGCTTCAGTCCTTAAGCCGTGAGATGAAAAACGGGTTTGCGGCTTCACAGAAGAATCAGCAAGATATAAAATCATTCTGTGAGAAGCTAGAGGAAAAGTTTGATTCCTTAGCGGTCAGAACCACTGCACTAGAATCTACTGTCACTGATCTAAAAACGCTTGCCCTCCAACACACGAAGCAAATAGACGACTTACGGCAGCATGAACAGGGATACCAGGAGAAAATGGAATCTTTAGAAAATGCACAAAGGAGGAATAACCTGAGCCTTCTGAAAGTCCCGGAAGGGGCGGAAGGAAGCAATATTAAGGAGTTTGTTATTAAACTTATCAAGCAAGCGACTGCAGTGGAAGTCTCAGAACAAGATTTGATGAGAGATATTCAAAGGGTTCATAGGGATCCGTTTCGGGTAAATCTGAATAAAACCAGACCCAGGAAGATATTAGTTCACTTTCTGACCTACACTTTAAAGACGAGATCCTTAATAAGGCTCTAAAAAGCAGTTCCCTGTCAGCAGAAGGAATCATCTTTCAGATTAGGTCAGTTGTTTCTTCTATCACAGCATCTAGACAGCAGGAGCTTGGCAAACATTTAGATCCCTTTAGGCAAATGGGTGCTACAGCTCAATTGAAATTTCCTGCATCCTTAAAAATAATGTATAAGAACATAATGAGAACTTTTAAAAGGGTAGATGAGGCGGAAGCTTATCTCCAACTGGTAACAGGGGATAGCAGAGGGGACCCGGGGGAGAGGGGCTAAGGAACTCAGCTTCCTGTTCTCCCGAGAATATCTTTTTTAAATAGCTGTACTCTTGTCATTCTTTGTCGCTGTTTTTCCTTTTCTCACAAATGTCATAGATGTTTCAGTTCACCCGGGGAGGGAGCCTCAACGCCTTGAGAAGGGCCAAGAAGAAGAAGGGGGTTCTCCAATCAATCAATCAATCACGTCATTTGTATAGCACACTACTCACCCGGAAGGGTCTCAAGGCGCTGGGGGAGGGGAAAGTTACTGCTCGAACAGCCAGGTCTTGAGCTGCTTCCTGAAGGCAAGATGGTCTTGAGTTCGCCCAAGGTGGCTGGGGAGGGAGTTCCACTTCTTGGCTGCCAGGTAGGAGAAGGATCTTCCTCCGGCGGTGGCTCTGCGGATGCGTGGTACGGTGGCGAGAGCGTGGCCGGTCGATCGTAGCTGGCGGGTGGGCGTGTAGAAGGTCATGCGGTCGTTGAGGTACTTGGGGCCCAGGTCGTGGAGAGCCTTGTGTGCGTGGGTGAGGAGTCTGAACGTGAGTCTCTTGCTGATGGGGAGCCAGTGCAGGTCTCTCAGGTGTCCGGTGATGTGGCTGTGTCGGGGGATGTCGATGATGAGTCAGGCGGAGGCGTTCTGGATGCGTTGGAGTCTTTTTTGGAGTTTTGCTGTGGTTCCGGCGTAGAGGGTGTTCCCGTAGTCCAGTCGGCTGGTGACAAGTGCCTGGGTGACGGTCTTCCTGGTTTCCGTGGGGATCCATCTGAAGATCTTGCGGAGCATGCGCAGGTTGTTGTAGCACGAGGATGAGACGGCGTTGACTTGTCTGGTCATTGACAGGGAGGAGTCCAGGATGAAGCCCAGGTTGCGTGCGTGGTCCGTCGGTTTGGGAGCGGTGCCCAGGGCCGGGGGCCACCAGGAGTCGTCCCAGGCTCCAGGGGTGCCAAGGATAGGGAGGGACAGAGTGGGGGGGGGAGAAGGGCACTGGGTGGGGAGCATGTGGGAAAAATACAAAAAAAATGTCCAAATCAGGATACTTAATAGTTTACGCCTATCTAGAGAACTATGCCACAGGTTAGATTAGTCCCGCAGGTATATATGAAGGTTTTGACATGGAACTTAAATGGCTTGAGGGTAAAACATAGAAGAGAGAGGGTATTTCAATATTTGAAAGATGCGCCCGAACATATTTTTATCGTGCAAGAGACACATTGTACAGAAAAAGAGTTAAGGGAAATTTGCAGCAGCAAAAAATGGATCCAGCACTTTATAAGCACATCACAGCAAATTACTATTAAAGGGGTTGCAATATTGATTAAAACAAACTCAGCTATTATAGTGGAAGAATCAAGAGTTGATAAAAAAGGGAGATGCGTCATAGCAAGAATAAAATACCACTCTTATAAATTTACACTAGCAGGATACTATGGTCCAAACTCAGATGATCTTCTTCCCCTTAGGGAATTAGTAGTCGAACTTTTAGACTTCGATGATCCCTTAATTTTAGCAGGGGATTTTAATAAAGTTCTGGATCCCCAAATGGATAAATCATATAAACTTAAGTCTACACATAACACCAAAACAAGATCTCTTCTAATAAATGCAATGCATCAGCTAGGCTGGAAGGATATTTGGAGGAAAAAATGGGGGACAAAAAAAGGAATTCACTTTCCATATTAAAAAACTGGGGCATAAGTCTAGATTAGATTTTTTTCTAATTGCAGATGAGCTATGTGGTGCTGCTCACAAAGTCAAGCATGTAGGAGCGCACATTTCAGACCACTCGGCAGTTTCTTTAGTTTTGAAACTCTTGGGTTCGTAAAGTAATAAAAGATGGACTATGGGTAAAAGTATCTTGCTTGAGGAGGAGGTACTAGAGAAACTGACGGTAGAGTCAAAAAGGTTTTTTGAGATTAATTTAGGGACGGCCGCACTTCCAATTGTATGGGACTCCTATAAAGCATTTTTGAGAGAGATAGTGTTTGCTATTCAGTCCTCTAGCCATAAAACGTTTAGGGCAAAGATATCTGAGATTGAGACCAAAATTACCAAATTAGAGTACGATCTCTTAGACCCAAACTCAGCGGCGGAAGCTAATATTCGGAAAGAACTGTTACTATGTAAATTGCAATTGGAAGAGATTCTCGATGCCAGACTCAGAAAGCGATGGCAGGCCAGCTCCCTTGCTCATTTCGAATATGGGGAAGCTAGTGGAAAGCTTTTAGCTTGGAAAGCAAAAAAAGAGCAATGCAGGAATACGATCAAAGGAGTTCAGCTGGGCAATACGGGAATGATCTCAGAAAATATCTCTGATATTGAGAAAGCCTTTTTTAACTATTTTGATCTGGTAAATAAGGAAGACTTAGCCCCACAGGACGATCTAATTCACTCATGGCTTGAACAATATGCAGTACGGCAAATTGATGATGGGACATCTATTAATCTAAATAGAGAAATCAGCTTGAAAGAAATAGTGGGTGCAATAGATTCGGCAAAGAGAAGCAGGGCCCTGGGCCCGGACGGGCTACCGGCCGAGTTATATAAAGCATTAGCTCCAGTTATTTCCCCCGTTCTTCAGATGCTTTTTGCATCTATTTTTGAGGATGAAGGTGAAATCCCCTCTTCTTGGAAAGAGGCTACGGTTGTTCTTATTCTTAAACCCTTTAAACCTGCGTCGCAGTGTGATTCTTATAGGCCCATCTCTATGCTGAATTTGAATTATAAATTTCTTGCCAAAATATTAGCAGAGAGAATAAATGGGTCAGCTGGTAGATTATTACATTCGGATCAAAAGGGTTTTGTGAGGGGGCAGACCATACAAGATCTGATTCAAGCATTAGTGGGGGCAATCAATGCTGCATCTCTATATAAACTTCCAATGGCGATTATAACACTAGATGCCACTAAGGCATTTGATCGCGTAAACTGGGTATATCTGGCAAGAGTCTTAGAAAAATGTAATTTGGGTAGGAATTTTTGTAGATCTATATCCTCTTTTTATCATGGTCCAATAGCCAGAGTCTTGATAAATGGCAGTCTCTCAGCACCTATAAAAATTAATAGAGGCACAAGACAGGGGTGTCCTCTTTCACCCCTGCTTTTTGATTTATACATAGAACCGCTGGCTGAAAAAATCAGGCAGGATCAGAATATCCCCTCTTTCAAGTATAAAAACTGGGAGAAAAAAGTGTCTCTTTATGCTGACGAAATGATGGTATATACCTCAGACCCAATAAAAGCAATCCCCCTTATTTATAGTGCTGCTGCCCAGTTTGGTCAAATATCAGGATACCAGAATAACCAGTCTAAGTCTGAATGTATGGCCTGGAACCTAACGACTTCAATTTCAATTTTGAAACACAAGATAAGAAACCTGGGGGTCCAAATCACGCAGGACATAGGACAAATAACAGATAGAAATTTGGCTAAAATTGAGAGAGAATCTGCTGAAACCTTGAAGAGCTGGTCACTTCTTCCCCTTACTTTAATCAGGCGAGTTAATATCATTAAGATGATGCTGCTGCCCAAACTAATATTCTTATTCCAGAACATCCTGTTAGCCTTCAAGGAAGTTAAGTTAAGGAAAATTCAAGCTAAATGGAACTCTTTTGTATGCGCCACAAAGGGTATAAGGATCGCATGGAAGAAGTTGCGAAGAAAGAAAAGTAAAGGAGGCCTCTGTGCTCCAGATTTGAAATTCTATGTATGGACTTTGCTACTGAAGGCAGGGATAATGCTATTTGACACTCCAGATAGTACAGAAACAGGTATAATGTTCGAGACAATGTTATCAGGAATCCAAGGAGGAGCTCATGGTTTTTTGCTGAAGTTCGGAGATCCGCGTTTTTTTAAGACGGTTCGTCTGAAGATGTTGAGAGATATGGCCTTTGTTTGGGCCAGAGTAAGGAGATCGTTGAGCATTCCATATTACTCAGCTATGGCTCCTATTTGGGAATCGCCGGGTTCTCCAGAGTGGACTAAAGATTCTTTGGTTATACCCCTGTTGGACTTTCATTTAAAATGTTGGGGTCAGTTGAGGCCCGAAGGGATGTAGTTAAGTTGGGATGAGATCTGCATTCTGACCGAGAACAATTTATCTAAGTTTAAATATTTACAAATTAAGAGTTGGAGTCAGGCGATTGGATTGGAAATCGGAGTTAAGACAGTGTTGAAGGAACTTCTTCAGGGGAAGAGCAGGAAGATCAAGACATCAACTCTGTATTGGACCATCCTGGAAGCAGACGACGGCGATTTTACCTTGCCAGTCCAACTATGGGGAGAACAGGTTCCGGATGCGGAGTTGGAGGAGTTATGGCAAGTATCATTTGACTTACTATATACCACAGTCTCTCCCACCAATTTAAAGTGCAACCATCTTTTTTCTCTTCACAGAGTATATTGGTCTCCTGCTAGGCTGGCTACATTTTCTAAAGGCCCGACTCCCTGTTGTCCAAAGTGTAAGCAGGAAAAAGCGGACGACCTTCACATGTTTTTAACTTGTCCTGTTCTAAGTAATTTTTGGGCCACTGTAGCGGAAGGTATGAAAAATGTGTTTAGCTTTGATATACAGTTCTGTATATCACTTGTATTTTTTGGTATTTTTCGTAATTATGAGGAATTTCCTCAAGATATAAATAAATTTTCTTTATATTTAATTATTTTGGTACGCAGAGAAATATGCAAACTTTGTGTTAAAGATACTGCACCTTCATACCTAGATTGGATAAATGCAATCAAATACACAATGAACTTAGACAAGGCAGTTTGGAAGCGAAGGAAGTATTTCTGGATTCCCTGTATCAATTGGCTGGATAGGATGTAACTGTTGATGTCCAATGATTATGCCTTTTTGCAGAGTCAATTACCCCAGGATCAGTTCTAGGGCCTGGAAAGATAGACGAACTGAATTGACTACCTCTCTTGGTACCTTGTGGGTATCTGCAGAAAGTGCATCCATTAACATCTTCAGAGTTTAAGGAGGGGCCTGGACTTGGCACTCTGAGAATATCTTCTGGCGTATGAGGACAAAAAAAAAAATCTAAGTGAGATTTATCAAGCCGAGCAAGGCCATTTTGCATGTCCCAGCATGTCTTGATAAATCTAGAGTAATACGAGGCAGCAAAAATTGCTGCCTTGCAATACTCTGCAGGAGGGAGGTGTTCCACGGGTGGTGCGTGGGTTTTTCTTACGCATCCACTGGTGGATTTTGCTGCATTCCCAGATCTACCAATAGTGGTAGATCTGGGAATGCGTCAAAATGCTGCGCCCTTCCCAGGTGAGGCGTAACAAAGAGACCTATCTTTTTTTATCCTCGTTTGTTTCTCTTTCTAAATGAACTGCATCCTACAGCACATATAGAAAGAGGAAAATGTCTCCCAGGATTGTATTTGTGGAGGAATGTGTCCCTTCCTGCACAAAACAATCCTACCTACAATGCAGGCACCCTTGCACCATAAGACAAGGGTGTGTGTTGGCACTAGGCAGTCAAAAGTGCGCCAGAGTATAAGAATGCACCGTATAATGGTAAATACTGTGCATTCCTGCTCTTTCACGCAGCGAAGCAAGGTGGCTTGCTGAGTTGCACTGAGTGAAAGAATAATAAATTTGACCCTAAGAATCCAAGATTATAAAAACGTGTGCCACTGTTTTCCAAACTCATGCAGGCAGTGAGACTGGGAAAAAAGTTTGCGACGATGGAAAATAGTTGAGTAAGGAACAAAGGAGCAATGATGAAAAGGACAGGAATATTTTGGATAGAAGAAGGAAGAAAAAAGAAAAAAATTAAACATTCTGTAGATTAAGAAAATAGATGTGAAGAACACAGTAATGTATTGAATGATGTCAAAGCCATGCTTCTCCAAATAACATGTGAGGCTGGATGCAAGATACTTTTCCATAACGTATGAGATAATAGGGACCACTGTCATAAACCTGTACATGCACAGTTCTGCTGGTTACATTCTTTATAAGGCCGGAGCAACAACTCCTTATTTGTACACACTCCAGCACCAGAATATTGGACAGCGAAAGTTTGATTTCATTGGTCCATAGGATACAGAAAATGAAAGGCAAAGCGTAAAAGTTCGAGACCTAACATGGATCATCAGGGAAGCCAAATATCAAACAAACGAGGATCTGTGGTCTTTTCCAGAGTTATTAGCTGGAAGCATAGAAATAATCTACAGTGTTTTGCTGGTTCCCACCTTTGATGTCTTAGAATACCTTTGGAATTAATGATAGGAACCCAATACATTTGTGGAAAATAAAATGACCAGTTTAACAAATTATTCCCAGATAGCACAATGTCACATGTACTTCAGGCTGGTAAGATGAACATTTTAAAAAATGGAATATAAGTCTCTAAAAGGGTTACTAGAGAAACGTTTAAATGTTTCTAGGTGATTCTACGCAACGCATCTGCGGGCTGAGCCTCGTCAGTGGCATTAAAATTGCTCTATTCGCTGTGTAGAACCCTGGCTTGGACCACTCTGTCTAATACTAGATAGCGTTAGATAGGAAAGGGCCAGAGCATAATCAAGCCAAGTGGCAAGGCTGTACAATCAGATGTGTAATGTGAGGGTGTGGAAAAGTAAGCCAAGAACATGCCATGTCTTTTGAGTAGAGCATTTGCCATCATTATTGGATCTTGGCTAGTACTCAGGGGCCGATTAGGATTGCGGTGATTCCGCATCCTCCGGGCCGGAGGAAGCCACCGCCGGCCCGGAGGATGCGGAATCACTGCAGCAGTGCCTCCAAAGACCCCCCCGCCAGATTAGGGTGGCTGGGGGGTCATCGGCGGACGGGTAAATCGTCCGCCGCTTTTCCGCCACGGTCGGAAGGCGACCGCAGGGGAAAAGCTCTAATATGGTGGCGGTGTCTATCAGACACCGCCAGCCATATTAGGATGGGGCAGGAAACATGCTTTTCCCCGGCGGCTTTTCCGCTGTGGAAAAGCATGTGGTCTTTTCAGTTTTGGGGCCCGTTGCGGGCCCCCAGGGTGTCAGGGTGTGGGGGGTGCACATGGGGGATACCTATGGTACCCCCCTGCATTTACATGAACAAAGCGGCAGGCACCGCGCGGTGCCTGCCACTTTGAGCATGTAAATGCAATACATGCATTTTTGACCTTGCGGCGGGTGCTGCTTCAAGCAGCACCCGCCGCAAGGTTAAAGATACGGGATGTGACCGCCAGGGTGGCGGTCACATCCTAATTTGCATGGAGGGCCCGCCGCTGCCCATGCAGACGGTCCCTCTACCTCAGGGGTGGCGGACGGACGCAGGTCCGTCCGCCATCCTAATGACCCCCTTAATTTGTAAAACCAAGGCAACGTTGTCTTAAATTCACTTCTGGCCCCTTTAATGCACTACCAAACTCTGCCTGCCTCATTATCTCACTGTTGCCATTCCCTGCTTCCTCCCTTTGTGACAGTTTTTATGTCTTTCTCTTCCACCTTCTTTCCCGGTGATTTGTTTTTCACTCACTTGATCACAGTGAGTATCTGATCAAAAGTGAGTGCTGGTTCCTACAAATGATTGCTGGTGTACACCACTGGCAAGCACCAGCTCAAATGAGGCACTCATCTCATCACACCATGAGACTGCAGGCTAAGAAGTGAAAAAAAGAAAAAACAGGACAGCAGTCCATTCCCATCTATGCAACCAGGTTCTATAACAACATCCCTGTATCCGCCAGGGCCACCCAAATGCTGCTCTAATTTAGGAGACACTTGAATACTCACCTCTTTAAAGAACATTACATTAGAATGTATTGATTGTTCACAACCCAACTTCCTCTCCTCTTAGTCATTAAATGTATAGCTGCATTTAACCATGTGCAGAGCTCTGCTGCCTTTTGACTAGGTTCTCGCTATACAAATGCCACATACATTTGATTCATTGATAGATCCCACTATTGAGTAGATCTCAACCAAAGATTTGTAGTGGGCATCCAAGGGTATATCAGCCTGGAGATGAGTCCAAATTCCTGCAAGTTCTCTGATGTGATGTATCGAAGATGGAAGGACAGCCTACCCCAGTTCATGGTGAAATTTATGGGCATCTCCCTCCACTCAGGTAGCATCGGCCAGCAAAGTTGAACTTCCGGTTAGCAATTCAAGGGAGTGTGTCTCCATACAGCACTTATGATGGCCAGATCTTGGGAAAGCAAAGACATTTAGCGTTCACCCACACTCACAGAAACCAAGGAAAAATAGTCCATACCCAGCCTCATTCAAGGCTGGACTGAAAATGAATAGGAACCTATTATAACAGTGCCTTTCACCAGAGGATGACAGCAGAACTCTGATGCATGCAAGTGTGTCTTAGTGTGCGTGCGGGTGCACGCGTGCGCACAGACACACACACACACACACACACAGAATCACACAGAATTAGAGCCAAGACAGACAACTCATTCCTCATTCAGTCAATTTGTACAAGAAACATGCATTTCATTGACTGCCACTTATAGCATGGAATCATGATTTGCATCTTAGTGGGCCCAGAGAGAATCGAAAGTCAGCCAGGGAACATTGATGGTCAGTTACTACCTCGCACTCCCTTGTCCTCCCTCGTCCCTTCTGCATTCATAGCATCCGTTGATATCACCATTTCGCACTGTTGCATTCCCCTGACAGTCTGAATAGACATGTAGTAGCAGCCATCACATGATGGTCAATCAGGAGATTTGCACTGGCCCCTGCATGCCTTGAGGCACTTGGGACCATCACTCTTTAGGGAGCTCCATCCAGGCAAATAAATATACGTGAGATTTGGAAGACACAGGGGGCCCTCATCACATTCTGCAGGAGTGGCATAAGTGTGGGTTACTCCAGTGTGTTCAAGGACTCTACACTGAATCTTAGAGTCTAACAAGACCATATTTTTAAGCAATTTTTCCCAGCCCCTTTCTACAGAAAAAAGCCCAATCGTCCCTTAAAGATAAATAATATTCCAGTCTTAAATCAAATATAGGTGCCAATTACACCATGCATTTATGTTCCAAGTCACTTACAGCAAACAGAGGCCTAGATTATCATATGTGTCACAGAAAGCAGCAGAGCAAACAATGGGCCAGATGCACAAAGATATTTTAAAGTCACAAACAGCATGATTCGCAGAATCGGGCAGTTTATAAACACAAAACAGCATTTTTAATAAGCTCTATTTGTGATTCGATAACCTATTACCGAATCACAAATTGGGTTTCTGATTCAGTGTTAGGAAGGGGTATGTTTAGGGCGTCCCTTCCTAATACCAAATCGCAGGGGTATGTGAGAAAGTTTTGCTACTGAAATGTGGTCACAAAACATTTGTAGTTTACCACCTATTTCACCTACTTCAAGTAGGTGGTAACCCATTCACAAATCCCATTGTGAATGTTTGTATAAACATTTTTAAGAGTAGGCAATGTTATCACGGACCACAGCCTACTCTTTAAAAAATTAAAAGAAAACATTTCCTTTTCTTTTAGAAACACATCACATTTTTATTTAAGGAAAATGGACTGCATTTAAAAAAAAGATTGCTTTGTTTAAAAGCGATCACAGACAATGTGGTCTGTTGACCCTAGCAGGCTACCTTCCCTGTGACTTTTGCAACTCACAATGTTTCTCAAACTGAGTCTATTTGCGATTCACTGGGAATTGTAGAAAGTGTAAAGCACACTTTCTTACATTGGTGCTTGTGATTACCAAATAGCAAATCGCAAAAAAATGCTATTTGGTAATCGCAAACCTTTCCTTACATATGGCCCAAAGTTGCAGTGCTGCATTGCGCGACAAGGTTACAGGAGGAAAACACCATATCTACAGAGATATGGCACTGTCCTGCTCTCTCCCTAGCGTTGGTGCACGATCAGGCACCCATGCGCCACACGGTACACAGTCTAAATATCGATTCCTAATTGTCGACCTACACAAATATCCAGTTCGAAATATCGAAGGTACAGAATTTCGATGTCAAGAATATCGTTGGACAGAATATCAAATTTATTTATATCGATGTAAGTAATATCGAAGTTAGTAATATCAATAGCATATATATCGATGTAACTAATTTCGATGTTACTAATATCGATATTTGTATTATTTATATGTATTTAATTATGTATGTGTAATATGTTTTTGTTGAGTTTTTTTATTTTTTTATTATATGTGTATTATTTTTATATATTAATAATGTTATTTTTAAGTAAATTTTATGTTTTAGTACCGGAGCGGGTTGTGGGTTTATAGGGGAATAGGGTGGGAAGTAATTAAAATATACTTAATTAATTAATAATTTTTAGGAATTCTAAATTAATTTTAATAAATTTTTGTTTTTATTTCTGTAGCGGGTTGTGGGTTTATAGGGGAATTGAGTGGGAAGTAATTTAATTGTAATTAATTAATGATTTATAAATTTTTTTATGGATAATTATTTTATTTATAATTAATTATTAATTGGCAATTAATTATTTAAATTGATAATTTATTTTTGTAATTGGTAATTAATGTTTTTAATTGTTATTTAATTTTTTTAATTGGTAATTCATGTTTGTAATTGGGAAATAATTTTTTGTAATTAGTAATTAATTATTTAATTGGTAAATAATTTTGTTAATTGGCAATTAATATTTTTATTTGGTAATTATTTCTTATTAATTGGAAAATATTTGTAATTAATTGATAATCAATGTTTTATAGAAAGTATTATTTGGTATACAAAATAATGTTATTATTTAATAATTTTTAATTGTGAATTCATTTTAAATAATATTTTATTGTAATGAAAAATATTTTATTGTTTAATATTTATTATTTGGTGAGTAATATTTACTAATTAATATTTATTGGTATTTGTTGTTAATTTATTGTTAATTAATTATTCAAATGTAATTGCTTTTAACAATTATTAATTGTTTGTAAATGATGTAGATTTATTTTAAAATGTAATTATACAATATTTTAAATATAAAAATTATTGATAAGTATGTTATATTTAAATTCTACTCTATCCAACGCTTTCCCTACTGTTGCACCCTCTGGAGTTGGAATAGTAATTTTTACCCCTACGCTATCCAACGCTTTCCCGACTGTTGCACCCTTTGGAGTTGGAATAGTAATTTTTACCCCTACACTATCCAACGCTTTCCCTACTGTTGCACCCTCTGGAGTTGGAATAGTAATTTTTACCCCTATGCTATCCAACCCTTTCCTTACTGTTACACACTCTGGAGTTGGAATAGTATTTTTTACCCCTACGCTATCCAACGTTTTCCCTACTGTTGCACCATCAGGAGTGGGAATAGTAATTTTTACCCCTACGCTATCCAATGCTTTCCCTACTGTTGCACTCTCTGGAGTGAGAATAATAATTTTTACCCCTACGCTATCCAACGCTTTCCCAACTGTTGCACCCTTTGGAGTTGGAATTGTAATCTTTACCCCTACACTATCCAACGCTTTCCCTACTGTTGCACCCTCTGGAGTGGGAATAGTAATTTTTACCCCTACGCTATCCAACGCTTTCCCTACTGTTGCACTCTCTGGAGTGGGAATAGTAATTTTTACCTCTACGCTATCCAACGTTTTCCCTACTGTTTCACTCTATGGAGCTGGAATAGTAATTTTTACCCACCCGCTATCCAACGCTTTCCCTACTATTGCACTCTCTGGAGTGGGAATAGTCATTTTTACCTCTACGCTATCCAACGCTTTCCCTACTGTTGCACTCTCTGGAGTGGGAATAGTAATTTTTACCCCTACGCTATCCAACGCTTTCCCTACTGTTGCACTCTCTGTAGTGGGAATAGTAATTTTTACCACTACACTATCCAACGCTTTTCCTACTGTTACACTCCCTGGAGTGGGAATAGTAATTTTTACCCTTACGCTATCCGTTTTCCCTATTGTTTCACTCTCTGGAGTGGGAATAGTAATTTTACATTCTACGCTATCCAATGTTTTCATTACTGTAGTTTTTTCTGGACTTTAAATAGTAGTTATATTTATTTATGTATTTAATATTTTTTGTATTATTTTAGATACTGTTGTATTTAATTAAGTTTAAAAATATTGAAAGTATATTTAATTTTTTTAATTTATTAAATATATTTGTTTATTTTTATTTATGTTATTATTTTATGTGTGTAGATATTTTTGTAATTTATAGTATACTTTAATAATTTATAAGTAATTAAAATAATTAATAAAATGTATTATTAGGTAAGTATATATTATATGTTATGTTTATTTTTAATTAAAGTTATATTATTCAATATGTATTATTTATTAATTTTAAACATTATTAAATATGTTTAAATATGTTTCTTTTATTTATAAGTATTATTTACTTTATTTTACTTTTTTTTTAACAGAAAAAAACGATATTTTAAATTACGATATTTTTAACATCGATATTTTGGTTTCGATATTTTTGTACTTACCATGTTGTAGATAGGGTGTCGATATACTTACCTTTGATATTCCAGCGTCGATGTTCTGTAGGTCGATATTATGTCCGTCGATATTCCGTCATAGATTCGCGCCACACACACACCTTTGCACCAAAGTGCTCGGGTGCCTGCCTGAGTCTTGCTTAGATTTTATGCTTAGACTAAATTTAAAAGCTTTCCAACTCAGATGTTTTCTGTAGAGTGCAGCACACATGCAAAGTTGGAAAACGTTGGCGAAATAAAAGCATTTCTCCTTTTAAAAGCCTTACTCAAAGTGGAGTAGTTTTTTGGTGCAAAAGCCTGTCTAGTATTATTAGTAGATAGTGTTTTGAGTGAAAACCCCTGGGTGGTTGCACAGAAAGGTTCATGTATCACGCATGGAAAGCCCCTTGAGTCAGTGAAATGCAAAGCACCGCTTTATGTTACTTTGAGGGCAGTTTCTAGCGCAAAACTAGTTTTGAGCTGCAAAGTCAATTTAAAAAAAAGATTTTGCAAAGGTTTTCCTCACTTTTGTGATGCTAATACAGCACAAAATGTTTATTAATCTTGGACAGAAAATCAACCGCGGTTCCTGGAGGAGAGCTCTATACACTTACAACCAATCAACACAACTACTGCATTTAGAACTGAGACACACATCACAATATCTCACTAATAACAGTTTGTCCGAACGCTTCCCACAAAACCAAAATTACACACATGATTTACATAGAATTACACATCAATAGACATCAATTACACCTATCCTATGTTCTCAAAGGAATAAAAAGATACCTTTATTTATTACATCTTGGCATCACAATAACATGACTAGGGTACCGTTAATGCGATTCTCAAATAGCAATTTTTAGAGAATCGCTATTTAAGAATCGCAATACAGGATGCAATAAAAAATTGTGATTCCTTGGCATTCCTTAATAGCGATTTACAAATGCGAAACGCAATTAAGGAATACCTTCAAAATCATTCCTATGGGCCTAGATGCCCATAGGAATAAATGGGAAAGCATTCTCATTTTGCGATTCGCAATTAGAAAATCGCAAATTGAGAATGCAATTTCAAGGGTGCCAGGGTGTCAAAAGGACACCATGTTGCACCCCTGAAATATGTATGTGTGCATGTGTGGCGCACATACATGTCCTAAGGGCATGTATGTGCGCCACATGGCATTTTGAAAAATGCAAAAATGTGCATTTTTCAAAGACATCGCAAATTACCATCAACTTGAACTTGCAATTCCGTAAGGCCAAATCACACTTTTTCTGTCCTTCATACATTGCATTTAAGGAATCGCAATTTGAGATTCCTTAAATGCAATCGCAAAATCGAGAAACTCAAATTTTGCGATTCGCTAATTTGCGATGCACTTTTGAGATGATACATCCCAAAAGGCCTTTTCCCATTCGCAAACGGGCCGATTCTGAGAATCGGCC
This sequence comes from Lissotriton vulgaris, assembly GCF_964263255.1. Lineage (NCBI taxonomy): Eukaryota > Metazoa > Chordata > Amphibia > Caudata > Salamandridae > Lissotriton > Lissotriton vulgaris. The sequence goes on from NC_141697.1 coordinate 1,180,019,260, forward strand.
CCTTTGCAAACGGGAAAAGGGCTTGATAAATAAGCCCCTAAATTACTGTTCTATCATTAAGAGGAGTGTGGCAAATAGGACATTGGTTTTAATCACATGCATCTAAACTGTGGTCCAGGAGGAGATGATTGTTAGGAAGGATTAACAGAGCATCGTCTTATCAAGAGATGCTGAGATGCTGGATGAGTCACTGCACAAATGTGTGTGTCTAAAGGAGCAGGAATCAAATTAAGCACTTGTCCCATCTGTCTGTGACCACGGTGTGAACTCTGCTTCCACTTCAGCCTGCTTGCCGGTTCTATTTGCAGGCATAGATTTGTTTGTTCCAGATCCGCCTGGCGATCAATACCGAGCGCTCTGGCCTTTTTCGTGCTTTCAGAGCCTGACTGTAAAAATGATGAAAATGTATTGTCCCATTTCCTTAAACATAAATGGGGATGAGTCAATTCAGAAGAACACAAAGACAGAACTTATAAACACACAAAGTCTAGAAGATCACACAACAGGCCCATAATCAGTGCTTAATTTGTAAAATAAAATAGTAAGTGCAAAAGCTTAAGGCGGTTTCAAGAAAACTGCCCAAAATTGACTGCAGACGGTGATATTAGTCATTAATAATGTAAATTTAAGTGTAAAACGCTCTGCTGAAGTGCTAGCCTCAATAACAAACAGCGCCACTATGTGGTGGACTTTCAAAAGTGCCAGCGTTGAGAATTAAACAGCAGTGCTGAGCTCTGGCAAACACCGGCTCAAATTAAGCACTTTGCCAATATCTTCATCTCCACTTGCTGCTACTTTGTACCCAGGATGATCTTCGTATTTGAGGGTATTACCAGTAGTTTGCTTGAAGTGAACTAATGTATAGATTTATTTGTGAAATAATGTATAGCAATAACCCATGGCAGTGGTGTCATGTGCAATGTGTTATTCGTTACCATTGTTGAATGTGGGAATCCAATGACTCACAAGAAACATAGGGACTGATTAAAAGTTTGGCAGATAGGATACTCCATCACAAACATGACAGATATCCTGTCCGCTGTGTTACAAATCCATTATAGTCTATGCACTTGCAAAATGAAAGATGGGATATTCTTCACATTTGTGGTCCACTCTTCCCAAAGTCTCTTGTGGGGCATGATGCCTCGCACATCTTGCACCATGGGTAACAAATGGAACATAACACCCAGACCCCATGGATGTCACTTCCACACCTAACACCAAGGTTCTTAAACTGGTTCTGTTTGGCACCAATCTTTCCCTCAATCACCAAGAGAATGCTGTCAACAAGAAGTGGTTTGTCAGATCCATCTACTTTGCTGACTTCCTCATATACATGCCCCAGACAAATAGATGTAATACTCCTAGTAGTATCAAGCCACTTGCAACAGCCTGTATGCCATCCTCTCAAAGAGGTATCTAGATAAACTACAGAGTCCACAATTATGCTGCTCTACTCACACTAAAGCTACAACATAAAACAATTGGCATGCACATTCATTGCACTCAACTAGCTCCCAGTCCAAGAGAGATGCTCAGTCTGCAAATCACTTCCTGGTCACCATGCATCACACCACAGAAGAGTTCTTTATCCTGACAATGTCACTAGGTCAGCCTCCACAAATCTACTACAGGTTTATCTGTATGAGCTCAAAGGTTTTGGAGGAATTGGCTATCATGTACAGGGCTCAACTCTTTCTGATTAAGACTTGATGAGAACCTCCTGAGATCCAGATAAAATCTGAAAACCCATATTTTCCATTCAACCTACAGCTGATAGAAGCTGAAGTAAACAACAAGCTCACCACATAACTTCATTTGCATTTTCAAATGTTGGCCTTATTCTTTCAGATGCTGTAGAAAGATCAACATTTTTAAAGGAACATTGGTACCTTATTTCCAAGTTAACACAACTATTAATACATAAAGATACAATGAGCTCTATGTTAGGTGTTCGAATGGAAGAGTAAACACATTTATTGAGTTAAAATGACACATCAATAATGTGGGAGAACAAAAAAAGAAAATTTTAAAACTTCTAGTCTCAGACATTTCTTCATTTGACTACAATGAAAACGGAATGCTCATGTCACATGACTGTTCCTAGGGCTTCTGCCTTTTCTATACTACCATGACTCGAGTTGTTGTTTATAATTGTTTACCTGAGCATAAGTACTTACCAGTATATGTGACATGACCATTACTTGTATAAATGCTTTATTTCCGCCAAAGGCCATAAAAGATTTCATAATAATACATCATTCATAAAATAATCTAAAATATATCCAGCCGTGTGTTACATGATTTCAGTAAAAGGAGCAAACGGTCATAATAAAAGAATTTCATTCAATTAAAAAGTTTGGAGTATATAAAGGGATAAATGTCTAGTTATTTGTAAAATCCAAGATGGGTTCCCCAATCACAAATATCTTAATCTTTAGTACATCACAGTTTTAACCCCATTGTCTTCCTTATTAGATCCACTATAAACAGATAGCGCAAATAGAGCAAATATGACACGTGGTAGGGTACGTGTTGTCAATACCCTAAGTGCCCCATGGTGCTTTCTAAATCCCAGTGAATTTCATAGTGGAGGAATCCATTTACTCCTTGCCCTATCATACGCCGGGCAGAAAAACAGAATATGTGCAATATTTTCTGTGTTATTTATAGACCCTAAAGTGTGTCTAGTGCATATGAGTGATCTTCCTTGCCCCCACCCCCAGTTTGCAGTTTGGCTCTTGATCTGTAGTATGTTATATCTTAGCTTTAGGTACATAATTCTTGCTAAGTATGGTTGTACCTGGTCACGGAAATCCTCACGATTTGGCTTATTGGAAAGGAATTCAGTAGTTAGCCTTCCTAACCTCAAATCGCAATAAAGTGCGTTCAATATGTGTTGGCAGTAAATTCCCTTCAGGTCGCCCTTACAACTTGACGTTAAACTGTACGGGTTGGTCCAATGTAATTCAAGGCCTAACTCTATAAACCAGTTCCAGACAAATATTAACCATGGAAAGGTAAGACATGTATCAATATCCAATAGTTCATGGGCACTTTCTCTATATACTAATAATTCCGGTGTTGTCCATAGCCATATCCAGTAGAGCAATGGGCGTCGGCTTGCAAGATGTCCTATACGCTTCAGGTTTAGATCATGAAACAGTGGGACAAGTGGTGTTGGTTGGGGTAATCCCAATAATCTCCTCACAAATTTGTTTTCTCTAATTGTCAATTGTTTGATGTCTCTTGTACCCCATAACTCTGATCCATACAGTGCTGCTGCCTGAACCGTACATTTGTATATATCAAGTACTGGTGTTACAGATTTACTTGTAGTTGAGCTAAACTTCTTGAGGATTGCCCCTGACCATTACGTTTTCATTGTAGTCACATGAAGAAACATCTGAAACTAGAAGTTTTTTTACGTCTCCTTTGTTTGTTTTCCCATTTAATTGATGTTTTATTTTAATTCAATAAAGGTATTTGCTTTTCCATTCGGACACTTAACATAGACCTCATTGTATCTCTATGTATTAATTTGTGTGTTACCTTGCAAATAAGGGACCAATGTTCCTTTAAAAATACTTATATCCTTGGTCCCTTTGCATCTTTGGGTTTCGCTTGTCTTTGAAAATATACACTAAAGATCAACAGCTAGTGGAATATATCCTAGGATTTTCCATTTTCCTTTTCATTAGAAAATGTCTCCCATATCTTGTGGCCATCTTTGAAGGGTTCCTCATTAGCAGACTGAGGTTCCGTGAATCCTGAACCTGTTCAATAAAGATCGTCGGATTGTGACGATTTTGGTATCAGCGAACCGCAAATGACAAGTGCGGCATGCATGATGTTTTCGTCATGTTACACCGATGGATTCACTGTGCATTTGACGATTTCGTTCTGAACCCTTGGGTTCCATTTTGTGCATGGCAGCCATTTTGTGGTTGCCCTCACATTAGGCAGATGACTACAGGATGACACTGGCCGTGCAAGTCCTTGGGACACGTACACCTTTAGCTGACTTTTGTGTGACCTGGCTGAACTGACTCCCTTGCCCGAGGCTAAACTTGTTGAGCCAGTTCCTTGTTAGGCAGCTGGTCAGATAGAGATCAAAGAGCAAGACATGCCGAAGTTTATAGTACACTGCACCCACCCTTCTATCTTGTTTCCAATCTGTTTCTGCTCCTTCCTTTACGACATAATCACTGACTTGGGTTGAGGTTTTATGATGGGTTTGTCCGGCCTGATCGAACAGGAAAGTAGGAATTTGCTTGGTCATTTCTGGTGGGCTGGACAACTGAAAGTGGGTTTGTCGTTACATGATACCTCTGAAATGTCACTTTGTCATTGGTTAGTTTGTAGATAATTGATGCTAGCCAGGAATGTGATTTTTGGCATAAAAGACGATGCTCCGCTCTATGAATTTGTGCAGTCTCTAGCGAACCACCCGTGTTGTGCTTCGTAGACCTCTGTTCCTGGTTGCAGCCAATAAATTTGATCTTTGACATCACCAAGAAGTATCCTGTGTCTCTGTACTCTAAGACAGGTGAATCCGAAGACTAAGGGCGTTTTCCCCTGGCACCGCTGGGTTTAAATACCCGGTTCTTCAGTTGGCGCCCAACTCGGGCCAACTTCAGCGGTACCGGTCCAAGCCTGAAGATCGTGGAGAGCTTCGTGTGAAAGTTCTGGAGGAAGGCCAGCCACTTCATCGACCCCTGTATGTCGTCGTGGTCCGAAAGTCTTTGCTGTGAGGTTCCCCGCTTTCCAACGGCTACGAAGGACTGCTGCCCTGACTGTCGCCCTGTCTTGGAGCCTTTTGATGATTTGTAAAGCGAGACGATAGACGGGTCTTCTGGCGACGTCATCGATACCTCAGTTAAGTATGAGTGGAGCGTCTCCCAGTCCTTAGTTTGTTTTGGTATCCTTCGGGATCGCTTTGATTTGGTACCTGCAGGCCCCAAAGCCGAGGGACTCGTGTTTTCACGAGACTATCGTTTTAAGATAATCCTTTGAAGTTTGAAGCTAGACTAGTGAGCGAAGATGCCTGGTCTTAGCAGACTTGGAAAGATGTTTTGTTGTGGTTGTAATAGGGATTCCCGATTGGAGGATTCGTGTCCGGTTCCTCCGATTGGAACTCCGACCTATGAACTTTATGTGAAGCATGGAGTGGGCCCCATTGGTTATAATGACATCTGGGTAAAATATACGAAGAAAGACGGTGTCCTACAGTGGCCCCGTTATGGTAGTTTTGAAACAGAGATTTTAGATAATCTCGAAGTTAAATTGTTCAAGAAGAAAGCCCGGCCGGCAATGTTTGACTCTTTCCGCCTATGGCGAAAGGAAGCCAAACAGAAAGAAATTAAGTTAGCGAAGAAGAATAAAAGAGAACGAGGTTTGTCAATGGTGCAAGCTGCTATAGCGTTTAGGGATAATGAGGAAGAACAAGAGAGCGAACAGATGCTTAGGGTCAGGAAGTTAGCGGTAGATAAGTGCTACCCAGTTTTGCCACCTAAAGAGCAGGAAGAGAAGAAAGATCTTGAGAAAGATCCTTTAATGTCGCATCTATTGAGTTCGCCACCCCCTTATGCACAGAATGCTACGGCACCACTGCCACCAGTTGTAGTTCTGCAACCTCCGGTTGATGTGCCACCTGTGATTCCCCCACAGCCAGCTCCTCTTCAGTTGGTTCCTATTCCTTTGGCGCAGCCTTCTCAAGGGTCGCCAACTTTGCCTTCTCCTTCATCTGCTACTCCTACGTCTATTTACAATACTCCTTCTGTTTCGACCTTGGATTCTTTTACTACTGCTCCGCCTTCTCTTATTCTGTCACCTTCTCCTTCTGCTAGACAGAGAATGACTGCTGCAGTTTCTGGTTTCTTTTCTCCTTTGTTGGGACAATTGGGTATGTCTCCTGTTCACGAGCGTAGACAATCACGTAGTCAGTTGCCTGACACGGATGAACGTACAGTTTTGGATCTCATGGCGCGTAAATGGATTACGTACGCCACACAGTATGATCTTGAGGGTATTATGGATGTTTTCTTCAAATGGGAAGCACCTAAGCAGCGGTACGTCTTTGAGATGATGTGTGTGTTCCTTCATGAACAATGGATTTCAGAAGTAGGTAAAGCTCCTGATGAGTTGTATCGTGAGCGTTCCGAATTTGCGAAAGGGACCGTTGTGAGTCCTCAGGACGTTGAGAGAGCAGTTCCGACCATATTGTCATTTCGTAGTAACACTCCTTCTGAGCGGCTGTTCGAGCCTGATTCGTCAGTTAGGAGAAAGGCGCGACAATATCCAATGAGAGAAGTTCCTCCGGTGTGGAAGGAAGCAGTTCAGGCTGATGCTGCGTTGGGTATTGTAGCTGCGCCAGCACACTTCCAGCGAGTTTGGGTACATGTTCCATGGAAGCGTGCTGAAGTCTTAGCTATTAAGCAGACTTTACCTGATCCACGCAAAAATCAGACAGGATATTATAAAGAGTTGACTCAGACTGTGGGTTCATGTATCATGAATTTGGCAGATATAGATATGTTGTTTGGGAACGTTGTTCCACAGCCTATATGGAGTAAGATTCGTCATACGGATAATGCGCAAGAATTAGGTGAGACATGGGTTAACCTTAGAGATGTTGATAATAGACAAATAGGGGGCGCTAAGCCTGAGGATTTGATTACTCAACACCCTGGTAGAATTATTACCTATATGAAGACTTTGATGCCTGAAGTGCGTGTCAATTGGGACAAGTTGTCTGCGTGTAAGCAGAAGAAAGATGAAACGATGTCTGACTTTTTCACGCGATTCGAAAAGACTTTTGTAGATCATAGTGGTCAGGACATGGCTACTGAGGGTGGCCAGAGATTGCTCATCGACAAATTTGTACATAATTTGCTTCCTGAGTTGTGTAATAGGTTGAAGGATTCTGAGAGTGCTTGGGCTGTTTCTACGTCAGCGCAGATTTTGGCTACTTCCCAGTACTATGAGAATAGACATAAGGATGAGAAAGAGAAAGAGGATAAAAAGACTAAGGAATTGAAGACTAAGGTTCTTCTGCAGCAAGCTTATCCGCCTCGTAATAATCAGCGCGATTATCAGCAACCTCAGCAGTATCAGAGAAACTCGCAACGGTCGGAGTCTTCTCAACAGCGTTTTCCCGTAGGCCCTAATCAGTGTGCGTATTGCAAAGAAGAGGGTCATTTCAAGAATGGTTGTCCGGTTCTGTTACAGCGCACGAATTGTGTTTCTGGTGTGAGAGGTCGAGGTGTTCAGCAAACTCCTAGAGGTAGAGGACGTGGTGTGTTTCCTCAGAATGCGCGTTCTTTGCCTCCACAGAATTCTATGAATAGTTTTGATCAGCAGAATGGTGCGTCTGGTAGGACGCCACAGTACTATGCAGACGATTACTACGTCGAAGGTGAGAATATGGATGGTAATGATTGCTAGGACAGCCATAGACAAAGAGAGGGAGTTGTTTCAGTTCCAGTAGATCAGAGTGGACCCTATGTTGAAGTGATTGCATCAGGTGTGTCAGAGCCTTTTCTGTTGGATACTGGTGCTGCGAAGAGTTCTATCATGCACTCTAAACTCCCTGGCGCACCTTTGTCTGGCTTAAAGAATGTTTCAGTAGGTTTTTCTGGCGCCCCGGTTACGAATCCGATTTCTAGTCTGTTGTCTATTTCTGTTGGACCTTGTGAATTCGAAGCACCCCTCATTCTGACGACAGGTTGTGGTGAGAATTTGTTGGGATTGGACTTGTTGAAGAGATTGTATGCAACACTTTATTGTTCTCCTTCAGGAGTACAGCTTACATTGGGAAAGAGAGTGATCTCTCCAATGTATTTATCTAAAGATCGACTTCCACCTGAATTGTCTTCTCTCCCTGATTCTCTTTGGGCTACTGGTCCTAATGATGTAGGTCTTTTGGAGATTCCGCCATATGTTGTGACGTTGAAAGCGAATGCTAGATTGCCACGTATTCCGCAATATCGGATCTCTAGCGATGGTGAAAGAGCACTTTTGGCGATCATTTATGATCTGATTGAGAAAGGTGTGATTGAAGAAACAAGAGGTAATGTGTGCAATAGTCCTGTTTTGCCTGTTCTGAAAAGAACTGATTCTTCACAGCCTCCTGTATATAGGTTTGTGATCGATCTTCGCGAGGTGAATAAGATCGTTGTTCCGCAATTTCCTGTTGTGCCTGATATCACTGCTTTACTGACTTTGATTCCAGCTTCCGCTACTTGGTTTTCGGTGATTGACTTGAAGAATGCTTTCTTCAGCATCCCAATTGCCGAGGAGAGTAGGGATATCTTTGGCTTCTCTTTAGGAGGCCGAAGTTTCCGGTTTAAGCGCGCTCCTCAAGGCTATTGTGAGAGTCCATCGATCTATAGTCAAGCTTTGAAGACACAACTTGATTTGTTTGTTTTACCTGGTGGTGCTGCTCTTATACAGTATGTTGATGATCTGTTAGTTGCTGCTGACAATGAAAAGATTTGTAGAGAGGCTACTTTGTCGTTGTTGCGTCATTTGTCTGATTTCCATCATAAGGTTTCTTTTTCAAAGTTGCAATATTGTCGACAAGAAGTAACCTACTTAGGTCACCTCTTATCGAAGGAGGGAAGGAAACTGACCCCAGAAAGAATTCAAGCTATTGCGAAAATGAGTGTGCCTACGACACAGAGAGACGTACGTGCTTTTCTGGGTATTACATCATACTGTAGACAGTGGATCCCTAATTTCTCTTTGCTCACGAAGCCTTTGATAGCTCTTACTGTTAAGGATACCCCTAATCCTATTCCTTGGACTGACGAATGTCAGAAGAGTTTTTCAGAATTACGTGATGCGTTGTGTTCGGCTCCTGTGTTGGGTACTCCAGACTACAGTAAGCCTTTCACATTGTATGTCCACGAGAGAGAGGGATGTGCATTGTCAGTTTTGACTCAACAATTTGGCGATAAGCAACGTCCATGTGCTTATTTTTCGTCGACTTTGGATCCGGTAGCTAGAGCGTTGCCGAGTTGTTTGAGAGCTACAGCGGCAGGGGCTGTTTCAATTCAACAGTCTGCTGGTCTGGTAATGGACAATACTTTGATCGTTATGGTTCCACATGCAGTGGACACCGTGTTGAACCGTACCAAGACACAGCACTTAACTAGTGCTCGGTTGTCAGGTTACGAGTTGACCTTGTTAGCGAGTCATGTGCATATAAAGAGATGCAACACGTTGAATCCAGCCACGTTGTTGCCGATTTCAGCTGAGATAGAAAATGGTTCTGAACAGCATGATTGTTTCCTTAGGACTGAGGAAGAAACAAAAGGGAGGATAGACCTTAGGGATACTCCTCTTCCAGAGTGTGATGATACTTTGTGGGTTGATGGTTCGTGCTTCAAGCTTCCGAATGGTGATACGACTGCGGCATATGCTGTTACGACTTTGCATACGATTGTTGAAGCTGCACGTATCCTACATAATTCAGCGCAAGCAGCAGAGTTGATTGCATTAACGAGAGCGTGTGTGTTAGCGAAAGGAAAGAGAGTGACTGTGTACAATGATAGCCAGTATGCGTTTGGTGTGGCTCATAGTTTTGGACGTTTGTGGAGAGAGCGCGGGTTCCTGACTTCGCATGGTACGAAGATCCAACATGGTCAGTTGGTGAATGAGCTTCTTGAATCTCTTACTTTGCCGTTGCAAGTCGCGATTGTGAAATGCAGTGCGCATAAGAAAGTCACTGATGATGTTGGTCGTGGTAATGCGTTTGCAGACGAAGTCGCGAAAGAAACTGCGAGAGATGTGATGAGTCGAATGTATGTTGCGGGTCCGGCGAGATGGGTTCCGGATAGAAGTATGTGTGAAGACACGATTGAGACTGTGAAATCCATCCAAGCTGAAGCTACAGAGAAAGAGTTGAATGAATGGAGAGAAAGCAAGGGTAAATTGGATTCGAATGGTTGTTGGATTGAGTTGTCAGAGCATCAGCGATGGTTGTTACCCGATGCGTATGTGCTTCCAGTGGTTACGATGGCGCATGGAATGGCACATATCAGCGTGAAAGGGATTTGCAAGTTGTTGGCTCCAGTGTGGCAGAATGTAGGAATTTCTAAGTGTGCAGAGAATTTGGTTAAGAATTGTATGGTGTGTTTGATGTACAATCCTGGCAAGGGAACTCCAACTCCAGCTGATCATTTTGCTCCTCCAACGTATCCGTTCGAGGCTTTGCAGCTAGATTTCATCCACATGGAGAGATGCAACAACCTAAAGTATGTGTTAGTGGTTGTTTGCTCTTTTTCTAGATGGGTGGAAGCTTACCCTTTGAAGGACAATACTGCCTTGTCCACAGCGAAAGCCCTTATCAAAGAGTTCTTTCCTAGATTTGGATTGCCGAGAATGATCTGGAGTGACAATGGGAGTGAATTTGTGGGTCAAGTGATGAAGAGAGTATGTGAGGGATTAGGAATAAGGCAGAAGTTCCATGCTGCAAATCACCCCCAATCAGCTGGTTTAGTTGAGTGCTATAATGGCACTTTGAAATTAAAATTGGCCAAAATTCAAGCTAGCTCTGGTTTACAACGGCCAGACGCCTTGCCCCTAGCCCTTCTGTCTACGAGAATGACTGTGCATTCGCGAATGGGTTTGAGTCCGTATGAGGTCGTGTTTGGCCGCCCGGCAAATATTTGGGGCGTGCCAAGACCGACAAAGTTCAGTGAGCTCGAACACCCTGTGTTACTTGATTACTTGCACGAACTGACGGCTAAACTGCGTGTCTTACACCAACAGCTTCATGACACTTTGCCACAAGCTTCTGAAGATCCAGGACACGCCATTGAACCTGGATCCTGGGTGCTGGTGAAGAACTTTCCGCGAACCAAGAACGAGCAACCCCGCTGGACAGGACCTTACCTGGTGTTGTTGGCGACCCGTTCTGCAGTACGAGTGCACGGCAAGAAAAACTGTATCTACGGCGTACATTGCAAACGGGCTCCGTTGCCCTTACCGTACGACCGGTGGGTCCAGGAAGGACTTCCAGACTCTGAAACTGAAACTGTGCCATGATTTTTGCCATTCAGCGATGCCCGTTTGACCGGAACGAACACTGAGAAAGAAAGTGACGATCTTTTGCAAGAAGCTGTGCCTCCTTTGAATCGATTGAACACTACTGAGCCTGAGCTCTTGTTTAGAGAACAAACATTGCCTGGCAAAAAGCGTTACAATTTGCGACCGAGAGTCATGGGCAAATAAAAAATAAATGAAGTTTTTATGATTTTTCTGTTTACAGGTTAACTCTCCTCCGAGGATCTACTCATTTTTGTTTTTCGAACCGCCATCCGGGTTCAGCTGTAGGGTCGCGGTGACAAGTCTTTGGAGTGCAAGCCGAAGACGTTAGGTCGACCGTTCTGGTTGGTCTAAGGGTGTTCCCTGGACCGACAGGCGCATTCCTTAGCACGGAACACCCATCCTCCGCGAGCAGCACGATTAGAGGATGGATTTCTTCGAGTTGGAGAGACCTGTAGAGACAATGAGTTTTAAAAGAAAGATACACAAACTGATCATCCGGAAAAGATTTTTAATATTGTGCTTATTTATGCTACTGAGTTTAATGATGTTTTTAATTGGATATGTGACATTCTCTTTTCAAGTGACGTTCATGCCCACTACGCAACCTATGCCTCCTCCTACTGTTTCTTCGCATTCTTTTCACCCTCTGCCTGAACATGAGTCCATTAGGAGAATGGAATTCGCCAATAATTCCTTTGTTCAGCTTCTGCACCAACACCAGCTAGTAGTGAACACGACTAATTGTTGGGTGTGTGGCCTTATGCCCCATACTACCGATAGAGGTATTCCTTATCTGGCTCTGCCATTCAGCTACAATGGTTCAGTATGGGCATACAGAACAATGTTCATCTATGCTCGTGAAGCCTACCCCCTACGTTCTGTGAAGGACAATCCAAAGAATAGTGCTCTAGTTAAGGGTATAGTAGACATGATTAGAGGAATAGATTCCTATGAGACTATCCCGAGAGATGAGACACTACCGTATATTGGATGGAACGTTACTGGATATGGAGTTAGTCTGAGTGGGAACCAGCGAGCGAAAAGATCATCTCCGATTTGGATAGTGCCCCATCAGGGTCATTACTGTCTGCAAGGAAATGGCAAGAATCCGAGAGCTCAGTTAGGGAACAGTGTTTACACTGAGACATATGTTTTTGCGTCCCAGACTTCCCCATCGTTTTTAGCAGCTAAGGGTACCTACTTCATTTGCCATGACAGAGCGTACACATGGTTGCCCCCTGATTTCTCGGGCACATGTTTTGTCTCATTCCTGTTGCCTCCTACATTTACAGCTGCGGCAGATTACCACAAGATGAGAGTTGCTAGAGGTGTCTTCAGTAAGGAAGATACCGCAGGGCAAGAGTTGGGAGATTTCTTTAAGGGTTTTCTGCCGTTTTGGGGACCTATGGTTAACAGCAGGAACATCCGACAATTGACGAGAGTGGTTGAGTCCACTATAGTCGAAACTGCCGGTGCCCTTAGTAACTTGACTGCTGAGCTCCAGTCGGATAGACTTATGACACTTCAGAATAGAGTTGCTCTTGATGTCATACTTGCAGACAGAGGTGGAGTGTGTAAATTGATCCAATCGAGCTGCTGCGTTTTCATTCCAGACAACGCTCCGACAGTTTACAAAGCCATATCCAAGCTACATAAGATCTCCGAGTCTGTACATATGGCCGAAGGAGATTGGTCGTTGATGGGATGGTTTTGGGAATTGTTATCCACGTGGGGATGGAAGATTCCGATGGTCATTGGGATGGTATTAGCTATCCTTTTCCTGTTCTGTCTTTGCGTACAGTGTGCTCCTGCTATATGTGGCTTTTGTGCTACTTCGTGTTCGAGGAGACCTGTCCAGAGAGAGTTACTAAGTACTAGGATGATGCTACAGCAACATCTTGATGATCTGATGAATATAGACCTGGATTCAGATTGAAGTGAGTGTAGGTTATTGCCTATGTAAGGGCAAAAGGAGGGTCTGAGGTTCCGTGAATCCTGAACCTGTTCAATAAAGATCGTCGGATTGTGACGATTTTGGTATCAGCGAACCGCAAATGACAAGTGCGGCATGCATGAGTGTTTTCGTCATGTTACACCGATGGATTCACTGTGCATTTGACGATTTCGTTCTGAACCCTTGGGTTCCATTTTGTGCATGGCAGCCATTTTGTGGTTGCCCTCACATTAGGCAGATGACTACAGGATGACTGTGGCCGTGCAAGTCCTTGGGACACGTACACCTTTAGCTGACTTTTGTGTGACCTGGCCGAACTGACTCCCTTGCCCGAGGCTAAACTTGTTGAGCCAGTTCCTTGTTAGGCAGCTGGTCAGATAGAGATCAAAGAGCAAGACATGCCGAAGTTTATAGTACACTGCACCCACCCTTCTATCTTGTTTCCAATCTGTTTCTGCTCCTTCCTTTACGACATAATCACTGACTTGGGTTGAGGTTTTATGATGGGTTTGTCCGGCCTGATCGAACAGGAAAGTAGGAATTTGCTTGGTCATTTCTGGTGGGCTAGACAACTGAAAGTGGGTTTGTCGTTACATGATACCTCTGAAATGTCACTTTGTCATTGGTTAGTTTGTAGATAATTGATGCTAGCCAGGAATGTGATTTTTGGCATAAAAGACGATGCTCCGCTCTATGAATTTGTGCAGTCTCTAGCGAACCACCCGTGTTGTGCTTCGTAGACCTCTGTTCCTGGTTGCAGCCAATAAATGTGATCTTTGACATCACCACAAAGTATCCCGTGTCTCTGTACTCTAAGACAGGTGAATCCGAAGACTAAGGGCGTTTTCCCCTGGCGCCGCTGGGTTTAAATACCCGGTTCTTCAAGACCAAGGGACTATTGTCAATGACTTCCTTTGGACATTCAAATCATTAGGATCAGATCCTTGAGGTCTGCTACAGTGGCTTGTATTTTGCTACAACTTTCACCCTAACATTCTAAGGTGGCCTTTATGTTGTACGCATTACCTTACATAAAGGTATACATAAATGACATACCTCAGTTGATTGAAGGTTTTTGTTTTGAAACAAAACCTAAATATACTGAAATAAGCCAGTTATGGTAGGCAACACAACTATAATTCACTCATCAGTAATTTAATGCTGTCCCATCATTCTATTAAAAATTAGTAAGTGTCTTGTAGATTGAAGGTGCAGGGGTCTATTCAAAAACTGAATTTTGTTGTACATTAGTAGTAGTAATACAATTGTACTACTAAATTACTTCAAAATGCTTTCCACAAACTACAAGTGTACATCTCCACCTTCAACTCTATATTTTTTTGATAGGGAGATCCTCACACATGTAACTTTAAAACATAGTATTCAATGTGGGAGTCTGCACACAGCAAATTGGACAAGGGTAAGGGAGGACTAACAAGGAATCCGAGAAGAAGGAAAACGACAAACATGAAATTTGAAATATAAGTAAGAAGTAATGCGGAAATCCAAAGCACTAATGAAACGTTTCAAGGTAAGGTTCTAAAGAAATATGTGGTACTAAAGATACCATCCTTATTCCGAAAATGAACCCAGATCCAGGAATTGAATGACTAATTATCCTGCAGTTGGATCTTGAGTTCCAGTTTTCCTCAGCGTCTACTGACAAGTCTCCCATCATTTCCAACACCTGTGTGCCTGACGCTTCATTGTCAGCCTACGCTTTGCAGGGATACTGACAAATTGCTCTAACTTTATTTACTTCTGGCAAGTTTAATTTAGAAGCCGGTGACGTTGCATTTTTTTCTGCACCTTTATAGAGGTTGGGGAACAACTGTGCAACTTTACAATTTTTGCAATATTTTGCTGTGTCACTTTTTTTAACAATATTATTTAATGCAAATAAAATAAATGGTTCTGTTTAACATATAATTTGATGAACAATATTCTTCCCTCCATGATGCCATTGTGCAAAGAAAAGTGCAGTCAAAGGTAGATTCCAGGGAAAATGCTGCATGCATTTTGTAGCTGGGCTTAGTTTGATTGGAGTGAAAATGATCTCATTCTGCAGAAACTCTTTGCAAGGAGGAAGGTGGAAATGAACCACAAACTTTTTAAACTTCGCAAAGGATAAAAATGCAAAAATATGCCAAACTCCCTCAGGCAACACAATAAATCTCCATATCACTTGCGCACACACAAAAGCTGCTTTACAAAGAATAAATACATATGAGAGCGTGAACATAAAATGAAAAGTCTGTGCATACTACAAATTACCTTATTATTTAAGTTGAACTGTTTACTGTGTACGTCATTGGCATCAGAACTATTCATAATGAGGCCCATAGTCCTTTTAAACAGAAGGATGTAGACAACCAGGGCTAATCATGGCCTCGGTAAGCATGATTGCAATGATCTTCTTCCATCTTCCTGTATACATTTTTGATGTGGTAAATTTTGTTCAACGGTTTACAAACTTTCTACAGATTAAAGTTGAAACTATTGGCATAGGTTATTTAGCCGTTATGTATTTGGTGGGGTCAAAATAATAGGAAAAATAATGTCTATTAGAAGAAAAAAACTTTATTTTCGTTTTTCATGTACAATGCCTCATTAACTCAGAAAGATGACACACATTCCATGTAATGAAACATTTTAATGCACATTTAAACCAAAATTTTTCATAACAAACTCAATAACTTATATGTGTGCAGCAGGGCTGGACTGGCCACAGCAGGCACCAGGCGTTTCCCCGGTGGGCCGGAGAGGTCGGGCCAGTTTTTACGACGTAGGGTCTGGTTTTGCAGCAGCACTGCAATATCAGTCCTCAGTAACAAAAGCGGGAGCTGTGCTTTTTACTAGCATCCCCCCCCCCTCCAGGGCTGGCCGAGCAGCAATCTGCCAGGGATGGTTGCTGTTCCCAGTCCGGCCCTTGTTAGCAGCACTCCTCATCGTGGGATACCTGTTGTTTCCCCATTGTACTTTAATCCCTCTATCAATCAGGGGTTTATTAAGCACGACAAATTACCCATGAGGGTCGCAAGGTGCTGGATGAGATAACCGCTTTGTGGTGATGTGTTCATTCGAACAGCCAGGTCTTGGGTCCTTCCCTGAACTCCTGAAGTGATAGGTGGTCCTGAGGAGGTGCAGGGGAAGGTGGTTCCATGCCTTGGCCACAAGGTGTGAGAAGGTGTTCTGCATTGTTGCTTTGGTGGATCCGGCGGCTGTCTGCAAGGGAGAGGGAGGCGGATCGTATGTGTCTGGTCGATTGGTTGAAGGTCATGTTTGTTGATGTATGCTGATCCCTCATTTTGCAGGGCTTTGCTTGCATGGGTTAACATCTTGAAGTGACATTTCTTCTGGACCAGGAGCCAATGTAGCTTCTTGAGGGGCAGTGAAATGTGGGTCCATCTTGGTAGGTCGAGGATAAGTCTTACAGCTGAGTTTTGCATTGTCAGTAGTCTCTTCAGGAGGCTTGCGGTGATTCCTTCATAGAGTGTGTTCCGTAGTCCAGCCTGCTGGTGACGAGGGCCTGTGCGACGGTCCTTCTGATGCTGTCTGGGAGTCACCTGAAGATCTTGCAGAGCATGCGTAGGGTGTGGAAGCAGGCGAATAAGACTGTGTTTACCTGTTTCTTCATAGATATCTTGCTGTACAGGAGGATGCTGAGGTTGTGATTGTGATCTGTTGGGGCTGGAGAGGGGCCGAGTTCTGCAGGCCACCATGTGTTGTTTCATGGTGAGGTGTTGTTCCCAAAGAAGAGGACTTCTGTCTGGTCCGTATAGAGTTTGGGACAGTTGTCCTTCATTGAGTTGGCAACATTCAGCATATATCTGTGGAAGTTGGCTCTGGAGGTGGAGGGGACTTCTGACAACGAGAGGATGAGTTGGATGTGGTCAGTTTAGGTGATTATGTTTAGTCTGTGTGATCTGACGAGGTTGGCAAGGGGGGATTGAAGAGGTTGGGGCTGAGTGAGGATCCTTGGGGGATGCTGCTGATGATCTTCTTGGGTTATGAGGGGAACAGTGGGAGATGGATCTTCTGGGCTCTTCCGGTAAAGTATGAGGGGATCCATTTGAGGGTTTCTCCCTGGATACCGATGTGGTGGAGTCAGTTGATCAAGAATTGATGGAGGACAGTGTCGAGTGCGGCTGATAGGTCCAGGAGGAGTAGGGCTTCTGTAGGGCTTCTGTTTAGCTGTGGTTCAGAAGGGCCCTGATGTCATCGGTGGATGCGATCATGGCTGTCCTGGTGCTGTGAGTGGCTCGGAATCCAGTCTGAGAGGAGTGCAGGAGGTTGTTGGGTTCCAGTTGTTCAGTGAGATGCTGGTTGATTGTCTTCTCAGGAACCTGCGCTGGAAGGGGGAGCAGCAAGATGGGCCGGTAGTTCTTTGTTTCTGCAGGCTAAGGCAGATGGTTTCTTCAAGAGGGGCCTCACTTCAGTGTATTTCCATTCCTCAGGGAAGGAGGCCAGGGTGGTGGAGGTGTTCAGGACTTTCTTGGGCTCATCACCAATCGTCTTGCTCCAGAGGTTAAAGATGTGGTGTGGACAGGGGTCCGTGGATGCTCCCAAGTGCACGGAGTTCGTGAGGGAGTTGTGAGAGGGACCCACTGGATAAGCATTTGTTCAGGGTTTGTGTTTGTGGGTATGAGCAGGCTGATGCTGTTGGTGGCCGGGGGCTGAGGTTTGAAGTTTTCATAGATGACTGAGATCATGTCGTTGAAGAAGTCGGCCAGGGTGTCACACAGTTTTGGAAGGAGGTACTATCTTTCTCTGTGGCTGTGGAGTAAGCCTGGGCAGAGCGCACGGTGTTCTGCTATGCAGAACTCCACAAAGTACAAAACAAACTCTGGCCCACTACATGGAGCTCCGCAAGCAGTGGAGTGCATTAGAAAAATGCTGTTTGTGGTAATTTTCAGCGCCGGGTGTTTGTCCGCACTATGAAATTATCGAGAACCACACCATGCACAGTGCTAGTGGGTGAAAGTTGGTGCTGCTTCCTTTCTGCCACTCAAGTAGATTTTCTACTCAAGTAGATTTTTTACTCGAGTGGCAGCTTTTCCAACGCGAATGGAGCGGTCGCAAGCATACGCGGCCACTCACATTGAGAAATCCGACCACCCACATTGAGAAATCTCCCTGGGAGGTTGATGTACCTCGCTCGCCAAATTGACGTTGCTGAGCACAAATGAGGTAAAATCTCGCTGGTAGGTGGATTTTCATCACTCGTGCTCGCCAACATGATGTTGACAAGCGTGAGCGAGGAAAAAAGCTGAGCAACACAGAGAGGAGCAGAGCTTTTCACAACTCAGTGAGCTACGCGAAACTTGGAGTACGGAAAACTCCGCAAACTTTGTGAGCGGAGCTGAATTAATCACCCAAACATACTGTGGAGTTGGATAACTCCTTCTACATGGCCAAGAGTTCTTTGCTGCGGTATTTGCTGGCTTTTATGTGGTCTGCTTGGGTGTTCTTGTTTCTTTCAGGAGGCGAAAACACTGGTTGAGTTCTGTCTTGAAGGTGGTATGGTCTCCTGTCTCTTTGCTGGTGTGCCACTTCCTTTTAAGTTTCTGGCAGTTGCGTTTGGTAGATTTAAGCTCCACAGTGAACCAACTGGCTCTTCTGGCTTGTCCTTAGGAACTGTCTGGCTTTCTTGGCGCAATTGTATTGGCGCAGTCTCTGTTCCACGGGGAGAATTTCTTTGCAGCCTCTTCTGGGTTGTGTCTGGGAGGTTGAAGTTGACAGTGTTGTTCCACTGGTCATCTGATATCTTTTTTCAGTTTCTGTGCATGGAGTTGGGGGCATAGTACCAGAGTTGGTGGGTCCTAAGATGGTGAAGTGGACGCTGTAGGTCCAGGTGAGCTGTAGATATAGTTGTACTCTGCTGCTGGACGCGAAGACGGGGTCAAGCATATGTCCTGAGATTTTGGTTAAGTCAGTGGCAAGTTGCTTAAGGCTGATGCTGCTATTGCTTTCCAGGAGGTCGGTTGTGTTGGTATCTCTGGGGTCATCGAGGTTGAAGTTGAGATTCCCTAGAAAGATCTAGTGCCTGGAGTCAATGGAAATCAGGGCGATGAGGTCAGCATTGCAGAAGCTGGGGCGTGGTCCTGATGGTCTGTGGGTGAGGGTGCCTCTAATGGTGCTTTTTCTGTCTGTGTGAAGTTGGAAGTGTGCCATTAACGGAGTCAAGACGTCTGACGAGGTTGTGCGGTTGATGGTGTCCTTGTAGATGATGGTGATTCCACCTCAGTGTCTGTTAGTTTGGTTCTGGTGTATTATCTTGAGCTTTTGGGGGTGGCAATGGCGATGTACGGTGCGGAGGCAGGGGTTCAGCCATGTTTCTGCGAGGAAGATTACATCCGGGGTGAGGGAAGAGATAGTGTCCCAGATCTCCTGCGAGGTGTTGCCCTCTGCCCGTTGTGTATAATTCTCCATACAATTAATTTGTGACATTAATTTATGTGGTACACCTGCGCATCACAACCATAAACTGAAATTTTAAGCTCATGATGTAATAATCCTGATGGCTAGATTTTACAATTGGTGAGCAGTGCCTTCATGATCTGGAAGAATGCCACAAGGACGAACGGTCACTCTTGCTTCCTAAACAAGATCTTTTTCCTTAGGAAAATCCCATACATTAAGGAAAGGTTTGAGCTAATCTAAGGAGCAGCATGCCTTATATAAGGTGCATCTCAGGTGTTTTAAGAAAATTCTTCACACATCAATTGCCACATTTATTACCATGTTGCATCCTCTACCAGCCAACGTATTCTATTTGCCTTTGTCAGCTTGTTTGTTTCTCTCACAGATAGCACCTCAAACATAAATGATATCATAAACTGAATAGGCCACATTACAATGCATGCGTTTACAATGGTTCAGTGACTAAATATCGAGAGACCAAATATAGACTGCCCAAAATATCGACTCCAAAATATCGAGGGTCAGAATACAGAATGCCTATCTACAAACAGGTAAGTACTAAAATATCGATTCCAAAATATAGAAAGATAAAATATAGTTAACTAAAATGTCGAATGTTTTAAATGTATTAAAAATAATATAAATTTCATTAAACAATAAACACAATTAAATAAAACATAGTTAAAATAATGTAAAAAAGCTTAAAATGTAAAAATAATGAATGTAATGTAAAAAAAAATGTTAACATATATATTTACTTAATATTATTATAAAATAATTATTAATCTTAATTATAAAATATTTAGAACATTATTAAAATATATGTACATATATATAAATAAGCATATTATCTAAATATAAAAATAAATAATATATAATAATAAAATTAATTTACACTGCATTAAATATAACTAAATTAAAAACATTACATAGCTAAGGGAATAAAATTAGTATTCACACAGTACAAAATTAGAGAATTTGTTGGATAGCGGGTGGGTAAAAATTACTATTCCAACTCCAGTGAGTGCAACAGTAAGTAAAGCTTTGGATAGCGGAAGGGTAAAAATTACTATTCCCACTCCAGACAGTGCAACAGTAGGGAAAGCGTTGGATAGCGTAGGGGTAAAAATTACCATTCCGACTCCAGAAAGTGCAACAGTAGGGAAAGCTTTGGATAGCGTAGGGGTAAAAATTACTATTCTCACTCCAGAGAGTGCAATCTGTAGGGAAAGCATTGGCTATCAGGAGGGTAAAAATTACTATTCCCACGCCAGAAAGTGCAACAGTAGGAAAAGCGTTGGAAAGCGTAGGGGTAGAAATTACTATTCCCACTCCAGTGAGTGGAACAGTAGGGAAAGCGTTGGCTAGGGTAGGGGTAAAAATCACTATTCCCACAGTAGGGAAAGTAATGATTTAATATTTAAATTAATTTTCAATACCAATTTAAAATTAATTAAAATGAATTACCAATTACAAATTATTTAATAATTAATTAATTATAAATACCAATAAATGTTATTTAATAAAAATTAATGACATATTTAGAATTAATTAACAACCAATTACTTTTCAATACCAAAAATGTAATACGTAATACAACAATTACCAATTAATAATTAATTAACATTAAATTATTTATCAATACACAAAAATAATTTAAATAATTATTTAATTACAATTACATTTCTTCCTATCCTATTCCCCTATAACCCACAACCCACTCCAAATTATACATTAAAACAATTAACATATCAATTAAGCAATTAATAAAAATTAATTACCAATTAATAAAAAGTAATTACCAATTAAGAATTAATTAACAATTAATTATCAATACATATAAATAAAAATACATATTTACTTAATTACAAATAAATTACTTCCCACCCTATTCCCCTATAAACCCACAACCCGCTACAGAACTAAAACGCTAAATTGAATTCAAAATAATTTATAATTCATAAAAACTAATTTTTAATTTACTATAATTACATTACTTTCCACCCTATTCCTCTAAAAAACCTACAACCCGCTACGGAATTAAGTTACGCAAAAATTACATAGCTTAACATTCATTACTTTAAAAAAAATTAAACATACATTACAAAAATAATATATATTTTTAACACATATACTAGCATACATAACAGTAAAAAAGAAAATCAATATTATGGAAAACGATATTTTAAATTTGATATTATGGAAATCGATATTTCTTACCTCAATTTCGATATTCTATCCAACTGTATTTTGGTAAGTCGATTTTCTGGGCTCTCTATGGGGTCGATTACGAGGGCGGTAAATCCGCGACCGCCGGGTCGGCGGTGAGGCCCGCCGGCCCGGCCCGCCAAATTACGATGGCGGTGGGAGGGGAAAAGTTACCTCGGCGAACGGAAAGACCGTCCGCCGTGGTCCCGCAAGGCGGGCCTTTTCCGCCCAGATTGCGGGACCAGGTACAAGGGGTCAATGGAGGCGGTGCCTACAGGCACCGCCGTGGTCATTTGGATGCCTGTCTTTTGCGGCAGACATTCCGCCGCAAAAAGACAGGCAGAAAATGCCTTTGGGGGCCCGTTGCAGGCCCCCATGGGGGTGGGGTGCTGCACGTGGGGGGTACCTATGGTACCCCCATACAATTGCATGTACAAGGTGGCAGGCAAAGCACTGTGCCTGCCATGTTGTACAAGCAAATGTAAAACATGTGTTTTTACATTGTGGCGGGTGCTGCCAACCGCCACATTGTAAATATACAGGATGCGCCCGCCAGTGTGGCGGGCGCATCCTAATTAGTTTTGCGGGACCGCCGCACCTATGGCGGGCAGTCCCTTTTCCACCAGCGATGGCGGGCGGAGTAATCAGCCCCTATATTTTTCATTCGATATTCTGAGCAGTCTATATTTTGGATTCGATTTTTAGGGTGTTCACCGTTTATGACACATGCCATGAAAGCGCAGTAATTACAACGACTCAGTTGTTACGCCGCATAGCATTACAACGCAAGTCAATGCAACGACAATGTACTATTTCAACTCCAGACTGTGCAACAGTAGGAAAGGTGTTGGATTCAAAATCCAACACCTTCATCCCCCTACAGCAAGTCGTTGTAACAACTTGCGTTGTCATGGTATGTGATGTAACAACGCGGTCATTGTACTGACCGGGTGGTAATGGCATGCGATGTATCAAGAACGTTGTAAACGATGTTTGGCGGAGTGGCACTACACGGAGGTCCACAGGGTTGGGGACCGACTCCGTGGAAACTCCGAACCACCGCCCGTCTCCACGCCCCCTAGGAAGAATTACATTAAATATACATTAAAGGTAAAAAAAAGAAACACTTACCCTGACTGCGGCCTCCCCGGGCTGTCGTCCTCCTCTACCTCAATTTCAAGATGCAATGATTGTGCAAGCGTGGGCGTGCGTGCATGCGCAGATCATCGTGAAACCAATGATAAGTTTGGCATCTGGGGGGAGCTAATACAGTCACCATCTTCGGTTGCAAGAGCAATCTGAGGGGTTGTTAATCCCAAGTACAGTCGTCTCTCAGTTAACTCAATCTCGGTGCTAACAATATGAACAGCTCTTTCCAACATACTATCTATAGAAGTAGAGGTACGGGTGCTTGGCAGAATGGTGCGTTTACCCATGGCGTGAAATATCCACAACTGTAATTATGAAACTTGTGTAACTCACCACATGGGAGCCTAGAGAGTAGAGCCTGTCAGAGAGGTGGCCCAGCCGGGTCTCCTCCGGTCTCTGACAGGTCCGGACAGGCCCATCTTGGAACGGGATTTTCCCGGCGTATCCTGCGCTGCAGGAGCCCTTGGAAGAATTTGTAGGCGCCTCCTGGTGCACAGACAATGCTGCGCGACGGCGATGGGAGCCGCAAAGGACACTGGGGAGTGTGGTCCTACACTCCCCCGCTCCCAATCTGCCTACCTATGCTGCCTCTAGTCTTTGGCCCCAGCGGGGGGCAAAACAAACAGCTACACTATGCGTAATATAGGCAGTTGAAAATTCTGGTTACACAATGTCACAAGGCCCATCCATTTCCAGGATGCATGAGTCATATTTCATAATTTATGGTTTCTCTTGTCACTCATAGGGAGATTCTTTGGGGCCCATTAGGATAGCGGGCGGATTGCCCCCGCCAGGTAGCCACCGCCGGCCTGGCGGGGGCAATCCGCCCGCCATCCGCACCTATATTCCCCCCCCGCCATATTAGTATGGCGGGCGGGCCTTGCAGCCGGGGCGGAAAAGGATTAATATGGTGGCAGTGTCTATTAGACACCGCCAGCCATATTACAATGGGCTCAGTTAGATGCCTTTCCGTGGCGGCAATGCAGACACGGAAAGGCATGCAGTCTTCACAGTGAAGGAGAGGTGGGGGGTGCACACGGGGGGTACCTGTGGTACCCCCCAGCATTTGCATACACGAAGCGGCAGGCACTGCACGGTGCCTGCCGCTTCGTGTATGCAAATGCATACATGCATTTTTAGCATTGTGGCGGGCGGTGCAGAGAGCACCGTC
The DNA here is from genome assembly GCF_964263255.1 of Lissotriton vulgaris. Taxonomy (NCBI): domain Eukaryota; kingdom Metazoa; phylum Chordata; class Amphibia; order Caudata; family Salamandridae; genus Lissotriton; species Lissotriton vulgaris. Next base: position 1,180,043,220 of record NC_141697.1, read on the forward strand.
CGCCACAATGTTAAAAATGAGGGATGCGCCGGCCACTGTGGCGGGCGCATCCTAATCCCCACCACGGGACCCCCGCCCTTATGGCGGGCGGTCCCAATCCCCGTGAGGATGCCCGCCCGCCATCCTAATGACCTCCTTAGTCTTATCATTATGATTGATATGAATGAGAATCTACCTGGAAGGGGCAAGTGCGAAAAATCAAAAGGGATACAACTCTCGTAATTGTAGTCCAAACACACTAGAGCTAGAAGCATCTAAAAGGCTGTTACTGCTATGCCACCACTCAATTTAGCGCCGGGAATCTCGTAGGAGCATCTGTGCGCTTTATAAAATAATTTTCATTCATTCATTCAATTCCAGAGAGCTTGCAGGATTAGGTTAGTCCAATCCTACATGCTTAGGTCTCTGACAGAAATAGTACTAGTATGATTAGAATTTTTATCAATATAGGTGATAAAATGCCCCCCACACATCATGAAATACCAGTCATAACAACCAAACTGAGCAATACTAATCCAAACTCAAAAATAAGTGTTCTCCAAATACCACCTTACCCACAAACGTGCAAGTGTAGGCCCATTGGAGTGTGGAGAAGTGTGGCTCAATGCTTAGAGCGGCAGACCTTGATGCAGAACGCTGGCCAGGGACCAGGGTTCGATTCCCGCCTCGGCGGGTTTCGGGCTTAAATTCCTCTGATCGGATATTCTCGCCTCAGTGCTGATTCTAAGCATGGGTCCCACGCTGCAACTCTGGGCAATAGCTTGCTTAGTCTCCACAAAGGCCCCCTGATACACAAGGGATGCCTGGTTTCACCATGGGATGCCCAGGAGTGGACACCCCACAAGGAAAAGCCAGGAGGGGTTCCCTTGTGGTAGGAGTACAAGCGCCGGGATGCCTCCGGGTCACTGTTCGCGCTATACAAATACACCACATTTACATTTAGTGGAAGTGTAGCTCCTTTCCAAGGTATTCCCACTCTCTTCCAATGGGATTAGGTTTGCTCACAAGTAAGATTTCTCTATGCTAGGTTAATTTTTTGTGTCAGTACATTTGCATGTATAAACTCACATTTTATACCTGCAGATTAAGCAATTTGCACACCAGTACAGCCCTACATAACGTGTATTTATAAAGCGTATGTTCACCCAGAAGGGTAACTTTGCGCCGAATAGCAGATGTTTATTGTTATCCAACTCAATTGTACTCATTTTATCAACCACAGAAGGATGAAAGACTTAGTGGACCCACTGGGATTTGAACCTGTTTCCAGGAGGTTGAACACAGGTCCCTACAGTGGACACAATAGTCCACTAAGGCCCAGATGTAGGTAAAAGCAAATTACCGAATGGTAAATACCGAATTTTACCGATTCGGTATTTACTATTCGGTAATTGCTATGTAGGTAAAAAATTCGGTAAAAATACCGAATCGGTAAGATTTGGTAATTACCGATTCGGTAATTACCGATTCGGTATTTGCTATGGAATCCTATGGGCCTTGAAGCCCATAGGATTCCATAGCAAATACAGATTCGGTAATTACCGAATCGGTAAATTTACCGATTGTACAAGGGGGACAGAGTGTCACTTTGACACCCTGTTGCACCCCTGTTACAGGCTTGTGTGCCATGTGACACACATACATGCCCTTAGGGCATGTATGTGTGCCACATGGCACAGGTGTACATGCACAGATGTGCATGTACACAGGAATTCGTTATTTACCATGTAATAGTATTACATGTTAAATACTGAATCCTGAATGGCCTGTAGCACTGTTAACAGTGCTACCTACATAGCAAATTACAGATTCTGTATTTTTACAGAATCAGTAAAATTTACAGAATCGGTAAATTTACCGATTCTGTAATTTTACCGATTCGGGTCAATTACCGATTCGGTAAAATTACCGAATCTGTAGGTTTTTCAAACCCCTACATACCAATGTCCAAATACCGGTCGGAAACGGCTGAAAATCGGTATTTTCGGCCGTTTCCGACCGTATTTGGACACCTACATCTGGCCCTAAGCCACCAGACCTCGTGTCTAGGTGGTGTGGGTTGAAACAGAGATGAGGCAGGACCTTCAGGCTGCTGTCAGAAGAGTGGTATCTACAATGTATTAATTTATTTTAAAAGTTTATATAGCGCTGGCTAGACCCAGAGGTATCAGAGCGCTTTACATGAGAAGATAATATAAAGCAAACATGGCATACAAGTAGATAAAAAGATAATGAAACAACATGTGAGATATACAAATCAGAATAGATATACAGGTGCAAGAGCTATACACTTCAAGTAATTAGGTAGATGATGTTCAGGAAGTGGACAAATATTACTGGACAAATATAACATGGTGATTGGAGATCAGGTGCAGGTCACAGGTTAAGACCCCCAATAATAATTGGGCAAAACATGGCATACAGGTAGATAAAAGATAATGAGAACAACATGCGAAATATACAAATCAAATAGATAAACTGGGGCAAGAGCTACATATATCAAGTAATTAGGTAGATGATGTTCAGGAAATGGACAAATATTACTGGACTAATATAACATGGTGAATTGGAGATCAAGTGCAGGTCACAGGTTAGGACCCCAATAAGAATTGAGGAGGTGGATTTTGATTTTACAATGTATAATGAGCCCCAACAGCAGCTGACCCTGGGGTCATTCTGAACTGGTGGTCAGGCATTGGTGCAGTGGGGGGGGGAATGCACCATGCAGCCAGACAATGCTGCCAGGTGCTCCCTATGGAAGGCGTGCCGCGCGGCTGTGGCACAGGGCGCCAGTGGCCAGTCATGACTGCCCTCCTCCTCCTATGCTTCCGGAGTCCTGCAGTCACACATGCACTTTGATGTGGAAGTGATCTCTCTCTCCCAGGCTGCATTGCTTCTTCTTACCACATCACTGCACAGCTTAATGAATTCACACGTGTGAGGAAAGTGCTGGCAGAGGCGACTGGTGTTTCAATGCCAAAGTTGATTCAGTCACATGAAAAATATCACCTGTCTGTGGAATTACACGATAACAAAGAAAATGAACTGCAGTCTTCTGTTGACACAATTTGCTAAATGTTTCCACCAGTGCCTTCCAGAGCCAAGGCCCAGAGCCATTAGAGCTTGGCTCAAGGAGGCTGCAGAAGGAACAACCTGCAACTTGCATCTCTTCAAGGGGCCCAACTGGTAGCCGCAGTCTGTAGCTGCAGCTTACCTCAGAGAGCATGCATTTTTAAAGTTGGTCTTTGAAAATGCCTAGCTCCCTCTGGGGGGGTAGATGGCGGTATCAGCCGCTCCTCTTTCTCTCCTATCTACAGCACTATTATATCATGGGCATAATGAACTGGTAATGGAGGCCCACTGTGCGCTATATCTAATGTAGAGTAAGTGCTTTGATAATTCACAATTTTCTGCCTGCTTTATGTCTTTTGCTATGGTCGGCATCCCTTGTTTTCTGTTGTTCTCCGGGTGAGCGCTACTTTAAGGCCACTATAGACAGCTGCCTTATGGTGCTACCATAAAAGAACACAAGAGGGTGCCAGATTGCATCTAGTGGGCTTAATAATTGCCTTATTATTCGGAGAAGGCGAGCATCCAAATGGCAGTCTGTCATTATGCTGAGGACTTTACTTGTATGCCAATATGTATGTTTAAGAAAAAGATGAAGTTTAAACAAGAAAGAGTTGTTTATCAATGTGACAACAACATAAAGTTTGGACAGACTTGCCCTGGTTTTAGAAATTGCGTATCTTTGCAGCTCGAATCTGCAATTGGTATGGCATTGTAGTATTGTGACTTGTCTTAAAGGTGAACACAAAGTAGCAAGTTCCCAGTGGGAGTTGTCCCCCAGTGCACCGCGTTGAATAATACCCGTAGGTATAATGAAGTTCAATCAAACACAATGTTCATTCCAAATTGTTGTAATTATAGTTTTCAAAAATTAATTGTGTTGGAAATGGGATCCCTGGCTGGCCAGGGCTTGCGCCAAGGTCAGTCAGAGACCACCACTCCCAAGTCAGGGCAAGGGAGTTACACGCCAAGATAACCCCTGCTCACCCTCTAGGTAACGTGGCGCGAGCAGCAAGGCTAAACTTGGAGGCGATGTGAGCTAAGTATTTGCGCACGCACCCCAGCAACAACACCCAAGGCCCACCACAAAGGAAACTCCACACAAGGTTATATAAAAAATAGCCTTTGTATTATAGTTAAAACACAATAGATAACACACAAACTTTACAATGTGCCAACAGGCACAGGCAGAATTTACAAGGGATTATGTACAGGACAGGGCCACATGGACCACTGTCAGGGGTAGGCACTTGTTAGAAATAATACTTGTAGGTATAACACTTAGCACATAAACATATACTGACTGTAGCACCAAAATAGTAAATGCAGCACACAACCAGTAATCACTGGTAAAGAGTAAATACCTCCTACGCAACCCTAAACACTGTAGGAAAATCACGCAGGGAACTAGGACCTTATCATCAGGACCTATAGAAGGAAAACCATCACCTAAGCAGGTCACTTTTAGCAAAGGGAAGGAAACCTAAACAATCCTCTAAGCAGGTCACTTTTAGCAAAGGGGATAAACATAAAATACCTAAGCAGGTCACTTTTAGCAAAGGTAATAACATAAACAATCCTCTAAGCAGGTCACTCTTAGCAAAGGGGATAAAACATAAAATACCTAAGCAGGTCACTTTTAGCAAAGGTAATAACATCAACACATTGCACATGAGGCATTAAAACATATTCAGAGGTGCAGGTAGAACATTTGCGCAGGAATCATACACACAAATAAATTACAATGCGCAGGGTGCACATAGCACCACACTAGAACTGTCCCTCAGGCCAACTGGCCTCGCAAGGGGCTGAAATGCCCTGAGCCCAATGTCAGGGGAGGCTGCGCAGGCAGCCAGAACACAAAGCCTAAACGTAGCAACTGTCCACTAAGTGCTGGACAGTTGTGAATCGCAGATAGCCAACGTTGGAGCCACGTGGGCTCAAGAACACAGGTGAGGGAACACAGCGTGGGAGCCACGGGGCTCTGACCAACTAACTGCCTGTGTCCCCCTAGAGCCTCTCAGGGCTCGCAAAACAGGTATGCTGGCACTTTTAGAGCTTCTGTGCTCTAAACAATGAAGATGGCACCAGAACCTCTCTCAGGGCTCTCAAAATCGCTGTGGGCATGGAGCCTCTCGGGGCTCAAAATACAGATTGCCCCCAGGAGCCTCGGGGCTCCTAATCACCAATGCGGGCTTGGGGGAGTCCCTCACGGGGGACTCCGAGAACCGGAATGGCGCCTCGTGAATTCAAATGCCCGGGTTGTCGGAGTGGCCCGCTGCCAACCGGGGCCACTCTAACCATAAAAGACCCTGTCCCCGCACTCACCGGGTCCTTGCTGGAGCTGCGGGGGCAGGAACACTGCTGGCTCACTTCTCCGGGCAGCGCGGGGCTCCTCGTCTCTCGGGGAGCCTCGAGGACACGGCTGGCTGCTTCCTTCATCTCGCGGCTCGGTGGGGGGCGGGACTTCCGGTTCGCCTCTCCCGGGCCGCGCTGCAATTGGCCGGTCGGCCCAGCACTTCCGGGTCGCACTAGGCAGCGGCCCGGCAACGGTTCTCGATGCTCCCGGGCTGCGGCGGTGATCACGGGCAATGCCGGGTGGACACCGGCTTGTAAACAATAAAAACACCACGGGGCAATGCCGGGTAGGCACCGGCCTTTAAATAAAATATAAAGCGAAGTAGGCACTCGCTATGCGCCGCAATTTCGGGCAAATGCCGGGTGGCACCGGCTTGGCAATCAGAGCGCTCCCAAGCGCTCTCACGGCAAAGAAAAGCGCTCCCAGCGCTAGGGACACAGAGAAGCGCTCTCAGCGCTACACAGGCAGGGAAAAGCGCTCACAGCGCTAAGAGGCAGAAACAAAGCGCTCCCAGCGCTGGGGACAAGGGAGGGCGCTCACCAAGCACAAGGTCCAGCAGAAAGTCTTTTAGGCAGGCAGGGGGGCAAGGCTGGGCCCCGAGCCAGCACACTGGGTCTCCAGGCAGGGAGACAAGCCAAGTGGCGGTCCTCCTGGCCCCAGCAACAGCAGCAGCCCCCTCTGGCAAGGATCCTGGAAGAGAACAGAACAACTTGTAAGGGGACACAGCCCCTTCTTATACAGTAAATTCCTTTGTCTGTAGGTGCAGGGTGGGGGAGAAACCAGTTGCAGCTGGTTTTGAAGTACCCTTGATAGCTCAACCACCCATTTCATTCACTGGCAGGGCTAGGGTCATCAGTCGCACTACAGGGGGTGGAGCCAGCATTGTGTGGGGAAAGTCCAGCCCCATCAGGGACCAGGTGCACTCCTCCCAAGCCATCAACATGCTAATCTCCACACTCACCACCGGGCAGACCCATCCAGCCTTCCTGGAGCCAGGCTCACCAGCCATCCCCAGCCAATCACACGGCAGGCATATTTTACATTAATATGCCAAGTCCTAGAAGTGGCATTTCTACACATGACACACACATGCCACATACACCATTGCGAAGCATTCATTCTCACGAGCTCGCACATACCAAATTCGAGCTTGCACTCCCCACGCATCAGGAACTACCAGGGACACAGACATTCCCCATGCATTCCTATGGGAGAGCAGGCCAGCCTAACTACATGCACGCACTTTACTCTGGGACACAGGGAAAAAGTGCGCAGAGACCAGAAAATCAGTAACACAGATCACAGATTAAAAGCAAAAAGATTAGGGGTGAACCTGCCAGAAGGGCCATGTCCAACACAACCCCCTTCCAGCCAAAACGCAGGGCAGACCAATCACCACCGTGATGGGCTTCCCTGCTTGGGGCGATAAAAGACGGACGCGGGCCCGCAACTGCAGGGACACCCTCCTGTTTTACGCCACGGTGAACCCCTGGGGTTCTTTCTAAAACTATGGTAGGGACTAACTGGGCTACCCCACTGGTACTCTCCAGCTGCCCTCGGCCAGGACCAGGCCCTAGGCCACCCAGGTGCCACTGGTTCCTGCCTACTCACAAAGTGGGGGGTAGTAACCCCTGGCACATAATAGCCATTCTCCACTCTTCCTGTCTGCAAGACAGAGCTAGACTGCCACTGGTTCTCCAGCCTAGGGTCTACAACCTTAGGTGGACCAGGAGTCTCAGGGAAGGCTCTCCTCCCCTTACCTCTTCTCCTAGGGTTCCTCCTCCTCCTTCGAGGGGTACCCTCAAAACACTGTTCTCCCAACCTAGGGTTTAACCCCTCAGGTGGTACCGGGGTCAGAGGTGGGCTCTCCCACCCTCTGCACCCCCTTCCAGAGTCCTGCTCCCTCCCAACCGGGGCGGTACCTCTGGAGAAAGAACTGGTCAGGACACTGATTACAGTATTCCCACCCTTCAGGTCAGGCAAACCCTGAACCTGGACCTCCAACCTCCGGCCTAGAACCTTTGGTGGAATCACTGCCTGGCACTCCAGGACTTCTGGGGACTCACATCCTATCCCCCAATCACTCCTTTCGCTGGACTTCTGTACCCTCCATACTGGAGCAGTACTGCCAGACTCTACAACCATAGAAGCTCCGCTTGCAGATGCTCCAGGTCCTCTACACACTAGGAGATCTCCCTCAAGTGAACTAACAGGTAAGCTTAGGTCCCCACCCTGGTGTTCCCTAAAGAAACCATCCAGGCTCTGAGGCAGGGCTTCGGGCGTCTGGGGACTCTCGGTCTCACACTCACTCCCGCTCCTCTGAGACAGGCAGTAAGCCCCTACACCCTCCTCACTATACTGGGACCTAGCTGGGCTACTTTCACCCTCCTCCACCACGCTGGATTGGAGGAAACCTGACCCACTATTGTTGGAATCACTCACTAGAGACGCTAAAGAACCTCTCGCACCTTCCCATCGGTCTGCTTCCTCTGCAAGGGTGTCTGGATCAGTCAACCCAAATTCCAACAGGTGTTGGCACAACTCTGGCAAACAACTACTGAGCACCTGCTCTCTTAGAACCAGATCAAATAGCTTGGCAAACTCAGTTCCCATGTGAACCTCTAACCAATCAGACAGTGCACCTTGACAGTCATCCACAAACTCTTCCCAAGACTGGTGAGACAGTTTCCTAATGCCTCTGAATTTCAACCGGAACTCCTCTTCTGGGGAAACAGGTACTAGACTCAGGGAACTGGGAGTGGGACTGTCTACACTGACACTTAAATCGCTGCCACCACTGGACTCCACCCTCCCTGGGGAATCCAGACAATTACAACTGTGGGCAGGGGAGAGTCTATCTTCTAGGGCTGCTCTCTCACGGATGATGGCCCTTCTCTCCACCTCTATCCTCTCCCACGCTAAGGCTCTCTCGATCTCCAGCTGTTGTTTCTTGACACCCAGCTGCGCCATAGCCTGGGCATGCTCTAACATGAGCTGTTCCATTGCTAGCTGATGCTCCCTCTCTTCCTTCCTATCTAACCAATCCTCTGGGGACAGGGAAAGGGATGGGGCGCTAGTACTGACACTGGACCCAGCAAGGGACTTCCTACCTATGGGGTCCTCACTATCTGCTGGTGCCCATTCACTGTCATCATCATCCAACTCACATTCTTCATCAGAATCTTCAGGGCTCTCCACAGACTCACATCCCTCATGGTGTGCGGCCCGGGCCCTATCTCTCTCACTGTGCTCAAGATCCCACTGACCCTTTTGCCGCAGGATCAGGCTGTCCCTAAGCTGGGACTGAGTATCCAACTCACTCACCTCTATGCCTCCCTTTTCACAGAATCTGACCAGCTCTAACCTACTGTATCTAAAAAGACCACAGAGATCAAAAGCAGGCTCCATTTTGGCGGACGTTCTCAAGAAAAGTTTGACACAGGGAACCTGGGGGTCTGAGCTTAACAGGAGTACACAATTAACAAAATTCAGTAAGATTCCTATCTCAGAGAACTTGCACTCCTCTGTCCAGTGTAACACACACTCATTCACACACACCCTCCCCTCGGACTGGTAAGGCAGTTTCTACCACCCCTGATTTCTCAACCTGACCATAAGCGACACAGGTACCAAACTCTGGGAGCAGGGCGGGGAACAAGGTACTGGACAAAATACAAAATGACACCTTTCAGGAGAAGCAATACTGATCTTCACCTAAAAAACAATAATCCCCAAAATGTGGTTATCTAAAAATGTAGATTTTTGTAGTGCGGCCTGTCGCTACTGTGGTACAGCGCAAACACAAATCCTTATCCTCACCGCTGCGTCCAATGTTGGAAATGGGATCCCTGGCTGGCCAGGGCTTGCGCCAAGGTCAGTCAGAGACCACCACTCCCAAGTCAGGGCAAGGGAGTTACACGCCAAGATAACCCCTGCTCACCCTCTAGGTAACCTGGCGCGAGCAGCAAGGCTAAACTTGGAGGCGATGTGAGCTAAGTATTTGCGCACGCACCCCAGCAACAACACCCAAGGCCCACCACAAAGGAAACTCCACACAAGGTTATATAAAAAATAGCCTTTGTATTATAGTAAAAACACATTAGATAACACACAAACTTTACAATGTGCCAACAGGCACGGGCAGAATTTACAAGGGATTATGTACAGGACAGGGCCACATGGACCACTGTCAGGGGTAGGCACTTGTTAGAAATAATACTTGTAGGTATAACACTTAGCACATAAACATATACTGACTGTAGCACCAAAATAGTAAATGCAGCACACAACCAGTAATCACTGGTAAAGAGTAAATACCTCCTACGCAACCCTAAACACTGTAGGAAAATCACGCAGGGAACTAGGACCTTATCATCAGGACCTATAGAAGGAAAACCATCACCTAAGCAGGTCACTTTTAGCAAAGGGAAGGAAACCTAAACAATCCTCTAAGCAGGTCACTTTTAGCAAAGGGGATAAACATAAAATACCTAAGCAGGTCACTTTTAGCAAAGGTAATAACATAAACAATCCTCTAAGCAGGTCACTCTTAGCAAAGGGGATAAAACATAAAATACCTAAGCAGGTCACTTTTAGCAAAGGTAATAACATCCACACATTGCACATGAGGCATTAAAACATATTCAGAGGTGCAGGTAGAACATTTGCGCAGGAATCATACACACACAAATAAATTACAATGCGCAGGGTGCACATAGCACCACACTAGAACTGTCCCTCAGGCCAACTGGCCTCGCAAGGGGCTGAAATGCCCTGAGTCCAATGTCAGGGGAGGCTGCACAGGCAGCCAGAACACAAAGCCTAAACGTAGCAACTGTCCACTAAGTGCTGGACAGTTGTGAATCGCAGATAGCCAACGTTGGAGCCATGTGGGCTCAGGAACACAGGTGAGGGAACACAGCGTGGGAGCCACGGGGCTCTGACCAACTAACTGCCTGTGTCCCCCTAGAGCCTCTCAGGGCTCGCAAAACAGGTATGCTGGCACTTTTAGAGCTTCTGTGCTCTAAACAATGAAGATGGCCCCAGAACCTCTCTCAGGGCTCTCAAAATCGCTGTGGGCATGGAGCCTCTCGGGGCTCAAAATACAGATTGGCCCCAGGAGCCTCGGGGCTCCTAATCACCAATGCGGGCTTGGGGGAGTCCCTCACGGGGGACTCCGAGAACTGGATGCCCGGGTTGTCGGAGTGGCCCGCTGCCAACCGGGGCCACTCTAACCATAAAAGACCCTGTCCCCGCACTCACCGGGTCCTCGTTGGAGCTGCGGGGGCAGGAACACTGCTGGCTCACTTCTACGGGCAGCGCGGGGCTCCTCTTCTCTCGGGGAGCGTCGAGGACACGGCCGGCTGCTTCCTTCGTCTCGCGGCTCGGTGGGGGGCGGGACTTCCGGTTCGCCTCTCCCGGGCCGCACTGCAATTGGCCGGTCGGCTCAGCACTTCCGGGTCGCACTAGGCAGCGGCCCGGCAACGGTTCTCGATGCTCCCGGGCTGCGGCGGTGATCACGGGCAATGCCGGGTGGGCACCGGCTTGTAAACAATAAAAACACCACGGGGCAATGCCGGGTAGGCACCGACCTTTAAATAAAATATAAAGCGAGGTAGGCACTCGCTGCGCGCGCAATTTCGGGCAAATGCCGGGTGGCACCGGCTTGGCAATCGGAGCGCTCCCAAGCGCTCTCACGGCAAAGAAAAGCGCTCCCAGCGCTAGGGACACAGAGAAGCGCTCTCAGCGCTACACAGGCAGGGAAAAGCGCTCACAGCGCTAAGAGGCAGAAACAAAGCGCTCCCAGCGCTGGGGACAAGGGAGGGCGCTCACCAAGCACAAGGTCCAGCACAAAGTCTTTTAGGCAGGCAGGGGGGCAAGGCTGGGCCCAGAGCCAGCACACTGGGTCTCCAGGCAGGGAGACAAGCCAAGTGGCGGTCCTCCTGGCCCCAGCAACAGCAGCAGCCCCCTCTGGCAAGGATCCTGGAAGAGAACAGAACAACTTGTAAGGGGACACAGCCCCTTCTTATACAGTAAATTCCTTTGTCTGTAGGTGCAGGGTGGGGGAGAAACCAGTTGCAGCTGGTTTTGAAGTACCCTTGATAGCTCAACCACCCATTTCATTCACTGGCAGGGCTAGGGTCATCAGTCGCACTACAGGGGGTGGAGCCAGCATTGTGTGGGGAAAGTCCAGCCCCATTAGGGACCAGGTGCACTCCTCCCAAGCCATCAACATGCTAATCTCCACACTCACCACCGGGCAGGCCCATCCAGCCTTCCTGGAGCCAGGCTCACCAGCCAGCCCCAGCCAATCACACGGCAGGCATATTTTACATTAATATGCCAAGTCCTAGAAGTGGCATTTCTACACATGACACACACATGCCACATACACCATTGCGAAGCATTCATTCTCACGAGCTCGCACATACCAAATTCGAGCTTGCACTCCCCACGCATCAGGAACTACCAGGGACACAGACATTCCCCATGCATTGCTATGGGAGAGCAGGCCAGCCTAACTACATGCACGCACTTTACTCTGGGACACAGGGAAAAAGTGCGCAGAGACCAGAAAATCAGTAACACAGATCACAGATTAAAAGCAAAAAGATTAGGGGTGAACCTGCCAGAAGGGCCAAGTCCAACACATTGCAATTCCATTTCTCTTTAGATGTGGTACAAGTATTCCTTAAGCATCAGTAAATACATCCACAATTTTTCTCCCATACATCCCATGCATTTCGGGCTAGTTCAGCCCTTCGTCAGGGGAGTGGTTGGGGTTAGGCTTTGAACGCGGTAAAATCAAAAGTTTCTGCTCGCGTAGGTGTGCAGCCTCACAACCCTGGGGTTTTGTGCGGAGTACGATCTCCCAGGACGTGTTTTTTTTTGTACTGGGTGTTGGGCTATGTTGATAATATGCATTATTGCATGACTTAGATGTTTAACATGGCCCGGGGTCTGGCTGGATGCTGGTGCGCCTTTGATATGGTGTGAGTGCAGTAGCAATGTGAGTGCATTCGCTTGTGATCTGGAGCTCAGTCATCCTGGCTCCATTTACGGGTAGTCCAAGTTAACAGTTTGCCCAGTGACTAATAGTCAGCATGGGGAGTTGTTTTAGGTAGATGTCTTGCGATGTCTGGTTATTGTGTGTTTGCACTCCATCTGATGCCTGATGTTAATACACAGTGAGAGACACAATAGCCACCACTGCATCCTGGATGTCCCCCACCAAGATCCCCACTCAAGATAGCGAAGAAATGTGGTACCACGACAAGGATCATACAAACCATCACCGTGCAGATAGTGAAGAAATGCAGCACCCCTACAAAGATCATACAAACCATGACCATGTGCCCTCAACCATGGACTATAGTCAAAGTAAACGCCCTACTCATACAAAGACAAGCACCACAGAAACAAGTTTTTGAGAGATTCACCTGGACTGCAACAGGACACCAAGACACAATGATCACGACTGAGGGGCAAGAGGAGCAGGTCACATGAAACACATCCATCCTCAAAATGTTCAAATGTCCACTTTTCTGAGTGCCGTCCTAGGATCAACCACCTGTCCTTCCATCCTGGAGACACAAATGAAATCTGATAGAGCCTAGATATGGCTGGTGAGAGGCCTAGGACCCCACATTTTCATGTGTACATTGGGACCTGAACATAAGGAAGGTATGACTTTCAACCCCCTCTGCTACCATCTCAACCCCTTAAATTCTATGAACTTCATGGAGAGACTGGAAAAGACCGCAGGGATGAGAAGGACTTTTGCGGGGCGGGGTATCCCCACTGAGGGCCTGACGGGCCAGGAATGCAAAGTGCCCCCTTCCCCATCTTGTCAGATAAGGGGATGGGAAAGAATATGTAAATCAGGAGGAGGCCCCCAACAAGGCAAGGACAAAGGGTGTGGGGAGGGGTCACTCAAATGCCGGGCACCTTTCAATCTGCCCTATTGGACCAGGGCAGCAACAGGATAACACAAGGAGGCCAGTAGCGACAAGGGAGGGAGAGTGTCGAAGATGCCAGGGGCGGAAGAAGGTACAGGGGTCTGTCCATAGCAAACAACGGACAAGGGCTGCAGGGGCAGGTGGACAGCGCTGCCATCCCTCACCCACAGGCCTCGGGATGCTGAGCAGCAGGGCAACTAGACGGAGACTGCGAGGACATGTGGATCCACCAGGCTGTGGGCAGGACACCTACAGCCCAAACACAGTGAGGGCAGGTTATAGGACAGCAGCAAAGTGGAAGCAAGTGGAGCCTACAAGCCCACAGTCTCCGCTCTACAGAGACCATAAGGTGACGGATCAATAATTGATTATGAAGCAAAGTGATTTATGATGACAAAGTTATGGCGTGACTTGATCTCCATCTGCAAGGGGAGGAGTGTTGTAATGATGTTGTGGCCTTATAATCCCAGCAACGTCCCTAATTTATTGGTAAGTGAAAAGAGGGACAGAATTTGCATAAAGGCTGGGATTCAAGGATGGTCCTCATCTTCCTCCCCTGCTGTTTATCTTGGAATCCAGATGTTCTATTTTCCTTTGCATCTTTGATGGGATGCTATCCTTGCACTTAACTTTGACATTTGGCATTATTACGTCAGCATGAAGCTCACACTGCGCAGAGGACCAAATAAAAGGGATGTGGGTGAGAAGGAACCCCGGTCGCGAGCTGATGACGTGCATTAGCTGCCTCAGTTGTACTGAGTGCGCCGGCAGCAGTGCGCTTCCCTCAAACCAGCCTCAACTGTGCGAGTAACCAGCGAAGGACTACGTTATTCTGTGGGTTTATGTCAACTTATGTTGGTGAGCTGTCATGTTAGTGAGCTGCTTATTTTATGTTATGTTATCTTTTCCTAGGGAGTATGGAAGGCAGAAATGTACGTGGTATGTGGGCATTGGTGCCTCACCAGAAAACGTTGTGGGTTTTGTGTTTTTTTGTTTGTTGAATATGTATATAGCGCAAACTCGTTCGAAGGTATTCGAGTGCTTTACATGAGCACCGCATTTACATTACACATTCAGACACGGGGAAATTACAGGGCAGATTTACAATAACTGGCGCATCCCTGCATATCAGTAGGGATGCACCAGTTATTGTGCGTCATGGCAGACAACTCTTGCGCCACCATGGATGCGCCGCATTTATAATGCGGCACACTATGGCGCAAGAATTGAAAGATGCATGATGTATCTGATGCCGGAAAGTTGACGCAGTGCTGGAGTTGTGTCGAAAGCGCGACGCAATTCCAGCACTGCTCGGGGTGGCCCTGTACTAGCTGTGCTGCGTCATTCCTTACCCCTGCTTCAAGCAGGCGTAAGGTTTTAACGCAGCGGGGTCGGAAAGTGACTGAGTGACATCTTGTAGATTTCACTCAGCCACTTTTCCGAGGTGTTCCTGCGTCGGAACGCCCCCCTGTGCGGGAACACCCACATGTGGCGCAGTTAAAACGTGATGCATTTCCCTAGATGCATCACGTTGTAAATACCCCGCAGCATGGTGCTGGCTTTGCGCCGCGTCACAAAAGTGACGCAACGGCAACGCAAATGTGGCGTACAGGGCTTGTAAATCTGCCCCTATGTGATTTGCCCAGAATCACAGGATATGGACGCGACCCCGAGGCTCGAATCCTGGTTTCCAGCACCAAAGTCAGCAGTCTAGGCGACGGACCACATCCTCTCCCCTTATCAAGTGCCTGATCTGCCTGTGGTATGTTGTTTTGTGTCATTTTAGCTGACATTTGAAAAAAGGGACATTTACAAATGCCCTCATCACGTTAAAATTCAGTTTCAATGCATTAGCAGCTGGCACCAAGCTTTTAAGCTGAGGTTCTTCTGTTCGGTTATAGTTGCCTCTAATGTGCTGTAATCAGTGATTCATCCCGTGCATGGACAACAGAGCGAACTCTATCCGAGCTCTGGCTCTGTTCCTGTCGTGGAATATGGCTGTGAGACACTGGTGGCTGGTGACTTTTCAGAGTGGAAAATTTTAAAAAATAGAGGGACAAATGGTGCATTCTTTTGCTAAGTTTGCTAAAAGACATGTGGCAAAAGCAAGTTAATAAAGCAATTCTGAAGCTGTAGTCTTGAAATATTTAAAAACATGACAATCGTGCCCCATATCTTGCAGGGGCGGAAGAAAAATGTTAATGACAGAAAAATGATAATGGGACAGTGAGGCAAAAGAAGGGGTAATTAAGAGAAGCTGGAATGAACTTGAGAGAGAGATAATGAGTACATTAATAATGTACATGCTGTGCTTCCTCTGGCGAGAGAGGTTCCCAAAGGCCAATCTTAATGAGGTGTTCTTTCAAATTGTATTTTTATATGTATAAGTTTAAATCTGAGTTCTTGGTTATGTAGTTATCTTAATTGATCAACCATAAAGACATTTGCATTTGAGGTACTTGTCCTGTCTGTACTCTTACAATTCATTTTTAAAATAAAATAAGCCACAACCATCTAATGTATGTACTTCTTTTAGTTCCTCACAATTACCTCTATTGTTTGGTTTATTACAAATCATTACAGTTTTGGTAAAAGAACAAATTAAAAACGACATAACCAATGGGAATGCAAAGTTTTGTTTCGCGGCAAGAGGTTCTTTGTGCAAAGATAAGTCCACCAGCTTGGAGAAGGAAACCTTAAAAACAGCCTTGTGGTCCTATCCAATTAACACCTGAAATAAGACAGCCTGGACAAATGTTAATACTTTACAGACACTTCATCTGATTAACATAGTGAGTAAAAAAGAATATAGATTCACAACAAAGTGCTAAAGCGGGAACCGAGTAATGGCAGCAAAGTGTCACAATCATAATCGGTTGATTAACCACAGTAGCAAAACGACCCTGAAATTGGAAACTAGTTCAGAACTAAAGCATTTCTTTCAAAATCAATATTGATTAGTACTAAACAGTCATGAAAAAAGAACACAATAACAAATACCAAGATTCATTCTTTTTGAATATCCAACCACCAAGGGCTGTCGCTAGTCACCCTTTTTGTCCTGAAGAAGACCCTACCTGATGTATCTACAAACACATATACCCACAGGGTCAAAACGTCGACGTGTAACCATCTCATGTCCAGGCTCACTATAGCGATTAATTTAGAAAATAGTATGAGCTAGAGTGAAAGACCGGAAAAGGGCAGAGAATGTATATTATTGTCCTGTTTTTTTGTTTGAATTTGAAGGTCACTTTTTTCACTATATGTCACCACAGACACCCACTGAATTGTCTTTTCATTTGTTATTGTGTTCTTTATTAAGACAGCCCATACTACTTTCTGTATAAATTGTTCACAAAATTGGTGAGAAAGAAATGATTTGGTTCTGAACTAGTGCCCTATGGTACTTACCCAACAGAACCACTTGTAGCTTTGAAATTATAAACCCAGGTTCTGAGGGAGACAGGGTGACCCTATTGATCTAAATGGCTGAAATAGGAAACAACCAGGGTAATGCTAATACTCTGCAGGCAGGTAAAAACAAACATCAGATTAAAAGATAACAAGAGCAGGGAAGTGTCGAATTTAATGGCAAAGTGATACTGCAAAGTCCAGAGAATAGATGAGAGATGCACTCTTGCAGCATTCAATGACAGAGGAATCATTAGCTCACATTCCGGGGGCGGCTCCTCCGTTATAGCGGAGGAACATCGCCCCACTGAAATGCCCCCAGAGAATTACTATTTTTTATTTTTCATCACTCCGTCCCAAACGGAGTGTCAGGACGGGACAGGCCTGCTGAATGGCAGCACCAGCAGTGAGGAGGGTGGACTGCCTTTGCACTTTTCTAAAGTGTGCATGTCTCTTTGGCCGTCCATCTTGCTGTGCTGGGGAGCGCTGAGACAGGCTGCTCCCTCCAATCAGGGTGCTACTCTCATGCTGGGGAACAGCATGAGAGCACACCAAGATTGGCCTTTGAGCCTGCCTCGAAGAGAGAAGACAATTGAAAACATTGAGTTCATTGCAGTAAGGTAAATGTGTTTTATTTAATTTAATGTTTTATTTGTGCCACCCGGCCCTCCATTCTCGGGACTTGCCAGCCGCTACTGTCAAGTTCATGAACACACAAAGTCCGGATAATAGCAGCAGTTCATCAGATGAAAGATACAATTGCACAGCATTCAATGACAAAATAGTTATAAACTCACGTAAGTAAACACACAAAGCTCAGTTCAGATGACTCCTAATGCAGAGAAACTTCTTGGAGAGGGGAAGCGAGCTAAGGGTTTACCAAGGGTGAGGAGGCGGGCCCCCCAGTGTGACCATTGAGTGGCTAAACCTGTTTATGGCTAACATGACAAATTTGGTCAGCAAAATATTTAGGGGCATATTCTCAAGAACGTGTGATAACCATCGAAAAAGTAACTTTTTTTTTTTGTGTTCAAATCGTTTTTATTGGTCAGCAAATGAAGACAAAAAGAATACAAGCAATAGTACATATGTACGTGGTTCTTTCAGGTTGAAATACAATAAAGTAAGTAAGGAGGCAAATTAAATTAATACAAAATTAGTACGAAATACAAAATACCGAATTCAAATACAAAATAAGGAAAAGTAAGGTAAATGAAAACACAATAAGGTTCCACATAGCTCGTTAAAAACAGATGGATACTTATAATGCCGACATGTGACTTGAGATTGAACGTCATTGTTTCCAAGTAATAACAGTATTTGATTTCCAAGCAGTTTCAACAATGAGAGTGTCAGCATAGGAAACAACAGATCGAGCCCATGCGGGCAAAACTATGAATAAACAATGATTCGTAATGTGTTGTGTTTCATTAACTGTGGTCTTATGTGTATGTTTATGACGCTACAAGGTAGCTCTAACCCCATCGCCAACATCTTAGTAATGAAATATTGAACCTGGACTACCAGTAGTAGGTTCCACAGTGGCCTATCCTTGGTTAATACGAGATGGTAACTGTATGTAGGGTCAACGAGTCTTGAATACCTATGGTGGATCAAAGGAGAAGGAGGTAGCGTCAAGAGCAGTCCAAAGTTTTTTGCTAGATGCGCGCCATGGGGAAGACTGTAGAGCAGAGTTATCTGTTCCTCTAATGCAAGACAGCCAATCTCTCCACATAATAAAAGAGACCTCTGATGCGCTCTTCCATTTGCACAAAATAGCTTTGCACGCTAGTGTAAGTAGTAGATCGAGTAGCTGTCGATCATGGTCTCTTGATAATCTCGGGTCAATGGCCCCCAGAAGTATGTAGATAAATTCCCTCTTCGGCTTAATCTTAAATATGTGCTCAACTTAACACTACTCCCAACATCGCAGTGTATCGCTGGAAAATTACGCCGTGTTAACGAAGCATTCTCAACACGGCGGTACCATGCGATAGTCTCCAGACAACGCATCAAATGTCCGCGTAAAAATCAATGCCACGCTGTAAAAATGCGAAGCGTGAACGCTAAAAGTCCTGCGATGAGGCCAATCGCGGTACAAAAAGCAGTGAAAACCAGAAAAAGGCCTGCAAATCCCACGTGTCTGGCAGGAAAATGCACTTTAAAAGCTACAAATACAACACACCAGAAAAAATCCAAAGTGCGTAGCGACATGAATGCAACCTGACCAAGAGCAGAGGCCAACGCGAACCCCACAAGCCCCACAGACCACCAGCAAGGAACAACAGGGTCGGGGAAGGCCAAGGAGAAGAGGGAGAGGAAGAAGGGGTGCAGTCCGCAGGCAAACCAGATCAGCGTTACAGAGGTGACAGAACACTACCATCAACTGACCCACAATTAGACTAACGGGAATGTAGTCAGAGTGTTGAGGAGGCCAATAGAGGAGGCCAAGAGGCACTGGCATGATGTGAAAATCTAAACCAGGCACGAAGCCGCTACCAACAGGAAGGCAGCAATGGCAACAGGAGGCGGGAGTCCTGCTCCACAAGAGGAGCTGGAGGAAACGGAGGCCACAGTCATCAGTGTGGAGACAGTGCAAGGGATCGGGAGTGCGGACACAGCTCGAGAGGACCTGACACAATATCAACAGGGTGAGTAACGACCAGGGACTGGAGGGACGGCGGGAGATGGGCACAATGGCGCACATGCACAACGAGATAAAGCACACTGCACACCCACAATGACCCAGGATAATGTCCATGTTCCCCGTAGCACACTCCAGCACACACACATAGCAAGAAAGGCACACCCACATTGATGATAATGTGGTACAATGCGCAAACACGACTCTGAATTACAGAGGACACAACTGGGTCCATACACGCGCAGAAACAGGCCTACTACATCTAGCAGGGCTGGAAACTGTGAAATGGAAATGTACTCATACAACCTCACATCCGTCATGTAGTCGAAATGTACACACTCCCGCATCCAAATCCTGCACCTCCCAAACAGGCACAATGTACATTGTCTGACAGTCTGCATGTAAACAAGAACAATGCGCCAACATACATGTCAACACAATGTCACCATGCATCTCCCCTTCACATTGCAGAGGGACACACAACACCTCCAGCAGAGCAGAGAAGACCACATATCAGTGATGCTGGAGAGGACCACCACACCTTCAACACCGACGCCCTACAACAGCCCATGGACATCCCACGCAACCCACCACCAGGACCAGGGCAGCCAAGCTACACAGAGGAAAACACAGACCCTGCAACAGACAACACAGCAGGAAGCACCCGCAAGCACGGATGGCTCACAACACTTCACCGAGCCACACACGCCAAAAGGAGGTTGCCGAACAGGTGCGGGTGGGGTCCGAACCCATGGAAGGTGAAGTAGATCACAGACGTGGGTGTTCATTATCCTTCAGGTACCACCCACACCCCACAGAGGAGACCCACACTGCCATTGACACATGCAGATGCACATACCCGGTACATAACCACGCCCATGGGCACGCAAACATCAGTCACACACCCACGTTGGCTCTGTGTACGATGGCCCAATCCACTCTCCTTACAAATTGAGGGGTTATCGACAAAGTTACATCTCCAAGCTCCAACCCGCTGCCTGCGGTGACATGGTTGCATCCGCTGTATACAGCACATAGTACTGTGGTAGGGCCCGGGGCCCTCATGCATACATCAAGACCACAGGGACACATTCAGATATCATGTCGAACTGGGTACGGGCACGTGCGCCCGGACCCTTAATTGGCAGGGCCACATGTACAGTGATGCCTGTGCTGGATGTGTGTGGGGTGAGTGTAAGCCAGCCCGCACGGAGTGTTTAGTGCTGAAAACAACCTGAACAGTGGACACCAGTGCAACGGAAACATAGAAACCTGCATAACCGAGTCAACTGCTGAGCAACTTGGAGGGAGCCGGAGCAAGTACAGAGGTCACCCAACATACAAACAGAAGTGTCCATGAGTTGCAGTGCACTGAGGTAGGGGCACTAGAGCTGAGCGTGCTCATCTGAAGAAAATGTCTTGTATTGCGTCCCTTTGGGATATTCCTGATGCAGACGCAGTGGGGTGTGTTAGAACTGCATCATCTTCCACATCAACATCCCAGGTCTCCCACACTGCCTGAGGTGACATTGCTGCGCAACCTCTCCACAGCATAAAACTCAATCAGTGACGGTCTGTGGGTTGCGGTGCACTGAGTTAGTGGCACCTGGAGTGCAGAGCAGGGTAACAGGCAGATGATGGCATCCACGACAGGTGCCAGCAACTCCGTTAGTCTGTCAGTACCACTATTTCGACTCTGGTAGATGGCGGTTGGAGGTGGTCCTGGCGATGGTGGCGTGTGCCTCCTGCGGTGATGCCACGTCCGGGCCGGTCAGGACTCGATTGGATGTGTGAGCCCTGGTGGACCACAGTTGAGGCAGGAGGCAGCGGACAGTGCAGGGCCACAGACACATGGCATTGACGACCCCAAGGCCATTGTCACAGAGGCCATCAAATATTGAATCAAGCAGGCTCCCTGACTTGAGCCGTACAGAGTTAGTGGCCCCGGATGCACAGCGGCCGGCACAGGCACCCCGCCATGGGACAGTGACTTGCTGTCCACTGAGGTAGGGCCATGCAGACTGAGTGGGTCTTTGTCGATGTTGAAGGTGAATGTGGCGAAGGGTTGCGGGGGGACAGTGGAAGGTGTCCTCCAGGGGTATGCAACGCTTACAACGCGCGCGTTACCACGACCTACCATTACAACGCGGTCGTAACAACGAAAGTTGTTACCACGCAATGCGCTGGGGGGCGCTCAAGGATAGGAAATGATTTAATTTACTATCCCAACACCTTCCCTA
The DNA here is from genome assembly GCF_964263255.1 of Lissotriton vulgaris. Classification (NCBI taxonomy): domain Eukaryota; kingdom Metazoa; phylum Chordata; class Amphibia; order Caudata; family Salamandridae; genus Lissotriton; species Lissotriton vulgaris. The sequence goes on from NC_141697.1 coordinate 1,180,064,904, forward strand.
CTATCCACGGGGACTGGTGTTGGAATAGTAAATTAAATTATTTAATTTTGCGCCCCCCCAGCGCAATGCGTGGTAACAACTTTCGTTGTTACGACCGGGTTGTAATAGTAGGTCGTGGTAACGCGCGCGTTCTAACGACATACATCCCCTCCAGGGCATGATGCAGAGGTCTGATGTTATCCGGAAGCAGCAAATTGAGGAGCGGAAAGCGACAGCCTCGTTGCCAACACCAAATCGGTATCAGCTACATGAGGATGAAAACTACCCACTAGTCCATAGACTTAGATGCCACCAATGTACGACCTGAGAGTGTCCATGATTGTCGGGGAACAGACTTGGTGGCACCGGGTTTGAGAAGGGCTGCAGTCTGTGATGATGCTGGTACACTGATATGAACTCCGCCATTGCAAAATCAAGACTCTGTGACCTACTAGACTGCACTGTAGGTCGGAGGCAGCAGTCAGCAGTGGCCCACAGCCACGTGTCGTAGGCTTGCGATGCACATTGTCAGTGACACCAGGGCAGTCGTCAGTAGTCTTCAATCATCTCCATAACGATGATCCTTTTTTTCCTTCCAAATACAACGTGTCATCCTCTTACGCCTCTCCATGCATGCAATATGTACTCTGCCTTTGAATAATTGATGACCAGTTCCAATTCTGTGGCCTACTCGAGCGCAGTGTAGGCCGAGAGCAGTAGTCCGCGTGGGCCCACATGCACATGTGTTTGTGATGCTGTTGTGAACGTATCTAAGACCCTAATTAAATATTCCCGATTAATGCCCTTATGTGGTTATAACAAATCATATCCTTATAAAGGCATAAGAATCATATACATATTTAGTCATAGCCAATGCAGTCCAAATACGGCAAGGCTACTTCCCTAGACTCCTAGAAAGTACAACGTGTTCTTTAAATAAACCAAACCTCCAACAGCCCGGGAATTCCCCCTGCTTTTGTTTTGATTTGTCCTAGAACTCCTGAGAGTCCTGAAAGAACTGCCAGTTCTTAGTGACAATTCTTAGTGACGTCTTATGTCCAACCTTACGTCAAACTCGGCACCTTCCAGATATAAATATACCAGCATTTGCCTTAAGCAACACATGGTGGTTTGGTGCAGAGCGGCTATCTACTTACCCAAAGCCCAGCTGATGCGAGTGCCGAAGGAAGCCGACCCTCCCATTTGACGCACTGAGAAAGACGCTGTCTTTTCTCCTGCCGAGAAATCCAGCTCCAGTGTTTCCAGTCACCCCTGCGGGTTGCTGGGAGATCGAGTCCTGAGAAAGAGATACAAGACCTCCTTCATTCTAAAACCAAGGTACGGAGCTGATTAGACCCTTAGAGAATTCTTGATTCAGATTCTTGGCAAAACTAACTTAACTTAAACTGCAGCTCACTTACTCCTTCCCACGTACTAGGCTTAGGTTAGGTACACTGGGGTAGGCGTATTTTAGAAGCACCAGTTGAGTACGTTTAGTCAACTATTATCATCGAATGTTATTGTATATATTTTATCCGTTTTAAGTATCATATGGCTCAGAAACCATATAAATGCTTTTACAGTATTATTTCATAATACTCCTTTTACTGTACGCACTTTACTGTATGACAAGTATTGCAATTGTGGCAATTCATTTCTCTTGCATGAGAAAGAAGACTGCTCAATAAATAACAACTTTTATTGAAAACGCCCGTCTCTCTATTACTGAGTGAAATAGCTATCTATTGTTTTCGCACGACTCTGGAGATATACTCCTTATTCTGGAGGGAGCAAAGTTGTCATGTTTATGCGGTTGTCAGAAACTAATCCCTTCTTGTCTAATCAGGAAAGTAACTCCTTTCTGTTCATTCGAGAAAGTTTCTAGTGACCTCTGAGCTAGCTGGCATACCTAATTAAGTCTAACATATTCAGTAGAGACATAGTCGACCTCAGTTCCTATGTCTAAAATACCGTTTATGTTATTCCAATGGCGCCCAACGTTTGGTAAGGCGATAATCTAACGCAAGATACTAGAGTAACTCAGTCGTGCTTTTTCACACAGACCCCTTTTCCCGTAAAAACTCCAATAGAGGTCTGGAGTGGGTAAAAGGTTAAAATCCGCCAGAACTTAGTAGGAAGAGATTCCTATGTATTAGTTTTTGGTTTAGTCAACGTTTAAGGATACAGTGTTCCAAAATATTGTGCACCTAATCTTTGTTTCCTTGAAACTTGCTCTGCAAACTTTCATTAAACAATGTCAAATAACGGTGACAACAACGAAACCGGTGGAGCTGCAGTAGATGCGAATCAACAGGGTTCAAACGTTACAGGGTTTAATGAAGATGATGACCCGAATGCTATAATCATCCTGGTCAATATAAGAAAAACTATAACTATAAAACTTATAGAAAATGGAGTAACATCAAGAAGTGGTACAGTCGTATTTGTGGTAGAGGCCCATGAATATCGGCAGACAGAGGTATTCTATTCCTGGATAACTTTCCCAGCAGCACATGCTGTAACACACGAGTTCCACTACTACAAAATAGAGGAATCTCCAGAGGAATACTCTCCTTTCGAGGAAGTTGAAATTCCACTAACATACCAAGAGCACCTGCTCTGGTTTAATGGCGCCCTAAAACATCAAAATCACATTACCAGGCTCGGTCCACTAGATAGACCAGGAGCCAAATGGCCGGTTCTAGCCAGCTATACACACCATCCCGACATTGAAAAAATGTCAAGCGGAGAACTTTTAGTTCAACTAAAACAACTAATTAAAATACATAGACAATTGGTCCAATATGTCATGCGGACTTCAACAGTCCAACCTGCAATTAAAATTCCACAAAACACCCCGCAACAGCGGAACACAAATAAAATTACACCACAGAATATACAATCACGTATTGGTAAAGTAGCCGCAAAACGGGAACAAATTCCATTCTGGTTAGCTCAAAAAATCACTCAAATAGAGGCAGTATTTCCTGATACTACCCCTCACGAAAAACACAGAATCCTGACTATCTGTCTCCCAACGGGGATCGCACCACATGTGGAGGACTGTGACACTTGGGACACAGTCTTTGCTTCTATCTACACAAAAACACATGGTGTTCCGTCTATGGCGTTTATACCAGATGTACTAAGACAGATTCAAAATGAATACGGTCCAGAACCTGCTTTAACTCTAGGTATGAAATTACTGAAAGACTTTAAGCAGGTCTCGGCTATATTACTAGCCAACATAAAAGGAGAAGCAGCATCTGTGGCGATCCGCCAAAAATTGAAAGAAACAGATATAGCAGAACAACCTTTTGAACTTGCCAGAATAATTGAAAAATCCTATGAAGATTTAGGTAGAGATAGTTTGGGTGGTAAACCAGTAAAACCACAACTAACTGAAAATCCTGAAAAAACTTTCATTAAAAATAATCTCAATTCTCAAAAGAAGAAGTGGGAGGGTAATAAACAAACCTCTCCCAGAGAAAAACAGTTTCAGACCAGAGGAAGGTCTCCCCAACGAAGAGATAGATCTCCAGAACGGGGGGGCAAGTCTCCACAACGGGAGCCCTCTGAAAAAAGATACAACCTTAGAAATAGGGACAATTTGAGAAAACCTGACAGATATCAAGATATTGATACACGTCCCTCTCGATCTTTTCAGACTTCCTCACAGAAATCAGAAAGAAGAGGACGGTCAGAACATAAAGAAGAGCACGTCAAGTCCAAAGACAAGGAACCTGCTCATCAAAGTAAAAAATTACAATTTCCCAAAAAGAAGGTAGCCAGTATTAAAGTAAAACGTGCCGAGAATTCTGAGGACACAACTGCAAAACGGAGAGTGGGCCCAGACAATGCTAGACAGCGCAGCAGAAGTGACCATAGCTCGCAAGATCCTGATGAATCTTCTGGAACAGTGGACACGAATGAATACATTCAAGTGGAAACTGCAGACACCCGAGTTAGCGTGCCCCATAAACTTTATGAAATAACATTACGTATAGAGGGAGATAAAACTAGGAAAATAAGAGGTCTCTTTTGGGAGAATCTATCTAAAGGCTATGATATCTTCTAGCAGAGAAAGACTGGCCAACAGCGTGTGTCAGGGAGTGCCCACATGGCGAAGAAATGATTATGCCTGCCTTCTCAAATCACATTCCAATTCATAAACAATACACATTTGCTAGAAAATGGGCAGTGGCCCAAGCCCCTGCATTATATAAAAATCATGTAGGATGGGATGAGGATTCTCCTCACCATAAAATCCAGTTACAAAAATCAACCTACTGCACAGAGGCAGTATCCTGTTAAGCAAGAAGCTAAAAAACAAGTCAGAGAAATTTTAGATCAACTTGAATATCAGGGGGTGATTGAAACATGCACCTCACAAATGAACAATCCTTTGTTTCCTGTGTCCAAACCAGACGATTCATATCGTCTAGTTTTGGACTACAGACACCTAAACTCTTGCTGTAAAACTTTTGCAGTACAAAACTCACACAGTGCAGCATTAATGAATAATATTGTTCGCAATAAATATAAAACGACATTAGATATTTCAAATGGTTTCTTCTGTCAAAACATAGCACCTGAAAGCAGATATTTGACCGCTTTCTCCAGCATGGGGACCTAAAAAAATGTTGTCGTCTCCCACAGGGATTCAAGAACATCCCAGGATTATTTTCAGCCAGGGTAACAGAGTTACTACAAATATATGATGATGAGGCATTATCTTATGTCGATGACATCTATCTTACAGACGATGACCTGGAGACTCACTTGAAAAGAGTGAACACCATCATACTTGGGTTCGCATCTGAAGGGTGCAAATTTAACTTTAAAAAATCACTAATTGCCCATCTAACTGTCCTATTTTTAGGATATGAATTATCAAGTGAAGGCAAAAGCCTAGCAGACAACTTCTTAAAGAAGTGTGCAGTACTCCAAGCTCCAAAAACGCTGAAAAACTTACAATCAATTCGGTGTTTCCTGAATTTTGGAAGAACATACATTCTAAATTATGCAGAGAGGGTTAAACCTCTCTACGAACTAATAAAACCTGATTTTAAACCAATTAATTGGACTCAAAAATACACAGAAATTTTACGATCATTACAGAAAGACATGTTAACCAAAACAAAACTGCAAGCACGCGCAAACGAACGCAACCTTGTAATCCGAATCATCCCAGGAAGATGCGGATTCACATACCTGACCTCTAATGAGGGAGAAACTGTACCAATAGCTTACAAATCACACTTGTACACACAAGCTGAAATGAAATTCAGTTCTACTGAAAAAATTCTAACTGCAGTTCAAACGGCTGTAGCAAAAGAAAAACCCCTAGCTCATGCGAAGAGGATATCTGTTTTAACAGCAGTATCAGCCCTTGAAGCGGTAACAAGACCGAGCATTACAAATGCTTTGACATTAGATCCAAAATGGATACAATGGGTTAATTCTCTTGATACAACTGACGTGATACACACATTTGATCCCAAAATGAAAAAACTAGAAGATCTGGAATACGAACATGAATGCCCTCTGTCAGCCGAAATTCTGCCTCTCGAACAGTACACCTGTGTAATCTACACGGACAGATTTGCACAACACTACGTTGTGGAAAAACAAATTTACAATGCTGCGTGCGCGATTGTTAAAGGTCGCTGGCGCTTAGGTAAATTCAGACCGATGGTCACTAAAACTGAATCACTCAGAAACTGTACAGCTCAGCGAGCTAAAATAAGATCTCTAAAGATGGCGCTTGAAAAGGCCGATCACGAATTCCCCACACTAATAGTGTGCGATTTGCATTACTGCGTCTGGTCTTACAATAATTCCATGCAGACCTGGATAAAAAAACAGTTACAAAGATGAGACAGGTGCCACTATAAAGCATAAAAAACAATGGGAACAAGTAGTTCTTTTGAAGAAAGAACTACGAAAGACTCACGTGATACATACGCAGAGTCTTCAACGTGATGGCGTTCGCGTTGCAGGGAATTCATTGGCTAACAGAGCCACAGCGGCAGTGGGTCAACTGGCTTCCGTTGCTACAAAAAAGCATATGAAAAAACAAATAGATGGAGAAACGCTGCTAGCAGTAAAAGCCTCAATGGAAGGCAATTATGCGGCGTTACCTCTAAATTATCCACTCGGAAATACATACATAATTGATGCGAACTCCGTTCCGTTTGCTCAAATCCCTGGAGTGGGGGATAGAGTAATTCCAAACACGAACCGGAGAATCTTCTTGATTGAAGAAGCACACATGGGATTGGGTCTGAAGCACCAAGAGATCCTGAAATCTCTAATAGAATTACAATCAAAATACTGGTGGCCGGGGATGAGCGTGCAAATGTATAACTTTGCAATAAATTGTCAGGACTGCAATAGAGATCGCAGTTGTGAACTGGAACAGACACCTGCCCAGACACCTCTATTAGACAGCATCAGGCTATCTATACGCAGACATCCAGACGGAAAAATGCGATCCCATAATTATTAGGACGAGATTCATTTGGATGAGGCCCCAGCGCTCGGCTGACGCCAGAACTGTTATAAAAGATTTGTGAGTCTTTATCGGCACATACGCAATTGGCATGCTACATTCTGACCAGGGTCCTGCGTTTAGCTCTCGGGCTTACAAGGAGGCCATGGCCAGCATGGGCATTGCATTGCGGTATTCTAGTCCATCCCATCCCGAGGGAAATGCGGTAGTGCAGAGAAAAAACCGTGACATAGAGCAATCTATAACGGCGAGGGTATTAGGTTCGGGTGACGGGTGGGTCAAACATCTAATAAGTGTCCAACGTAGTCTTAATAACATGCCAAGAAATTCTCTAGGAGGTATCAGTCCCTACGAACTTTTGTTTGGTACTAGAATGATCATCCAGGATCTGGATTGTCAGACTTCAGTGGTGAAACAAAAAACCTTTGATATCAAAGATCGTTTGGCTGTTTTACAGGACTTGAATGAAACAAGAAAAAGTCTAATTAACGAAAAGCTAAAGCCAACGACCACTGAAGAAAAACCACCTGTCCCAGCAAGACCTGTCTGGATTCCAAAGATTGGGGATCTGGTCAGAGAAAAGATCGCGGTGAAGAAGGAATTTGGGCCTTCTTACAGAAAAGCAGTACCTGTCTTAGCTGTCAGCGGAACATGATCAGTAGTACTACCGCCCCTTGCTGGTAAAAAGGAGAACCGAGTTGTATCAATCGACCTGGTAAAACCACAACCATGTGGCTAATAATAAGTAGTAGGCCCAGTGGACTCCCAAGAAGTAGCAGAAGACCAAACCTGGCTACAATCCAAGAGGTTCAAACTGAGAGACTAATCACATTTGATAAACCTGCAGTGAATAAAAAAGGACTATGCAACAAAGCCATGGAACTTGTGCCTCTTGAAACCCAAATTGCAACAGTTCGTCAAGAAACACCAGTCTACAACGATGTAGCCTCTGATTATACAAATGTAACAAAAGAAAATCTAAAGATCAATGGAAATCCGGAAGCAATTCCACCAATTGACAGAACTGCATCTGGCTACTTTATCAACTTTGATGACTTTTCTGATGATCCAAGTGAACATGAAGAAACGCCAGCAACAAAAACTTTCAAAAAGAAAATTATAGAGCTCTTTCATCAACTCAGAGAAACATATCTAATTTCACCATGGATTAAATTATGGATTGTGTTAGATGTACTTTTCCTCCTTCTGTGGTTCATCTTGGTGTTAAGTTTGGGTAGATTTATTGATGGAAAATATAGTACAATGGACACCGCAAGTCAGAACATCAACTTGGTCCTGAAACCACACAGATCTTCTCACATTGAAAAAAGAGAACTATCATCAGTGAACATCACAGCCATCCCTATACCTGGTGGTATAGCATGGGACAAAACTGACTATGAAATCTATGGACCGGTTGAGCTCTTGAAATATCCACACCAATTCAAGATCTCCTTAAGTGACTTTGTATCACCTAGTACTTTCTATGATGATTGGGACTTTGAAAATATTAATAATATGATGTCAGATTTAGAAATGTCAGCAAAATTTACAGAACATGATTATTTACAGGGTTCATCGAATTATGAGGAAATGTATTGCTTCAATCACTTTGGGCATCATTATCTGCATAAATCTGCTAATCCTAGAAATGTTTTCAGTTATAATCAGTGGGAACATTGTCCAACTCCGCCCAAAGGCAGTTCGAAAACATTTTATGAGAAGTTTCCATACTTCTCAGGGTTTAATTACACTAACCCAGAAACGTTTTATTTTAAAATGGTAAATAAGACAGGAATGAAAAACATGTTGACAAATACTAAATTGATTTATTCTGAAAAGTTTTATGACAAAAATGTCTACATTTGGTTTTGAATTTTGGAAAAACAACATTGAGACAAAAACCATCTGGGGTACAAAAGAGTGGCAGGTACAAGGTTTAGAATCATTATTTAGAGCCTGCGTGATCCCAGAACAAATAATGTTCCTGAATGACACCATTCAACAAACAACCTGTCTTGGCCTAGCCAAGATAAAAGATTTAAACAACCCGTCTATACCAAAGCCTATGCCTAATAGAAACACCACTACAGATGAGGGGTTCGACATGTCCTATATTTTAAAACAAAACAGAATAATTCCTGATTGGAACAAATGGTTGATCTGGCCCACAGACACTAATAACTGTCAAGATAGATTCCTGAACAAAATACAGGGGTTCAAACAGAACAGGCCAGACCCAAGATATTCCCAAAGATAGCATCCAGGGATAATTACAACATACAGTGTAGGAAAACTATGCCTCGATTGGCTACAGAGATCCACACTTCCCAAAATTAAGCAACACTTGACTTTACTTAAAGAAGGTGCTGACTTGCGAGATTTCATAATGGGACCTCGCAAACAGCGTCAAAAACGTTTCATATACGCCGGTATATACGCAGCTTACAATGAAGCTTGGAAAGTAACACAAATTGAAACTGCAGAAAAAATACGAGAAATTGATCGTATTCATTTGGAAAAATCACTTTCTGTAGTGGACAATGGGTTAACGACTCTGTCCTCCATAATTTATTCACTGGACAGCATTGTATCATCTGCTATTGATATAATAGAACAGGATATGCTAATGTTACAACATGGCCAGTCCCAATTACGTTCTATTGTACAGCTAGGCTGGACTTTACAAAAACTCCGTTCAGGCTACGTGCCATGGCGTCTAATCAACACAACCTCATTTTTTTCTATCTTTAACCTTACTGATAGACAAATCTCGTTGGCACAAAAAGGAGCAGACTATACGGTGCTGAGCATTGGAAAACTAGAAAGATTACCATTGACAATGTCAGAAAGACCTGTCATTGAATGGATAATACATGGCACCATTACAATCCCGATAACAACTTTTCAGTTTCAATACTGCCAAAAGTATATAACAGCAGGCCTGTATGAAAGGTTGGGTAAAGGATACATCAAGTCAACCTGGAATTTACCTTATACACATAGATGTTATAGTGAAGGGAAAAAAGAGGTATTTCTGTGTGATAACAATTGTAAAAAATCACTAAGCGGTACACTTCTGTGTCAATTTATTAACTTGCATGGAGCCTGCAAAGGTTCATCAAACAACCTTTCATGTCATCTGCACGGCACCCCTGCTACACAGATAGAGCCCTTTTTCAGACAACTTTCCAACGGTAGCTACATTATAATAAGTGACCACAGCTGTTGTGGCATGATGCCAGGAAAAGCCTATCTCGTGAGCGTTACTTCCAGGGTCATTTGTTGTATGCAAGTATTGTATCCAAACAGCATTCCAGACATGGAGGCAGCAATATGGCCGTCTGTGAATATCTCTTCTATTCGAATTGATACTTTAAGCAGAATGAAGTCTATTCTTTTACAGACAACTGTGCCTTTAACCTCGTCCAAAGAGACGTATGACCTGCAAGTTGCAAGGACAGCGGCAGAGATACATACCCTATTATCGACAAATTGCCCCGTGCATTTCGTAGAAATGTTAAGCCAAATCTTAAACATGTCAGATACCAGTGGCATCGCACATGTATTTAAGACAATTTTTTCGGGACTGTTAGCACCCTTTGAAACAGTTCTGGGCATCTTCCCGAATTTTGTGCATTCTTTTTTTGGTGGCCTGCCTCTTATTTTGGGACTCGTAGCAGGAATTTTATTTTTGTTCCTTCTGCTCCGATATGGCAAGCCAAGTCACAGACAAAACTCAAGCTACGATGGAAGAAACGATCCTAGCAATACGATACCGAGACCGTATCACTAAGATTCTCGGATTGGCCTGGCTAAGAGATCTGAATACTACCTGGTTTCTTTCGTTCAGACCAATCTGGCAAAATTGCATCTTACCTGTGCTTCGATGTCTGCTATGCGAAGAAGAATGCGTGTTGGACGTCTGTCTTACACTACCATCAGCAGTACCAATGGATATCGATGCTTTGCTTGGTCCGGAAACGACTCATGCAACGTGTTGTCCCCAGCGGCAACCTATTCTGATGACGGCATTCGTTGAGACTTCACCATTACGATTAGGTGGCGGTGAAGTACGAGATGAAAGCGGCACCACACAGGTACAACCTTCTGTGACCATTGCTGATCTGAACACCGATGATGGCAATGCGTCGCATATATGCACTATTTCCACTTTTTCTGAGTTGGCCCAACTTTCACCTACTGTTGTAGACAAATTTTTTGCTGACCTATCTGAGGTAATGTTCTCTCCTAACAACGAGAATAATATTTGAAATAGCAAGCACACAGCGTTCCCTGAACTCTGAATTCGGCCTTCAGTTTTTATAAACAACACTGCTGAAAACATTTGGAACTATTTTTTCCCATGAAAACGAAATTATTTTTCCCAATTTCCAAAATATTTACCTTTTTTGGCACATGGTACTCTGCTTAAAGTAGAACTATTCTTAGAGAACAGAACTTCTATTTTTAGAGACTCTAGAGACAATATTTTGAATCAGCCTCTAGCACATGTACAATCTTGTATAAATATGTGATGAAATGGTCTCGACCTTTTCTTCTGTATTAAGAGCCATTTCATAAATGTAAATTTTGTGATTCATTCAGTGAAGATTACAATGCACTACAAAAATGTTATCTGAATGATACCACTGCTTTAAAAACGTACAGTATAATACTCATTTTCGTGTATCTATACCATTTCAAATGCATTTGATGTATTTTGGGGTGGGCTGGAAAACACATGCATACTTATATGTTTTTATATTGGTTAGTATTTAGTAATGATGGACATTATACGTGAAGTGGGTGTTGTGAACGTATCTAGGATCCTAATTAAATATTCCCAATTTATGCCCTTATGTGGTTATAACAAATCATATCCTTATAAAAGCATAAGAATCATATCCATATTTAGTCATAGCCAATGCAGTCCAAATACGGCAAGGCTACTTCCCTAGACTCCTAGAAAGTACAACGCGTTCTTTAAACAAACCAAACCTCCAGCAGCCCGGGAATTCCCCCTGCTTTTGTTCTGATTTGTCATAGAACTCCTGAGAGTCCTGAAAGAACTGCCAGTTCTTAGTGACAGTTCTTAGTGACGTCTTATGTCCAACCTTACGTCAAACTCGGCACCTTCCAGGTATAAATATACCAGCATTTGCCTTTAGCAACACACGGTGGTTTGGAGCAGAGCGGCTATCTACTTACCCAAAGCCCAGCTGATGCGAGTGCCGAAGGAAGCCGACCCTCCCATTTGACGCACTGAGAAAGACGCTGTCTTTTCTCCTGCCGAGAAATCCAGCTCCAGTGTTTCCAGTCACCCTTGCGGGTTGCTGGGGGATCGAGTCCTGAGATAGAGATACAAGACCTCCTTCATTCTAAAACCAAGGTACGGAGCTGATTAGACCCTTAGAGAATTCTTGATTCAGATTCTTGGCAAAACTAACTTAACTTAAACTGCAGCCCCCTTACTCCTTCCCACGTACTAGGCTTAGGTTAGGTACACCGGGGTAGGCGTATTTTAGAAGCACCAGTTGAGTATGTTTAGTCAACTTTTATCATCGTATGTAATTGTATATATTTTATCCGTTTTAAGTATCATATGGCTCAGAAACCATATAAATTCTTTTACAGTATTATTTCATAATACTCCTTTTACTGTACTCACTTTACTTTATGACAAGTAGTGCAATTGTGGCAATTCATTTCTCTTGCATGAGAAAGAAGACTGCTCAATAAATAACAACTTTTATTGAAAACGCCCGTCTCTCTATTTCTCTGCACTCTGGTGAAACTAAGCATGCACGATTGACTGAGTGAAATAGCTATCTATTGTTTTCACACGACTCTGGGGATATACTCCTTATTCAGGAGGGAGCAAGGTTGTCATGTTTATGCGGTTGCCAGAAACTAATCCCTTCTTGTCTAATCTGGAACGTAACTCCTTCCTGTTCATTCGAGAAAGTTTCTAGTGACCTCTGAGCTAGCTGGCATACCTAATTAAGTCTAACATATTCAGTAGAGACATAGTCGGCCTCAGTCCTACGTCTAAACTACCGTTTATGTTATTCCAATGCGCAGAGCCTATTGGGAATATAGGAACTACACTACAATGCTAAGCACAGACTTGGTGGCACCACATCGAAGGGAGTATATTGATTAAAAGTCAGCCATAAACATCGTCCTCTGCCATGGTGTAATCAAGACTCAGTTCCAAATGTGTGACCTACTAGTCTGCTGTGTCAGCCGATAGAGTACGTAAACGAGAAAGGAGTCCTGCACGCCTTGCTCGCGGAGGCCGTGACGGTCGTAGCAGATTTCCAGGGTCGCAGGCATCTGGCTTGGAGCGTGCACCGGCACGTGGTGGGCCCTCTTTGACACACGCTGGTGTTGGCAAGTGGGCATTGAGGCCTGGGTGCGCAGGGGCGGCTCAGACAGGTTCGGAGACCAGCATGCGCACAGGAGCGCAGGCAACCCCGCTCACGGCGACGGCCTCTTGGTGGGGTGAGAGGCGCCGCACTGGCAGAGACGATGGGCATTCCGGAAGAGGACCACGCCCAGAGGTACGTGCCTTTTATTCACACCCCTCCGCTGGTCTCAGGCTTACGGGGGGAACTTAACAAGCTACAGTCCTGCGATCTTCCCCACTGGCTGGGGTGACATGGTTGCGTCCACTGTCCCCTACACTCCAAACACCAGCAGTGTGTGTCGACATGGATATGTGTGTGTGGTCTGCATACCGCAGTCTGGCCATCACATCCACTCCACACTTGGCATTGTGTACATTCTCATTCATCGGCCCCCTTCGCACATGCCTAGTCCCCACCTCTTCTGACATTCTTCTATTGTATTGCTGAGGTGCCATGCCGTTGATGGCTAATGTACATGGCGGGAAACATTGTTTACAATGCAACCATTACATCACACTACACTCACAATGCAGTCATTACATCGCAACATCCTTTACCACGCATGTCACTACAACGCAGGCATTACAATGCATGACACTACATCGCATGACACTACATCGCATGTCACTACAATGCATACCATTACAACGCATACCATTACAACGCATAGTACCCCTACACTATCCAAAACTTACCCAACGGTTGCACCCCCTGGAGTTAGAATAGTAGTTTCTACCCTTGCACTATTTAACACTTACCCTGCTGTTGCACCCCCTGGAGTTAGAATAGTAATTTTTACCCCATACTATCCAATACTTACCTTAAATGCAATGTAATGGTATGCGTTGTAATGGTATGCGTTGTAATGGTATAATGCAATGTAATGGAATGCGTTGTAAAGGTAGTTTCTACAAATGCGATGTAGTGTCATGCAATGTAATGGAGTGCGTTGTAAAGGATGTTGCGATGTAAAAACTGCATTGTAAAGGCATGCGTTGTAAATGTATGCTTTGTAACATCATACATTCGAACATGGCTGGGTCACGTTCCCACAGTGAGTTGTGCTGTCATGTCTGGTGGGTGTGCATGTTGTATGTGAGCTTGTGACGTGTGCATTTCCTGTGTTGTGGGTTGCATGATTGTGGACTTGAGGTGTGTGGTGTGCGCATTTGGGATTGGCCAATGAGTAGTGCATTACCGTGGGTGCCATCCTGGTGGCGCAGGTTGATGATGGACTGTTGGAGGTGTATGAATCATGCAAACTACCTGGGTGGTTGGCGGCGACGTTGGCGGAGATTCCCCGGTGGTCCACTAGTGCCTGCACGTTGGTGGGATACGTACGCTTTCTGTAGTGCTTATTGTGTGCAGTGTTGCCAGGGGGCACTAGTGGAACATGTGTGCAGTCAATTGCCCCCTGACACGTGTGGGAATCCAACTGTGGCATAGATTCCTTGCTTGGTCTCCGGCTGTTGCAGCACAGTGTGTGGGATGTATTGATAGTGGGGTACCAAGCTGATGGTGTCGTTCAGGAACCGTTGTGAGGGACTTGGATTGGCTTGGCTGTGTGACTCCCCCCACTCTGGTGTTTTTTTGTTTGTGTGTACCAGAGGCCAGCAGGTGCATCACGGCCAGCATCTTTGTCTGAGGTTGGATGTTGGTTGTCCGCTGTGTTGGCACCGTCAGCCGGTGGCCAATGGGGGTCAGGATGCGGAGGTGGTTTGTCCCTTTGAGACTGTAGTAGTCAATGGCATTCTCTGGTGTTGGGTCTGTGAGGTTGGTGCCTTTTCTGGGGTCGCTGTATTTGTCTGCGCTGCCTCACTGTTGGTCGGGCGGTGGGGGTCCGGGGGGATGGGGGGTCCTGGAGGTGGTCCTGGGAGTGGTGGTGGTGGGTGTTGTGGCCCTCTTGGGTGCCCGTCCCGCATGTTGAGTGGCTCCATGGCATCTGTTGTTCTTCAGGTGTGGCTCTGGGCTGGCCTCCCTTTTCTGGTGCAGGCTGTGGTCCGACTTTGCACCAGGTCAGAGCAGGGGTTAGTTTCCTGCTGCTAACGGACCTTATTACATGTTCTGTGGTCTTTTCGCCAATCTGGCTCGTCGTTGAGAATGTTGCGGAGTGCTGTTGTCGTGGCTTTTGGCATGGGAACGCCAACTCTGCATCTCATTAGCGATAGTTGCCGGGGTTGTCTGTGGTGATGTTTTTTGCGGCTACTATCCCAGGTAAACTGGTGCTAAGGGCTGTTAGCACCAGCTTGTGAATGGGGTGATAACTTTATCGCGACTTTCTCTGCGATAAAGTGCCGTTACCTCGGCAATAGCTCCTTGAGAATATGCCCCTTTGAGTACTATTGTCTGGGTTAAGAGGGGCGATAATGACCTGCCGAAAAGAACAAACACCCACCTCAATCTGATTGTGCACACGTCCAAAAGGAATAGGCAAAGGCAGACAATGTGTTCGAGTGGTTCCTGCAGGTTGTTCCTTCCGAGGGCCAACGCTAACTGGCAAGGTGTCTCACAAATGGGAATTCCCCATGCCTAAGAGCCATGAATCTTGCCTTATGGAGTTTGGAGTAGGAGGTAGGCTGGTTGGGACACTGCTGGTAGATATTGATGACCGCCCAGGCATGCTTATACTTGGCTAAAATGGCCCTGTCAGACTGGTACGATCAGAGGTGTACACATTTTTTAATACCCTGCTTAAAGGCGGGTTGACTCAGGTTGGTGGCCAAAAGATCTCTCACAACAATTTGAGAAAAAGAAGGGGTCCCCCGCAACAAGCTAGCTTGCCCAAGGTAGAGAAAAGGTCAACACATTTAAAAAAGGGATTCTCAGGCAAGTGATTGTAAAATAGGGTTGAGGGCACAGAAAAAGACACACAGCGAAACTGTCTTATTGCTACAAAAGTAGGAAAATCTTTTTCTTCCTATAATTTAGCAATTTCACTTTGCCTTTAATCCTAATGATTAGCAGAAACGATATACACTATATAAATAACATACATTGCAATCAACAGACATACTAATACTCATAAATACCCTTGCATGCATCCACTTCTCATCTCTCTCATTATCTATATATTGCAGAAGTACATTGTATTCATACACTTGTTTTTATATCACAAAATTATCTTAGATCTCTCACAACCAGGGTGCTTAGGCAGTCCTCAAGGACCTGATGGTGTGATTGCCTCTGGCCGCCGCTGTTGATGCTGTTGATCTCTTCTCATAGTAGCGCCTCTAGTCAACCACACCTTGCCGCCTGGACTTTATGGCACAAATTAAGATAGGTGCCAGCTCTGACTGCCCGCTGACCAAGAAGACCCAGTTCCAGTGTAATCTGGGCTGCAGAGAAGGATCTCGGCAACTGAAGGACGCATTTACATATCCTGGTAGGTTGTTCATCATATTGCAATCTTTACTCAATAATATTTCACTCCTGTAGGACAATGATGGGGTGATTTTAGCCCTCATAACTTCCAAAAAGGTTGAGTGGCTTGGGCCTAGCATTGAGTTTGGATAGTTTGGACAGAGTCACCGGAAGGGCCAGAGCCATTGCCTCAACGTCCTTCTGTTACCAAGCATAGGAGCCTCTTGCATCAATAACACCCCCGCTAGTTGTATGATTGGTCCTTCATAATCTTGTTGAAGTTGTAGAGCCAGTCAACCCCCTGGCAAGTTTTCCTTCCGAGTGTTACAACTTTAGTTTTCTTCAAGTTGACCTCCAAGCTGTTGGTAACAGTGTGGGGATGCAGCAGGTTTAACAAGTGCTGCAACCCTACTCTTGTGTAGCTGACCAAGGCTAAGTCTTCGGCATATAGCAGGTTACGGATCTTTTCCCCACCGATCTTTGGGGGGGTGACTTTTGATGAAGTCGAGGGATTTAGACAGATTGGAGATGAACACATTGAAAAGGAGGGGGCTAACACATGCTCCTGCTTTACACCCCACGTGTTGGTGTTTTTTTCTAGACACGCAGGCACTGCCACCTAGTTTGATGCAGATCTAGGTATTGGAGTAGAGCTGTATAATAGACTTCAGAAGCTTTGGAGGATACCCCATTCCTTTAGTTTGGAGTCAAATCAGCAATGCAGCAGGGAGTGCGAGGAGATTGCTTTATCCAATAAAACTGATGTGACTAGCAAATTAGATAGTGTATTAGATTTTGCTGTGTTTTGGTTCTTTAGGATAGGCCCCCCACTGATGCAGTGTGCCCTTTGTAAATACCGAAAGTCTAACATTACGACTTTTGGTATTCACAAAGGGCATTTATGAGTAGTAATGCACTTCTTTTAGTTCCTTAAAATTACCTTTAATGTTTGGTTTATTACAAACCATTATAGTTTTTATAAAAGAACAAATTAAAAACAACATAACCAATGGGAATACGAATTGTAAATGCCGTTTGTGAATACCGAAAGTCGTGAAGTTAGACTTTTGTCTAACTTTACCTTTGTGAATCGGGCCCCTTCTGTGGGAGGGCCCCTGAACATTTTAAGAAGGCCCTAATACTGTAACAGCACCACCAGTACTTCCCACCCATGCCCCAGTATTATAAAAGCAAATTTCGGTTCTCTCATACTTTCCCATACTTTCAGTGGCAGCTCAGCAGCACTTCACAGCAGGGTCCAGGTTTATAACAGCACAACTCATGTCTATGCCCATAAAAGGGTAGGGCATCAGCACTTCTCAACAGGACCCCAGTTTTGTATTATCACTTATTAGGCTCCCCCGAACTTTCGCTGGCAGCCGCAAGTCAGACGATCACACACCAAAGGCTCCCCACTATTCTCAGGATCCCCACTATTTTCAGTGACAGCTCAGCTGCGCTTTGCAGAAGGTCCCCAGTATTGTACCAGCAAATCTCGGGCTCCCCAGTACATTCAGTGGTAGGTCAGCGGCACTTCACAACAAAGTCCCAGTATTGTAACAACACTTCTCATGCCACCAGCACTTTCAATAGGAGAGCAGCAGCAGGTCACCAATTCAGTAACAGCACAGAAACTGGATCTAGTTGAAGGCATTTGTACCTGGTGAGCAAGTATTTCAGTCATGGTTTTAGATCATTTTCATGATCTTAGTTGAATTTACGGGAGGGTTTAGTCTGTAGCAACTTCTGGTACCATACAAATCACTACTAACTGCCCTATAAGTGTAGACATCACCTGACCACAACACACAGCTGTACAGGTACCCAGTGTTCATTTTGGAAATATCAGCCTTTGATGGGTTTTCCCACCCTTTTACTCTTTACTATGAGGGCTTTATCACAGTGCCGGCCTCACTCATGATGTTGTGTTTTTTCAATATTTCACTTAACATCAGATTTGGGGTGTTTTAACGTGCTGGTACAGGTCTGACTATCACTTAGTTAAATGATGTACGATGTAATGACTGTAAAAGGACTGAATGCTGGCATCCTTGCCGGGATTAAAACTCACTGCACATCACACCGAGGGGCATATTTACAATGTCTGGTGCATCTCTGCAAATCAGCAGGGATGCACTAGAACAGATGCGACACGCAATGTAAATGTAAATGTAAATGTAAAGCGCACTGCTACCCGGAGGCGTCCTGGCGCTATAGTATTCCCCCCTTGCGCTCCCACGGATGCGTCACATTTACAATGTGGCGCACCATGGCGCAAGAATGGGCAGATGCGTGTCGTATCTTGTGGCGTAAGGGTGGAGCATTGCTGGGGTCGCGTCACAAGCACAACGCAACTCCAGCAATGCACAGGGCCGCCCATACTTAACGTGGTGTGTCTCTCCTAAGCAGGCGTAAGGGTTTGACGCAGCGGCGTCGTAAATCTGACTCCGTGAAATCTTGTACTGTTCACTGCGTCAGTTTTGCGGGGCTTTCCTGTGACAGAACGCCCACCCTGCAACGGAACGCCCACATGAAAGCTGACACAGGTTTCATGTGGCGCAGTGCTTTACAATGTGACGCATCTTCCTAGATGCGTCACATTGTAAATAAGTTGCAATGTGGCGCATGGTTTACACCGCCGCTGCGTCACAAAAGTGAAGCAACAGTGGCACAAATGTGTAGCAAGGGGCTTGTAAATCTGCCCCATAGATGTCAACAGCAAGCATTGAATCCACTGATCCCTCCTCCTGGCTTTAGGAAGGGGCCCTTATTTAGAGCTGTGGTAACTGCTAGGTTTCTGAGAGCAGAGCCTCAACTGGCTATGCCAATGGTAAGTATGACCTGGTGGTCCATCAGATGGTATGTGAGCAAAATATCCTAGGCCGTCTAATGAATAGGCAAACAATTAATCTGACCCAGTAATGAAAGGAACATTCAAGAATTAAAATTATATAAAAAACATGTTTTTAATTAAATAGTAAAAATCATATAGAACCTGAACATAAATCAGACGATATGATAGGATCAGACAAGAATCATAAGATATACAAAAACACCCACATTTAATACAAAAGTATATAAAATACAAGAGAATTATACACAATTCAGTAAAAAGTACACTCTAAAACGTAAATGGTGCCTAGAGAACAGGAATAAATAAAAACTCGACGCGCGTTTCGGCAGAAAACGCCTTCCTCAAGAGTCACAGTTGATAATCTGGAAATATATTTACAAGAAAGGAACAGATATCAGATACATTTTTATATATTATGAACATGCAGGTAAACAGAAAACTTTATTTCAGTTATCCCCCAATATAACATAAATAAAGCAAAGATTAACATGGCATATCTCTAACAAGAATGTCCTCAACACTAATCCGATCAGATCTACTAATTTGTTCCCTAGATGTCATAAAATAGACAAGTCTTTTCTAGCGATTGTTTAGTACTCAAATAATAATATGCAGTACAACCTATAACCATCCAATGTAGGTTGTTGTAAGAGCTATCAAGTTATAATTACAACAGGACACTAATTAATGCATCCAGAACAGGCATTGATACGTACATTGATGTAAACTTACATTCTAGACTGGATGTCAAGGCAGATGATATCTTCATTTATAAATAAATAACATCACTCGATAAATGTTTGACCTGGTCAGTGAAGAAACACAAATATGTGTTATAATATTTCATAAAAAATCCTTTGAACACATGGTGCCACACGAATACATGACATAATAGCAAAACTCCATGTAGAGAGAGCTAAGTGGGAACCACTGTCTCCTAACTGAGTCTCAAGAACAAGTAAGTCTATGTACAGGCACTTGATTACCTGAGCGATCCACTAGACAGGTAAAAATTAGATGGATTAGTATATATGTCATAGAACGCACGAAATAAAGACAATATACCTGTAGAGGATATATCTGCAGGTGTATAAGATGTTTTCACTCGCAAGTCATGGTTGGTGATGAAAAAAATCTTAAAACCATCTAATGAGATATATGGAGGAAAAATAACAGACATCAGATCCTGATTAAATCATTGGTCCAGGGGTATTTATAATGATACAGATAAAATGATGTCTTTTTCTATGTGAAGCGAAACAGCAGTGGATTCATGTATGAATAGTGAACTAAGAGGCTAAGGAATATCGTTTGTCACGAAAAAGGTTTCCATCAGATGGGCCACCCTATTTACGTCAGATCTTACAAAGCATATTATTCTGGTCCAGGTCTGCCATACGATGCACGGTAGGTCCAGATAGGTACAAGTGGCAATGGCCCCAAGCATAGGGAGAAAAGTCCCCAGTACCCCAGTAGGCTTGTTAATGCAAAAGAAAATATAGATGCTGGTCACCCCCCCCCCCAATCCCCCGCCCGCCTCCCCCCCCCCCCCCCACCTACCCCCCCCCCCCCAAGGCTTAACCAACAGCATCGACTGCAGCACTTTTGCCAAAATGATTCCTGCTAACACAGCAATAAATATGGTGGTCAGTCCTCTAACTCCACCACAGAAGCATGCTGGAAGATTACCGGCGAAGGTCTAGGTTACCTCCTGAATTTATTCAGAACAGAGGCCCAAAAACAACAACTAACTCACCCTGCCAAGACCATTTCCTGGAGAGAGAGGCCCATGATGGACATCAGTTTTGTTATCATTTTGCTGTAGTCTATTCAATTATGTTTTTTGTGTCATGACCAGAAGCTGTGCCCTCTCGACTCATCCCATCCTGGTCTGCATTTATCTCTTGTTCTCAACAAACTACTCAGTATCTCCAACCTGTTCCTTTCCACGGCGCTCAATCCCGAATCAGCATTTATGTTTGCCTAAAATGTTTTTGAAAAATAAAAAATGAAATATGACATCTTCTTTCATCCTTTCCACAATCTTCAGAAGGACAAATTACTAGAGAAATTTGTCCTTGAGAATGAAGCAAACTTTTGCATTTGCATTTTGAGCCTAAACAGCGCAACAGTTTCAAGAACTCCGGGTAAAGTAGCATTTTGCCTGCTGAAGCGCTCCCTAAGAACTGATAAAGTGGCTATTTTGCCGGCACTGGACGGTGTCCTAATGCAGCTGCCTTACCTCTACTTACGGCAGCACTGCACCTTCAAGGTTCCTACCTCCTTCCATCTAGTGCTTGAAGGGGGACATGTTTAGCGTCATACCTAGCACCCAAATCGATAAATATTATTTGCATTGTTCAAACCTTCCTGCTCGTCAACTAACCCCAGAGAAGTCAGAAGTACATCAATGTTTGAGAAAAACAAAGGATTTGACAGATGCAGGAAATTTGACTTCATGCACAGAGTGCAAATCTTTCGATCCCAACCGTGGAACAGCCTACCCCATCCCTCCACCACTTATAAGAATTACGACAGGTAAATTAAGAACCGCCTCTGGGTGGAATTTGACAGGGGGCCACAAGCAGAGAGCGCATTCCTTCCACGTTAATTTCCTGGCATCTTCCAGGAATCTGTATGTGACACGTGAATGTGAATCTAGTGCTGATCACGCTACTTCTGCAAGAGGGGGTCAAAGCAGGACACAGGAGCAGGTGGAAACATTGCCTGCTCGACGCTCCCAACCTCACTGCCTTGTTGAGAGCAGGGTAAGTTAGAGGTAGGAACAGCCCTCTCGGGCTGCCCAAACCAGTCATGTGCACTTTCCTGTCCTCCATGCAGGCTGCATTACAGCCTGCATGGAGAACATGCCCACCCCTCCAGCCCCTCGCTGAGCACCTTGTCACAGCGTTCAGACCAATCACAACGCTGCAGCGTTGTGATTGGCTTTGGGGAGGGAGCCTGGGAGCCTGGCTGCCTGCTTCCTGTTTCTCTCTGAGTATTTAATAGTATAAGGTTAACACCCAAATGTAGCAATATGACACAGAAAGGTGAACCGTCAACCTCTGCAAAGGGTCTTACTCTGTGCGGCAACACATGTCGCTGCATCTTTACTAACCTTTGAACCGTTTGAGCTAGAAACCATTTGTTTTGTTAAAATCTGCAAGATGATGGATTATGTGGCAAACACGGCAAATCTACAATTGTGTGGAAATCACTGCAGCTACACAATTGCATCATTTCAGTGGCCGTGCTTATAGGGGCTTTCAGGACAAAAAGGAATACCAGCTTTCTGCCAGCCTTCTCCATCACTTGGTCTGCTGGTGTGTCATTCAGGGGCGGCTCCTCCACTAGGCTGGAGGAGCGTCTCCCCACTGATTTCTGACACTTCGAGAAGCCAAAACATAACATGGTAATAACTTTTAGTTATTACCATTTTATGTTTGGTTGCGGGTGGGTGGGGCTGCTCTGCTCTCTGAGCTGGGCAGGGGAGGAGTGGTGTGCCCACTTCTGAGTGTGCAAAGACTGTTTGGTAGGCCTTCTGGGGCTGTCCAAAATAGTCATGAGCCTTCTGGCATTCTCCATGCAGGCTGCATTGCAGTCTGCATGGAGTACATAAGTACATGCCCACCCCGATAAGCCCCTGACTGGGAGCTGTCCCGACCAATCACAACGCTGCTAGGGGAGGGAGCCTGGCTGCCTGCTTCCTGTTTCTGTCCGAGGCAGGAGAGCAGGAGCCGAGAAGATGCGGGATCTGTCGGAAAGGTTAGTTTTTTCATTCTTTATTATTATTAAATTACCCCTCGCACGACCTCTGACGTGACCCTCCACGCGACCTCCCCACTCTGCATGACCCCCTCCACCACCCCCACCACCTGCGAGCCATGCCGGCCGCAACTGGTATCATTCACATTTTCTCCTCTCACTACAGCATTCAGCACGGGGTAAAGATCCAGCTCACTTCAGCCATGGCTAACCTCACTGTGAGTGGCAGTATTCTTCCCTTTCACAAGAGCACATCCACACAAACAAGATTGACTTTCAAAGTGGGTCCTACTATGGCAGCCTGTGCTTTTTGAGACCAAACAAATATTTAGATTGTTTTCCAATTTGTTTTTCACTTTTGGCAGGGTCTGGTGGCTCCCACAATAATTCTCCATAAGAACTATAGCAAAACAAACCAGCATTGACAAAACCCAATAGCCGTCAGCCAATGCCAGCCTGATTAGCTTTGCAAATGATTGTTGGAATAGCAGCACTTGTGACTAGTAGGCTGGCTAAGCCGTGGGCACCAGCATAGTGAGTCTTTGCAAGGAAGCAGCCTAGGTTGGATCACTCAATTATGAAATGAAATTAAATGAAATGAAATGAAAAGGGGTTTTATTAAGCGCGACTGCTGCCCTCGGGCGTCCAAGTGCTGAGAAAAAAGGATAGTGCCTCATGGTGCAACAGGTCTAGGAGTTAGTTTTGTTTAGTAAAGAGGAAGGTTTTGAGCTGCTTGCGGAAGGATGACAGGTTAGGATTGGATCTTAGGTGTAGAGGGAGTGAGTTCCACAGTTTGGCGGCGTTGAAGGTAAAAGACCTGCCTCCAGCTCTTGATCTCCTAATCCGAGGAGCTACGGCCAGGAATGCATGGGCAGAGCGGAGTTGTTTGCTGGGGTGGTAAGGGGAGAGCAAAGGGTGGTTAATATTGGGGCCAGTTTTCCAGAAGGCTTGGTGGGAGATGCACATGGCTTTAAATTTGATTCTCTCCCTAATAGGGAGCCAGTGCAAAGTCCTCATCCCGGATTCTACTGACGCTCTTCGTGGTAGCTGAAGCAGCGTGCGTGCAGCACAATTCTGAATCCGCTGGAGTTTTTGCAGAACGTATTCCGGTGCCCCTAGGAACAAGGCATTACTAAAATCTAGTCAGGATTGAATTAAGCCTTGTATCACAATTTGCTTGGCTTCAAAGGGTAGGAGCGGAAGGATTTTCTTCAGCATCCTGATGATTCCAAAGCAGATCGCACATGTCTTGGTTGCTTGGGTGTTAAGGGTCAAGGATTTATCCAGCCAGACCCCAAGGCTTTTTATGTTATCTTTCGGGATGGGCGGCGTACCCAAGCTAATGGGACATAAGAGGTCGATGGTAGACAGCGCTGGAGGGCCGAGTAGCATATGCTCGGTTTTATCACCGTTAAGCTTAAGAGATGATGCAGTCATCCAACCTTTGACCTCTTCCATGCAGGTAGTCAGGTTGATCTGCGCCTTTTCACAGTTTTTTTGTGAGAGGGAGACCACCAGCTGAGTGTCGTCCGCATATGTGATGATCTTAATACCATATGGGCGGACAATCTCAGCCAGTGGTCTCATGTACACATTGAATAGCGTAGGGCTCAATGACGAGCCCTGCGGTACCCCACTATCCAGAGGTTTACTTGAGGAGAAAGAGTCTCCGTCAAAGACTTGGAATGTCCTTCCGCTCAAAAAGGATTTAAACCAAGCCAGAGCGTCCCTTGATACTCCAAGATTGAGGAGTCGACACAGCAGAGTTTTATGGCTTACCGTGTCGAACGCAGCACTTAGATCGAGCAGGATGACTGCCACTGATCCCCCTCGATCCAAGATCCGCCTAGTGTCCTCTGTCACGGCCAGCAGGGCCGTTTCCGTCCCATGTTTGGGGCGAAATCCCTTCTGTGAGGCGTCAAGTAGGTGGTTACTCTCGAGAAACATTGTTAGATGAGAGTTAATGTGTTTCTCCAGGATTTTGCTCACCCAGGGTAACAGGGAAATAGGGCGGTAGTTGTTAAAATTAGTTGGGTCAAGGTTAGCCTTTTTCAGAAGTGCTCTCACCATAGCTTGTTTCTAAGTAGGTGGGACACTACCTGTTGTTAGAGAGATGTTAAGAAGCTCCAGCAGAGTGGGGAGAATGACTTGGCTGATTGCAACCATAGTGCATGGAGGGGCAGGATCGCATGGGGAACCTGACTTTACTTGTTGTATCAAAGGTTCCAATGTTTCTAGGTCTAGCAGAGGAAAATGATCCAAGGTTATTCGGGAGGAGTAATCAGTTTCCGTGGGGAGAAGGGGTCCATTGATGGGGGTCTCCAAAACTGTGGCTGCAAATGATGAATACATTTTATTTATTTTCTGATAGAAAAATTCCACTAGATCATTGCAGCGAGAGAGTGGATTGTCATTGGGAACTATAGGTGGGGGAAGCTTGGTAAGACTTTTGACAATTTGGAAGATCTCTCTTGGTTTTGATCTGGCCGTCATGATTTTACCACTGTAGTAGGTGGATTGTGTCGATTTTATTTCTAATTTGTAGGCTCTAATGGCCTCCCTATACATGACTTTATCTACGGTGGCATATCCCAGGCGCCACTTTCTTTCAAGCTTCCTACAATGTTGCTTTTTTGCTCTAAGCTCCTCCGAGTACCATGGAGCTGTTTCTCGTGGCCTTTTTAAGCTGATTTTTCTAGAGGGGAGTATAGAGTCAAGCGACTTCCGAATCCAGTTATCGAATTCCCTATTTTCTAATGAGGGATTCTGGGAAAATGAGGGTCTGGAGGCTGCCAAGGAGCTGGTCCACTGTTCTAGTGGGAGCCTAGACCAGTTTCTCATCTTTCGCGGATTGGGAGTGCAAAGAGCGCGTCTATATATCGACCAGATAAGAGGAATTAAGAAGTGGTCGGTCCATGGAAGGTGGGTGATGGAGCCTGCCTTGAGTTCTGCACAATTGCTGAATACAGGGTCCAACAAGTGCCCTTTAATGTGCGTTGGGGCTAGAACTAATTGCTCCAGCTGAACTGCAGCCAAACTCGCTATCAGCTCTTTGACCATGTTATCTGAGCTATTGTCAAAGTGAATGTTAAAGTCCCCCAGCAACGTAAAATTGGAGGGAGATGTAGCTAATTCTGCTACAAGGGAGGGTAGTGCAGTGTGAAATTGGTTCAATGGACCTGGAGGGCGATAAATAAGGATCCCTGAGAAGCAGTCATTGGAGAAGAATTTAATAGAGAAGGACAGACTTTCACAGTCAGGAATAGTGTCCGAGGTGCAATGGCACGAGTATTGAGCTTTGTAAATAATTGCGAGTCCCCCGCCTTTCCCCTGAGCGCGGTCCCTGCGTGCAATTTGGTAACCAGGGAGGAGTGCTTGCACTAAGTCGGCTTCGGAGTCAGAGGTTAACCATATTTCGGTTAAAAAGATTGCATCGGGTGCGAGTTCGTCCAACAATAATGAGATTTCTGTGCTATGCTTCAGTAGAGACCTGCAGTTTAAAAGAAACATTGTAAAATTCTGTAGGTCAGCTTCCTGCTGAGCGGCAATGAACCTTGCATTACAGTGTGGGCAAATAGTAGGTAAATCCAGGGGATAATATGGGTGGCAGCAGCTTGCTTTCACAGGGGGTCTTAGATTATGAAGGAAGCCAGAGCTGTAATGCTTCCCCAAAACCGTAAGACCAGGGGTTGTAGCCCCTGGCCCCGGCCGGTCGCTGACGGGCGCAGACGGGCTTGCCTTAGGCACACCTTCGGCGCGCCCGCGGCGGGACCGCTGCGCGCGCCGCTGCGCGGCCGGCGAGGGGAGCTCGTCATATGGCGGAGAAGAGGGAGGGGCCGAACAGCTATACCGTCAACCCAGCTCTACCCCCAATATGGCGGCGGCGTTTTTTCCGATCCCAGCGCCTATTCGGCTGAGGGGGGAAGTGTGTGGCAAGGAGGTGAGGATTGTGCAAATGAGCAGTTGTAAATCACAGCAACAGATACACATAAAAAGTTTTCACAATTTAAAAGCTTTAAAAAATAGTTTTCGTACGCAGCTAGTCTCCCGGCTTCCGCCTCAGGAGGTTTCCATCCAATTACTTCTGTACTATGACTCAAATAGACACACACATGTCTGCTTCCAGCAGACAAGCACAAGAAGGTGGACAAAGCTGAGTATGAGGTGTGGACACCACTAAAATTTACACAGCCAGGACGTGATACCAGAGGCTGAGGATTCTTGTGAGGAAGGGAAGTCAAGGACCCCATATATTTCTATTTGTCTACTTTGTAATTATTCATCCTGTTGAACATACAATATTTTAATGAGTTTGTTGTATGTAGTGCGCTTCATTATTTAAGTATTCAATTTCGAAACATGAGTGTACATTTTCACTATTCTGTTCGTCAAGTTATTGGGTTTGTCTGGCACATTTTAAATTTTTCCTTCAAGAATTTGAACTAATTTCCAAAGCACAGATTTTCCAATATTTTTCCTTAGGACAGGACTGTCTAAATATAAGTGCGCAGAAGACATGCAGCTGAATGTATGCTATCATGAGGACCAGAGTTGGTCTGCTACTAAGTTTTATTCACTGAGCCTAGATATCGATTTGAAGCAAAAAGTTATGCGGGCACATACATATTATTTGCTAGTGTGTGGCTCAATAGAAAGTTCTCTGTGCATTGTAGCACACATAGAAAGAGGAAGAAACAGGGAGAAATAAGTTCTTGTAAATCTGGGGATGCGTCAAAATCCATGGGAGTTGCATGGGGAGACCCACGCAGAACTCATGGACGCCTTCCCATGAAAGAGTATTGCAACGCAGTGATTTGCGCTGCGGTTCTGCTACTCCATTTTTATGAGAGCTCTCAGAGCCACACAGAGCAGCTTTGCGTGGCTTCATAAGTCTGTTTTAGAGGTTTGCTTTACTAGGTGCAAATGCGGCCCAGCTCTCTTATAAATATGCCCTATAGTGAATGTCCCTTGACTATTGCACCTGAGGGGGGACATATGTTAAGGGACCTTTGCAGGCACAGTTCGGATCAAAGTGCACTATAAGCTTTGTGGTCCTCTCAGCGATGGGGGAGCAACCAATAGGAATGGTCATTATGCGACAAGCTATATTATATGTGGTCCAAGAACTTTGGGAGAGGCATGGAGCATTCCATAGGAATGGGAATAATGTGGCCAGATATTGTATGCTATTATAGGCCTCTCATGGAGTTAACACAGGAGCGGCTGTTGTAGACCAGCCTTAGTTAATGACTTCATAAGGCCACTCAAGTGACAGAGAATGACCCATAGTATGGACATTATGCTACCAGTAATGGCATGTGTCAAAGTCCCACTGACATAGCAACTTGCATGTCACATCGGTGGCGCTGTTGAAGCAAACACATCAACAGTACAAACATGCTTTTCAATTCAGGCTAGCCTTAAGTAGATTTAATAATGTAATAGAGCCCTGTTCACACAACAGCATGGCAGATCAGAAATTCACTTCAGTTCAAATGGGACTTAAAACATTATATTGTGCCTTAATGTTAGGACAGCAATTATACTATAGAAAGGTTGTGCTGTTCTCAGGAAACACAGACAGTTAAAGCATACCTTTCAATACGAATGAGCCTTAAATGGATTAAATTGGGAAAGCAGCACATTTCAAAACCGAGATCTAATTTGTTGTTAATTAGACTGTGCTGGGCATCATGCTGGTGGTTGACTCCTTGTATAGCGACCACAATGGACTGGGAGTTATCCATAAGTTTGCTGTGAGCATGCGGGGTGATTGTGCAGCCCTAAATCATGCCCTGAATAGTCCTTTCAGACCAGCATAGGGTATCATTGTTTTACCTTCCTAGTCATGGGAGCTGGTTAGGTCTAGTTATTGTTTCGAAGCTTAGATGTTTATTTGTAGACGGTAGTCTCACTGATGTGTTTCTTCGTATGAGCTGGGAAGGTCAGTTATAGTGCCAGGCAGGCGCCTGAGTGTTCTCTTCTGTGAATATCTTTTGAGCTTTACTTGAATGAAACCTGGGCCTTTGCCAATGATAACCCTCCAGGAAATGCACAAGTTCTTGAAAACTGAACATCTGTAGTTGGAAGACAGCAAAATACTTCCAGGACTGATGAAAGGTGGTCACAAGGCATTCTGCATACTTTGTAATCATCAGAATAATAGGAGTTAGACCTTCTGACACACTCTTTTTGCATAATGAAGGCTTGACAAGGTGAGGGAAGTGGTCTCCTTGAGCTTTTGTGTATAAGTTGCTTCTGGTGACTTGGTTACTACAGCAATCTGGGAAAGGCTGGAATTAAAGATCATTTCCAGGTTTCCCACTTCTGTTGTTGGGGTTAGTGGCACTAATCCAAGTTCTTGTGGTGAGATGACAAGGGATGGAATTTCTTCCAATATCCACAGAACTGGTTCTCTGTTTGAATAAGTAAAGCTTAAGGAGACTAGTCAACATCATTGGTTGACTGCTAGAAGACACTGGTCTAGTCCTGATCTGTCAAGGTTCCTCTTATTTTCCAGCTTTAGAAAGATCATGGAGTCATCTGCGCAGTTGATCCATGTCATGTTGAAGGATTTGATGAGACCTAGTAATTGGCTGAATAAGTCATGAAACACAAGGGCAGCGTGGCATGGTGCTCCAAGATGGTATCTGGCGCTAGTGGATTTTACTTAGTTTTTATTATTGACCTGATAAGATATTATGACCAAAATGGCCACTACCACATTATAATGAAGGTGAGAATATAAAGATAAGTGTAGATTTACTGTTCTTAACTCCACATATGTGTACCTTGATAATAAAAAGGTATCTTCGGGATACATAAACAAAGAGTCAAGTATAGTGAATCTACTTAAATCTATGTACATGCTTATATCATCATATAGTGGTAGCCAAAATTTTGAACATGAAAGTTTAGCAGGTCGATACATTTTTTTTCAATATTACACACAAGTGATTTGGTAACATTACTCCAGAGTGAGTGAATGATTGTAAACATAAATAAAGCGCTTCCCCAAACTGAACTACTTATACACTCTGGAGTAATACTCATCATGTGCTCACAGTAATATATTGCTTTATAAAAAGAAGTGGTTTTAGTTGACTTTAGTTGTTTTAGCAAAGAGGATCAAGAGTGAAGGGAAAGTAGCGAGTACTAGTGGTTTGGGATTTTCTCAGGCCTGAGGCCTTCACTACCAGCCTGCCTTTTAGAGAGGGGACAGAGATCCCCTTGCAGGTGGGTGCAGTGAGCGACTGCAGCTGCTTGCAGGAGAATGTCTGGTGGTCAATAGGATCCCCCATCTCCCCCTTGATAGGGCTGCCCTCAGGGGGTTTGAAGAACCGGGTCTTAAACCCAGCGGCGCCAGGGGCACGCCCAAAATCTTCGGATTCACCTGTCTTGGTATACAGAGACACGGAATACTTCTGGGTGGCGTCAAAGACCAAATTTATTAGCTGCAGCTAGTAACAGTGATCCTAGAAGTACATCACGGTGTAAATTCTCAGGAGACTGCTCAATTTTTGTAAGGCAAGACGTCTCCTTTTATACACAATATTCACATTATAAATGTACACCCACTGCACAAAATTCTAGCCAATAAGGTACATTTTCAAACAAAGTATCACATGACAGAAAACTCAGTTTGCAATAACCCAACCCAAAGTTAATTATTAGGAATGTCCCAAATTCAATCTCCACAAGCCGGACAAACCCATAATTGAAAGCACAATGCATGTAATGAAGAAACATAGAAAGGAAACAATGACAGATAATGAGCAAGATAAGGCATGTGTAAAGAAACTAAAAGTTAACGATGTCCTGAACATTGATTGGCAATCTCAGACAACGATCAACCAAGGAAATTGGCTTAGCCGGGTCAGTTTCAGGTGAAGGAGTCAGATCCTTACAGTTCACCTTAGAGTCAAGAAGAACCTAGTTAATGTATACCGGTATAAAAAGGCCAGGTCGCTTCATTCGTTCGACCGCATTCATCGGCCTACGTGATGGCAACACAAAATGGAGGCACGGACAAAATGGAACCCATATTCGAGACAAAGTCTCTGACTACGTAATGAACTCGCTAGTTAACGTGACAAATTCACTCCATATTAGCCGAACTTACTAAATACGGTACAACATCACCAAAATCGTGACGGAACCATAACCTCACGGGACAAGATCGGATTCACAGAACCTCAGACCCTCCTTTTGCCATTACGTAGGCAATAGCCCTAAACTCACGTTAATCTGAATCTAGGTCTATATCAATATTCATTAGATCATCAAGGTGTTGTTGGAGCATCATCCTGTTACTCTCTACTTCTCTCGAGACAGGTCTCTGCACACACATGGTAGCACAAAGACTACAAATGGCGGGACCACACTGGATGCAAAGACAACAGGAGAAGAGGATAGCTAAAACCATACCAAGGAACATCAGAATCTTCCATCCCCATTTGGACAGTAGTCCCCAAAACCATCCAGTCAATGACCAGTCTCCTTCGTCTACATGAATAGACTCAGAGATATTATGTAATCTAGAGATGGCTTGGTACACTGTAGGGGCATTATCTGGTATGAAAACACAGCAACTAGATTGGATCAATTTACATACCACTCCTCGATCTGCAAGTATGACGTCTAACACCATACGGTTCTGCAACATCATAAGGCGGTTCGCTTGAAGCTCAGCTGTAACATTACTAAGGGCACCTGCAGTTTCATTTATAGTGGCCTCAACCACTCTCGTAAGTTGTCATATATTCCTGCTATTGGCC
This sequence comes from Lissotriton vulgaris, assembly GCF_964263255.1. NCBI lineage: Eukaryota > Metazoa > Chordata > Amphibia > Caudata > Salamandridae > Lissotriton > Lissotriton vulgaris. The sequence goes on from NC_141697.1 coordinate 1,180,096,566, forward strand.
ATAGGACCCCAAAACGGTAGGAAACCCTTGAAAAAGTCTCCTACTTCTTGTGCTGCAGTATCTTCCTGATCGAAGACACCTCTACCATATCTTGTTCTATGATAGTCCGAAGTAGTAGTGTATGTAGGGGGAAGCAGAAACGCCACATAACATGTTCCTGAAAAATCAGGCGGTAACCATGTGTAGGCTCTGTCGTGACAAACAAAATATGTGCCTTTAGCTGGCACGAACAGAGGAGAAGTCTGAGATGAATAGACATAGGTTTGAGCACACACACTCTTACCTAGCTGAGCTCTCGGATTTCGTCCACTACCTTGCAAACAAAAGTGGCCTCGATGGGGTACAATCCAAATTGGGGGAGACTTTTTTCGTCTCTCTTTCTCTGTCAAACTGGTACTATATCCAGTCACTTTCCAACCAACATAAGCCTGCGCCTCATCCTTTGGGATAGCATTATATGCATCAATATCTCGGATCATATCCACTATTCCCTTTAACAAGGCACTATTACTCGGATTGTCTTTCACGGGACGTAAGGGATATACCTCATTTGCATAGATGAACATAGTCTGAAAAGCCCATACAGACCCATTGAAAGAAAAAGGCAAAACCAGATATGGCATACCTCTATCTGTCGTATGAGGCATAAGACCACAAACCCAACAATTAGTGGTATTTACTACCAACTGATGCTGATGCAACAGCTGTATAAACAAATTGTTGACAAATTCTGACCTCCTTGTCTGTTCATGTTCAGGCAACGTATAAAATTGGTGCAAAGAAACAGTAGTAGAGGAAAGCATAGGTTGGGAGGTGGGTGCAGATATCAATGGTGTAGCATAAACAATCCAACCCACACAAGCTAATGTGATACTGAAAAACATAAAGGAACACAATATAATAAAACATTTGTTACGGATCAATGTACAAAATCTTATCTTAAAATCTATTCTTTCAACAACTCCTTCAGTTACAAAAGACTCCATCCTCTAACGTGCTGCTCATGGCAATTTTCCTTCCTCCTTTAAGTGTGCGTCCAGGCGTCCTAGACGTCCCTAGAACCGCAGACCTTTCGTCAATACGCGGGTCACCCCTTAAGAACTTATACTGTGACCCTGCAGCTGAACCCGGATGGTGGCTCAAAAAAGAAAAAAAGAAAAAAAGTCTCTTGTCTGAGAGAGTGTAATTCATAAAAAAATTCAAATTTATTTGTCCATTCTAGTCCTTAAGTTGTAGCGTTCTTTACCAGGCACAGTTTGATCCTGAAAGAGTGTCTCTGGGTGCGTAATATCAAGTCCCAAATGCGGCGGCACAGCTTCTTGAAAACTTCGTCATCCGCACGTTCCGACAGTGCATTTCAAATGTGCGTCACTAAAAGGTACAAATCTCGGAACCCTTTCACTCTCAGAATCGGCAATACCATCCTTGACCCACTGATCATATGGTAAGGGTAAGGGTACTCTCTTACAATGGGTGCCGTGCACCCAGTTTTTCTTGCCGCAAACCTTGATGGCAGTCCAAATCGACAATAACACTTGATACGGGCCTGTCCACCTCGGCTCCAGATTCTTTGTCCTTTGAAAGTTTCTGACGTGGGTACACTCGCCAGGTTGAATCGAGTGACCTGCATTCACAGAGGCTGAAGGTAAGGTATCATGCACCTGTTGGTGAAGAACACGCAATTTAGCAGTCAAGTCATGTAAGTAATCAACCAACATAGGGTACTCAATATCACTGTATTTATTTGGCCTCAGCACACCCCAAACATTTGCCGGGCGACCAAAAACAATCTTGTATGGGCTAAGTCCTACACGAGAATGTACTGTCGTTCTTGTGGACAAAAGTGCCAGTGGCAAAGCATCCGGCCATGTAAGACCAGAGCTTGCTTGTATCTTGGCCAATTTAAGTTTAAGAGTGCCATTGTAGCACTCGACCAAACCAGCTGACTGGGGGTGATTCGCAGCATGAAATTTCGGCCTGATTCCCAAACCCGCACACACTTTCTTCATAATCTGACCCACAAATTCACTTCCGTTGTCACTCCATACCATCCTTGGCAATCCATACCTAGGGAAAAACTCCTTTAGCAAAACCTTGGCTGTAGATAAAGCAGTATTATCCTTGAGGGGGTTGGCCTCTATCCATCTGGAAATGGCACAAACAACCACAAGGACATACTTTAGCTTATTGCATCTTTCCATGTGAATAAAATCTAACTGTAACACCTCGAACGGATACGTTGGAGAGGCGAAATGACCCGCTGGAGTTGGGGTTCCCTTGCCAGGATTATGCATCAAGCACACCATACAATTCTTACCAAATTCTCAGCACATTTGGGAATTCCACTATTCTGCCACACTGGAGCCAACAACTTGCATATCCCTTTTGAACTAATGTGAGCCAATCCATGAGCCATTGTAACCACTGGAAGCACATACGCATCAGGCAACAACCCTCGCTGGTGTTCTGACAACTCAACCCAACAGCCAGTCGAATCCAACTTTCCCGTAGTCTCTCTCCACACACTCAATTCTTTCTCAGTAGCTTCAGCCTGAATCGATTTCACACTTTCTATTGTGTCTTCACACATTCCTCCTGCCATAACCCATCTAGCAGGACCTGCAACATACATACGGCTCATCACATCTTTCGCCGTTTCTCTCGCTACTTCATCTGCAAACGCATTGCCACGATCAACATCATCCGTAACCTTCCTATGTGCGCTGCATTTCACAATCGCAACTTGTGTCGGCAAAGTGACTCAAGAAGTTCATTCACTAATTGTCCATGCTGAATTTTCGTACCATGGGAAGTAAGAAATCCTCTCTGTCTCTCCACAAACGCCCAAAACTATGAGCCACGCCAAATGCATATTGGCTATCAGTATACACATTCACTCTCTTTCCTTTCGACAACACACACGCTCTCGTCAGTGCAATCAACTCTGCTGCTTGAGCTGAATTCTGTGGAATATGTGCAGTTTCAACAATCGTGTGCAAAGTCGTAACCACATACGCTGCAGTCGTATCACCATTCGGAAGCTTAAAGCACGAACCATCTACCCATAAGGTACCATCTGGATTCGGAAGAGGAGTATCTTTCAGATCAACTCTACCCTTCGTTTCCTCCTCTGTCCGGAGAAAACAATCATGCTGTTCCTGAACATCTGTCTCTACAGAAATCGGCAACAATGTAGTTGGATTCAATGTGTTGCACCACTTTATGTGCACATGACTAGCCAAAAACGTCAACTCATAACCTGACAAACGTGCACTAGTAAGATGTTGAATATTTGTTTTATTCAATAAGGTATCCACTGCATGTGGGACCATCAAATCAATGTATTATCCAATACCAAACCAGCAGACTGTCGGATAGAAACAGCCGCTGCCGCTGTAGCTCTCAAACAACTAGGCAACGCCCTAGCTACCGGATCTAAAGTAGCTGAAAAATACGCACATGGGCGCTGCTTGTCTCCAAACTGTTGTGTCAACACTGATAATGCACAACCTTCTCTCTCGTGTACGTAGAGTGTAAAAGGCTTACTGTAGTCGGGAGTACCCAACACCGGATCAGAACACAACGCATCACGCAATTCAGAAATGGGGTGGTGTGGCTCACTGGTTAGAGGCGGCAGACTCGGAAGCAGAGGACGGCCTGGGACCAGGGTTCAATTCCCGACGTGGCAGGGTCGTGGACCAGGGTCAGCGGACTTGATAATTCTCGCCTCGGTGCCTACTCTAACCAGGGATCACACTCGGCAACTCTGGGCATTAGCTTGCCTCATCTCCACAACGGCCCCCCGCATACGCCGGGGATGCCTGGTTTCACCCTGGAGATACCCAGTAGGGTCCATCTCACAGGGAAAGCCAGGACGGGTTCCCCAGCGGTCTACAGCGCGGAGATACCCCATGTGGGGTGATTCATGCGCTTTACAAGACATCATTACATTACATTACATCCGAAGGAGAACAATGTAATGTCGCATGCAATCTTTTCAACAAATCCAAACCCAACAGATTCTGACCACAACCTGTCGTCAGAATAAGGGGTGCTTCCAAATCACAAGGCCCATTAGAAAGAGGCAAAGGGCAAGAAACCGGGTTACGAACTGGGGCGCCAGAAAATCCTACCGAGACATTCATCAAGCCAGACAAAGGTGCGCCAGGGAGTTTAGAGAGCATGATAGAACTCTTTGCTGCACCAGTATCCAAAAGAAAAGGTTCTGCCACACCTGATGTAATTACTTCAACATAAGGTTCACTCTGGTCTACTGGAAATGACACTACTCCCTCCCTTTATCCATGGCTGTCCTAGCTATCATTAAAATCAGCCCTATCGCTTTCAACATAATAATCATCAGTGTAATATTGAGCAGACTGAACAGACGGAACATTCTGTTGATCAAAATAATTCATAGAATTCGGAGGGGGAAAGGAACGTTCATTCTGGGGAAACGCACCACGTCCCCTACCCCTAGGTACTTGCCAGGACTTCAGCTCTCTTCCAAGGAACATGTACCCGCACTCACTGAAAATGAGCCGGTGCAGCCGCAATACCTCGAGCGGCATCAGTCATAACTGCCTATCTCCATACAGGGGGAACCTCTCTCATTGGGTACTGCTTCACTTTTCTCCTGACAGAAGGGTCAGGTTCAAACAACGACTGGGAAGGAAGTCTACACCTAAATGCAAGAAGCGTCTCTACCGCTTCCTCAACATCGGGACCCACTATCGTCCCTTTAGCAAATTCAGACTGAACATTAAGTAGTTCCAATGGAATTGGACCCAATTCATTATCTTCCCATTCTTCACGGAGGAAAGTACACATAACATCAACATACCTTTGTGTTGATGCCTCCCACTGCAAGAAGACATCCATAACCGTTTGTAGATTATACTTGGAGGCATTCGAAACCCATCTACGAGCAAGGAGATCTAACACTGTCCGCTCCTCAGAACTAGGGAGCTGACTACGCGTTTGTTTCCGTACAGAAACAGGGGTCATATTCAGTGACCCAAAGAAAGGAGACAAAAGGCTAGTGACAGTTTCAGTCATTCGTTGTCGAGCAGAAGGAGAAGAAGTTGACATGAGGACAGGAGACAAAGTGTTTTGAGGCGACAGAGACGTAAGGTCAATAGCAAAGGAAGTCGAAGGTAAGTGAGAAGAAGACAAAGAAGTTTGAGGCAGAACTGTTAGCAAAGCTGGCGGCCCTAGAGAGGACTGCGCCGGGGGAGGGAGAACCACCTGTGGAGGAACGGGTGGCTGGACAACAACAGGGGGTTGAACAACTGGGGGTTGCGGAGGTGCCCTAGCACTCTGCACATAATGGGGTGGTAATCTCAACAAATGCGACATCAAAGGATCCTTTTCAGGGTCATTAGTCACATTTGGAAGAAGAGGTGACAAAGCCGGATAACATTTGTCAATGGCCATGCAATGTTGTCTATCTGACACCTCAATCGCATGATCTTCTTCGTCTTCCTTAAACTGCCTAGCAGCTTGTATTATCGATATATTCTTTTCTTTCCTATCTCTTTTAGCTTGCTTAATTTCTCGCTGTTTGGCTTCCTTACGCCAGAGGCGGAAAGAGTCAAACATCCCGGCCGGCTTTCTTCTTAAATAGCGCAACTTCTAGATTGTCTAAACCATCTGATTCGAAACTACCATGTTGGGGCCATCGTAAGACACCATCTTCCTTCGTATAGCGGACCCATACTTCATTAAACGTAATGGGACCCACGCCATGCTTTGAATAGAGCTCATAAGTCGGAGTTCCAACCGGAGGTATCGGACACGAGTCCTCCAATCGGGAATCCCTGTTACAACTACAACAAAACCATTTCCTAAATTTGCTAGGACCAGGCATCTTATAGCTCACTAATCTAGCTTCAAACTTCAAGGGGTTATCAAAAACGATATACTCGCAAATATACGAGCCCCTCGGCTTCGGTATTTGCAAAAACCGAATCAAAGAACCCAAGAAACAAAACAAAGTCGTGGGAGCGACCCACTTGTACTTAACCAAAATGTCTGTCACGCCACCAGAAGAGGTCTATCCTCTCGCCTTACAAATCATCACAAGAGGGTCCAAGACAGGGCGACAGTCAGGGCAGCAGTCCTTCGTAGCCGTCGGAAAGGGGAAGCCTTGCAGTAAAAACCTTCAGTCCACATTCGACATGCAGGGGTCGATGAAGTGGGGGCCCTCCTCCAGAATTTCCTCACGAAGCTCCTCACAATCTTCGGGCTTGGACCGGTACCACTGAAGTCGCCCTACGTTGGGCGCCAGTTGAAGAATCGGGTCTTAAACCCAACGGCGCCAGGGGCACGCCCAAAGTCTTCGGATTCACCTGTCTTGGTATACAGAGACATGGAATACTTCTGGGTGGCGTCAAAGACCAAATTTATTAGCTGCAGCTAGTAACAGTGATCCTAGAAGTACATCACGGTGTAAATTCTCAGGAGACTGCTCAATTTTTGTAAGGCGAGACATCTCCTTTTATACACAATATTCACATTATAAATGTACACCCACTGCACAAAATTCTAGCCAATAAGGTACATTTTCAAACAAAGTATCACATGACAGAAAACTCAGTTTGCAATAACCCAACCCAAAGTTAATTATTAAGAATGTCCCAAATTCAATCTCCACAAGCCGGGCAAACCCATAATTGAAAGCACAATGCATGTAATGAAGAAACATAGAAAGGAAACAATGACCGATAACGAGCAAGATAAGGCATGTGTAAAGAAACTAAAAGTTAACGATGTCCTGAACATTGATTGGCAATCTCAGACAACGATCAACCAAGGAAATTGGCTTAGCCGGGTTAGTTTCAGGTGAAGGAGTCAGATCCTTACAGTTCACCTTAGAGTCAAGAAGAACCTAGTTAATGTATACCGGTATAAAAAGGCCAGGTCGCTTCATTCGTTCGACCGCATTCATCGGCCTACGTGATGGCAACACAAAATGGAGGGACAGACAAAATGGAACCCATATTCGAGACGAAGTCTCTGAATACGTAATGAACTCGCTAGTTAATGTGACGAATTCACTCCATATTAGCCGAACTTACTAAATACGGTACGACATCACCAAAATCGTGACGGAACCATAACCTCACAGAACAAGATCAGATTCACAGAACCTCAGGTTCACTAACAGTGCGGCACCTGTTTGTGGAGGTGCACCTCCTGGTGACATTTTTGCCTGTGAGCCAATATTTATAATATGGCGCTGGTGCAAAAAGGCAAAGAGATTCCCTCATTTGCATGAGGCCACTCCCATGCAAATGAGGACATGCCCTCTCATGATTGCGCCGGTGCTATATGTGTGCCAGCACTATCAGTATTACAGAAGGGGCCGCACAAGCGATGGAGGCCCCTTCTGTAATACCATAGTGTCTCTGGAGGTGCAAAATGTGGGCCCACATGCTCGTTGCACCCCCAGGGCACTTGTGTAATATGGCTCCTGATCTATCTACACACAGAAGCAGGGCCAACCTGTCAAGATCTTATGGAAGAACTCAATCATGCCTACAGACTGATCTTCTTTCCTCCAATCACATATACAGAATACAAGTATTGTCCCTCACCCAATTACTTGCACTTTCATTCTACCTCTTACCTGATCAAGACTGCATGAAATGTGAAAAAAATAATTTCTGCTATAAATTATACTCTGTTGTGTTATAAAAGATTTATAGTGCACATAACCACCACAGGATCGCCTGGTGCTACCAGCAAGATAAGTAAATAGGAAAGGAAAGCATGCAATTGTTTAAAAGCCTTAGGGAATAAAATGGTTTTGTGTTTCTTTTTGAAGCACAAATGATCAGCAGTGGGTTTTATGGCCTGTGGCAGAGCATTCTAGAGGGTGATGCAAGCAGAGCACCTGGCAAGACATGCTCTGCAATATTTCCTTACCAGGAGCAAGATATATTGTGCAGATTATTAGGAAAATATCTTGTATGAAAAGAGTATATAAAACAAGGATTGGCAATGCCAATACATCTGCCTTTAACCCGTTCCGTGCTCTACCTCGCGAGTGCTGCACACGACCGTTGGCCGACGCAGCCCCGCCCACTCAATAGAACACCCGCACCGCGGCAGAATGTCCGCCAGTGTAAACAGGTTAAAAGAATGGTGTATGGTAATGGTAAGTATTACAAGTAGATAGCGTGGAAATGGATGTGCATTTGTGTAGAAGCAAAGAACTGTCGAATATTATTGCTGTAGTGTGTTACCCTCTGATGAATAATGTTGAATTAAATTAAATAATTTAAAATAGTTACGTTTTATTAGTTTTATTGTAAGTGCCTGCCTCCATTATATTTCATGGGTGATTGTTGCAGTACCAGTAGTTGGCGATGTGTAGTGCTGGACTTACCACAAAAGTGTAAATTACTAATGAAGTGTAAATTACAAATAAAGGGCAGATTGTTAATCTTGAAATGTAGCACACTTACTCAAAAGTGTACACTTATTGAAAAGTGCAGTTTGTAAATCAGGCCCAATTCATTCCAATTCAGTCCAAACAGCGACCAAAGAGGTTGCAGAATCTAAGTCAAACGACTTGCTACCAAATTTTTAGCAATTGTATCTCCAATATCACAAGATTTGTGTCGGAATGAAATTAGTTAATAGTCTCAGAAAAGCTGAGAGGCAATATTGGAGCTAGTAATCCCTCCTCCAGACAATATGTTAATAAACGCAAACCGTGTATTTTGTTGACTTTCAGATATGCAGTATGCTAGCAGTGTGAGTGGGCTTCTTTTGAAGTAATTCTATTTATAGATAAAATTGACTTATGTTCTGACTTCTTTTTTTACTAGCTTTGCAATTGTGGCTCCATGCATGCTCACCAGATTTTACAATTCATTTGAGTCATTGAGAAGAATCATTGGACCAAGAAGATTCAGCTTTATTAGATGCAGAGGCGAGAATAACAACGTGTCATGTTTCTCAGAGGAGTGATGTTGAGACAAATGCTATTGAATTTGGAAGAAAGCAACAGGCTCAAGGAGACAGGCGCTAACTTTTCCAGTTTCAAAAAGATCCTTGAGAAGAATGAGGAGTGGGTGAGATATTGGAAGATAGAAGACTAAAGGAGGATGGTCAGCCCCCTCCCCCAATCGGAAGAATAGGGGTGGAAGGGGGTCCTTCTTCAGGAGAAGTTAATAATCCAATATATGACAGTGAGCAGCTGAGGGAGAGAGTTATAGAAGCGAGCAGGAGTATATTAAGTCAGTCAATTTACATACAATGGAGTCAGATAGTTTATCAATATAAATATTACAACGATAGGGTGCAAATGACTAGTGGCAAAATTCATAAGACAATCATTAACATCATTAATAAAAAGTGATCCACTTCCAGGTGGATCATAGATAAGCATAAAAGTGTAGGTATCGGTGGTGGTAGGAGCGAAGTTGACAGCCATAAATTTCGAAGCCATCAAAAAAGTTTCTTTCATTAACAGGTACTGAGTATCTGCACTTCTTTCATTTGAAAAGGAGAGTACCAGCACTTTTCAGAAAAGGTGCAGTACCTATAATGGGAGAATACCGGCACTTCTCAGTAGCAAACAGGCACTTTGAGATGTGACATACCTGCACTTTTATTTTTATATTTCAACTATTGCGGTGGCAAAGAGGACATTAGCTGAATATGAGACTTTATAAAACATAATTACACATCTCCCTCATTGGCCACCTGCACAGTAGACATTGAAAATATTGGGATAATCTTCATTGATTGCCAAGCAAGACCGGTTTTTGAGCCAGCTTTCTTTAGCAGAAAATAATATGTATAATTATCCACAATGTAGCAAAATCCCTGCACTAACCAAAATTACCTTGTTTTATCACAATTTAATACCCACCATTCTGTGCATGGCCTGCGTCCCTTATTTGGCTCCTGTTCAAAATAGCATGTGCGTATTGAGCACCTATTCTAAACTGCATTTTCTCTGGTTTATTTACCATTTTTATTCCTTTAGAAACTGGTGATCACTTGCTTGAAATCTATCAATACTTTAATCCTCCTATTCTCTACCTATTAACCCCACCTATCATTCATTTGAGTATTTAACCCCCCCCCCCCCACACACACACACACACCCTGCTAGCAATCAGATACAAGTCTTTAAATTCCATCACAAAGAAACTGGGATAAATGCATGGAATGGCGTCTTTTGAGAATAGACGAATAATCCCGACAAACAAACAAACACACAAACAAGCACTGGTAAAACAAATAGGTCTTGCCTAGCCTAGGCTGGCTGGTGCCATGGTTATTTCTTTTTGTCTTTTTTTATTGTAAGCCTACGCAACAATAGGAAAATGTAAAAAAAAAGAAAGCTATCACTTAGGCATGGTTATCGTATGCTTTCAATTAAACTATTACATTTAAGAAATGTTCACTGATGGAGCTCTTTTGCTACAGATGTATTTAAACAGGAAGTCTTTCAGTTGTGTCCAACATTTTATAACTAATATTTTTAAGGAGCCAAAAAAGAAATCACTAAATAACAAATCACTCAAATCGGAGGTAGATACAATGAAAAAATATCAACTAAAAACTTTATAGCAAACTTTAGAAAATAGTGTAGGCAAATAAATAGCTGATATATAAAGTTATTATAAATAAAATAAAAATACACACTTTAAACTAGCTTTGTCACTGAAAAGAAGGGCGCTACTTTTATACAGATGTGAGAAATAGGCACAGTCTTAGTGCAATCACTCAAAGTGAACAGGGGCAAATATGGCCACCGAAGAAAATGTCCGCTTCCTTGTAGAGCTCTGCAGGGCTGCTTGGGTGGATCTTGATTTTTGTGGATGAATTCCGAATGTCCATTACAAAGCAGACTGGTGGTTTCACCCTGAAATAGATTGGGGATTTTTCTTGATTAAGGTCCTCCCCACAACCAATAACCCAATTCCCAACAGTCACAACAAATGCTATTTACGAGGTGGTTGGGGGAGCCAAATCAACTTCACAAACAGTACAGCTGACAGCCTTGCAAGACACCACATTAGACACAATCATGAGGGAAATCTTGCTGATAGGTGCAACACAGGGGTCGGTAGTTTCTGGAATTGACCTACAGACAGCGGAAGCACAATCTACTCGATCCGAAACTGCAGCATTCCCTGTTAAGCTTGAAAGGGTAGAATATTTGGAGGACCGGCTAAATAAAGTCACAGACTGGGGGCGACACTTAGGACAAAAGATTGCTCAACTGGAAGGTAGGGCGAGGTGGGATAATTGCCCTTTTTTATGGAATCTGTGAGAAACTAGAAAATGGAGATATAAGGGCATTCTTGGCGAACAAAACTCTTGAACATCATTTTCATGCCACCACTCGAGCTACAAAGGGCCCACAGAATGTGCCCGTGTGATGGTCCCAACCATGGCCAGTTCCTCACCAGGCCTATCATAGCTTATTTCCTCTGACATGAGCAACTTAAAAAATTGATGAAAGCCAGCATGCTCCGTCCTTCTTAGAGGGCAATATAATCCAGATTGCTGATGAACTCTCCCTGGAAACAAAGCCAAAAGCTGCCAGGATATGGATCACAAATGATGGGAAATCAACAGACCACATGGATCCAGAGCATCTCAAATGCTTCCTGATTAGCCCGGAGGCAAGCTCCATGGAATCAAGACCACAGTCGTTAAAGCAAACAACATTTAAACAGACCTTTTCACTTACCTCCAGACTGCAGTCATTTTTACTAGTCTCTTACATGGGACCTTTGATGGACTTTGAACAGGTCCACCTAGGATTCGTATCTGAAGGATATTACTCACTCTCTTGACTTTGTAAGTTACCAGAGTTAAACATTAGAAGTCACAGCAGCATCTAAAACTACAAGGATCCCTCAGCTAAGCCTTGAAAGTGCCCAGGCCTGCACGCCACATGGGGCAAAGCATGTGTTGGCTGCTCACTCAGAGATGCTAATTGGAGGCATGTATGAATGTTGCTAAGGCTAAAATTTCTTGACATAAAGAATATGCCATTTAGGTGTCTGCGTTCGCAATTGTTTAGAAGAACCATAGGCACAACAAACTCTTTAGATGATCCCTGGAGACCACGCGATTCTCGCCACCCATGGTGTTGAGAACACAATATCAGGGTAGAACTGAACTGCCCCTTTTGCAAACATGGATGTTGTCAGAAGAAAAGCGGTTGTGTATATGTATTCTTTACACTATAGTATACCTAATATGATTATTGCTGCATGCATTGTTGGCTATCTGTAATAGCTCTTGAAGTTTGAACAATTAGGCACATTGTTTTGTATTTGAAATGTCATTTCTCTATTACCTCCCACCTATTTCCTTCAACTATTGCAACAGGAAAATTGTTCTGCTAAGAGGACTGATGCCTGGGTGACTCGAGTGTAGAGTCAGGCATTAAGAGGTCAGCATATTGATGAAAGTTAGAGTTAAATTAACCTCTTCCGTGCTCATGACTAGCTCAGCTCGTCATGAGGCACAGTTGCGCTGGGCTCATGACGAGCTGAGCTCGTCATGACCCGCGCAGCGCTCACACGCGGGATAATTCGCCCGCTGTGCTGAGCGTTCTATTGAAACAGGCGTGGTCGTGACGAGCTCAGCTCGTCATGAGCACAGCGTCACCGTGCTGCGTGACGAACTAAGCTCGTCACGAGCACTGGGGCGCTGTGCGCGCCCCCCCTCCCCGCAGCACAGCGGGAGAATTAGCCCCACATGGAAGGGGTTAAGGTGTTGGCAGCAGATTATACAATTTGTTTCTACTAGATGCATGGACAATTTCCTGAGTTCCCTCTTCCTCCTTGGCAGGTTTACACTGGTGACAGTATACTTCTTATATGGTAGTATGTTTTGAATCCTAACATCCTGTTCTAAAAGGTAACAACCAATATATCAACTTGGCCCTTCAGTATTATGGCCTCTTTTGGTATTGCACACTGCCACTGTGGCCCATAAGCTGACTCCTGTTGGTTTCTAGATTGCTACTGGTAGTACGTTCAGGAATAACCGGGACAAGCTCCTACTGCTTATGACACAGACTTCCTTAAAGTGACAGAATACTCAATTACCCTGATACCGGTCCCCCTCATGATTATATCGTTGAATGTCATTGGCATATCAAATTACTATTATGGAAAATTATTCTCCTTGGTCTTAAAGCGTACAAACATTGCGTTGTTACAGGAAACACACCTATTGAGTGCTCAATCCCAAAAGCTAAAAAGAGCCTGGGTATGTTGACTTCTACTTGCAAACGTATTGCCTAGAAAAAAAGGCAGAGTGGCTGTTCTGATCCGCAAAACTATACCCAGCACAATTATAAGAACAATATGTCATTATCAAACTTTGGGTAGCTGCTCACAACATTACAGTAGGCTCAGTCTATGTTGCTTAGTCTGCAAAGATGCACTTTTTATCTAAACTGTCTAAAGTCTGTGAAATCAGTGGCGTTGCAAGGTCCGGTGGTACCCGGTGCGGAAAATTTCTTGTCACCCCTGGCTTGACAAAATGGCAAAAATATGTGTTTAAAACATATATTTTGGGGCGTGGCCAAGATGGCGGGCTGAGGAGACGTACTCATCGTGAGCTCCGCCGGCCCTGGGCCCTTAGACCGTTCATATTGCTCTGATCTCCCCCCCAGATCGCTGTAAATAACGGCGCAACGGAGTAACACCCCAGTGTAGCTGTTAGAGGGGTCGCGGACGCCCGGAGCTGAGCCTGACCGGCCCCGGACCCAGAGCCATTGCCGGAAGCGAGAGAGGCCTGGAGCGCGAGCCGGAGGTGGAGTCAGCGCTGGCCCCGCGGCGGAGGTCCAAGGCGGTGGGCACATCGAGGCAGCCGGTTCTGCTCCCCGGTTCCGGATATCATTGCTCGGCCCTGCGGAGGCTCTCGGGGGTCCGAGTTGTCCGACCCCCGGTGGCGGAGAGGCTGAGGTGCGGGCCTCGGGGCCGGGCGCCAACCGGGATTCTCCCCCCGGGACACCGCGATTCAAGGTGCGGGGGAGTGGTGCCACGGAGTTCGCTGGCGGGCCCCGGAGCGTGGGACTGACTCCGGAGGCGGCGGTCGCGGAGAACGAGCGGGCCTAGTACACGGCCTGGCGGAGAGGCGGACCCTGCCCGGCCCTGGACGTCGGCCCGGGTGATAAGCAGCTGCTTTCCTGATATTGCCCGCCTATCCCGGACCTCTGCGCTTCTCGTTGCTGTGGGGGTCGGCACCGGAGTTGCCTGATCCGGGGCCGCAGAGAGTCCGACATCGGGCTGGCATCAGTCTTCACGCAGGGCCGGGGCTCGGGCCTGAGTCCTGGGCCTCGCCTACCCTAGCGGCCTCTGGGCGGGCAGTAGCGAACTGTGGGTTTTACCTGCCGGGCCTGGACGGTCTTGGGGCCCCCCTGCTACGCGGGGCCGGGGCTTTGGCCTGTGCCCCGGGCCTCGAGGACGCTGCGTAGTGGTGAGCCACCGGCCCGCCGGCCGAGACTGTGGAGCTGGGAGCAGATCCCCGGACCGACGGAGACCCTGCGGTGAGTCCGACAACGGTGGGCCCCTGGGGAGGAGAGTTACAGCCGACATCCCCTGGAACTGCGGGGGCCTGGGGGCAGGGCTATCGAGTCTCAGGCCTCCACTGCACCTAACCACCGGTCTGGCACTGGAACGGACCCCTTTGTGGCATCTTGGGTCTGACTGTGGGACAAGGTGGAGTTAGACCGGGCGTTGTCGCAGCCCCCACGTGGTCCCCGAAGGCCCGATGAGACCTAGCGTGGAGGGAGATCCCACATTGGCACTGGAGACGCCGAGCCCGAGGCCGCAGGGCTAGTGGCGCGAGAGGAAGGTGCGCTGCCAGACGGAGTGGAGCTAGGGGACTGGACAGTGGCCAGTCAGTGAGGGAGCAGACCGCTGATCAGTGGGGCATCCCGGCCCCATAGGCCATTGGGGGACGGAGTGGCAGATCATCAGCCCGGCACCTACGTTGCTCCCAGGGTGCACTGCAGAACTTCCAAGAGGGAAATTTCGGTGGCTAGCATGTCGAATAACAAAGGGAATCGGAAGGGAGATCGCACGTTGCCGGAGATGTTGCACCGGAGCGCTGCGAGACAGGACCGGGGTCAGCCATCCCCACCCCACCCGACTACCACCCAAGGAGCGAATGGAGGAGAACCCCCGGTCACGAGGTCCTTCCTGGAGTCCCTCTTCAGCTCATTGAGGGACGACTTTCAGGCGCTCAAACAGGAGGTCGCAGGTGAGGTCCGAGCGATACGGAGGGAAGTAGACGGTTTGGGTGACAGAGTGTCCACGGTGGAAGACGCGGGCCATGCCAGGGACGAGGAAATCGCGCAATTGCAGCAGGAGGTCATCCGACTCCGGGAACAGCACCTTGACCTGCAAACGCACACAGAGGACCTTGAAAATCGCTCCAGGAGAAACAACATCCGCGTCCGGGGCATTCCGTCCCGTGAAGAGGGGGAGGATGTGGCGGCCTACCTTGGCGAGCTGTTCAGAGAGGTGCTGGGGGAACCGGCTGATTTCACTATCCGAATTGACAGAGCACACAGGGTGGGCCCGCAACGCCGGACTTCTGCGCCTCCGCCCGACATCTTGGCTTTCCTGCCGGACTATCCCTTGAAGGAACGAATCCTGAGGGAGGCTCGGAGGAGACCCTCCCTGGAGTTCAGAGGCCATCGGGTAGCGCTCTATCAAGACCTAGCGGCGTCCACTCTGCAAAAGCGCAAAGCTTTTAAAATTGCGACCGACTTTCTCAGGGAGCATGGCACTCAGTATTCCTGGGGACATCCCTTCCGGCTCATCTTTAGGTGGAATGGGACCTTGCACCAGTTGCGTTCTCTTCAGGATACGTGTGGTGTGTTGGGGATTACTGCCACTGAGGACGGAGATCACACGCCACACAGGAGCCGTATCACCAGAGACGGATGGCAGACAATCCCCGGCCGACGATCGTCTGCTCCCATGACGGAGCCGGGTTCTCCTGCGGCCCAGGCAGAGTCGGGCCCAGCAGTGCAGGACGAAAATGGAACTGCCAGTGCGACGGAGGTGGCGCTCACAGCTTAAGTGAACTCCGGGGGGAGATCGACATCGATATGATGGAGCTGCAGGTTTGAGGGTTCTGGGGGGGGTGGGGGGAGCGGAGGGGTGCGAGGTGGCTGGACGTCCACTTTTTCTGACTTTCCGCAGGCTTGTCCGATAAGGACCGGACTGGGACAATGGGTCTACAGTTTTTTGGGGGGGAGGAGGGAGGGGTGTTTGAAGTTGTTGATCTGGTCTCAGTTGTGGGAGGGGACTGGATGAAGGAGGGTGGGTGGGGAGGCCGGGGATCAGTTGGGAGGGTTCAGGGGAGTTGGGGGGGTAGGGGTAGGAGGGGGGGATCCGGGAGTTGGCAGTGGGGAGGGGGGGTCGTCCAGTGCACAAGGAGGTTTCTGGTTACCTTGGCAGTGTCCGTACTTTTTGGGTTGCTTCCTCTGAGCTACAGCACCTATGGCTTGGCTTGTCTTCGTGGCTTCCGAGTGACTTGGGGGGGCAGGGGGCATTTGGTGCGATGCATTTCGAGGGCGGTGGGTCGGTGGCTGGCTGGTGGGCTCACTGGTTTGCGTGGCACGGACTGCTTCTCATGTCTCTGTGTGTTGCTTTATGCTCTACTGCGCCCTGTGCCGTGTTTGGCCTTTGTCCTCCCAATCTGGCTGACGGGGGACCCTGCTGCTTTTTGCTCCACTGTTGTCCATGCCTCCCACCACATGTAAGGTGGTGACCCTGAATGTTCGGGGTTTGAATAATCCTGTCAAGAGGCGGGCAGTCCTCTCGCTCTTAGAGAACACGCAGGCAGACATTTGTCTCTTACAGGAGACGCACTTGCTTTCACAGGACACACACAGACTCAAGTCCCACAAGTTCCCTACACAATTTTTTTCCTCTTGCACCACTAAAACGGCAGGGGTGGCGATTCTGGTGGCGCGCCACTTCAAAGGGGAAATTCTTCACAAATTCACTGAACAAAAGGGTCGACTGCTGGCTTATCGGTTTAGGATAGGGGGTCTTCCGTTTACAATCGGGTCCCTATACGGTCCCAATGAGCGGCAGGACCGCTTTCTGCAGGCGGCGATCGAAGAGGTCTCTGCTACGCAAGATAGGCATATCATACTCGGGGGGGACTTTAATATTGTCTTTGACTCCGCACTGGATAGGTCGGCGCAGCGTTCCCCCCAGGTCGGGGAACTCTCTGCAGACCGCAGAGCTCAGCTCGCGGAGGTGGACCTCCTTGACTTATGGAGACAGCTACACCCGAATGATAGGGATTATTCATATTTCTCCCACGCGCACAAGACGTATGCGCGGTTAGATTACCTTTTGGTTACCTCCCCAGTAAAGGCGCTAGCCTCGGGAGCGGAGATGGGGGTGATCTCCCTTTCGGACCATGCTCCTGTTGAGGTTCTGCTTGATATGCCCCCGATGGCCCCTCGCCCTCGGACATGGCGCCTTCGTGACACGCTGTTGCACAGAAAGGAGGTAGTGGCTCGCATTGAGACGGTGATTAAAGAATTTCAGTCTCATAATGACAACACTGACACTAGTCGGGCTACGCAGTGGGCGGCCTTGAAGGCGGTTGTCAGAGGGGAATTCATTGCGATCTCATCGGCAGAGAATAGGGCGCGGCAGGCCAAAAGAGAGGAACTTACAGATCGGGTGAGAGAGCTGGAACAGATCCACCGCAGGACGGGGGCTCCTCGAATTTGGCGGCAGCTCAAGGAGGCCCGGAAGCTTCTGACAGCCCTGGATTTTGATCGGGCCGAGTATGCGGCGTTACGGCTGCGGCACACCTTTTACACCGGTGGGGACCGGTGTGGCCGGTTATTGGCAAATAGGCTCCGAGCGGCGAGGCAATCTCAGATTGTCAAAGGAATCACTGACCCATCGGGGCGACTGGAGACGGATGACGCGCGGATTGCGGCTGTCTTCCGCGGGTTTTATGAAGATCTCTATTCAGGAACTCCCCCGAGCGAGGAGGCCCTGGATGCATATTTGGGCTCGGTTGACTTGCCCTCCCTAGAGCCGGTACAGGCGGACCACTTAGACAGAGATATCCGGGTTGAGGAGGTGATCTCCGCTATTGCCAGACTCAAGCATGGTAAGGCACCAGGGCCGGACGGCTACATTGCACTATTTTACAAAACGTTCTGCACTACGCTGGCTCCCATCTTGACGCGTCTGTTCAACTCCTTTGCGGAGCATGGGGCCATTCCACCTGATCTGCTTCGAGCCACCATCTCGGTAATCCCTAAGCCCGGTAAGGATCCGACAAAGTGCGGATCGTATAGGCCGATCTCCCTTTTGGATATTGACCTGAAGTTATATACAGGGATTCTGGCGGCTAGACTGGCTCTCCACCTACCCGGACTGGTCGATCCCGATCAAGCGGGTTTTGTCCCCGGACGACAGACGGTGGACAATACGAAACGTATAGTCCATTTGCTGGAGAAGGCATCTCGGATTCCTGGGGAGCGGATGCTGTTAGCAGTGGATGCGGAGAAGGCATTTGACCGCGTCCACTGGCCTTACCTGGAACGAGTGCTGCTTAAAGCGGGTATCGGAGAGAAATTCCGCTCCATGATTCTCAATTGCTACAATCGCCCGTCAGCGGTGGTCCGGGTCAATGGGTGTGCCTCAGCCTCTTTTAGTATTGGACGGGGCACCAGGCAGGGATGCCCGCTCTCGCCACTGCTTTTCGCGCTGTACATGGAGCCATTGGCCCAGCGGATGCGGGATAACCCAATGGTGACTGGCATCCGAATGGGGGGCTTTGAACACGCTATTAGCCTCTACGCTGATGATGTTATTTTGACCATTGACCGGCCTCGCGTGGCCCTGCCTGCGTGTATGGAGGAATTGGCCTCTTTTGGTATCGTCTCCGGGTTCAAGATGAACATGGGGAAATCGGTGGCGCTGGATGTCTCCCTCGACCCAGACACTAGGTCGTATCTGCAGCAGCGGTTCCCCATGCTCTGGTCCTCGGGAGCGGTGCCGTATCTGGGGATCCAGATTGCCCCTACCTTGCCGGCCATGGTGTCAGCGAACTACCGGATTCTAGGTGCCAAGATTAGGGAGGAGTTGAGCCGGTGGAACCGAGGCATTCTTTCCTGGCTTGGCAGGATAGCTGCTGTCAAGATGACGGTGTTGCCTCAGGTACTATACCTTTTCCGGGCCCTGCCGCTCCAACCACCAGTGGGATGGATCTCACAGCTACAGGCGGACGTATCTCGGTTTGTCTGGCAGGGTAAGAAGCCTAGGATGCGTCGAGCCCTCTCGTTGCTGGCCCCAGAAGCTGGTGGGTTGGGTATCCCTGACTTCCGCAAGTACTTTCAAGCTGCTCAATTGCGCTACCTTGTAGAGTGGAGTAAATGGGAATCTGATAAGCATTGGCTTTTTCAGGATCAGTCGGTAGCGGGGAGGCCCTTGCAGGAGATCCCTTTCCTGCGTCGCCCACACCGGCCTAAAAACCTCTACGCCTCCTTTGTCACGAGAGTGCCTCTGCGAGTGTGGGACGCTACTGGCGTTCTGCGCGGTCTTACCACGTTTCCGTCTCCACTCACCCCGCTGGTGGACAACCCGGACTTCACCCCGGGGATGGAAAAGGGGGCTTTTACGGAATGGCGTCAGGCGGGATGTAGGGCCTTATGTCACCTATATGGCCCGGAGGGGGTTCACCCCTTTCTCCAACTCCGTCAAGAGTTTTCGCTTCCGGAGACGGAGCGACTTCATTATATGCAGGCTCGCCACTGGGCTCTTCAGCCGCAGGTGAGAGGAGCGGCCGACCGGCCTTTTCTCCCCTATGAACATTGGCTCATGACGCGGACTTCGGACTCCAAACTGATCTCTGATTTGTATAAACTACTGCAGCCACCAGCGACACACCTTTATCACCCCGGGAGGGAGCGATGGGAACGGGAGTTGGGGAGGACACTAAGCCATAAAGAATGGGAACACATATCATACAGAGCGAGGCATTCAGCTTATCACATGGGGCTCACAGATACACTAACGAAAGTTTCTACCTACTGGTATTACACGCCTGAGCGAGTGCGAGAGTTTGATCGCAGTAAGGATGATACATGCTGGAGAGGATGTGGGCTCCGAGGTACTCTCACTCACATACTTTGGGACTGCCCGCTTCTGGAGCCTTACTGGAGGGAAGTGCTGGATGAAATTGATTCTAGCTTCGAAATTGAACTGCCCCGCTTCCCTGCCTACACTCTGTTGGGGCTTCCGAACGATCTAATGTACCCCCTTCGATCTCGCAGGGGCAGACAGATAGCGATAGCCCTGGGTTCTGCTGTCCAGAACATTTTAATACACTGGCACACGGCCACGATCCCGTCTATCACTGGCTGGCTTCACAGATTGTGGCACGTGTTGGGTATGGAGAAAATGTCTCTTACAGTGGCGGGGGATGTGGATCAGTTTAGAGAACTCTGGCAGCCCTTTCACTCCCTGTTGCTTACTGAATTTCGGGAGCTCTCCTGTCCCAAGTATCTCCGCCTTCTCAGGCTCCCGATTCCGGAGGGCTCCGTTTCATGATCTCCCTATGGACTGGTCATCTTTGATACTGAGGCTCTGAGGTGGGTCGCGATTCAGGAACTGTGCACTGGACGAGGGGTGGGGAGAGGGGTGGGCGAAGGGTGGTTGGGAGTTGGGGGGCAGTTTGGGGAGGGGGTTTTGTTGAAAATGTCATGGCACATTGAGGCGACATTTGTCTTCGGCTATTGAGTGATCAGACTTCACAGGGTGTTACTTGTTGCTGCCGCTTTTGAACTCTGGCACTGCGCCCTGCTAGGTCTTTTGTATCATTTGTCTGTCTTTATGTGTCGTGCTGAATAAAATACTTTAAACTTAAAACATATATTTTTGCTATTTTGTCACCCCCCTCAGTGATGAAACTTGTCACCGCCGGCTTGACAAAATGGCAAAAAATATGTGTTTAAAACACATATTTTTGTCATTTTGTCTCCACCCTCAGTGATGACACATGGGGCAGCCCACACCCACTGCCCCTCCCTTCCTACGCCACTGTGTGAAATAGGAGGGACTCCTAGGATATTAGAAGGAGAATGGAATCTAGCCCCAGACCCATTCCTGGCCAGAGCTGGTCCGATAGAGAAGGCGCATAATAATGACAGTTCACACATTGTGACTCATGGATCCAGAGGTTCAGGGATATTCTTTTCATTCATGTACATACAGCACTATGTTAAGAATAGACTACCTTCCTATGTCATACTCCCAGACATCAGGAATACTATGATGCAAGAAACTGGTGAGTTCACTAACTGGTCAGCCCCTTGTCCAATGGCAGACATACTGGGGCCTTCGTGTACTGATAAGGAAACCATGGGAGTGAATATTGCCCAATATAAGTTACCCACAGAAAAAAAGCCCAGTTAAAAATCAGATGTTTAATAAGGATGAGGATAACAAAAGCTAAGATAACACCCCTTATACCTTATGGGCTGCCAGAAAGGCTACAGTCAGAGGCCAAATGATGAGAGTCTCCGCTATTGAAAATGGACAGACGAAAGAGGTTAGCAGGATTGGACAGGGACATAAACCTTCAGACCCAGAAGTACATAAAATCTTCCACCCCTGCAGACAGAAGAAATCTAGAAATGGCAAAACTGGCTTAAAATAACAAACACATTCAAAGCAGAATATGCCCTTTATCATTTGCATGTTGTTGTTTTGAGCACAGGGAAAAGGCTGTCCGATTGCTAGTGGCACAATTCTGGCAAAGGGAGGCAGCAGTGGCAATGCCCGATGTACACCAATAAAGGGGGCACCATGATATGACTCCCGCAAGAGATCATACATGCTTTCAGCAGGTTACTATAAAGAACTCAAATAGTAAGAATCCACAAACATCATTGTGCCATAGAATCTTTGCTTTAGACAGTTAAAACTCTGAAACTATCATAGACGTTACAATCTCAGATCTACCATAAGAGTCACCTGGCGATTATAGATTCCAGGTGAGTTTTATAAATGGTGCAAGGATTACCTACTTGAGATGCCAAATGAGCCCTTCAAGGACACAGAGTTTGCAGGTACCCTGAGGGCTATTCCTAACAAAGCTCTGATTCTATGGTATTCTGCAAGCCATAAAAATCCCTCCTCTTTGGCTAACAATTACTATCCGATTTCTTTATTAAATGTAGACATCAAAATAATAGCAAAAATACTGGTGGAAAGATTGAGAAGAGTTATTCCCTCACTAATTCATCAATCACAAGTGGGATTTGTCCTTGGACATCTCAGGCACCTCATGTCCCACTTACTATGAATCACCAAACACAATCAGACAAAATCCTGAATGTTGTCAAAAAGCCTGAATCAATTAATACATTTTAACATTATTTGCTATGGGGTTTCATTTTATTATTTTAAGTCCCTGCCTCCATTATTTTCCATAGGAGGGTGTTGCAGTACCAGTGGTTGGCCATGTGTGGTGCTGCAATTACTCCTGAGTCCATTTGTCTGTGGTAACTTTACACTCATACATTTGGCTCCTCCCCCTATTTCGAGGGGGTTTCGACATGTGAGTCTACACTTTGTAATACATTTACACTCTGGAATGTTGAAAACCAAAATGTAGTAAATTTACTATAAAGTGTAAGAGTAAATTTCACTGAAAAGTCAACTGTAGTAAATGTACTATAAAGTGTAAGAGAACATTTACACTGGTAGGTTTATTCAAATTACAATTTATGTTCCTGAATAGGCAACAATGTTTTAAATAAGCCTTTTATATTAGTGCACTCTAAAGATGTTGGTAAAAATTCCACTTTCACAGGTGAAATGTGTGGGAACAGGCCTAGTGTGTCTGAAGAGTACTGTGCTTCAGAAAGAGATGAGCAAGCCACTGAAGGCTACAGCCAGCTTGAGCCAAATGTGTGGCGCTTGGTCATCTGGACTCAGCTCTTGGACCCTCTAGCCCAAAATGAAGCCAGCAAATATGCGGCTTCTGCCTACCACTCATGCTCTAATCTCATGCACCATGTATTAAAGACAAAGCAGTGACCTTTGTTGTAAGATATGCGAGTGGCTGACTTGAACAATGAAAAACAAGAAAACCTGGAATCATTTCCAGTTTCCAACTTTGACTAGATAGTGTTTCCTAGGCTACTATTTTATTTAAGAGTGCCTCCTTTTTAGGTCGAGCTAGAGTGCGCATGCGAAGCATGCATCTTGCTCGACAACTATTGTTGTCAGTCTCCTGTGAATCTGAGACAGGGGTCGGGCACGCGCGGAGATTTCTCAGATTTCTCCTGGTGGGCGCGCACACCCAGCCCGGCGCTGTGCACATCCCCTGCCTCAGATTCCCAGCAAGTCAGCACACAGACACAACACACATACACGCAGGCAGGCACACACACAGGCACAACACACGCAGGCACATACAAGCGCACACCCCCCCCCATGGGCTCACGCGCACACACACAGCCACGCACGCATTTCCCCCCACCCCCACCCCACTCACGGGCTCACACGCACACACACACACACACACACAGACACACACACATGCACACAGACACACACATATCCCCCTTCCACTCACCGGGCTCTTTTGTCGCGTCGCCTCGCTGCGCTGGTGTTTTCTTCGCTGCATTACCATACGCGGGGCTTCCCTCATGCTTGTTTCTTCTTCTGGTCTACTACGGCGCTGACGTCAGTACGCCCAGGGTGCGTGCTCGGGCGGGGCCTAGGTATTTCCTGGGGCTGACGTTGAGGTGGAAGCAGACTTGGGAGGTTGAGCTCCGGGCAGAGTTCCGCCGATAGAGCGGCTCTGGGTACGGGGGAGGCCCGGCCATGGTGCAGAACGCGAGCACCACCTGTGTAGCTCTGGTGAGAAAGGGAGGGGAGGTGGTGGGAGAAACCGTACCCAAGGAAGGGTGACTGGGATCCTACGGACGGGGCACAGAGCCCTGGCTATGGCAAACAGTTTGGACGCAGGCTGGTGAACCTGCGGACGGGGCAGGAGCTCAGCGCTGTGTTTCAAGGAGAGGACATTCGTTTAGAAAAGGAAGCGTTGAGAGTTCACCCGAGCACTCTTATGAGCTGTCTTTCCATAGTGCACAATTAAAACAAAAGTTCAGCGTCCACAAAAAGTTCCCTTCACCGTCCGAAATATTGTGGATAAATCTGCCAATACTTAAAAATAAAAAATAGGTCAAAAGTGCCAGAGGAATAGCGTCTTATTGGAACTTCCTAGGCGGCTCCAGTATCACGGGACCCCTTTCTGGTCTTTTAAAAGCAAACACTTTTGTTTTCCCATTGCGCGGATGCTCCTGTAATTTCTCTCTTGTCTCCGATACTAGAGATAAGAAATAAAACAAGGACACCGACTCTGGCGCCCCTCTTGGACTCCACAGACCTTGTCTGACGCGCGTGTTGTTCATAGACGAATCTACAAAGCACTTCCCTTTCTACCAGGGTGTCTCCACTGATTCCAAAACAGCATCAGGATAAAAGGGCACCGTGTCTGTGCAGGAGGCAGCCAGCGTCAGCTCTAATAGCCGTCACTGTCCCCTGTCAGCCGCCTCCGTTTCCTATACGTGGGAGTAAGCTTCAATGATTCTAATAATATTCTGTAATAATACCTCAGCCGTTTCTCACCTGAAAGTCGCTCTTCACTCAGACGAGGGGCTGTCTCAGGCGGGCTTATAATCACAAGCTATCCACTAAAGGATAACTGCCAGGCCACAAAAAGTGTTTTAAATTCATAAGTACAATTGTATTCACTTCCCACTGTTTTCCTTTGTCTTGAAAATGTCAGCGAAAGCAGTTATAGCCACCTGCGAACGTTGTTAAACAGGGAGCGTTAAACACTTCCGAAATGCGCTCAAAATTTCGGATGCCGCTCGAGATTCCCATTGAAGCAAAGTCACGTGGGTGAACATATGTGAGATCACCAAAAGTCAACACATTGCTAAACATTATTGAATGGGCAACAGCATTGTTTCCACTCGGTGGAATACTGACTGCACGTTCTGCCCCTCTAACTTGGACACTGTTCCATTGCAAAGTGAGTAGCAACCTCATGGTTTCTGCAGAAGCGTCTTCAAGAGGGTACAAGACAGTGCAGATACAGGAGGCTCAATTGGAAAAAAAAATCATTTATGTACACCCATACATGTTCTCCCATGCACAACGGTAAATTTTCGACTTTTTGGGAACTCACAGAATATGCCATTCACTGAAGAGCCATTTTATAGCCCAGTCAGGAGCCACAGGAGGAAGTATACCACTAAAAGAACTTTCTTCTGCATTGGATAAACTTTTGAATGGTCTTCCATTTGAAGTGTTAATGCTTTTTTTATTTATTTAATCTATTTTGAAAGGACTGGCTTTAAGTATATGTCCACTTCAGAGCACTAAACTTTTCAGAACCAAATAAACTTCTCATGTGGGGTCAGCTGCGACGACTAGTCCATAAGCTGAAAGTACCTAGGGCCTCATTTATGAAAAGTGACGCATCGCTGCGTGAAAACAGCGATGCGTCACTTTTCACTGCGCACTCCTTGCGACACCAATGATGCGTCATATTTAATGTATGACGCATCATGTCGCAAGGACTTACAGATACGTCAGTATTTCTGACGCATCTGTAAGCGCAAAAGTGACGCATTGCTGGAGTGTGTCACAAAAGTGACGCATCTCCAGAAATGCGTCCTTTCACATGGGGAAAGCCCCATGTGAAAGGGCTTGCGTCAGTCTTACGCCTGCTGTGAGGCAGCCGCAAGATTTTGACGCAACAGCATCCTAAAAGTGACGCAGTGAAATCTCATAGATTTCACTGCGTCACTATTACGAGGCTTTTTGCGGGGGAACGCCCCCTCTGCATACATTATACCTGACGCAGGTATAATGTGGCGCAGGGGTTTAAAAAGTGACGCATCTACCTAGATGCGTCACTTTTTAAATATGGCGCAACAAGGCGCATGTTTTACGCCGCAGATGTGTCACAAAAAGGGACGCATCCGCAGTGCAAAACTGACGCAAGGCCTCATAAATGAGGCCCCCAGGGTCCAGCACCATCTTAGCCAATGTCCAGAGGCTCCACCATATTGCCTCGATCCTCGCTGCCCAAGGACATTTGGGGGCCTTTCAGGACTTACACTCTGGCTAGCCGCCCAACTGCCGACTCTCAAGTTGAACAGGGCATTATTCTGGCTGGTGTGGGATAAATACTCTTTGCACCACACTCTCCTACTTCGTTACCGCCTACAGAAATGCTTTCTTGAATGCATGTATGTGCCTGGATTAGATCGGTTGGCGGGAGGGATATGCGGCGGGCAGTTGGGGGCAACCTATGTATGGAGCATACATAGGTTGGACTACACCCTCACCCCCTCACACCCCCTCACCGTCACACCCTAACACCCCCTCACCCTAACACACACTCACACCCTTTCACCCACCCTCACCCTCAAACCCCTTCACCCTCACACACCCTCTCACCCTCACACACCCTCTCACCCTCACACACCCTCTCACCCTCACACACCCTCTCACCCTCACCCTCACACACTCTGTCACCCACCCTCACCTTCCCTCACACACCCTCAGCCTCACACCCCTTCACCCTCACACCCCCTCACCCCTCACACACCCCCTCACCCCTCACACCCCCACACCCCTCACACCCCCACACCCCTCACCCTCAAGCCCTCACACACCCCCTCACCCTCACCCTCACCCTCAACATCCCCTCACCCTCACACCCCCTCATCTTCATCCACTTTCACCCCACACCCTCTCACCTTCACCCTCACACACCCTCTCAACCACCCTCTCACACCCTCACTCACCCTCACCAGCATAGCATAACAAAACATAGCATAGCATAACAAAACATAGCATAGCATAACAAAAAAAGCATAGGATAGCAAAAAATAGCGTAGCATAACAAAACAAAGCTTAGGATAGCAAAACAAAACATAGCATAACAAAACAAAACATAGCACAGCAAAACACAACAAAGCATAGCACAGCATAACAAAACACAACAAAGCATAGCACAGCATAACAAAACACAACAAAACATGGCATAGCATAACAAAACATAGCATAACAAAACAATGCATAGCATAACAAAGCATGGCAAAACAAAACTTAGCATAGTATAACAAAACATAACATAACAAAACATAGCAGAACAAAACATAGCATAACATAAAACATAGCATAACAAAACATAGCACAACACAACAAAAGAAAGCATAGCATAACATAACAAAGCATAGCAAAACATAGCATAGTGCAACAAAACATAGCATAGCATAACAAACACAACAAAACATAGCAGAACAAAACATAGCATAACATAACAAAACATAGCATAACAACAAAACAAAGCATAGCATAGCAAAACATAGCAGAACACAACAAAACATAGCATAGCATAACAAAGCACAACAAAACATAGCATATAAAACAAAGCATAGCAAAACATAGCATAGCATAACAAAACACAACATAGCATAGCATAACAAAACAAAGCTTAGCATAGCACAACAAAACATAGCATAACAAAGCATAGTATAGCATAACAAAACATAGCATAGCATAGTAAAACACAACAAAACATAGCATGGCATAAGAAAACATTACAAAACATAGCACAGCATAACAAAGCATAGGATAGCAAAACTAAACCTAGCATAGCATAAGAAAACAAAGCATAGGATAGCAAACCAAAGCATAGCATAGCATAACAAAACATAGCATAACATAACGAAACATAGCATAACAAAACACAACACATAGCATAACAAAACATATCAAAACACAACAAAACATAGCATAGCTTAACAAAACACAACAAAACATAGCATAGAAAAACAAAACATATAATAGCATAGCAAAACATAGCATACCAAACACAACAAAAAATAGCATAGCATAACAAAGCATAGCATAGCATAACAAAGCATAGCATAGCATAACAAAGCATAGCATAGTATAACAAAGCATAGCATAGCATAACAAAGCATAGCATAGCATACCAAAACAAAACATAACATAGCATACAACATCACTCAGCACCACCACAGCATCACTCAGGGGCACCACAACATCACTATGCACTACCACAGCATCTCTGAACGCCATAGCATCACTCGTTCACCATCACAACATCACTCAGCGCCACCACAGCTTCAATCTGTGCAACCATTCAACAACACCTGATTCAAATATGTTCTCTCAAATTTTCAAGCTTTATTACAAATGTAACAAAAAGATATTAATATTTCACTTCTGTTCTTGGATTTTTGTCACAATAAATTACACTGAACATAATCTTCACAAAAGTTATTTACAAAAGTTTAAGCTATTGCCATTATGAATTACAATAACTTTCATTTAACTATTAATTATTAAAAAAAATAAAAACCATTGTTATTTGTAATATCAATACATGAAAGTCTTGTAAATACAACACATATTGCATTACAAATGCTATAGGTGTCACATTTGCGAAAGTTATAACTATTGGCATGGTAAATGACAAAGCTAATAATTTCGCTATTTTCAAAAACAAAACATAAATAAAAAAATTGTCATTTACAATACCAATAGCTCAAACTTTCCGAATGCGAGACCTATTGCATTGCAAATGCTTGTTTTCTTCATGTTCACACATGAGAGCACTTGGAACTATGAGGTTTCAAGTTGTGCACTGTACAAAAACCTCTCTTGTATTAAGTGCTTTAAGTGAGATGAAAAATGTGACGTTTTCTAAAAGGGGAGTGGTCAAACAAGTGAAACCAGGAATCCCTTCACAAGGAATGGCCTGTGTAATTTAGGGTGTGGCTTAAAACGTGTAAACTACAGTACTATGCTTTCCTCGCACACTTACAATTGCATGTGGCACATATGCGGCCATCGTCTGTGCGTCCTGCAGAGAGGCCAAGGATTGGAAGTGCAAGTAGTCTGCACACTTTTTTGACCCACTGATAGGCACTGTAAGAGACTCACTCTGCCTTCAGCCTTGACTTCAAGAGCTCTTAATCGTTCATGGTCGTAAACACTCATTCAGCTCACTTGAGCAACAGGAGGCAACTAAGTTCAAAGTGTGTACTACACACGTTTCATGAAAACACAGGAGCTTCTTAGAAAAAGCAAATACTCTTAGGGAATGCAAGATGAAGTTAACCGTGAAATGTAAACAGAGATTGCTTCGCTGACCTGGGAGACATTGAGTGTTTTTACAGCATTTGTTGAGAACTGTAAAAGTATTTTTGAAAGGAAAGTTGAGGACATGATTATAGAACCAAAGGGGACATGTTGCAATGTTGGCTTTTAATTGACCCAGCAAGGCTTGATCAATTTAAAGCCCTGCTTGCCTTTGATTTAATAGGCTATGATGTTCCTGCATATAAAATGGCAATCTAGGTGCACATGACAAATTATTTGCTTCTTGCTTTGCTAATGGCATCTGCATCAGGGTGGAAGGGGAAGCATTCAGGCTTCTAAGTTCATGTTTTCATGTTCATCAAACGAACACTACTAATAAATGTAGCAGCAATTTCTTCATAAGGGCGTGGGAGCATCGCCTCCCACCCCCACGCTGCAGCGGTGCTAAACCTGAAAAATAAAATGGCAATGAAATGATTTAATTGCCCTTTTTTTACGTTTAATGAGGACTGAAGCAGGGCTGATTGGACGCTTCAAAGTGTGCATGTCACTTTGGCCAGCTGTCTTGCACTGGTCAAAGTGAAATGTAGCGCCAGTTTCTTCATGAGGGTGTGGGAGCGTCCCCCCCCCCCCCACCTCCCCCGCCTGCTGCAGCGACGCTAAACCTGAAAAATTAAATGGCAATGAAAATATTTCTTTGCCCGTTTCCTTTTTTACGTTTAATGAGGACCGAAGCAGGGCTGATTGGACGCTCCAAAGTGCGCATGTCACTTTGGCCAGCTGTCTTGCACTGGCCAAAAGGACGTGCGCACTTTGAAGCTCTCCACCCAGCTGTCTTAGACAGGTGGGTGGAGATCAAGCACATGCCTAAAGAGCTTGAAGGAGCATCCAGCCAGGACGCTCCATCCAACCCTGGTGCTCCTCTCATGTTGGTGAGAGTAGCACTAGGATTAGTTAGTGGAATTTTATGGAGGTTGGAGCCCGCAGAGCCAACGGAAGAGGGACCGTGGAGGACGTTGAACGTTCAGCAGGCAAGGTAAGTGACTTTATTTTTTATTCTTTGTCACTCGTCTTGCCTGCATGCACGCACCCACACTTAGTTGCCCACCCCACCGATGCATAAACTTCCCAGGCACCCGTGAATAACTGCAACTCAATGCAGTGATATCATCTAAAGAAATACACTATTTTTAAATATTTTCATGACTCCGCTAATGCAAGGGCTTTTAGAGCCAAGGCTGACCATTGGCTTGGCTCTGGCTCGGCTCCCCCTCTTATTTTGTTGGCTCGCAAGTTGCAGTTGCAGTTTATAGTTATCGAGCTCCCGGTAAAATAAGTGGGGGGACACCGTCCACCCGCATGGCACCCCGACTCGAGCCCTGCCACTGCCCTGGTCCTCGGCTCTGATGATGCAGACGCTGTTAGATCTTCCTCTCCCACACAGCATTTGGAATTAATGAGACATCCGCCACTTTGGTCAAAACAAAGAGGGAACGAATGTGGACGTCGTAGGGTTCCGCTTAATTAAGACCCTAAGCTGGTAATTAGGACTGCTTATCTGTGCTCTCGGTTAATATTGTTTGTACAAGGCAAAGACAAGGTCTCTTAATTGAAAGGTTAAGCTGACTTTACTGTGAAAACCTTCTTTGAAGTTAGTTACTTCTCCCTGCCTGAGCAGGCCTTATGACACAAAAATGCCACAATGCATTGTGATAGCTTGTCCTTTACACACAACCAGTGGTTAATTTGTAAAGAAATAAGTACCAGGGCTTTTGTCAGGAGGCAGCTTGCACCAGCCCATTTCTCTTGTTAGTGCCACCTAAAACAGAAGCAACTACTAACCATGAAAGTGGGGGGGGGGGTGTGGCATAACGACCAGAGCTGCCGTCTTCGGAGCTGGGGAACCAAGTTCGAGTCTCAGCGTCAGCTTAACATCCTGTGATTATGAGCAAATGACGTAATCTCCCCACGCCTACCATAAATGTCCTTAACTGGTGCTCATGAAAAGTGCTGGTGTTACTAATTAAGGGTTGATGCTGAGCACCGGAAACCCCCGGCTCAAATTAAGCACTGCACACAGCCAACTGTGTGGCTAGTTTGGGATGACCTGGGAAAACAATGACTCAAACTAATTTTTCAGGGAGGAAGTTACCCAGGCTATTGCCCTTGTGAGAGCCCTATATGGTCCAGGTTAGAGATAGGAAAGAAGGGAGAAACCAATCAGTGTAAATGTTAAAAGAGGGTCACGTGGGTTGCACAGTCGGTTTGTTGCATAAGCGTTGATAGTTGGGGTGCGGGGAGATGTGGGGGGTGCTGGAGTTCAGAAGGGGAATGAGCAGTAAAGATGCCTTTAAATTCAGTTTTTATCGTGTCACATGTGCTGTGCCTTCAGAGACAGAGGTCAAATGTCAGGTTATTACTTCTGACAAACTGCTGCTTATTCTTTATAACATGGATAATGATGTTTACATTTCTTTCTCTGACTGCAAAGTTAGAGGATTTTGTAAAGTGAGCTATCTGACATCCTAGCTGGGCAACAGTAAATGTGAAAGGAAAGGCTGAAGGATGTCAGTTTTTCCCCCTAACACACTACATGTAAATACCTCTAAAAACACTGTACTAATATTTAAAAATAAATCAGCAGTTAGCAAAGCACAAATACATCACATTGTTTGTTATTCTGAAGTTGATGAAAAAAGGATTTTAATAGGATCCAAAGAAAATAAATTTTTTACTTGTTGATGCACAAATGATTAATTTTCGCTGTAAACCAATTTCCATACATTATTATTTGTGCACTATATGTTCGATCAGTAAAGCTGATAGTGCGAATTTTGTAGCCATTTCAATGAAAAATGTATTGCTGTAAACAGCAGTGTGCTACCACACCATGCCTTATTACTATATTTGTAACAATGTGCACCAAAATGCATCACCATCCACATACCACATCCTCGCTACTCTCTTGCTGAATGGGTGTGACTCCTTTGCCACACTTGTTATTTGTGGATTTTTCTCAGTTCCTATGTGTTCAGTGATATAACATTAACACCTGCATCTCCACCTCTGAAAATTGTTCCAGCCCCACTTGACCTGTTGACAGTGCGGCTGCAGCTCCTGCATGAGAGGCACAGTGGACGCCATTTACACTGCAGCCGCTCACAAAATGAAGGGCCCCCCTTGTCGAATATGAAAAGGGGCCCTGGATCTCCCATATCTCACAGATATTCATTGACCTTCAGCTGAATGGGGACCCCCCGGGGGGCTAGGGGGCCCCTGAAGTCTGAGCCCTCCCCTTGCTACAGTGGCCTACATTATGCAAAATACAGCGACTCCCGGCTGTGTTGAAAGCCCCCGCACGCCTTCAAGGGGCAGAGTGTAAAAAGCTCAAAGGTGCCCACTCTTTCCCCAACCTTTACTTATCAGCTGTTCACATAAGGAGTCCTTCAGCATCTATTGAGCGCTGACTGCACTTACTGACGGCACCGTGCACGCATGACTGGACCACGCCCAGCTATTCATGGCATTTAAATCACTTTAGGGATTAAGCATGATTACACATGAATTATCAACAACAATAACTGAAATTAAGTGTTCGCCATAAGCCGGTTAGGGTTTTAAGAACCATGCGTACTGCAGCATTGTACAGTAAGCAGCAAGAACAAATGAAGAGACTTTCTTTTGAACCTCCATGGTGGGGGTCTGCGTGGGGCACTAACACCTCGTTAATGCTGGTTCATTGTGAAATCCTGCCAGTAGATGTGCTCCAAACTCGTGACATGTGGGCAAGCACTTCCGCATCCTGATCAGGGTTAGTAGGTGTTGTATAAATGCAACAGTACAATATGCGAACCAAGCCAGGCACTCAGTATCTGATTATGTGCTAGGCATGGGTAACATTTAAGTAAAACAAGCACAACTTGCATAAATCATGTTATGCTTGTTACATGAAATTCCCTAAATTATGCCATTGCACCAGCTAATACCAGCACTAAGGACTCACCTGCTACAAGACAACAAAATACTGCTCACTCTTCTACAAAAAAAAAGTTGCACTATCACCAAGGCAAAAGAGGAGGTGGCCTAGCTGTTGTGTTCAGGCAAACGTTACATATCACTAAAGCTGACGATGACGAGGCCCTTTTCACCAGATGCAATCCTACACCATCTTTCTCCTTTAACTTCCTGCTCCTTTACAGTCCTCCACCTAGCAATGCAACATTCCCCGTCACGCTTCTTGACACAGATTCAAACCTGATGACACTACACTCCAACCTATGCGTTCTGGGTGACCTCAACATTTGGTTTGACAAACCCAATATGCCCCATTCGAAAACAATAATCGCTGGCCTCGACGCACTGAACCTGCAACAGATCATCCACAAACCCACACAAATTGCTGGACACATCATAGATGTCATTTTTGCAAAAACATAACTAGTTACCTTTCAAACAATAACTCCACTCACATGGTCAGACCACCATTTGCTTGCTTTCCAACATAAAACTACACAAAGCAGCACATCTAAAACCACCTTATTTGCATCCACCTATTGACTGTGGAATAAACTCAATTTGGAACACATGGAAACACAACTAACATCCAGTACAGATCTAGACTTAATAAATCCTATAAAAAAACTATATGAGTGGTATTAGGATATATGAGTCTTTTGATATCCTAATACCACTAAAACTACACAACAGAACAAAAGAAAACAGGCACCAGGGAGAAATACAGAGATAAAACTGAAAATTAGAAAACTGTAACAGGACAGGCTCAAAACAAACACCTATCAAGACAAACTTCGCCTACGGAAACGAAACAGATTATACAAGTCAGCTATCAAAAAGGCTAAGAAAAAGTACTATTTAGACAGAATTCAAAATGCTAAATGTTCAAATAAATAATTCTATAACATTTTCACTGAATTTCGTAAACCAAATTGCCTAGAAGGAGCTTATCCCGTTACTCAAGATTTCACAGGCAAACTGGCAAATCATTATACAGCCAAAGCAGACACGTTGGACTCATATTTAAAACAAAGAAAAAGCACCAGCAGAGCAGCATTCACCCAGATGTCACAACTCATTGAAGATAATGCCATACTTTCAGACATGCAAATGGGATTCTAACCAGGAAGAGGCACAATATCCGCCCTTGTTGCCATATGAGAAGACCTTAATAACACAGTTGAACGCAACAGGGTTGCGGCACTACTTTTCTTTGAGCTCTCATCTTTCTTTTCATTCGGTTGACCATGACACCCTGAGACAAAATCTCTTTGAAGCCGGCATTAAGGGGACTGCTCTAGACTGAATCACATCCTACCTTTACGGCAGAACTAATGTCATCCATTACCCTCCATCAAACCATACTTTACAAAAGCAGGGGTGCCTCAAGTCTCTTTCATCTCACCCATGCTTTTCAACATCTACGTGAAGTCATTACGGTCACTGATCAATCAATTTCACCTCAGGTGCTATAACTATGTAGATGGCACACAAATACTCCTTCAACTGGAATGCCCCAAAGACATTGGAAACTCACCAATTAACAGTTGTTTTAGAGCTGGGGATCAATGGATGACATGGAGTCATCTCAAATTGAAAGCTTCCAAAACAGAAATACTCATGTGTGGTGATTGGAAAAATTATGACCCACTCGCTGCATGGCCTGATAATCTGGAAACACTACCTAAAGTATCAAAGGAAGTAAGAAACCTCGGAATGGCTATTGTCTATGAAAAGTCTACAATGGATTCAGAGCTTGAGTGCCAGACTACTCTTAAATAAAAGCCACAAACTCACATCTCCCATGCCTTGAAAGCCCTACATTGGTTACCGGTTGCCAGAAGATCCACATTCAAGCTGCTTGGTATCACCCATAAAGCGATACATGGAACCGGACAGATCTTCATCAGGAATAAAACCACAAAACTCATTCAACAAAGGAACTTCTGCTCTACAGTGGCACCTCACCTCAAAATCCCACCGTATAAGAAAAAAACATGCGTGGCACATCCTTCTCTGTTCAAGCAGCCAAACTATGAAACTCTGTACTCCCGAACAGAAGATCCATGGATTCAAAAACCTACTCAAGAATTGGCTCTTCCCCACATAATCACAATTCTCAAACATAAATATGCAGCATATCCCTCACTATAGATATGTACCTATATATGTGTATTGCTTTGTATAAATGTGTTTTAAAAAATATAGATATTCGTCAGTTCTGCTTAAAAAATGTACATATTACTTATACTTACATAATTCTATATTTAACATGTATATAAGTGACTGCATAAATAAGTATATCTTTTTTCATAACTATTGTTTTACAATTGCTTCACTATTGAATTACAAAAAATAAAAACAAATACATTAATTTAAAGTACAGCAACACTTGAAAGTCTGTATTTATTAAATGCAACTTTAATCTACATATATTACCTTCCTTAGGCATATATATATATATATACCTTCCATGCACTTATGTATCTTCAAATGTATTACCTTACTTCTAATTCAGCATATCCAATGCACTACCCTATATCTCATCCTATAACTCTGGCAATATATCCTCTACCCCTATACTGATCTCAATATATCCTCTACTTCAACTCTCTGACACATCTTAAACCTCATTCTACAACTCTTTTCAATGTGCTGCCCTATTTCTTACCCTATACCTCCATCCGATGGCCTCTACCTCCACTTTCTAATTTATCCCAAATCCTATACCACTGCTAGGATCCCCAAAATGACCCTTTCTAAACTCTTCCCTCCCTATCCCTCCTCGTATCTTCACATACCTCTTTTACTATTCAGATCTCCCAAACAAGCCTTTCTACAACTTCCCTCCAACTCTTCCTCCTCCAAAGCCCTCCTACTGCTATGAACTCCCCAAAAAGAAAAACTTTCTAGACCCTTCCTTCTTCTATTCCTCCACTATTCTTTTCAAGCCAAATAACACATAAACATGTCCACCACTCAAATTGTTTTCATATTTCCCTAAACAAATTCCCCATTAAGCCAGTTTGAATTCCAGAGTAGCATGCTACCTGCCAAAAAGTGCTTCAACACCTCATCGGGGTAGCAAGTGCTATATAAATACAAGGCCTTCCCTCTTCCATCACCCCACTATGCTTTCCAATCCAAATAATTGACTAACATGTCCACTGCTCAAATAATTTCATATTTCCCCAGACCTGTTGACCACTAATCCTTTTCTTGGTTCCTGAGTAGCGTACTAGTCGGCTAAAAGCGCTTCAACACCATCTCAGGGGTAGCAAGCGCTATATAAATGCAAACAATGCAATACAATCTTGTGCATTTTTCTGCAATTTGGAGGGAAAATTTAACGTGAAGATACCATTCGCAATAAAATGTTTCCATGAACACATGGAACCAACAGAACACGAGCAGCTGTTCATGGTGCTCTTGCATATTTTTTGTACAAAATGCATCCTCATGTGAAACTTTTACAGTTATGTTACACCTGCTCATAATCCCCTTGTTACAATTTTTTCTCAGACTATCCACCCTGATGGGTCTCTAGAATTTTTAAAAGCAGTTCATTTTCAGCTTTCCAACGAAGTACACTTGATATTATAAATTAATAGATAAAATAACTAGTTTTGAACCTAAAGAGGTGAAATAGACAGACTCTTTGGAAGAGGCATAACATGGAGACTTTGTTTTGGTATCACCCATACCTTTAGTTTGCTCTTTTCCTTTCCACCTATATTCATGAAAGTGTGTTAATTGCAAAATCTTTATAATGTTGATCAGTGAAATAGTGGCTGGCATTTGGGAAAGATGGTCTGCAGGACTCATATCCATGCTATTTACCATTTCCATGTTGAGTGAGGTTAGATGTGCTTCATTGTACAGTGCAGTGTATTTGTACAGCTGCTTACATATGATCCTATAAAACCAATGAATTATCTAGAATGCGTTTCTACAGCTGTTTCAAAAAAATGCCACCTATAGCTTGGTGACCTCCCAAGTAATACCCCTCAGTTTGAGAGTTGTACTCTGAATTTTATATTTGCAAAATGTTCAGAGCGACAGTAGCAAAGAAATACTGCTCAATTTAAAAGAAAATAAATATTCTGTCATATTGATGAAGGTTATCCACCACCCTTGCACCACACAATGGGATGCAAGGGCAAGGCAAAGCCATGACTTGGTAAGCCCAAAGTAATGCAACTCAGTGCAAATCGCTGCATTGCACCCCTGGAATGCCCTGGAAGGCATTCCAGGGGTGGAACCTGGATGTTCCCACGCATCCACCGATGGATTCTTGCACATTTCCAGCTTTAAAAACCCAGGTTTACCCCTTGCAGTTGGTTGACCGAATTATACTGGATCCAGTCCTTGCAAAGTACAATGATTTGTCCAAAGGTGATATTACCAGGTTCATATTTTTTGTAAAGGCATTGATTAAAATGCCACCTGTGTTATTAAAACACACAGCAATCTCTGTTCTACAGTTTCGTATTTTTATAAGCGGAAAGACTAGCGCTAAAAGTTTCTTTGGTTCATTGAAAAATCTGAGCAGCATTTAATAACATGGGCTAAGGACTCAGAAGTTTATTTACTAGATTCTTGATCAATTCAGCACAGCAGCCAAAATACTGCAGTGCACGAGGTCAGCAGAACAGCACCATGTCTACAGAGATAGGGCATTCTCCTCCTCTCTCCCTAGCGTCAGTGCACAATCAGGCTGATCAGCATCAGGAACACACCTTCGCACAAAGTACTGGGAGGATACCCTCTCAGTACAAAATACTATGCTTACAGTAACTTTAAAACTTTTTCTACTTTGTATGTGTGCTGTAAAGTGCAGCACACATGTAACTTCGGGAGATGAAGAAGAAATAAAAGCATTTCTCCTTGATAATGGCCATTTTAAGAGAGTGTAATTGTGTGATTGTTTGATGCAAAACCCTCTCTATTTTTTGTTAGTAGCTAAGGATTTGCATAAAAAACCATGGGTGGTTACATTGAACGTCCAAGTACCACCTATGGAACATCCCTTGGCACAAAGGGATGCAAAGCAGTGGTATACACTGCTTTGCACAACTTTCAAAACAAGCTTTGAGCTGGAATATAAAATGGGCAAAAAAACAAATTTAAAGCGATTTGTGTCACTTTTGTGACACCCATAAATCCCAAAATCTCAGTTAATATACCCCTCAGTCTTACAGTTGCAAAATCTGCAGCTAATGTTTGGTCCACTGTACTTACATTGCTGAAGAATAGTTCAAAGCGCACTTGAAGATATTTGATCTTCAGGTTCCAGATCTCAATATGGTTGGAGCTTACTTCATCGAATTATGTGACCATTTCTCTGTGAGATCGGTCTACATAGGCTTTGAGGTAATTTCTGCTGGATTTTAGATGAACGTATTTCCGCAATATTTTTACAAAAGTTTAATATGTGAAACTGTAATTCCCTGGTGGCTCCATACCGAATTCCTGAATCGTTAAGTCAATGATTCTGTGCCACAGGGTTTTAGTAGAGTGATTTAACATCTCAAATTCCCTGTTGATAATGCCCCAAAAGGATCCTTCATGGAAGTTTCTCAGTTTGAACCAGTATCTTCATACCCTTGCATTCTGTGCCAGAGACTAGTCAACCAGTTTAAATTTCAATACACTAGATCATGAGCTGTTGATTGTGGTAATTGAAAAAAGTATCTGAATAGTTTGGTTTGCGCCTTGTATAGCCACCTAGGGCTCCTGGGAATGTCTCTCAAACCATAAATTAAAGTAAGAAGGAATTTTATTCTTATTAGATTAAGGAGTGGACTTAATGATGGGCCATCAAGATGTTTGGGTAGCTTTACGAAACCAAACTTTAACCTTGCTGCTCGATTTTCTAATAGTTGTTGGTGAAGTGTTGATGCTCTTTGGCTTGAAATCCCACCACCAAGTATTTATATTATTGAGTGCTTTCAATAAGTTTCCCATCCAACAACTAGTTGCCTTTTGGCATTTTGTGGGCAGAGAAAACAACACGTTTTAGTCTATTTGGCTGGCAATATGAGGTCAACTTGTTTGGCGTGTGTTGTAAACCATTGCTAGTATAATCTAGAAGTACTGTGTTATTAGCAAATTGTAGAATGAGTAAGGAGTGCCTACTTGGTGCTTGCTATATATTGTTCATGTAGAAGTTGAATTAGACCTGTTGCCATCACGCAGACCTTTATGAGCTTTTTATATACATTTTATATACATTTAGACATCAAAATAAAGTGTAACCAGAGTTATGGATTTTAGAAGCAATATTAAATCAGTACAAAACAGTACTGAAAAACTTTATCATTGGAGTCAATAGGAAAAAGCCCTAGTGACAATTGGTCACTTGCAGGTCGAGTTACGTGGAAGCCAAGGATGGTAACGGTCATGCGGATCCCAGGACCAAGCCAAGACAATCAGTTTGATTTTACTTGGCTCTGCAAGTCTGTGTGCAGAGTTGTCCTGGCCATTTTTGATGCTGACACTGATGGGGAACATGGTGCAAAAAATCAACAACGAAGCCACTGCTAACAAAGGTTTTGCAGAGTTCTCTCGAGGTTCAGCGTCGAGAAAAGGAGGTGGTTGCCAGATTGGTGACAAACAAGCCTTGGCAGAAGTAAGCACAGCACAAAGTTAATTCAACGTCTGGAGGTCTGAGGAAAACTGTAGCCCCCTGAACTTTGTGGACATCAGGACTATGCTTCCCACAATGCACTGGATCATCTACTTCTGGGTAACTAGGTGAGCCCCATGACCAGGCACTCTTTGGTTCTGGTATGTTGCTTTTACCTGGTGTTGCGGATGAAAAGTGCCACTAGACCAGGGGAGTCAGGTGATGCCTTTGGCTCTAAAAGGGGTCCCTCTGTCTTTGGAAACTGAGCTGTGGTCCAGGACGAGTCACAGTCATGCAGTTCCAGGAGGGTTGCCATATTTGCAGAGTATCACACCTTTGGTTTGTGCATCTCCTGTTGTCGCAGACTCGGGTCTCTTCTTGAGTTCTTGTTGCAAGTCAGATGAGAACTGAGGTTTTGGTGTCAGGGGTAGCCATTAAATCCTATATTTATAGGTGTTAGAGGTTTGGGTGCAAGAGACCAATGGGCTGCTTGCCCCAGCGGCTCATCCACCCCTGAGGTGACCACATCCGGGGATGCAGGTCACCTTTTCTATCCATAACACTCTATTCTACCACACTTAAAAATGAAAGAAGTATTTCTCAGCTGTACAGATTAGGTGGCCCACCCTAGAGGTGTGGCTAGTCTTCTGGGGGGTGTACACATCCTGAATACCTAATTTTCTTACCTGTCTGTATGCAAATGTGCCTGGGGGCAGGGGGAACGCTGTATCCTCCTTTAGGAGGCAGCCTGGTTGCATATCACAGGTGGTGCAGCCTTTGAAACTTACCGCCTTGATGTGCCACTTCACTAGCCATCCTGTCAGGGAGGAGCTAGATCTAAACTACTTGCGCCAGCGT
Organism: Lissotriton vulgaris; assembly: GCF_964263255.1. Classification (NCBI taxonomy): domain Eukaryota; kingdom Metazoa; phylum Chordata; class Amphibia; order Caudata; family Salamandridae; genus Lissotriton; species Lissotriton vulgaris. Next base: position 1,180,137,282 of record NC_141697.1, read on the forward strand.
GCAGTCTCCATGACCATATCTAAATATAGCTGACAAAAACACTTATTCTGGGCTGAAAATGTACTTTCCCTGATAGCTTTTGTCTAAATCAATTCTTGGATTCTGTAGTTAGCAAAATTAACCAGGATAGTACGTGGGTACTTTGCATTCCCTGGGATACGGATTGGAACCCTGTGCACTTATATTATTGTTAAGTCTAAGCAGCTGAGCTGAGCAGCACTAGAAGCCATTGCAGCCCTTGGTGCAGGGCTAGCCAGGACAGTCAATCCAGCCAATCAATTCAGCCAATACAGCCAATTAAACCACACCATAAGCCGGGGTATGTGAGGATCCAGGGCCCTACCATCCCCTTTAGCTTTGTCTGGCTAGCCATCGGTAGAGGGGAGTTCGCCTGCTCCCTGCTCCCCTCTCTACAGTGCTCTGTTGCACCGGCTTGCAACGGAGGTTGCTTGTTCTCCCACCTCACAGCCAAAGCTTGGAACGACCTCTTCATCCACCGCCGAACATCAACATCCCTCGCCGAGTTCAGGAGTGGACTCAAGACCTGGCTGTTCGAATAGACTCACTTCACGCTAGTAGTGCCTGGATACCCCTTGGGGTGATTGGCGCACTTTACAAAACTCTGATTGATGGATTGAAGTCCCCTGTACCACACAGTGTGCAGCCATCACCTCTCCCCACCTGTCTCAGTTCTTCAGAAGTTCCACCGGCCAGAATCGCGACGCCCACTCTCTGACCTCAGATGTGGCCGGGTGGTGGGGAGAGCCCATGCATTCGCAGCATCGGAGGGGGCTTGATCTCATTTGGGGTCTACAGTGTGAGACCTGAAACACAATATCAGCTCTACCGCACTGTCAGGAGGAGAGGTCACCTAGCAGGAACCAGGAAGGGCGTGCCGCTTACTCGGGCGGCATAGCAGCGTGGCCTTCCATTGTACCTCCTGCCTTATCTCTAATGTGAACCAAACATTAGCAATTCCTCATTTTGTTGAGTAAATTTGATAAACTATGAAAAAAATTAGCATGTTGCATTTATCTGTCTTACTTCTTCCTCATCCCAATTTATCAGGCAGTTCAATTTTCTCATTTTATTGTCAGCAGCCGCAAGAAACTCACCGTTTTGCACCGCCTGGTTCACTGCCTACCCAGGGTAGAAGATTGCTTAGACAATGCCACACACATTACGTTTGATGCCGCTGCCATCTCATGCCATGTTTCTGAATCATTACCTCTATCCTGTACTATTAAGCTTGTCATCTGGTTATTAACCTAATGCTCTGCTGATTGCTGTTATGAGTTAATAGTGTGTACGTCCACAGCAGGGTTTCAGTGGACAGAGAAGGATAATTCATTTGACTCACAATCATGTCCTTTTTAGTTGGCCTTTGATGGAATGTTTGTGCCTTTGCCTGTGATAGATTAGCACGCAGTGTGCTGGGGGAGGGGGGAGGGGTGCTTCTTCAGCTAAAAGAAGCTAGCGTTGAATTATCTTTAGAAATATGCGTTATATTGCTTAGCTCGGTTGGGTGGCATCGAGTTATTAGTAGGGGCACTATTTCTCTTTTATATGTAAAAATAAATACCTGTTTTAATGAATATTGTGATGTTATGTCGTTGGTTTTGTTTGTAGTGCACCTTTGGGTAAGACATGGCCCCACGTGATGAGAAGGAAAGGATTATTAATTATGCAGAACTGTTTCCTAGATAAGTTTTACCTCTCGCAGTCGTATGTTAGGAGCCCTATTTATGTTTGGACATGTCTTTGTTGTTACTATTTTCGAGTGTTTTTCTTAGAAGAGAACACTTCAGTATGGGAGGGTTATGGGCATGTGATTCACAGCCACTCACTTACAAACGCATTCCCCTGTGAAAAGTGCTATTTAGTAAGTGGATTAAAAGTACTTTTCTTCACATTTTGCAGTGCACCAAATTGTGATAGCATGCCAGGCCTGTCACTGGCAGCAGGCGTGATAAGTGACCAGAAACGAACAACTATGTAAGTGAGGGAAAAAAGCTGAGGCAGGCAGGCTCGCAGACTAAGCCTAGGAGACCTGGTTTCAGTGATGAAAATGGAAGAAAATGAAAAAATAAAGACGCCAGTGGTTTGGAGCAAAAGCTTTTACTCAACCATCAGCCTCCCCAGTTGGCAGCAACAGCTTTTCCCCAGAACCTTGCCTCCCCAAAGTTCCACAAAGGGAACCAACTCCCCCATACATTCCAAATTACAGAACCACCCCTTGCTTCACAGCCAGAAAAAAATATATATGACATGTTTTACCAGTGATAATACAAACAGAAAAAGAAAAAAAATTAAAATAGCTGCCTATATGAAAAGCTCCATCTCTTGAGATAGGAAACATGGTAAGCCACATGTATGCTAAATAAAACATACATTTATTAAACATAAGCCAAAATCCGGGAAGAACATCCATGATAAGACATGTGCACTAACAAAATGCACATATAAATACAGAAGTTTACGAATTGTAGCCGTATGTATGAAAAGCGAACCAATCAGAAACAATGGTCGCACATAGGCAATAAAACAATACATATCTAATTCGTAACATAATCCTTAAACTTCACAGAGATAGAGAGCTTATCCTCCAAGAAAACTGAGGTTGGCGTTGTTCGCACTCAAATTCAACACACTCATCTGTACTCACACCTATGTTCTCACGCACATACTTGGAGTTGAAGTTGGGCACTAATGAAACAAAGCTCTTGTTCCACACCTTCCCATCCTTGAGAAATTTAGTGTTTCTTCATTTCTTTAGTCTGAACTGGCATGAAAAACTGGAAAATCCTTTCTGAATTTGACCAGGTTTTTTGATCCTCACCTAGTCACCAGCCTCAATAAGCAATTTGTTGCAAACTTTGCCGATCATACTATGTTTCTTTTGTACTTCAAGTCTCACATCCACAACACTGCCAGCCTTCACAGCATCAACACTTTTCTGGTCCATCCATTCTTTCTTCAGCTTTGACCCGTCAACATTAATAAAGTAAAAGGTGACATTCCTGTGCTAATATGAAGTGTGGTTCTCATGGCCCAAACCACATCCCTCATCACAGACATCCATTCCAAACTATTCACCAATAGCAATTGCAGCTGATCTTTAGTGATACGATTCATACTTTCCACCAAACCATTGCTACCGGATTGATATGAGAACATTCTGATGTGTTTTATGTCAGTTGTAAAAACTCTTCCATTTCCCTCAACACCAACCAACTGGGTGCTATAATCGGCCACCAATTCCTCAGGATACCCCTCCCTCACTTCTTTGAAGAAATCAATGACCGCACAAGCATTCACACTGTCCAAATTTGATTTCAGGCCACCTGGTAAAATAATGAATCAACACGCAAGCATATTTTGGTGAGGGAGATCTCAAAACAGGTCAAAATGGTGGGGAGCATTTATCTTCTCCATGAGTGTGGCCTTGCGTTGGTGAGTTGCTGCCACTAATTATACACTTGCTGTAGATTTATTGACAAGGTTAAAGTAATCAAAGTAACAAGGTGCACCTGTCACAGTGAATGCAGACTTATCTCCAATTTCCAACTTATAAATCAGTGCCCATGGCCAATGACCAAATTTGATGACCAAATTAGCCATGTGTGCCTGCTACCGTAAATGGAGGCTCATTCGACAGAAAACCTGAACAACTTTCCCAAACAACTAAGATGACCACCAAAACATAAGAGCATACGTTTCCAAAGCAGATTGGGCACAGATTCACTTCCCAACTACACACAATGGTTGCTAGTAGTGATGTAGGGTTGCTTCCCAATTGAAAACCAACAACTACTACACTATGCAATGGAAAGCTTCCCAATTAAAATGCCAGCAGAAGCAATACACGCAACATGTTTCTAGAGCCGATGTGGCATGGAGGTGTGGCTCAAGAATTCCCAATCCGATGAGAGGGAAATGCATTATTGAAAACAGTCGCTAACACAGCTATCGCCTATCAGAAAGGCAGGCAAAGCGATAAAAAAAATTGCGCTAACAGCAGTTATCGCCAGAACCTAATGCCTGCTAATAGGATGACTTAACCTGTTTATCCAATGGGAGGTGGATATTCAGTTTAAATCCCCATTTGCGTTAATGTCTGAATATCGCTAGATTTCCAGCGATATTCACGCATTGAGCCGCTATCGCCGGATATTTTTTTGCATTGGAGATAAACGTTGCATGTTATCTCTAAGATAATATCCGATGATAGGCAGCGATAAAAAAAGTGCGCTAAGCGCATTTTGCGACTTATCGCTATTCGTTGCTAATATGGCCGTTAAAACTTGGCTGTTCTCCCCTATGTGTAGTGGATTGTCAGTCGACTCCAATGGCACCAAGAAACTGAGTTAATGTTAGAGTGCTCTACAAGCGAAAGAGAAGAAGAAAGATAAGCACAATTCATTAACTTCTCGGTGGGATCTGACCCATAGATCTGCTTTTTCTTTTTTTTTATAAAGTTTTATATAGCGTGAACTAGACCCAAAGGGTATCAGAGCACTTTACATTTAGGATCGTTGTGTTACAGGTTACATCATTTACAAGAGCAAAGTAGGGCACAGTAAATAAAACATGATTCAGTATGAACTGGGTATAAATAGCTATCCTGCAATATCCTGCGTATGATGATCACTTGGAACATCTATGATGCTGAGAGATTGTCTTGGAAGTATGACCTTAGTCAATAAAAATATCTTCATCCTGGGAGTCTAAGGTTTATCGAAGAGGCGGTAAACTAGAGTGATGGATAGCCAATGAGTGCTAGAGTTGTGTTTTGAGATACTAGAATATATGATGCAAATAAGGGCTAAAATTAAAGTAATGACCTGCTTCTGAAAATATACTGTCTGAAAATTAATGCAGTGTGAAACGCCAGCATCTATTAGAGGGCTGGAGAGCTCATTATCTCTCAGTTGGTGTTAAACTCAAAGCCATCACTTCCTGGTACAATGGATTATACAGAAAAAGAAATACCGCCCACAGAAAAACTTTTTTTTATTATTGTCTTTCCAAAAGGTTTCAGTTGATTCCACTGCACACTTTACAAATAGTTAAAGGGGAATTGCTATCCAATACGTTTTTTGGGTATTTGTATGATCCCACGTGACTGTTTTGCATGAGTGTTACATATAAGGCAACAAAGTAATCTGTGCCTCTCTCCCACTTGAAATATGTCACAGAATATCAAGAAGGGAAAAAGGTAGCGGTAACCTTCAACTGTAAACATGGAAAAAGTAACAAAGGTCACATTGAAAAAACTAAAATGATTGGATAATCTTGGGATTTTATATAATAGGTCGTTTAAAATGTCCAAAGTTTGTTGAGTGGAGTTTCCTTGGTATCCCGACAACCACAGGGCAAGAAGGCAACATTTTACAAGTCGGGAGGTTTAACGTACCGTTATTTAGGGCCCGATTCACAGAAAAAACTTAAGACAAAATCCTAAACTTACTACTTTTGGTATTCACAGAAGTTATGATTTTGTCTTAAGTTTGTCTTAAAACAAACTTAAGACAGACTTAAGACAAAGTTAAGACAGACTTAAGTTAGGATTTCGTCTTAAGTCTGTTTTAAGATAAATTTAAGACATAATCCTAACTTCTGTGAATACCAAAAGTAGTAAGTTTAGGATTTTGTCCTGAATTAGTTCTATGATGCGGCACTACAGAGTCAACAAGAGCAGAGAAACAGTGGCTAGGCAGGAGGGGCGGATCCCTTAGTGGCGCAAGACTAAAGTGCGGTTTGTGCCCCTCAGATTGATGCCACCCAAATAATAGCTGCCTACCCATTAGCAGGCTACCCTCATCCTGCCCATAAAAATGATTTCTTTTAATGACCGTGTAGCCAGTCTCTGAGACCTTTGTTTATAATGACAGCTGATTCTAGCCTGCTATCCATGTCTGGGGACCTGGACAGTGATGGTGCAAGGATATACAGAGCCCAGACAAAATGAGCATTTGCCATTTGGGTGCTTCTCTTAGCCCAGCAATAAGTCGTGTCTGAGGCCATGTGTTCAAATATGGGCTCTGCTGTGGTGTGGTCATAAAGCAGCTGCCAACAGTGGCTCTAATGGAGCCCCGGCCCTCTTGCTCCCACTCATGCTCCTGAGCTTGAAGTTGTGTCATATGGACGTTAGAACCCCTGCAGATAGAGTCCTCCTCAGCCCCACAGCCAGGACACTGGACACTACTTCCTGGCAAGGGACTGGACAGGAAATCTGTGGTGGAGCGCGGCATTCCAGCTTAGAGGAGAGCAGGGTATTGTATTGTATTGTAATTACATTTATATAGCGCTTACTACCCCAGACGAGGCGTCAAAATGCTTTTTCAGCGAGTAGCACGCTACTCCGGGACCCATAGAGGATTAGTGTTGAAATAGTATAGTGAAACATGCAAGTACATTTTAAGTGGTGGATAGGTTAGTCAGTTATTTGGATTTGGAATGATAGCAGAAGGATAGAGGAGGAAAAAGGTTTTGTATTTATATAGCGCTTGTTACCCCTGATGGGGTGTTGAAGTACGCTATTCAGGAAGCCCATAAAGGATTAGTGGTGAATTAGTATGGTGAAATATGGAAGTAATTTGAGTGGTGGATATTAGTCAGTTATTTAGAGTGAGAAGGATAGTGGAGGGATAAAAGGGAAGAATGGTTTGCATTCATATAGCACTCGTTACCCCTGATGGGGGTTAAAGCGCTTTTCTGGCGAGTAGCACATTAGGAGCCCTAACTTTACTACTCCTAAACTGAGAAAAATCCTAACTTTAAGACTTTCGGTATTCTCAGAAGGCATTTAGGAGTCCTAAAGTTAGGACTCCTAACTTCTGTGAATACCGAAATGAGTAAGTGTCTTCTGTGAATACCAAAATGAGTAAATGTCTTCTGTGAATACCAAAATGAGTAAGTGCCTTCTGTGAATACCAAAATAAGTAAGTGCCTTCTGTGAATACCAAAATGGTAGTAAATTAAGGATTTTGTTTTGTTAGTTCTGTGAATCGGGCCCAATGCTTTTCCACATACAGAGAGTCAAGTCTTTCAGGCACCTCAGAAGAAGAGTCTAACAGTAATACAGTTCACGAAAGTGACACAGACAACAGCATACCCAAAAGGAGAGAAGATAAGAGAAGCCACAGATGCTGTGGCAACACTCCCACTATGTCAAAATCAACACACCAACGAACAACTGAAAGATGCAACAAGAAGGGGAGTACTAGGAGGCATTGGCCAATATTTTGAGACAAGAGCAGAGGCAGGACCCATCTGATCCGAGATAAAGTTCGGGACATTTGCTGACACACTCAACTGCTATTGTCAGATAGAGATGAGCAGATAAAGACAAGCTGAGACGAGCTGGAATGTGAGTCTGTCAGACTTAAGAAAAACTTTCCAAAGCTCAGTGACAGCCAAGGTGGAAGAACAAAAAAGATATTGCGATTGTTAACTGGAGAGTTACCCAAGAAAGCCTTTACCTCAAGGTGCTGCTTGCAATATTCCATTGGATCAATGAAGTCACTTAGTAAATTTCACATGGGAAGCCACCTGAAGACACATCAGACTTCAAAAGCATGTCTTTGCAAACCCTTGGGTCAACAAATCTAGTCACACTGAGGGCAAGAGAATGTCCTTAAAGACAACCAATAGAAAATACATCAAACTCAGAGAGGCTCTTCCGCTATCAAAGCTTTGCACCTGATCTGGATGAAACTGTGCTGTGCAACAAAAGACTCTATGCCAACTGCAGTCACACAAATCGTGAACATTATACCATCCTCAGAAACTGACTGACTCAAAGAATTCACAGTTTACAACCACATATTTATGGAAACTCACCCAAAAACTTTTCTATTATTTTGCAGGGAGTGCTGTATCATCCTTCCATAAGAAAAGTGGAGATGTCATGTCAGTACTGTATCGTTTTTCTGCAAGGGGGAGGGGGATGTTTCCCCGTGAGGATATTAGGACCCTGCGTCCCTCACCAGATGCACAGCCAGGAACTGGGCACCACTTCCTGCACATGGACTGGACCGGAAGTTTGGGCAGTAGTATGGCATTCCAAGTAAGCGGAGCGCAGAGACACTATGGGTGGAGACAAGCTCCCCTGGAAGTAGTAGAAAAAGATGTGCTCAAGAGGATATTGATAATAAATATGAGAATAGCAAAGCATATTATCTGTGTTGTCTCCAGTGAATCCTGCCCATAGGACACAACACTCCTTTTATTGAAAAACAGGAGCCTAGCCGCCACTACGACGGCCTTAGATGCAGTACGGTGGGCTGCTGTGTCACTGTAGGGTCTCAAGGTCATGGATATATCTCACTGTCTGCACTTGCTTACAGCCTACCGAAGAACATCCAAGAATTATCTGGAGAAAAGTTAACTAACATAAAGTTCTGGTCCTGCGGAAATGAGCCAACCAATTGAGCATGGCATCTGCAGTTCAGCAATGACCAGGCTGCAGTCTCAACAGGCTGATTTGAGATTCACCCCCACCTCATCCAAGAACAGCTATCCCAAAACTATCTAATTTACTGGGAAGTTGATATCTTTCTAGTACTGTGAAATTCATGAATACATTTGGGAGAACAGATATTGATTGATACATCTGTTGGTACTTTGGAGCAACAAAGAGGAAGCCTCCATTGCACACAGGAGGTCGGAAGTGCAAAAACCCATGTATAGAATCAGTTATTGCAGTAGTACTACATAATAGTATGTGACAACCACTTCAATTTCACCATCTAAAAGTTGAAGTGAAACTTTAGTTGCAGAAGAAAAGACAGATACACTGTTTCTGAATGTTAGTCAAACAGTAAATCTGGCTCCCCTTGTGACTTACTTCCTATCTCAGTGTTGAAACAGCATGAGTTTCCTATACGTGCGCTAATTATGGATCTCCTCAACGCCTCCTTACAGGAGGGAAACATGCCATGGTACTCCCTCTTTTAAAGAAGACCAACACGGATCCTACTGAGCCATCTCATTTTTGCCCTATTTCACTGCTTGCAGCTTTTTCCGATATTCTTGAAAAACAAGTGAACTCTCAGTTGTCCTCTTTTGTTGAGGCCCAGAACTTACTTCACATTTCTCAATCTGGCTTTAGAACTGGTTTCTCCATTGAATCTACTCTGCTAGAGTCACAGAAATGCTGCGACACCGACTGGATCTTGGTGACACTGTGGCCCCTATTTTATTGGACCTGAGCACCGCATTTGATAAGGTGTCTCACATTATTTTGTTGAGAGCTCTGCAATCCTTGGGTCTTGAGGGCTTAGCTCTTCAATGGCTTCACTCCTTTCTCACTAACCATACGTTTCAGGTTTTCCCTTCCAGGGCCAGCTCTTAACACCACCTGTCCTCTTACAGAGTACCACAAGGCTCAGTGTTGAGCCCTTTGTTGTTTAATGTTTACGTTCGCCCACTGGCTGATGTTGATGAAGAGGCTGGGTGGTCCCTATTTTCCTATGCTGATGACACGCAGAAAATCTTCTCCCTCTCTTCATCTAAAGAATCTGAATCATCAGCTCTGCCGTCTGGTTTGAGGAAAGTTGCGTCTTGGATGCAAAATACTATACTCAAACTTAACAGAGGAAAAACGGAAGTTATTATTCTAGGGAAGCAACAAGATCTCTGGGGCCCCCAGCATTGGCCCCCTGAAATGGGTGCCTTACCCCGGCCTATTCATCAGGTTCGTATCTTGGACATCATCATTGATGACCATTTGTCGATGAAACAACAAGTCACAAAGGTGTCGTCAACTTGTTTCACCATTCTTAAATGGTTAAAGAAATTGCTTTGGAAGCTACGTCCCTCCATTCAGAGAACAGTAGTCCAGGCCCTTGTCATATCTTGGCTAGACTGCTGCAATGTCTCCAGAATCAAACTTATGCGAATGTGTGGTCGGTCCTTTTCTTACTTAGGACCATCCCTATGGAATTCTCTCCCCATTTCATTACGAAAGAAAACAGTTTATGAGAGATTTGGCAGATGTTTGAAAGCATGGCTATTTAATCTGTATTGTTTATGTCCCTTTTTCCCACCTACCTGGCTGGCGCTGGGAAACCCCTTGGGGTAACTGTATGCCCTATAAATTTAAATACCATAACATAACATTAGTCCTCATTTACATTTAATACAACACTTACAATTAAAAGTTAGTACAATGAATTTTCTGACATTCTCTAAATAAGGGTGTCATTGCTTTTGTAACTGGAATAATTCTACACCCATATTTGTATTATATTCAAAATGTCATATCCCTTGCTACAGTTTGAAGAAAGAGGTACACCTGTGCTTAATAAAATGTATAATTTACATTCATTGAAGATAACACCATAGCCATACCAGGTGTGAAATTCCATTACAATATTTAAGGCTCTTGGGTCTGGCAATGAGTGCCTTGGACCCCCGGTGAGACGTCTGTGACTTCCTGCTTTATCTCCAGGTTATCATTCTGCACTTCGAATATTTTGAATTACCATCTCTTCTGTTAACTGAGCTGTCCTCATGACATATGCTCTTTAGTTCTCATTTGTCTTATGCTAGACCGCAGCTGTTACTAGTTATTGTTTAGCTTTGGGTTCAGTTTCCGCTGCCAATGATTTTATAATTAGATTCCATTTTGAGCATTTTTCCTTAATCAACTAACTAAGGCATTTTTGCCTTCTGTATTGTTGCTTACATGTTACATGTTTCTTACATGTGGATTTTCCTGTGTTAATTTTACAAGTTGATTTCCCTGGGTTAAATGATTTTATGACTCACACAGAGCCTTGCTCCATCAATTGGCCCTTTTGATGCAAAAAGTCCCAAATGTTTCCAATATGAATGGATGGATAACACAGCTCATTGTGCTGTCACCCAAACTGGTAGGTTTCCCACTCAGCAGCAACTTGGTGGGAAAATCCCAAAACTGTGGAATTACTGCAGGCGCAAAAGACCCATAGTCCACCTTTCTTTCTGCTCGCTGAGCCTGCCTGTGGTGGGTTCAAGAAGTGTAAATCAAGTCCTGGAGAGAAAGCAGCCAGTTACACTGGCATGGAGTGGTGAAGCCAATTTCCTTGTGGCCCACAGATTGAAGCATGGGCAGCTGAGCGATATTTAGTAGTGAAAGTTAGGGCAAGTTGCGGCTGGGAGAAGAGATGGTTGATTAAGTAGATAGGTGGAGGCTAGATGTCATGGTGGAGGATTTGATGCGCTTCGTATGTGAGCTGCCATAGTTCTCTGTAAAATGTGGGTTCTGGTGGTGGAATGGGCTTGGAAGAAGTGGGTTAGTGGAAATGTTTCCATAAGCCTAGGGGTGACATTGTGAATTTTGGGTGGGTTGAATAACAAGCTGGAGATGTGAGGAAAGTCTAAGTTAGAATATCTAAGGAGGTTTGTGATTTTTGTTGCATGGAGATTACGCAACTGGCTGTTCAGAGAACCTTAACCCTCAGTCAATTATAGTGTCATCAAATCACTTATCACAGCATCAGATGGAAGTTCCCAATATCTGTAGGGCAGAAATGGAGAGCAAACATATATTTCCAGTTGGTGATTTAGAGAAAGTAAAAAAAGCATTTGTACCTTAATCATTGTTCTTATCAAGATCACAAATTATTATGAACACAATACTTTACCACACAGAGAGACATTATTCCTCTCTGTCCTTAAATGTCAAACTGAGAACAATTCCTTAATCATTCCCTGGAAGTGTTTCCTTTCCAGATCATAGAATGATTAACATATGAAGAAACAATGAAGGACAAATATCACTCAGGCACAAGACCATAATATGATTGGCCTCAGCGACTAAGATCCAAGAGGCACAAGTGGCTGTCAGAGTGAGTTTCCACATATACAAATCTTGACTGAGTATAAATGCTTATACAACAGAGACCTGATTCATGCATCTCTACAGGAAAATGGTCACCCACACACACATGCGCGTGCACACACACACACACAAGTGCGCATACACACTAATGAGACACAATAGAAGCAAAGAGTGAATAATTAGTTAGACTTTTGTACATGTTTTGGAATAAAAGTGAACAGGAAGCCCCATGCAGCCCAGAACCTCAGTGTGCTACTTGGCAGCTATGGCTTACCATCTGGCTCCCGACATGCTAGTATGTCACATTCGCTGTTGACAGTGATCCAGGGCACAGATTCCTGAAGCGGGAAATGATGAGTATGGGCCAAATCGAGCATACGCTCTGTGGTGCTTCCCCGCTGTCTTTCTGAGATTTTAGCCCGGAATGACTGTGAAAAGAGCAAATCTCTGCAGATGGATCTACATTGAACATTACAAAATGCATTGGCAATGGACCTGGTCTTGGCAAATGTGACATTTTCATATTTATTTGCAAGCATGTGCGATGGAAAGCAAAACTTCTAACATAATGAAATGTAAAATGCAGCAGCGGCTCCTCCATTTGAGCAGAGGAGCGTTGCCCCACTGGTTAAAATGCCCCTCCATGCCCCAGAATTGAAAAATAAAATGGTAATAAAGTTGGTTTATTACCATTGTATTTTTCAATATACCCCCGTCCTGATGCCCGTTTCCGGACAGGTGGGTTGCTGCTGCTAAGTGATAGCAAAACAAACAAGATGATGGACGGAATGTTGCACAATGGCAAAACATTCACCCCCAGTCACAGATCTGGGTTTAATCCATCGTTATTTTGCTCACCTAAGCCACCCCAGTTCAGACATGGCCATATGCAAAACAGTCTTGACCCTGTGCCTCATGGGAACAGTCCAGCCCGAACCGGTTCTAGGATGCTTGATTCCGGTCCAGGGAAGACATGGTTTGGCAGTTTGGGCTTGACTGTTCCCATAAGGCACAAGGTCAAGGCTGATTTGCATATGGCCATGTCTGAACTGGGGTGGCGTGGAGTGCATAAAAAGATGCATTTAGGCCCAGATCGCTGTACTGGGGTGAATGTATGACATTGTTCTGCATTCTGTCCATCAACTGTGGTTTTTGCTGCTAAGTGACAGCAGCAGGGAGGAGGATAGGCTGCTTCGGCACTTTTCAAAGTGTGCATGTCTTTTTGGCCGGCAGTCTTGCTACAGCAAGCCAGACATGCGCATTTGAAACCTCTAACCCAGTGTCCTTGAGAGCGGTGAGTGAGGCCGCTCCCTCTAATCTGGACGTTTCTCTCCCAGCATGAGAGCAGTTCCAGGATTGGTTAAAGCACTTCTCAAGGGCTTGCACTGCAGGAGTAGGACATGCAGTGAGGAAGGGGTCAGAGTTGGACGTGTCACAGCGAAGTGCTTTTTATTTTTACCCACCATCCATTTGCCTGCCCCACCACTCACCCATGGATGCCAGCCACCACTGTAAATGCTGATGTTTAAGGGTGGGACGAGTATGTCTGAAAGACAACTAAGCAAAAGGAGAATTTCTTTTCAGGTAGTTGTGCACATGTGATCAGAGAGGCTGCAGTGACACACAGTGGAAGAGAGCAAATAGCTGAAGTGGACTGACCCATTGCCTATGCTGAATTTTGCGTCAGGTGAAAGCAAAATGTCAATGGCACTTGAACAGAAAAACGGATGAAGAGGGCTGACTGGGTGCATCTATGTGCATGTACTTACGTTTGAATTTTGATTAATAATTAAATAAATGAGACTATACACATCTCATGTTGTGTGTAGGCCAGGCCTGACAAGATTTTTACCTCAAAAATTGAAGAGTTTCTTCCAGGTGACACTGCTAAAACAAATTATGCAGATGTGTTGCTCATAAATCGATTTAAACGTATGGCAGGATGTGTTTGACAAAGAAATTCTAACCCACTACATTTTTTTTTAATATTGACATATCTGACTTTGAGTTATTTTTAACTGTGTAAAGAAAAAAAAGCAGAAAACTGATTTTGTCTTAAATGTAGTCTAATTAAGTGAGAAAATATGTTATTTTCAGTGGCGCTTATTTTAACAATATTCAAAACATACCTATTGATGGCAATCCAGTGGGGACAGGGCCGGACTGGCTATAGCGGGCACCAGGCAATCCCCCGGTGCACCGCACGGGTGGTGGCCGGTTTAGGGCCCCTGGGTGCCGTTTTTTGTTACAGGGCCGTTTTTGCAGCATAGCTGCGAAATCGACCCTGAACCAAAATCGGCTGAAAACCGGCCCTGGCAAAGAGCTCGGCGGCACCAAATGCCCCCCCCCCCCCGATTGATGAAGGGGCCCGGACGAGCACTTTGCCATCGCTGGTTGTGGTTCCTAGTCCGGACCTGACTAGGGGCTAAATATGGGACCTGCATGTTGCGCACAGAGCTTGGCAGCCTGTGCTGTGATGCAATGAGATCTTTATTTTACTGATCAATTTCGTAATTTTAGATTGTGAGGCTGACTTTAAAAACACTGCCCCAGGGTGCAAACCCTCCATCTGCAGAGGCAGGGTCGGTTCTAGGAATTGTATGACCAGGGGCAGAGATGCCCCTCTAATTTGTATAAGAAGCAACAACACAGTAAACACAACATCACAAAACCTTCATTGCATCATTAAATCAATGTTACCAGAAGTGATTTGACTAAAATGTACAACAGTAAAGACAGTAATACCTAAGTAAATAAAACCCTCATTAAAGTAAATACCTACATCCTAATGTAATTATATATCAAGTGGATACACAATACACTGATTGCACTGCATGGAATGTTACCTCCAATTCACCTTACAATTGATATATTTCCTCCAATGTTTACTGAAAGCTTTTCCTGATCATAGACTGATTCATGTATGAAGATGCAATGCAGGCAAATATATCTCAGGCACAATACCTTAATATGCTTGTCCTCTGAAACTAAGATCCAAGGTGCATAAGTGGGTGTCTGACTGAGTGAGCTCTCATATATAAATCTTGACTGAGTATATATGTTTATACAACAGGACCCAGAACCATGCATCTCTGCAGGAAAATGGGCACTCCCACACACTCACACACACACACTCACACACACACCCTCTCTCTCTATCTAATGAGACACAACACAAGCTGAGAGTGGGTAAATTGTTAGAAATTCTAGAGGGTGACTAGTGGAGTATGGGTAAAAGGCATGACTATCACATCTCACTGCATAATGCATACCCCATGAAAGGCCCGTGTGCATGATTTGCAATAATAATAAATGGCGGTCGACAAGTACCGGAATATATAAATATAAGACTGGGGGAAACAGTCAATGTTGACAGGGTGAAACATTAGAGAGTGGCAGAACGGTCATGATATACAAACAGCAATGCTGCAGAAATACTCTGTTACTGTGAAGGTTGTGGCTAGTGGTATGTGATTTTGCCCCCTCTGCTGGACCTGGCTAATCTTTCATTCGCCATGGGCTTGGTCCCGGGAGTGTGAAAACATGCTATAGTTAAAGATCTTCTGAAAAAAAAGCAATCTTGACCCCCAGGAGTTAGGGAATTATTCAGCTATCTCTCTTTTGCCCAGGATAAGCAAAACTCTAAAAAAATATAAATTTTTAGTTTTCTGTTATTTTTTAGAAAAACTATTTTTTACATACGACGCAGACTGGATTCCGTCCCTATCATGGTATCGAGGTAGCCCTTCTGGTAGTGATTGAAGAAACTAAAAAGCTTTCAGATCAGGGAGGATCAGCTGCAGTCTTTTAAATCTCAGCGTTCGACACAGTAAGTCATGACATACTCATGGACAGAATACAGAGCTCTGGAGTAACCAGTACTGCCCTAGCATGGTTAAAACCCTTCTTGGAAGACAGGACTTTCCAGATTCTTGAGGGGGATTGTACATCAAACATCTTCCCCCTTAAATGTGGTGTAACCCAGTGCTACTCTTTATGCACCACCTTGTGTAATCTATATATGAAACCTCTGGCTGATATCGTCCTTCCCTTCGGGATCTCAATAATTTCATATGCAGATGCAATTGGTTTTTTTCCACTGACCCAGAATAATGATTCGGCATCCCCTGCACTAGACCCCCTGTCTTGAATCGGTTGCCAAGTGGATGAAAAGCTCCTTTTTAACCCCTTTCCTGCGGGGGTAATTCTCCTACGGTGCGGGGGGAGGGGGTGGAGAGCGCGGCGCTGTGGTGCTTGTGACGAGCCCAGGTTGTCATGAGTCATGGTGGAGCTGTCCTCATGACGGCCTGGTCTCGTCAAGACCCCGCACACTGATTAATTCGCCCGCACAGGTGGGGAATTAACCACGCGTGGGCAGAGCGGCGCTGTTATGACGAGACCAGCTCGTCATGAGCACATCTCCAGCGTGACTCATGACGAGCTGGTCTCGTCACGAGCACCGAAGGGGTTAAAACTAAATGCAGACAAAATAGAGCCGATGATCTTGGGGAATAACACGAGCCCAACCCTCCACTTGGGTTGGCATGCTCATTTTCCTATAACGCAGCTAAACTGTGCAATTGCCTCACTTTCTCTCTTTTATCTCTCAAAAGAGAACTTCCTTTTTGAAAAGCACTGAAGGCATGGCTTTTCCAAAATGACTTGCTGTAATTCCCTTTACTACTCAGTGGTGACCTAACTGCACTGGGATGCCTCCAGGTAACTATGCTCCATACAAGCGCTTATAGAATAAAATAGAATATAATAGAATACTGTACTGTTAAATGCACAACAGCCCATCAAAATGTACAGCATTGTCTATGTATATTCAACACCATGAAGGATTCCAACAAGCAATGCTGTCTTAAAAACAATCGAACACTGCATCAACACCTTTCATGGCCCACCCATACAGCACTGTACTGACAAAGGTGATACATTGAAGCATTTCCTTACAAAGAAGATTACAAAGATCAGACTACAAATGGTACTATTGGAAGCTGTGTTACTGGGGGGGGGTGGGGGGAGAGACTCTACTCAAGTAGCAATAACAATTCTTGTCAGGGTGAAACACAAACATACCCCACATTAACCTGTCCTTAACCTACTGGTAGCTTGGCACTAAAGCAGTCAGACTTACCTTAGAGGCAATGTATAAACTATTTTTGCAGCTTGTCAAACAGTACTAAAGTGAAAACACAACACAAGAAAAATCCCAAAACAATTTAAAGTTAGAACGTATTAAATGTAAGAGGGAAAGGAAAGCCTTTGAATAAGAAGCTGGTGAACAAGAGGGAGAAGAAATCAAACCAATGGAATGTAATGGCTGGCCTAAAATCGACTTTTATTTCTGGCAGGTGCACAAGAGGTTCTTCAACACCAGTCAACTAAAAGCTGTCTTTGAGAGAGCTCTAAAAATCTGAAATTACCAATTCAGCTAGAAATTATGGCCGTAGAGTGATATTGTTGTTTTGATTCTTAATGCAAAAGTAACCATGAGATTAAAAATCTGGTTAGCAATGTTAGGGTTGGGCGAAATGTGTGTAAATGTAAATGTGTGTAAAATTGCATGTAATTATATGAAATGCAAGTCTGCGATTTAGCACTATATTTCAGTGCAAATTGTACCTTCATGAGAATTTTTGATATCAGGACACATTTTGTGCTAAAACAAAAAAGCACAAAAATAAAAGTGAAACAAGCAACAGACACTTATGTTCAGGCCATTCGCTTTCATAGGTGGCGTATCAAAATGCCTTACTTTTTGCGGATTTCAAGTAACAAGCTTACTGCAAAATTCCTGCAATTATGCAAACTTCGCAAATTGCACCACATAATTTTGGTCAAATATGCATGACTTTCATGAGAGCAGACAGAGAAGGAGTGAAGTCAAGGGGGCAGTGGGTCAAAGAGTTGAATTAAGCTTAAGTCCAGGTGGAAATAAGCCTAATGGAGAGTTGTAGGTCAAGGGACATAGAGGCCTGGGAGGAGAGTGAGGCCTAAATGGCTTCAGAATTACAGATGCCAAGTACGCCTAGGTCCATTAAAAAGAGACATCACAGCCTCTGCATCAGTGATCCGGAACAAGCCCCCATATCCATCAGAACCACTCCAACACTGCTCAAATTTAGGAAAGAGTAGAAGTCTCACCCCTCAAAATAAGACTACATCAATATGCATTATTAGTCCACAATCCAGGTACCTCTCCTATCACGTGTTGATGTTATGCTTGTCTTTGACCCTGTACAGCACACCACTGCCTTTAGGCTAGGTTTGTGCTACACATGTAACTTAATGTCGCAGGACCCGATTCACAGAACTAACAAGACTAAATCCTTAACTTACTACTTTTGGTATTCACAGAAGGCATTTAGTAGTAGTAAAGTTAGAATTTTGTCTTAAATTTGACTCTAGACTTAAGACAAACTTAAGACAGACTTAAGACACACATAAGACAGACTTAAGACAGACTTAAGTTAGGAGTTTGTCTTAAGTCTGTCTTAAGTTTGTCTTAAGTCTGTCTTAAGTCTGTCTTAAGTCTGTCTTAAGTCTGTCTTAAGTCTTTCTTAAGTCTGTCTTAAGTCAAACTTAAGACAAAATCCTGACTTTACTACTACTAAATGCCTTCTGTGAATACCAAAAGTAGTAGGTTTAGGATTTTGTCTTAAGTCAGTTAAGTGAATCGGCCCTAATATTTTTGTCAAGTTGCAATTCATACAACAATGTAGCAGGAGCACCTTCACTTTGTAAACACTTCCCTCACCCACAACGTGTTGTGGCGGGCTTCATCATAGGGCTGCTGCAAAACGCCTCAGTGCAGACCAATGCTAGAGGTGGGGCAATAGGGTGGGGTAGACAATACAAACAAATAAAGAAGGAAAAGAAAAGGATCCAAAAAAGGTGCAGACAGTGAATAATAAAAATAACTAAGGGATATCCTAATACTACTGTTATTCCTGGATTCCCTTGTCAGAATTAAAAAAGGGTAATAAGTACCCACAGATGATGGTGAAATGAGTGTATTATACACTCTCCACGCCTCCGTTTCTGCCGGTTCCTGTGCCTCTACCGGCATTCATCAGGACAAAAGGATCCCTATGCTAACTTTCCTTTCTGTCAAATATACCACTATACTAAGTGTTACTCCACCTGTTTTATATGGTGCAGTCAAGTACACTGATTCTTATTAGAGATCGAGTTTATTGAGTTGCGTGCCAGAAATTGCACAGAAGTAGAGGGACGACCCCCTGTTGTCACACATTCGTCAAGGGTAATGCGCCGCCGCTAAATAGGTCCTTCCACAGCATGCCTATATGCGTCACTTCTCAAGTACAGCGCAACGTGCTGCAAGAATCACACTGCAAGTAGGTCAAGAAACTGATGCACTTGTATGGGTGAAACTGTCAGAAGGGGCTCATTAATAAGCCCCCATGTCTTTTTCACCTATGTTGGCACACAATGGTTGCCATGCGCAAATGCAGGCACCCTTGCGCCATGGTGTAAGGGTGACTGTGTTGCAGAGGAGATTGATGTTATGGCTCCATCCCTTCTCGAGACATCTGCAGGGCATCTGGACTAGTGGGGGGTGGGAGTGAACCAGATGGCCTTCTTGGAGTGTTGTTTGGCTGGTCATTTCTTGAGGGGTCCCAGTGTATCAGCGCAGTAGGAGATGCATCGGTGGAGGTTGCAAGCTGCAGTGTTATTGTCTGTAAGCGTTTGCTGAGTGGTGGTGCTGAGGAAGTTGACGAGAAGTTCTTTGCTGGCTTTGATCCAGCTGCGCGGGGGGAGCGATGATGGCAGTGGTATACGGTGGGCATGGTGAAGACGTGATGAATACAATGATAGTCTGTCCAGGAGAGTCCGGTGGTGTGGCTGTAGTTGAAGTTCCTGCTGGTGGAGGAGAGGTGCTCGAGTGTGTGCCCTGCTATGTGGGTTGGTGCGGTGACTAAGCTGCTTGAGTCTGATGTTGGCGAGCTTCCCAAGGAGGGGGTGGTGTACTGGTCACTGGGGTTGTCCAGGTGGAACTTGAGGTCTCCAAGTAGGATGGGAGAGCCTGGGGTGCAATTAGGTCTAAAATGGTAATGGTAACTAGGGAGCTATGGACCTGGGGGCCTGAAGATGAGTGTGCCATATAGGATGGGGTTGTGGTTGGTCGGGATTTGGAAGTGGAGGTGTTCCATGGTCACCATTGGGTCATTTGAGTGCATGGTCAGTTGGAGTGTGCTTCTGTAGGAGATGGCGATGCCTCCTCCTGGAAGGTCGGTGTGGTCCTTGCAGTTGATTAAGTAGTCATCGGAATAGCGAAGGCAATGTCTGGTCCTGAGCAGAGGTTGGTCCAGGTTTCAGTGAAGAAGGTGATGTCTATAGAGGTTGCGTCGAGTAGGTCCCAGATTTCTGTTGCGTGTTTGTGGAGTGACTGCACGTTGAGGAGGATGCAGTTGAGCCGGTCGGGTGCACTGTTGGTCAGCTGGGCGACACGAGGCACTGGTGTGCGGATATGGCAGAAGGTACATTTGTAGTTTCGACAGGCACAGGGTTCAAGAGAATTCCACAATGTTGCTAGATGGCAGGTGATGTGGTATCTATGGTTGGTGGCAAGGATGGTGCTGGCGTTGTAGCGGTGGAGTGTCCGAGAGTTGGGGTACTTTGTGCTGGGCGTGGTCCAGGGGGGGTCCGATGCAGACGGGCTTGCCTATGGCTTGCCTTCGGCAAGGGAGACATCCATTACAACTCAGGCATTACAACGCAAAGGTTATTAATGGAGAATGTTAAGTTTTAGGGTGTGTATGGGTTTTGGGGTGCCAGGGTTCATTTTATGGTTCAGGGTGGGTATGGGTTTTGGAGGTCAAAGGTGAATTTTAGGCTTCAAGGTGTATTTGTGTGTTGGGGTGCAAGGGTTACCATTAGGGTTGCACTCACTGGAGTGGGAATAGTGATTTTTACCCCTCCGCTATCCAGCACTTTCCCTACTGTTGAACTATGAGTAGTATTAGTATGCATTGTAATGCAATGCGATGTAATGGTATGCGTTGTAACATCATATATTCCTTTGGCACACCAGTGGTACTCACAATTCGCATCGGCGTACTGCGGATGCCATTGAGAAGTGCTGTGGCGGAGACTAGACAGCTGGGAACCGGGAAACGCAGGGAAGGGGACAGGGACGTGGGGGTTGTGAACTTTGTTTCTAATGAGTTTTTATCTCGAAGCCAGGTCCCGCGTCTTCTATGCTCCTGCTCTCCTGAGTCTTCTTCCAGGAATAGGAAGCAGGCATCCAGGCTCCCTCCCCATAGCCAATCCAACGCTGCAATGCATGATTGTTCTTGACAAGGCATTCAGCCAGGGGCTGGAGGGGTGGGCATGTTCTCCACACAGGGTGTAATGCAGCCTGCATTGTGCACAGGGAAGAGCGCATTACTGCTTTGGGCAACCTAAGGGGGCCAACCAAACAGTCATTGTGCACTTGAGTGGTCATACCACTCCGCCCCTCCCCTGCTCCATGAGTGGAGCAGCCCTACCCACCCTCCCGCCTGCAAAGGAAACATAGCATGTGTATATCAGAAAGTTATCATCATGTTATTATTTTGCCACTTCTTGCACTGCTTAAAAGCAGGGGTGCAACGCTCTTCTATCATAGTGGGTGTGCGTCATCCACAGGTGCAAGGCCTGGGCGACTCAACCCCCGGGCCTCCTCCACTACGTGTTTCACCTTCTCCTTACCTGGACATTGACACCGTGGCCCAATCCGCTGCACTCGCTCCAAATCTGTGACTAAGCCAGCAGGAGCCTCAGCCAGGTGGAATTTCACAAGCCTCGGTACAGCAGTCGCAGTCAAGTCTACTGGGGAAGCTCCCGATGCAGTTGATGCAACAGGGCTCCTTAGGTGTGAAGTTGCAGTGCTACCGCCATACAAGTTCGGCGCATCTCAAGGGCCACACGCTCCACAGCGTCCAGTCAGTGCAACATAATCAGGCCTGTGATGCACAGAGGCACCGCCCACCATTGGTAATCTCCTCCTTGCACCCGGTGTAGTGGTAGGTCGTATTATGTGATGCAGATTTCCTTACGTTGATGTGCATGAGTGTCTCTAGCATTCACACCTCCAAGGGGCTCAAGGTGGTCTTCTCACACAGGTCAGCAATGTGTCTCCATACGACCTCAAGACTTCACCACCAGGCGATCGCCGCGCCTCATTGTCTACCGCCACAGCCCAGCGACTCCACAGCACCTCCACATCCCACTTCCGGTCCCAGACGCAGACCCAGCGAGGCCTCCAGGTCCCAGGGACTGTCCGCGCTTTCAAGGTATTGGATGCCTGGTGTTGCAAGGAGTGCGCAATGAGAAATGATGCAACATTGGTTTTGCACCGCGATGCGCCTCTTTTCATAGATGTAGCCCTGAATTTCCTCTTCCCCTGGGACTCTGGCCGGTCATCCTGTATGTTGGGGGGTTTGAGGGGGTTGTTGATCTGTGCTGCACTTGGCCCTGGATGCTCCATTTTGCAATCCATTGTTTTTTCTTATTTTTCATTGGAGGTGGACTGATGTGCTATTTATGCCTATAAAGGAAAAAAACTCACGTTGGGCTAACTAACGTGCGTTTTTTTTTTTCCGCTGATGGGCCTTTAGTTAATTTTCGCCCGCTAACGCCAGATTTCCTATCGCCTTCACCCTAGTGTTAGCTGCAGTTTTCATCGCGGCTCCCTGAAACTATCTCCATGTAGCGATGTCTTGTATATACGTCGCTAACAGGGCGATAGTTTTCAGCGGTACGCGGCGATAGGAAAACTGCAGCTAACTAGTGTTAGCTGTAGTTAACGCCAGTCCTTGTACACATGGCCCCTTATGTTCAGTGCTTAATTTGAGCCGGTTGTTTCCGGTGCGGAGCGAATTGTCAACGCCGGGGCTTGTAACAGTCTGCTACACGGTGGAGCTGTCTGTCTAATTTAAAGATGTGGACAAGAACAGTTGTTTATTAATTCAATATACAATAAAAATGACTATTGACCGGCGCCCAAGCTATTCTTATAGGTTTGGGGTCTGGATTAGGCTGAACTGTCACACTTGTAGAAGTGTGATGATTAGTAATTGTGTTGGTACTGCCATTAGAAGCGCTGGGGGGGGCACAATATGTGGTGCAAGCTGCAGTGCCCTCCTGACAAGGGCCCGGCACTTTTTTCTTTACAAATGAAGCACTGCTCGTGTTTGATTTAATAGGTTTCAACTATATGAATCAAGGCCAAATACAGGGTACCCATGACAACTTACTTGCCTCATAGTTCACTAAAAGCATTGTTGTTAGGGCAGGGGAGGCATATGTTTTCTTAAATGTGTTTTTAAAAATGTTCTCTTTAAAAAAATACCTTTTAACGCCATTATGTAGTCTGATTTACCAAGGTGAAACACTTCCACATTTGAAAAGAATACATGTTTAGAATTTGATCTACAGGCCAAATATGTTCATGCTCAACTCGGGCAGACCCCGTAGTTCGGCTCTGTTTCCGCTCTCCCTGTTTATTTGTTGGTCTGCTCACCTCTTCTTTCTTTGCGTCCTGCAAGCACCTAACAACAGGCTCTCCACTGAGTCGCAAGGGTGCATTATGATTCTACTCCTGCTAGTACACAACTCCAAAAGACCCTAGCAGCAAGAGTTATCCTGCTCAGCCATTTTACCAACTTGTTATTAGGTTCTCAGGCCTCCTGAGACATGTACAATAACTTCTTAGCTTCTGGGCACATAGCCTTCCCTCACTTTGGATAAAAAAGTATTCAGGGTCAAATGTAAGAGCCACACAACGGGGCAAAAGAGCGATGCAACTCTTAAGTTACATTTATCAAGCCATGCAAGACCCGCTTGGGTGGCCCTCAGTCGCTGGATGAATCTGAAGTAAAGCAAGGCAGCGCAGATCGCTGTTTTGTGGTATCCTGCTCCAGGGAGGCATTAAATGGGTGAAGCCTGGGTGTTTCAACACATCCAGTAATGGAATTTGCTGCATTCACCGATTCACCATTACTGGTAGACCTGGGAATGCATCAAAATGCTAACCCTCCCCAGGTGAGGAGCAGCGAGGAGGAATATCTTAATTTCTCCTTGTTTTTTCCTCTCACTATATGTGGCACACATAGAAAGAGGAAAATGACTCAGAGGATTGTTTTTGTGCAGGAAGGTGTCCCTTCCTGAACATATACAATCCTGCTACAATGCAGGTATATTGCATTATGGTGCAAGGGTGCCTGCACTGGCGCTAGGAGGCTTGTTATGCACCAATGCAGAGAAGAGACAGGAATGCACCGCATAACGTTAAATGCCCAAATATAGGCCTGTTTAGGGTGGTGGTGTCGCATGGAAGGATGTAGGGGGCAGGCACACAGTGCACAGTTTAATTGTGTGCGCTATTTTATAAAAGAAATAGCTTTACTGCTGCAGTTGGTTTGTGTTCTCTTGTGTTCCCCATTAGTGTGCATCGTTACTTATTTTAAGGGTGTGGGGCCGGGGAATCCAAACGATGTTGACTCGGGCATTTAGCTGTGGTTGCTAAGGAGTGATGCTACAATGGCAATGAAACGGTAGCAGCGTACTTAAAAAAAGGGCCTCTCCTGCCTGATGAAAGCTGCTTTCCTTTTTCCATAAAAAGTATAGGAGGCCTGCTGTGTGGCTCGGTTACTTGTGTGCATTAAATCCACAGTCATCCTGAGGCAAAAAATTAGTGGTGTGGTGTGACAGTAGTGTTCTGGGCCTGCAGAGATGGCTGCACTATTGTGTCTCTCACTTCCTCCCTGATTATGCCTCATTGAGCCTGTGTAGACTGGCGAAGGGGGAGTTTAGATTCCACGATTGCTCTGCACTTGAACTCTCAACTGAGAGTGCCAACAAGTAATACACATGCCCATTTCTTTATACAGGGCTTTCTATGAATAACTATCACCAGGTTTTTTATTAGCTGAGGTGTCTTGTTTCTGTTAGCTGTGGCCTTTTCAGGTAAGGTGTCAGGGCCCATATTTAAAAAAAAACATTGACAGTTTTTAAACAATGCTTTAACATTTGATGAGTGGTTGATGTTTGGTTTATATGACTGTATTATATGCTCCAGATGTGTATTGTAATTAATTTGCACACATTGGCCTTTTAAAACATGTGTTCTTTGTAAATGTAGTAGTAGTAGTATATGCTTTATTTCGACAAACTTGTGTCATAAAAGCTTCGTTAACTTTGTAAAAGAAAATTACAAAAGTGCAAACTTGACTTAAAATACAAAATGAGCCAAAACAATGTACACAACTAGTTTGTTGTTGTTGTAATACTTTATTCGATAACAGAGTATCATAAAAGTAAATATAAATTCATCACAGAAGGTAAAATTAGATAAAGCAAGTTACAGGATATAAAAGCGAAAAAGCAAGTTTAAAAACCAATTAAAATACACGTCAATAATAAAAACAGGTCAAATCTAGTTGGTTTAAAAGAGATACTAAAAATGCTAATTAATATGTTGACACAGTTATAACACTTGATGTCCTACCCCGTACTTAGTTTAGCAAGCTTGGTACGTATTTGCCATGCTTTCCCCAGAAATGTTGCAACTCCGCAGATTACCATCATGGATGTGGTATCTGTTGTTAAAATGCGGAGGGCCTCTGAATAATGCCTTGTTCCCAGTTCTCTACAAACAGGTCTTAACCATCTTTTTCTGGGGCCCCTGTACGCCCTGCAAGCAAGCATAAAGTGAGCAAGGGTCTCAGTGGGATTTGCACACATCAGACAGGTAACTTGATGGTGAGAGGATCCTCTCCAGCTTCTAGTAAAGGCATTCAAGGGTAGCGTTCCATATCTCAATTTCAAAAACAGTGTTCTGTCTCTCGGATTACTAATGAAATCAAGAAAGGGTTCTAGCTTCCTCTCAGGCTTATGGTCAAGAACTGGTCAGTTAAGAGACCCCCCTTTGGATTTTTCATGTCCCTAGCTTGAATCCACTCCCAATAGAGTTTCTTGATGGTTTCCTTCGGGGGTGGTAACTGAGAGGTCCACTCTTCCCTTAGTCCCAAATTGATCGCCAAGTCCCTCAGTTTTTTCAGCCAGCCAATCTTCATTGGGGAATTGGCAGTAATAAGGTCATCAAGGACCGCAGAATAATTAGCAAGCTCCGGTGTCCTTCTAAGACATACCCAATAGAGTAAAGGCCGAAGGCCAACAATGTCTTTAAAGGAACGGCGACCCATGTCGTGGAGTAGCGGTTTTAAGGGTGTGGAAATGGGGAGACACACTAGCTCTCTCAGAAACGTATTCTCTACTTTAACCAGATCTGGCACTCTGTCGAAGACCCAGAGTTCTGACCCGTATGTTGCGGCAGCCAAGGCCTTACCATCATAGACTGCTAAGGCAGGGCTAATAGGTCTTCTAGAGGTCGCACGATGATCTCTGGAAATAGCTACCGCCACTCTCTTAAAACTTAAAAGCATTTTAGCTATGTTGGAGTCCCACTTCATTTTACAATTTATCCTGACTCCCAGGTAGTCAAAGGCTTCCTACTTCCTCTAAACAAATGCCATTAAGGGAAACATTAATCCTCCTAGCTTTTTTGTTGCCTGAGAGCACCATCAATTTAGTTTTGGAGGTGTTAATTTTGAGCCCACGTTCTTCACAGAAGGTACTAAACCTATTTAATAGTTTCTGGAGACCAGAGGGGGTTTTGGACATAAGGAAGGTGTCGTGTGCAAAGAGGAGGGTCGGTATCTTTTCACCCGCCAGGGTGGGGGCATCCACTGGGTCCTCCCTCAAATGGTCTGCCACCCCATTTATAAAGAGGGAGAACAAGGTGGGAGCCATCACACAACCCTGGCGGACCCCCCTCTTTACTGGTATTCTCTCTGTCAGTTCTCCTGCATTCCACAATCTGATTCTCGCATAGGTACCATCGTGCAGCCTTTTGATTAGTTCTAGGGGGTAACGTGGTAGGCCCATGTCATGTAGCACCTGCCACAATTTGGCACGGGTACAAGATCGAAAGCAGTTTTAAGGTCGATAAAGGCCAGATACAACGACCCTTTGCCAATGGACACAGTTTTCCAGTATGTTGCTGTAAATCTGAAGACCTGGTCCATCGTGCCTATTTTCTGCCTGAATACTGCTTGTAGGTGCGTTAATATGTCTCCCTCCTCTAACCAGACCACCATTCTAGAGATAAGGAAGCTGCCAACCACCTTTTGAATTACATCAATTAAACTTATTGGTCTGTAGTTGGCAGGATCCTCTCTCGCCCCCTTCTTGTGTATTGCGACCACTTCTGCTCCTTTCCAGGAATCTGGGACTGTATGGCCCTGTATCAAGAGATTCATCAGGTATGGGATGATGTTAGCCCAAACAGAGGGATCATGTAGAATTAAATCGCCAGGTACACCATCCGGCCCAGCAGCCTTTCCAGGGGCTATTCTATTAATGGCTGCCTGAACCTCCAAGAGTATAACGGGGTCATCAATTTCAAGAGCCGTGCTCTATGGCTTGGGGTCTGGTTGGACAGTTGAAATTTGCTCCGCACCATCCTCATAGCTATAGAGATTTAAAAAGTGGGAAAACCATTGTTTTTCAGTTATATTATTTGGAATGGAGTCAGTTCCCGTTCTGGGTAGTTGGTTTATTAAATCCCAGAAGAGAGTGGAATCTTTTAAAAAGGCCGCCTTCCTGAGTTTCTGCCAGTGATCCTCCTCCCATACCCGTTTTGCAGATGCTATGATGTTTCTATATTCCCGTCTCGCTAACCTTACGGCCAAAGGATCTTTTTTCCGTAAGGCTTTAGAGATGGCTTTTCTCCTTACTCTGCATTCTTTGTTGAACCAGGGATTACCACTTTTATATGCAAGATTTTTCCTACCTCTGGTCCCCTCAATTCTAAAATGGGAGCCTATGACATCTATAAAGGCCTTATAAGATTCACTGAGGTCAAACCCTGGCATAGAATTAAGCATGGGGGTGAGAAGGGAAAGTTCCACTGTCTTAGATGACACCTGAAGAGATATGCTCGAAAGTGTTTCCTCCTGACATGCCACCTTGTGCCATTTTAACCTGCTGTTGCAGTTAGATGGCACTACTGTTTTTGAGGAAAGGAGAGGATTTATGAGCTTCCCTTTAACTTCCCATCTAATATCAGCGCAGAGTGGGTTATGGTCACTGTCGGGCATCTGTTTAACCTCAATATCTATCACGTTCCCCCATAATCTTGAATCTAAGATTATATAGACAATGTGAGAGGGGCCATTCAGCCTGTTAAATGTCATGGCCCCATTGCGGTTCGAAGTTGTTCTTCCATTAAGTGCCCAAAAGTTATATTTTAATGTCAGGGCATTTATCTGTAGGGCCCTGACCGTCCATCTTTTAATAGGACTCAGGTTTAATAGAGGGATAAAGTGTTTCATATCTTCCTCACTAGTCCCCAACAGATCTTCCTTACTTAGGGGTTCATACGTGCAGTTTAAATCACCCCCAAGATAATATTGGAACGTGGAGGGATACCTGCTGAAGCCGTTTCCAGAGTTAGAACTGTGCTCAAGTTTTGATTGCTTGGGCTTCCCCCGGCATATACATTGAAAAGATCAACTCTATTGCCATTCAGGGGTCCTTTAAAGGATAGGTGTAGAATGTCCTCTGAATTTACATAGTGGACAGAGATATCCAAATTAATTGATATCTTGACTCATATATGTAGACCCCCTGATGGATGACCCAAGCCTTGCGTTACGGCAGGGTTAAAGAACGTGGTATAACCAGACTTATACAAGGGTACCAAGCTACACGTCTCCTGGAACATGCAGATCTCATGTTTATCAATAAATTCTTGCCAATCTGGAATATCCTGTTTCTTTTTGAGGCCTGCAATGTTCCAGGAGAGGATACAAATAATACCTGATTTGCCCTCCCCAGACCCGTTTGGTTCGATATCAGATATGGGGAGTTGAACAATAATTTCATCTTCAGGAGTACCCTTCCAGCTAGTGACGCTACTAATACTTGTTGAATCTGAACTAGATGGTAGTGAGCTCATAGGGGCGTTCAGTGTTTTTACTACTTCTATACCACTTAGAGCCGTAGGTGATGCATTGGTGAGTCAATCAACCTCATCCAAGCCTACAAAGGGGGAAAATCTGTTTGATGTTTGGATGTTAAAAAATGTCCCTCCCAATAATGTGGCTTGCTTATCCTAGGTTGCCGTGGTAATGGTGACCTAGGGTAAAAATAGCTCAAATCGTGTATCCTTATCCCCTCTCCACCGGTCCCTGGCACCTGGTGCCAATCATTTATTTACGAGATGACCCTTCGGTCCCTGAAATTAATGATTACTGCGTCTCCCTGCGTGTCTTTCGGCCTCTGGCCTACCCACCCAAGCCTTCTCACATTTAAAATTTCCCCATTAATATTGGGAGGTAGAGGTCTATTATTCACTAACCAGTGAATCACTTTGTTTTTTAGGTCAATGTACCCTTCCTTAATCCCTGGTTTTAATTCTGGGACCCTTGTTAATTTTGCCACGTATGGGGCGGCTTCTGGGGGCATGTCAATCTGAACATTCGAGCCTTTAGGATTCCTGGGGTCTGACATCCTCCCACTACGATCTCCACACACATCTGCTGTTTTGTTTGGGGATACTTCGAATTCCTTAGCCCTGGGTGTTTTGGATGCTTGTGGCTCAATGTTAGTTTTAGTTTTAGTGGAGGACTGTATTTTCCCTGATACCTCGGGTGTTGGTTTTACAATTTCATTCCCTTTACTTAAAGGTGTCGATTTAGGGATATTGCCCACTTTACTTTGATTGTCTATTCCAGATTTATTACTATTACCTGCTAGTAGCCCTTTTATTAATGTTGTATTTGAGGTAATAGCTGCTTCTAAAGACTGCAGCTGAGTTGCTAGCCTTTTAGATCTTTCTACAAGGGGTAGTACTAAAGATTTTACCAGTAGCTCTATGCTCCCCAATAAGTCTTGATATGGGGAAGGATGAGCCTGTTTCTGGGCTGGAATTATGTTCTCAGTTCCTATCTTCCTCATCATAGGGGGATTCCGGGCGATATTAGGTAATTTTGCCTGCCTACCCTTATGGGGGTTTCCCCCCCTCTTTCTCTTTAATGTGGGCTTATTAGTCGGTGGTAAGGATATAGGTTGCAGATTAGTCTTTGGAACAGACAATAGGGGATGAAGTATCAAAGATTCCTCAGGGATAATTTCTACTGATGGATCTATGCTAGAATTCCTATTGTTATAAGGGGTACTAGTCTCCGATAGTGTGATAGCGTCGCAAAAGATAGAGGGAATACTGATATCATTATTGCCAGGAGTTGTCTTCCTACTTTTCAAATAAGAGGTTGTGGCTAGTTCAATTGGACCTAGCGAAGAGCGTCTATTCAGGAGCTCTGTGGATAGACGGCACTCCGCCATTTCAATCTCTTGGCCAATCGCTGAAGCAGCTTTTGGAAGGTATTGTTCAATCGTGCCCCTTAAAGACCCTCCCTCTAGGGATATCCTACCCTTATCTGCCTTTGCGCCCTTTGGAGACATTGTTCGTGGTCGCTAATGAGAAGCAAACAAGGAATTATATGAAGATGTTAAAAAACATACGGATAGTTGCAGGACAGTCCAGTGTTATGGATTGCAGTGGCATTGATTTTCCCAAGAGGCAGATGACAATAGTATGGCCCAGTCTAGCCTCCTCTGGCCTCCGAGGGCCACAGAGGGCCCACCCTTTTCCCGGGCTTAGCCCGGCGCGTCCCGCGCGCGTCCTCGCGGGACGAGGGACCAAGCGTGTCTTTATGCGCCTCCTGGCGTATGGAGATTCGTCGTCCTGCCCCTAAGGATTCTGGGGCTTGTAGGCAACCAACAAGCCGACTGGCGGAGCCAAGCCCGGACGGTCGACAGCGAAGACAAACAGCCAGCAGGAACAGGGGGGCAGAGCCAAGCCCAGCCGCGGAAGAGAGAGTAGCGAGTCCAGAAGGTCAGCCCCAGTGAGATTAACTAGTTTGAGAAAATGCTCAAAGGCTCTTTGTAAATGATGAGCTCATTCGAATGGACAGAATTGATAAGTAAGAAACAGCCCATGCCTCAGGGTAATATAGGTCCCAGCATTGTTATTTACACATGGTTTATTATCTACAAACTGCAAATCTGTGCAACCTCTCCTAGACTGGTGAGCAAGTTAGATGGGGGTGTCTTGTAGAAGGCACACCAATGGTGGTTTATCTACAGTGGCAGTGACAGGGCAGCTGCTTTTCTCATGGTGAGAGACTTAATGAAACAATCCAGTAGCATATTTGACCGCACATTGGCTGAATCTCCATCACAGACTCCTAATGAACCGTAACACTTGTTCTCCATGTAATATCTGCTGTCAGGGTCCAGCTCTCCATGGTGAAGGATGGGGCACGGTTCTCTGAGACAGAACTCATTATAATCATGCCTTTGTGAGGTTGGTGTTGTGATTATGTCCTTACAAGAGGAATAGCTACTTCCTTGTATTCAGGCACCTTCTGTGCGTCTACACTTTCCATCTTCAGTAATAATGAAACCTATTCTTTGTTCCGGCTAGAGACTGCTTATGTGTTTAGCATGTTTAGCAGACCTCATGCACAATACAGAAAGACGAAGAGTAAAGGGCGCGCTTTTCAGCCATTTTAAGTTTTACCCATCAATCATGACGTATGGAGTATTTTCTCCTCAGGGACACACACTTTCTGTCTCAGCCTGACTTGGCAGAAGTCTTCATCTAAGTCAATGCCTGCTCACCCACTGAGCGTAGGGCAGGATGCTCACATCCACACACAGACCTGAGATATCACTGCAAAAAGACCTAGAGCATCAATGGACATAGAACAACCTCATACCTACTGCGAAAGAAGAGCACAAAATGGCATACATAGACAGAGAACGTGGTAGGCTGGCGCCTGATATGCATCCGATTAGACTGACAGTTTTGCCAGTCATTGTCTTTTGTTAGAACAGATTCAAAATTGCTTTATTAACCTTCCTGCTTCCTCACATTTGCTTGAAAATGCACCATTTGTCCACCCTTTTTCCAAAATTTCTCGGGAGAAAACCCCCAAACCCTCCATAGATTGTTCGAGCTCACTCGCTACGCTCACTCGCCGCAGTGCAATGCAACAATTATTTTACGCCTCGCCACTTTCAAATGTCACCAGCCGCCACTGTTCTTTTTTGTGAAGATTTTTAACTGCACTGTGGTTTCTAAAACAAATGAGCCTTCTTCAAGAAATATGCCGTTCGTTGCACGCCTCTATTTCAGGAACCTGCTCAGCAGTGAAGTGCGCCTTCGCTGTTCTGCTGGAGGCAGCCTGTTTAATTGTCTTGAATCTCTTCAGGCTGCGGTTCAAAATATGCGGAAAAGGGTAGGGTTTTGAAGGGAAAGCTTGACGTGCAGTGCTTCAACATAGGGGTAGGCGGGCTGGGGAGTGAACTTCACTTTTCATTGACACTTGAAGATGAGAACAGTGCTGAAATGGAATAAAATAAATCAGCGAGGAGACAGAACTGTGATAATCATAAGAAAATAGCAAACACACCCTGCCTATTTTTTTCCTTTTTTTTTTTTTTTTTTTATTTTTAAAATTTTTATTTCCATAATTTGCACAATTTACACATCATACAATTTATACATTACATATACTGCATTTCATATTATTTGCCTATAAGGTAAAGCATGGGAACACGAGAATGAAAAGCCAAACACCAAAAAAAATACAAAAACACAAAAGAATAGCCCTTAGACTTACTGAGACCCCATACTGTCTTTCCAACTAGTTATGGGTTCCCATATTTTTAATCCTCTCATTTTGCCCCTTATCCCTTTTCTGGAATAGATAGGCTTCTCCAAATTGTAGGCTGCTAACAAATTAGCCAACCAGGTTTGCATGGTGGGTGGATTTTTATCTAACCATGCTCTAGCTATAGTCAGTCTATAAACTGCAGCAGCCACAAAAATAAACTCTTTATGTGGTGTATTTCCAACCTGATCCAACCCCAACAATAATACTGATGGTGTAAGGGTTATACGTAACTTCAAAGTCCTATTTAAAAATCGTTCAACATTTTCAATCAGTGTGTACAGCTGTGGACAAGTAGCAAAGACATGTATTATATCCGCCTCCGGATGGTTGCACCTTGCACATGTAATGCCCGTGGTTCCTCCCCATTTAGCTATTCTAGCTGGGGTAAAGTATAAGAAATACAGAGTTTTAAAATGCTGTGATTGTAGAGGTGCCGAACATAAAACCATACGTGCAAGCTCAAGTGACTCTTGAAATAAATCCTTTGGACTACCCAGTTTAGCTGTCCATTTGTTGCTGAATTTCTCTATATCGGCTACTCTTCCTTTCACCAGGCATGCATACAGGCTCCTAATTGTACAATCTCCAGAGATTTGTATTTTCTCTAGAATTTCATTCCTCTGGAATCCTACAGGCCCTCCCTGTTTTCCACCCAAAAAGCTCCGAACCTGGAGATATTTAAAGAAGGATCTCCCATCAATGGCAAATTTCGACACTAAATCTGTGAACTGTAGCATCGCTTCACTCCCTCTGAGGTCCCCAATCTGACTAATTCCCCTTTCAGCCCAACCAGCCATTGTGCTATCTGCAAAAATTGCTGCGGGTAGTGACCTATTCTTGTACAATCTAACATATCTGTTAAACCTGCCGAGGCCTGATTTCTTTAAAAAAATATTCCAGATTCTAACGGCAGCACTTAGTGTTTTAAACCTGGTCCTTTTGTAGTACCCATATTCCATACAATTTAAAAAACAATTTTCAACTTCTTCACCCAGAACAGCCTTATAGATTTCTGTCGACATACTTGTAACTTTTTGTGTCTTACCCCCTCCCCCAATTAGCCCCTGCATATACTGTAGGGCAGCAGCAAGATAATACATCCTGAAATCAGGGACTCCCCACCCCCCTTCTTCTCTTGGGAGAACCATAAATCTATAAGCCCTTCTCGTCTTACCTTGCGCCCATATGAATTTATTCAAAATAATCTCTAATGAGTTAAACCACTTATTCTCAAAGAGAAGGGGAATGGCTCTAAAAAAATAGAGGAACTTAGGAAGAATTAACATTTTGATAACATTTGTGGTTCCTACAAGAGACAGATGTAAATTATTAAGTCTTTCCAAATCATTTTTGACTTTTGCCAATAGGGGGGCGATGTTACTTCCCACAACGTTATCAATATCTGCCGAAATAGCCACCCCTAAATATACTGCAGAAGTAACCACACGCGGATCATTACAATTAGAATATCCATTTTCTACAATCTGGGTCTTTGCTTTATTAAGACTATACCCAGAAATTTGCCCAAATAGCTCCGCTTCCTGTTCAACTTGACCAATTGCCATATGGGGGTCAGAGGTGAGAATTGCCACATCGTCGGCATAGGCTAGGGATTTGACAACGCAGCCATTTGCTCTAACTGGCGTAATCAAAGGATTGTCTTCTAATCTACGGAGCAGCGGTTCTAAATACAGGGCAAATAGGAGTGGAGATGAAGGGCACCCCTGTCTTGTCCCCCTTCCTATAGTGACATCTGCTGAATATCCTCGATTCACTCTGATTCTGACTATTGGATCAATATATAACCCCTGTATAGCCCTAATAAAACCCTCACCTATCCCCGACCACCTCAAAGTTTGCCATAAATACCTCCATGTGACCCTATCAAATGCCTTCTCGGCGTCTAAGAATAGTGCTGCCATCGGGTCTCCCAGTCCACCTGCAGCATCAAACATAGTTAGAACCGTCCTGATGTGCTGCGTTGTCCCTTTTCCCGGTATAAATCCATGTTGGACGGGGCTTACCAAACTCTCAATAACCCCTGATAGCCTTGTAGCTAATATTTTAGAGTAGACCTTGACGTCAGCATTCATTAATGTGATCGGTCTGTAAGATCCAGTATTTGTTGGATCTTTCCCTTTTTTAAGAATTACAATAACATCTGCCCCTCCCCAGGACGGGGGAGACCCATCTCCTTTTTGTGCTGAAATCATAATATTAAACATATCGCTACATAACACATCCTTAAATACTTTGTAAAACTCCACAGGGATCAAGTCCGGCCCTGCGGCTTTGCCTGATGGCAGGCTATTCAGTGCTGTATTAAACTCATCTAATTGTATTGCCATCTCAAGTTCTTCTCTTCCATTTTCAGACAATTTACAGGACTCAACTCCCCTTAAGTATCTCTCAATATCTGCAAAGCTCTCTTCCTTCTCTGGAGTATATAGGGATGCGTAGTACTCCCTAAAGACCTCTCTTACTTGTTCTGTCTCGCTTACCAAATTGCCCTGTTTATCCTTAATTTCTTTAATATCAAAAGTAGCAAGTCTCTGTCTTGTGCGAACCGCCAATATATGCCCTACCTTCTCGCTTAATTCATATGCGCTCTCCTTTTTAGCCAAATAATTACTTGCCTCCTTCTCTGCAATCCACTCTACTGCTTCTGCTTTCACAGCTATAATCCTATACAGATGTGGCTCTACTGGAGCGTTCTGTATTAAGGCTATAGCAAGATCTTCTTCCTCTTTTATCAATCTCACTCTCACCTCCTCCAATCTCGCTTTCTCCTTCTTTTGTTTTGTTAATACATAACTAACTGTCTCCCCCCTTACCCCCGCCTTGAAAGCGTCCCAAACGATACCTAAGCTGGCAGATCCCCTATTAATTTCCCAATAGAATTTTATCCATTTTTCCATATGACTTCTATATGCGTCATCTGTTAGTAAAGATCTTTCAAATGTCCATTGTGTTCTCATTTTCTGACCCTGTCCTAATTTAATAGTTATAATCAATGGACTATGATCAGATATTATCCGAGGTTGTTTCTCAATTTGGACATCCTGAAATATTGTCCTAGAAATTAAAAAGTAATCCAGCCTAACCAAAGACCTATGCGGGGCCGAAAAATATGTGCTACCATCTACCTGTTGTTGTGAATTAATCCAAGGGTCTACCAGGGAATTATGTGTCACCAAATCTACTAGAGCCTTGTATACTTTCTTCTTCCTCCCCCCATAGTATCCACCCGTCTGCAAGCTAGAACCATCCGGAACATGTATGTTTAAATCTCCGCAACACACTATTGGCTCTGGCCATTGAGCTAATTCAATATCTAGATATTGTAAAACATCAGGGTCATCCTCGGTAGAACCATATATTGACGTCAGTGTAAAAGTCTTTCCTTTAAAACAAATTTCAAGTATGACCCATCTTCCCCACTGATCTTCTTTCTTTCTTTTAACTGTTATCTCCCTAGTCTTTCCCAAAACCGCTACTCCTCTTGTTTTTGTCCCTTGTTTAGTATTAGCCAATAGCCTGTAGCCAAGCTGTTCCATTAAATAACCTCTTGTACCTTCAATATGTGTCTCTTGTAAGCACACCAAGTCCAATCTCAAGGATTTTAGCAGTGCTGCCACCCTCAACCTCTTATTAAGACAATTAAGACCACAAACGTTAATTGAGGCAATTCTACACGTCATCATACTTCCACATTTTCCTTATATGAAAAACTAACTTTTTTATATACCACATACTCTGGTATCTGTATGATGTGTAATCGTGCTGAGTCAAACATTGTATATCGTGCAACAGTACTTCTTTCCCCCCCCCCCCCCCTCCCGCCCCCCCTCCCCACGGTTCCCACCCTGGTCTCCCCCCCCCCCCTCCACAGGCAAATAGGTCAACAGACCTATGTGTGGCCGCTTTTGAATTGCGTCAGTCGCTTCCCCTCTCAGCCTAATCTCTCCACTTAACTGAGTCCATGGTTCCCCTTATTGTTTATCCAATCTGTACTTATATTATGATCCCAACTATCATATCCTAGTCATCAGCTTAAGCCCCCTTCCTGTTCTTCAACTCTTCAATGAACTGCTGGGCTTTAATTTCGGAAATAAACACTCTAGTTTTCCCCTTTGTTACAACTTTCAGTTTAGCAGGAAAAAGGAG
The DNA here is from genome assembly GCF_964263255.1 of Lissotriton vulgaris. Lineage (NCBI taxonomy): Eukaryota > Metazoa > Chordata > Amphibia > Caudata > Salamandridae > Lissotriton > Lissotriton vulgaris. The sequence continues at coordinate 1,180,174,098 of NC_141697.1, forward strand.
GTATGCCTCTGACCCTAATGCCTGAAATGGTGCGATCAGCTGCCTGAGCCGCCACCTCCTCTCTACCGTGACATGACAAAAATCAGGCCTAGCAAAAAATGTGGTACCCTCAAATGAATAGCTGGGCAAGATGGCCGACACTGGATTGCTGTGAGCAGTCGCACTCTTCCTCTCTCCAGCCTAAGGAAGAGTAGCAGTATGCACAGCTGAAATTCCATGGTTTTTCTAGTCTCCTTCGAATGGCACTTACATGGCTGGTACAGGATGAATCAGAGCTATTTAATTCAAGCTACTCAGGGGTAGTAGCTAAGCAACTTTATCGCTGTTATCAAGTTTTCAACTATCTGAAGGAAAGCGCCAAAACTTTGATGAGCACATTCGCGCTAAGGATCAAAAGGAAAAACCTCGCACAACAGGCTGAAGTTCAAGTGCAGGAGTCTTCAATGCCTCCTCCAAAAATGACGAAAAGTGAAAGACAAGAGAAGCTAGAGCTGCAGAGGGAAAAAGATAAAAAAGACAGGAAGACACCGAGCGGACCGAGTGATCCAACAGTAAACACAACTGGGATGAGTAAAGCTTTGCGCAATCTAGGCGCCAACCTGGGTGCTATCCCCAAGACAGGGGGGTCGATCGGAGGAAAAAAGAAACCCGATCTGAAATGCAGCAGCTCTGATGAGCCCACTCTACGCGCAAGCAACATCATTAAACCCGGCAGGCAACAAGAAAAGGGGAAAGTTAAGGATACATTGTTGCGGCAGCCTACCGTGACTGAAGCTTTCTCACCGAGATCCCTCCAACGCACGGACGGTGTGCAGGCTCCGGGAGGAAGACGGGGGAGTGCTGGCAGCAGCGGAACTAACAGACTCACGGGACCCGAGGGAAACAATGGGAAATCGGGCGCTCAGGAGAGCGTCCTCGAGGACGCAGCCGATGCTACGGCAGGGGTTGCTAGGCAACGCTCGAATCGTGATCATGGCGGAGAGGTAGAGCTCGGTGAGGAAGCCAGCGTTAACGACACAGCAGTGAGACCGAGACCGAGAGCGATAGAGGGGCAAATGCGTCCAGAGAAGCTGCAGCAAATCGAAGGAAGTGTTACTGAGGCTGGAGAAGGAAAAATGCAGCCAGAAGGTAATAACGCTGGAATTGTTAATGAGATTGAGGCTGAGTCTGGAGAATACATGGGAAACAAAGAAAGTCAAGGCAGGCCCATGACTGAGTTTGGTAATGCTGATATGTTAGGCGCTCTGTTGGTCATGGAAAATGAAATGAAGTCAGCAAGTTTAGAGCCATTGAAAACATGGGGAAGCTCTCTCAGCCTGACAAGTAAAAATGATGTTGGTGAGGGCGATGGCAAGCTTGAAGGTGGATCGGCAGAGGGAGATTGTTTTTTCTCAGTGAATGAGGAGACAGACACTGATCAAACAAACACTGGCAGCTCGGAGGAGGGTGAACATTCAGATTCAGACTCAGACTTAAGCATTGATAAGGATACCACCCTTAGAAGGAAGTCCTTACAATTATCTAGGCAGCTCGCAGGGGGGTTTGAGGAGGCCCAGAAGAAGTTACTATGGGATTACTCAGCGACATCACATGCGTACCAGGAGGTAGATGATAATAACCCAGGTCCTACCTCAGTAGGCTCTGATACATCCCATCAGTTCCCAGCTGAACTTCTGTTTAATACCCTCAAGCAGATGCAAGCGGAGGCCAGGGCAGAAAGCCGTAGAGCAAGACAGGACGCTAAAAAAATACAAAATACAATGAGGAAAATGAACAAGCTCTATGATGAACTAGCTGAAAGAGTAACAGAGGCTGAAGAGCGGACAGGCAAGCTGGAAGATGAGATGGGCGATTTCAAATCTTTTAAATCAGATCAAGAAAAACTTACGGAGGACTTCCAATGGAAGTTGGAAGATTTTGAAAATCGTCAAAGAAGAAATAACATTAGACTTTTGGGTGTGGCAGAAGGGATTGAGGGGCAGGACACAAGGCGGTTTGTTGTGAACTTGTTAAAAGGGTCTTTTCCAGAGTCAGATTGGCAGTGGGATAAAGAGGTACAGCGTGCGCATAGATATCCTTTTACATTAAAACAGGGGGCCAGGAAAGATGGACAGGGCTCTTATCCCAGAGCGATCTTGGTAAATGTAGGTAATTACCTGCTGAGAGAAGAGATTATTGCCAAAGCTAGACCAGACAGTAAGAGGGTATTTGAGGGTACCACATTTTTTCCCTGCCTATTTTTTTCCAAGAGTTTTTGCTTTTTTGCTTTTTTGAAGATGGGGGAGGTGTTAGAAGTAGTCGCAGACAGACACAAATACTTTTTATTGACCCTCCACAGATGCATTTTATTTTTTTCCTGCAGAATAAATGATGTCCCAGAAGGAAGAGATAACAAGCATTTGCAATGCAAAAGGTCTCGCAATCGCGAGATTTTGAGCTCTGGCATTGTAATTGACAATGCCTTTTATTTATGTATTTAAAAAACCTCCAATAATAAAAGGCATTGTCGTGTACAATACCAATAGGTCAAAGTTTCTAAAATGCGAGACCTATTGCATTGCAAATGGCTGTTTAGTGAGCGGACGTGCCCCCCCCCACCCCCCCCCTTCGAGGTTTGGTGACGTGTCACATGGGGCCCCATTTGCTCGCACGAGACCCTGTCTGGGCATGGAGCGCATCCCATAGCATCATGGTTGTCAATGACAACAGCTCAAGCGCTACCGGGACCATTTTATAGTGGGTTGCAAATTACCTCCCGCTCCACTTGATCCTCTGTGGCTTCTTGGAAATCCAGGTCTGACCCATTTGTCCACGCATGCAGCGCAATCAAATATCCAGTCACTATCATTTTCAAGAAGAATTCTAACTGGGCTTCGCTACAGGAGGCGCGAGCACCAAGTCACGTGACTATCTCACTTTAAATGCTTTCTAAGGCGGATGCGCACGAGGCTCAGATCAGTGACACGAAACTGACCAGATCCTCATGGTAACCTTCCCAAAACAGCATCACTTGTAAACATCATGTCCAGACAGTCCAGGGCATGTCGCCTGGATCCCTACTACAGCAGCAGATTCAGGGGCTGCTGCGGTCCCAAATATTCCATGCCAGTCTAGTGGTTAGAGATGGGCGAGCCAAGAAATAAACAGGGAGGGCCGAGCCAGAACCGAGCCAAGGGTCTGGCTGTCTCTTAGAGCCAGTGTACCAGCCAAGGCCTGACAATCTTTGCTACGTAAATCATACAACAAACTTATTAAAAAGGTGCATTTCTGTAACATTTAGAAGCTTTGAGATGAATACGTCACATTATGGCACTGCACTGAGACGTACTTATTAAAAGTGAAAGATTTGAAATATGAACTTAGAACTATTCCTGCCACCGTCCACACACTGAGGACAGTGCCATTAGCGAACCAAGAAATAAGACAGTAGTTGTGTAAACTAGTATGTGGCCCAAATTATTACAGAGCATTGTAATTGTCTATTAAATCAAGCGCAATAGGTTTATGTACTCCCGGCAGTCTGAACTCACATATTTGAAAGTGCTTTCAAACACAAATATAAAGAAAAATAGGTTTTGTTGAAATAAATTAATTGCCTAAGATCACACAATGTATAAGGGAAGCTACAATCTATTAATATTTTCTGGTTTCACTTTGTACAAAATAGCCACTACATTTGTATCCCCTTTTAATATTACTACTTTGTTTTTCAGCGGCGGCCGGCACAGGAAAGCACGGGGGAGGGGGGGTAGGCCATGGATGGGGGAAGTCCACAGATGACGGAATAGGTATTATTTAATTATACCTAGTCTGTCGTCAGTCGACTTTCCCCCTCCCACCCTGCCCCGCCTCACCGCGTTTACCTGTGCCAGCCACCGCTGTTGTTTTTAGATTTTGGGCATTTTTTAATACAGTGTAAACTCGACCTGTACATATTGGAGCACTTTACATGAACACCTGTTACATCACAGAAGGGGACATTCCCTTTTTTCCTTTTTTGGGTACCAGAAGTTCAAGTGATTTGTCCAAAATCACAGGATGTGAGCCCACGCAAGACTTGAACCTGGTTCACCAGTTTCAAAATCGGGAGCTCTAGCTGTAATGCTACATCCAGCGGCGGCTCCTCCGCTATGGTGGAGGAGCATCGCCTCCTCACCAGCATCTGCAAACATTTTAAAATGAAATGATAATAAACCAAGTATATTATCATTTTATATTTTTTCTCCCGAGCGTGTCTTGGGGGCGGGACCATCCCAGGGGCATTCTGGTTTGGCCGGCTATCTTGGGACGGCCAAACCAACATGCGCACTGAAGTTGTCTCCAACCTGAGCTGCATTGCCGGGTTGGAGACAGCAGGCACAGGCTCCGGCCATCCTGATGCTGCTCTCATGCAGCATGAAAGCATTGTCAGGGTTGGCCGCAGGGGATTCTGGGAGCCTGTGCTGGTGAGAATCTGAAGAGCGGTGATGCGGCAGGTAAGCTATTTTTTATTTGTTTTTTGTTGTTTTATTGTTGTCATTCGTACCCCCCTTCCTCACCACCGGTCACTCAGCCTGGACACTAGTGCTACTGGCTACATCATGAACAGAGTGAGCAGGCAGATGCCACACAAAAGCTTGGTTCCTTATCAGGGCACAAGTCCTAAATAAAGAAGTGGGAGGACGCTCAGAGACGGAAGTGACGTCACGACAGGAAGTGACGTTACGGAAGGTAAAAAACCTAGAAGTGGGGGGACGCACAAATACGTGAAGTGACGGCACGACCGGAAGTAACGTCACGAAAGGTAAAAAAAACTAGAAGTGGGGGGACGCTCATGCTTGGAGGGGGCTATCTTTTGTGTGAAGGGGGCTTGCGGCCTCGCTGGCGTGTCGCATTCCGCCTGTGCAAACCCCAACCAGTTCAAAATTCAGTTAAAAAATAAATAATAATAATTTACAAAACGGCAACAAGTACCTAATATTGCAGAAACCTTTCATATATCATTCTACAGAGCTCATCTGAAAGTGACGCAATGACCTACTAAGAATGTGCGTAATCGAGAATAGTCTTACTTAGTAAGCAAAGTTTGCAACAGCCCAACTTTTGCCCAGTGCACTCGGGTAAAACTAGATGGCGGAAAAGAGAGAAAAAAAACATGACCCTTGCAAGGCATACACTGATGTCTAATGCAGTTGCTTTTACCCACTGAGCTAGCTAACCAGACAGTTTACCCCGAAGAGGAGGAGCGGGAGAGAGGCGGGACGAGGCTCGGAATCGCACTCGAGGAGCTTTTGGAGGGGCTGTTTGTTTGTGCTTTTGCAACCTGACTCCAGCCATGACATATCACTGAATGGGCTTGCCGGGGGGTGCCGATGTCGGTAATGGCTCACTTGCTGGAGTGGAGGCGCCCTGCCTGGGGCCTTAATTATACTGTCTTTGGGAACTGTCGGCTCAGCACATGACCTGGAGCCGTAGACGGCGTTAGCGCCAGCTTAGAACAGCTTTTGCACAGGGGGGACGGCGCCCACCCGGTTAGACCCCTTAAAATAAGTGGGGGGACGCCGTCCACCCGCGTGGTACCCCGACTCGAGCCCTGTTCCTTATGGGCTCGAACCTCAAACAAAACCTCAAGCTGAGTCAGATGCAGGCTTCACGCTCGAACATGGCTCCAGCTTTTAGTGGCTAACCCACCTCTAGATAGTGATAGAGTTGGAGCCCTAAATGCTGAAATACAAGGCGTTAAAGGACGAGTTTCTGAATCAATGAGGCCCGATGCAAAGTGTAGCCATGTCCGGGGAATGAGGAATAACCAGAGGGTGTGCTTGTTTTCAGACTGTACTGCCCCATGGTGCAAACAAGAGGTTTGTGGTGAGAGACGGTCTTGGTGCACTGCATTTGGGCAGCAGCTACCCATGTATGCAGAACTATAAAACCAAAAAGAGCTTTAAAACAAAAAGCAACCCCTTTGCTTAAAATATCACAAATAAACGTGACCTGTGGGTACTGCACTGGGTTTTGGAGGTGCAGGTAAACAATGTGCAGTGTTTAGTTACGTGCCAGTCAGTGACCCAGCAGTTGCTACAAATGCCTATTGATGTACATAGTTTGTGGTCTACCGTAGTGCGGAAATTATTATGGTAACTTTGATGGTGTTTAAAAGACTTAACATTAGTAAGTAATTTAGATTATTTCGGATAATGCCCGGAAAACATAGAAATAGTTACAAAAAACCTCCAGAAACTATTTGTTACTATTACATAGCATAAAGAAAGCAACAGGGCTCAAGTGAAAGATAGACGCCGCCTACCCACTATCTTCAGAGAGCAGACGCCGTCTACCCTACTTCAAACCTAGCTACTTTTAACAGGGTGCTACGTTCCTTTCCTACTTTTCCCTGGAAATCATAGAATATATTGAACTCCTACAGGTATAATTTTCTGACACCGGGACACTTTCAGCAGCACCCGCACATTGTTTGCTTTTGTTCCGAGCAGCATTGTGCAGGCGGGGAAGGGACTTATCAGATTCCAACTTCGCCCATAACAAAAGCTGGAGTTAAAGGGCCATTAGGCATCTTTTTGCTGGAGTACTCTGGCTGGGAGTTATCGGGAGCCTCTCATCTAGATGCATTGGAAGGCAGGCCCGGACTGGCCGTTGCGGGCACCGGGCAATCCCCCGGTGGGCCGCACGGGTGGGGGCCGGTTTGGGGCCCCTGGGGGCCGTTTTTGTTACAGGGCCGTTTTTGCAGCATAGCTGCAAAAACGGCCCTGTAACAAAATCGGCCGAAAACTGGCCCTGGCAAAGAGCGCGGCTGCCCCCCCCCCCCCCCCCCCCCCGGGTGGAGGGGAGGGGGGGCCGGCCGAGCACTTTGCCAGGGCCGGTTTTGGTTCCCAGTCCGGCCCTGTTGGAAGGGCAACAAAGGCTCACATCTTATCACTTAAGGTACTTAAGAGAGAAATGCTTTTGACTTTTTGTCCGTCTCTGTATGTAAGAGATATGCATATACTTAAGAATGTTACATGTGTCTGTCACCCCAGTATTTACACACATAACTATTGTTTTATTTCCTTTAAAGCGCCTTAGCACTAAAATAGTGCTAAAGAAGTATAAAAGAAATAAAACAAAATAGTGCTATTTAAATTTTTATTTGTGTACGTGTGAAGTAAAGCGCTCTGACACCCTGCATTAGCATGAGTAGTGCCAATACTCATCTCAAAGCAGGGTGTCAGAGCGCTTTACATCACACGTACAGATTATACATTGACAATAAATCATATGTGTACATCAATTTAAATGATGTGTTACATAAGACAGGGTGGGATAGGGTGTAGGAGCCACGTCCTTCATACCTTACTATGCTACATTACAATTTATGAACTGCAAGTAACAAAAGGGTCTCTGTCTTAAAAGCTGTAACCCACTTACCCTTCTATATAAAATAAAAATCTGTCATCTGCGTTTTACATAATGTGTTTTGAATGAGCCATATTAAACCTCTATGCTACTTTGATTCACAACTAGGACTAGGCATAGCACAGATCTCTCTAGAAAATATGCTATTCTCCAGAGTTAACTTACCATTATTATTATCTCCCAAGATTTAGCTGGCACACAAAGATCACTGCAGCAGGTGCCATTACCCCATAAATTATTTTAAAATACAGACATTGCAACCAAGTAGGTAGAACAGATTTAGTGCCATGTTTCTCCTTGTTGCCAATTTCTTTGTGGCAGGGTTAATATATATATATATATATATATATATATATATATATATATATATATATATATATATATATATATATATTTATGTTGAGGCCCAGATTTTGTATCTGGGTTGTGTCAATATTTTGGCACAACCCCAATGCAAATTCTGATTTGTTAAATATTGTAATCCACTCAAATGCACTTATGATAGACCTGCTAAACATATGTGAGGTCTTTGGATCTGATGTAATTTCCTGTGAGGTCATGGACTGTGATGTCACTTCCTGTGATGCCACATGCGATGCCACACTCCGTGATGTCACTTCCTGTGATGTCACACGCCGTGAAGTCACTATATATGTCACAAGTGGTGATGTCTAACTTGGTGAGTCCCCCACTTCTTTTTTAGGAGTTCAGCCCATAAAAGAAAAATCTTTTAAAAACGTAATTTAAAATAATCCAACTAGCAGAAGTAATAATGTATGCCTTTTTTGATTAAAAAAAATTCTTTACTTTTCAAAAATTAAATAAGATTGAGCTAGCAAAAAGCCCAAACTTGTTCTTAATCATTTTGTGCAGGGGAACCATCATTAGCTTAGTTATTGATGTATTAATGACTAGCTCACTTGCTAAACAAAATTTACCAAACTTTTACAAACATTTCTGTATCCCCGTTAGTGTCTTAGAGACCAGCACAGCGTCGTGTACAAATAGCAAGATGGCAAATTTTGATCCCCATTATTCCCTGGATGACAATTTGAGATGCTTCAAGAGCATCTGCTACACAAAAGATGTTCAGCGAAAATAGTAGTAGAGCTAGTGAGTAGCCCTTAGAACACCGATGTTGACTGGAAAAGAAGCTGTGGTTTTCCTTGCCGATCCGCGACATACTGTGGCAGAGCTTTCACTGTGTAGCCTGAGCAAGATGTGTAAACAGCCATAGCAGGGTACCCTGGGTGAGCAATGATGACCATAGAGGATTCCTAGGGACATTAAGGAAGGCAGAGCACAGATCTACAAATCCCACATATAATGCTTCTTTCCTCAGGACCACTTATTTCTGAAGGAGTAAAGAAAAGAAAAATACCGGTCTAGGGCACTTGCTTCTTTCTGAAGGCATCCTGGCAGTAGGGCAAGATCTTGGTGTTCCCAGCCCAGTTTTCTAGTCATTAAAATAGGATACCGGAAACATTTTTGGATGTTGTCTAGGAGGCTCATTGGTCGATACTTGACTGTGTCATTTCTATCTCCAATTTGTGCATGGAGCCTGGTTGGCGGGATGGGAGCTCCACTTAATATTGCATTGCCCAAGAATTGCTCAAGGATTAAATATTTTCCACACAACACAACAACAAGGTCCTTCTTTGAGGTCATCAAGTTTCCGCAGAAGATACACCCAGTAAATCCAAGTTCAATTATTCATTGAAGAGTGAGGGCCAATCAGGTCCTAATAGCAAGTACAGTCATGTCAAAACGTGAGGTCAAACAGGACTAATGAATGAGCCACAAAGTCTAACAAGGACCCAGCACAATCGTCCACAATTGACTGAGTGTCTGAAAGATGTAGAAGGGCCTTCCCTGAGGAAGTCTAGGCAACGAGGCTGGACAAAACATGTGTTGGCTAGAAGCTTTTAATGAAGAGAATGGAATAAAGAATTATTGTTAGAAGAATCCTGACATAACTTTCTTCAGTTCAAAATGATTTTATTGAAATTTTTTAAGACAAAAGAAATAAACAAGAACAGTACATAACAAAAAATTAAAGCAGATAATCGTAAATGACAACAATAATAACAATAACTATGGATCCTAGGTAAATTTGTAGTAAAGAGAATCATTAACAAAAAATCGTATAAAAAGAGGAAGGGAAAAAGGGGGAGGAGGAGAGGGAGGCAAGAAAACATATCATTGCATCGTAAAATCATACCATACAGAGTTACAAAGCAATTGAATACCTGAAATACAGAAATACAAAAAAAGGTGATAATGAAAGTCAAAGTAGTTCTTAATATACAAAGAACACTAATTAACAATATCATTTCATAACATATGAATCAATAGGTGACCAAAACGATTGAAATGATTGTGAATTGTGATTAACACCTTTAAGTGATAGCTGAGCACCATTCCTTGTAAAGGTAATCCATGACCACCAAGCGTGAACCGAAAGAGAAGAAGCATCTTTCCAACAAAAAGTAATAGATTTTAACGCAGCTGTAACCAAAAAATTAAATAACTTAGCCCTTGACTCACAAAGAGGATGAGAAAGGGCAACCGATTTGCATATTAACAGTATATATGTGATATCATCTTGCAAAGATAAAATATTCAGAATGATAGGCCAGACTTCCAACCAGAATTTCTTAATAACTGGACAATCAAATAACATATGGCGAAGTGAACCAGAACAAGACTTGCAGTGCCAACATAAATCAGACTGTAACAGTTTAGCATTATATAATCGCAATGGAGTCCAAAGAGTGTTAAACAAAATATACGCATTAGTTTGATATAGAGACACTGGGAGCCATCCAGATATGCTGTTAAGCCATATAGAAGACCAGGAGTCATCTGATAATGATATGGAAAGTTCATTATTCCAAAAAGAGGCAATAAAACCAACATTTGAGCCCTGAGAGATGGCAAATTTTTTATAAAAGATAGAGACAGCTTTGGAGGCTGATGTAACAGCTGTAAGGTAAATAAATAAATCATTAGTGGCAGATGAGGGGATACCATTTGGAAAGGAATCTAGAATTGAATTACATAAGGATTGATATTTAGGGAAATCTGAAGCCGGGATTTTAAATTTTAATTGGAGTTGGTCAAAGGGAATAAAGGCGGTTCCATCAAAAACATCTTTGAGATATAAAACACCTTTTGAAATCCATGAAGACCAGAAGTTAATGTTTCGGTTCAGTTTAAGTAAAGCACTGTGCCATAAAGACAGGTGGACTGTAGAAAGTAAGGGTAAGTCAAAATTAGAATCCAAATCATTAATGATTAATCTCGAGGATTTAATTATAGATGATCGATGAACAACCTTGGAACCAGAAGACATCGATATCAGAGAAGGCAGAGAAAAGGGTCGAACAATTGAGGATTCCAATTCAAACCAAGTTGGAGGTCTGACAACCGGAGAATTAGTAAACCATAAGGAGCTTTGTTTTAAAATAAAAGCTTTATGATACAGATGAAAGTCTGGGAGTGCAAAACCAGCCTGAAACTTAGGGAGTTTTAATTTTCTATAAGCAATACGAGGAACTTTGTTTAACCAAAGGAATTTAGATAACAATTTGTCTACATCCTTATAAAATTTGAGGGGAAATTGAGTGGGAATCATAGTCAAGGAGTAAAAAATTTTAGGAGCAATGTTCATTTTTATAGAATCCATTCTTCCCCACCAGGAGAGATGAAGGGAAGACCACTTGGATGTTTTATTTTTAATATACTCAATTATGAATTCGCTATTTAATGTCAAAGTAGCAGGTAACGAAGATGCAAATAAAATTCCTAAGTATTTAAGCTTATTTTTTTGCCAAATAATGTCTGGGGTTGGTAACATATCTGGAGTACAAAAAGCATTTAAAGGAAAAAATTCAGTCTTACTTACATTCAATTTGTAACCAGAAACCATAGAGTAGTTTGTAATAATGTCTAATAGGGAAGGAACAGAAGAAATAGGATTACTAATAAACAATAAAACATCATCAGCATATGCTAAAGTTTTAACCATAACATCATTGATCACAATACCCTGAATATTATCACAGTGACGGATATAAGTAAGAAAAGGTTCAATTCCTAACAAAAATAATAGTGGGGAAAGGGGACAACCTTGCCTAGTACCTCTAAAAAGGGAAAACTGAGTGGAAATTTGACCATTAATAAATAAACGAGCAGTAGGAGCAAAATACAAGGCAGAAATCATACGAATAAAAGGGGCACCAAAGTTAAAGGACAATAAAGTTTTAAATAAAAACTGCCAATGAATTTTGTCAAATGCTTTTTCAGCATCAAGAGCCATAACTCCTGCAGGAGAAGAGAGAGATGGGCTTTGCTCAATAATGTGTAACAATGTTCTGGTGTTGTTAGCAGAGAACCTATTTTTCATAAAACCAGATTGATCTGGGTGAATAATGGAGTGAAGGACAGGAGCTAATCTAGAGGCAAGGATTTTAGCATACAACTTACAGTCTTGATTTATTAGGGAGATGGGACGATAATTAGAGACCAGGGTAGGGTCTTTATCAGGTTTGGGCAAGACAATGATTAAAGCGTCCGCAAAGGAACCAGAAATAGTACCAGAGGAACTAAAATGGGAAAATATCTCACTCAAATAGGGCAAAAGGAGAGACTGAAATTCTTTATAAAATTCAGCTGGGATACCATCTGGACCTGGAGATTTATTCTTAGGGAGCGATTTGATGGCAAGCAAAATTTCATCACAAGTAATAGGAGAATCTAAACTAAGTCTATCTGATGGAGAAATTTGAGGTAGAGTACACTTATTCAAAAAGGAATCAATTAAAGATTCATCACAGGGATCTGGTTTACTATATAGGGAGGAGTAAAATTGCAAAAATTCTTGAACAATATCCTGACATAACTTTGATCTTGTTTATGAGTGTGCTCAGGACTTCAGAACAGTAATTGGGGTTGTCCTGAACCTGGAGGGTGTTGGTGTGGCTGTTCTGCTTCTTTCTCGAGCACCTTGGATACATACATATATTATTGTGTTATCATAGTGACGTAGCTTGCACCCACACTACTCTGGCCACCTTTTAGTCTATCTGAACAGTTTATGCACGGAATATGATGTTCAGAATTCAGAGGCCTCTATTTCTATGTAAATTGCTTTGAAAGGAGATTACCACTGGGTGATGGAGGGGAGGCATTATATTCGGCTGCAAATATTAACAGAAGTGCTCACAGCCTTGCACGATAGGATGGCTTCCACCGCAAAGATGTACCTTTTATTTACCAGATGTGCCTAAACTGTGTTTGTATATTGTTTACAAAGTCAAGGTGCAGGACACTCTGCAGACTTCAGATTCCTGTATGCACATGGTGCTTCTACACCTATGTGTGTACATGTGCACTGTGCCATGAGGACTGAACTGGGGTGGCCAGGTGAGCAAAATAACAATGGATTAAATCCAGATCTGTGACTGGGGGTGAATGTTTTGCCATTGTGCAACATTCCGTCCATCATCTTGTGTGTTTTGGTGAGGACTCTCCAGGCATGCTGGAGTGAGAAATCTGCACAACAGTTGAAGATGTGCTGACAGTATGCTGTGGGAAGGTGCCACCATGTGCAGGAAGGGAGGTATGCCAGAGTGCCAGGTTGACTGTTGTTGTTTATAGTAGTCTTTAATGGCAGCTCCTGTATGATACTGTATTCATTAAGGCTCTAATTGGGATTTTAAGCCCTATTTATACCAGGCACGTCATTGGTTGCTGTTGAGGTTCTTCACAGTGGCAGGGCTACCAATGCTGCAGCAGGTGCACTGAGGCACAGGTTTGTGAGGAGCTCCTGGCAGCTCAATTATGGATGTTTTTCACAAATCAGCAGGCAATTAGGGTGCTCTTTTTCATGATTCTGTAAGGACCCATGATACCCTTGCTGTGCTACTGGTTGTACATGCTGCATTCAGTTTGTTTTCTCTTCTTTAAGTGCCACCTGGACTGTATGGCATTGGACCTGGTTATTTAATTCAACATATTCCTTCCCTTCTCGTACTCAGTAGACAGCGCCAAGACACCCTTGGGCATTCGTGCCCTATACAAATGCAATTAACATAACATAACATAACATGTTTTTATTTGCTTTGTCTTTGGTTTCTACAGCAAGAAACATCCTTTATCATAGTATGTTAAACTCTATTGGTGATAGCGCTTCGTTAAGTGTCATAATGATTTTCATGAGGTGCTACATGACCCTATTTACATCAGTACCACCCTTGATGTCAGGGAGAGATTGGTTCCTTGTTATTAGTGCTGAATTAATCTTCATCTTCAAGCACGAACTACAAGATTTCCAAAGTTTTTTGTCCTGGGCGGATTTTTCTTTCTACCTTCTAATGAAGACACTTAGGTAGGCAGCGCTGGCTGGCCTAGCAGGTCCCTGAATCGAACGTGTTCTGTCAGAGCTGAGGGTTAGTCGATCTTTGGGGGCCATGTTTGATGGCTGTATGCGCAGGGAGGAGGTGATTGAGCATTTTGACCCAGGCGAGGTCTCACTGCTGACTTGCTTGTACTCTCTGCAGGGATCTGAGGTGGGGTGGCATGGTAGAAAACTAGAGGTGAGCGCCCCCGGGTCTGCCAATCTATGAAATGGGACTGAACTGTGAGGTAGCCTTGAAGAGTGCGGCTAATCGGGGAAGGCATCAGATGGAAGTCACATGGTAGCAAGCACTAATCAGAAAGCATCATTTGTGACCCAGAGCGGGGATCTTTTCTAGAACTAGCCCTCTCGAGCCTAGAGACTGCTTGGGAGCTGTCATACTGAGGAGTGAAGGAGGAGAGGAGGCGTGGAATGCCTAGAGAGAGCGATCAACACAACCTGAAAATGAGCGTCAAATCCAACTATCACCCAGAGGACCTATGGAATAGACATAGTCCTCTTTCCAAGATTAATCATAGTAATGGACCCTAAACTTGGCAAAAGTAACCAGGAGATAGATGTGGGAGAACTGAGAAACTTTCTTGAGGTTCCAATCCTAGCCTGGCATTGGTGATAAAGTGAAGAGTATAAGTGGTGAAAATCCAGAGACGAGGGTTTCGGACATCGAATACATCTTTATGACAGCCCTGCGAGAATTGCTGAACACAACTGCAAATATATATTTTTAACGTTTTTATTTGAAATAAAATACAATCTGCATATTCAGTTCTTACAATCAGGAGGACAGTTGCACACAGTCTGTCGGTACACAGTTTCCAGAAAGACACTATATCCTCAATGACCGCAATAGTGTTATATCTGACCGTCCGAACCATGATCCAATATCGGAGGTGTACAGATGTTCCCCCTGTAGGTATTCCATTTGCCCCACACCCTTCCGTATTTCTTTGGACATCCTCTGTGAATCAAGGCAGCCTTCTCGGCCACCATGACCATGTCCATATCCCTACACCACTCTAGTAGAGTTGGAACGTGTGCCAAACCCCATTTCTGCGCTAGATTTTGATTAGCGATCGTCATGCCCGTCGGTGCCCACTGACGTTCTGCGTGGTTAAGGTCTGTTGGCTCCTATACATTTAAAAGGAAGTATTTAGGATTGAGCGGGACTTGCTTCCCACTGACTTCTGTAATAGTGTCCATCACTGCTGCCCAGTAAGGTGTAAGCAGTGGGCTTTCCCACAAAGTGTGATAAAATGTACCTATTTCACCACAGAGGCGTAGACAGTGTGGGTCAGGGATTCTCCCCATCTTATGCAGTGTCACCCATGTGTAATAAGTCCTGTGTAGTATTT
The DNA here is from genome assembly GCF_964263255.1 of Lissotriton vulgaris. NCBI lineage: Eukaryota > Metazoa > Chordata > Amphibia > Caudata > Salamandridae > Lissotriton > Lissotriton vulgaris. Next base: position 1,180,189,263 of record NC_141697.1, read on the forward strand.
TCAGCTGTCCCAGCTGTAGTGTAGAGGAGACTGCCCCTTCTCTAGGCGATGCAGTCGCGTCCCGCCAGTCAGTGTCATCCATATCCCCAATCTCCGTCTGCCTAATCGCCCTAAGTCGGACAAGGGGGTCCGTCTGGTTATTAATAATTTTCTTGAAGGTGAGTGAAGTTGCTTTTTTATCTGGAGAATCAGTTAATAGTCGGCCCTCTAAGAGGGATGATACAGGGAGTGTTTCCGCTGCTGGAATGGCTGCATCTTTTGCATGTTTGATCTGCATATATCAAAACTTTTCCCCTGGAGCCATTTTGTATTGCTCCTGTAGTTGGGCAAAGCTCACAACCTTACCGTCGTGCGATAGGTCTCCCAGCCGGGAGATCCCTATCAGGTCATATTTTTGAAATTCCTTACACTTTCCCAGGGTGCTCAGTCTGCCTGTGTCCCACGATGGGTTGTGTTGCGTTAGTCTGTCTGACCAGCCCAGGTGCTGTGTTACCGCGTGCCAGATACAAATTGTGTGTGTCGTCGGCCCTATGAGGTCATGTGCTTTCCATTTGTTATAAAGTACCCTATTAACTCCTCCCTTCCCCAGAGCCACTCTGTCCAGGCAGTAGGCAGGGTCGGTATCGGGCACGTGGACACTCTGATTAATAACTGTGTGTTGTGAAGCCCAATCGTATGCCCTGATATCGGGTAGAGCAATCCCCCCATCGTACCAACTTCTGATTAATTTACTCACTGTCACTTTTGCCGGTTTGCCATCCCAAAAGAGAACAGTGACCTCCGAGTTCACTGCTCTAATGTACGAGTCAGGGACTCGATAGGGCGTGTTGTGCAGGGTGTATAAAAATCTGGGTAGGGCCATCATTTTAAAAAGTGCTGCTCTGCCCAATAGGATGAGCGGCAATGCTCTCCCACAACTGCAAATATTGATTGAAAGGTGATCTCAATAGATACTGGATTGAAAGTGATGGCAAAGTGACTGTTAAAGAACTCCAAGGGGTGACAGTGGAACTTTCACAGGTGGAGTATGTGAGCTGGAAGCAGCCACAGCAGATCCGTGCGATTTTAAAAACAGAATATTCCCAGCATTGATTCACATGGAGATGAAGACGGAAATTATGGAGTATACTTTGAGCTCCATGCTGAGAGTACTGAACATTTTTTTGTCCGATGGACCTCTGTTGGTCTTGACCTAGAAGTTCCTGATAAAAGATATTCTGGAGCATACCTACAAGGAAATGGCATAGAGCAGAGCTGTACAAAATTTGGCTGCGCGCTGGCATTTCAAAGATGAGAAATGCACTGTATTTACAACAATACAGCACACCCCTGTGTTTTCGCTAGCGCTAAAAATAGCTGCCTATTGCCAACTCAGGCACCCTTGCACCATAGTGCAAGGGTGCCTGTGTTGCAAGGAATGATTATTTATGTGCAGGAAGGTGTCGCTTTCTGCACAGAGACATCAATAATGGCCATTTGTTACTTCTATGTGTGTTGCATTTTGCAGCACACATAGAAGTAGCAAATTGTCCTAATATAATGATTGTTTGTGTGCAGGAAGGGACACATTCCTGTAGATAAACAATCATTAATGGTGTTTTGCTCCTTGTATGTGTGCTGCAGAATGCAGCACACATAGAAATACCAAAAACAAGGTGAAATAAAAGTATTACTTCAATTTGCGCCATTCTGGCCCCTGCTATTGCAGGTCGTTAGTTTTTGGTGCTGCCTCAGATTTACACATCCTTGTAAACGTAGGGCAGAATCAAAATGTAATGGGTGTTGTGGTGGGACGCCCAAAGCAGCACACAATGCACGCTTCACGCAAAGTGATGCATGTAAAGGGGCCGTATTTACAAAGTGCTGTTAAGTGGCGTAGCGTCGTTTTGTAAATATGGAGAAGGGCATAGCACCACCAGTATGTCGCTAAAAGTTCCCTTGTAAATATAACCCTCTGCCTGGCTTAACCTCTTCGCCGCAGCGGACATTCCGCCGCGGTGCTGAAAAAAATGACGCATGCGCGGTTCGGACGGCCCCCGGCCGTCCTTTGCACACTCCCAGTGTGACGTCGTCCGACGCATTGAAGAGGATCATCAACGCAGATGAGATGGTTCTTAAGCCTGACAGACTTCCCACCAGGGGATCAGGAGAAAATGCAGAAGACAATTCTGTGTGACGGGATTATTGTGGAATTGAGCAGTCAGTTTGAAAGAAGTAATCTTACATGCAGTGTCTAAAGAGAGATAAAACAATCCACAGGTAGAAACAATTCTGATATCCCCAGACCAATGTAGGGCCACTCAGGGCACATGGAGCCAGTTACAAAGTTTAAAGTAGGACAAATCCTATAGCTGAGGATGGAGGTGTCCTGCAAAGCTGAAGGTAAATTACAAAGACATGTGGTCTGTCTTCGCACATGTCGAAGCAGCTGAAACCTTTTTGGAGGCAAAACAACATATCCAGGTGGGTTGGCATGAGACTGGAGGACCCTGATTGCATAGCAGAGGGTGGAAATTCTACCCTTTCAGATTTGCAAAATGGTACTAGGAATGGTTGAGCTGCTCCTTTGATGTGTCTGGAGTATTCTTCTTTTTCTATGCATATTGCTCGTTCATTACTCGCTCAAGCTTCTACAATATCCTGTATGTTATCCTTCCAAACTCTTGGGGTCCGATTCTCAGAATGAACTTAAGACTCAATCCTAAACTTACTACTATTTTGGTATTCACAGAATGCCCTTACTACTTTTGGTATTCACAGAATTAACTTACTACTTTTGGTATTCACAGAAGTTAGGATTTTGTCTTAAGTTTGTCTTAAGACAAACTTAAGACAGACTTAAGACAAACTTAAGACAGACTTAAGACAGACTTAAGTTAGGATTTTGTCTTAAGTCTGTCTTAAGTTTGTCTTAAGTCTGTCTTAAGTCTGTCTTAAGTCTGTCTTAAGTCTATCTTAAGTTTGTCCTAAGTTTGACTTTAGACAAAATCCTAACTTCTGTGAATACCAAAAGTAGTAAGTGCATTCTGTGAATGCCAAACTAGTAGTAAGTGCATTCTGTGAATACCAAAATAGTAGTAAGTTTAGGATTGAGTCTTAAGTTCATTCTGTGAATCTGGCCCATTGGTATTCTAGGGCTGAAGTAGTAGCCTGTGTTGCCTCCTAGGCCTGCCCTCCCACCCTCCCCCTTCACATTGCTTGCAGTGGTTAGGTGTAAGTCAGTGTTAGTTTCAGAAATGTTTGCTTATCTCTTCATTGAAAGTTAAACAGGTGTTCACTTTGCCTGCCTGTTTGGGTTGTAAGCAATGTAACCCTAGCCCTTTCTTTTCCTTCTCTTATGCAAGAAAAATATTTGACCATAAAGCAGACACCTGAGGCCTTTCCTCTTAACTATTCTCTGGAGTTTGAAGCTGTAGCTAGTTGAAGTGGCCTCCCTTTGCTTGGGCAATCAAGAATGAAACTTAACAGACCTTCTCAATGTCCAGTACTTGATGAAGGATGATGACGTCCGAGGCTCTAGCATCCGGTCAGGATAGCAGATCTTCCCTGATATCAGCAGTGATGGTTTTCATTCCTCTGCCCATCTAAATCTGGACAATCTAGTGGTACTTTCTAATCAAGATGGAGACCACAGACTCTTTCAATTGTCATGTGGTTTCACCTTACATGACCTTGCTAATGAAACGGTAGTTTAAAATGAGTCTAGAATTCATAGTTTACAATAGATTGCCTTACCTAGTAATTGCTGCATGCTTTAGAGTGGAGGGAACACTTTAAAAAAAAAAGAAATACATGCTTGATGTTTGTTACCTCTGAACAAAATAAATATAGAAACATTCTAGTATTATGCTGACCATGCAAGGCTCAACTGCATATTAAAGGCATCAGCTGATCACCTGCTTAGCTCAAATGCTCAGAGTTTAGAACTGCAAAGGATGAGAAAGAAGATGACATTTTGTGGAAATTTAGCCAATGGCGTGTAGTTGGCCCTGAAATATGTGAGATCACCAGTTGAATTTTTACAGGATATTGTTTTAGAAAATGTAAGAAATTGGACAACTGATCAAGGGGGGGGGGGGGGGGGGTGAAACCCTACTCAAGCAGCAAGCACAATTCTTGTTAGGGTGAAGTCACAAGCAAACCCCAAATTAACTACCCTCTGGTAGTTTGGCAGACATCAATCAGACTTAACTTAGAGGTAATGTGTAAAGTACTTATGCAACACCTAAAACAGTAATAAAGGGAAAGCACAACTGTTAGAAGGTGGTTCTTACCATCTGCGCTGCCCAGATTCGTTGATTTTTGAACACCTATTTGTTGAGATTTTACTGTGGGAGAGCCTCATAAGTTGGGACTCACCCACAGTGAACTCATGATGAAAGGGACTGCATGTGGATTTTACCGGTGTCCCCTTGGCACGAGTAGGCCGCTGCGCTGCAGCCATAGTAAGGGGTACAAAAGGGGGTGGTGATGGACGGAGCATCTGAACAAATGAAACACTCACACCCAGTCAAACACTCACACCCAGTCAAGAGATCTGGGTTTAATCCATCACCGTTCTTTAGCCCACTCTGCCACCCCAGTTCAGACATGGCCATATGCAAATCAGTCTGACCCTGTGCCTCATGGGAATAGTCCAGCCCAAACTGCCAAGCTATGCCTTCCCTGGACCGGAAACAAGCTTCCTAGGACCTTTTTCTGGCATTACAGCCGTCTTCAGCCAGGCTTGCTTGAATCCAGTGGCAAAGTGAGCAAGGGACTCACGTCTGAGTATACCCTTATGGTAGTGCATTTACTAATGTTATTTATTTTAGAAGGACTGAAAGTCACATGTGTTATGTGAAGTACCTGTGTAAGGTGATTTCATAGGCCAAATGGGGTTATGTTGCTACACATTGCTGTTAGGGTGTCTGGCTGTATTTGCATAAACCTGTGATGCCTTTTAGAGGCAGTTATTGCAATCCAATATAATGGTTATCATCTGTGATAAGTACCTCATTTAAAGTGATGACCACACATGTATTCTTGCTATTGTGTTAGTGGAGGAACAACCCAGACTGTTAGCCACAAGATGTAATGGTGCATAGTCAAGTCAAGTCAAGTCAAAAAATGTATATAGCGCACTACATACCCAGAGGGTCTCAAGGCGCTTGAGGAGGGGGGGGGTTACTTATCGAATATCCAGGTTTTAAGCTGTTTTCTGAAGGCTAGGTGGTTTTGGGTAAGGTGGAGGTGGATGGGAAGGGAATTCCAGGTTATGGCCGCTAAGCGGGAGAAGGATCTTCCCCCCATGGTAGCTTTGTGGATGCGCGGAACAGCGGCGAGGGCTTGGTTGGATGAACGCAGTTGGCGGGTGGGAATGTAGAAGGAGAGGCGCGAGTTGAGGCAGTCAGGACCAAGTTCGTAGAGGGCTTTGGTGCCAGTTGGCGGGGCCCTTGCTCCGGGTTGTGTCAACCCACTGCATTAGGGGGCAGGATGATTTGCATACATGGGAGTGTTGGTACTAGACCCCCCCCCCCCCCCTGCGGGAGGGTTGGAGATATTATGCAAGGTCACAAAGTAATTCCAACAGCTTATTTATATTTGTAAATTGGTGCATAGTATGAAGTAGTGTGTGTGTTTAATAAATGTACTCTTACTTTTATAAAGCAAAGTACAGACTGGACAATCAATTATTGAGTGTTATTTCTGTGCATCTGTAATCGTGATTACTAGCCCACACCACCCCCCCTTGAGTAAGCCTTAGACTGCTCTGCAACACTACCCTCTGAGCGTCGGGCGCTACACTAGGGTGTTTGGTTCCCAGTGAAGGACAAATGTGACAAGTTATTTGTGCAGGCCTCACAGATACTGCCTCATTTTCCAACAAAAGCTCAAAGAAATTCCCATATCAACTTAGAAACATTGGTAATATTTAATAAATAATTTGACACCAAAACAAAAAAATCCAATCAGTAGAACTGGAGATATGCAGTTTTAAAGATTTAAGTGAAAATAGTGCCAAAAAGCATGAAGCTCCTCTCATGGCTGTCTGGTAATGCGAGACTGGATGAAAGTCATAAGTTCATGATGAATGCAATGGAGCATGTGCTGGATACAGAGACCAGATTAGTCCCGCTGAAAGAGTTACCTTCAAAGCTCAGCATAACGACTTCAGTTTGCAGTGGAAGGGGGCCGTGAAGAGCAGAGAGAGCATCGTGGATGGTCATTGATGTAGCGTGAAGAACAGGCTATGTACGTCGGGGCGGTTGCCGCTGTAGCTCAAAGTTCTTGTTGATCTTGTGGTCGGTCCTTGCTGGAGCTTCGTGTTAGCAGTTCCCATGAGCTGTTGATGCTGTAGTGTGAATTGCAGATCTTGCTCTGCCGAGAGTTGCTTGCAACCGCTGTACTGCGAAGAGTCATGTTCACCAGAACTTCGATTTGGAGAACAGCGTGAGTGACTATTGGGCATGCCCGTGTTTGCAGAGAGCCCAAGGAACTTCAGGGGAGCTCAACTGAGGCCACACCAAGGGACAAGAACCTGAAGGGCAGCACTTGGGGTCAGGAACTCACTCCACCAGAGGCCAGCAGGACCAGGTCCAGTAGCATGTCCAGGCAGCAGGCCAGCTGGGTAGTTCCAGGGAGCCTCTGGAGCTTGTAATGTCCCTGAAGCTCAGATCAGACAGTCAGCTGGCTGACTCTTGGAGTCGCTTCAGCCTGGGATGAAGGGTGCATGTTCAATCTTCCTTCTCAGCAGGCAGGGCAGCAGGCAGCGGAGTAGCAGGGTAGCAGAGTGGCAGTCTTTCTGGTAGCAAAGTAGCACATCAGTCCTTCTTCTTTATTATCCAAATATCCGGAGGTATACTGAAGAGTAGGTGTCTGAAGTCCAATATTTATACCTGATGCCTTCTTTGAAGTGGGAGAAACTCCTAGAGGATTCCCTTTGAAGTATTCACGTTTTCTGCCTCCCCTGCCCTGGCTCAAGTCTAACAACAGAGGCTACACAATCCTTTGTGTGAAGGCAGAACACAGTCTACGTGGGTGTAAGTGGGGCTGTGTCTAAATCCACCCTCCCATGCTGCCAGTGATGTCTCATCTAGGCACACCTAACCGCTCTATTGTGTGTGGCTATCTAGGAGGAATTTACAAAGACCAACTGCCTATTACAACTAGTCATGGGACCCAGAGGCAGCCTGCAAGCACTAAATGACTAGGGTAGGAAAATGCCAACTTTCTAAAAGTGAAAATTTCAAAACTATAATTCGAAATACAACTTTACCATAAATGAGGATTTTTGATTACAATTCCAAAGACGCCAAACGTAAACTGTTTAGTTGTTCCTATTTGGAAGTTACAGCATATTAAATGTAATAAGGTAACTCCAATGTTATCCTATTGGAGAAGCAGGCCTGGCAGTAGGGAAAACGAATGCAAGTGCTTTTGCATACCAGGGGCTGCATTATACATAAGGCGCATTTTCCTACTTTGCACTGGGCTCAACTTTCAAAGGGTGCTCCCAGCGCAAACAAGGAGAATGCACCATATTAGAATGAATGCACTGTCCCCAGGGCAGCTGCAAATGCAAGCAGCCCTGGGAGCTGCGCGCTCAAGTAAAAGACAGTGCAGCTTTGAAGCAGATGCTCCGTGTTTCACTGTGCATGCAACAACCCGCCTGCAATTTTAAGAGGGGAGAGAGTGCTCCTTGCAGAAGGGTGCAGTGAGTGATTGCACCCACCTGCAAGGGAATGTCTGGGGGTCTATAGGACCCCCTTCAACAACTCCAGAGGGCTGCACATCTTTTTGTGGAGCACTGTCTGTGTTCCCACTGAGAGCTTCTTTTCCTATCCGTCCATGTCTCTAATACGACTCGGATGCAGAGGCAAAGAGATTCCTTCATTTGCAAGGGGCCAAGCCTCATACAAATGAGGGACCGCCAACCTATGATAGTGATGGCTCTGTATGTGCATAAACGCTCTCTGTATTACACACTTGTGCAGCCCCTTCTGTAATACCAAAGTGCCCCGGGGTGCTCAAAAAAGGCACAAACACCCGTTGTGCCCCCGGGTACATTGTATAATATGACCCAAGTCATGTAATACTTAAAATTACATGTCCTATTTTTTATTAAAACGCACCCTTCCCCATGGGCTGTTTAGGGCCAGGTTTCATCAGGGCAAAAGTTTTATTTTGTGAGATTGAAATGTCAGTTTAAAACGGAATACACAGGCTGCAATGGCGGGCCTGAAACAGGTTTGCAAGGCTGCTTAAGTCTGTGGAACATCCAGTGTTGCAGCCACTAGTAGCATTACATTTACAGGCCCTGGCTACATGTAGGACCACTTTACTAGGCACTTATAAGTGAAATAAATATGCCAACTTGGGACAAGCTAATGTTACCATGTTTTAAGAAGTGAGCAAACACACTTTAGCACTAGTTAGCACTAGTAAAGTTCACAGAGTCCTAGGGCCAGCATAAACAAAATCAGGAAGATGTGGAGGAGTAAAGCAAAAAGTTTGAGAGAAGACCACCCTTAGTGTGACAGGTCTAACAGAAGAAAAATATCACATTGGTGCACTGCTGATCAGAAGCAAGTGGGGCAATCATTAACATCATTGTCTCGATAAATTACGGGCAAATGTTAAATAATGCTCTTATTTTGTTTAGAGGCTATTTTAGTCAGGTTGCAAAGTGGGTTTTGGTTGCTCTCTGGATTGCTTTGCAATAGTCCCTCGAGAGGGCTTTGCTTAACTCTTTGTACGACACTTCTTTGTTTTTTCTCCAGTGTCTTTCCATTTTTCTGATCATTCTTTTTATGTCATTCATGTCTGAAATGAGCAATTAATCGGTTTCAATAAATTGTTTGATATTGGAGCTAAAGTAAATAATCTTAGTTATTGCCATTTAAAGATGGTGATATTTCAAGAGGTGAAACTCGTCATGGGTCCTTTCTCTTGCGACTGTGTGGCGCGGGTAGCTTGATTTCTGTTTTTCGGTGCTGTGTGGCTACAGCCCAATAATACGTTTAAGAAGATGAAGTCTAGGGTTTGATGCTTAAGCTTGAAGCAAGCCTCTGCAGGTAAAGAGTAGATCCAGCATATGTTTTGCCAAATCGGGCAGGGGATTGCTTGTAAATGTAAATTGATACTTGTATAGCACACTACTCACCCGCAAGAGTTGCAGAGTGGGACTCCATGATTGGAATAGGCACCGAGGCGAGAATTATCAGGTCCGTGGAATTTTTGAGCCCAAGACCCGCCGAGGCGGGGAATTGAACCCTGGTCCCGGGCCAGACTAACCATTGAGCCACACTTCTCCACATTGCTTGAGAGAGGTTTTACATTGTAGCTGTTCTACTGCTTCTGATGATGTTTCTTACCTGGATAGACCACACAAAGCTTAAAGTTGCCCACAAACAGGTTTTTTTTTTTTACATCAGGTTGGGTCGGTAGTAATCAATCCATAGATACTTGATGAAAAGAAGGTTATTGCCTGGTTCAGCAATTATATATGAGGAACAAGGACTTAGAAAGTGCTCACTGTCATCTGCTGGACAAGGCAATAGCCAGATGATCCTGACCCCACTTCCAAGCATCCAAAATGGCACTAAAATGTGAGAGGGAGGCGTGAGAGCCTCAGACTTTTTGGGCTGCTTCCCCCGGTAAATTCTGAAGAAAATGTGGCTAAATGGTGCCTTCCATGCCTCAAATCTCCACAAATTTGATGTACCACGCATCTATACTTCTTTCCATCATTCTTTCTCTCCATTAATCCATCCTTCCTTCTCTTCAGCCACCAATCCATATCTCTCGACATCTTTCCTTCTTTTGTCAACCATCCTTCCTTTGCTACATCATCCATTCTTGAACCACTGGTGCTCCTCTCTCTCCATCCATCCACCTTCCCTTCACGCTTCCACCAACCCTTTTCCATATCCTCCTCCCTTGATGGGAGAATGGTTTTAAGCTGTATTAATATATGTTGTGAGGAGTTAGGTATAGGGTTAAGGTTCAGTTACGTTTAAGGGCTGGGTTATGATCAGGAATCGAGTAAGGGAAGGAGTACAAGATGAAGTAAGGGATGGTCTAAGTAAGGAGAAGGTGTGGGAGAAGAGCATTATGGAAGGTGATACAGAGATATTCCACACAAAACAGCAGAGAGGACAAGATGTAATAAAAAAGGGTCAGTGAGTCTTGGGAGATTGAGTGTTAATGGTTAGGCTTTGGGGTTTATCTTTACTGATGTACACTTTACAAACGGAATGGTAAAAAGTTGTGAGTTTTTAAACGTTAATGATTTGTGTTTTCCCTGGAAACACAGGTTAACCAGTACATTTTTTAGTCTTATTTTCCCTCTACTGTTTTTTTTAAATGCATATGCTTCTATTTTCTTTTTTTAACACGCAATCGATTTCCATGTTCAATCAATGCTCTGGCACCCAGTATAAAAGCACCAATGAATAAATCTGCGGGCCCTCGCGCCTGGGCTGAATAGCGCGTGGGCGCGAGCGCTGTCCTATAGCTCAGCACCGGCTCCATGCTCAGGACGTCAGACACTCGCTGATAAATTGCATCCAAATGAAGAACGGCACACGCCAGGCATGTCGGCATTTCTGGAGTTCGTGTGGCTTCAAAGGACTGAAAAGGCTCAGACAACCCCTCTCCTTCCCGAACCCCCGCCCCTCCTCACTCTCCCCGCTGCCCGGTCTTCTACGTAATTTTAAAGCAGGATGCATCACAAGTGGTTTCCCTGGTGCAGATAGTATATGATATTTCATTTTGATTATCAAGGGCCTCAACCTTATGAAAAACGAACCCGAGTCGGCCTGTCAGCAGTGAGTGGCCTGCACGTGGGTTATAAATATTCTTTCGCTTCCTCTAGCTTTGATTGCTCTCGTCCTTTCAAGTGACGCAGCAAGGCCGTTCCAGCCGATGACAAGCGATGTGACGTACAATGAGCGGCCCGTTTACCAAGTCTCCATATACCATAAATAGTCTTGTCTGATTGAGGACCCCGAAAGGACAGGGCCACACCTGAAGGGTTGGGTGCCCACCTGCACCACCTTCATGGAATGCGGAGTTCTAAAATGGAATGATTGGTCACTAGGAATGGAGTGCTGAGTCTCTATAATGGAATGCTTGGTCACTAGGAATGGAGTGCTGAGTCTCTACAATGGAATGCTTGGTCACTGGGAATGGAGTGCTGAGTCTCTACAATGGAACGCTTGGTCACTAGGAATGGAATGTTAAGTCTCAAGAATGGAATGTTTGGTCACTAGGAATGGAATGCTAAATCTCTGCAATGGATCTCTGTATCCTTCTTGGCAATGAAAATAGAATAGAATGCTTAAGAAATGGGAATTAAATGATGGGGCGCTGGGCATTACATTGCGGAGCACAGGGATAAAATAGTAGAAGCAATAGATGAAATGTTGATACTGTAACAATGACCCTGCAGCCACCACTCACCCATACAGTCAACCCCACTCTGTAAATGTGCCCCCCCCCCTGTCTGCAGGCACAGAAGTTCCAGCACAGCATGGACTTTTGAGTCTGTGCCGTCAGGGGCGGCTCTAGGCTCACGGCGGCCCTGGGCAGGGAGCGTAGGTAGGGGGTCCAGGATTGTAACCAGGAGGAACGCAGGCGCGGAGGCCAGTGAAGAGGGGGGGGGAGGGTCAGAGTGTTTGGAAGTGGGACAGAGCCAGAGACCGCCAAATCCCTGCCAGAGGTCACCATGCAAATATGTATCCATCCTCAGAGGATTATTATGTTAAGGATATATATTGGTGTGGCGGCCCCTGGGGTTTGGCGGCCCTGTGCAGGTGCACAGCTTGCACATTCCTAAGGCCGCCTCTGGTGCCGTGCTGGAACTTCCTTTTTTAAAAAAAAAATATTTTATTGGTTTTTCCCACATATAGCACAGCACAATAAATAATGAACAAGCATTGGAAATGCAATAGGTCTCGCATTAGAAAAGTTGGAGTTATTGGTCTTGTAAATGACATATTTTATTTATTTGTTGGTTTTTAAAATTGCTAAATTGATGGCTTTGTCATTTACAATGCCAATAGTTATAACTTTCGCGAATGTGACACCTATAGCATTTGGAATGCAACATGTTTTGTATTTACGTGACTTAGATGGCAGCTCTGGTCGTTAGGCCACATCTCTAGAGAGCAGGAGAGTGCAGCAGGGGAGAGAAGCACAGCAATGCAATAGGTCTCGCATTAGGAACGTTTGGGTGAGGGGTTGAGGGTGAGTGAGGGTGAGGGGTTGAGGGTGAGTGAGGGTGAGGGTGAGGGTGGGTGAGGGTGAGTGAGGGTGAGGGGTTGAGGGTGAGTGAGGGTGAGTGAGGGTGAGTGAGGGTGAGGGGTTGAGGGGGAGGGGTCGAGGGTGAGGGGTTGAGGGTGAGTGAGGGTGAGGGGTTGAGGGTGAGTGAGGGTGAGTGAGGGTGAGGGGTTGAGGGTGAGTGAGGGTGAGTGAGGGTGAGGGGTTGAGGGTGAGTGAGGGTGAGTGAGGGTGAGGGGTTGAGGGTGAGTGAGGGTGAGGGTGAGTGAGGGTGAGGGTGAGGCTGAGGGGTTGAGGGTGAGTGAGGGTGAGTGAGAGTGAGGGTGAGTGAGGGGTTGAGGGTGAGGGGTTGAGGGTGAGTGAGGGTGAGGGGTTGAGGGTGAGTGAGGGTGAGGGGTTGAGGGTGAGTGAGGGTGAGGGTGAGTGAGTGTGAGGGTGAGTGAGGGTGAGGGGTTGAGGGTGAGTGAGGGTGAGGGTGAGTGAGGGTGAGTGAGGGTGAGTGAGGGTGAGTGAGGGTGAGTGAGGGCGAGTGAGGGTGAGTGAGGGTGAGTGAGGGTGAGGGTGAGTGAGGGTGAGGGGTTGAGGGTGAGTGAGGGTGAGGGTGGGTGAGGGTGAGGGTGAGTGAGGGTGAGGGGTTGAGGGTGAGTGAGGGTGAGGGGTTGAGGGTGAGTGAGGGTGAGGGGTTGAGGGTGAGTGAGGGTGAGGGGTTGAGGGTGAGTGAGGGTGAGGGTGAGGGTGAGTGAGGGTGAGGGGTTGAGGGTGAGGGGTTGAGGGTGAGTGAGGGTGAGTGAGGGTGAGGGGTTGAGGGTGAGTGAGGGTGAGGGGTTGAGGTTGAGTGAGGGTGAGGGGTTGAGGGTGAGGGGTTGAGGGTGAGTGAGGGTGAGGGGTTGAGGGTGAGTGAGGGTGAGGGGTTGAGGGTGAGTGAGGGTGAGTGAGGGTGAGGGTGGGTGAGGGTGAGGGGTTGAGGGTGAGTGAGGGTGAGTGAGGGTGAGGGTGAGTGAGGGTGAGGGTGAGTGAGGGTGAGGGTGAGTGAGGGTGAGGGTGAGGGGTTGAGGGTGAGTGAGGGTGAGTGAGGGTGAGGGTGAGTGAGGGTGAGGGGTTGAGGGTGAGTGAGGGTGAGGGGTTGAGGGTGAGTGAGGGTGAGGGTGAGTGAGGGTGAGTGAGGGTGAGGGGTTGAGGGTGAGTGAGGGTGAGGGGTTGAGGGTGAGTGAGGGTGAGGGTGAGGGTGAGTGAGGGTGAGGGGTTGAGGGTGAGGGGTTGAGTGTGAGTGAGGGTGAGGGTGAGGGGTTGAGGGTGAGTGAGGGTGAGGGGCTGAGGGTGAGTGAGGGTGAGGGGTTGAGGGTGAGTGAGGGTGAGTGAGGATGAGTGAGAGTGAGGGTGAGTGAGGGGTTGAGGGTGAGGGGTTGAGGGTGAGTGAGGGTGAGGGTGAGGGTGAGTGAGGGTGAGGGGTTGAGGGTGAGTGAGGGTGAGGGTGAGTGAGGGTGAGGGTGAGTGAGGGTGAGTGAGGGTGAGGGGTTGAGGGTGAGTGAGGGTGAGTGAGGGTGAGTGAGGGTGAGTGAGGGTGAGTGTGAGTGAGGGTGAGGGTGAGGGGTTGAGGGTGAGTGAGGGTGAGTGAGGGTGAGGGTGAGTGAGGGTGAGTGAGGGTGAGGGGTTGAGGGTGAGTGAGGGTGAGTGAGGGTGAGGGGTTGAGGGTGAGTGAGGGTGAGGGGTTGAGGGTGAGTGAGGGTGAGGGGTTGAGGGTGAGTGAGGGTGAGGGTGAGGGTGAGTGAGGGTGAGGGGTTGAGGGTGAGTGAGGGTGAGGGTGAGTGAGGGTGAGGGTGAGGGGTTGAGGGTGAGTGAGAGTGAGGGTGAGTGAGGGGTTGAGGGTGAGGGGTTGAGGGTGAGTGAGGGTGAGGGTGAGGGGTTGAGGGTGAGTGAGGGTGAGTGAGGGTGAGGGTGAGTGAGGGTGAGGGGTTGAGGGTGAGTGAGGGTGAGTGAGGGTGAGGGGTTGAGGGTGAGTGAGGGTGAGGGGTTGAGGGTCAGTGAGGGTGAGGGGTTGAGGGTGAGTGAGGGTGAGGGTGAGGGTGAGTGAGGGTGAGGGGTTGAGGGTGAGTGAGGGTGAGGGTGAGTGAGGGTCAGTGAGGGTGAGGGTGAGGGGTTGAGGGTGAGTGAGAGTGAGGGTGAGTGAGGGGTTGAGGGTGAGGGGTTGGGGGTGAGTGAGGGTGAGGGTGAGGGGTTGAGGGTGAGTGAGGGTGAGGGGTTGAGGGTGAGTGAGGGTGAGGGTGAGGGTGGGTGAGGGTGAGTGAGGGTGAGGGGTTGAGGGTGAGTGAGGGTGAGGGGTTGAGGGTGAGTGAGGGTGAGGGTGAGTGAGGGTGAGGGTGAGTGAGGGTGAGGGTGAGTGAGGGTGAGGGGTTGAGGTTGAGGGTGAGGGGTTGAGGGTGAGTGAGGGTGAGGGTGAGTGAGGGTGAGGGGTTGAGGGTGAGTGAGGTGAGGGGTTGAGGGTGAGTGAGGGTGAGGGTGAGGGTACATGCTTTTCACTTTCTTCAAAGGTTGTCCGTGCATCAAGGGTAGTTGACTGAACTTTAAGTATAATAATTGTACGTACTCTTCGGTGGCATTGAGCTCACACCCTCGAATGGTCTTCGGTAGTATTGTTTCCTGTAGAATTCTATTTCCTGCTTATAAAGCGCATGTCTCGGTCAGTATCAGCAAAGTGGTATGTGCATGTGAAAGTCGGAGAGTTGGAGGCGGTTAAGGAAATGCAGAACATTCTGCAAAAGTAATGGGAAACCATTTTTATCTTGAAACTGTTTTTAACCGACAGTCTTTTATTCCTAATCATAGATGAGTGGGAGTAATACAGGGTCTGGAGCAGCAGCGCCTCAGTTTGGATTGGTGTGGCAGGCAGGAGAAAGTCAGGAGAGGGAGGAGAGGGAGGAGGGGGAACTGCTTGCGAAATGAAATTAAAAGCGGCCGGGCGGGAAATGCTCTCGGTAGCATTCGTTTGAAGTGTGAAGCAGGGGGCGGGAGCAGCCTTTGATGTGCGGATAATTAGGGGAGGAGCAGCCAGGAGATCCAAGCTGGGGAACAGATGGCTGGCGATTTGGTGCTGTGCACGCGCATTTTAGGTCAATGCGCTTGCGCATTGACCTAAAAGCCACGGGCACAGCACCAAATCGCCCAGTTAGTTTAACTCTGGTTAAAGCCCTATATCCTCGCAAGCTCGATGCGCATGCGCATCGAATAGCGAGACCTAAAAACAAATACATATACATCAGAATGCGATTTAACAAAAGAAAAGAGAAAGAAAAAAAAACTACAATTTACTTGTTTGCAGATTCCACTAGCATAATATAAATCTATCTGCGGGCTCATGCATACATCCAACCTATAATCACACCTCCGGCATACCCTCCTTCCACCTTTGTATTGGCTTCCAGATTTTCTTCCCTAGTTCCCTCACCCTCCTGCCTTTCCTTGCGTATATGCCTTTTTCCAGATTATAGACAGCCAAGAGGCTAGCCAGCCAGCGTTGCATTACTGGTGGAGATTTATCCAACCAGGTCCTGGCGATCGATAGTTTTAATACAGCCATGGCTACAAAGAGGAATTCTGCATATGTGCTGGCCAGATCTGATGTAACTCCTAATAGCATTAGAGCTGGGGTAAGGTTGATACTAGCCCCTAACAGCTGGGATAGAGAGTACTCTATATCCTTAATAAGTGTATAAAGTTGTGGGCATGTGGCGAATATGTGTATAATGTCTGCCTCTGGGGCATTGCAGCGAAAGCATGTGGTCCCTGTTGTGCCACCCCACTGAGCGATTCTTGCAGGTGTAAAGTAGAGCGAGAATAGTGTTTTATAGTGCTGAGATTGTAGCTGGGCTGAACACAACACTGTGCATCCTAGGTCTAAAGAATATTGAAAACAACTTATCTCAATCCCTAACTTACTCGCCCACTGAGCTCCATGTTTCCCCATGTCATCAGGTTTTGCGGCTGCCAGAACCGCATAAAATCTGCGAATCGTAGTCTCCCCGCCCCTTTCTATACTATCCAGGATATCATTATTAGTGAATCCCGCCACCCCTTCCCGCCTATTACACAAGAAACTACGGACCTGAAGATATTTAAAAAAGCTACTCCTGCTAATGCAAAATTTGTCCTCTAGATCCACAAATTGAAGGATCCCATGGGGGCCCATTAGATCTCCTATTTTCCTAATCCCTTTTTCCGCCCAAGCTGCCATGACTGAATCTGAAAAAATCTCTGGGGGCAAGGATTTATTTTTATACAGCCGAGTGTACCTGTTGAACCTCCCTAGGCCAGATTTCTTCAAAAAGGCGTCCCACATCTTATGAGCAGCCCACTCTGTCTTAACCTTATGCGCGCTAGCGGAATTCCGCTCCTGCGCTGAGATTTTTTAAATCGCATGTTACGTGACGAGCTGGGCTCGTCATCAGCGTGCGAGGAGGCTACGCCATGACGAGCCCAGCTCGTCATCAGCGTGGAAGGGGTTAAATCTTGTCCTTTTAAAATAGGAGGAATCTGTGCAATTAAGGAATGAATTCTCCGCCTCGATCCCGAGAACGGTTGCATAAACCTCTGTGGAGTTGGACATAATTCTAGGATCTAATCTGCCACCTCCAATCAAGCCCTGCATATCCTGTATAGCGGCTGCCCAGTAATACAGTCTGAAATCTGTGGCCCCCCATCCTCCTCTATCCCTGGGGAGAGTGATAAATCTGTACATCCTCCTTGTCTTCCCATGAGCCCAAATAAACCTATTCAAAACAAACTCTAGCTTATTAAACCATTTGGCCTCAAAAAGTAACGGTATCGCCCTAAAAAATATAAAAACGTAGGTAAAATTACCATCTTAATTACATTCGTGCAATCTACCAATGTTAAATGCAAATTGTTCAATTGTGTTAAGTCTGAGGTTACTTTAGCCATTAAGGGTGCCATGTTACGTCCTACTACAGCATCCAGATCTGCAGAGATCTCGACCCCCAGATAAACAGCAGAATTGACTACACGGGGATCATTGCATAACGTGTGAGAGTTCTTGCCTATCTGGGTCTTATCCCTATTTAGTCTATACCCTGAAACCTCGCCAAACCGGTGGGCTTCCAATTCTACCTCTCCTATGGCTAACACGGGATTGCCACGTCATCTGCATAAGCAAATGTTTTAAATTGCTTGCCATTTATGCTTACTGCGGGGGTATTTATATTGGCTTCTAGTCTTCTCAATAAAGGGTCCATATATAGCGCGAATAGCAGTGGTGATGCTGGACACCCCTGCCTGGTCCCTCTGTTAATCTGCACTGAAGGCGTGTACCCCCTGTTGATCTTAATCTGGGCTGTCGGCCCCCTATACAATGCTTGAACTGCTCGAACATACCCCACACCTAAGCTATACCGAGTTAGTACTGCCCAAAGGTAGTTCTAGGAAACCCTATCAAACGCCTTTTCAGCATCTAAGAATAAAGCTGCGATAGGGTCCGCTGGAACACCTGTGGCGTCAAACAAAGTGATTACCTGCCTAATATTCTGTGTGGTTCCCTTCCCTGGGATAAACCCATGTTGTGTACAGCTAACCATGTCCTCAATTACTTTCGCCAGTCCGTTGGCCAATATCTTAGAGTACACTTTTGCGTCTGCATTCATTAAAGTAATTGGTCTGTAGGATCCTGGGGCCGTAGATGCCTTACCCTTTTTTTAAGATAACAATAACATCGGCACCCCCCCATGACTTTGGAATGGAGTTCCCCTGCTGGGCCTATAATACCATATTTAACATCTCCGCAGCAATCACCCCTTGAAATACCTTGTAGAATTCAACTGGGATCTGATCCGGGCCTGCTGCTTTCCCAGACGGGAGGTCCCCCACTGCTGCGGCCATCTCAAGATTGATCTGGGATTCTAAAGCTAGATTCTCCTCCTCCAAAAGATTCGGCATATTTGAATCTAAGCTATAGTTCTGGAACTACCTTTGACGTTCCTATTGCTATTTTATTGGCACTGCCATGGGAACAGCAATGGAAAGGCCCGCCAATGACTTTAAACGTAATTATTGGGTCAGCAGTCTTCAGCCGGCTTTGGTGCAGTCACGCTGGGGGAAAGCCGGAGTCAGAATCGGGGCCTATGTATTTAGGCAGCACACATACTGAGCGGAAAATGTCTTTATAAATTTCAGGACCGGAAAACGTGACAGACACTGGCAGATCTTCACACATG
This sequence comes from Lissotriton vulgaris, assembly GCF_964263255.1. Lineage (NCBI taxonomy): Eukaryota > Metazoa > Chordata > Amphibia > Caudata > Salamandridae > Lissotriton > Lissotriton vulgaris. The sequence goes on from NC_141697.1 coordinate 1,180,207,748, forward strand.
CAAAGAGAGTTAAGAGAGTGAGAGCCTCAAGAGAGTTTGTTTATGTATATTTCTTTATTAAAGAAGATAACTATATTCTGCGGCATTACTTAGGTTAGTGCACTCTCTTTATTCTCTCAGGAACCTGGCAAGGGGGATCTTCACAGGTTCCTGAGAGAGGGTTTCTAAGGGGCGTAGAAGCGTCTTTATAAACCAATTTGGTGAAGTGTGAATTAGCAAAGGGCCACTATGCAGAGTGAGTTACATTGTAAAAATGTGCAAGCGTTGTGAAATTCTCAAATCTTGTTTCCGTTACGTTAAAAGAACATTGTGGGGTCAAAAAGAAAGTAAAAAGTAGATTTTGTGTGAAACGATGACAGCAAAAGTCATATTTTTAGCTGGAGACATTTCCCACAAAAAAGATTTCCAAGTAATCACTACCACATAAACAAGTTCTACTATGAATGTTCAACTACAGGCGAGCTTTTACAAAGGTGACAATCTATGCAGGTTGTAAGTTTGTCACCTTTGCAAAACTTTTCTGCAAAGTTAAAATTTTTGGTTCTCTTGGAAATAATCTGCCTGTATCTATTTGACCAAAGATCAACACAGGGTTTGGCTCTTACGCAGCAAAGCCGAGCCTTATAACATCAAATAACAAAAAAGCGCCAGTACTGCTACAACCTTCACAAACAATTAGCAATGCATCGCCAACCTCTTTTTCCGTTGGATTTAATCTCAAAGAATTTCTTTACAAATCTGAATTAACAAATTATCAATAACATCATCAAATACAAACAACTTATAGCTCTATTTTTAAATTCCTAATGCCAACCTCCCATTTTTCCTCACCTTTGTGCACACACACATTTGATTGAACTTATATGCATTCTCCATACTCCATTCACTCAAACAGATTCACTACCTCAGTCATTCTTACACTCATACCCCTACCTAACACAAGCCTGAAAAACGTTGTGATGTATTTACAAAACATATACTTAATCTGACATAAAACACAAATAAGGCACAGGCCATCAAAGTAATGAATTCAGCCAAATTCAAAACGATTACAACATATGTATTAGATTGGCCTAGACGCTGTGGTCTACGCGTTTCAAGTCCCTCCCAGTGTGGGGACTCTCATCAGGACCAGAGTGTCTGAAAAACATAAACAGATAACTGTCATACTGATTGCCCTTAGTGTCCCCTATCTCTAAATGTCTCCTGCATGTATGAGCTCTTACCTTAATCAACACACTTCACAAACATCAGTTCCCAATGCTCTCGCACCTGTAACAACAAGTAGCCATCTGTCACAGCCCTGTATGGTCAAAATACAAACTTCGTCATCATCATATTAAGAAAGTTGGAGGTTCTTACTTGGAACTCAATGAGAGCCGTGTACAACCAAGGTTTTACTTGTTGATCTTGGTTAAACTTTCCTGGAAGACAGAGAGGTACCATTAGTCAAAAGCGGTATAGAAACAAGTCTCCTCTAGTTACCTGATGCGGTATCCGCTTATTTGAAGTTTTCTTAATTTAGAGTCGAGTTGAGACACTCAGCACCCTCTTAATAAAATCAATGACCGCACTTAGGGCTAGATGTAGGTAATTTAGATTTACCGATTCTAAAATACCGAATTTTACGATTCGGTATTTTAGAATCGGTAAATCTGATGTGGGTAATATTTTGGTATTTTTTACCGAATCGGTAAGATTTGGTATTTACCGAATCGGTATTTGCTATTGAATCCTATGGGCCTTGAAGCCCATAGGATTCAATAGCAAATACTGATTCGGTATTTACCGAATCGGTAAAAATACCGAATTGCAAAGGGGGGCAGGGTGTCACTTTGACACCCTGTTGCACCCCTGTAACTGGCTTGTGCGCCATGTGGCACACATACATGCCCTTAGGGCATGTCTGTGTGCCATGCAATTGTATTACATGGTAAATAACGAATTCTAAAGGCCTTGTAGCACTGTTAGACATGCTACCTACATAGGAAAATACAGATTCGGTAATTTTACCAATCGGTAAATTTACCGAATCTGTAACATTTACCGATTCTGTAATTTTACAGAATCGGTAATATTACCGATTTGGTAAAATTACCGATTCGGTAAAATTACAGAATCTGTATGTTTTCAGTGCCCCTACATACCAATGTCAAAATACCGGTCGGAAACGGCCGAAAATCTGTATTTTCGGCCGATTCCGACCGGTATTTTGACACCTACATCTGGCCCTTTGTGAGCAGCAACACCGCGTTGTTATTACCACACCATAGGGCTCGCATTATCGAGCCCTCTTGTTCTTCTGCGCTCGCTCTGAGAATAACAGGGACGCTTACCTTAAACTGAAAAAATCCGGTCTTTAGACAATGAAGTCTTTGAGTTGCTTGTTACGGAAAGGTTTGGTTTCCGTATCTGCACATGGCATTGTCTTAATATGCTAGACGTTGGATGTGCGGATCGCTTGGATTTCTGGGAAATGTAGTAAAAAGGTACTTTCGGGCCTGATTGGTTAGTTTGATGTAGTCCAAAATCCCAGCGCTTCAAATCAGTCGCCCAAAGGTGGCGAATTAAATCTATATTTTACATCCTTCGTTTGTTGACGAGTAAGCGAATTGCATCATAAACATTTTACTTTTTGTAGAGAGGGACTCAGCCCTCGGTCTTATAAAAATGAAGTTTCTAGGAACTCAAGGAATTGATGTGGGGATTTGGCAGCTCTTTGTTGACAAGTGCCCATAAAAAAGTGAGGGCAACTGCATCATGTCCAATGGGTGGCAAGCATTCAGAGGAGTCTTAAAGTATATAGATCTCCGAAAGCTCATTTAGCCCATTCACTGCTGTGTTAAATTCTATAATAAGCATGGCTTCTCTTTTTAGTAGTCTTGTATCTGGGTCTCCACCTCGATAATCCTGTTCCACCTTTGAGATAACAGTCCATCTCAAGTCTTTTTCTATGTGTGTCTTGGCATGCCAATGATTCACTAATGGTGCTGTTTGCACGATCTTTCGGATTCTGGATTTATGCTGCAAAATCCTGTGACAAACTTCTTGATTCGTCTTGCCTATGTATAGTTTCTAACAAGGGCAAAAGATCCCATAAACCCCGTACTTAGACTTGCAATTGGAAAATGTCTCATGTTTCCAGTGAAATGAATGAAATGAAATGGGTTTTGTAGAGCGCGACTGCTGCCCGAGGGCGTCCAAGCGCTAGGTAGAGGGAGTAGAACTCTGAGGGACGGGGGGGGGAGAGCCAGGGGGGGTATTAATTTCTGAAGAGGAATATTTTTAACTCTTTACAGAAGGACGAGAGGATGGGGTTGGACCTAAGGGGGCGAGGAAGGGAGTCCAGTAGTTTGTATCATGTGAAAAGAGGTCTCCCTCTATTGTTGATTCACAACAAATGCAAGTTCCGCATTTGTGATGGCCCTTGATTGGAGGTAATCCCATGTAATCCCTAAGGGTCGACCCTTTTTGTTTAGATAAAGTTGCTCGCACTATCTGGTTTGCAATGCTTCTACTTCTTGAATGCAAATAGTGGAGCATCAATCAATGTCTTATCTAGATGTTTCACCAAATGCCAATTTTGGTGGATTACCTTCTTCAACCAATTTGCCTTAGGATAAAAGGTTGATACACCGACGATCCTTTCTGTTGTTGATTTGGCATTTCTCTCTAGTAGACTTTCGCGTGGTGTCCACCACGCTCTCTTCATTGCTTTTTTAAGAAGCTTCTTCAGGTATCAACGGATAAGAAGTTTATCTTTTAAGTTGCTTGCATGAAGTAAATATTCATCTTTGAATAAACAATTCCGTCTTATCCAGTAGGAATTGCCCGTAGGGCAGGTTCTCTTTTAGGCTTTTTGGGTGGCTGCTTGTAAAATGGAGAGCTTTATTCCTATCTGTTTTTTTCTTGAATAATGTTGTCGCAAGCCTTCCTTCTGTTACATACACTTCGACATCCAAGAATGCCATTTTATGGTTTGAATGATTCATGCTAAACCTGATATCAGATGTTTTATTATTTAGTCAATCATGGAAGGAGTGTAGTTGTTCTTCGTCTCCTGCCTATACCATAAAAATATAGTCTATATACCTGACCCAACTTCCAATCCACTATGCAAAGGGGTTGTTATTATACACAAATTTGTCCTCATATTTAACATAAAGAGAACCGCTGGCTCTGATGAGAATGGACACCCCATCGCTACTCCCTTTGTCTGATAAAAGAATTCATCTTTGAAGTTAAAGTAGTTCTTTTTCAAGGCAAAGCTTGCCAGCTCCATTATAAATTCCGTCGGAATTTTGACTGGTTTTGGTCTAGTTTCCAGGAATGAGGTTAAAACCGCCAAACCTTCATCCTGGGGAATTTGGGTATATAGTGATGCCACATCCATGGTCACTAGAAAGTGTTTGTCCTGTAGGAATGATTTAACTTCCACCATAAATGGTTTTAGGAAAAATCCACAAATTACGAAATGGGTTCTGTTAGAGATTCGCAGCCCGAGACTATTGGTCTCCCTGGCGGACAATTTTCTTCCTTATGTACCTTTGGGAGTACATAGAAGCCTTGTCACTCCAATGTGGGATCTTTAGGTATTTTCTTAAAACACACTTCATCTCCAAGTTGTCAGTTCACCTCTTCTGTGTAACGTTCTGTACCCCAGACCACAATGGAACCACCTTTATCGGCCTGTTTGATTGTTATGGATAGATCATTTTTCAAATGGCACAAAGCGTCTTTCTGTGCTTTCGTGATATTCGGTTTCATAAAGCTTTTTTTCTTTTTTTCAATATTCGCAATTGACGTTAGCATGGTTTTTTCAAACATCACCACTTCTTTTGGAATTTTCCCTGATGATGGGCATAATGTAGATTTTCTCCTCATGCCTGTTGTTTCCAAATTGCCTACTAACGGATTCTCAGCAAAGAACATTTTTAGACGGAAATTTCCTGCAGAACTCTATGAATTCAGCCTTCATTTGTACAAAATTTGTATCTCGGGTAGGGAAGAAGGTTAATCCTTTTTCCAAAATGCTTAGTTCGACATTAATCAGAATTTTATCCAATAGATTGTAGATCAAGATATATTCAATTCTTGTAATTCTGTCGCCTTGTCAACATCTCCCATGGCTGATTGGTAAATCTGGTCCTGCCAAGGGTCTTTTGTTGGCCTCTCCCTAAAAAAGTCGGATACTGCTGTTGTTGAAAGTTCTGTTGGAAATTTCTGCGTCGGTTGAAGCCTGGGTGGCTATTACTATTTTCTGTTTCACTACCACTAGATGAAGAAGATGTTTTGGAAAATTAAATGAAATAATTTTTGGATCTCCCTTGGTATTCCGGGAGGTATCTACGCGCCTCTGGTCTTAAATAAAAATCAGTTTGAAGATAAGGGTACACCTTGTCTAATGAGAAGTTCTTTTTATCTTTATCACATTTTGTACCTTTTTGGTTGATTGTGTAATCCTTAAATTCAGGAATCTGTTTTTCGACTTTGTCTAGAAATGCTTTTGAGTCCGTAATCAGTTGGTTTGTTTTAATCGCTGCCTCCTTAGTGGGGATTTCTTCCAATTGCTGTTTTGACAGTCTTTGTGCAGTGTCAACAGTAAGGACCATAAGGTCCCTGCTGCATAGAGGGCCCGATGTAGGTAAATCTACATTTACCACTTCATAAATACCGAATCATACTGAATCGGTATTTATGAAGTGGTAAATTAGAGGGGGGGAGATGTAGGTATTTCAGATTCGGTAAATACCGAATCTGTAAGATTCGGTATTTACCGATTCTGTAAATACCGATTCGGTATCCCCCATTGCTTCCTATGGGCCTTGAAGCCCATAGGAATCAATGGGCATTACCGAATCGGTAATTACCGATTCGGTAATTACCGATTTGTGCAAGGGTGCAGGGGGTGTCACTTTGACACCCTCCAGCACCCCAAAAAAAGGCATGTGAGCCATGTGGCACACAGACATGCCCTAAGGGCATGTCTGTCTGTCACATGGCATAGGTGTGCATGCACACATGTGCGTGCACACCTGGATTCGGTATTTTAACACCCAATTGGATTGGGTGTTAAAATACCGAATCTGAAGGGCCTGTGGGACTGAAAGTAGTCCCACCTACATCCCAAATTTAAAAAATCGGTAAAATTACCGATTCGGTATTTTTGCGATTCGGTAATTTTACCGAATCGGTAAAATACCGAATCGGACAAAAAAAGGTCCCCTACATCTCAGTAGGCCAAATACCGGTCGGAAACCGCCGAAATCGGCCGTTTCCGACCGGTATTTGGTACCTACATCGGGCCCAGAGTCTCTATAAAACTGTAGCCTTTTTTATACAGGGGATCTTCCATAAATATAACTGGTACATTTCGTATTTGTAAACCACCCGGGATTGTTCCTGCTCTCAGGTGTTCGATTAGGAAGTGTCAATGAAGATCTGTTCTGATCTGTTTCTTTTTAGTCTTTCAGATTCGTTGTTAATTTTTGCAATTGAGCTCAATGTCGCAAAGGCAAATAGAGGGGGTCACTTATTAGTTTCTAAATATGCTCTTCGCTGTATGCAAAGGTATCCTGTTTTTTCATAGGATTGGAGTAAATGCACACACACTTTGTTTCTTACCGCTGCAAACGTCACCCAACAGTCACACACTCATCTTTTTCTACTAGCTCCTACCTCTAGGGTTTGTTGGACCGAAGTCCTATAACTCTTGAACCTCCTCCAAACCTACATACATGCAACAAAGCAACTAATCCTGTCCCCACAACCTTGCAGGCATGCATCTGCTAAATAACCAAAGACCAACACAGGGTTTGGCTCTTACGCAGCAAGGCCGAGCCTTATAACATCAAATGACAAAAAAGCGCCAGGACTGCTACAACCTTCTCAAACAATTAGCAATGCATCAAACAAAACAGTGTCACGCCATCCTCTTTTTCTGTTGGATTTAACCCCTTCGAGGCTGATGACGAGCTGGGCTCGTCATGGTGTAGCCTCCTCAAACACTGATGACGAGCCCAGCTCGTCATGAACAATGGGAATTTTAAAGGATCAGCGCAGGAGGAAAATAACACTAGCATCGATGGTGCTAATCTCAAAGAATTTCTTTACAAATCTGAATTAACAAATTATCAATAACATCATCAAATACAAACAGCTTATAGCTCTATTTTTAAATTCCTAATGCTCAACCTTCCATTTTCCCTCACATTCGTGCACACACACACACACACACATTTGATTCCATAAGACTTTTCCATTCATTATAAATTATGCTTCACTTGCTATGAAAATGATTTAGTCCTCCGGATATCTGGAACATCAATGGGCAGCACAGTCACTCCTAGTCTAGCAAATCTGTATGTCCATTCTATTGAGACATCTCAGAAACCTTTTCAGTCTAATATTCGCTTATGGAGGGGATATAGAAAGGATATACTGGTGATCTGAAGGGGCACAGAAGAAGGTAATACAGATTTCCATCAGTGGCTTAATGATTGCAACACTTACCTTAAATTCACCTGTGAATTAAGTCGTGAAAAACGACATTTCTTAGACCGATTGATTTACACCACATCCGATGGTCTTAAAACTGGACTTTATAAAAAAAAACATGGCTAAAAGTTAATTCCTGGCATATACTAGTTTTCATCCTAAATGGCTGAGGGACAATTTACTGTTTTGTTAATTTTTACGTCTCAGGCGTAACTGCACAGACATGGAGAAGTTTAAAGACCATGCACAGAATTTAGAACATCAACTTCTAGAGCCTCATGGCCCACGGACTATTATTAAGAAATCGATGAAACGAGCCAGAAATAATAACCGTGAAGCCCTTCTTGAAGAACGCCCGCAGAAGGAATCTATTGATTGCTTGATATGTTTAAGCACATTCAGCAATAGATCGTGCTTGCTCCGGAAATCTATTAACAAAAATTGGAAGATCTTAAGTAAAGGTACACATTAATTTCCAAAACCTAAGTTTGGCTTCAAACGTAGCATGAATTTAAGAAATACACTGGTGCACAGTAGATGGCGCACCAAGCCTGCTACACTTCAGACTACCATTTGGGGTGCACAAAAACCACTTTTCACGTGGCTCATTTAATGTTTGTGCCCAGGCGACACACACCACATCTATCAACATAGGCACAGAACCGCCCTGGATACTTCACCTTTACACAAATTGTAACTCTGAGAATTTGATTTATCTCATTACCTGTCCTTGTGGTCTGAGATACGTAGGGATGACTACCATGAAGGTCAAGACACGTATCTCTGAACACAAAAGTACAATTGGATGTAATAACACCATCAGCAAATTAACAACACATTTCCAAGACAAGGGACATGGTTCGAATGAACTTGCCTGGACAGTTCTGGATAAGCCAGACATTTTGAAGCCAGTTGCGAACATGACACAATTTTTGTTTAGAAAGGAGCAACGTTGGGTCTTCAGACTAAAGAGTGACAGTCAAGGACTCCATGATGAGATCCCCTGGTTTTCCCTGTTGTGCACGTAGTGTTCACTAATTACAATAGAAGTACTGTCGATTTGGGCACACCAAGGTCCTCTATGTACTGTACACTTATAAGTTCCTAGCCAGTTTGCATTGTACATATGGCAATCACAATGATGAGATCCCCTGGTTTTCCTTGGTGTGCCCATTGTATTTATTTGCAAGCACAATAGCAGTACTGCCCATACGGTCAAACCACGGTGTTACTTGCACAGTGCACCCATGAGTTCTTAGCTAGGTTGCATTTCTCATATAGCATTCATGACATTCTATAATTCAAGGAGACTTTTAGTTGTAGGTTTGCGTTTTCTCCCTGCTTTCATTTAATTGACATGGCCATTTTGGCACATTGACTTTTAAAACAACTTGTTTTTCTTTCCATTTCCCTGTTTACAATAGGAAGCTCCAACATTTGGATTACCACACGTGAACACAGTAGCCCATTTCAGATGATTTGTTAGATGTCAGTCCCAATGCCCCTCTTGTGATCGTACATTGACCTATGGGGCTCCGCCCCCGTGAAGCGATACGTTTCACACCACTAGACGGGGGTGTGTCCTTATGCAGACAAGGAAGTTCATCTGCGGCTTCCCGTACCATTCCTTGACTGTGAACGGGGTTACATTGGGACTGCGTCTTCTCTTCCAAAAGGTATGAATATACTCCGCCCTTCCTCCAGTCGTGGTACCGGGGCTCCACCATGGTCTTTTTTCAGGGTTATGACCGTGACTTTAGGTTTTCAGTTGATCCGACATTTCATGATTTTGCTCATAGCTGAGAGCATGTTTGCACTGTGCCTAATGACTGTATGGGCATGATGTGTTCTGATTCTTTTTATTTGATCAATAATTTGAGTCCATTTTGCCATTGTAATATCGCTCTGTGTTAAGAGCCATATTTCCTCCTGAATTAATAAAAGAGATTTAATTTAAACTCGAGTCTGACCTGAACACGTAGCAGATTGTTGTTTACTTTTTCCCTTGTGTCAGCTACCACGTTCACTGAATACACTTTGTGTGATCTTTACAGACTATATCTTCGGGTAATTTTTTATCACCACCGGATGCCGCCTTGAGTCGATGATACTGAGGTTAAAGGTATCCATGCATTCACCCGATGTGACGATTCGGGTAAGGTGCCGCACATTATAATATATTTTTAGTAAACTACATTATATGCACTCTTTTATGTTTTTCTTTTTTGGGAATCTGATGACCAGTATACTTAATGTCTGAGTGACACATTACTCCATCTACTGGTTCTGTATAAGAGGTCTGTTACCATTGTTTCAAGAGTATTTCACTCTTCACACTTTTTTTGGTCCTGATGAATACCACTGCATCCCTATGGGCGCACTAGGCTGAAACATGTCAACCTTTTTTCACTAGGTTTGACATATTGAATTTCCCTCTGTCTTATATATTTTCTTTTGAATTCTAGCCTGTGTATGCAATATTAAAATTGTTTGGCCTGCCCAGAGCTATTATTAATCACTTTCACATACTCACCTAGCCCCTTCCCTACACCCAGCTCATCTAGAGGTTTAGTCTACTTCAAATCTCCCTCAAAACATCCCTGAGCTCCTCCCTCTCAGTGAGGGGGTTGTAGCCCACACTAAGACTAGGTTCATAGTGCAAGGAGATCCCCTATGATGAAGCATGCCACCTTCGGGTGGGTGAGGGGAATCGTCCTTAAAAAGGGATACCCCAATACTTTATTGATGTCATAGACCAAGTGCCCTGTATTGTGTTTTCTAGTTATGGTGTTTGGAATCAGCCCCTTATGGTCTATAGCATTTTCTCATGTCCCTTTTTGTCTACTGTTACTGCACATTGGCTCATTTTCCGGAGGGCAAATGCTGCATGATAGTCTGTTTAGTTCAGAAAAACAAATCCATGTTTGTTGAACAATACCAGAAGTCTTTCTACTGCCATTAAATCTTTTTATTTTGACTCACACACAAGGACATTTTAAGTATATTGTCAAGTGTTCTGTATTGAGTGAATAGACAAAACAGTCTTGTTACTTATCACACACAGATACATGGGGAAAATCATTACTTCAAGGTTTTAAATTTTTTCCACATATTGAGATTGCAATGCAACCATCTTTCAATGACTTTAATAGTTCACTGTTTTTTTCTAATATTGTCAGGGTATTATTTAACTTTTCAAACCAAACTTTGAAGATCTCCATTTTTTATTTTTATGTAGGTCATTGGCATACCTGTCACAGCGGAGATATCTATTTTATTACGAAGAGTAATTTGCTGAATGTAAACCAATGGGTGTAAGCAACCTTAAGCTAAAGATGTTTGTTGCCTCGTAGAAAATGAAAAAGTGTCTCTTCTTCCCAAGTATGTTGATGAAGCAGTTAAACTTTCCACTAATGAATTTTCTCCTGTAGCAATCCATGTAAACTACTGCTGAAACCATAGTATGGATTTCAATAGTGGAGATAGTGACCAATGATCAGTTCTTTTAGCCAAGAGAATTGCTGCTGTGAAGATGTCACAAACTTCATTATCCTTGATGCGCCTCTGGAAAGGCATGGACACACCTGCCTCTTTGATATTCTTAAAAAGATTCAAGTTAGCTAGAGGACCACCGGTTTTGGTCTGCAGTCCATCCTAAGAGCACTTCTTGTTGACTAGACTGGTAAGAGCTTGTTTGATTGGTCTGGTACTTTCCCAGTCTCTCAGTGTAGTACTGCTAAGGAGGACAATAATAATAACAATAAAACAACAGAAAGAGCTATAATAATTATACTAATTGTTTCATAACACTTCATATTATACTTCTTCCATTTCTACAGGCTCTAGTTAAGGGATATTACTATTACCAAATGTCATGGTACCCAAATGACTGATCTCTAGAGGATGGGAAGGCTGCATTGAACTTGCAAGTTTTGAAACTCATAATTCAGATTCACAAATGTTACCAAAAGTGTTACCAACCATTGCTTAACTCGTTGAGACACCTTCTCAGCTGCTTGCAGCTGTTAATACATGTTTTACTATCTCAGTTTATTGACGGGCGGTAGAGGGCGCTATTGAGCAGTACAGCGAGCACAGCGACCATCGAGTCGGGAGACGCTGAAGCGGTCCGGTGCACGGAGCGGAGCGGAGCTGACGGGTTGACGGGTGAATCTGGGCTGGTGCCGAGGCAGAGATTGCTGAGCCCGAGCCCTGAACCCTGAGCCCCGTACTCTGAGGCCCGAGAGAGTCACATCAGCATATTGGACACGATACCTGTTGCCTCCGGGGAGCGGACGGTGGTGGCTGGAGGAGCAAGCAGCGGCGGGCAGCGGCTCCCTCAGACCCGCCTTCCCTCACTGAAAACCTCGAGTAACAGAGCAGAGTGGAGGAGAGGAGGCGGCGGGCGGCGAGGGTGCCGTGTGTGGTGTTCGGTTGTGCGCTCAGCACACGGGGCGTGTTTGAGGTGGGACGAGGCAGCGGCGAGGCTGGGAGGCATGGTGGCAGAGGCGCTGCCCCCTGTCCCGGCCCGTGCAGGAGTTGAGGAGGAAGCGGGCAGTGAGGGTAATCCTTGAGCCTCGAGTTTTGAGCCCATTCACTGGGAGCCAAGGGTGGAAGAAACGGAAAAAGGGAAACGAGCTGTAGCTGGAGCAGCGCTCAGGTTCAATTGAACTACAGTTTGGTGATTGTGCTGGGAGCCACGTAACTCTCGTTACATGTAAATTGCAGGAACAAAAAGTCCATAGAGTCGCATAGAGGCCGGAGCCTCTAGGCAGTGGGCTGTGTTTGTTTGTCCAACTAACCAACTGTATCACACCTAAGGCCCTCCATTGTTAATCCCCGACGGCAGGTGCTTTATACTCCTGCGGTAGCCCAGTAGCCCCGGTACAGTGTCATTTTCCTGTTGGATATTACGCTGCTACTAGTTCTGTGCTGTGCTGTGCTGCCCTTGGCCACTGATCTGGGCGGCCTGGTGATAGCGGCATTGGTACTGGAATAGGCATTGGTAGTAAATCTTGTGACGGGTTCCTGGCTCGCAGAGGAAACAAGCATACAGGCTGGGGCAAGTGGAGGTAACCTATTGGGAGTTTGCTACGGTGGTGTGGGTCCAGGAGGCAGCCGGAGTCAACTGTAGATTTGTACCCTTTGGATGACTCCCTCCTGGGCTCAAACAGGACATTGCAAGGGAAACTGAAAGTCACTAACTACTACACTAGTGATACAAAAATTATTTTGCAAATATACAAACCAACAATACATTGGGGATGCGTTCAGGGAAGGAAAGAACAGTAGGTCCCCAGACGAGACGGGCACGAAAAACCCAAGCACCTAAGGTGCAAAATAAGGTAAAAGCACAGATAAAAGGACCAAACCAAACTTTAATTTAACCAATTGCACAGATGTTCGAAAGATCGACAAAAATACCACAGAAATTCGATTTTTTGGTAGATCAAGCAGGAGCACTTATGTCAATGGAATCAGATATAGTCAAAAACCGATTACAGGTCCCAATTAAACCAATAAACATTTTTGACGGAAAGAAAACCAAAATATTCAACTCGGACCAGGAATATAATAATATTAGCAATACGCAAAATAAAGACTTATTGTGGGAAATTATGGATCAAAGTGGGGAACTAAAAGAACATAGCCCAGTAAAGCTACCGCAAATGGAAGGAATGATTATGGCTAAAAATTAGATGAAAGCGTCAACACAAAATTCACTACTACCCGAAAACTTAATAGGCTCAATAACTGCAGAAATCCCAATACCACTAGAAATTAAAGTCGAAATAAAGAAAAAGCAGGAACTAGTAAATGCAATTAATATGGACACAACGAATACGGTCGTAGTACCAACCACACCAATAAAAAAATCTAGAAAAAAAGACAGTAAACTAATATATGAAAATCAGGATTGTGTCACTCCAAAACTTTTCAATATCGAGGAAAAAGGCGGGGATGTTAATTATGTAAATTCAGATTGTGCCATCTTAAAGGGAATAAATGCGGAAAGTAGAGACCAAGGTGAGCTTAAAGCAGTTTGTATAGGTAATTATGATAACTCGGCTAAAACTAAAAAGTTGGAAAGAGATCATCACACTGATGAAACTGATATTAAAAATCATCCTACTAATAGCAAGATACAATTCGACCAAAATCCAAAAAATACAGAAAATCAAGATCTAGGATCTACATGGGATATATTTTATCAAACATCAACATTAACATTAGAGGCACTGACATACCAGTCAAACAAAATGGATACCCAAATTGAAATACTTGGAGTAATGGCCAACGCAGTCACCGGAATAGACCGAAAACTTGCCGAGTTAATTAACTTAATTAACAAAGCCTAAAAAGATGCAGCTTCCAACTACTTCGAATGTACTTGTGAACCTATCATAAATAAACTTTTGACTATCCCAGATGTGGTAAACACCATATTGGAAGATGTTAAAGACTTAGGGGTCGATTAGGATCGCGACCCCAGAGCAGGAGGGAACCTCCGCATGGCATGCGGAGTTCCCTTCTGTGCAATTAGGATGTGACCGCCACCCTGGCGGTCACATCCTCTATTTTTAAAATTGCGGCGGGTGCGGCTTCAAGCTGCACCCGCGGCAATGTTAAAAATGCAGTCATTGCATGTGCATGCAGAAAGAGGCAGGCACCGCGCGGTGTGCATCCCTCACCCCCCCTTCACCTAGGGGGCCCGCAACAGGCCCCCGCAGTGAAGTTCCGTATGCTTTTCCACGGCGGAAAACCGCCGCGGAAAAGCATAATTGATAGCCCATCCTAATATGGCGGACGGTGTCTGAGAGACACCGTCACCATATTAGAGCTTTTCCGCCGCGGTTGTATTCCGACCGCGGCAGAAAAGCTGCGGACAGAAACCAGGACCCACCAGCCATCCTAATGTGGCGGTGGGTCTTTGGTCAGTCCGCTGCGGTTTTTCCGCATCCTCGGGGCCGGCGGTGGCTTCCGCCGGCCCCGAGGATGCGGAAAAACCGCAATCATAATGACCCCCTTAGTACACAAAATATATGACAAAAAAAAGAGGAGATATGTTACTCTCTGTGTAATAAACACGAAGATCATAATAACTAAATGGGAAATTCAGGAAAATATCTACTGGAACCTGTAGAAGGGAACAAATTGAACCAAACGGAAAAAGGAATAGACCCGAATGTGGCAACTGAATCGGTACCAAAAACTACACAAGAGGCACATGAAAGGATAAATACAGATAAGGAAAATCATCAAGTTTACAAAATAACAAAGAGACAAAGGAAAAAAATTTGAAAGGCGAGAAATAAGGTAAAGAATGAAAATACAGTAAAAGTATATTCTAATTTTGAAAGCCCTATACAAATGAGACATGAAGGACCGACTCAGGAGGAATTAGAAATAAAATATAGTGAGGTACCGAGGACTCAGGCGTCAAAAACAGCGGAAAATAATGGAAAATACTATGATATATTTATAAAGTCGGGAAAATACCGGACGGACTACAAACTACATACAACTAACACATCTACGTTAGCGGACACTATGGATCTACAACTGGTCCCAAAGCAAACTAAGGGTAAGGAAGACCAGGAAAAAAAAGTAACATGTGGTCAAAAAGGAAACGGAAGTGTTATTAGGAGCCACTTAAGTGATATCCAAAGTAACCCGATGGAAAAAAAGAGTTATCTGACTTTGGTAGAGTCCAATACCTTATTAAATGGAGAGGAAGATTGCTCAGGTCAAAGACTTCAGAGAACAATTCAACAGGATCAAAATAACCCTCTAAGATTAAACGGGAGTCTGTTACAACAAAAAAAAATCCAAATCAGAACAGCGGATAGATGAATCTGTGACTAACACTGTAACATCAAAAAAAGAGATCAACGATGAAGATTACAAACGTAGTAAAGAAGAACTATTTATTACAAAAGTCGGTCAAGTTAAGCATATTACTTATAAAGGCCATCAAACTTGTAATGACAAAAAGAAAGAATCGCTGCCTTTGAAGAAGATTGCTCAAATAATTCTTACACCATTATACGACTCACGAGATAACAACGATATCTTGAATAGAGGTAATATTCTTCAGCTGTTGAAATCAGTACCCTCATTAGAAAAAGTGACAACAAGAGATATTGAATCTGTGGGGTTTGTACAAAACCCGGAAGGAAGTCAACCGCGAACACTCCTAACCATAAATACAGTTTCCTTAGTGGACCAAATCCTGCAGGAACAAGAAGTTTTTCAAGGCTGGGGGATAAAAATTACTCAACCGGCCTCCAAGCCTTACCCGACTCCTTTTACAATGGAAGAATTCCCTACAAAAAACTCTAAAGTAAGAAAGAACAATTCAGTGTATTCAATATTAAAAAAAACCCTAGGTAATACACATCGGGATGATGAAAAAGCTATGGAGGAAATAAAATTTGTAGAAACAAAACAAATTAATGAAAATTGGATTAGGACAGCATTACATGAACAGTGACAGGATAGATCGCAATATAAATTAGAAGAAGTGAATGAGGATCAGTTATCGATAGGAGTATGTTCATGGAACATAAACAGATTATGTAAAAAAAAAAAAAAAATGCTCGAATAGATACTTTGTCAAACCACTATCAAATCATATTCCTGCAGGAGACATGGGAAACGGACCCATTTATGCTACAAGGGTACAAAGGATACTATGTGCCTGCAATTAGATATTGCAAATTTGGTCGTCCATGTGGAGGCTTGGCAACATTTATCTTGATTAATTTGATAATTGAACATGAACAGTTGGTCACGAATAATTCAAACATCCAAGCAGTGAAGTTAAGATATGTAACAAGTGAGGAAAAAAACCTGAAAACGTTAATATTAATCAATATATATATTCCACCAAAGTACTCATCAAGGAAGAATATAAGTGTTGCTCTAACAGGATTTTTATTGGAACAAATAATAGATGACCCAACTGTTAACTTTATCGTCACACGTGGCTTTAATATAAATCTGCTAATGCAATTAACACGGGATGATTTCATACAGTCCCAAAATCACCAATGGTCAATTCCCGAACAAACACTGGATCTCGACATAAATACTAAGCATAATCCAATCGGAAAAAAACTATTGATGGATGTGGAAGCACTGGGACTAAGAGTATTAAATGGCAGGTTCTCAACCGATATACCTGCAGGTTGGTCATTCCAAACACAGAAATCAAAATCAAGAATAGACTATACAATGATATCTATAAACATTTTTGATAAAATTGTTTCCTATCCCTTAAAGAAGGTGCAAGATAGTGATCATAGCCAACAAATAGTAGAAATAAAACTGGCATGCTCGAAACATAAAAATTATCTAACTACACAAGGCCGGACCTGTACTATCAACTATAGGAAACTCATATGGAAGACTGAAAATAAAGATGACATGAAAAAAAAGCACAAGAATTAATTAAAGTTTGCTTCAAAGAACATATTATGCAGTCTGCAATTAAGCAGTGGGAACATTTCACACAGAAAATAGTCCATCCAAATGATGTTACTTCTTGTAGTAGAAAAACACAACAGATTAAAATGGAAAAAAGAGATACTAATATTAATCTCCCATACACGATTAAAAAAGTTAGGCGGATCCGTAATAGACTGAGGAAGCAGCTAACCAGGTTTCCGAATAAAGAGGAAATTCAAATGCAACTTAAAAGTACCAACAATAACTTGAGGAAATTATTGTGGAACGAAAAAAATAATATCCAGCAAGAGTTATGGACAAAAGTTTTCCATGCTTGTAATCAAGTAAACTCGAGGGAGTTTTGGAAAATTATTAACGGTCTAAGTAGACCCAACAAAACTGTGGTAGCTTCCTCCTTAACTGAAGATGACTGGTTGGAATTCCTCAAAAAGACCTTAGACCCTGCATCGGAACTTAACACTCAGAAAGACAAGCAGACAATAAGGACAGAAAAAGAGCGAGAAACTAATCTGGAAACTGCTTTCACAGAAATTGAAGTAACAAATTTAATAAAGAAACAGAAAGATGGAGCACCAGGTCCTAATGGAATCCCATTTGCTTTCTACAAGGAAGATCCAGATTTATGGGCTACTTATTTGACAAAGGTTTTTAATGAAGTTGTCCGATCAGGGCAAATACCAAAATCTTGGAGAGGATCACTAATATCTCCTATCTACAAAATAGGTAATTGGCAACTACCAGAGAACTACCGCTTGATTACCCTCCAAGATACTGATGCAAAACTATTTGCGGGTCTTTTACTATCAAGTTTATCAGATTGGGTTAAGGAAAAGCAAATATTACCCTCAAACCAAACTGGGTTCATCAAAGGTCTAGGAACTTCCACAAATATATTAATTTTATCTGTTCTAATGGATAAGGTGCTTTTAGGTAAACAACCTCTTTACTTTTGTTTCGTCAATTTTAAATCGGCATTTGACTGTGTAAACAGGTACCTTCTATGGAAAAAACTTGAAGTCCAAGGAATTCCGGACCCACTACTTAAACTTATACAATTATTGTATTCTGAAAACTGGGTCAGGGGGAGAATCGGTGATGGCCGAACATTATCTAATAAAATACCCACAACACGAGGACAAAAGCAAGGTTGTGTCCTTGCTCCACTACTTTTTAATTTATTTATAGCCGACCTCACCATTGCATTGAATGAAGTTAATGCACACCCACCGAAGCTAGCAGGAAAACCAATATCAAATCTGCTGTACGCAGATGACGTTGTACTTTTAAGTCAAACTAAGGTGGGCCTTCAAAGACTAATTGAACGCATATCAATATACGCAAAAGAGAACCAAATGGTAATAAATGAATCAAAGACGAAAATAATGGTAGTCACAAAGAACAGACGACAAAAAAATAAATGCAAATGGATGCTGGAACAAACTCAACTAGAGCAGGTTGAATATTACCGGTATCTCGGTGTTATATTCAATGATAGTGGAAATTTTCTCCCACAGAAACAAAGACATTACTAGGAAAGCTAATAGTTTGGTGGCTGCATTTAGGATTATACAAAAAAAACTAACAGCACTGTCCTATGGCCCTTTATTAAAGATCATATCAGCTAAATTATTACCAACCTTGACATATGGCTCGGGGGCGTGGCTTAGCAAGCCACGATGGCAGCTGTGTCCTGCTGAGGCTCCGCGATCGGGCTAGCATCCTGCCCAGTTCCTGAGATCGCCGGGAGCCTCAGCTTACCGGAAAAAACACCTGGGATTCCCCCGCGCACTGGGGCGCCATTCGGACAAACTCCGAAAGCGGCAGGAGAACGACACGGACTGACTCATCTAGCGCCGGAGCCGAGCGCCGCAACTCAAAATGGCGGGCGCGGCTCCGTCCTGCGGGCACATACGCCGCCGAGAGCCGACCCGGTGACCGACGACCCCGAGGGACGGGACCAGCGGACCCCTGCGAAGGGTCCCGGTGCAACAGCGGAACCGGCCCCCAGGAGTGTGCACCGGACGGCGCCCTCTCTCGTTTCAGCACCCCGGCGCGCAAGATGGCGGCCGCCGCACCGGGGCTCCGCTGCACCGACACTGTTGCCTCACCGGGAGCCTGACCATCCTCCGGCATCGGCCGGCCCACCACCGCGAGGTGCGGAGAGCCGACGGACGCGCTGCCAGCGCGGTGGTGTGCCATTCAGCGGCCCGCAACCAACCAACGAGGGCGGTGAGTGCCCATCTCTTCCCCTCCTCCCCCAAAGATCTTGATCCCGGCAGCCCCCCTACCTCTTCGGGGCTCCGTGTGCAGACGCGGCACAAGCCGCCGGCTGACCCGGGGATCCAGGGCGCTCCCACCGCCTTGCGCCGATCGACGGACCCGAGCGCCTGACCCTAAGATGGCGCCCACAGAGGCCTAGACGCCGGGAGCAGCGCGAGCCTTGCCACAGGAGCAGGGGTGCCCCCCCCCGAACTTGAGACACTGCCGGCGGCCGTCCGCTGCCCCGGAACCTCCTCGGAATCACACCACCTGACCTCTGGCCCTCCCGGCCGGTATTGACACTGTGCCACACGCCGGGGGGGGCCGCAAGGCCTTCTGACACCGAGACTATCGGCCCCGGCGGCCGCGGACCGCCTTTGCCGCCCTGAACTGGTGGAAGCTTCCTGGGACGGGGGGGGAGCCGCCCCGGAGCCGGGGGGGACAGGAGTGACCAGCTGACACTGAACTGCCCCTCACCCAGCTACGTCGACCTGCTGTTCCCGGAGTGCACGGAGGCCTGGTGGCCCACTTGACGGCACCTATGGGGAAAACGAAGGCCTCGCAGGTGACGGCTGTCCCTGAAACGGCCGTTGAAAAGATGCCACACACCAGGACATGGACGCAAGCCAATGCGTCGCAAACAGACCCTACGCTGACGGCAAAATTGGACCAGGTGTTGGCGGCGATCGAAATGTCTCGCCTTTCAATGGAAGAGAGATTGGGCGCCCTGACGACGGACATTAGCTTGATCCGCGATGAACATCGTAAGCTGGCGGACAGGGTGAAGGAAGGAGAACGAACCGTGACCGAATTACAACCCATGGTGAAGATGCAAGAGGAAGACATGAGAGAGGTCCTACGCCGCGTAGAGTCCCTAGAAGAACGCACGGTGGACTTAGAAGGACGCTCGAGAAGATGTAACATCCGCGTCCTGGGCCTGCCGGAAGGGATTGAAAATTCAGATCCTCTGACCTATATGGAATCCTGGACCAGATCGTTCACCCCGGAGAGTGAGCGATCGCCGTACTTCTCCATCGAAAGGGCCCACAGAGTCCCGGCCCGGGCACCCAAACCCGGCCTCCCTCCACGACCCATGCTAGCTAAATTCCTGCACTTCCGAGACCGGGATGCGGTGCTCCGTGCGGCCCGGACAGCGGGTCCCCTGCAGGTGGAGGATCAACATGTTATGGTGTTCCCAGACTATGCCCGGGAGGTCCAGCAGCGGCGATCCACCTTTCTGGAAGTCAAAAGGCGTCTACGTGCTAACGATCTGCAATACTCCTTGCTATTCCCGGCCCGCCTTAAGGTACTACACAATGGAAAAGCCCTCTTCTTCACTACGGCGGCGGAAGCACAAGATTGGACTGAATTCCACTGCCCACTGATCCCTAAACCCGGACCCCAGAGGACACGCAACAACGACTCCAGGCGATCTAGAAGACGGGGTGCGAGCCGTGCCCGATCTGGCCGCCCCAAAAGCCAGGCGTCCTCCCCCACGGGTTCACCCGACCTCACGCAAATCATGCAAGAGCGACGAGACGCCCTACGAGCGGTGACCGAACTGCACACGTCACCCCCAGCATCGGACCTGGATGGCCACCCGCACCTGTTCACCCCAGAGAAAGACCGAGACAGCGATGGAACGATGTCGGGATTTGGCCCAATCTCTTCCCCCCTCCTGGCGGCGCCTACACTGGACGCTACCCTGGCCGGCCAACCTAATACCTCTTCATGAACAATGAACTATCGATTACTGTATCCTTCTAATGGTTGCCCACTGTATTGCGCGACGTCTAGGAGCCTAGACTGCTTTGCCTGATTATTGTATGCGCTACAGAGCGATGGACTCTTCTCCTACAAGAGCCCGACCCGCGCACAGGCCCAGCAGCGACACATGCTGTCACCCCCGCAGTTACCTGTTGTATTTCTCCCCTAGTGGGACACTAGTTTGGATATGCCACCTCCGGTGATATATCCTCAGTATTGGGACTGTTGCCCACCCAAGGTTCTACTTGTTGTTCATCCCCTTAGTCCCTCCCCTACGATTGTGGAAGCTTGGCGCGCAGAAATACACGTGCTACATACACACTGGCGGCCCTCGGGTACTATAGGGGGGCCCTCATCCTTACCACGACACCCCAAGAATGGCAGTCCCGCGCTCAGACATTAATGTCCTTACATTGAACGTTCGGGGCCTACACACGCCCAGCAAATGATATTCTGTTTACGCCTACATTAGACGCATGTCAGCCAATATTGCACTTCTACAGGAGACACACATAAACGCTACCGAACTCACTCGCCTACAGTCTAAATGGCGAGGGACCTTCTGTGCCACACAATACTCAGCGTTTGCACGCGGCGCGTTAATCTGGGTCAGGCCGGGTACTCCCTTCCGGGTGCTCCGACGGATGGTAGACAGAGAGGGCAGGTATGCGCTTCTGGAGGGAATACTGGACGGGCAGGGAATACTCCTGGGCAGCATCTACGCCCCTAACACAGACCAGGATAAATTCTGGGATCACCTCACGGGCGTTTTAGCCCAGTTCACTACTGTCCCATGGGTACTGGGAGGCGACTTTAACTGCACATTGGACCCTACCCTGGACCGCTCACATCCTCCCCCCGCACATTCCCCGGCCCCCCGGCAGGCAGAGCTCTTTAGGACATGGGTCACACATTGGGCGCTCACTGACGCATGGCGACACCTACACCCACTGGCTCGCATTTACTCCTTCCACTCGATCCCACACAACCTCCGGGTCCGCCTAGACCGCTTCCTCTGTTCTGCACCGATTCTCCCTAAGATCACGTCTACAGACTACCTGGGCCGGATCCTCTCGGATCATGACGCTCACATTATACGTCTAACCTGGCGCCCCCCCCACCCACCGGTCCCCACCTGGCGCCTCCCTAGGGATTGCCTGACCGACCCAGTATTCGGAGACACACACAAAACCAGCATACAGGACTACTTCACACATAATGCGAACACGGCGTCGTCGGTACTAGTGGAGTGGGACGCGTTTAAGGTGGTGGCTAGAGGAGAATGCATCAAACAGGTGGTGGGGGTTCGCCGCACCTTGGAGCGGAAACTCCTGACCTCGGAGCAGGCTCTGGCCGCACTCACTAAGCGGCCTGACGACTCGGAGGAACACGCTGTACTCACGGCCGAGGCTAAGACGGAATACCAAGCGCCTGCGCTGACCTCCGGAAGTACAATTTTAGGGCTTACGCCTCTAGAGTGCATAAGGACAGGGACAAAGCCGGGGCGCTGCTGGCTTGGATGGCAAGGCAGGACACCGAAATCAAGCCAATCACGGATATTATCAACCCGGACGGTGTGCTGGTGCGCTCACAGGCCGAGATTCTTCTGGCGTTCCAGCGTCACTATACACAAGTGTACGGGACCCCGACCCAGTACTCCCCGTCTTCTGTAGACAATTTTCTAGACCCTCTGACTTTACCCACAATATCGGACGTCAACAAGCGCTCCCTCGACGCCAAGATTGTATCGTCTGACATCACCCAGGCGATACGGGCCATGTCTCGTAATAAAGCGCCGGGGTTGGACGGCTTCCCACTTGAATACTATTCGACATTCTCCCCCCTAGTGGTCCCTCGTCTATCTCGGGTGTTTGGGGCGGCTCTTCATCTAGGTAGGTTACCCCAGTCACTGCGGAATCTGTGATCGTCACCTTTCCCAAACCCCACAGAGATCCACTTCACATGGGGTCGTATCGCCCCATCACGCTCCTGTCGGCCGACTGTAAGATCCTGGGGAAAATCCTGGCAGATCGGTATGCGCAGATCATTCGCCCATTGGTCCACCCCGACCAATGCGGCTTCGTGCCGGGAAGAAGCACCTCCCAGAATCTCTGCCGAGTCTTCCACGTTCAGGATCAGGTGCGTGACCGATTTCCTGCCTCATCATGGACCTGGAAAAGGCGTTCGACACCCTCACCTGGCCCTATCTCTTTTCTGTCCTGCGGCGACTCAATATCGGTCCGACACTCATGGCATACACGCGCCTCCTGTATACCGATCTCACCACTCGGGTTCGTATCGGGAAACACATATCACCAGCATTCGGAGTTCGGCGGGGCACAAGACAGGGGTGCCCCCTGTCGCCGCTCTTATTCGCACTGGCGGTCGAACCGCTGGCGGTTCGGCTGCGCCTGGAGGGTGTGGATTGGGGCATCCCACTCGCGGATGACACACATTGCGTGTCCATGTACGCGGACGATCTCCTCATATACGTCCGAGACATCGAAACGGACCTGGCCCCCATAGGGGCGACGTTGGCGGACTTTGCAGACACCTCGGGCCTACAGGTGAAC
The DNA here is from genome assembly GCF_964263255.1 of Lissotriton vulgaris. Classification (NCBI taxonomy): domain Eukaryota; kingdom Metazoa; phylum Chordata; class Amphibia; order Caudata; family Salamandridae; genus Lissotriton; species Lissotriton vulgaris. The sequence goes on from NC_141697.1 coordinate 1,180,231,315, forward strand.
TGGGACAAGTCCACAGTCTACCCCTTACACCCGAGCCTACCCCCCCGGGAAGTCGAGCTCGGTCCGCACAAACTCTCACGGTCCGCGGAGGCCCCCCGGTACCTCGGTGTCCGCTTGTACCATTCTCCAGCAGCCATGTTTGAGGGTAATCACCGCGCAGTGCTTGCTAGCCTGCGCCCGACTGTCGCCTTCTGGAATAAACTCCCGCTGGCCCCGATAGGACGGATAGCCCTAGCTAAAATGGTGATGCTTCCCCGACTCCTTTACCACTTCACAAATTTGCCAGTTATACCACCCAGGTCCTTCTTCCGCGATGTCGACTCCCTCCTAGGGACCCTTATCTGGGGCGAGGGCCGACACAGGGTTGCCCTGAAAACCCTCCAACTCCCCACGACGCAGGGAGGACTCGGAGCTCCATCCTTCGAGGCATATTTCCTCGCGGCACAACTCCAATGGCTATCTTACTGGACGGCGGACCGCTACCCTCAGGAGACTGTCACTTCGACCGGCAGAATCGCAACCCCAGAACTCACCCGTCTCCTCCTCCCGGGCACCAAGCCACGGCACACATACCCCCTTCAAGTGGCGATAGCGCGCCGGTACATGATGCGGATCCACCGGTTGTCCCCCAGTAGACCTCCGTACTCCCCGCTCCTACCACTGATAGGCAGCCCCAGGCAGGACTCCTACTTTACCGCTCCACTGTTCACTGAATGGTCACTCTGTGGCATCACGGATCTGGAATCGCTCTTCGAGGAAGGCCAGCTAAAATCGCTTGACCGCCTGATCGCTGAATACAGACTCTCCCCAGGCCAATTCCTCAGATATAGACAGCTACTCGACGGATACCGGCCCCCTTTTAATCTCTGCACTGGCGAGCCAGACACGCATCCAGTAATACATACAATCCTACATATGGGGGTGGGACGCCACTTAATCACCTGGTTATATAAATCCATCCGAGAACTCTCACACGCTCCCCTTACGACTTTGCGAGCTACATGGGAGGAGGACATAGGTCGCGCACTACACGACTCTGAATGGATTAAAGCACTTGAGGCCCCAAAACGCGTCTCTAGGAACGCCCGCTTCAAGAACATCCAATACTATATCCTACACAGGGCATACCTCACCCCAGCGCGATTGCAGAAGTTCTATCCCTCCACACCATTCCTTTGCCCCAGATGCTGCTCCCCTACGGCAGATTTTCGGCACATGTTCTGGAGTTGCCCCAACCTTCACCCCTTTTGGCGGGCGGTACACGACACTCTGGCGGAACTTACAGGTCTCACTACACTAGCCACCTGGGAGTCCAGCGCACTGGGCATCTTTCATGTTCCTAAGCGAGACCCGGTGCACAGACGCTTCGTGTCCTTAGCACTCCTGTTGGCAAACAGATGTATAGCCATGCGCTGGCGTTCCCCGGAGGGTCCCTCTGCAGCGGCATGGACGGGCGCGGTCGGTAAATGGGCGGCGGCGGAAGAGGATGCCCTTAGAGAGGAAGAAGCCAGGGGTGCGCGTAAAATTCCCATATCCATGGAATGGGCCATACTCCTCCACAGCTTCTGGCAGTCCACACATGCAGAAGACCCGTCTACTCCTCCCCCCCCCCCCCCGCCCCAGAGAACCAGTAGCCTCTACATGGCATCAACCATCCCGGGACCGTCTCCCGGTACCCCCTGCATCCTGATCAAACTCTCATATGTCATGCCACCCACCTCGATGCCCGCATACACGGGGGTATTCACCCCCTGCCCACTCCTCTTTCCCCCCCCTCTCTTGGAGCGCAGACCGACTGGCTCCGTGGCCCCCCCCTGACGCCCGCCGCCAGTATCCCCCTGCTTAGACCCTGCTAGCGCCCACACGCTTCTCTCCCACAGTTTTGTCCCCCCCCGTTCTCAGGTGCCACCACTGTATGGACAGTACAGACCTCGATCCTACGCTCTCGAGGCGGGATCCTACATACCTGCTATTATCCATCGCCCTATTGGCGATGCAGATTCACTGTTTCCCGGCCTGCGGATATGTTTGTACGATCTACACTGATTATTCAAGGAAATGTATATTTGCACCAGTTGTATAAAAACAAGAAAACGTTGCGCGCTTGGCTGTTCGTGGCTGAATGTTGAGGCCACGTCAGCAGATCATTTCCACTCTACCTGTATACTTTGATGCAACAATAAAACAAATTTCAACAAAAAAAAAAACCTTGACATATGGCTCTGAAGCTTTAAATGGTAAGGACGCGGAGATAATAAATAATAAAGTTGCTAAAACTTACAAGATTTTATTCCATCTACCATATAATGCCTCGCAAGCACAGGTGAGGTTGGAGTTTGGGATAAATAACCAGCAACACGCACGAAAAGATCAAATCCTGAAAGTATGGAATCATATAAAAAATGACCTTGACAATCAAATGTCCCGGATACTATGGCAAGAAGTGAAAGACAACCGGAAACTGAAAGCTTGGGCATATTTAAAGGAAGCGAATGAAGAATTTGGAATAACATCAATTTGGGAGAATACAATAACCCAGGAAAGTTTCAAAAGAACAATTAATAAACTGACTAATCATCTTTCGCTGATAAAAGACAAAGAGGTACTTGTAAAAAGAAGACACGCATGGCCAATTATAAATGGATTTAAAAAAAAGCAAGTCCAAGAATATCTTGAAACATCATGGTCACAGCAAAGTAAGCAAATTTTTATAAAAGCACGTTTTGGACTTTGGCCAGGTTTGTGTCATCTGCCGTCATGGAAGATCAGTGAGGACAATACATATGTAGGCTATGTAAATGTGGCCAAGAGGATATTATACACCTACTATGTCTTTGTCCTGCAATAGAACCTGAAAGGAAAATTATCCTTAAGAAACTATTTAATGCTCGTGGAGTAAGGACATGTAGACAAGCGTTAATGGCATGCCTAAACCCGAATGACGTATTTATGAATTCTGCATTTGTAAAACTTTTATCTGTGATTGGTAAAAAACTTGAAGAAAATATTTTGTAATTTTACAAACTATGCGATATTAGAATAATTATGTACATGGTGTTTTAAAGTTTTTATTCTCTGGTAATATTTTTAGGTTTAAAGTATTTTATTGAAGCAGGGTGGGGTAGGACACAAAGGGGGCAAGGAACAAGTAAACCACAGGAACGGCACAGCAATGCGTATTGTACAGCAAGTACAGTAATGCAAGTACAATTTCGTAAGAGGCCCCATCCGACTCGGGAGCATAGCTTCCCCAACTGTGGTCACATACAAACAACGAGGGGGGGGGGGGGGGGGAGGGGAAGAGGGGAAGGGGGAAAAAAAGGGGGGGGGTGAAGGGAGGGAAGCAACCCCGCTCCAAGAACCAACCCAACCAAACAGAACCCCCAACTACCGAACCCTAACCCACCCCCTGCACTGTGCCAGTATCTACAGTCTCCGCTACATGCAACTCTCCGAAAATCCCCGCTACACAGTATCGACCCCACCCAATCAAGTAGGCGGGTCCGTAGGCGGTGTCAGCCTTAACAACCTAAGGTATCTAGGGCAGGTGATCTCCCGAAACTCGGAACATAACAGGCCGTGAAAGGGCTCCCACAGTTCCTCAAAAGTATCAGTATCCCCCAAGGCTACTAAGGACATCTTCTCCATTCCAAGGACGTGCCATAATCTGTGCAGCCAACCAACTACAGAGGGAAGTGTGGTAGTGCGCCAGTGTATGAGAATATTCTGCACCGCTGACCCCAGCGCAATTGCGATCTGTCTACCTCTCTTAGATCTAAGGGGATACATCAGCCCATTCCGCAACCCTAGCAGAACATAGGCCGGGAATCTAGGCAGTTCTATCCCAAAGCATTTGTCTACCTCGCCCAAAACCTCTTCCCAGTAAGGAGCCAGCAGGGGACACTCCCATAGTATGTGTGTTAGCGTACCAGTATTGCCACAGTTGCGCCAGCACGTCCCTGGTATTGCCCTGTCCATCTCGTGCAGTTTCTCCGGAGTACGGTACCAGTAGGTCGAGATTTTAGTGAAGGTCTCCGTAAGACCCGTGTGGTAGGCCGAGTGACGTGCGCGGAAGGAGATGTGTTCCCATTCTTTATGGCTCAACACGCGCCCGAGCTCACGCTCCCAACGTTCCCGACCGGGGTTGTGAATATGAAAGGAGGGGGGTTGCAGCATTTTATACAGGTCTGAGATCAGTTTAGCGTCCGACGTGCGAGTAATTAACCAACGCTCATACGCAGTGATTTCCCGGTGTGCCGCGTCGCGCACTTGGGGTTGTAATGCCCAGTGGCGTGCCTGCATGTATCGCATGCGCTCCGTTTCCGGGAGGCCATAATCCCTCCTCAGGTCCGGGAAGGGGACAACCCCCTCAGGGCAATACAAGTGATACAGAGTGCAGCAGCGGGCCACCCGCCATCGCTCATAAGCGCCCTGCTCCATCCCGGGGCCGAAGTCCGGGTTGCCAATGAGCGGCGTAAAGGGAGAGGGGAAGGTGGTGAGCTCGCACCTGGCAGCCAACGAGTCCCACGTCCGGAGCGGGACCCGCGTTACCAGAGACGCATAGAGATTGGGGGGTCGATGGGCCCGCCTCAAGAATGGTACTTCCTGCAGCGTCCTTCCCGCCACCGCCTGGTCCTGGAACAGCCAGTGCTTATCAGACTCCCACCGGCTCCATTCCACTAGATAGCGGAGCTGAGCGGCATGGAAATATTTCCGCAAGTCCGGTATCCCCAGCCCCCCAGATTCCGGTGACAGCATAGCGATGCTTCTCTTGATCCTCGGCCTGCGGCCCTGCCACACGAACCGCGCGATGGCAGCCTGTGTCTCCGCAAGCCACCCCGCGGGGGGCTGGAGCGGCAACGCTCTGAAGAGGTAAAGCACCTGAGGCAGGAGAGTCATCTTCACCGCGGCCACCCTACCCAGTAACGACAGCGTGCCCCTATCCCATCGGCCCAATTCCTCCCTGATTTTCGCGCCCAGCACCGCGTAATTGGCCGTGACCATCTCCGGGAGGGAGGGCGCCAATAGGATCCCCAAGTACGGGATCCGGTCCCTGGACCAGCTCAGAGGGTAAAGCCTCTGTAGTTCCGTTCTGGTAGCGTTAGTAAGCGAAATGTCAAGGGCGGCCGACTTCCCCAAGTTCACCTTGAAGCCCGCCACGTCGGCGAATAAGTTCAATTCCTCTACACAGGCCGGCAGCGATCTCCGCGGGTCATCCAGCGTCAGAATGACATCATCCGCGTACAGGCTGATCGCATGATGGAATTCACCCATCTTGACACCGACAATGTCGGGGTTCTGCCTGACCCTCTGAGCAAAGGGCTCCATGTACAGGGCAAAGAGCAGAGGGGAGAGAGGGCACCCCTGTCTCATACCCCGCTCAATGGGGAAGGGTCGAGAGCTGCCGCCGTTCACCCGGACTACCGCAGAGGGGAACCGGTAACAATTGAAGATCAGATGACGGAACTTCTCCCCAATCCCGAATTTGCTCAGGACCTTCTCTAGGTAGGGCCAGTGCACCCTGTCGAAAGCCTTCTCCGCGTCTATGGACAGGAGCATCCTCTCCCCAGGGATCCTGGAAGCCTTCTCGAGGATGTGCGTCACCCTCTTTGTGTTATCTACTGTTTGCCTACCGGGCACGAAGCCCGCTTGGTCCGAGTCAACCATGCCCGGGAGGTGCAATGCCAGGCGTGCGGCTAATATACTGGTGAACACTTTCAAATCTGTGTTCAGTAGCGAAATGGGACGGTAGGACCCACAGGCGGTCCTGTCCTTACCCGGCTTCGGAATCATGGAAACCGTGGCCTGGAGAAATTCGGAGGGGATGGCTCCCGGTTCTGCGAAGGAGTTAAAAAGGCGGGTCAGTAGAGGCGCCAGTTCCTGACAGAAGGTTTTATAGAACAGCGGGATAAAGCCATCCGGACCCGGGGCCTTGCCCAATTTAAGCCGGGATATCGCCGTGATCACCTCCTCGATACGGATGTCACGTTCCAGATACTGAGCCTGCTCCTGAGACAACGACGGGAGCGGGACCGAGTCCAGATAGGCCATCTCAGCCCGGGCCGAGGGGGCCTCCCCGGTGTAGAGGTCCGCATAAAAGCTGCGAAAGACGTCTGCTATTTGCTCATCAGCCGTGACCCTACCACCGGTCGGGTCCACCAGTTCCTTCACACGGTGCTGCTGGTGTTGCACCCTAAGTTTATTAGCCAGGAGCCGCCCACACCGATCGCCCCCTGTATAATATTTGTGTTTCAGGCGAAGCATCGCATACTCCGCCCGGTCTGTGTCAAGGGCCGCCAGGAGTTTCCGTGCCGCCTTCAGCTGCCTCCACACCCTGGGGGCCCCTGTCCTGTGATGAACCTGCTCCAGCTCCCTCACCTGCTGGGTGAGCTCATCTCTCTTGAGCTGTCGGTCCCTATTCTCGGCAGAGGAAATCGCTATAAATTCGCCTCGGAGCACCGCCTTCAGGGCTGCCCACTGTGTCGCACGAGAAGTATCCCCAGTATCATTCATGGTCTGAAAATCCAAAATGGCCGCCCGGATCTGATCCACCACCGACCGCCTGTGCAAAAGCGTGTCCCGAAGCCGCCAGACCCCTCTCGGCCGGACCACCGGGGGCAGAGTGAAAGCGCCCTCCACCGGGGCGTGGTCAGAAAGAGAGAGGACCCCCATGTCCACACTTGAAGCCAAAGGGAGCATTGGGCCCGATACAAGTAGATGATCTAATCGCGCATAAGATCTATGGGCATGTGAGAAGTAAGAGTATGCGCGGGTGGTGGGGTGGAGGTGGCGCCACATGTCATGCAGATCCAGCTCCTCAAGTCGAGCTCGAATCGAGCCCGAAAGCTCACCCAACTGGTGGCGCCGCTGCAAAGACCTGTCCACCGCCGCATCGAAAACCAGGTTCAAATCACCCCCCAACACTATGTGCCTATCAGAGGTGGATGCCACGTCCTCCAAAGCCCTGTGTAAGAATTGGTCCTGGTGATCATTGGAGCAGTAGACGGTGCCAACAGTCAGTGCTAAACCCCCCATCTTGATCCTGTACACTAGAAGTCTCCCCTTCTGTTCTGCTACCCTGCACACGACCTCTCCCCTGAACCCCCTAGAAAACAAGATCGCCACCCCTGCCGTCTTGGAGGCGCTAGAGGAGAACAGCTGCGTGGGGAACTTAGGGGTACACATCCTCGAGCAGTCCTTAGCCAGCAAATGGGTTTCCTGCAACAGACAGATATCCGCTTGTGAGTTTTCCAACAAGGATAACACTGCCCGCCTCTTAACCGGATTATTCAGCCCTTTCACATTGAGAGTAAGCACCTTAAGAGCCATCAAGGAGGGGGATCAATGGAGCACATTTCAAGAGGCAAAGCCCCGCAGGCAAACACAGAAGGCACCACTCGAGGCCTCAAAACAGAGCAACTTTGAACCGTCCACTGGCACAGTACAGTCCCCGAACCCCAACACCCCACAACTAAAAAAAAAACCCTCGTCCCCACACAACCAAATCTGCACCACCCCCCGCAACTGCCCCCCCCTCTAGTCCCCAGAATCAAAACATCTGCCCGCCTGTCCCAACCCCATTCCCTGCTACTCAAACTTTTCAAAAACGACATTGTCCCAGTCCGGCCCGTAACGGGCAGGGCCGTGGTAAATCAGTCTAGTGGACGTCCAGCCACCTCCTCCAGCACACGCCATCCCTCCCAGCCCACCCCCCGGAACCCCGCACCTGCAAGAGGAATAAGCTAAAGTAGACTCCCCCCGGAGTGAGTTCAGGCCGTCAGGGCCACTTCGCCGTTCGCCGCCACTCTGGAGGCCTCCTGGATGGCGGCCGCCATGTCCGCCCTGATCACGGGCGAGCCCGGACGCTCCGAAGGAGGAGAGGTCCCCCCTCCAGCTTGCTGCCATCCGTCACGAGTGCTTCGCCTCCGCCGCGGAGCCGGGGTATCTGTATCCGATGCTGTGAGGCCCAACACCGCGCAGACATCCTGGAGGGACCGAAGCTGATGCAAAACACCGTTCCATCGGAATATCAGACGGAAGGGGTGCCCCCAAGAGTACTGTGTCCCTCGTTCCCGGAGGAAGTCAGTGGCGATCTTGAATGATTTCCTCTTCTGCAGCGTGACTGTAGATAAGTCCTGAAACAGGGTCACAGGGTGGTCCCGGAATCGGAAAGATTGCTGCCCTCGTGCTTCTCGGAGGATTCGCTCCTTCAAGGGAAAGTTCGGGAGGAAGGCCAGAATGTCTGGGGCGGGCGCCGTGGCTCTGCGGGGGCGGCCCACCCGATGTGCTCGGTCTATGCGGATCCGAAAGTCCTCCGACTCTCCCAGGATCGCACGAAAGAGGGCCACTAGATAAGCAGTCACGTCTTCACCCTCCTCACCGGACGGCACACCGCGGACCCGTATGTTGTTCCGCCTGGACCGATTTTCAAGGTCCTCGGCGTGGGCCTGTAGCTCAATCTGTTGCTCCCGCAGTCGCAGAACTTCCTGCTGCAGATGGGTGATCTCTTCATCCCTGGAGTGACCCGCTTCCTCCACTGTGTTCACACGTTCCCCCAGGGAGTCCATCTCTCTCCTTACTTCGCGGACCTCCCCGGCCACCTCACGCTTGAGCGTTTGAAAGTCCTCCCGAAGGGAGCTAAAGAGCGATTCGAGAAATGATCTCGTCACCGGGGGTTCTCCGCCATCTGCACCCCTGGTCGGGGCCGGGGAGGTCGTGGCGGGTTGGGTTCCACCGCTGCGTAGGGCGCCGCGTCCCAGCATGTCCGGCAAGGTTCGGTCGCCCCGTCGCTGTCCTCTAGCGTTCGACATTGCAGCTGAGTAGAGGACGTTGAGGGCAAAGAAAGCAGCTATATGCTAGTCTGGGGCAGCGCCACGTAAAGAGCACCAGGAAGGCCGAGCTGCCCGGCCGGAGACCACAAAATGGCCGCTCTGTGATGTCGAGGGGCCAACGCCCAATATGGAGAACCCCTCTCCGTCTCCGATCCGGGACCCAAAATTCGGCCAGTGGGCAAAGTTACTGTGCGATGGCCGCCGGGGGCCGCGGCCTCAGGGGGAGATCTGCCCCGGGAGCCCCGCTCCGCTCAGACAACCGGCCGGAGCGGCCTCCCCCAGCGGGCCTCTTCAATCCACGGGCTGGCGTAGTGAGGCGATGTCGACTCCGCCTCCGCCCCTCACCTCCGCTCTGCTCCGTTCCGCACAACCGCCGTCGGACAACTCCGAGCCGTTCGCAAAGCCGCTGCAGACTCCCACTCCGACAGTTCATGCACCGCTGCGGGCTTCACACACAGGCGGCTGGGCGCTCCGTCACGCTCCGAGGGTCGGGAGACTCGCGGCTTCCAGCTCGCACACGGGCCATTCAGCGAGCCCCGACCCGAGCTTCACCGGTCAGGATCACACCCCCGACGGCGCAAACCGGGCTCAGCAGTCGCTCCACACCTCCACCGTGGGCACCAGGCTCAGTCGCCGCGTGATCCGGGGGGGAATCAGCGGGTACAAGCGGTGCAGGGATTCAGGGGTCCGGGAGCTCTCGGCAAGTGCGACCTCTCAGCCCGCCATCTTGGCCACGCCCCTCGTAATATTTTTAAAGCATTTTTGTGAGATTTTAATTAATCAAACAAATAAACTTGACTTCGACTTTGACTTTGCATTTGCCAGCAGAGGCTTCTTCAAAGCATGTGCTAAGTGGGACCCTTGGCTGTTTGGCAGGGAGAGGAAGCACAACGAGAACCGAATTTCAAGTGGGCGTTAAATTGGGATATGTGAGCAAAATTCCAAGTTATGCAATGTTTATCACACCCAACATGAGAAGGATTGTACCCTTCCTTAAATTTCAGCAGGTCAAACCTGCTGGGAATTAACAGAGGCAGGGTCGGCCTGGCAACTAAAAGCAGCCCTGGTAATTATGTCAGATCAGCCCCCGGGTTCGGGGGACAGGGCAAGTGTGAAGCACTGCTGCTTTTGTTATTGGGGCTGATATGGCTGCACCAGTGACAGAACATTGCCCCCACCTCAGCAAAACCAGCCCCCACCTTACAAGACTCACGGAGAAATGCTTGATGCCCTGCACCGCCACTCCGGCGCTGACCAAAGGGGAAAAAACATGCATCAAACATCAAAATCTGAATTTTATTCCCCTGAAAATTGAAGTAGGTGATCAATATCGAGGATCTTATTGCCGCCTTTTCATTGCATGCAATGATTTCCGGCACACTTGTAATTATGCCCTGTGAAGCAGAAAGAACAGGGACCCGCTCTACACAGTGGACACATTTAATTTCTAGAATAAGGGAGTTTTCAGGTTATATTAAATGGAATCTGCGGGTTAAATGTAAAAAAACAAATAGCTAAGAATTTTCTTTCGGTGCAAGATATTATATATCTTTTCCCTTGTCTCTAATTCATTGACTGGTAAGGTTTTGGCTCCTTCCCATGTACATACTGTTTGGCTTTTCCGTTTGCGTTATCATGAAAACACTAGAGATTTAGGCTTCCGGGGTGAATTGTTGCCGCCTGTTATTGTTCTGATTCATGCCATGCCTCGTTAGAAGCCATTATTTCAAAGGATATGAAAAGCAATTACTTAGATTGGATGGGCAAATAAGTAATTTAATTTATAGGTGATAAGGAACACCTTGGAAACAGTCACATTTCAATCAGTTTGATTTGGTTTGTGTGATGCAGCGTGCCTTGAAGCCAGGTCAAGGTGCTTGAAATCACGAGCAAAAATCTTGGCAGACCATCAGAATCAGAAGTGAAAGAACTCTTCATGAGGTCAAGGGTTTGTTTCAAGTGGCACATCTTCAAGCTTTTTGTGGTTGAGCTGTAATTTTTAACACATTCTGGTGTACTTCCTTGTCTGATTGCATTACAGAGATTACAGAGCATCTTTCTAACCACTTGAAAAACTTCACCCAAAGAGGCATTTCAGAGATCTATGCATGTGTCATACAGTGCTGTGATGTAAAATGATGGGGGCCCTCCTGCAGAATGTAATGAGGCCCGAGTCTCCTATATCTTACAGACATTCCTTGGCCTTAGGCTGAATAGGGGCCCCTTTAAAGGTTTGGGGGCCTTCCTGTGCAGTAAGTGCTGAGGGCTGTTACACCCCTGGGGTCATATTACAGATAGGGCGCACTTCTCCTGTTTGTGCCAGGGCGCACCTTTAAGCAGGTGCTCCAGCTTTTAAACAGTAATTGTGTGTCCTATTATGTAGAATGCGCTACCATCTTGCCAGCCGCTAACTTGCCCTGCCCCCAGGGCAGCGCTTTCAGCTGTAATACAGAGCAGCTGTTAAAAAGGTGCTCAATTTTGCGCTGTGCAGGCGAAAACCTGCCTGTACCTTTAAGAGGGATTAGAGAACCCCTTGCAGGTGGGTGCACTGTGGAGTTTTGGGGGGCCCATGGGACCCACTTTCATCCCTCCAGAGGGCTGCCTTCAGGAGGCCTACTGAAAATGTGTCACCTTTTTTATGGGGCACTTTCAGTTCACCTCCTAAAAGCATGTTTGCCTCTGCCCCCACATCCATAATGCAGTGCAGGAGCAGATCAAAGAGATTCACTCATTTGCAAGGGGTGATGCCCCATACAAATGAGGGAACACACTCTTGAGGTAGCGCTGGTGCTACATGTGCGCCAGCACTATCTGTATTGCAGAAGCGGCCGCACAAGCATTTGCGGCCCCTTCTGTAATGCCAAAGAGCCTCAAGTGCACACAAAGCAGGGACAAATGCCCGTTGCACCCCTGGGGCACTTCAGTAATATGCCCTCTGGTGTCATAAGGTCACTTCCTCTTCTGGTCCAGCATGTCTCAAGTCTCGACTAATAAGAAATATTTCATTCTTCTTTCTGCCAATGATAGACAACAGCACCCAATTTAGGAACCAGGTTTGTCATTTTCATCATCTGACTTTGCCCAAGAGTAGGTGAGAAAAGGGCAAAAAAGCTAAAAAGAAGTAGAGAGAAATAGCAAACAGTGACAAAGGGAGAAAAAATAGATAACCCTGCCAGTGTGATGTAAAGAGGCACGATGTATAGGGTGTGGGAAGACAGACGGATGGGGCAGAATCAGGACTAACTCTTTGTTTTAATGAGTTATGCCCTGGTTCCAACCATTTGGCATGTCTGGCAAGTAGGACATGCCTTCTCTTGTCTTATTCTGTAATGTTAGCTCGACCTCCCCTCAGATTATAGAAACTAAACCAATCATCCAATTCTCCAGATCTTTCTTTAAACCATCCTTATCACTTCTTCTGTTTGACCTTAAGGTGTTTAATCTCCTAAATCTTAGTGCTGTGACACCCCATGAGTCATTCACAACACTTCTTACATCAACATCATCCATGCATTTATTAGCTGATCTGCCATCTCTAGCACACACAGGTGCACTTACTTGTCTGATTCAATTATGTAGTGTCCTGCAGGACACGGTCTAGTGTTTGTAAATCTGATGTTTCCACAAGCCCTTCCTTGAGGGCTGGCTTCCACACTTCCTCCACACCCACCCATCACAGGTGCCACCAGTCAGGTGATCCTGCTCATAAGAGGAGCCAGGCGGACGTGCCCATGGCTAGTTCCAGAGAGTATCACTGAGGGCCTCATTGAGATGGCTGCCGGTCAAGCGTCCGACCGCCATCATTTCAGGCATGGGACCGCCCAACAAGTAGTGTGCAGTCCCGACCGCTCATTTAAAATATTCCCACTGTACTGGCAGTCGTAAACATGCCTTTTTCTATTGAGACCCGGAAAAGAGCCACAGCACAAGCCGTAATAGAAAAAGGGATGTTTTCAAATAACCAGGCACCACATTGTGCATGGATGTTTGGGGGCTCCACATGTACCCCCCTGGCCCCACAGCAAAGTCCCACAGGGGACGGCGGCCCTGCTAAGGGCCCCCAAAGTCCCTTTCCTTCAGCTTTTACATGGTGGTCAGACTACCATGTAAAGGCAGAGGGAAAGCACAAACCTAGTTTCTACGGCAGTGCCTCCGCAGGCACCGCCCCCATTGTCGGGATAAGGCTCTGACCGCCACCCGACCGGCTCCTTGTGCCTGTCGGATGCAGTGATCTTTCCCCAGCCCAAATTGCTCTGACTGCCAGCATTGTAATCCGGCATTCAGACCGATACTCTGGAAGTCAAACGGACTGCCACAGATGTCGGTGGCAGCCCGCCCGACATCTATTCAGGCCCAATGTGTCTGTGTGTGGTATTAGGGGTGCATGAGGGCCTAAGACCCTAACCATTACAAAGTACACCATCCATTCTAATAATCTTGGAAGTTTCTGTTCTTTTCATATTGTTCTGCTACAGTTTCCCGACCTGCGTTTTTAGTTTAATGTCCTCAAGAATATGAATATTCTCATATCTATATGAATATTCTAAGGTGTGTTGCCTTTCATATGTACAGATTTACACCTCTGTGGTTGTCACAAAAAGTTATCCAGGATTGGGAAATGCCATCACCACAGCCAACACTGCAGGAAAAATCACTCCACCTCAGTCTTTGGGCTTTTTTCCCACCAGAAATGAACAGTTTGAAAACACCATCTGCGCTTCGCCATGCCATGATGCTGGCCAGTGGCATTTCTTAAAACAGTAAATTCCAGGACTCAAATGTCATTATGAAAACGTTTCCCTCGGCGCCCTTTCAATGAGGCAAAAGCAACTGTCTGGTGCCAAGGCTGCTATTCACAGTGTAGTTAAAAAAGGGATTTTTTAGGAATAAATGTTTTTAAAGTTTCAAAGGTATCCTTTTAAATTGCACAGTAAAAGCCAAGTGCATCAGTGGGGCCTAGAGATGTGTGACCTAAGATTTACTTCTCGTGACAATTCCCTTTCTCAGTTTATCATCAGGAATAACCACCATTTTCGTATATTTTGTGACTGTCTGTGCTAGTGAAAAGTCACACTTAGATCACAATAGCTGGAAGCCTGCCACGAGCAGGCCTCAAGATTCCCAGACCTCTTATAAATCAAACGCAGATATTGGATGTTTTGCTGACGCGGGTTTTGTCCGGCCTGATTTGATTGGACACATAGATCACTCAGAACTATCCCAGCCTTTGCAGTTTTCAACAGTAAAAGTTCTGATTTATGTTGATAGTTCCTGGCATGGACAGGCAGCTGCACGTCACATCCATCCTCCCAGGACCGCTCGGATCCACTCCTACTCTGACAGAGTGCTGCAAGTCTCAGGGTTTGAAGACCATTATCAGCTATCCAGGAAGTTGTATATAAGCAATAAATTTGTAATTCAATATTTTAGCTCAGGAGGCGATACCACACCTCATTTCACAGCTTCCAAGGATTTTATCTACTTCTGAACCGGAGTTCGAGATGACATTGCTCACATTTTGCACATACTAACTTTAATAAGTTATTAACGCATAATAATACTTTTTAATAACATGCATGTCATTGACTTATGCTCAATTCAGTAATTAAATTATATTTACTTTGTATTTATTTATTTTGAGTTCGTAGTGCACTGCATCTTGTTCATTAAACAGTTGTTACTTCAATCACATAAATATATATATATATATATATATATATATATATATATATATATATATATATATATATATATATATATATATATATATATATATATATATATATATATATATATATTACCTACTGGCGGTCGCCTGTATGTAGTTATAGTTAGGATCGTTTTTCATAGAAAATCCGCAACATTCTATTGGGAATAACTTTGGCACCGATTGAGGGATCTGCCTGTAATTTTCCTTAAATTTGCCTCGCTGCGCTCCGCTCCTTCCCTGAAAGTTTGGGGGGATTCGTCAAGCGGGGGCTGAGATAAAAGGGGGGTCCCAAAACGTGTTTTCCCCATGTTAATTTCCAAAGGGCGGTTGGACTCACTTTTAGCCCGAACGGGTGAATGGATTTCCACCAAACTTGGCAAAATTGTAGGGACTGGTAGCCCGATGTGCCTTTGCTATGTCTCAAGATATGTGCTCCAGTGGATTTTGAGTAATTTAGGTTCAAAAAAATATATATATCTATAAGCGCGCCCCGGTATGCGCACCGGGGCGCGTACCAGCGTGCTACGCGATTTCGCGAGCGGAAAGCTGATTGGCTCTCGGGTGTCTGTCAACATTCCAAACAGTCTGGAGCGGCCGCCATCTTGTGTCTCGGTAGGATCGAGACACAAGAGGTGGCAAAAACAAAGGGGGAAATTACCAAAAGGGGGCAGGGTAGACCCCCCCTGACCCCCTAGGTTTGATGTGGGGGCCATAAAAGGGCTTCGCTAGGGGCAAATTTTTTTTTGCCGATTTTCGCGGGGGGAGCGCCTTGTACGCGCACCGCGGAGCGTACCGGGGAGCGTACCATGGGGAAAAAAGAATGACAGAGTTTTAAAAAAATTTAGCATTTTTTTATAAATTGGAGGTAGTGCTAAAAAGAACTGTTTTTTTATTCTTTTTGTTGTTTTATATTTTTTTATTGATTTTTGGAACATTTTTTACTTTTTTTGGCTTTTATGAACAATTTTATATTTTTTTTGTAATTTTTATGGGGACAAACAAAAAACACGGAATTGTAAACGGTCAACTGGTGCAAAAGAAATCAGGAAAAAATTAAGGATTTCTTTTTGCAGTTGTGGTTGTCTCCAGCACGGTTGATCAGATTAATACTTTGCTCTCCATAGCAAATTGTAGTCCCGCAAAATTTACAAACAATTTTAAAATCTCCAAACTGGGGTTGGATGTTTGGGACCATCTCCCTTGTCTCTGGACCCGATGGAGTGGGTTGTGTACTTTTGGAGGTGCTGCGAGAAGATTGGGGAGGGTTCCTTGTCAGTTCTCTGACCTCTGCCGCAGCATAGTTGTTTGTGTGCCTGCGTTGCATATGGCGAATCATAGTATTGTTGCCAAAAGAATACTTTTTGTCAGGGTTCCCCCTGGAAAGTACAGTGCCACAGATCAGACATGTCACTTTGGGAGCATTAACTTTCTTTAGGCTCCTTGGGATTTTAAAAAACTCCCAGACAATGTGCTCCTTTGGTTTATAGGGGGTATTATCTTCAGGCAGGAACTGCCTCTCCTCCTCCTCCTCCTCTTCTTCTTCTCCACCACTGTGGTGTTGTGGTGGTCCTTGTGGTGGTGGTGGTGGTGGTGGTGGTTGAGATGCTCCTGCTGCTGCTGCTACTGTAGCCATTTCTCACAAACAGGTCTTCCTCAGTCAAAGTACAAAGTGAGAATGAGGAAAAAAGGTGGGGGCTTTCATCATTTGGAAAAAAAACTGTTCTGAACCAATGAAAAGTGTTATTTTCAGGTCACATGACCCGACGCGCTTATGCTACGCGCCCCGGGGCGCTTACGTAGCACAATCGTATGCGCACGGGTGCTTCCGGGTGCGCTTACGCCGTGCGTATCACGCGGACGCGGCTACGCGATACGTCACAATGATGTTTTCGTTCGCGGCAATAGCGCTAGCGGGACGCTCACCAGTACGTGCACCGGGGCGCGCCGCAAGACTGCGCTTTCCGGTGCGCACACCGGTACGCGCACCGGGAGCGCTCCAGGGCAAAAAAAAAAAAACATGAACAATATACATAAAAAAATAGTATTACATAAATATACAACATAGGATTCATTATAAAAAATATTATATTTAATAGCTATAGAAATTTGCTTTTAAAAATCTTTGAAATTCACAGGAAAAAACATAGGTTTGAGGCCCTATATATAGTTAGAAATTAGCATTTACAAAACCTATGAAATTCACTGAAAAAACCATAGGTTTCACACCAGTTATAGTTAGGAATTAGCATTTAAAAAACCTATTAAATTCACCGAAAAAACCATAGGTTTGACACCAGTTATAGTTAGCTGGAAATTTTACTGACATAAAACCATTGAAATGCTCACGTTATAGTTAGTTGGACTCACTATAACTTGCGCGCCTGCAATGCACTGCTGATGACGTCACATATTACATCACTCATGACATGGTCAGTGACATCACAGCCGATGTGTTGCGGAATAGGGAGGAGGCGGCTATAAGCAGTTTGTGGATTTTCCGGCTGGGGGAGCAATGATTTCGAGACAAACAGCAGTCGCAGATACAAATTCCACCATAAGGGACATGTACCGAAAGTTGGAAAAGTTGAAGAGAAAAGAACAACCTAAATGGTGGGAAAATAAATCTCTTTCTCGTTATTTGGAAGTTGGCCGAGTGCCCAGGGGTCTACATATTACCTTGGCACCTAGCTATGAGACACCGGACCCGGCCATTTTAACAGAATGGGCGGAAACAAATCTAGAGTCCTCCAGTAAATAAATGGCCATCCTAGTGAAATACGCTGAGAGCGACCGCATCAAAATCCAGACAGAGATAGAACAACTGGAGCTTGAAATTACCGGTATGGAAATGAGTGACCAAACTGACAAAATGCGAGCAGATATGATTACGAGATTGGGCAAAGATGAGGATATCATCAAGAAACGCAAGGCTTTCAAGTTTGACCGCGATAGGATTGATTACCTTAATGGGCACATTTTTACCTTTGCCAAAATGTATGACACGTGAAAGCACGAGGAAGAAAAATCCCCCAAAAAACTATGGATGAAACCTCAACCACGGCGTCATCAACTGATGTGAGCTATGCAGCAGAAAGTGATGTGGATAATGATGTAGGAGGGGCATCTACAGTGGGGTTTACAGAACTCTCTTTGGCGCAAGAAGTAAGCTGCCTTGAGACCGCGGATTCCAGCAAGCGGAAGAACAGGCAACAAAGCGCAAACCGCAAACGCAGTGAAAGGCGGAAAAGCCATAAAA
This sequence comes from Lissotriton vulgaris, assembly GCF_964263255.1. Classification (NCBI taxonomy): domain Eukaryota; kingdom Metazoa; phylum Chordata; class Amphibia; order Caudata; family Salamandridae; genus Lissotriton; species Lissotriton vulgaris. The sequence goes on from NC_141697.1 coordinate 1,180,249,112, forward strand.
GAGAAGCCAAACGAAAAAAGACCACAAAGAGGTCGGTAGAACAAACAGAACCGCAACCAACCACAAACCCCCACCCCGGCTCAATAATTAATCTCACCAATCTAAAACTCACCAAAAACGATGAGACAATCCTGAGTTTGGGGTTGTCATATTGCCCACCATGTAACTTTAATTATGCGGACACCAGGATGGATGTGTACAGATTTGTCAGGAAGCTAAAACTAAACAAATTCTTTCTGATGCAACCAAACAGAAAAAATCGATTGGAGATGCCAAGCAGCCCATCATTATTGGAAGCTGGGGATAGGGCTGACTTTCATGAAATTTGGTCTTTTCAGAATGAATCTGAAACATCTTCAGACATTTTAATAGCAGCATCAAGGGAAGATCAGGGAATTTGTAGAACTCCCTTTAAGCCCAAATCTGTATTTCAACCTGTCATGACCCACGACAACTTGGATATATATCAGGAACTTATCACCAAAGATTTTAAAGAGCTTTATGTTGCCACCAATAAAACAAATGCTGCAATTAACAAAGCTACAACAATCTGATCAGAAAAATTGAATCAGACAATAAACGTAATTTTTAGGCAGCTGACAAAGGTGGAAATATAATCTTGTGGCCCCGTCAAATGTACATATGTGAAGCAGAGAAACAACTTCAGGACTCCATGTGTTACAGAAAGAGTAACTTTGCAGCTATAAAAATGGCATGGCAAGATCAGAATTCTAAATTAATGGCATGGAGAAGCGGAAATCTTATCTCCAAGGAGGAGTTTGGTTTCCTCAAGAAAGAACATCCGGTGATACAAACTTTTTACCTGATACCAAAAATTCATAAAAGTGTGGACATGCCACCAGGGCGCTCCATTATTTCAGCCATCAACAGTTCCACGGAAAACATCTCGAAATACATAACCTATTATTTGCAGGAGTTGGTCAAGGACCTGGGGTTATATGTACAAGACACCTCGGATTTTATTCGTAAACTGGACAATTTTGTTTGGAATTCTGAATGTTTATTGATTACATTAGACGTGTCTTCACTTTATACCTCGATAAAACACTGTGATGGGATCAAAGCGGTACAGCGTTATCTAAATAAGAGAGCAATGAATTTTTTAATGCATAACAAAATGCTAATCTCCATGATACAGATTTGTTTGGAACAGAACTTCTTTGTATTTAACAATCAGGTTTACCAGCAAATCAGAGGGGTGGCAATGGGGGCCTGCTTTTCCCCCAGTTTTGCATGTTTGCACATGGGACTGTGGGAGGAGCAGGTCCTCATGATGCAACATCATACCACCATGCGAGATCATGTACCCATCTATTTAAGATACATAGATGATTTGTTTATGGTCTGGCAGGGATCTAAGGCAGAGGCGCAGCAATTTGTGGAGAAAATAAATAATAACAATTTAAATGTGCAATTTACCTCCACAATTGATGAAAGATCTGTCTGTTTCCTGACCACAGAGGTGTATATAGAGAACAATGATATAGCCACCAGATTATACAGAAAGCCGACTGCAGGCAATACTGTCCTGCACGCGGCCAGCCAACATCCACACCACCTAATAGGCAGCATCCCCTATGGGGAGATGCTGCGTATTCGGAGGGTGTGCAGTTCTAAACTGGAATGCCACATTGCCCAGGGAGAAAGTAAGAAGCGATTTATAGCCAGAGGATACTCGGAGAAGGTTCTCACGACAGCGATAAATAGATCAAGAGCATTCACAAGAGATCAAACTCTTATGCCCAAATTAAAACCAACAGGGGGCACACAAGACAAATCTCATATTCATTCTAGGGCAATAATAACATTCAACAAACAACATAAACAGATTAGGAAGATTTTCTATAAAAATTGGAATCTAGTGACAGGGGATCTCAAAGAAACCGGAGCTAACCTTTAGAAAATCTCCATCAATGGCAGACAAACTAGTTAGTAACTTCCCAGAGGTGACATCATCCAGTACGTGGATGGCATTGAATAAAGGTTTCAAAAAATGTTTGGTTTGCAAGGCGTGTTGACACGGTTGCAATAAAACCCATTACTCGGTGCCATTCAAAGATACCGAGGTACCTATAAAGAAGAGACTAACCTGCAAAACAGAATATGCAGTATATGTGCTGCAGTGTCCATGTGGGTTGCGGTATGCCGGGAGTACCCGACTAACCGCTCACAAATGGATGCTGCAGCACGTTAGGGCCATCACAGGTAGGGACCAAGCCTATACTGTGGCCCGTCATTTCGAGAATATACACGGCAGTGACCCCAAATATCTGCAATATTTTGTGATTGACTGTATAATGCCATTGACATGTGGAGGGAATAGGGAGGCAATGTTATGCCTTTTGGAGACCAGATATAGATTAGAGCTGGATAGCAAGACCCCAGGAGGTCTTAACATGAGTGTAGATACTTATACATGTATATAAATCTTCTTTTAGAGTAACTGTAACTGAGTTATCTTAATGAAAACTTTCCCTAGCCTCACGTCAGGATATGAAATGACGACTTATATATGAAATTATATTAACACCTAAGAACAAACATATAAATACTAGTACATCAGCCTTTTCCTCCTCACAAGTTCATATTTTTGCACTTATCACTTTATGAGCTCCAATTTGCACAGCACTAGCACTTTTTGATCAACATTGAGAGAGGGGTTATTCAGTTTAGTGATAGAATTGATACATTTTGGTAGAAGGTTTACTTCAATAATACCCACTTGGGTTTTATCTAAATTCTTATGGACATAGAGGAACTGTTGTTACTCAGATAATTTTTATAAGTATGAAATCATTAGCATTGCGTATTTGCACACTTATAGATTCGTTGTATGCAGTATGGTTAAAGAACAAATGTTGATTTTAGGCATATTTGCCTTTTATTCAGTGACACATTTTACGTTCCATTGACAGGATGTTATCAATTTCTGTGAAACAGTTATGTATACCCACTATGGGTTTTATTTATACTTGAAATTCACATGGTGAAAATTGTTAACGGTCATTTGAGTCTTCGATTAATTTGGAGTCAATATGATTGCATACTTATGCAAGATTTTTAACTGCAACACGGTGGTCTTTTTATAATGGTTACATGATGATTTTAAGACACTTTGTCTGTTATTCCTTGAATCAGTTCATGAATGTTCCATTATTTGTATTGCTTCAGTTTCTATGTAATGTCAGGTGGTATAGTAACTCTGCCTCTTTTAAACTATAAGTACCCTCTTTCATGTTTAATAACACATCATGTGATCAAGCCTCTGGACAGAGGCGAAACGTGCCATGGCGGACAAGCTGGGCGTTTTTATTGCATAATAAACACACTGAATTCTTTGCACCATCGTCATTCTTTTACCTGCAACGGGTTGAAGTGCTTTCGCCGTGTGGCAAGAGTTTGTTTTTATATATATACATATATATAATATATATATACACATATATATATATATATAAATGCAATCTTCAGACCTCCACACACGAGCGGCGAAAGAAGAGGCAGACCCCACGTTGTCCAGGCAAGTTATTTATTTCGTGCCTTTCAAAAATGTAACGTTTCGAGTACAGATGTACTCTTGTTCACACACCACATTCTTGTTACTGGGATATTTTTATAATTGCAGTTCTGACCCCTCCTATGGGCCACACCTACCACACGTGCAACACAAAGTTCAACCTCCAGCCTGATTGGAAACAAATTAAAGGCACAGTATACATTGAAAAAATGAAAAGTGTGTTAGCAACATATATATAAATTGTAACGTATTTAACGAAATTTGTGTATGTTAGAAAATTTTGGCACAAAAGATGTAAAGTGCATTATTCAATGTACAAATACGATGAAATGTGCAACATTGCTGCTTGAATGCAAATGGGGTAAAATTTCAAATAAAACTATTGATATAAACATAAAATTACTGCTTAAATGCATATGATGTAAAGGTATCAATAAACTTTTTGAAATAACGTGCACAGTCCATAATCAAATCTGGGTCGAGATACACCCAACAAAAATAGAACATACCTAAATTGTTTACGTAAAGCAATATATCTGGATCTTATTTGTTGCATCTAAACACAGTGCCATTAATAAGTAGAAACAGAACTTATGCAAAACTTTGTGAAGAAACCAAAACAATATCACTTTAGAAAGCACCTTAGTGTTAGACCATGTGATTGAGCTACAGTCCTATATACTTATTTAAAATGTATACATTATAAACTTTATACTACATAAATATTAAGGACTATTTACAAAAACGATGTTTATGATAAGTGCAAAACATAAATTCAAGTGCTCAAATTTATTCACAGTGCAAACGAACCACCTAAAGAAAATGATTATATTTAAACCAGTGATTTATTAAACGACTGCCATGCTCAGAGCCCTGGCCGGCCAGTTCAGAAACAGAAAAATGGACTGCAGATCACCTAAAATAGGTGCAATACCAAAAATTATATACAATATGAAATATATAAAAATTATATTGTTATGCTGTGGTGGTATATCAGCTAGAGAGAATTATTATATGCAGAATGCAGGTGAAGGATTGGTGTTTTTATATATATATTTCCACAGTTACCCCTTCAGATGAAGGACACACTTGGGATCGCTCCTTTTTTGCAGGTAAGTTTCCAGCCACAAACTCTTTAACTTCGGCCTACGCGTTTCAGGCAGGAACGCCCTTCTTCATGGGCCATGAGTAAAGATGACGACAAGCAAGCGCTGCAAGTGAAATCCCTATTATTTCAACAATCAGCATGTTAATTTCACCCAATGCATTCTGGGACTCGCAGTGCAACATTAGATAACCCCTGTGGGTGTCGTCAAAGTCACTCGTTTGCACAATCAAATTTGGGATAAGTGTGCTGTCCACTCCACTGCACAATATAATTGGCATCTCCCGCTCCACTCAAACTGTACAATCCAAACAGCAGGCGGACCCGTGTGGCTCCGGGGGTGGAAATCAGATATAGCAGCAGCCACACAGGAATTACCTCATCCACGTAGCTGTACAATGCTAACAGCACACAGACCCTCGAGGCACAGATGGTGGTGTCACTTCGTGACTAAGGGCTGGTCACTAGTTTATTTCCACAGTTACCCCTTCAGATGAAGGACACACTCGGGATCGCTCCTTTTTTGCAGGTAAGTTTCCAGCAACAACCTCTTTAACTTTTAACTTTAACTTTTTAACAGGGGGCTGCATTGCACAGAGGTGTAATGAGGCTATGCCCCTTTTTACACCTCTCTGCAACGCAGGCCACTGGCGCGTTTGCAGAGGGGGGGACTAATTCCCATTGCATACTGGGGGCCTGGGTCATATCTGCCCAAACGCCGATATTCCGAACGATTGAAAATGACTTTTCTTGAGAAACATTTGTATTTGGATTATCATGTCCTATACTTTGGAATTTTTGAAAGACTGACTTTGAGGATGCTATAAATTTCTCAAGTCTGCCCGAATTGTAAAATTGATACCTAGTCACTTTGAATAAGAATGTACTTACGTCTCGTCTAACATTTGGAAGAAATATCTAGTTATATGACAACAGGATACCGACATAACTTGAAGGAAATAAGAACGCCCTGAAGAAGTTCTGTTGTACAGAACGAAAAGCGTCGGCTGGGTGTGGTACATAAACTTAAGGAAAATAAAAGCATTTGAATATACACCAAGATTCAGCGCTTCAATGAGGACTCTAAGTGATATGATTTGATTGGACTTATTTTGCAAGTGGTGCTGTATTCTCCACTACTCTCTACTACTTACTCTCTACTACTCCACTACTCTCTAATACTCACTCTCTACTACTCATTCTCTACTACTCTCTCTCTACTACTCACTCTCTACTACTCACTATCTACTACTCTCTACTACTCACTCTCTACTACTCTCTCTACTACTCTCTCTCTACTACTCTCTCTCTACTACTCTCTCTCTACTACTCTCTCTCTACTACTCACTCTTTACTACTCACTCTTTACTACTCACTCTTTACTACTCACTCTACTACTCTCTCTCTACTACTCTCTACTACTCACTCTCTACTTCTCACTCTCTACTACTCTCTCTCTCTACTAATCTCTACTACTCACTCTACTACTCACTCTACTACTCACTCTACTACTCACTCTACTACTCACTCTCTACTACTCTCTACTACTCACTTTCTACTACTCTCTCTCTACTACTCTCTACTAACTCTACTACTCACTCTCTACTACTCTCTACTATTCTCTCTCTCTGCTACTCACTCTCTACTACTCACTCTCTACTACTCTCTACTACTCACTCTCTACTACTCTCTACTACTCACTCTTTACTATCACTCTCTACTACTCTCTACTACTCACTCTTTACTACTCTCTACTACTCACTCTACTACTCACTCTACTACTCACTCTCTACTACTCACTCTCTACTACTCAATCTCTACTACTCACTCTACTACTCACTCTACTATTCACTCTACTATTCACTCTACTATTCACTCTACTACTCTCTACTACTCACTCTCTGCTACTCTCTCTACTGTTCTCTACTACTCTCTACTACTCACTCTCTACTCTCTATTACTTACTCTCTCCTCTCTACCTCTCTCTACTTCTCTCTCTACTAGTCTCTACCTCTCTACCTCTACCTCTACACCTCTACCTCTCTACCTCTCAACCTCTCTCTACACGCACACATATACACATATATATATGCATATATATGCATATGCATTTATATATATGTATGTGTATATATATATATACATATATAAACATATATAATCTGCATATCTATATAAATACAAATATAAATGCATGCATACATATACATATATGCATACATATGCATGTTATTTACATGAAAGGTTTAAAAACACGAATAAAAGCAAAGCTAAAAAGCCACCTCATTACAAACAGAATGGCTTTAACTTAAACGAGGGCGAGATCTGTTGCATTTTCAATGCTTGTTTACTTTGGTTCCATCAAGAAGGCATTCAGATGTGTCACACATTTGCCATAAATTCTGAATGTTAGCACTCTAGTTGCTCATTAGATCACTGCAGTAAAGCTACTGCTCAACAGGGAAGTCTGCTGCTGGTGTTCAAAGTGCATGTTTCAGTCTGCATGTCAGAATTTTTTTAATGAAATAGAAGAGGATTTGAGTAGTCACTCAAAATGTGCTCTAATTTTTCTTTCTGAAGCACTAATCATACTTTATATGGCAAAATGAGCCCCCTCATTTTGTTCCTTTTTAAATTAAATGCTTTCAGACTTACCACTTCATTCCAATCAAGATGGCTTCTGGTGTGCCATACTTTTGTCATAAGTAAGACTGTTAGCGCTCTAGTTGTTCTTTAGAACACTCTGGGACATTCTGTCATTGGGCTATACTTGGGCTACATCTGGGTGATATTTGGGCTACATTTGGGCTCTTTTGTCTCTGGTGGCCATCTTGGGAGACTGCATGTCAGAATGTTTTAATGAAATAGAAGAGGATTTGAGAAGTCACTCAAAATGTGCCCTAATTTTTCTTTCTGAAGCACTAATCATACTTTCTATGGCAAAATGAACCCCCTCTCTTTGTTCCTTTTTACAATAAATGTTTTCAGACTTACCACTTCATTCCAATCAAGATGGCTTCTGGTGTGCCATACTTTTGTAATAAGTAAGACTGTTAGCGCTCTAGTTTTTCTTTAGAACACTCTGGGACATTCTGTCATTGGGCTATACTTGGGCTACTTCTGGGTGATATTTGGGCTACATTTGGGCTCTTTTGTCTCTGGTGGCCATCTTGGGAGACTGCATGTCAGAATTATTTAATGAAATAGAAGAGGATTTGAGAAGTCACTCCAAATGTACCCACATTTTTTTCTGCAGCACTAATCATACTTTATATGGCAAAATATACCCCCTCATTTTGTTCCTTTTTATATTAAATGTTTTAAGAGTTACCACTTTATTCCAATCAAGATGGCTTCAGGTGTGCCATACCTTTGTAATAAGTAGGACTGTTAGCGCTCTAGTTGTTCTTTAGAACACTCTAGGAGGCTGCAGTAGAACACAAAGGAATCAACTGACATTCTCTGTCCTTGTTGTATGTACATGTTTTACTGAGAATGTCAGATTTCATTCTTACATGACTGAGAAAGATAATGTGAATTTACAGAAAATATGCTTTCAGTTTAGCTTATAGATCCCCTTCCAAACCACTGTGGGGAAAGCATGAGATAATAGTTTTCTTTCAAACATGATTCATGATATCCCAGCAGAAGGCTTTTTCACATGGTACAATCACCTTAGAACACACCACAATTCCTAAAATGAGTATGGTGCTATCAACAAATGATTTATAATGTAACTATTAACTACAATGCTTTTTAATGAGGTGCTATCATGTATATTGGTCCCAAAATGGCTGCCATCATTTCTTGGATGAAGTGCTGACAGCCAATCAGATCTCACGATGAGATGTGTGGTTAGGCTCCGCCCAGATATATATGTGTTTTTGAAGTTAATTTTCATAAAAACCACTGGAGCAATGTTCACCAAATATAGAAAAGGCACTTCTGCGTACCAGTCCCTACAATTTTGCAAAGTTTGGTGTCATTCTATTCAGCGGTTCGGGCTGTAGACTTGTCTATTCGTCCTATGGAAATGAACATGGGGAAAACACGTTTTGGGACCCCCCTTTTTTCTCGCCCCCCGCATGACGAATCCCCCCGAAACATCCAGGGAAGAAGCGGAGTGGAGCTGGCCTAAATTTTGGAAAATTACACGCAAATTCCTCAACCGGCGCCAAAGTTATTCCCAATAGAATGTTGTGGATTTCCTATGGTAGCTAGGTCCTAACTATATATACCTACTGGCTATCACCAGTAGGTAATATATATATATATGCACTGGAAAACTAAACACCCACTTCCCTTACAAAGAAATGGAAAGTTAGCATCTCTGCAGCCTCTCTTATTTTTCACCTTATTCATCTTCCGCTCAATGAACACATCATCCACAAATACACACACCTACTTACTGCCTTTCTTGGCTGGGCTTATCAATTATTCTTCTTTAATTCAAATTCAAAGTGCAGGCTCTTTATTCAGCATTTTTCGTAACTACTACCCATCAATAGCAGTGGGTAATTTGCACACTTCCATCCTTTCTTGCGGCCTTACAACTGCACACTATGTGTACTTTATGCACTAGCTTGCTTCCTTAGATGTGGTACTCGTTTCTCTTGCTCCCACTTCGGAATCCAACACCCTATCTGTGTAAGGAGCTGGAAATCCAAAGATTCTCTTCACTGACAAGGCAGTGGGTAGTTTGCGTGTCTCCAGCCTTTCTTTTTTTTTCACCTTTTTCTTCTTCCACTCAATCAACACATCATCCACACATACACACAACTACTTGCTGCATACCTTAGCTGTGATTATCAACTATTCTTCTATTTCATATTCCTATTCAAAGTGCAGGCCTTTATCGAGCATTTTTATTGTAACACGTACCCCAGCCGAAGGCATTGTAAATTTGCACACTTGCTCCCTTTTTTGGCTGGGGTTATCAATTATTCTTCAATTTCATAGGATCTCCATGAATTTGAAGTAAATTGGGTCCCTACGGGACCCCAGCACCAAGTCCAGGGAGGCAGAGTATTCCTACCCTGCCACCTTCTCTTTTTGTTTTGCTTTTTTGGCACTCGTGCTGAGTCCCGAGTCCCAAGATGGCTGCCACCACTTCCTAGCTGAACTGATGGCAGCCAATCAGATCTCATCATGAGATCTGTTGGATCTGTGGAGCATCTTCGTCCTTAGATATCCATAAATCTTTTTCTGTAATAACTCTAAAAAGAGTGACTGAATTAACACCAAATTACAAAAATTGCTCTTTCTGAACCAAGATCTACCTTTCTGACAAATTTGATGTAATTGCGTTCAGCGGTTCAGGCTGTAGTCATGTCCAAAATGCCTATGGGAATTTGCATGGGGAGAAAGCATTCTGGGATCCCATTTTTCTCGGTTTCCAATTAACAAATCACCCTGAAACTTTCCAGACAGCAGCGGACATGAGTGACCAACTAGTTGGGAAATTTTGTGAAGATTCGTCAAACAACGCCACAGTTACTAGCAAAACTTGGATTTTCCTGTGGAAACTAGGTCCTAACTATAACTACATACTGGTGATCGCTAGTTGGTAAAATATATAGATATATAGGTAGGTAGATAGATAGATAAATAGATAGATATATAGATATTTTACAGGGTGGCAGTAGTTATGTCATATACTTAGGATTCCCAGAGATAGAACTTCCTCAGATTTTTTCTTTTGCTAATAATTTTGTCACTGTTTGACGAATGTCCACAAACCTTTGCAGACCTATTGCTTTTTCTGTATTGGCAGATGATGCAAAATTTCACAGACATTCGTCAAGGGAGTGCAAAGAAAAAATGTGGGTCCCAAAAACTTTTTTCCACCATTGCATTTTCTATAGACTTTGGCAAACATAGAGTTTATGGTGTGTACATGATCCTTTTTGGTAGTAGAGGTAGTAGAGTAAGTATTTTGAAATGTATTAGTGATATCTGAGGCTGTGGTTTATCATGGTAATTCGGCTGTGCCTGCCGATGACAAGGCTGTATATGATTGGCTAATGGTTCCCTTTACTAAAGTAAAAGGCAGTTATGTTTTAACCACACTTTGACTCTGTCCTATGTTAGGGACTGAGATGAAGGTAAGTAGTAGGTATTATATTTTTCTCTACCTTTTACCTCTTTATTAAAGTGGCAAAAAATAGGGAAAATATTTAAATGTTTCTATTTATTTTATAGAAGTGTAACAGAATATTGTGGTACCCCTTAGAAAGTACTGTTCTCCGTAAAAAAAATACACTGCCCTACACTATGTTTCACAAATATAGTGTATTTTTTATTTTTAACATATTTTTTAAAATATTTTAACTGTGACTACCACAGTACATTGTAGGTACTAGCGTTGTACTCCATACATATTTTTAAAAATATGTAGAAACGTATTAAAACATTTCTCTTCCCATTACCACTTAATACATTGTAAGTAGGTAGGGAACAAGAGTAAAACCTACCACTTACCTATATAGAAGGCCCTAACCCAGAACACAGCCAATGTGCAGTGAAAACTACTTTTGTGACTCTACTACATGCCACTCCACTCTATCTACGTCACTCTACGGCACTCAACTTTATGTTATTCCACTCTCTGCCACTCACTCACTACCCAGATCTATACCACTCCACTCTACGCAATTCCACTCTACGCCACTCCATTCTAAGCTGCTTTCTGCAGCATCTTGAACTCTCTTCTGTCCAGCCTCAGTTGATGTTACCTTTTTTCAGATTAGTTTGATAATAGACATAAACACATATGCTGGAACAGAGGGAGAGAAAGACTGACAAAGAGATAAAGCAGGGATGATAAAGAACCTTTAGGAGTCACATAAAGGGGGAAGTGACTGGTGGTGGATGAAAGAAGCATGAGGTGGAATCAAGACTAAGAAGCCTGGTATTACACCCCCCTGACAATCAGTACCACAGGTTGCAGTCATCTGAGCAAAATGTTGGGGCCTGGGACTTTTTCATTTAAAATTAAGGACTCATCCCCAACTTCACCTAGGAGCATAGCACAAGGGTGACTTCACTTTTACATTATCACTGTTACTAAGGGGGCTCCCACTCAGGGGTAGATAAGAGTAAGACTACAGAACTGTTATGTATGCTGCATGTATTCTATCTGTGTGAGAAGCTTGGATTACTGCTGACCATTTGATACCCACTGTTGGACCTGACATACTTGGCGTAGTTTCCTCCAACCGTTTGCCTTCAATCCTCCTGTTTTTGTTGACTTCGTTTTTGCCAGTCTTAAAAATCCTAACCAGTGCTAAAGTGCTTGTGCTCTCTCCCTAAAACATGGTAACATAGGTTTCCTCCCAATTGACAAATTTAATTTACTTGAAAGTTCCTAATAAATTGGTACCAACTGTACCCATGGCCTGTAAATGACATGCTACGAATGTGCCTTTAGCACTCAATGTGCCATCAACTTAAGTTGCGCTATAAACATGTCTCAGGCCTGGCATTGCAGCCTATATGTGCAGTTCAAACTGCCATTTGGACCTGGAAAGATAAACCTTTTGCCAGGCCTAAACCTTCCTTTTTAATACACATATATCTCCACCGTGGAAGGCCCCAAACAGCCCATAGGGCAGGGTTCAGTGTATTTAAAAGGCTGGCCATGTTCTTTAGACTCTGCAAGTCCTGGTAGTGAAAACCTTTTACATTCGGTTTTCATTACTGTAAGAGCTGCCTTGCCCATAGAATAACATTCAGTTATATTATTACATTTAATAAGTGATAAATTTAAATTGGGAGCAGGTAGAAATGTTGAATTTGCTCTCTAAAAAATTGGACATGTAAAACTCTCTCTCAGTAAAGTTGGATTTTAAGTCACAAATCAGAAAATACCACTTTTAGAAAGATGGCATTTTCTTGTCCCAACCATTTGGTCCCTGGAGCTTGTATCCTGAGTCACATGACTAGGTGTAGCTGGCAGTTGGTCTTTGTGTATTAATCCCAGGCAGTGAGACAAAGGGGGTTATGTGTTGGCAGGATGGGCCATCTCAACTTGATTGGGAAAAGTGTGGTGCAGCAGCCAGAGTGGCTGACTTCAGAGCACAGGGTTCATGGTAGTTCAGCTCAGGATCATTTGACTCTGGGCAATAGCTCACTTAATCTCCATAATGGCCCTCAGAGCATTGAGACCGTTAGGGGTGATTAGCTCATGCTGAACAAAATAGCGGTTTCGGGGGTTGAGATATCCCCTGCCACCTGACAAAACAAAGCCTCTACCTCACTACATTCGCACAGAGTTTCACAATAGTCGTTTGTGCCCCCAGACAAGCTGGGGCAAGGGCACCGGAAGGAGATTCCAGACACCTCAGTAGGGGGAGGAATCTAGAAGCTGCTCCAACTTCAAACCTGGCACTAAGTATAAATATGGGACCCTCAGACCTACCTCTTCTTGGCACATCTGAACCTGTGAAAGACTCAGAGGAAGGTCTGCTGTGCTGGTCTGCTGCTAGAACAACTGCTAGTCAGCTGCACTTCTACAGTGCTGCCCTGCTGCCTGAGTGAGGACTGTAGCCGCATCTTAAATCCAGGACCACCAGAGGGACTGCACAGGCTAGATGGCTAGGCCTCCTAATCAGTGCCTCAGGAACAGCAAGGGCTTCAACCACCTTGAAGCCTGCACCTAGACTCTGCCTGCTGTGAGTTCTATCCCCCATGTGGTGGTCCTTGACCCTTGGAAGTGAGCCTGAAGGTGCTCTGCCAGTCTAACTGTGGTGTTAGCAGAACCGAAGGAGCGTGATGCATCACCCGCAGCCTCACATTGGAAGTGGTGCTGCATGACACATTACCTGTCGGAAGATCCCTCAATCCCTTGGAAGAGCCGTGGTGTAGCACATCCTCGATGCAGGACCTCACATTGCAGACCCTCTGCTCCTCAGCCTCGGTGCAGCTTGTGCTAATGTTATATTAATACTTACCATAGCCTTATTATATGATGCAATTTTTAGGCTAAACATATTTTAGAACAAGGTGGGAGAATGTACTTAATACAGGTACTCTGCAAGACTCTCTGGCAGCATCAGAGGTAATCTCTATAAAAACATCCCTTCTGAACTATGACCTTAAGCAGATTGGTGAGATCCCTATGTGTTTTCTACTTTCTATGTATCCCAACGATAGATGGACAGGTCTGCAGTTAAACAAAACCTAGCCGGGATAGGAGGTCAGATTTAAGTCAACTTACTCTAGTGCAAATGATCCATCTCACACCTGCCACATCTGATATGAATATTGTAATAAAGGCTACTTACTAGAGGTTGCAGCAGTGACTGAGGTATTGAGTTAATGGTAAGAATCACTAATGAAACAAGGCAAGTTGGACATGGTGCACATCAATGCTCTCAGCAAGAAATAAATATTGCCCTTCCCCAGGATTCCTCATTGTCACCCATAGGTACTTGAAGCATCTGCACATCTTTTCTAAAAATGCTGCCTTTAAACTTTCATTTTATTTATATTGTGCAAGAGCACAATGGACAAGGCATAGAGTTTTTCTGGGAACAAATTTCAGGTCAAAGTTTCAGTTGAACAAAACTAATAAGAATCCACTGGGCAATTGGACCTAACCTAAATGAGGGAATAGAATGAAATGGGCCCCCTCCTTGTTGTGCATATATGATTAAAGACCTTATGTTATGGGCCCTTTAATACAATTCAATACACTTATGAGAGTGCAGCCAATCATATTCCTCAGAATGCAGTCCATATATACCCGTCCACCACATTACTCAATGAAGCATCAAAAAAAAAACCTTTTCAGTATTACTGGGACACTAACAAATCCTTTTAACTAGGGAAGCAAAAACATTTTCATCTGTACTAGATAGAAGCCCTCTCCAGCAGCTCTCACAGCCAGCAGAATTCTGTACAATGACAAAACTATTGAGGTGGTGACATTCAAGTGCTAATAGCATTACTAATTGAGGGCCATCTGAGAACGCTAGTTATTATCCTGTACTCTCTTAATACATGCTCCTCGGCAGCTGGGGCACCTAATTCAGACGAGGGCCAAAAACGACTGTTATTGACTGGCTGCACTGTTTGAGGGTGTTCAGGCGTGTTTAGAAGTCCAGAAAGAACATGGCCCCTAGGTATGATAGAAATGAGTTCATAGGTTCATCAAATGGCAATACATTAACAAGTATCTAATTATATAAGTCTCTGAGCTTGGAGCCCAGGCCAAAAGGCCCTCTCGGCTGCACTCCTCGTTATCCAAGGCTATGGTACAATGAAGATGTATTGCCCTCTACTCATGGCATTAATAGCAATTGGGGCAGATTTATCATCATTTGATGCAGCGCAACACTGCAAGACAACTTGGTACACTGCGCCAAATGGAGAGGCCAGGAACTGTATCTATCAAGATATGGTGCATTCTTGCTCTCTCCTTGTACTGACATACAGGGTGCTGCCTTGTGCCAAGGCAAGCACCCGTGCATCATGGTGCAAGAGTGCCTGCGTTGCAGGCAGGATTGTTTTTGGACAGGGACGACGTTCCTGCACAGAAACAATCTTTAGGAGCTTTTTCCTCTTTCTAAGTGGGCTGCGGAAACAGTCTAAGCATGCCAAGCTGTATAACCTTTCAGATTGGCTGAGACAATCTCAACATTCCACAGAGGGTACTAAGAAAGCGTTGGATGCACCTCGAGTGACGCCGATGAGCAGCGCCCTACCATGACTATTGTCCACAAAGGCTAAAAACCAACTGCTAGGGTTTGCTTTTGGCCAAAGCACGTATTTTATACAGTGCAGCTTTGTGGTTTGCATAAAATTGTGGTATATTATGCTATGCTATGCTGTGCCGTTATGCTATGTTAAGTTATGTTATGTTATGCTATGCTATGCTATGTTATGTTAAAATATGCTTTGTTATGCTATGCTATGTTATGCTATGCTGTGCTGGTATGCTATGTTATGTTATGTTATGTTATGTTATGTTATGTTATGTTATGTTATGTTATACTATGTTATGTTATGTTATGCTATGTTATGTTATGTTATGTTATGTTATACTATGTTATGTTATGTTATGTTATGTTATGTTATACTATGTTATGTTATGTTATGTTATGCTATGTTATGTTATGTTATGTTATGCTATGTTATGGTATGTTGTGGTATGTTATGTTATGCTATGTTATGGTATGTTGTGGTATGTTATGTTATGCTATGCTAGGCTATGTTATGTTATGTTATGCTATGCTATGTTATGTTATGCTATGCTGTAATGCTATGTTATGTTATGTTATGTTATGTTATGTTATGCTATGCTATGTTATGGTATGTTGTGGTATGTTATGTTAGGGTTTTTTTTAAAGCGCCTAGTTCCTCCATTCGGAGTGTCCCCACGTTAGGCTTCCATACACCGCAGGGGTTGCATAACACATGTGCGTGTTTATTGCTCGGGCTTCGCCCTCTCTTTCACAAAGATGTAAACACCAGAGAACAGTCCTCAAAGTGGGAGAGAAGGAAAGCAGGTCTTCAGCATAACGAGAATGATGCAAAGCAATGCTTGATTATTTTAAATGCCCTCTGTAGAGTCCAGCAGTGCATTTGGGCTACATTAGCGGTTTTCTCTTGACAAAGCACTTATTAGAATCAATAAAGGTCAGCACCGGAAAATGCTATAATATCCCTCTTGCATTGTGATCAATACATACCCTGCCTGCTTATCATTAAGCTCAGCGTGAAAGCCCGCAAGAGCCTTTTCGATTTTCTATCACCAAACAAAATGCAACTTTCATTTTTGGAAAACTCTCCCCAGCCGTGGCCAATCCTCCCGCTGAGCCGGGCGGGGAGGGGTCCTTGGAAGCTGAAATGCCTATTTTCTTTGGTTTACTTAGAGTAAATCCGCAGCAATGGGAAACGACACCGAAGCGAGCGGTGGTTCTGTGCGGAGCGGGAGGCTTCGGGCCTGAAGCCCCGTTGGGCACAGTTAAAGAGCAGCCAAATCTGAAGCGACGGCCTGGAAATGGGAACACGCCGTCCGGTCAAAACTGGAGGAAACTGGGACCCGGGCGATGCTCGCGACACACGGCGGCGGGCGGGTGTCAGCGGCATTACTGGCTTCTTGGCAGTGTGTCCCCGCCTGTCAGGACCGCTTCACTCCTGCATTCGAAGCCTCTCCTCCTGGCCCATAAATTCAAAATTCTCATTTCCACTAAAATAGCAGTTGTTTCTGATATTGCCGAGTCCACAGATATGTTTACTCGAGTTGAAGTCTGAGGCACCTGAGCGCCATTTCGAAGTAAAAGAGCCCCAACTTTTTTTTAGATACCTATATACATTTCTGTGCCAAATAAATCCAACCTGGATCCCAAA
The DNA here is from genome assembly GCF_964263255.1 of Lissotriton vulgaris. Classification (NCBI taxonomy): domain Eukaryota; kingdom Metazoa; phylum Chordata; class Amphibia; order Caudata; family Salamandridae; genus Lissotriton; species Lissotriton vulgaris. Next base: position 1,180,266,109 of record NC_141697.1, read on the forward strand.
CGGGCGTAGCTTCCACTGGTGCAGCAGGTACAGTGGCACCAGGGCCCAGGCATCCGAAGGGCCCAGGGAACCCTGATTATTGGTGTATTTTATAATTCAAACAGCAGCCATGGGGCCTATTTCCTTCCTTGCACCAGATTACTGGTCCCAAATAGCAAATCCTGAAATCACTGAATCTTGCTGAACTGGACAAACATGGGAGCAAATGATGCACCCAGTCAATATTGGTGCCATTCTTCACTGGCTGCACAATTCGAGCATCGTTCTGCGTTTCGGACAGCAGAATGGGGGATAATGCTCTAATTCTGCATGTATTCCCTGTGGCATCTTCACCAGCCCTGGAGCATACAACTAGACGATGCCACACGGGAGCTGCTGTTCAGTATTACTTTATTCTTCAGCATTCCCTCGCGCACTGCGCATTGCATAATACATTTCATAACCACATCCTAACACCTCCCGACATATCACATAGTTCCTGTTCAGAGTCTGCCCCAGAGCCACGATGGTCCTAGTGAGTATAACGTCAATATGCTACATTCCCCATTATGATTTTCACAAACTTGAAATGTGAACAACCTGCTCACTCAATGTGTTCTGCGATATACCTTCAAAAATAATGTGGGCAAAACCCTCAGGCTGTGTGTTTGTGTTCTGGTGGGAGTCACAAAATCTCACACCTCTTTGTGTCTATGTTGTGAGTGCCCAAAGATGAAGATTACCCTCATGTGAGAGGCATCACTGTACGCAAAGGCTGTCTGCAAAGCAGCCTGAAAAGGGCAGGAGCAAACAGAAACAGCCGAAACCAGTGATGAAGTTGCAGATGGTGGATATGCATCTCCTCTCAAGCAGTGCTTAATTTGAGCGTGTGGTTTCCGGTGCTCAGCATCGGCATTTAAGCATCAACACCGGTGCTTTTCATGAGCATTAGTTATGGACACATTCATTTGTGGCACACAGAGGTGAAGTGATTTGACCAGAATTACAGGATGTTGTGCCAATGCTAAAGCTCGTACCTGGTTTCCTAGATCCAAAGTCGGCAACTTTGGACATTATGCCACATCCTCTCCCCACTTTTATGGTTAGTAGTTGGTTCTCTTTTAGGCAGTGCTAACAGGAGAAATAGGCTGGTCAAGCTGCCTCCCAATGAGAGCACCAGCACTTATGTTTTCTTTTTACAAATAACCCTGTCTGATTTTGCTGTATTAAAGTGGGACCTCACTACCCTCTTGTTATTCCAGTTCCAAGCCCTCAGTGGCCTAGGAAGGGAGTGCTTTGCCTGACAGCCAGTTAGCTTCCCAGAGGCAAGCTTCTTTCTTCCATCTTTCACCTCCATCTCTTTATCTCACTCTTTCATCTCAGCTTTCTTTGTGTGCCACTGTTTCCTACATGTTTCTTGCTCCTTCTTTCTTCCTTTGCCTCCTGCTCTGGGTCAAAGCCTGATGCTAAAAAATATTTATTGGTCCTCAAAAAATGAATGTGGAGCCCACCACCTTCATCCACCTGCCGAATGCAGCACACATAGAAAGAGCAATAAAGGAGGAGAAATAAAAGTATTTCTCCTCGTTGCACCATTCTAATGCCACCCTTTCAATGGCGTTGGTTTTCGGCGCTGGCTAAGGTTTACCATTTCTTGTAAATCTTGGGAAATGTCAAAAAGCAATGAATGCTGAGTGGGTACCTCCACAGAAACACCCATTGCATGCCCCTTTCACACAGAAACCTGTATCAAAGGGTGCAAAGTGGCCCAGCACTGCCTTGTAGATATGGAGAAGGGCAATGCTGCACCACAGCATCGTAAAACATGCTGCTCTGGTGGTGCAATCCCCTTGTAAATATGCTGCTCGGGGGGAGATTTACTAGGATTTTACACCGCGTTTGCATCACAAAAGGGATGCAAATCGGCACAAAATCTATTTTTCTGATTTACTTTCCAGTGCTAAACTTGTTTAGCGCTGGAAATAAAGTGAAAGTATCGTAATGTTGCTCATAGTGCTGCTTTGCATTACTTAGCACCAAGGGGGTGGCGCATGGGCTTTCCCATGCAACCACCCAAGGTTTCTGACACTAAAACCTATTTCCAAACAAAGTAGACAGGGTTTAGCATCAGAAAGCTGCTCCCTTTTGAAGCAGGTGCAATAAAGGAGAAATGCTTTCATTTCTCCTTCCTTTTCCTACTTTGTACTTGTGCTGCACTTTACAGCACACATACAAAGAGGGTAAAGGGTTAAAGTGACTTTAACCCCTTCCGTGCTCATGATGGCCCATGGCCATCATGAGTCATGGTGGGCGTGTGCGCACGACGGCAGGGGGCCGTCCGAGCCACGCCTGCGAATGGAATGTCTAGCACCACTGCGGAATTCGCGCCGCAGCCAAGGTGTTAAGCATAGTATTCTGTTGTGGAAAGATACCTTTCCAGTATAAAACCTATGCTAGACTCGCAGAGACATCCTTGCACCATAGCTCAAAGGTGTCTCCGTGGTACATAGCAGCTGATTTCAGTACCGGAGCTAGGGAAAGGGGAGGAGAGCGCCATATTTCTGTAAATATGTCGCTCTCCTTCTCTCTGCTTTTCATGCAGCGCGCATTAGCTGCAGCTGCACTGCGCTTTGTAAATTAGTGGTAAATCTGGCCCTTAGTTTCTCATCTGTTATTGATATCCCTGACAAAAGCAGGCCGCGACGCGTGATTATTTAGTATTTATTTGGAATCATTAATGATGGAGAAACTGTTTTCTAACACCTCAGAGACAACACACTGCAGTGGAAGATAAACCTTAAGCTATTCTGTTTCTGAAAGATTTAGCAATAACTCATTGCCCTGGTGACAGACTCTATTTCCACTGGTTACCCATGTCCAATCTGGTATTGATAATATTGGACACAGCAAAGGCTCAGCATTGTAGTGCTCTGTTACCTCTCATTCTCGCTCACTACCCATGGATAACCGATTGCTGACTGCATGGGGAGCAATTTATTACCCTGAGACCTTGACATCTTGGTCACTATAGCTACAGATAGATAATTAATTACTGCTTAATGGTATTTGCACCAGTGTAACAGTAGTGTCGTTTAAGACATTAGCGTATACTGCACTGCTGTGCTGGTGTGGTCAGTTATCACCTGCCTGAAGCCTATGCAGAATGATGTAATGCTATATAACACCTGCGGCCAAGCACAAATGTTACTTGTTCCGATTGTGTATTTGTACACTCTTTGTATATAGGATGTTGAATGGTAAGGGGAATATTTGGACATTTTACCACTATTAAAGATTTAGGACTGAACAAGAATTCTGCTTACATTTTGTGTTTTCATTTAACACCAGCTTTAAGGTGGTGCACATTGCATGCATACATCGAAAAGAATGAAGGGGGGGTAATAGCACACTGCTTACACATCTCAGCACCATTAACCCTTTGCATCTTGGTCGATGTAGTACAATATTTTGCTCTCAGTTCAATGTTCATCAAAGTATTAATCAGCTATTGCTGTATCTTTATGTTGTATCCTTAGAAACGTGTTCCTAGATTCCTCCACCATCAGCAGAGGAAATATTTTAGAGACGTGTAAGCAGTGTGCTCCTATCCCCCTTTCACTGTTTAAAAAGGATCCTGTGAGCTGCCAAGCTGACGAGCTTTGGAGCCCCCGAATGCCCGGAGTGGGATTATGTCTGAGAAAATTGTGCAGTAGCTTAACTGGGGGTAAGCCTATATCTCCGAATCTCTCAAAGCTTAAATCATTTTCATTTCAGCTTTATAGACAAACACCTGCTTCTTGTGTTTATTTAGGTCTCGCCTTTTCCATTCCGAAGGAATGGCAAATGGAGAGAATTCAAGTGCTCAAAATATTCGTCAAACCAAGGGTTTTTTGGTGCAGTTTTCTTCGAGTTCACGTGGCCACAGGCACGCGCTTTTGGGCCATAAACTTTCACGGCCATCTGTTCCCCAGCTCCAGCACCTCCCCTCTCTCTCCCCGCACACAGCCTTACTTGGATTTCTCCTCCCCCTCCCCAGCCAGCTTCCCCCAGGCCGTGTTCCCTCCCACCATTCCTCCTCTCTGTCCCTTCTTTCATTCACAACTTGTTTTGTTTAGCCTCAGCTCACTCGTAATCCTTACTCCACCTCCCGCCCATTCCTTTGACGCTTTTTTGCTTGGGCAATCATGTACTTATTATTTTAATTGCACTATCCATGTTTTTAACATTAGGCCCACATTCCAGTGACATCTCTTTTGACCGCCGTTACCCATGAGTTGCTATATGGGGGCAGCACTCCCGATCCCGGAATACTTGATAGATCTATACATGAGCGTACATATGGGGGTCGTGTTTGCCTTCAAGAAACAGTGAATGTTTTTTGTTTTTCGGTGTCACGCTGAAACTTATGGTTAGGAACCGGTGCGCTTTAGGTTACAGGCTGATATCAACAGTCATTCCTGGGCTACTTCCAGTAAGTGTTTTGCATTGTTTCACGCGCAGATATGGATTAAGGTAGCTGTTTTGAGGACGCAAGCGCACTAGACTTGAATTGGTGCGGACTAGTGCTACCATGTGGGCGTGGTTATACCGTTAAAGACGGATTCCGGGAAGGGCCATGGTTGCTTGCGCGTGGATACGGACACAGCAGGCAGGTCACAATGCTTTGCTGATCACGGGTAAGAAATATCAGGAAATTAATGCTAGTGACCTATGGGTTTAGAATGTTAATTTGCAGACAATGTTTGCTATATGCTCATGTGTACTCGACTTGTAATGTGACTTAGGAAATATGCCTCCTCAGTGCAATTATTGGCACTAGATTAGGATACAGTTGTTTGTAATATAAACAATCTGGACCATACGTCTCTGTAAATTCTAATACCATGAAGGGAGGTAATGTTTATAATGTGTCCAATGTTCCTGTAAGTGTTGTTATATTTTAGACAGGCTGCCTCCATAGTGGGAATAAGGATACACAAACTGTGCTTATTTGTTGAGGAACACTCTCATATCGGACCGTGCATATTTTTTGTACTTTGACGCCGTGCCTTCATTACGTGAATGATGACAAATGGCTCTGTTTGTACAGGTATACCCACCTGATATACTACTTTAGAGTACGTGTATAACACCTATTGGGTTTAGAGTGGTTGGAATGTCCAATGTCGTTCATAGTATAGTCATACATAGAATTCATATTGCTCATCATAACCCAAAAGAATCTAAAAGTTACCAGTGAAAATTATCCTTACCCTTCCTTGTTTTATATTATTCTGAAAAATATTGTTTTCAGGCTTGTTGGGTCAATTGTATCAACTGACTCAGAACAATAACAGACTTCACCATGGTAAACATAAGCGCAGAACAATAACTCAGTTTTCACCATGGTAAACCTAAGCTTTGCCGCTCTGTTTTCTATTGCATTACTTTATTCTTCTCCCTCCTTTTTTTGCTGTCGTACACTCACTCCTTCAGCTGATCTGTCTTTCCCACCTACACTTTGGCTTTTATAGCACCTTCATCCTGCTCCAAGCAAAGCCCTCGCTGCACTATATGTTGTGTCTCCTCCCCATAAGCACAATAATTATTTACCGCAATGCAACAGTAGGCTCTTAAGTAAATAAACAAGCATTGGCAATAGGTCTCGTTTTACGTTTCTCCTGCCTTCACAAACGTCCAGCATAGTTTGGCAAAGGAAACACGCTTTCCTCACGTTTCTTATGTAACGCTCTTGTTCTTGTTGTAAAGGCTACATAAAACGACATTAGACATTTCACTCACATTTTTTATTTCAGTATTTTCGCAGCGCTTTGCCTGCAGACTCATCCCCTCTGCTTAACTTGGTTTTAAAAACAAATCCAGCTTGTCAGACAGTGTGCATTTTAGCGGAGATATGAGAACAACATCACTTTCGTGCACTTTCCCCACGTAACGGACCGGGCATGCTGTCCTGCTCCTCTGTACTCTTTCTGCTATACCACGCTTTTCACACACAACAGCTATTTTCTCACATGACTGCCTGCCGAGCGGTGCCTCTTTACTTTTAAGGTTGCTTCTTTCCATAAATGAGCTCCCTGCCGACATTCATTGCTGCCTCTGCTACTCCACCCTCCTTTTAAAAAAAATAAAAGCCATTGTTATTTGTAATATCAATACATCTAAGTCACGTCAATACAAAACATGTGGCATTACAAATGCTAAAAGTGTCACATTTGCTAAAGTTAAAAGTATTGGCATTGTAAATCACAAAATATAAATATAAAATGTCATTTACAAAACCAATAGCTCCAACTTTCCTACTGCGAGACCTATTGGCAACGCCAGTGCTTGTTTATTTATTCAAACCTCTTCACTTATTATTTTACAGTTGTAATTTCACACATTAATCACATGGAGAAATGAAAAACAATGTAATTTAGTTTCCATATCACAAAAACATTTCATAAAAGACAAATACACATTTATACACAATAAATCCTACTTTACAAACAACCTCACCAGATGCTTTGGATAGACAAATTATGAAACAAACAATTTGTGAACGACAAATACACTACATTAAAACAACTACTTTTTGGCTTGTTGCCCTATTTTAGACTCTTCATATACTGTTCACAGAGTGTTTCCTTAATTTATAAACTACAATGGACAGTACATTTTGGGGGCAAAGGATATTTCTTCTCCCCTGATTTAGAATGGATTTAAACCATATGCCAACACGTTTCAAGGCCTGTTAAACTCTTCACAGGACCCTCATCAGGGCTTTTCTTCTAGGTCTAAAAAAGAAGTTGTAACATAAAAATAATTTTTAGTGTCTTCTCTATTATTGTCAATTTTTCACAAACTGAGCTATACCCTAATAAACTTCTTTATTAGTAGTATCTGTCACAGTGTGATTTCAATCTCCACACTGTTATAAACCACTGGATAGGATGATTCCTTGCTTCGTTTGTCACAGATTTCTGAAACAATGACAAAAAGGCTTTACTAATGGTCTTCAAGCGTGTTTTAAACACACGCACACTTTTTCTCTTTGCCACTGCCTGCCTTATGTAGTTCTCTTATAGCAGGATCCAATTCTCTATGTCTTTTCTAGCCTTGGCCACTTGGGTCCTGCAATTGATATACAAATTCGCAATTAGTTTATTAAACGGAGTACTTGTACCTAATTCATGTGAGAAGGAAATTGAATCTTATTGATACCTGTTCGTGGAACTGCTTGTGCGGCTTGAGCTAACTGCACTTAATCGCTCTTATAGTAATCTGCAGGCTCTTTGTAACTAGAGGGGGAAAAGGGTTCTATTTAATCCTTTGTGTAAACCGATTTGTATCTATACGCGGTTACAATGTTGCCACCAATTACCTTCTTTCACAGACGTTCGCTTCGGAAAGCCCGCTTTCTGTTTACTTGAAGCCTTCCGTCTGTAACGTATTTCTTAAAGTGAAATACGCGAGTGAGTATACCTACACGATTTGTTTAAAGTTCATTATCTAGTGAGTTTCAAATCATGCACTCACCCCTCATCTCGAACTGTCCTATCCATCTTTAACAACGCCAGATTTCTGTTTTACTCATAGCCGCCATTGCGCGTCTACCGTGCAATAAAAGAAAGAGAGAGGGCGTAACCAGTCGCTTAGCCCAATCGAATTGCGATCTCTTTCCAAAGATTAAACAGTGTGGGCCCGATTCACAGAACTAACTTAAGACTAAATCCTGAACTTTTGGTATGTTAGGATTTTGTCTTAAGTCTGTCTTAAGTCTGTCTTAAGACAAACTTAAGACAAAATCCTAACTTCTGGGAATACCAAAAGTAGTAAGTTTAGGATTTTGTCTTAAGTTAGTTCTGTGAATCGGGCCCTACATTCTGGGAAACGTAGTTAGTTCAATCGTTCCATTTACACAAATACTCAAATTATTAGCCTTCACTATGGGATACACTCGTTCTTAAAGTAGTAAACTTCCATAACTCTACCATTCTAAAAAGGAAGGTGAGTGGATGTGTCCTGTCCCCGTGTTTAAGTGTAGTGCAGTATCTTGTCTAACCATAGACAATGTATCATGGGAAATGTAATCTCATACTTTATTCAGTTCACTCATACTATTGAGCTCTGTCACTGAGCTATTAAACTTCATTATTAGATATGCCTCTTTTTGTAACAGTAGACTTTCTGGGTCAATATTTCGTTTGGATGTGTTTATTACTGCCAGAATAGTCCATTGAAAATCATTTTCACTGTGAGCTTTTGCTAAAAAGTGCTTGACCATTGGCGCAGTGGTCACTTTCTTTTTAATTCTGGACCTGTGCTGTGTAATTCTGGTGTTCACCTGCTGAGTTGTTTTCCCTATATAGATTTTTTCACACGAGCATACTATTGCATAAACTAAATTTTTTGTTTTGCAATTAGAAAAATCAATATGTTTCCACTTGACCTCCTTGTGATTGAATTCTGTGCCTTCAATGGTGTTACTGCACGCCACGCAAGTACGCCATTTATGGTGGCCTGCTATTGGCTCCATATTCCATTTTGAAAGAAAGTCATTTTTAGGGCTCGGGCTCTGGGTATACTGCGCATGCAGTGTCGCGCAGCGAGAGTCCTATTCCGGGCATTTTGAAAATGGACCTTGAAATTCCACATAGCTCGTTTGGTTTACGTATTGAGACATCTGGGCGTATTATCTGTTGGCCTATACTTGGATTTTTCTTCATAGCAAATAAGGGCTTTGGGAAGGGGCATTCAAGGCCTTCTAGGAGATGACAATTTCAAGTACAATTTGCCTAAATGTATTAGTCTCTGGGCCAAAAGTTGTAACACAAACCAATTTTTCGAGTTCTCTCTTCTCTTTTACTTGTAGAAGACTTTAACGAGGTGCGAACTTTGCTCTTTTTGCAGAATGCTGCAATAGCTTTTTAGGGTAGCCTCTTTTATCCATCTCTTCACAGAAATTAGCTGCATGTCCATCGAAATCTGTTACGTCTGAGCAATTTCTCCTCATTCTTAATAATTGCCCGTAAGGGAGATTATCTTTCAGGCTTTTTGGATGTGCACTTCTGTAGTGTAAGATAGTATTTTCATCTGTCTCTTTTTCGTACAAATATGTACGTAATTGGTTATCCTCAATACTGATTTCGACATCTAAAAATATCATTTTGGTTCTGCTTGATTACACTAAGAACTTGATGTCATAATGTCTATTATTCAGCCAGTCATGGAACAATTTCAATTCTACCTGGCTCCCCTGCCACAGGAGCCAGATATCATTGATGTATTGCAACCATTGCAATATTTTGTCTTTAAAAGGGTTGTATTCTCAATAAATCATTCTTCATATTGAGCCATCTCCGGTGCATAAGGACAACCCATGGCAGTACCTTTTACTTGTACAAAGAATTGGTCCTCAAATTTAAAATAGTATTTTTAGGGCTATCTCTGCCAGTTGCAACATGAATGAAGTTGGAACTCTATGTGGGCGGTCGCTGCCATCTAAGTACAGTTCTATTGCTTCCAAAATTGTGCAGCAGCATGTCTAGCAACCCCAAAATATTTTCTCTATTGATGACAGAGGAATCTGGAAACACACGTCCAGGGATACGACATAAAGATGTGACAATAGCATATTAATACTTTGATGAAGTTAATGAAGTTTGAACTGAGTTCAAAATATTGTACTACATCAACCAAAATGCAAAGGGGTAATGGTGCTGAGACAAGTAAGCAGTGTGCTCCTTCCCCTCTTTCACTCCTTAAAAAGGCTTCCATGAGCTGCCAAGCTGACGAGCTTTGGAGCCCCCGTGCGCCTGAAGTGGGATTGTACCTGAGAAAATTGTGTGGCAGCATGTCCATTATCCCCGAAACATTTTCTCTACTGATGACGAAGGAATCCAGAAACAAGTGTCTGGAGACATGACATAAGAATACAGCACTGGCTGATTAATATTCTGATGAACTTTGAACTGAGAGTGAAATACTGTACTACTTCGACCAGTATGCAATGGGGTATGGCTCTGAGATGTGTAAGCAGTGTGCTCCTACCCCCCTCCACCCCTTTCCTTCACATACATCAGAAGAATGCAGGAAATATATGCTCAAAACAGGTACAAATCTCATATACTTCTATTTATTCTGATATATAATGATGATTCCTGGGCCGCAGCACAAGCCACCTTGTAAAAGAGCACTTTACGACCGCCAGCCTAGCGGTCGCTTTGTATAGCGGTGTTTGGACCACCGACTACTTGTCGGATGGTCCCCTGACTGCTGTGATGACGGTCGGTCATCAATCATCGTAATAGGGCCAAACTTTTATAGTTTTTAATATACATTTATTCATTTATATATTTATTAATATTTAGGTTGCTGTTAATTGTAATCTTTTTGGGGTTGTATTATTATTATTTTAGTTATATAATTTCCTGTGGTGAATAGTAAAGATTTTGTTGATGTAATATATTTTCATTTAAATTAAATATGTGTATAAAATGTTTTGGGTTTATTCAAAGTAAGTTTTTTTATATATTAATTAATGATTATTTAATTATTTTGGCAATCGATATTGTGTGAATCGATATTTTTGACATATATTTATATTTAAAGGTAACAATAATATTGTTTTCAAAATAGGTAAAAATGAATATTTTTAACAATGATATTTGTGTTCTTGTATAGGAATTTCATATTTTTGTAGTCAATATTTAATATACGATACTTTTGTGTCTCAATATTGTATGCATTTATATTATGTCAGTGATCTCGTCAAAATGTTCACTCCCTCAAAAGACCCATGTCTCATTAGGCAGGAAAAGCCCCTACTATGCACAGTCAGTGCTCAGTGTGCAAGCTGTGCATAGAGCCCACTCACTTCAGAGATCCAAGTCCCATGAGGTGGGCAAGCCCCTACTATGCACAGCCTGCGCTCAGTTCACAGGCTTGCTTAGAGCCCACTCCCTCTAGACACCACCAAAGCCCCCTTAGAGGTCAAGCCCTACTACCTACAGCCTGTCTTCTCTGCACGGCTCCTCGTGGAGAGACCTCTCCCCCCAGACACCCTAGCCTACTTAGGTGGTTGTGTCACTACTACCTAGAGGCTGGGCTCTCTCTGCAGCTCTTCAGGGAGAGCTCACTCCCTCCACATACTCAAGACTCCTTATGTAACCAAGGGCCTACTACGTACAGTTAGTAATACTTTACGTTAAAAAGAAAAACCCTAAAAATTGGCAGAAATAAACAAAGGTTAAAATGACGTTATAGTTAGGAGTGGTAATAATTTGTCACTTTACATTGAAAAAACCCTATAACTATACTGAAAAAAAACAAAAGTTAAAGTGATTTTATAATTAGGTCAGTTAATATCATGTCTTACTTTATGTTAAAAAAACCTTTGAAAAATCACTGATAAAATGAAGGTTATAGTAAAGTTATAATTAAGTGAAAATGTAAGTTAGAAAATATAATCGCAAACAACAAAAACACTGAACGACTCCGGTTATAATTTACTGAGCTAACCATGCACCACTTATGACCTTACATAGAGCACCTCTCATGGCATGTTCAATGACATCTCTGATGACATCTCAAAATACATAATTTATGATATCACTAATGACATCATCCACCATTCTGATGTTTGATTTACTCTACAAACTTCATGCAGCATTTGGAATATGTAAATAAGTACTAAATGGTGAAGGATCATGTAAAGAATAAATCCTATTTGCGGACGACACCCTTCTGATCTCGAAATCACCAGCGGGCATTCAGAAATTGCTTTCGAGTTTCAAAACCTTTTGTGACACCAAGGGCCTGGCTATAAATATAGGCAAGACCAAATTCCTTGTCCTTAACCCCCCTAAGAAATCTGTTACCCCTCCTGTCCTAGACTCTATCCCTCTCGAAAGAGTCAAAGAATTTGACAATCTGGGAATACGTCTCTGCGACACAATGAGTTGGAAGGCACACCATCAAAAGGTGTTTCTGACTCATAAGAGGGTCGCAGGTGCCCTGCTCAAGGAACAACGTGCCTCATCCATAAAACCAATCGGGGCACTATTAGACATCTACAGGGCAAGGGTTGTGAGCGCAGCATTGTACGGTGCAGAACTGTGGGGTACCCAGAGAGTTGACACCTTGGCCCACCTCGAAAATAATTTTCATAAAGATCTTATGAGGCTACCCCACAGCACCCCTACAATCCCCCTCCTGTTAGATGCAGGCACCCGCCCAATATGTGAGCAAGCAAAACTGCGTCCCCTGTTATTATGGTCCCGGATATGGAATGTCCCTGAACTGTGTAGTTACGCTGATGCCCTAAGTGAACTTTTGTCCCATTCGGGTTGTTGTAAGGTAACCTGGCTCAGGGAGGTCAAACGGCTTCTCTATGAGTTGGGTTTAGGAGACGCTTGGGCCAATAAATCAGCACCGCCTAAACAACTCCTAAAGAAGGCTTATTGGTCATGGGTGGACAATAAGAGAATGTGCAATCCAAACCATTGTAAATCTGTTGCCCAGTTTCTGCTAGTTAAGGAGCTCCCCTATAGGGAACCCTACCTGGACTTAATCCACAACTCGGGCGACAGATCATTGTACTTCAAATTCAGGGTGGGTGTACTCCCTTTAGGACTGTTAACTTCCACCTGGAAACCACCACTACAAACTGTACCGCATTGTCCCTTCTGTGACTCAAGGGTCGAGTCCGTCGCCCACCTGCTGTTCGAGTGCAATGCTTATGCAGCGCCTAGATTGAGATGGTTAAAGCCCTTATGTAGGAGCCTGGGAACGAGATCGCATTCGGAAGCCTTACGCATATTGCGTACAGATGCCCGCCCCTTTTTTGCCTGCAGTATGGCAAAAATTTTAGGCTGGGCATGGCGAATAAGAACTGCAAAGAAGCTGTTGATCCAGTAATGTGCTCCCCGCTTGTACTGTCTTTTATATTCCGCCCATAAATGTTTTATCGTTCTTTTTACTGCCGATCCCTTAGGACATTTTATACGTGTACTGTTGAACTGTTTTTACTGATGTTTTGTATTGCTTTTATGATATGTACTATATCGAAATAAAGCTCAAACTGAACTGAGAATAAATTAAATAAATATATGTGCTTATATATAATAATTAGACTGTAGTCCACCTCCTTTAGACACACAAGCCCTATTAGGTGTCCAAGTCCCTACTACGAACATCCAACCTTTGCAATCTGAACACATTTTCATGGAGATACCACTCTCTCATGCCACACAAACCCTGTGGTAAATTCCTACTACGTACAACCTTCAACGTGAGCAGGTGTCTTCACAGAGAGCCCAATTACCCCAGACACTCAAGTACGATTAGGTGGCCAAGCCAATGTTACACATAGCTATCACCCTGTACACAGCTCTTCAGAAAACACTCACTTCCTCCAGACAACTAAGCCTCAAGTCCCCAAGCCACTACTATGCACCGGCATCACCCTGTGCACAACACATCAAAGAGAACCCATACCTACATACTTTCAAACGCTGTTGGGGGCTGAAGGCTCTAGTACGTACTGCCTTTCTCCTGTGGAGAAAACTTTACAGGGAGCCTGTTAGACCCGGGATCCCTGGTTGGCTGAGGTAGGTACCTTAGGCCAAATAGGGATCCGCGTTTCCATGCCATGGAAAGTAAGGACACCTTCTGAGATAGCCCAGCACACCCCCTTGGTAGCTTGGCATGAGCAGCCAGGGCTATCTTCAAGGCAAATGTGTAAAGTATTTGCAACCACGCTCACAGCAACCCCATGATGACACCACAAATAGACTCCACACGAGTTTTATAAAAACAAGTATAAACTTTATATAAAAAGATATACGATAAAACTACACAATATAAATCCAACATATGCGTATTTGTAATATTCCTCCTAGCCGGTTGTTAGGCCAGCCAGCCATCCCCTGTAAGTTCTGGCGATATTAATGAGCACGTCTAAATATTCCACTGTAATCCTAATACCATGTTATGCAGATTGTAAGGCTAGAATCAGGCACTTTGAAATATAAATATAATGCAATGCGTAACACAACAATCAGGCACTTTGCAATGTAAAAATAATGCAATGTGTAATCAAACCACTAGGTACATTGTTATGCAGAAATAAGGCAATAGTAATACATTAATCAGGTAGTTCGTTATGGAGGACCAATGCAAGGCGTAATTCGCTAATCAGATAGTTTGTTATGCAGAAACAATGCAGTGTCATACGACAATCAGGTAGTTCGTTATGCAGAAATAATGCCATGCGTCATACACTAATCAGGTAGTTTGTTATGCAGGAATAATGCAATGCGTAATACACTAATCAGGCACTCTGTTACACAGAAATGATGCAATGTGTAATACGACAATCAGGTACTCTGTTATGCAGAAATAGACTAATCCGTAATATACTCCGGCACCAATCACAGTGCCTTAGGCGGTCTCTCCGCCACTCGTGCTGACTCGCAGGTAGCCTCTAACAACAGTTGCCCCCCACATGGGTATGGTATAACAAAACGTGCAGCTCCGCACTCCGACCCAGGTACTGCCACTCCCTTGGCAATACAGACCGCGATACAAGCCAAAGTAGAGGCTTGCAATGCTGGAAAGAGAGAGAGGCCGAGAGCGTCTCCCTCCAAGCCCACGTCCCGCCCCAAGAGTCGAAACACGTTACCTGGGGCGCGAACTCACTCTCCTCTCCTTGACCAGCGACTTCGGCCCCTGATGCAAACTTTGGGACTTGGCAACGACGGGCTCGGGCCGGCGGCTCAGCTACTCCGGGGCCGGTGGTCCGGGCCGCTACTGCTACAAAGATCTCAGGCTGCCACAGAGCACACGCACACAGCGTCGCTGAGTCTACCTTGAGCTTTGGGTGCACGATCACCGGGCACTCCACACAAAGGTCTCAGGCTGCACGATGAACATGCATGCAGCGTCACTGAGACTCACTTAAACTCCGGGTGCATGTGAACAAGGCAATCCTCACAAAGGTCTCACACTGAACAAAGCACACAGCGTCAATGAGACTCACTTGGATTCCAGGTGCACGATAACAAGGCAATCCTCATGAAGGTCTCACGCTGCACAAAGCACATGCACACAGCGTCGTGAGACTCACTTGGAATCCAGTGCACACAATAACTGGACAATCCTCACAAAAGGTTCAGGCTGCAAAAAGAACAGGCACACAGCATCGCTGATCCTCGCTTGGACTCCAGGTGCCCACGATTACAGGGCACTACTGACAAGGGTCTCGGCTGCAACAAGCACGTGCACATTGCGCTGCTGAGACTCTCCTGGAAACTTTTGTGTTCCTGAGTTTCCGCAACAGGCAGCCAGCTCACCTCAGGCCCTTGGGGATAAGTTACTTCAGGACACAGCACAGCAAAGTCCTTTCAAGCAGGAGAAAACAGCACACAGCAATGTCCCTTCACCCGTTCCTTGGTTAAAACAGCAAACTGCAGGACAGCCCCAGAACACACAGCCAGGGTCAGTTCTTTCCTTCAGTCTATTCAGTTGTTTCTCCCTTGGAAAAGGTTCCTCTCGACCACGAAGTAGCTCCATTCTTGTTCAATCTTGATCAAGCCATTCTCCAAAGTTCAGGGGCTTCAGCTCTCATAGTTATACCCCTCAATGGCTTTGAAGTCTTTGTGTTCAGGGGCACTGACCCCTGTTCAAACCAGTTCAGTGTGCCTCCTGCCAGTGACACCTTCTTCCTTTGATTAGTGGTGGTTTGGGTTCTCAATCACTAAGCAGGAAATTGGACAATTGTTTTATAGTAGCAACCCAGGCTTCTTCACCTCTAGGGGCTACTCCTCCCACCACACTCCAAATGCAGGTCAGTCTGTTGCTGTCTCAACTCCTCCCGTGGGTCAAGACATTTCCCAGATCCTATCGCTTTCAAATCCAGACAGTCAATCCACAACCAGGCACAGACACAGAAATTGTAGAGCACAAAAACCCAGCCACTTCAAAAAGAGTGTCTTATATCACACAATGCAAAAACCACCTTCATAGAAAGATGTGTTATTACATTGTGAGTTCAGGCATGCTAAACTTCACCTCTCCATCTTAAGCCTTTGGGAAGATAGGCTGGAAAACATATTAGACAGCCTTCCCATTCTATCCTATGGGCAAGATGGCCTTTCAACAGTGAAAAACAAAATGGAGATTATTTCACTGTCAGGACATGGTACACACCTTAGTACATGTCCTGCCGTTCACATGCAGTGCACCCTGACCATAGGGTACCCTGGACCTACCATAGGGGTGTCTGATGTGCATAGAAGGGAAGGTAAAGGTCTGGCAAGTGGGTGCACTTGTCACAACAACATGGCAGTTTAACAAACTGCGCCCAGGCACTGCAATGGCAGGCCTGAGTTCCCTTTTTAGGGCTACTTGTGTGTGTGGCACAATTAGTGCTGCAGGTCCACTAGTAACATTTGCATTACTAGCCCGGCACACATAGTGCACTTTACTAGGGACTTTACTAGTAAGGCAAACATACCAATCATGGACAACCAATTACAATTACACTTAATACAGGGAGTACTTGCACTTTGACACTGTTTAGAAGTGGCAAAGTGTCCAAAGCTTCTAAGTTGGCACAACAAAATCTATCACAGCACCAAAAATAGAGGAGGTAGAGGCAAAAAGTCAGGGGTAACCACACCAAGAAATGCCAGATCTAACAGAGCCCAAACCCTCCTCACACGCAAGCCCCCTTAGAAGGACAAGCATTGTGCAAAAGCTTACACTCATTAGCAGACTGAAGCTGTAGGGAGATTTCTCTAGATGTAGCTCACTAAATACATTTTCAGTCTCAGAAGTGTCACAGCCATAAGATATCATCAGTAATGTCATCAGCGATGTCAATCAGTGATACTTTTTGAGATGTCATCAGTGATGTCATCAATTATGTCATTGAACAAGTTATGAGTGATATAATATGTGAGGCAATAATCAGTGCAAGGCAGGGGTGCATGTTATTGTTAGGTCAGTAATCTATAACTGGTGAATTTCAGAGCTTCTTTTTTTAATGGTATTTTTTTACTGACATATTCCCCTAAGTGCTGCTTGACTCTAGGCATTATAGTAGATCTTAATTTCTGTAGTTCTGCGCATTTTCAAGTTTGCCTTCTGGCCGCCCTTGGTTAGCAGTCAGTGAATGCAAATTATTTTGAAAAATGCAGCAGTATGAGTCACCGTGGCCTGGCAGCCAAGGTATACATCAGGGCCATATGTTCCCCATATCAGTGCTATTTTTGAAGCAATGCCCTTAAGTGGTTTTCAGAATATGTAAATTATACAGCAGCACATAACATCAATGCCACAGTGATGCCAGCAGGGACAGAGCTGTCCCGCTGCCAAACTCAGTAAAAAAAAACTGCTGTATTCTTTCATAATGTTCTCTCAGAAGCACACACGGTTCAAAAATACTCTCTCTGTCTTTACAAATGCCTCTCATCACAAAGTATCCATCACATTCATCCCTCTTACACATAGCTGTTCATAAACCAAGAATGAGTGAGTCTTCCTGCAGAAAGGAACAGGAGGTGATCTATGGCAAGGTATTTGGAAGGAAAACCAGGATTAACCCATATTGGGTTCAGCTGTGATATTTGTTTACTTGCTTCGTACATTTCCCTTACTCCAACCTCGACCAAAGGAGAGACCAGCACCACAGTTGGCTCTTGTAATTGAGAGGTAGACATCAGGTCGAAACAAAACATTGCCCCCAGAATCCAACAGTATATCAGTGCTTCTACTCTATTCACGGACATGCTTTAAGAAATCTGGTTATAAGTTGAGAGCAATGGAAGCCCCACCCACATTATAAACACAATCCTTGTCAGAATGAACCACAAAAGCCACCTGTGCTTAATCCTTTGATAGCTTGGCACAAAAGCTGTCATGCCTAACTTAGAGGCAATGTGTAAAGTATTTATGAGGCACACAACCAATAATAAAGTGAAAACACATTTCAAGAAAAACCCTAATCCAATGTAGGAAAATGAAGGAACTTTTAACCAATAACGACAAAAATCCGATCAGTAGAATCAGAGGTATTAGTTTCTAAAATTTTTGGTGAAAGTAGCTCCAAGAAGCACAAAGTGCCACTTGCGGTTATCAGGTCGTGCTAGACAGAGGGAAAGTCACAAGTTCAGGCTGACCGCGATGGAGTGTGAGTCATATATGGAGACTAAATTAGAGCAACTCAAGACTTACCTTTTCAAGTCAAACACGAGTCAAGGACATGGGGGCACCTCTTGGGAATCAAGACTCACTACAGCGAGGCCATCAGCAGGGCTCAGGCAGGTTCAGGCAAGTCCAGCTGGGATTGGTCAATTAGACATTTGCAGGGAGGCCTCTGGAATCTTGTTGTATCCCTGTAGCTCATATAGGAGGTCAGACAACTGATCCTTGGAATCATCTGGGTATCCTGGGATGAAGGCAAGCAGGTCAAATATTCCTTCTTCAGACAGTAAGGCAGTCTTTCCAAAGCAGGGCAGCCCTTCTGGCAGTAGTCGTTCGGAATCATCCACATGTCCAGAAGTAGGCTGGTGAGAGGTTCTGAAAGTCCTATTTTTATACCTGGTGCTAGTCTTTGTGTGGGGTAATACCCTGACCTACCCCTAAAATTGGTCTGGTCGGTTTTCCCCAGTTGGTACTGGACAAAAGCTCTTGGTACATCACAATCTTCTCGACTCAAGTCCTAATTTGGAGTTTGCTGGATTGGCGCTCTGTCACAAACAGGATGGACATCTGCCCACCCTATTTCAAGTGCCATAAAATTTAATAGACTTGCAATAAAGAGGATGGGATATCCGTCACATTTGTGACAGAGTAACCTATTTACTAGTAACAAATTCTAAATCAGGCCCTACATTTTGTCATCTCATCAGCACCAGAGGTTTTCCACAACACCATAAAATTAGCCCTGTCTGGTTTCGAGGGCTTTTTAAATGTCTACATTGACATACTGAGCTACACTCACAATGTCCCTGAACACCACAGATGCCTCAAAGCGATCCTCCAACGATTGAAAGAATTTGGGATGACTGTACATCAGCAAAAGACTGAGGTGCAGTTTTTAGTATATGTCTTCTCTGGCTCTGGTATCCGGCAGTCCTCCAGAAAGTGTCAGGCATCTGCGATGCCCCACAATCCAGATCTGCAGCAGAGATGAGGAGTTTTCTTGGGATGGGGAATTATTGTGGGGAATTTATTCCCAATCTAGTGGCTCTCTCAGAATTCCTGAGAGAGGGGATGAAAGCAAACATATGATGGAGATGGAGAGGTGTGGAACAGCAAGCATTCCGATCCATAAAAGACTACTTCTTGCACCCTGCAACCATGAGTTACTTTAACACTACAAGGGACACTGAGCTAATAGTGCACACCAGCCCCACAAGGCTAGGGGCCATCTAAATGCTATAACAAGAAAAAGGAGAGTAGGCACCCATTGCTTTTGAAGCTGGCCCCTTCACAGGAGCAGAAAAAGACACACTCAGATTGAGAAAGAGGCACTAGACTGTACAAGTAGTATGTAGCACTTAACCCTCATCACTGTCTATAGCCCTCGCAGTGCTCAACAAGGCTAGGGAAGCTATGTAGGAAGTTTGGGTTCACAATCATTATTGCACTATTTGTTCTTGCAGTTTTCTCACCCACAGCATAAACAATTACTCCTGAAGGGTTTCCAATTGTGTTATGTTTATTGAGTCTATCGCATAAAATGCTATAAGATATGCTTATCTCCTTGTTTTTTATAGACTTGGCATATTACAGGGAGAGACACACCCTAACACTGTTAGTTTGTATGGCTCCCAATTATTAACCAATATCCAAAATCTATTCATTTAGACTGCAGTCTCATCTCTGGAAAATGTTGGATCATAATTACTTAATGCTCAGTTTTCTCGTGGTACAAATACCTCATGTGTTGCTATAACAATGTCCACAGAATATCGTCATTCAGCCCCAGCCTGTCACTACACAGTTTGAAAACCCACTTCTGTTCCTTCCTGAATAGAAACTTTGATCTGTAAGCAGTGTGCGGAGGAATAAAAGGTTGTTCTAAAACCGTCCACATAAGATTATCTGCTTTATGCTGTTTCTCTAGGAAGTGTGTCATTAATCTAGTTGATTGTTTCTTGCACCGAAACGTGCTTTTGTGTTCTACTATGCGTTGTTTCACCTTCCTGGTTGTCATACCAACATATTTCAAATGGCATGGACAGCTTCTAAGGTAAGTAATTTTTTCGCTGTTTTAGTTGGCATGTTTTACTTGCCACCACCAAGGTCTAACAGTGCCTATGTCCACTTCTGTGGTATATTTAGTTTGTGGACATACAGAACAGGTCCCACATGGGTGATGTCCTTGTACAGGTGGTAGACCCCATAGAGTTTCTTGTTGTTTCCGATTTTCCACCCTGGGTCTGGTATGGACTAGACAATCACGTAAATTGGAACTCCTTTTGAAGGAGAACAGAGGCAATTCGACTGTTGGTCACCCAACATTAAAAATACGCCAATGTTAGCGTATACTTTTCTGAATTGTTGTTGATAGAGTGCTGTAAGTGTTGACACAGGTTAGTCTGGTCATAGATAGTTTCAATACAGGGGCTGAAAGATTGTAGTCACAACTTGCACATTGACCATTGTTGTATGACACATTGAGTACGCGCCGAGACCAGCATAGCCTCAATTACAACAATTAAACGAGTATAAATAACGCATGCTCCCTCATGTCGGTACCGCTTGGGACAGCCAGAAGACCATCCAGGGTACCGACGGAGAGGTGAGTCCGGGATTTAATATAATTTAATTTTACTGAAATTAAGAGTGAGGAATAGATTCTTTGACATACTTTTGACCAGCATATCTATTCGGTACTCTTGAGGCATTAGGCTTGCTAAACATTGGCATTTTTGACAGCACTATTACATTTGTGCTTTGACTTTAAACAAACATAGTAGGGTAGTTCACTAACCACTGAGGCATTTGGCTTGATAAACACAGGCATTTTGAGAGCACTATTACATTTGTGCTTTGACTTTAAGCAAATATAGTGGGGTAGTTCACTAACCATTGAGGCAATTGGCTTGATAAACACAGGCATTTTGAGAGCACTATTACATTTGTGCTTTGACTTTAAACAAATATAGTGGGGTAGTTCACTAACCATTGAGTTGTGACAGAAGAGGGCAATATACCCGGTTGACACACTGTTTAGCAAAGGTTTGTGAACCTTCTGTATTATTAGCTCTACATGCTGTCGTGTCAATTGGGTTATATTGATAGCTGCACTGTGAGTAGCCTCATATTACCATACATACTTAGGGGTTGCCACAACTAGCAAAATGCAAAAGAAAAAGATGTCACTATATTTTGAATACTTTTTTTTTGTCTTATTAAAATTTTTAGTGAGTTGATTTAATAGGGAGTCACATAGATTTATGGTGTATTGATTTAATTCCATGAATCTAGAATTTATATATTTTTACTCCCTACAGAGCGGTGCCTCACGCCCTGAGCTGTTGCCAGGAGTGGTGAGGAGTTCGCCCGTACACAAATGGGTAAGAATGTGAAACTTTTATAAATGTATCTTGACAAACGAAAAAATCCTTAATGTTAATAGGCTGTATATGTTCCTCTAGGGATACAAATGTGATCCTAACAAATACTAATGTGATTTAGGTATGAACAAGGACTGTGTTTATTCTTTTCAAGGTGACAAGACAAAACCCTGTAGATCCTGCACAATGAAGACCACAGGTGAATGTAGGTTGTAACTTTCCGCGTATGTATTATAACTGTCATTTTTTTACATTTTTGCAGTAGCATTTCCATTCTGGTCCTGAGGAAGGCCAAGATCGGAATACGATTTTCATGGTTGAAACATGTAGACCCTCTTTCAAGACCTAATCGATCGTTAATATGTTCAGATAGCGTTTGCAATGTTTTTATTGTTTGACACCAAGTGATAACCATTAAACGTAGTTATCGCTTGGTAGTCAATTTTAGTATCACTATAACAATTTTTTGTTGGCACTGCAATCATTGTATCTCACAATAATTCATTCATGCTTCAGTGATCTTAGGAGATCAGACTTACCATCCCTCTTTTAAAACATCTGTGAGCTCCCCCTTCATAGTGAAGGGGTAGCAGTCCTTAGTTGCACTAGGAATTGCAACTAAGAGGAGATCTCAGATGATGAGGAATGCCACCTTTGTGGGTGATGGGATTCTGTCCTCTTAAATAGGACTTTATCATGTTCTAATACTAGATTTGTGCTAGTATTTGTTGTGCCCTTGCACTACTTTTCATAGGAACATTGTAGACCAGAGGACTATTTTTGTGTATACAGTATCGAACTGGGGATTTTTGTCTGTGCTGGTCTTTAAACATTTCCCTGAGACCCTCTATCATTTGGTGTGTTATTTGGCCATATTGGTACCCAGAACCTCTGGACTCTTTCTTCATTCAGCAAACACTACAGGAAAGCAATAAAGTGGCTAGCTGGACAAAAGGAGCCAGACACAGAGACAGATGGCTGGACAGAAACCAAAATCTTGGAAAGCAAATCATGGGCCTTAGTAGACAGCAAGATTACCATGACAACTGCTCAAAGGAGGAATGAAAGAGTTAAATGGAACATAAACTTCTTTAAGAAGTGGAGAGGGGCTACCAGGGACACTGAACCAGAACGAGAAAGCTTCTGCAATGCTGATGTAGCTCAAGGGAAGAGTGGACTGCTCAGCTACCAACTGCTGGCCTTCTAGACCCAGCTGGCATCCTCAAAGCTAGCACCACAGCTTAAGAGGTGGGTCCGGTTCAACATTACTCACTGAACCCATCCGTATGAGTGATAGGCGGTACAGCATACAGCTGAATCCGTGACTGTCCTAAATGTTGTGTGAATAAGCGTGGCGACCAGGACTTTGGAGCAATGCAACTGAAGAGTTTCATTGCTCATAAACCTACGATGGGAAGGAATATAGCGTGCCGCCTTACACCTATGAAACCGCATACAGGGCCATTTTAAGGATTTTGGGGGCTCTGACCAAATGTATTTTGGAGGCCCTGTTTGGAACAGCTTTGAATTTATGATATAATTTCATCTCTTTCATGCCTTTTTTGGCCAGGTCACTGACAGTGCACAGGCACACTTGTCCAAATTCTAAATTTGATTGCATCTAATATTTGGGGATAGTGACGTGTGTTTCACTATTGTAACATAGCAGCAGCTCAGTAATATTACTGAAAATAATCTCTGTGAAACCCTCCCATTTTTCATATGGGAGGTCCTGTTTTGATCTAAAAAAAAAAATTAAAGGAAAACAACATTTAAAATAATCTGTTTAGAAAGTATTCAAGATCATCAGGTCAAGACTCTTTGAAGATCACAGCTGGCTCTATCCAGGCGGCCCCCTGAAAGGCTGGGGCCCCGGGCCAGAGCCCACTTTGCCCTTGCCTTAAAACCTCTCTGACCGTATGTGTATGCTTACACCCTGATGGCAGGAGTGGTGTCAGGATATAAATAAGGGTTGCCTGAGCACACAGGCTCAGTTGTAGTAGTACAGCATTAGTTGTTCTTCTCCACTGGCTCCTCATGTGTCACATTCTACAGATGCTGGAGCATTGTACAGAAGGTTGGATACCTCTTATAGGTATGAGATTTTTCACCAACATGGTGTTTGAATTCACATTAATCATGTACCACTCCCTTGGAGCAGGGGCTATCCCTCCTATCAGGAACGACTCACTGCACACATACCAGCTCAAGATGTGAGCCATAGTGAGTTTCACTCAGAGGCCCTGCATCTGAGACCTAGGGAAGGGCCAGAGCTCGAGGCCAGAAGCATAAAGAGGCAAAGAGGTTACAGGATCTCACCTCCTTGTCAGGTAGGTATGAGTCGGGTGCTTCATACTGGCAAGCACATCACAGGCATTGCTGTAATATGAAGCAGTGAAACTGAATTTGCACAGTGCCATTCACACAGGTCATCAGGATGTGCCCTGGGTCGGCACAAGCTCACTAAGGAAGATAAAGGACGCCCCCAAGTAAAGGACCAGTATCTTACAAGCATTTTACAACCAATCCCATAATAAGCTTCCTAACCATTGGAAGGTAACTACATATTCCTATATTTTACTGAATGTTTTTGCACCTACATGACTGATTGTGAGCAAATGAGGGGCAGCAACTCTGGTTCTGCCTTTAAGTAGGAACAAAACGCCTCCTCTGAAGGAGTTATGCTCATTCTAGCAGGTGCCTCGGCATCTTCAGCTGGCAAGAGTGACCCACTTTCTTTGTATGTATGTATGTATGTATGTATGTATGTATGTATAGGCATTTATATAGCGCACTACTTACCCGTAGGGTCCCAAGGCGCTTCGACCGCTGCGAAACCCTTCCTGGCTTCCCTGAGAGATGGTCCCTTAATGGGTATCTCCAGGGTGAGACCAGGCATCCCCGGCGGTCTGGTGGGGCCGTTAGTGAAGATGAGGCAAGCTAATGCCCAGAGTTGCCGAGTGTGAACGCTGATCAGAGTGGGCACCGAGGCGAGAGAATTATCGAGTCCACTGACCCTGGTCCAGAAACCTGCCGCGCCGGGAATCGAACCCTGGTCCCGGGCCGTCCTCTGCTCTCGGGTCTGCCGCCTCTAACCAGTGAGCCACACTACTTCACTTCTTTCTATCTGAATTGCTACTAACGATGGACAGCATTCCTAGATGGCTGTGTCATTAACAGTGGTAAACTCATCCATCACAGAGAGGCAATATAAATCTGCGTTCAAGAAAATTGGTGTACTATGTGTGCACAGGCAGGCAGTGCAGCATGATGAACTGTATTAATGCAGTGACAAAATGTGGAGCATCCTGTGCTTACATTTCCCATCTCTCACACCCAATTACACCCAATCACTAAAAGACATTCTGTCCTGATGGCAGTAAAGCAAGCGCCACTGTACCAAAAGGTAAAAACTACAGCAAAGTCATTAGGAAAACTGGAACCTGAGGAAGCGCAGCCACTTTGGGCCAGATGTAGGTAGGCTTTTACCGGTCGGTAAAGGCCGAAATCGGCCGTTACCGACCGGTAAAAGCCTTTTCCTATGTAGGAGGCTATTTTACCGATTCGGTAAATAACGAATCTTACTGATTCGGTATTTTTTACCGAATTATTATCTACATTGCAATTACCGATTCGAAAATACCGAATCAGTAAAATTCGGTATTTTCGAAATCGGTAATTTACAATTACCTATATCTAGCCCATAGTCTCCAAGTAAAGTACATCATGAGAGGTTGTGGATAATCCTCTTAAAATCTAGCGCCTCTCTGTCACACTGCAATCTAAGGGTAATGCAAGGGCTTTAAACCTAAAGAGTGACTATCATACCAGGAGGGGAAACAATACCCATATGAGCCACAGTAGGAACATTTAAAAAAAAGCAAAGCATCCATGCTTCAATCTGAAAAAGGAGAAAAAGCACACATTTTATTTTGCCTTACATTAAATTGCACTAGTCTGCATTATGTTATGTAAGAGTGATTTGGATAGCGCATTCAATTTAAAATGACTGCTCAATGCTAACCAATGCTATTAAGTTTGAGGCCATCTCTGATGTGTAAAGCCTCACTCTCATATCTGGCATCGGAGGCAAGGATTTTTCAAATAGCCTACTCAGCGCTGAACTTTCACATTTTTGTATCAGTTTGAAGGTCATATGTGCACTGTTCCATGACTTCAAAAGCTGCACTTGGGTATCATATTGTTATCATTTTATCACATGATCCCTGATAGAAATGGGCGTCTCTGGTTGGCAATGGTTTGCACCTTTGTCCAAGTAGGGACCCTTCTTCCTAGTCAGGGTAAGGGAGATACACTTCTAAACTAACCCCTGTTCAGCCCCTTGGTAGCTTGGCACGAGCAGACAGGCTTATCTCAGAGGCAGTGTGTAAAGCATTTGTGCAGACACACAGTAATACAGTGAAAACACTACAAAGGAACACCACACCAGTTTAGAAAAATAAGTCATCTTTATCCGAACCAAAGAGGACCGAAACGACAAAAATCTAAAATACAATAATCAAAATGTGATTCTTAGAAGGTAAATACAGATCTTCCATAGCAAACTATAGATGCAACACTTTCAACACAAAGGGCCTCATTTATGAAAAGTGACACATCACTGCGTGAAAACAGCGACGCGTCACTTTTCATGGCACCCTCCTTGCGACATGCTGGATGCATCATATTTACAGTATGACGCACCATGTCACAAGGAGTCACGGATATGTCAGTATTTCTGATATATGTCAGTATTTCTGACAGCTCCGTAGGCGCAAAAATGACGCATTGCTGGAGTGTGTCACAAAAGTGACGCAACTCCATAAATGGGTCAATTTACATGATCAAATCCCATTTCAAAAGTGCCTGCTGTGAGGCAGACGTAAGATATTGACGCATTTGCGTCCTAGAAGTGACGCAGAGAAATCTCGTAGATTTCACTGTGTCACTTCTACGAGGCTTACTTGCATCAGAATGCCCACCCTGCGTACATTATACCTGTCGCAGGTATAATGTGGTGCAGAGGTTTACAAAGTGACACATCTACCTAGATGAATCACTTTGTAAATATGACGCAACATCGTGCATTTTTTACCCTGCTGGTGCGTCCCAAAAAGTGATGCACTGGCGGCGCAAAAGTTATGCAAGGGCTCATAAATAAGCCCCAAAGTACCTTGGATGAGTCACAATCAAACAAAAACAGCCACATAGAAGGTAATGCATAGGTTCTTTACACCTAGGGAAGGTTGTGCGTCAGTTCCTAGTACAGGGGAGGTGATGCATTGGTTCCTTACTGCCACACAGGGGAGATGATGCATCGGTTCCTTACTGCAGGTGAGGTGATGCGTCGGTTTCTTACTGAAGGGGAAATTATGCATCGGTTTCTTACTGCAGCCCAGTGTTATTGTAGGCTTGGCGCCCCAATCAATCAATCAATCATTGCATTTATATAGCGCACTACTTACCCAGAGGGTCTCAAGGCGCTGGGGGGGGGGCGGGGGGGGGGGGAGGCGGGGGTGGATCTGCTACTGCTCGAACAACCAGGTCTTGAGTTGCTTCCTGAAGGCGAGGTGGTCCTGGGTCAGGCGGAGGTGGGTGGGGAGGGAGTTCCATGTCTTGGCGGCGAGGTAGGAGAAGGACCGTCCCCCTGTGGTGGCTCTACGGATGCGGGGGACGGCGGCGAGGGCGTGGCTGGTCGATCGAAGCTGGCGTTTGGGAGCGTAGAAGTTGAGGCGGCTGTTGAGGTATCCTGGGCCTTGGCTGTGTAGGGCTTTGTGTGCGTGGGTGAGGAGACGGAAGGTGATTCTCTTGTTGACCGGGAGCCAATGCAGATCTCTCAGGTGTCCGGAGATGTGGCTGTGACGGGGGATGTCCAGGATGAGTCGTGCTGAGGCGTTCTGGATCCGCTGGAGTCTCTTCTGGAGTTTGGCGGTGGTTCCGGCGTAGAGGGTGTTGCCATAGTCCAGACGGCTGGTGACGAGGGCCTGGGTGACCGTCTTCCTGGTCTCGGTGGGGATCCACCGGAAGATCTTACGTAGCATGCGCAGGATGTTGAAGCACGACGAGGAGACGGCGTTGACTTGTCTGGTCATGGAGAGGGAGGAGTCCAGGATGAAGCCCAGGTTGCGTGCGTGTTCTGTTGGTTTGGGTGCGCTGCCTAGGGCGGGGGGCCACCAGGAGTCGTAATGCATGGGGTTCAGGGATGCACCAGTTCTCAATGCAGAGGCAACGGCACTGTGCTGGTTTCTCCAGCTGCGGTCCCATCATGTGTTGGTTCTTGCAGCCGCACAGCTGGGCCTGCATCGGAATCGGTGTGGTGATCTCAGACTACGGAGATCGGTGGACAGGATTCAGCGATTTCTCCACCTGCGAGCAGGTGCTTCATCGGTTTCTTCAGCGGTACAGCAGAAATGAGTCAGAAATGGGTGGGGATGCGTCGCACTTCTCTTTGTTGAGTCTCTTTCCCAGCTCGCAGCAGCAGGAACAACCTCCAGAGGCCCGACACAGTAACTGGCACCTCTTGGCAGGTCAGAACTCCCAGCAAGGAAGTTCAGGGGAGCTGAAGTGAAGTCGTTGTGTCCTTGAAACTTCAGAACAGGAGGCAAGCCCTACTTCAAGCCCTTGGATATCTTCTTCAAGCAGGACAGGATACTCAGCACACAGCAAAGTCTTTGTCCTCTTTTTGGCAGACAACCCCAGACAGCACACAGCACAGGGGCAGTATTCCTTCAGCTTTCCCAGCTATTCTCCTTGGCAGAGGTTCCTCTTGAGACCAGAAATAATCTAAAGTTCTGGGGTATGGGCCCCAATATTTATACAGCATTTCACTTTGTTCTCTTGTGGCATAGAGCTTCTGTGCTCAGTCAAAACCAGTTCTGTCTTCTCTGGTGCAGCTTCCTGTAAGGCAGACCAAGCCCATTCAAGTGCAAGGAAATCTACTCCCACTATTCTAAATGCCACCCATGTCTATTCAGCCCAGCCCTGACTCATTCAGGAAAGGCAGGACCCACATCAACCCCCAGTTGCTGTCTGAGAGAATGCACATGACCCGTCCCGTCACTCAAAAGCCAGACAGTCAATCCACAAACCAGCAGAGGCACACAGGATGGCTAAGCAAGAAAATACCCACTTTCTGAAATTGGTATTTTCAAACACACAATATAAAAATCATCTTTACTAAAAGATGCATTTTTATATCATGAGTTCAGGCATACTAAACTCTATTCCTCTATCTTCTCCCAGTGTGAAGTTATACTTGTAAGATGTTGTAAATAAAATAAGCTAAACATGAAAAACACTAATCTATAATAACAATTTACACAGAAAGCATATGCACTTCAGCACTGAGCAACAGTGGTAAAGTGCCCACAGTCCTAAAACCAACAAAAACAGGGTCAACAGCAGGAGGCCAAAAAGCAAAAGGCCTGGGGTAAACTCACTGGAAAAGCCAGGTCTAACAATCCCCATTGGAGCCCTTTGTATGAAAACTTAAATCTGTGCCGTGTCTCTGCTTGAATAGCTTTTTATGCTCATGTGACGCTAGTGGATGCCTTTGCTGTCCAGCCCGCGAATCACAAGCTATCTCTTCTTTTCTTTTGTTAATAAACACTTGCAGACTTCAATAAAATGAATACGCAGATTTTCTTTAATGTACAAACTGTTATTAGTATGTCCTTGTAGCTCTGTTGATTTGATTTGATATGTTAACACTATAGTTTTGAGGAGTCCATTTTTGACATCACAGCACAGGTCAATGAAATAATTAGGTTAACCCGAGTCCATATCAACGCTTGCGAGAAAAAAAAGGCCATTGCTGCAGTAATAAATGTAAATAAACAAGAAAAGAAATGTGGCCAAATGGCTAATGCTCCTAGCGGGGCAATGAAAAAGCCAAGACAAACCGGACACTATAAAGGAAGGAGTGGACCAGGGAGGAAAAAGATGAAGACCCTGTAACAGCACTGCAACTAAAGAATGGCCAGGTCAAGGAGACAGTGAGTTGCCCAGAAAAGCTAGGTGCCTAAACGCAAACTGCATTTTGTAGTACTTTCATAGCACTATAAATATTCTACAACATGCTATTCACAAACATTCACAGCCTGTGCAGGTAAGAGCGGTGGGGCCCAGTTGTGGGTGGGGATTCAACAGACGACCACAAGGAAAAATTAAATAAGTAATTAATTTTCTCTCATCATCTGTCGAAATCCCCCCTCACCCGGCCCCACCGCTCTTACCTGCACTGTTTACAAACTAAGGGGGCTATTATGATTGCGGAATTTCCGCATCCTCCGGGCCGGCGGAAGCCACCGCCGGCCCGGAGGATTCGGAAAATCCGCAGCGGACCCACCGCCACATTAGGATGGCTGGTGGGTCTTGGTTTGAGTCCGCAGCTTTTCCGCCGCGGTCGGCTTACAACCGCAGCGGAAAAGCCCTAATATGGTAGTGGTGTCTTCCAGACACCGCCAGCCTTATTAGGATTGCTGCCAAGATATGCTTTTCCGCAGCGGGTTTTCCGCCGTTGAAAAGCATACGGATCTTCACTGCGGGGGCCCGTTGCGGGCCCCCTAGGTGAAGGGGTGGTGGGGAGTGCACATGGGGGGTACCTATGGTACCCCCCTGCATTTGTATGCAGAAAGCGGCAGACACCGGTGCCTGCCACTTTCTACATACAAATGCAATGCCTGCATTTTTAACATTGCTGCGGGTGCAGCTTGAAGCCGCACCCGCCGCAATGTTAAAAATAAAGGATGTGACCGCCAGGGTGGCGGTCACATCCTAATTGCACAGGAGGGAACGCCGCAGCCCATGCGGACGCTCCCTCATCCTCGGTGATCGCGGACGGACTCAAGTCCGTCCGCGATCATAATCGGCCCCATAGTGCAGAGTTTATGCCTCAGCCTAACCGTTTCTGTGCGGAAATCTCCACCTCATGAGGAATCTCCACACACATACCTATACATTTTAGTTGTAAATGTGGGATGAATGAGAGGAGTGAGTAGAAAATGAGGAAAACGTACTACTAAAGAGGGGTGGTTTAGTGAGGAGTAAGGAGCCTTCAAGGAAGAGTCACAGAGGGGGGTAGGAAAGGACATACATTAGAAGGGAATTTTTTAACTTCAGGAAAATTGTTTACATTTCATTTAATATAAATACATTAATTAAATATTTATTTCAAAATGTAAGTAATCCTGATGTAGCGTTTTTATTTCATTCTACATTTAAAACAAATATACAAAAATATGTTTCCTTACTTTTTAAAATAAAATCTTTTTACAGACTTTTACCAAGTTTAAAAAACTATTTTTCACTCACACCTATACTTTACCAGAGAGAAACTCCACAGTCAGGTGGAGATTTTGTATGGTAAATTATAGGGAAAAGTGCTCTGTACTTTACCATAGGGAGCTGTCTGCAGATAGTGTTGAGATAGCGTGAAGAGGTAAAAAGAGATTAAATGGCGAAGCAAGTATTGAAATATGTTGTTGAAAGCTGATCAAGAGAAAAGTTATTTTTAGTAACGAGATGCCAAACTTTTTTCAAAGGTTGCAGAGGTGCTTTCCGTTTCAATTGCCCCTCCCCCCCTGTGTGTTACAGGAACAAATCATAAACATTGAACATATAAGCCATTTGGACATAAGCATTACCATGAAGAAAACTAGGAATGATTTCTGATGGCAGGATCTTGACTGAGCTGTCAAAAGAATGATCAAGAAGTGTGTTAGGTTTAATCTGAGCATTTGGTGAAAGCGCCTTTACCTCAGAAAGTGGTGGAAGTTTCAGAGAGCCTAACAGAATCTGGACGTTGATTTTTTTTTTAATCCTTTCCAGTTTCTACCCAGGCAAATGAAGTATAATTGTCTTACCTGATCATCTTTTTAGGCGGGTTGAGGTCATGTCTACTTCAGAGAGTGTTTTAAGATTTTTACAGTATATTTCTGCAGCAAAAGGCATTCTTGAGTATGCCCTTCTTGATAATGATCCTGGCCAATGAAATTCGGCAACAGGGGAGGACCAAATATGCAGCAGGGTTGACTAAATTATGCGGCAAGGATAGGCAAATCATGCAGCATAATATACAGCATTATCTTGCATAATTTGCATTTTCTGGCTGCATAGTTACAGATACATCATTTGTTGTCACTTTTACACATAGTAAAACTGCCTGGGCAAAGATTCCACCCTGTTACTAACACGTTAACACACAAATACAGCAATAAGCAGTTGAAAGATGACCAATAAACCTTTGTGAAGAGCTTTCCACTATGCGGGGCATGTGTCACCACGCTTTTAGTAACTTTTGAACTGTTTGAGCAACAAACAAATAAAAAATAAAACTGCAGATTATGCAGCAAATGATGGATTATGTAATAAATGCCTCAAATCCATACTTATGCAAAAAAAACACAGCCACATAATTGCATAATTCCAGTGAGCCTGATAATGATGTACAGTTCACATCAGATGAAGTGAGAGAGGTTATTTTGGACAAATGAAGTATCAAACACCTAAGGAACAATAGGATGGTAGAGTCTTTGTTTAACAAAGTTCTAGTAGAAGGTGTTCTATGTGTGCATAGGAGTAAAATAGATGTTGTTAAGGCAGTGAGGGAGTTTTGGTCGTATTCAACTACACCTCGCATTGCTATGGGGAAGTCACAATTTAAGTTGATTCGAGGTAGGAGAATGACGTCCGAACTTAGCCTATTTCAGATATTAAAAGCAATGGTCAGCAATAAGTTTAGGGAGCCTATTTAGATGGAGGCCAAAAAGAGTGCTAATTATAAACTAACTATTGTGAAGTCTTTGCAGAAGTGCAGATCAGGATTTGTCATAGGGGAATGGAAATGCACTAAGGACCTGCTGTCAGTTAAAAAAGGGTTTCTTGAAGTTTCATGAAGCGGTACAGATACTGGACTGTAGAGTAAATTCAATGCAGTTTTCAATGAACAATGGTGCAACTTACGTATAGAGTGGAAAAACTTGAATAGGTTGGAAACTGTAATGGAAGAGAGAAATGGTGTGTTTGAAAGTTGGGTAGGGGCAGTTGAGCAATCAACATTTTAGAGCTGTACAACAGGAAAATCCAAGGTTGTCAATGTGACTGAGAAGCAAGGATAGTTTGATAACTGTGAGAATGTTTTAACATATCTCAGCAAACGCATTAGACAGGTGTTGGTCAGGTTTAGTCAATTCCTTTAAAAAATGATTAGAGAATTATTCTAAATATTATTCTGAATCAACACTGAGTAGGGTTTTGATTGACTTTCAATCATCCTTTCTGTTTTTGTAGGTTTTTGTTTTCTTTATGAGTCTGCATTTTTCTACATAGTAAAGATACTGTTGTTATATTGGTTTCCCCTTTTGTTGACTATTTTTTGTAGGTGTGCAGGCTTCCCTCCCCTTCGGTCAAATGTTTAAAATTGTGTTTTGGTTATGCCTTATTTTTGGCAGGGAAGATGTTTGGTGCCCTCCACTATGTGTCTTACTGTTG
The DNA here is from genome assembly GCF_964263255.1 of Lissotriton vulgaris. NCBI lineage: Eukaryota > Metazoa > Chordata > Amphibia > Caudata > Salamandridae > Lissotriton > Lissotriton vulgaris. The sequence continues at coordinate 1,180,299,150 of NC_141697.1, forward strand.
AACTCTTCGCTGTGGAACACACAGCACTGGAGGATTCTGGGAGGCTGCTGCATTTGGACCTGAGGCACATACCGATTGCTGTTATCTGTGTATCTCTACAATAAATGCTCACACAAATTCTATCTGGTGTATGTGTTCAGATCGTATCGGTTATGACAGTCAAAGCATTAACAATAGCAGTTCTGAAACCAGCGAGCTTCTTCTGTGACCTAGAGGTTCTGATATGGGGCTTCCAAAGACTCAAAAACACTATCAACTGGTAGTTGGACAACAGAGTGAAATAAGACACGATCAGTGAATATCTTCAAAAAAGAACAGATGTAAGAAATGCGATAACGTGTAGATTGGCTACTCTTTCTGACTTCTGAATAGAGTCCAGGGGCCTCATTTATGAGGCCTTGCGTCAGTTTTGCGCTGCGGATGCGTCACTTTTTGTGACGCATCTGCAGTGTAAAACATGCGCCTTGTTGCGCCATATTTAAAAAGTGACGCATCTAGGTAGATGCGTCACTTTTTAAACCCCTGCGCCACATTATACCTGCGTCAGGTATAATGTATGCAGAGGGGGCGTTCCCCCGCAAAAAGCCTCGTAATAGTGACGCAGTGAAATCTATGAGATTTCACTGCGTCACTTTTAGGATGCGGTTGCGTCAAAATCTTGCGCCTGCCTCACAGCAGGCGTAAGACTGACGCAAGCCCTTTCACATGGGGCTTTCCCCATGTGAAAGGACGCATTGCTGGAGATGCGTCACTTTTGTGACACACTCCAGCAATGCGTCACTTTTGCGCTTACAGATGCGTCAGAAATACTGACGTATCTGTAAGTCCTTGCGACATGATGCGTCATACATTAAATATGACGCATTATTGGTGTCGCAAGGAGTGCGCACTGAGAAGTGACGCATCGCTGTTTTCACGCAGCGATGCGTCACTTTTCATAAATGAGGCCCCAGGTGTTATACTTGTGTGACTTTCTAACCACTTAATGCTGTATTGTTCAACTATGACTCTTATGAATCCCCTCATGTATCTCTTGTAAACTTTATCACATAATATGTAAAGCCCTCTGATAGCTCCTGGTCTAGTTAGCATTATTTAACCCTTTAAGGGCGCCCGTCGGCCAACGGCCGTCGTGAGCACTACCTCGGTAGTGCTGCGCACGTCCGTTGGCCAACACGGCCCCGCCCACTCAATCAAATGCCCCGCACCACGGCGGAATTGCAGCCGCGGTTAAGCGTTAAAACACAAATAATAATAAATAGCTAGTGTACTGGAGTGGAAGGAAGAATCAGATGAGTTGTTAAAATCTCCCACAAGGAGACTGCGAGTGGCATCATCAGCTCAACAAATGATCGAGAAGTGGTACCACAAGTCCTAGAGGGCTAGACATATGAATGCTTTAATAATAGTTGCGTAAGTACATTAGAATACCTGCGGAAGAAAGTAGGTGCATTCCAGATCAACTGGTAAGCCAGGAGGACTTAGAGACATTAACTGTAGAAATAACGAGGCCCCTGTTTACTAGAGAAACTTGCCAATAACAAGGAAGGATTGAACTGAAGAAAAAGCCTAGGCAAAGCACGATAAATGCGAGCGCAGGCAAAAAAATCTAGAACCTGAATACTATAATAGAATATATATTGAAAAACATGCAGTATGGCATAAATTGATACTATTAAATGATTTATTCATCATCTTTTTACAAAAAGGTTTTTTCCCATTTAAGATAATATATATCGATATATCTCTGATATTTCGTTTAAATATTTTAAAACAATTTTATCCTCCTGTGGTACTTCGCTAATGACTGCTCTGGTATCCAAAAGATGAGGGCTTTTAAGACCCTGATCCTGCCCGGCTGCTTCACTATTCTTTCTGCTGTGCCTGGCAATCTATAATGATAATAATAATAATAACAACAACAATATTAAAAATCATCATCATCCTAAATGCTATTATCATTAGTAGTAGCATTGTTATTGGTGACATTATTAGTATTGTTATTAAAAGAGGTAATAATGAGTGGTGATAATACTAAATAATGAAAATAATAAGTAGATTATGACTTGCTTAACACCTTAAAGTAGCCTTGTTCTGCACTTGGTGCTATAAGAGCAGATAATAATAATACTAATAATAGTAATAAATGCTATATGCTATTGTTATTATTAGTAGCATTGTTATTGTTATTGGTGATAGTATTGTTATTAAAAGAAGTAATAATAGGTGATGATAATTCTAAATAATGAAAATAATAATTAGATTACAACTTGCTTAACACCTTGAAGTAGGCTTGTTCTGTAGATAGTGCTATAAGACCAGATAATATTATTACTATAGTTGATAATAATAATAATAATAATAATAATAATATTAATAATAATAATAACAATAATAATAATAATAATAATAATAATAAATGCAACTATTGGTAGTAGTACCATAGTTATTGTTATTGGTGATAGGATTGTTATTAAAAGAAGTAATAATGGGTGATGATAATACTAAATAATGAACATAATAATTAGAATTTTGCTTAACACCTTGAAGTAGGCTTGTTCTGTAGATAGTGCTATAAGACCAGATAATATTATTACTATAGTTGATAATAATAATAATAATAATAATAATATTAATAATAATAATAACAATAATAATAATAATAATAATAATAAATGCAACTATTGGTAGTAGTACCATAGTTATTGTTATTGGTGATAGGATTGTTATTAAAAGAAGTAATAATGGGTGATGATAATACTAAATAATGAACATAATAATTAGAATTTTGCTTAACACCTTGAAGAAGCCTTGTTCTGTATTTGGTGTTATAAGAGCAGATATAAAAATAAGAAGAATAGTAATATTAATTAACATTGGAGGCAATAATTTACAACCACAGTGGCATTCTGGTGGAGTAGAGAGAAACAACTTTAGGGCCCTTGTATTACTGGGTGGGCACATACATCATTCCACCACATACGAGTACCTCCTGGCCTTGGCATTGCCGGGTATGTTTTGCCTGAATTACAAGTTTTCTCTCCATCACAGTTTCCCAGGACAGCTGCACATAACACTGCCTGGCAGGAACCTGCTCAGTGCAGACCCCTATCTGAATTCCTCTCCTATCTGCTGCCACAGCTAAGTGCACTCACTCAGGAGTCTCCCTGCAGCGCATTGAATACTTGGAAGATGGAATGCAGATTGAGCAAAGAGCACTTAGACTCAATGCCTAGAGACTGGCTGGAACGTGGAGCTTCACTGCCTTGTGGCAAATGCTGTAACACAAGGCAACAAGCATTGGCATAGACAATAGGTCGTCCCTTTAAAAAGTAAGTGGAGCCCTACTGACTTTGCCAATGCTTGTTTGCTTTTTGGTGCTTTTATTGGCGCTTATGCGCATTTCATTTAGTTTTTTTAATATACTGTTCTATACGTGTCTGAAAGCATTGCGAAATTTTAGCAGTCATTTTGAAATCTTTAAGTTATTGTTACAATATGACAGAGGGGCAAAAAAGAAGTGAGAAGCCCAGAAGCGCTCTGCAGCTACATTGGCAATAAATTATGTAAAAAAAACTTTTAAAAAGTAGAAGAGGCTAAGGGAGAGGTGGGCGAGCACAGGTGAGCAAAGGGCATGGAGAAAAGAAGAGGGGAAGCAAACAGAAAGGGTTCATGGGTGTGAGACAATCCCAAAAAAAGAAAGAAAATTAAAAATTTAAATAAAAAAAATAAATCATATTGCAAAGCAGAACTAGAAATCAACAGATGAGTGGAGGAAGCAGAAAGAGAGACTGAAGGGTGGTGCATGGGGAAGCAACCTGACTCGAAAATGAGCTGAGCAAGACAATCATGGACAGAAAGTCACTATGACTGTAGACTGTATGACTCTAAAGAACTTTACAGGCCAAAAACAATAATTTAATACACTTAGGGATATACATTCTATGTCTATATAGAGATCAACTATAACGCAGTGAAGCTGCAATTCCTGTTTACTATAAAGGTCTCTTAAACAAGGGCCACAACCAGGAACATAGGTGCTTATTTATGAGAGCCATGTGTCACTTTTGCACCACATAAAGTGGTACATGCGTGATGCAGGGCTCTGATTCAGATTTGTGAAGCCACGATAAGCCACCTAGCGTGGTTTTGAGTGGCCTCATAATTCTTGAGTAACGCAATGCAGTGCACATCGGTGCGTTGCGTTACTCTACGCTCGGGAGGTGTTCCATGGGCATTGCAGTGGGTTTCCCCATGCAACACCCATGGATTTTGATAGTGCCCCAAGTTTACAAAAACATGTAAACCTGGGGATGCGCCAAATTCTTACGCCTCCAGAGGTGAGTAGAAATATCTTTATTTCCCCTTGTTTTTCCTCTTTCCATGTGAGCTCCATTCTGCAGCACAACTAGAACGCGGAAAACACCTCATAGGATTGTTTTTGTGCAGGAAGGTGCTCCTTCCTGCACAAAAACGATCCTGCATGCAACGGAGGCTCCCTTGCATGGTGCCTATGTGCAAAGGTGGAATCTTAAATAAAAATAAGTGTAAAACAACAGAATTCAGACACAGTCTGGGGAGCAGGAGGTGCTGCAGCACCCCAGAATAACCTTGCAGAAATTCAAAAGGAGAATGAGCAATAAAGAGGACTTTAATTTTGTTTCAATATTGTAGCATTTTCCGTGTTCAAAAACAGAGGTTAATTGTCAGGCAATATTTTCTGACAAACCGCTGTTGATTGTTTTTGAAACCACATTTCCATGTATTGTTTGTTTGGCCACAGAGACTGAGCAGTAAAACTGCATACCTGCTTCAAATTTAATGACCATTTCAAGAGGACATGTCAATGGAATTTGTGCTCTCCGGAAATGGAAGTCATCCTCCCTACTCCACGAGTTCCTTTTATATATAGGACAATGTGTTGCAAAATCCACCACTGGGCAATACTACAACCGTACTAAAAAACAAAAGGGTGTGTGGAGGGTCCAGGGGAAAGTTTAAACGACCTGTCTGCTCCTTCCCCTGCTGACAAAGTACGAAACACACAACAGAGCAGACCAGGTCTAGGGATGGTGTCTGTCCATGGGAGTGACTGTGAACCAGGCCAGTGCATGCGTGAGCAGATGCTGTTGAGAAAACATAGGCTATAAACCAAACCCATTGGCCCAGCTGTTTGCTGGAGTTAACGTCATGTGGGGGTTTTGCTGAACATTCAACACCACATCCGACTAAGTCGTGCCGGTGTAGGCATGAATGTCAGTGCTATAGCTATGAAACTCATCTCAGAGTGGTAATGATATAGTGCAGTGCTTTGAGTGATAGTGAGAATTAAAATTGACTACTCAGACTTGGACATAGTCTGAGTAGTCTGAATACTACAACCGACCATTCTCCTGCTGAAAGGACATGACTCGTTTGCTACACTTCATGTCAATCAATCAATCAGGATTTATAAAGCATGGCTAATCACCCGATAGGGTATCCAGGCGCTTCATGTAGTGCTTTGATTTTTCACAAACCCTGTGACTTCAGTGATGCAGCACCCCCACACTGGAATTCGTTCCAGCGCCACTGGATGCAGAATGACAAAAACAGCAGAAAGTGTGCTTGCTTATAAACATGTTTTAATAGCACAGGGATCATCTGTTCCTGAAAGTGCAAATTTGCAATGAACCCTTCCACAACGCTACTTTACCGGCCTAACTCACCACCCAGCCCCGTAACATGATCTTTGATCAGATTCTCTTGCGTAAGGTAAACGGAACCATAATGCAATCTAAAGAATATGATCCAACCTGTTGCAGGAAGAAGAGAACAATTAAGGGGGTCATTAAGATTGCGGGTGGACTTTGTCCACCCGCCATCCTCCCGTGAAATGGGACCGCCCGCCATTGGTGCAGGGGTCCCTTTGCAGACATTAGGATGCGTTTGCCACACTGGCTGGCGCATCCTGCATTCTTGACATTGCGGCGGGCGGTGCTCTCAGCACCGCCTGCCACAATGCCAGGAAGGCATGTCGTGCACTTCCATGCACAACATGGCAGGCACTGCTCTGTGCCTGCCATGTTGTGCATGGAACTGCACCCCCCACCCCTCAAAATCCCTGGGTGCCCACTACGGGCCCCCAATGGCAAAAACCGTCTGCCACGGCAACGCCACCATGGAAAGGCACAACCCCGCCTTAATGCTAATATGGATGGCGATGTCTCCCAGACACTGCCACCATGTTAGCAGCTTTTTCCCACGGTCGACTCTGCGAAGAACGGCAGACGGTCTTTCCGTTCGCCGGGGTCCCCCCCCTCGCCATGGTAATGTGGCAGGGGTAATTCCAAAGTGGGCGGTGGTTTGTAGTGGGCGGATCGCCACCGTCATACGACGGTAGCGATCCGCCCGCTAACCTAATGGACCCCTAAGTGTTTACCAGATAAGCCAAATACTGTCAGTTTTAACTACAACTGAATTTTAGACCTGCTGATTAGGAACAAGTTGTCCTTCTCTCTGAATGTCCCATGCAGCGAAGCAGTGCCGGCTTTAGGGTGGGACAACCACCTGCCGCAGCACCGGGCGCCAAGCTCAAGGGAGCGCCCTTTGCCTGACAGGCTGAGGTGAGATAAGGGCAGCCTGCAGAGATGTTTGTGTGCAACGCATTTTTCAGGGGATAATCACAATGGCATGATCATGATAACTCTGGTGGTTAATGTTCTTGATGAAGAGATCTGTGATTTGCCGAGTCACGGTTTTGACATGATAAATGAGGGTAGAAGGTTGCTGTTCCTGATGCAAAGCACAAGTAATATGCAGGTCACAGATTTTGTATTTTAAATAGATAGCTCAGTGAGTTCCTGCTTTTGTCACACAGATCATTTTGGGCCATATGTATCAATGTTAGGATTTGCGATTCTCAAATAGCGAATTTTTGAGAATCGCTATCTGAGAATAGCAAAGCGCTATGTATGTAGGATTTGCAATACATTTTGCGAATCCTACATATTCCTTAATTGCGAATCACAAATTGCGATTTGAAATTAAGGAATACCTCCCCATTCATTCCTATGAGCCTAGAGGCCCATAGGAATGAATGGGAAGAAATTCTCAATTTGCGATTCTCAAATAGAGAATCGGAAATTGAGAATGCAATTTTAGGTGTGCCAGGGTGTCAAAAGGACACCCTGTTGAACCCCTGAAATGAGCATGGGTGCACATGTGGTGCACAACATACATGCCCTAAGGCACAGGTCTTCAAACTTTTTGATGCTGAGACCCCCTTGTCAAACTTTTTTAGGCATAAGGACCCGTTTCTGACAAAAATTTCTAAAACCTTGTACTCTTCGACAGCTATAAAAGCCCAAATTCCTCAGCAAATAATTTTTACTTTGGGGAAATAATACTAAACGGTGTTTAGCAAACTAAAGGTCCGTGAGCATGGGGGAGGAGTCAAAGGTGTAGCTAAAAACAAAGGGCCTAATTTAAGAGGAATTGGCGTATTCATGAAATATGGTGCATTCCTGTCCTTTTCCCTTGCGCTGGCGCACAAATTGCTGCCTAGCACCATGTGTTTGAGGTCTTTCACCATCAGGTATCGACATAAAAAATAATGGGCAGCGTAAATGAAAAATGCACTGTGGTACCTTATGAAACCTCTATTAGTGAATGCACTGCAGAGGTCTGCGCATAACCAGAGAGCCACAGAATTAAACATTGATTGATGCAGTGCTACGAGGTCCCACCCTGTGACAGAAAGCACTGCGAATATGTATGTGTAGTAATGTAATAACGAGAACTGACGAAGAGCACTTCTTGTAGTTAATGGCTTTAATCAGCAGAGCAAGGAAACAACGTCAACCTCACCAGCCAGCCAGACCCTAACTGACAAGTCTGGAACACGCTGGTCGAGCCATACTAGAATGCACTCACATTCTACATAACACTTAAAGGGGAAAGGGAAAATAGCACAGCAAGTATATACAATGTAAAATACACCTCCTTCCCTTAGGGTAAAGCATTTTGACAAAAAACTAACCTATGTAATCATCTAAATAAAGAGGAAGTCTATGGAGTTGTGAGCATCTAATACTACGTGAAGGTGAATGATCTTGAGAAGGTGAATGATCTTGAGAAACCACCCTTTGGTCATTGGCATGATCGTTGGTATGATCGTCCACATTGACCTGACCACATGCATCATCACCACCATCCTCCCTGCGATTCAATGCATTTGAACTTAAAGGTACACACGCTTCCTCAGAGGAGTAAAACATATAACCAGTATTCTGTGAAGGAACTAAAACATTATGACTAGAAACTCAATCACACAAAAGAGGCACAGAGCTCTTTGGAGACACCAATCTTTGATACAGAGCCACTCTGCGTACATTCCATTTCTCACCGTTCTCCAACAGAACATAATCAGGAAAGACTTTTTTAACCCAAAAAGGACCTCTGAACTTGGCAAGACCTTTGGTTATCCTACCCGGCTAAACCTTCACCAAGTCACCCACAGAGAACCTGCTTGTATTGAAGCTGCGGGATAAGGAACAAGAATGTCCCATCTGATGATTCTTAAGCCAAGAGGGTGCAAGTTTTGAGCCAGCACACCTCCCACGCATAAGCTCAAAAGGACACTTTACATCCTTCCCATGAGCAGTAGTGCGATAAGCCCACACCATCTCTTGAACCAACTCATTGGAGAAAGAATTAGATGGGCATGACATTTGTATTATGCCTTTCACCACCCTGTTGACCCTCTCACAAAGGCCATTCCCTTGAGGATTGTAAAGAGTGGTGCGGTGATGTGACACTCCACAGCCAGATAAGAACAACTTCATTTTATTGGACGTGAGCTGGTTGCCATTGTCCGTTATAAGCACAGACGGAAAACCCTCATCCAAAAACAATTTCTTGAGAAAATGAAGGGTACAGTTTGTTGTAATCTCTTTCACAAACTCAACAGCAAGCCATTTAGAAAATACATCTATGGCTACTGTAGCAAAACGATAAGAAACTGGCAACTCATCCATGGGGCCAATAAAATCAAGAAAGACACTGTGCCAAGCTTGATCCGGGGACACAATGTGAGACTCATTATGGCTACCGGCAACCTTTAACCTTTTCTCAACTTCCTTACAAGTAAGGAAGTTTTCGACCCACAAAGCCGTTTGCATGTCAATCCCTGGCCACCAGAAATCGGCTTTGATCCTATGCTGGGTAAAGGTCTGACCCAAATGCCCTTCACGAGCCAGTTTTATCAACTTACACCTTAGGTCAAAAGGAGGAATAAACCTATCACCCCTCAAAAGAATAGCATCACCATAAAGTGAGAGTTCATCCAAAATCCTAATAAACAGGCGTACTGAAGGTGCAACACAACTCTCACGCTTCGAACCCAGTTTAACCATGTCTATAACTTCCTTCAACACCACATTTTTATTCATGGCCAGGAGCCACTCTTCCTTGGTAAAGGTGCCTTCAGCTAACTGTACAATGTCATGAATATAAGCAACAGCACTCTCCTCCTGACCCTCAAAATTTCCAAAACCAACGCATGTCATTATTTTATACATAAATTACACACAGTGTAAGAATGCTGCAGAAGGTGGAAATAGTTTTATGATAAAATGGTGCTTCCAAAACATAGATTTTAGTAATACCGGAGTGTATGTAATGCAAACTTTTATTTCCATAGCTGTCCCTTCAACACCTCTTTAGGGGCACTAAGGGCTGTGTAAATGCAGTTAAAATTAAAAGCAAGCCCTTCCCAGCCCAGTTGTTAATACTTTGCACTTCCACTCAAAAAACACAAACTTTGTCATCACACAACTTGGAGTAATTTGATTACTTAAAGCCAGAACTGCTCCCAAGCATCCTTTACATTTTTGCATTTGCATTTCATTCAGAGAAGCATCTGATAACGATCTAAAGTATCCATCCCGGGAGGGCTGCCTTTTGTCAAAAGGAAAGCGCACGTTTTAAATTGAAGTGAAGCTGGGGTATTTGCGACCCCCTTGCCAGGACTCCAGGGCCTCCCTGGGGGTCGCGCCCCACAGATTGAAGACCTCTGCCCTAAGGGCATGTATGTGCGCCACATGCCACTTTGAAAAATGCAAACATTTTCATTTTTAAAAGGAATGGCAAATTACCACCAACCTGTAGTTGGTGGAAATTTGCGATTCCTTACGCCATATTTGCACAATTTGTATGCTTCATATATTCCATTTAAGGAATCGCAATTTGCGATTCCTTAAATGCATTAGCAAAATAAGGAATTGCAAATTTTGCGATTCCTTAATTTGTGAGTCAGTTGTGCTTTCATACATAGCACTAGGACAAACGCTGAAATTCTGCTAATTTTAGCGTTTGCGATCAGAATTCACCTTGGTACATATGGCCCTTTGTTTCGTGGAGTTAATTTCAAGTTACAATTCTAAAATAGTACCTTGAGCTATGAATTGGCATTGAAGTGCTGCATGCAAATTGCAAGGCATATGTTTAGAACCTTATTGTTTTTTTCCCTCAATCTTACATTCCACTATGGTTTCTAAAAAGGGTTTCTTTAGATAGTTATACAACTTTATTAACATGACATAAAAAATCCCCCAATCACTATGTTTCGTTTCAAAGCCTGAGTTCATGGGGCAGATATACTAACACATTGCACCTGGTCTGCATCATAAACGTGATGCAAATCTGGTGCAAAGTGTTATTTTGGAGTTTACTTTCTCAAGCAACTCCTCAACTCCATAGGAAAGAAGCCCTAAAGTATCATAAAGTCTCACTATGTGCTACTTTGCGCCAAGGAGGTGTGCCATGGCTGGTACACGGACGTTTTACCATGCAGCCATTAATGGATTTTGAAGCTAATTCCTATCTACCAACTTTGGTAGAAAAGGATTTGCATACAAAGTATGCCTCTTCGAGGCAGGCGTAAAGTTGGAGAAAAGATTTACTTTCTCCAAACCTTTCCAACTGTGCATGTGTTCTGCGCATTACAGCACACCTGCAGAGCGGTAAAGTTTTAAACTTTTTTAAAGTATAGAATTTTGTGCTGGAATCGTACCCTTTAAAACTAAAACCTATGTTTGACATTCTGCATACACCCTTGCACTACAGTGCAAGGGTGTGTGCGTTGGCGCTAGGTAGCTAAAGGTACGCCACCACTAAAGAAAGCAACAGCACCAAATAATAGTAGCAGCACCAAATCATAGTAGATATGGTGCTGTTGTGCTCTCTCCTTTTCACGCACCTGAGCACAGCAACTTTGATTACTACGCTGCGTAAAAACTCTGTAACTCTTTCCCTTTGTTTCTCCAGATCAAGCACTCTTAACATATAAATGGCATGTGACTCCTACACCTTGTAGATTACATTGTCTTAAGTAACATTTCCTATCTATTAATTTACACACTTCTGTGACTCACTTTCTATGTATAATAAGGTTTGGGATGTAAAGTGCCCTGCACACTGCATTGGAATGGGTAGTGCTATAACATTAAAAAAAACTGAGAGAAGGGCTAAAGGGAGATGAGAAGTGTTATATATGTTTTACATATGTGAGCGTGGTTTTCACCAGCACTTTCCTTTCCGTGCTCGTGGAGGTCACGCTCCATTCCCAGCAATTTCATTCTCGTGTTTGCAGTGGTCACGTTCCATTCTGAGTTTTTGTTTTCTAATGTACAGTGTTCTGGGGGCGGTTAAGGATTTTCCTGTTATGGGCATTTTGTAATTACTTGCTGACTTAAGAAGATGGATTAAACTGCCTTCGACATCAAATGCATCTTTTATCATTTTTATGGATGTTTTTAACTTTTCCCACATTGGCGACGAAGGGGCACAAACCTGCCCATCTAAGAATTAATTAATTTGGGAAAACTACGGGGAAAAAAAATTATTTTGGAATTTGGAACCATTTTTTGACTTTTCATTACCTTTAAACAAATGGATATGCGTTTGTTACACTAATACGCTTTTACGCTACGGACTCAAGCGCATGCCTTTCAGCATAAGGACGGAGTGAGTAATGAAACTTTAGCATAATACAAAATTGCTTGAATTCTTCTAATTTAAATGAACTTTGATTGGTGTCGCCCATCAATTGAACTTCCTAATGCACTCCGATTAACTTTACCTAGCACTTTCTTTCATTTATAATTGAGCGCTGACGATTCAGTTACATAGCATTGTGAATGTATCTACATGTCTATGGAGTGTGCGGAAGACGCAGACAGTCATTTGTGGAGCGAATTGTGCACCCGCATGTGAACATTTTAAAATTTGATGCAATTACCTTTGTGTTTCGTGGCACTTTTACAGTGAGTGACACGTTTTCCTCAGTATCTTTTAAACTTTGGAGCGTGGAGCGTGCACTTCTACGAGGCGGTATTTCATCAATTGTTCTCATGCGCGCCAAGCGTAACAAATAGAGCGTTCAGCTACGGAAGCTGACGTATGAAGATGGACTGCCATTTCATCTGTTATTGTGCACGCCGTGCGTAACAAACAAGGGTCATCACGCATCTCTACCTGGCGCGCCTCCATTTTGTTGAACTTCAACACCGGTTGCTTAGCAACTAGTGAATTTTTTTTTTATTTTGTTATGTCTTGTACACAAATGATATCTATTTAAGCAATTGTTTATTGGCACAACATTTTTTTTGTCACAGGAATTTGTGCTTTTAATCACATTTATGAAGCAAACTCTACAGAGAAGAAAAATTACGATAATGCACATACTGGATGTTGTAAGGTACTACATTATTGCCATTATTACCATTTGTTAAACAAGACTATAGAATTTAAATGTCTCCAAGCAGTTTTATTTAATTATTATAATATTTTAATCCGAATTTAATCTACTCATAAGTATATTGCAATAACTTGTGATTGTATTTTCAACTATTTTCTTCCCTTGCTCAATATGTCGGGTATTGTTCCACCTCCTTCTTTCCTCACATCATCTGGTGAGCCTCCAATGTCGTGGGTGGTGTGGGAACGTGTTTTTCTTTCCTATGTTTAGGTCTTGGAAGGAGATGATTGCAAACCTGAAAGGAAATTGTCATTATTAAAACACTGTTTAGGAGATTTTGGATTAGAAGAGTTTAAAACCTTACCTGCTTTAGTTAATCCTGGGAGAATTAACGTTTACCAATATGCTTCGTCACAACTCAATCAACGTATTGGAATTCAGAAAAATGTCGTCATGGAAAGATTTATATTTTATTCATGGAAACAACAACCTGATGAATTTATGGAAGACTACGGGTCAGCGTTAAGGTCTCTTGCTGCTTCTTGTGCTTTCGAACAAATCTCATATGAACAAGTATTAGGAGATCAAATTTTAATGCGAACCAATAGCAAAAAGGTTCAGGAAAAATTGTGGTCCACCTCTGATTTGTCATTAAATGCTGCCATTGATATCGCAAAATCCATCGAACATTCAGAGAAATTCGTAAGATAGAAATTAGAGGAAATGAAAAAACGGATGTATTCACTGTCAACAAAGAATCCAATTTTTCTGATAAGCCCAAGAAGACTTTTAATCAAAAGGTTAACACCTTCGCAAAAAAACTGAGAGCAAATACAAGAACGCAAATGCAAAAGTTGAGAGACGCAATCAACTTCTACTTTGTTTCAGAAGTGGAAGTATTAGCCACTTAGCGAATTTTAAGGGTTGTCCTGCTTTCGATAAGGTTTATTCTAAATGTAATAAGAAAGGACACTTTAGAAAGTTCTGTAAAACCAATCGTATGAAGATTAATTACATGCAATGTTTAAATGATGATGACATTCCCTATGACAATGATGAAAATAAGATCAATACTGTGATGAATGTTTGCAGTGATGATGGAGTTTCAAAATTCCCTTCTTGTGTCATCAATGTTGATGGAATCGATTTAAGATTCTTAGTTCATTCTTGTGCTTGGTATTCCATCATTTCTTCAAAGGTTTTTTATGAGAATTGGCACAACAGACCCCTTATTCAACCTGATGTGCCTCCAGGGGGTTATACTGGGCACAAGATTGACTTAATAGGTTACTTTTCTGCAGATCTCACATTTTCTGACTGTCACACCTTCAGCAAAATGTTTGTTGCAAAGTCAGGGAAATCTCTTCTTGGGTGGCCACACCAACATGAATTGAGTATCAAACTTGATCCCAGAGCAACCCACCCTTTTTTGCCATTGATTCTTTTAATCAGTATGAACCCATTTCTATTGATAATTTAATCAAAGTATTTCCACGGGTTTTCAGTGGTAAACTAGGGAAATATCAAGGGTTTGAGCATGTTATTAAATTCCACGAAAATTCCACACCTATTCGTCACAAAGTAAGGAATGTTCCTCTGTCTTACCGGGACAAATTGAAAGATATGCTAAAGAATCTTTGCAATGAGGGCATTATAGAACCTATAGAGTCTTCCCCATGGGTTTCTCCCATAGTTATTTTGGTAAAATCTTCAGGAAAACTCAAGTTATGTGTGGATTTGCGCAGCTTAAATCGTGCCATTTGGGTTGATGCATATCCCCATTCTAATTTATATGAAATGGTTTCCACCTTGGCTGATGCAAAAGGTTTTTCTTGTATCGACTTAGCAAGTGCAAAACACCAAGCTGTCCTGTCTGAAAACTCTAAAGATTTCACAGCATTCATCACACCTGAAGGTCTTTTTAGATATTGCCGTATGTTGTTTGATTTGGCAAGTGCCTCTTCAGTGTTCCAGAGATTGATGAAAGAAACTTTGGAGGGATTACCTGGTGCTATTGCCTTCCAGGACGACATTCTGGTGTACAGTAAGAATGATGAGGATCATGACCGTAATTTATACAATGTCATAGCAGCTTTATCTGAGAAGGGCCTTACCCTTCGTTTAGACAAATGCAAAATAAAAGCAAAGGAAGTGGAATATTTAGGACACCCAATCAGTGGGGAGGGCATCAAACCTAAACAAAAACAAATTGAAAGTATCATTAATGCTCCTTTACCTTCTTCAAAATAACAGTTAGTTGCGTTTCTTGGGTTAATTGAATTTCACGCGAAGTTCATTCCTAATTATTCTGCTAAAGTTGATCCTTTCAGGTGCTTGCTTAAGAAAAATGCTAAATTCATATGGTCAAGTGAAATGTCTGAAGCATTTGAAAAATTTAAGACATTTATTGTTAATGCTCCATGTTTAAAACCTTTTATTCCAGGAAAGAAATGTATAGTTATGGTAGATGCCAGCAATTTAGGGCTTGGTGGTGTTTTACTTCAAAAAATACAATTGTAATGAACCTGCTCTGTGTGAGGATATTTGGATTTCAGAAATGAAAAAGGAGTGTTATTTTAAATACTGTTAAAAAATACATTGTGCAAGGTTGGCCAGAATTAAGGAAACTGTCTGGTGAAATGATGAGTTTTTCTGAGATCCATGATGAATTAGCTATTGAGAATGGGTTAGTAATGAGAGAGGATAAAATAATTCCACCTTTTGCCTTGAGAGATACTATTATTGAGTTAGGTCATGAGGGACACCTTGGGATCTCCTTCACTAAGAGACGAATCAGGGAAGCGTTTTGGTGGCCTGAAATAGATTCATCGGTTGAGCATTTTGTACACCAGTGCACTAAGGGCCCCATTAGGATGGCGAGCGGATCGCACCCGCTGGGCCAACGGTAGCCACCGCCGGCCCGGCAGGGGGCGATCCGCCCGCCATCCTTGCTGCAAAGACCCCCCGCCATATTACCATGACAGGGGGGTCCGCGGCATACGGAAAGAACGTCCGCCGCTTTTCCACCCGGGCGACAGTCGACTGGGCGGAAAAGGGATCTGTCGGTGACATGCAATGCCGCCACGGAGAGCCATGCATGGATTTCTTGTGGGGCCCGTTGTGGGCTCCCAGGGACTCTGGGGGGTGAGGGGTGCACATGGGGGGTACCCATGGTACCCCCCTGCATTTTAATGTACAACATGGCAGGCACCGCATGGTGTCTGCCATGTTGTGCATTGAAAAGCACAACATGCATTTTTAGCATTGTGGCAGAATGTTAAAAATGCGGAATGCGCCCACCAGTGTGGCGGGCGCATCCTAATGGGATGTGAGGGACCACCGCTAGCATTGCGGGTGGTCCCATTTTGCACTGGTATGTCCGCCCGCCACACTAAAGTGTTCAAATAGCGATAAATCGGCGGTACCTTTCCGTGTTGAATATCTTCCCATTGACTTTCCTGTTGGTCCATGGAGGATTGGGTCTAGATATCATTGGTCCATTCCATGTCCTACCCAAAGACGAATCTTTGGGTATTGCTTTAATTCACTACTTCTCAAAGTGGCCTGAGGTCAAGATGGTCAGAGAGGTAAATTCACAAAGTGTGATTGAGTTTCTGGATAATATTTTTTGCAGAGAATGGATTCCATAAGAAATTGTTACGGATAATGGGCCTCAATTCATTAGTGAGGAGAGGGAGTCATTTTTGGGAAAATGTGGCATAACCCATAGAAAGATAGCTGTGTTCCATCCAAAGGCCAATGGTCAAGTTGAACGTTTTAACCGTGTTGTAAAGGAAGCTATCCAACTACCTATAATGGGGGTCTTAATTGGCGTAATGCTCAGCAATCCATGTTACTAGCATATAGGACTTCTCCCAGTTCAGTCACTTTAGCAAGTCTTTTTGAACTTTCGATGGGACGCAAACCAAGCACGTGTTTAGTCCTGGGGTGGCTTAAAAAATGTTTGAGTGATGATAAATTGACTGCTATTGACTATGATGTAGTTAAACAGGGGGTCAAGATATACAAAGAAAAAATGAAACAGGTCATGGGTAAAAAAAAAAGGTTCTGGAAGCAAACAAAAAATTGTTACTGGTGATCTTGTTCGTATAAGAAGAAAAGAAAATGTTCATAAAGGTTCCAAATGCTGGTCAGATCCAAAGAGAATCATTGAAGTGTTAAAAAATGAGGTGAGAATAGAAGGAAGGAGTGTTTGGAACCTGAACAGGATTTCTTTGTTCGAGGGTAATTCTCATTCACTTAAGAATACCAGCAAAAATGCATGCACACAATAATGTTTCTTCCAAACAGAATCAAGGTTGCTCGCATTGGGACAGCGACTCTTCTAGGGGGAGGCGTGAACATCATTTTCCTGAGAGATTCAAAGTCTATGTCATAAATTAGCATTTTTTTTAAAATAATAAGGGGGAGGATGTATTATATATGTTTTACATATGTGAGAGTGGTTTTCACGAGCACTTTCCTTTCCGTGCTCGTGGAGGTCACACTCCATTCCCAGCAATTTCATTCTCGTGTTTGCAGTGGTCACATTCCACTCCGAGTGTTTGTTTTCTAATGTACAGTGTTCTGGGGGCGGTTAAGGATTTTTCTGTTATGAGCATTATGTAATTGCTTGCCGACTTAAAAAGATGGATTAAACTGCCTTCGACATCAAATGCCTCTTTCATCATTTTTATGGAAGTATTTAACTTTTCCCACAAGAAGCACCATTAGAGTTTGGCAGTGAGGGAGTTCATGTAGAAGAAGTTTTGAGGAGGGGTGCTAACAAAGACTGTTGCACCGCATGCCAGCCCTGCAGTAAAGACCCAGATAATCAAAGGCCCCACTACTGCATGCTACCCAAGAAAATGAAAGAAAAAATGGAGGTCAGCATCAAAAAGAAAAAAGAGCCAGAGCAGACCTTATTGCATGCTTTAAAACTGCAAAATGGAACTCTGGCACAAGCATCAACATCACTAAAAGTGCTTGGAGAGTTTAGCTTTTGTTCCATGTTTCTCTTACAAGTGCCCCTCTGCCTAAGCTTTGCTATTAAGTGTGGGAGTGTACTTGGTTAGAGACTGCATTGCCTGCTGTTCTTGGCACTATTCTGTTTTAAGGCCTACTGGCAAAGGCTCATATTCAGGCTGGCCATGCTCACTCTCTATGGATGATTACTGGGAACTGTTGAGAGTCCTGTGAGAGAGGACCCACAATGGTTGTGTGGGAAAGTCTTATCCTGTTTACCAGGCAGTATACTTGATGCTTTTCCTACTTAATTCTAGCTATTTACTCATAGTCCACCATCTGTTTTAACAGCACTTCCTCTTTGTCTTACTGTAAAAGTGCCCAGGAGCCTCTTTTATAAGTTAGCAGAACCATTCTGCCACAAGGGATGCCCCTCTCAGATCGCTAGCCCCTTCCCAATTTAGATGAGCTCTCCTCCTACCAGACATGTGTACCACTGGATCGCCTTTCTGCTGGGATTGGAGCCAAATTGCCTAGTAGGGCTTTGGGTATGAATAAGAACAGATCCTCTAAGTCCTAGATGGGATCAGCAAGTCGAAAGAAGAATTGTTCAGGGTGTCCATTGTTCTGCGGCTGTTCTGCACCCCTCCCATATGGCTAATCGCTGCCAAATGGCCTATATTTAACCCTTTCGCTGCGGCGGCTATTCCGCCGCAGTGCTAAGGGGCGGGGGCCGCGTGGTGCTCCGATGCTGGTGACGGAACCGCTCCGTCACGCCCCTCTGGTGAGCTGTGCTTCTGACAGAACGGTTCCGCCACGGCCCCGCCCGCTCAATAGAACACGCCGCGCAGGTGCGAAATCAGCACAGCGCAGGCGCGGCGAGCGGGCCGTGCCGGAACCGTTCCGTCACCAGCACAGCCCACCCGAGGGGCGTGACGGAGCGGTTCCGTCACCAGCGTGGGAGGGGTTAATGCCACCTTGTGTCTCCAAGACTCAGAGGCAGCTTATTGTCTTCTGAGCCAGAGTTGTTAACTCTCACAATCAAGGATGTGTATTCCAGCTCTGGAAGAGTGATGAGTGACAGAACTGATTTTATGATTCTTTTGGCTCAGATATCACGAAGTATATTTCTATCAAGTAATTTTTCAACTAACATTATGAAAAATCTGATTTTACCTTTAAATCAGATTTTGAAAATTAAGTGGAAAATAACTACGAATGACAGCATTTTCTTAAGTGAAAATGGGAAATAAAGATGGAAAATATATTATTTCACACATTGGCTTGTCTACTGGGAATGTAGCTGAACCTACTCAGTGGAAATAGCTTTTTGGCCTTCAGTCTCTGTGGGGGAACACTTTTTATATATTGCGACTCTATCTATATAAATGAGGCACCCAATCTTGTGGGATTACTGGCACCCTTTAGGGCAGATGTTTTAATATATAGAAATAGGTTTTCCTTCAAGGCTGAGGCCCTTTTCATTGCCATATTTTACAGCAGAGCTTATAAACTGCAACCCAGCAAGAGCATGATGATGCTCTTGGAAGCACAATTTTTTATATATATGGCTAATGTAAATACCCATGGTATTCCACATAATACATTCAACTTTCATGCCTCTGGTGTAATTTCTGCGCCACTCTACCATGGCCTTAAGCTAAAGGTAAATGGACCAATTGGGTCAAAGCAGTTTTACCAATACCATTTGTGGGCAAAAACACACACATACTGGGCTAGATGTACGACCAGGGCATTTAGCGACTCACAAATTGCACTAATTTGTGAGTCACAATTTGCATGTTGCTAAATGCCATGTACAACAGTGTCAGAGAGACTGTTTGCGATTCCCAATGGGGTCGCAAATTGCATGCCTCATCAATATTCATGAGGCACTCGCAATTTGCGACCCCATTAGGAGTGGCTGGCCCTCCCAGGTATGGGGGCCTGCTGGGCTCAGCAGACCTCAATGTCTGGAACTGGTTTTCAATAAAGCAGTTTTTTTTTTAATGCTGCCCATTTTCGTTAAAGCAAAACGGGAAGCATTTAAAAAAAAGAAAATGAAACGCTTTTGTTGAATTTTTTAAGACCAGATAGTGGTCCCTGGGACGACTGCGGGCCCCTAAAAAATATTTTCCCCTGCATTTGCAAAGGGGAATGGGTCCTCTGTGGCCCCTTCTCATTTGCGAGTGCATTACCACCCTCTTGAAGAGGGCGGTAAATTGCGAGTGTTTTGCGACTACAATTGCGGTGGCAAAACATTCATACATGGGGTAGAGCATCGCTATTAGCAGGCGACGCCCTTGAAACACCCCTTTCTAATAGCGAACCACAATTCCTATTTAGCGAGTCGCAAAAAAATTGCGACTCGCTAAATAGGAATTGTATATGGCTCTATTTGTTTTTGCATGCTCAAATGGGTCGCTAACCCATTTGCGCATGCAATTTAGGGTCATAGATCTGGCCCACTGTGTGCACTGAATATCAGTGTCACAGTGTTCAGAGTTCTAATACCAGAAAAATATAGTCCAAAAAAAGGTGAAAAACCCAGGGTGAGCATGCAGAAAAAACGTATTTGCTACACACAGGGTTCAGAATTATAAGTTATGCTGCCTTTACAATACATGGTATTTACTCGATGCATTACAGTCTGACACCCCAAAGTTAAGCTTCAGCAGATCAAATCTGCCATATTCTATAATGGGGAAAAAATGCCAAGAATTACTAGGGCATTTGAATTTGAATTTTTGATGCTTTAAGCACCACAATCCTCATCTTACTCCCAATTACTAGGCATATTTTTATAATAGGTATTATGTATCACAACAACTACATAATAATCCTCAGTGTGTCATTATTTATTAGGTGTGAAACAGATTGCACCAAACAGCTGGCTACTCAAAATGAGTGCTTTATGTTTTTTAACCAGAAATGTTAACTACTCATTTGATTTTGTATTAGTTTTCTTTCAATGGCATTTTCTTTCAGAGGAAGAAAGCTATCAACTGCTGATAAACATGACAAACTGAGAAGTTGACACATTAATGTGAAATCTACAATTAGCTTTTCCGAAATAAGATAATTTCCCCTATTTAAAATGTTTACTTTTTATAAAGGGCAGGGAAAATTAAGAGACCTTTACTTTTTGCACCTGGTGGAGAAGAAAAAAATATGTTATTGCACTTGCAAAAGTGAACTTTTTGAAATGTTAGGACCATTCCTTTAACAAAATATTCCATATTAGTTGGCTTTCCCACTCAGGACTCATATCAGAGGCTGTGGCCCAAACACTAAATATGTTGTGCATTGCCCACCTTTGATTGAAAAAATCTATTGTGTGTAATACACATGCACAATTCAAGGAAATGTATATAAATTAGCAAATATCTATAACT
This sequence comes from Lissotriton vulgaris, assembly GCF_964263255.1. Classification (NCBI taxonomy): domain Eukaryota; kingdom Metazoa; phylum Chordata; class Amphibia; order Caudata; family Salamandridae; genus Lissotriton; species Lissotriton vulgaris. Next base: position 1,180,320,249 of record NC_141697.1, read on the forward strand.
TCAGAATGCATGGAATGATTTGCTCACACTTCCTTCATCCTTTCAAAACTAGCCCCCACCAGTGCATTTACTGGTCCTTCTGATGACCCTGGCCCAGTCAGGATTCAGATAGTTGCCATGGTTCATCCAGGCAACTATCTGATTTTCTGGTTTCATCTCAGGTACAAAACTCCAGCACTTCATCCATCACAGTGGTCCCAGGATGGTAATTATCTAAATGGGTCAGCTAAGAAGGCAGTGAATGTGAGCCTCCAAACGTGGTGACTTCTATAGCAGTTTCTATAGACTGCCAGTGCAACAATGCAGAGTTATGGGTGTCCAGTGTAAGATATGTAGAGAGTAACTTGATAATCCCAACACACTTGTCAAAACTGCTCAACCAAAGTCATGATACCCACAAAACGTACTTGTGTTTATTGACAGTGTAGTTCACGCTCTACGTCTAGGGTCCTCAGTTTTAAACATCTGTGGCATTCTGACCTGAGCCAGTGTCTTGTAGCCCAGAGTAGGGGTGCCAGTGACTCTTGTGAATGGGTTGCACCCATTCACAAGAAGGTCATCCAAGGGCATGTGTTGAACCCCTGCTGCAGATTCTTGCTTTCTATTCTCATTCATATAGCTTTTATGTATCCTGCACATGTGTTGTCCCTTTGACATTGCACTCTTACTTGTCAGAGCATTTGAAAGCCCTGACATTTGTTCTACATGGTTATGTGTTTCTTTAAAAGACAGAGCATGTTGTTTACCTTCTCTGCACTGGAAATGGAAAGAAAGGTGTAGTGCCCCATGATCTTCCTATATGTGTGTTTTAAACCATGGAGCTTTGTGTCTTAACATATTCTTGCTGCTGTGTTTCTGATTAATATTTGCATAGCACTAGATTTTAGAGATGGGTGACCTTCCACTTCCATCATTCCCGTTTACAGGTGGTTCTTCTTGTAGACAAATTACTTGAGACTAATTTGCTATGTTCTCATTGGATAAATATATACATATGCATTTGTGGTCTTTCTGTGGACCCAGAATTGAGCACTCTAGGCATTCTTTACACTGTGTCCAGTCTTTCTGAAACCTTTACAAGATTGTTACTATTGCTTCCTCCCTCTTGTTCAGATCATGACGCAGAACACTAATTCTTCAGCCATGCGCAGTAGCTAAACACAGTTGGGCATCTCATAATATGATGGTAGACAGTGGTTTCCTCTGTACTTGTAAAATTGCGTCCTGTTGCGTAACAACGCACAGTACACTGGTTTTGCCAGGGCTAGGCTGGGAACCAAAAACGTCCCTAAAAAAAAAATATATATATATATATATATATATGATAAGCAAATCCTGTTTTACACCATGCCAAATCTGGCACCGACTCCGTGGGATGTATTTAAAGGAGGATACTTATTCCATACGACCATACGTGTTTCGGCGGACAGGTCCGCCTTGTTCAATATATATATATATATATATATATATATATATATATATATATATATATATATATATATATATATATTATACACACAAGAGTTCTCCCTTTCAGAACAGCCACACGCAGAGAAGTTTTACTTCATTTATTGTGCAAGTTTAGGCAGCGCAAAGAAGGAACAGCAGTCCAAAATACAATCCAGCCTGACGCGTTTCATGCCCTCATAGCATTTCATCAGAGGCTTTCAAACACTGCATGCAGCACTCGGCATCATTTATGTCACTGCTACCTGCCCCAGTGGGCGTTGGCTCTCGCACAGCATGATGGTAGTCGTGGTGCCGTAAATTAAACTCCAGTGAGCTGCTTGCATGTAGCGCAAATTTAGTAAAGTTTAAAACCCCAGTGGGTATGGAAATAGTTCTCTTTACTCGGCGATGCTATTTTTGCAGCTTGCACACACCAACCTCTCTGCACCTTAACGCTACCTGTCGGTTGACAGGAGCTCGGTTTCCATTCCTCCATGGTAGGGCTCCTCCACGACCGGGAAAGGCCGTCTCAAAATTATACACACAAGAGTTCTCCCTTTCAGAACAGCCACACGCAGAGAAGTTTTACTTCATTTATTGTGCAAGTTTAGGCAGCGCAAAGAAGGAACAGCAGTCCAAAATACAATCCAGCCTGACGCGTTTCATGCCCTCATAGCATTTCATCAGAGGCTTTCAAACACTGCATGCAGCACTCGGCATCATTTATGTCACTGCTACCTGCCCCAGTGGGCGTTGGCTCTCGCACAGCATGATGGTAGTCGTGGTGCCGTAAATTAAACTCCAGTGAGCTGCTTGCATGTAGCGCAAATTTAGTAAAGTTTAAAACCCCAGTGTGTATGGAAATAGTTCTCTTTACTCGGCGATGCTATTTTTGCAGCTTGCACACACCAACCTCTCTGCACCTTAACGCTACCTGTTTGGACTGCTGTTCCTTCTTTGCGCTGCCTAAACTTGCACAATAAATGAAGTAAAACTTCTCTGCGTGTGGCTGTTCTGAAAGGGAGAACTCTTGTGTGTATAATATATATATATATATATATATATATATACATATATATATATATATATATACAGAAAACAAGAGTTGCCCCAGGATGAAGAAGCCACAAACACGGCGAGCTGACACCATTTATTTGAGGATTGCAGCAGCCTTTCACTAGCAGTTAAACACGAATCATTGTGCCAGACGCGTTTCGGGCGTGGCTGCCCTTGATCACTGACGTACACACAGAACAGCAGCTAGGAAAGTGAACCAAGTCCCCATGTTTAAATGTCCAACCCATGTGGGCGTTTCCAAAATTGCACCATGGTTATCGTAGTCCACTTTAAAATCCAAACCACAGTGGGCGCCGCCGTGCTGAAAGTTCTTACCCAAGTGGAGTGTTTAAAGTGAGCCAGCTAGATATATATCTATACTACTATTATAAAGAGAGAACTTGCACCTTTTGGCCAGGTAAACTCGGGAACCACAGCGCCAATCTACACACCCGATACATCTATGAAAATGTCAGGGTGTGTAGATGGACATAGGCTATATAAATTTTAAAAAAAAGTAAATAAAAAAAATAAAATTTGTAAACAAAGTAGTCCCCTGAAAGTAGCGCCGGCCGGGACCTAGCGCTGGCCGTGACGCGACGCGACGACGTGCGTGATGACGACGTGTTGGAGCGGCGGACATGGAGCTGAGGAGCGTGGGCGCGTCACGGCCAGCGCTAGGTCCCGGCCGGCGCTACTTTCAGGGGACTACTTTGTTTACAAATTTTATTTTTTTTATTATATATATATATCCTTTAACCTCGATTCCTCGGACGTGCTGCAATACCAAAGCAGCCTTGAACAGAAAATAGAGGCTTTTATATATATATAAAAATTCATGCCAGCCTCACAGAGCACCAAGTGAGCAAATATAGTGAGCATGCCCACCCCCCTCAAAAGGAAAACGTGAGAGGCATGGTCACCGAAAGGCTCAAATCACCCAGGTTGACTTCACTATTTTAGTTATATAGTTATACAGAACAATTCATACAGCATTTGTACGGCATCTCAAATAGTTAAAAACAGTGTAGTGTCTTTATAACGCCTCTAACATACATTATTTGTATTTGGGCTAATAACAAACTGTAAAGCATCAGGGATTGTGGAAATATCACAAATATTAAACATCAACTTCAGGAATCTTTTCCTCTCTCTATCTAAAGTCGGACAAAAATGTGTGTCCTATCTGTCAGTCATATGTCTTCACTGCTGCTTCCATGACTTTGCCCTCTTAAAATGGATTCTCTTGAAGAATTAACTTTCAGACCCTTGTATGGGGCCTGTGCTGTATTGGAGTTCCTCAGTTATTGACTAGGACAACCCAAATTCTGACTAGATTTCTTATTGCTGAACAGATAGAGTATTATTTTGTATACCGTTTAAACTTAATGGTCATACGCTGATTTCTTTACCACGGTTTGCTTACATCGAATATACATGTGCTGATGCCGGTTGATGACCTGTATCGAAGCTGGACTGTGCTGATGAATGTCTGAACAATAGTTCCTGAAATTACTGAAGCATGCAGATACCTTTCGAAGTTTTTGAAGTCTTTGGCAGAGAATTATGAATGCAGAAAAGAGTTTCTTGCAAATATTATCACAAGCAAGCGGTACTTGCGGGTATCACTGACACTACCAGATTGTAAGCTAACAGCAGTCATTTAATGTTTGAATATATATTGCCTTAGACAAGCTGCTCTCTTACAGAATTTACAACATCCATCAAAAGGTAAGTACATGGTATAAAAGTGAGCTAACAACCATTATATAAGGTACAAAGAGACCCCTCCCATACATTATAAGAATATGGCAAGTCACAAGGAGTTCCATAACCATATAGAGGAATGAGACTGAAGACTGAGTTCCTTTATAAGGTTATGCAATTTCGATGTATAACAGGGGATACTCTATCCTATATAATATCTGATCAAACCCTCACCTTCCCCCAAACCACATAAAACCTTGGTGAGTAGCTTTTTCATATGTAAGAGCGAGCATGAATGCAAACATAAAGAATACAAATAAAACATCTAGTACAAAATTAAACACGTCAAAAACCTATTAGATGTTTGCAGGAAACAGATATTTAAAACAGTTCAATACAAGTAAGTTAAAAAAAAGCAGCAGCGCTGCAGAATGTGGAGAAACATGCAGAAAGGTTCTAGCTTTTCTCTATCTAAAGAGAGTGAAAAAGAAACATATTCTCTCTGCTTGGCATTGTTAGCTATTAAAATAAAGCAGAAGAAAGAAAAACAACGGTTTCATTTTGTTTGCTTTAAACAGCTGCTTCAATTATTTTCAGTGATCTGACTTACCTTTCACCTTCGCTGCTAGCTCTGGCAGCAGGCATTATGACGTCAGAACTCCAGAACTCTGCTGTTATAACTTAGAATACTCGAGTTCTGAGGTGACTGGGTAAGTCATAAATCGCCGATCATAAAGAAATCAGAGGCGGCATTTTATACAGGGATTACAGAATCCCATGTAGTATGTTATCAATTTTATAATGCACGTAGCTGCCCCAGCAACAGGGCTTTCCAGTGCTTGTTGTTATAAAACAACTTAAAGTCCTTGAGATACACTTTCATGCAAACTATTACAGCAAATCGGTCAGAAACTAAAAAGCTTAAATGGAGCTCTTCCAGACCAATTATAACAAAGAAATCCTACTTTGTCTTCAGGATAGCATCAGCCCTCAATCTACCTACATCAATATTCTTAATTTTTCATCAGCATTGATTACTTCCTAATGAAGCCAGCACTATTGCCTTGGCTCAGTCCTGCGGCTCGTTGGCACTTCATTATAATAACATAGTGGATAAGATTAATTTAGGCATTACTTCCATCACCTTGTTGGTGCTGCAAGGATAACATAGAACTGCTAGATGTGGCATTAACTCTCAACGGACGTGTTCTCAAATGAGCAATAACATCCCAGACAATACTAAAAATTATGCTGGGGTGGCCTACCTGGAGAGAGATCCCCCTTTGTCAACAGACCAAATACTGTACTTATACGAATTTGGGTTACTGGTTGGGGGAAGGTGAAACCCTACTCAAGCAGCAACCACAATCCTTGCCGTGGTAAGATACAAGTAAACCAAAAATTAACTTGCGCTCAACCCTCGGGTAGCTTTGCACGGAGCAGTCAATCTTAACTTAGAGGCAAGGTGTAAAGTATTTATGCAGAACCTCAAACAGTAATAGAGTGAAAACACACAACCCGAACAAATCCCGCACCTGTTTAGTAAAAAGAAAGTATTTTTTAATAAATAAAACAAGACCAAAACAAAAAAATTCAATCAGTAGAATCGAATCGGAGATATTCAAGTTTAAAGATTTCACTGAAAATATCACCAAAAAGCACACGGCACCAACTGTGGATATCTTGTTGCACCGGACCAGGGCAATAGCAAAAGATTACGCTAACCACAGAGTTGTACAAGCCGGCTACAGAGGCTTAGTTGGGCCTGCTGAACGAGAGTACCTTAAATCCTGGTTGTGTAGCATTGTGAGGTTCCGCGCCAAGGATGCGGCAGGCAGGAGAGGCAATGCATCGGTTCGGAGGAGTTGTGAGACTGCGATGCAAAACCTGCGTCATCTTCAAGAGATTTGTGATGCAAGGGCCTGTGTCAGGAAACTTTCACAAAGATGCAGTTCCACTACAGGCTGTGGGGTCCTTTTAAAGTCCCCAGGCAGCCTGCCTTCCCTGTCCTGACTCCAAACTAATTAGCTGGGGTATACAGCTCTTTGTGTGCAGTAAGGGGACAGTTATTCATGTGTAAGTAGGGCTGTGCCCAGCACTGCCCCTCGTTCTGCCAGTCATGGTCCATCTAGGCACACCTAAACTATCTATTGTGTGTGGTTGTCTAGGAGGAATACACAAAGCCCAACTGCCAACTACACCCAGTCATGTGACTTATGGACAGGCTGCAGGCACTAAATGGCTAAGGCAGGAAAATGCCAATTTTCTAAAAGTGTCATTTTCAGTATTGTAATTTAAAATCCAACTTCACCTTGAGAGAGGATTTTTCTTTATAGTTGAAAGGAAACCAAACTCAAACTGGATACCTGCTCCTATTTGAAAATGATCTCTTATTAGATGTAATATGGGAACTCCAATGTTAGCCTATTTGAGAGCTAGGCCTTGCAGTTGTGAAACAACATTTATCTACCAGAACATCTATAGTTAACAAGTACATATTCAACTTTTTAACCCCTTGCATGCTGCCGCGATTCTGTGCCTGTGCGGCACATTCCGATCGTGGGTGCGGTCATGACGTCCGGGAGCCGTCATCAGCACACGAGCACTGTGTGCCATGACGGCTCCCAACCGTCATCAGCATGCAGGGGGTTAAATACAGTGCATCCTGCCCTCCGGGCTGTACAGGGCCTACCATAGAAGTGACTTATATGTATTTAAAAGGAAGGTTTGAGCCTGACATTTTTGCCAGGTCAACATGGCAGTTTAAAAAACTGCCCTCACAGGCTGCAATGGTAGACCTGAGACATCTTTAAAGTGCTCTGAAGTAGGTGACACAATCGGTGCTGCTACTCCACTAGTAGCATTTAATTTACAGGCCCTGGGCACAGTTAGTGCCTCTTCACTAGAACTTACCATTTAAATTAAATAGGGCAATTGGATATGAAGCCTATTCTACCATGTTTTAAGGTGAGAGCATGAGCAAGTTTGCACTAGTTGGCAGTTTTAAAGTTTACAGGGTCCTAAAACAAGTATATATGAAGTCAGCTGAAGGCACAAAAATAGGGAGAAACCCATGCTATGTATGCCAGGTCTACCAGTACTTCTCCGTATCAACAAAGTTATAGCCTCTCACGAAGACAGTTGCTCAGACAGATATCTAGAAAGACCACATACACTATATTCCCAGTTTCACAATCCCTGATAAATAGCAAATTCCTATCTGCTGAAGTTTTGCAGAACTTTAGCATTTAGTAGTGTCGCGACGGATGAAGAAACCTTCTGTCATTCCAAATGATCGTAGTAGATGCAGCCCTATATTTACCATGCCCTTTTTTAAGGAAACTGGGTGAATTATAATGGATTGCATTCTTGCCAAACTGAGATTTGGCTGGGGCAAATAATTGAATTAGCTCTTTTGGCTCTAGTATATAGCCAACAATTAACATAAATTGATAACAGAGTGGGTTCATTTGTCATCAGCATTTGGTACAGTGATAACTGAATTCGATGTCATTGTTTTGTCTTGTAGAGATTCTTTGTGAAATATTGAAAGAAGGTGTTATGCACACCAGTCAGTATTTCTTCGTATTTAAACTGGACAATTTGTGAACATGGTTAAACGGAGAAATACTGGCTGGATTTGATATCCATTAATGCAGTGTGACTGGCAGTGGAGCGTGATTCTCGCGCTCCCCACATACATTGTTTTACTATGGTGCACGAAGGGCGAAGCACTGCCCAGTTTCGCACGCAATTTGTATAGTTTGCTTAAAAACATAAATGAGTACATCACGATAAACAAGGTGTGCATACCACTTTCTTTCAATATTTCACATAAATGCCCTCGTTGGTTTTGCACCCAAGATGAAAAGTTAAATTTGAATGAATAATCTTATATAATTCACACATGGCGACACAGCGAGTTTTTAGTAGTTAAAAAAAGTGGACATTCAAGATGTTGAAAAGAGAAATAAAATTGTTATGCTCGTAGAATATGCAGAAATCAATTTGGCGTGCACACATTGAGTTCAGTACAGATTACCATTTGCGCCACTAAGTGCATTATGGGCATTATAGTTCTTAAAACAGAAGCTTGCATATGAGGTCATCAAGTAGTAGTCACTTAAGGGGGGAACACGTGGGTTTAAAAGTGGGCTGCAATGGAAGGGTGGTCACACGTGATCAAGAATAGCCTGAGGCGCATGCCGAGCGGTTAGAAGATTACATTACGAGCAGGTACGCGTAGAGTCAGGCTTTTAATAATTAAGGAGTGCGTGTAATCTAGAAAAGATTTGCCGAGTGTCGGAGCATGTGTAAAATCTGTCCCGTCGGGAGAAAAGTTAACACGATTGGTTGAAAAAGAGAATTAGAACCTATCTGTTACTATGATTGAGTAAGTGTAGTTTAAGGAGAAGGCGAGTCAAAAATGAAATTTGGAAGATGGGTGGAAGAGGTAACTAGAGAGAACACGGCGTAAGGGAAAGCTCTGATAACAAATGCAACGTAGGTTGCAGTAACGTTGGTTTTTATTCTAGTTTGTTAGAGGGATGAAAGAAGAATGTTTCGAGGGTCACGGGGTTGAGTATTTAATTGTTTTGTTTACTTTGAAATGATAACTTTTCACATAGAAATGATGGCTTAAGCACATAAGGCTATATATGTAAGATGTAACCATGATTTTAGTGATTATAGTCGAAAATGGAACACTTTAGTAATGCTGTAATTGTTAACTTGCAGTTAACCCTGACGAAGGGCTGGAAAGTAACCCGAAATGCATTGGGTTTTTAATAAAGACATTCTGCTTTGAATCATCTTGTGTACTTGGATTGTATTTGCAAAGAAGTCTTGATGGGCACACACGAATATGGGAAGCATTCCTTATACACTACGTCATATATGTGAATTAAATGGAACAACACCAAGAAAATGTGGAAAATAATGTGGATTAAACTGGACAATTTGTGAACATGGTTAAACAGAGAAATACTGGCTGGATTTGATATCCATTAATGCAGTGCGACTGTGAGTGGAGCGTGATTCTCGCGCTCCCCACATGCATTGTTTTACTATGGTGCACGAAGGGCGAAGCACTGCCCAGTTTCGCACGCAATTTGTATAGTTTGCTTAAAAACATAAATGAGTACATCACGATAAACACGATGTGCATACCACCTTCTTTCAATATTTCACATAAATGCCCTCGTTGGTTTTGCACCCAAGATGAAAAGTAAAATTTGAATGAATAATCTTATATAATTCACACATGGCGAGACAGAGAGTTTTTAGTAGTTAAAAAAAGTGGACATTCGAAGATGTTGAAAAGAGAAATAAAATTGTTATGCTCGTAGAATATGCAGAAATCAATTTGGCGCGCACACATTGAGTTCAGTACAGATTACCATTTGCGCCACTAAGTGCATTATGGGCATTATAGTTCTTAAAACAGAAGCTTGCATATGAGGTCATCAAGTAGTAGTCACTTAAGGGGGGAACACGTGGGTTTAAAAGTGGGCTGCAACGGAAGGGTGGTCACACGTGATCAAGAATAGCCTGAGGCGCATGCCGAGCGGTTAGAAGATTACATTATGAGCAGGTACGCGTAGAGTCAGGCTTTTAATAATCAAGGAGTGTGTATAATGTAGAAAGGTTTTGCAGAGTGTCGGAGCATGTGTAAAATCTGTTCCGTCGGGAGAAAAGTTAACACGATGTGTTTAAAAAGAGAATTAGAACCTATCTGTTACTATGATTGAGTAGGTGTAGTTTAAGGAGAAGGCGAGTCAAAAATGAAATTTGGCAGATGGGTGGAAGAGGTAACTTGAGAGAACACGGCGTAAGGGAAAGCTCTGCTAATAAATGCAACGTAGGTTGCAGTAACGTTGGTTTTTATTCTAGTTTGTTCGAGGGATGAAAAAAGAATGTTTCGAGGGTCACGGGGCTTGAGTATTTAATGGTTTTGTTTACTTTGAAATGATATCTCTTCACTTAGAAATGATGGCTTAAGCACATAAGGCTATATATGTAAGATGTAACGATGATTTTAGTGATTATAGTCGAAAATGGAACACTTTAGTAATGCTGTAATTGTTAACTTGTAGTTACCCCTGACGAAGGGCTGGAAAGTAACCTGAAATGCATTGGGTTTTTAATAAAGACATTCTGCTTTGAATCATCTTGTGTACTTGGATCGTATTTGCAAAGAAGTCTGGATGGGCACACACGCATATGGGAAGCATTCCTTATACACTACGTCATATATGTGGATTAAATGGAACAACACGAAGAAAATGTGGAAAATAATGTGGATTAAACTGGACAATTTGTGAACATGGTTAAACGGAGAAATACTGGCAGGATTTGATATCCATTAATGAAGTGCGACTGGGAGTGGAGCGTGATTCTCGCCCTCCCCACATGCATTGTAGAGATTCTTTGCCAGAACCAGCTACGTTCCATTACTCCATATTCATGCAGGACACGCCTACCCTCCTCGAAACAGGGCAGAACGCTTAGCGACTAAAATCAGTATATGGAATAAGACTCCATTTTTTTTTTTTTTTAAATATGTTTTTATTGCAGAGTTATAAACAAAGCATCAAAGTAGGTCAACCTTCTCACTCTTGACATCTTAAAGCACAATCTCGTCAATAAGATTGCACACAGCCATTCAGTCCACATCCCGGAGGCTGGGCGGCGTACCAGTACGTTCCAGCAAAGATGTCATGGTGGCCATCTCATAGAGATGTCTGGTCAACAACATAATTTAGTATCTGCATTTTATACCCTCCAAACTCCCCCCCCCAATTCACCACCAATTATAGTCAGCCACCCATTGTGGGTGACGCCAGTGGCATCAGTGCCGGCACTATTCAGTCCATTCTAGTGCCCTCCCGTGGTGGTATTCTCTGGGGACTATCGATAACCAATCCATGTGTACACAAAGTGTCTTGGCCCGGATATCCTCTTCCTTCATTTGTAGCCACAATTCCCTTCCGCGGGCACCCCTCCTGTCGCTACAGCGGATCCCTAGTATCCCCCCACCCCTCCCTCCCCCCAACTGCTGCTGATGTGGGTTGTAATTGTAGGGTCTGACTCAAGAGTTCGCCACTTGACAATTCTATGCATTCGTTCTTACATGCCCCATGGAACCCCTCTCTCCGGATGCCTCTACTCTTCATCCTCTGTCAGATAGCCTTTCAAAGCCTGCACTATTGTCTCCCAAGCCCTCGCCATCTCCAAGCTCTTATGGTTAGCGGTCCTAGCAGCCTGCCGCAATCTAATCACACTTTCACATCTGGACCATTTCAGCAGCTCATTCATCCATCTCCTAACCGATGGGCCCTCCTTGGATTTCCAGTGCCAGGTGATCTCTCTCTGGGCTAATATGAGTCCTAGGTCGATAAATGTACTTGTAATTTTTGTTCTGGTCGTGTGAGGGAACCAAAGCAGTAGGCATGTCGCCATGTCAACTCCACTTCACGGTCATTAACTGCGTTCAGAAGCTCCCCCACTTCAGGCCAATACGTCCCTAACTTCGGGCAACCCCATAATAAATGATCAAGCTCTACCTCAGGCGCTAAGCATCTCGGGCACGCTGCGTCTTGTACCCAGAAATACCGTCTGATCTTCCCCGGGGTCAGATAGGCCCTATGTAGTACAAAAAAATGCACCTGCTGGAAGCGGGCATTTCTACAACCCTTCCATGTCCTCTTCAGAATATGTCCCCAGACCGTGTCTGGTATAGGTTTGCCTATACTTTCCTCCCATTTCTCTTTCAGTGTAGTAAGTGGCTCTAGTCCCTCATGTAGCATTCTAGAGTGGAGGCAGGTAACCGCTTTGATCGTTCCCGCAGCCATCACCACATATTGACAGGCCATGGTCGTGTCCGGTTCCGCCAGCCCCCCTTTCCAGTGTTTCTGCATCGCCGCGACCACTGCTACATGCAAGAGGTAGCTCCCATCCGGGAGACCAAACTGGTCTTGTAATACCCTAAAGAGGACCAGCATCCCATCAATATATAAGTCTCCCACCATCTGTAAGCCCAAATCTTCCCATTCAGATAATGGAGACCAATCGCCTCCATGTGGCAGCGCCGTCAACATCCCCAGAGAAATCTCCGGTGCGTATGGTCGTGCTGCTTTCGCTCTCTTCAAGCTCCCATGCCAGCACAACCGTAGGGTTCTCTCTTCCATGGATAAACCTCTCAATTCTAATTTCTGTTGCATAATTATATATGATAAGATGTGTCTCTGGATACCGGTCCCCTGTTCCTGGTCTGGGCCTCTAAATTCTTTAGCAATGCTTTGCGTTAATATCTGTAATTGTGCCGCTAGGTAATACAATTCAAAATCGGGAACCGCCATCCCTCCTTCAAGTTTGGGTCTTATCAGAGTATTCAATGCCACCCTGCGCCTCCCGTGCACCCAAAGAAAGTCAATAACCATCATCCTCAGTTCCTTAAAGATCCGCTGAGGAACCCACACCGGTAAGGTACGGAAGTAATAGAGCAACCTTGGCAAAGCCACCATCTTCAACAGTGCCACCCGGCCTTGCACCGATAAAGGTAGGGAGGCCCAAAAGGTCATGCACCCCCTCAGAGCCCTTATGCAGCGCCCTATATTCCTTCCAGCAGATTCATGGCATCGTGGTAAATATGGACCCCTAGATAGGTAAAGCAAGTACCCTCCCAGACCACATCTACCGTAAGTGGGGGATATGGCGTATCCGCCCGCAACTGAAAAACGCAGGTTTTATTCCAGTTCACCTTGAGGCCCGACAGCCTACCAAAGCTTGACAACATCTCTACAGCTCCGTCTAGTGCCCTTTCCGTATCCTCTATTGTACAGCGCCCCCGTCCTTGCCTGCGATGCCAGTGGTTCCATTGCTAATGCAAACAACAGGGTAGATAGCGAGCATCCCTGCCTCGTTCCCCTACACACCGGGTAGTCGGAGGATATAACAGGCCCCAGTCGTACCCTGGCAGTCGCAGAGGAGTAGAGAACTCTCGTCCAGCGCCCAAATCCACCCCCTAGGCCAAACTTCTCTAGCACCCTATCAAGGTACTTCCACTCTAGGCTATCGAATGCCTTTTTGATATCCACCGATAATACTACTGATTTTTGATCCGCTTCCAAGGTGCCGTCTAGTAAGCGGACCAGTCGGCGGATGTTTATAGAGGTGTTCCTAGTAGGAATAAACCCAGCTTGGTCCCTGTGGATCAGCATGGTCATGTGCGGCAGTAATCTAGTGGCCAAAATGCGACTCAGAATCTTGTAATCCACCGTCAGCATAGACATGGGTCTATACGACGTCACGTCGGAGGCCTCCCTACCAGGTTTCAGCAGCGGTACCACCAGTGCCTCCCTCATCGATTGGGGTAGATGCCCCAGGTCCATGGCTTCAGAGTATACCGCTAGTAGCCTGGGCGCCAGAATATCAATATATTTCACATAAAATTCAATCGGTAGGCCATCCACCCCCGGTGTCTTATTTCTAGCCATCTGCTTGATGGCCACACAAATCTCCGACACCGTTACGGGACCACCCAGGTCCTTCGCAGTAACGTCATCCAGCACTGGGAGATGAACACTCTCCAGGTAGTCGTCAATTGCAGGGACGTCCACCTCTAGCCGACTTTCATACAGAGTCGTATAGTACTACAGGAAGCGCATCAAAACTGCTGCTTGCGAGTAGACTACCTCTCCCGTCTCCGTCTTTACGCTCATGATCGGGCAACCTCTAGGTTCCGGATTAGCAAGTTTAGCTAGTAGGGTTCCCACCTTGTCCCTTTCCGCATGCACCTTGGTGATATACAACTTATAATCATAACACCGCAGTCGCTCTGTTTCCGCCGCAACCAATTCCTTCGCCTCTAGCAGCCGGTCCTGTAAGTCTGGTCGCTCAGGCCTACGCTGTTCTAGATCTCTCAACACACATTCCGCCTTCCCCAAATCGACCAAAACCGTTGTCCTTTCATTCGAAAACCTGCCCATGCAGATGCCCCTCACTACCACCTTCATTGCATCCCATTCTATCGACCTCGTGGCAGCTGAACCCTCGTTCTCATCAAAATAGCGCTCGATGCCCTGGTGGACCGTATCACTGAACACCAGGTCCTCTAATGTATCAGGCCGCAGTCTCCATGTTGGAACCGCCGACCTCGTTCGCTGCCACTGCACAGTCATCAGTAAGGGATTATGGTCCGAAATGGTTCTAGCCAGGTATTCTGTGTGGGCTATCATGGCAGCCAGGGGGCCACTACACAAGATGGAGTCTATCCTAACATGTAATGCATGCAGCGCCGAGAAGAAGGAATAGTCCCTAAAATCAGGATGTTGCTCCCTCCATACGTCAATAAGGCCCCACCTCTCCTGCCAGTCTTTCCTGTGTGTGGCTAACCTGCACACTGGGGAGTCGGCTAATGGTGGGTGTGATCTGTCCAGTAAGACATCGGTGATTGAATTGAAGTCACCTCCCAGTATGATGGGGCCCGCTAGGAAGTGTGCCAGCGAGCCTGTCAGTAAGCATGGGCGAATTTTGCGAATCTGGCGTTCGCAAATTTGCGTATTTGCGAACTCGCAATCCGCAAAATCCGCGAATTCTCGCGAATTTGCGGATTGTTTTGTTTTTATAGTGTTCGCAAGGGTTTCTGTCAGTTCGCGAGGATTTTGTACCAGTTCGCGATTGCGAACTTACTTGTCGGCACGCAGCGGTCGCGACTATGTTGTTTCTACGTCTGGTTCATCATCACAGGTTCACAGCACCCTCTGTTTCAACACTGCTACCCTCTGTTTCACCCATGCCACCCAGTGGTACATAAATGCCACCCTCTGGTTCATCATCATCACTGTAGATTATGGGGGTAAAAGCAAGCACACCTGCCCTGCTTCAACTGACATGAATTAATTTGGGGTTGATTTATTAATGTGTCACTGTTTTAAAATTCCAGTGTGGCACCTGCTTCCTTATCTGTAATTTGCTTTCGGTTGCAGTGCAATTTTTTTTTCCAGGACCTTTGTGGCCTACTTGTAGCTATTCTATGATCCGGCTGTGAGGGTCAGAGCAGGGTCATACAATTGTTGCAACTAGCAACTGAACTCTGGAGGGGCCCCAGTCAGGAAGCACTACAGGGAATGGTTACTAATGATGAATTTGAACTTTTGCACCTGCTGAGTGCTTTCAGTTTAGCAAAACTCGTTTTTCTGCAGAACAGCAAATGTAATGCCCCAAACAAACTTACTTGTGAAAGTTTATTTGTAATCCAAAAGTGATCCAAAGAAAGTCAAAAGGCCTCAAATCCCAAAAAGGGCAGGCAAATGTCAACCTGAGGAGTTATTCTGATAAAAATCATCATTTTCAGAAGGTCTATGCTGCTTGCTAGTGGATTTCTTGTGCAGAATTGCAAATTTTGTAATTTCGCGAGTGCGAGATTGTTGCTGCCCGCCGCACCTACATGTTCGCAATTGCGAACTTACACCGCACGCCGCAAAATTGTATCACCAAGAAAAAAAAATCCGCTGCGTGCGAATTGGCGGATTTTCGGTAAATTTGCGAGCTTTCGCGGATCGCAAATTTACCGAAAATCCGCAAAATCCGCGAGCGTAACGGATTTTCCGCCCATGCTTACCTGTCAGTCTATCAAAAAAACGGGCCTGGTCAGCATTGGGGGGGTATACACTACATAAAACCACGTCACGGCCATATAGCCTTCCCTCCACCGCTACGAATCGACCTTCAGGGTCCACCAGCTGGTTTGTGGCCTGGAAAGGGACCCCCGCTCTCACCCATATCAATACCCCCCTGCCAAACGCCGAGTACGATGTGTCAAACACCTGACCATGCCACCTCCTCTACAGTGCAGTGCATTCCTGCTTGGTTAAGTGAGTTTCTTGCAACAGTGCTATTTGAATACCACGCCTCACCAGATAGGCGTGCACCTTGTATCGTCGTGACATTGTTCGAAGTCCACGGACATTCCATGTAAGGCATTTCAAATTAGGTAACGTCTCCATTGCAGCCATCCCCCAACCATCCCAACAGTGTTAATCGGCTACCCACATCATTGCAGCAAAACCCCCCGCTCAAAACACCCCGGAAAACTCCCCCAACCCCTCTCCCCAGAACAGGACCTAATAACGCGACATCAGCCCCCATCCAAACCTGTAACACAACACACATTCTACTACTCTGTAGTCGTCACTACAGAAGGCCTTAAGGGCAACGAGAGGGTGATTCAGAGCCGACCGGGGGCAGGCAAGGCACTCACCCCGAGCCCACGATCCCATGCGGTGGTTTAACACAATACCTGCTATTCCGCAGAACACCAGGGTAATCTGCCCCAACAGGATTAGTGAGTATAGTCCTCACTCGAAATGGCATTCATTAAAGAGTCCATCTGCCGTCTGTGGGGTGACCGCCGGCCCCCCAGAACTATCAACGTCCGAAATGTCTCCTCCAGATTTTCGTCCGTCCTCTTCAGAGTCTGAACCTATCGATTGTCCCTCCTGTTGTGAGCCCGTTATGACCGCTGTTGCTGCCAAAGCTCCTTTTCTGTCCGCCGCCATCTGATCATCTCGCATCGCTCTCTTGAGTTTATTTTGCTTGCAGATGCGTTGTGACTTTCGCACCTGGATAGGTTTTTGTCTCTCTTTCTCTCCTTTACCCCTTCGGTCCGTACCAGCACGATATAACTCGAGCCATGACCACAACTCGTCGGGAGTCTGAAAGAATTGGGTCGTCCTTTCCAGGATCACTCGCAACTTGGCCGGGAAGAGCAAGGAATATTGTATGCCCTCATCCCTCAGTTCTTTTTTCACTGCCAGATATGAGGCCCTGCATTTTTGGACCTCCTGCGTGTAGTCGGGAAAAACCGTGACCGAACTGTTGTCCACCTGGAAGGGGCCCGTCGAGCGCGCCCTTTGTATCAGCAGGTCTCTGTCTCTGAAATGCAATATCTTGACCACCATTGGTCTGGGTGGGCGGCCCTGCAAGGGTGGGCGGGCAGGGACCCTGTTCGCTCATTCCAGGGAGAAGAAAGGGGAGAGTCCCTCTGGGGCCACAACCGTTTTAAACCAGTTCTCCATGTAGGCTACTGCGTCACCCCCCTCAACTTTTTCCGGCAGCCCTACCACCCTCACGGTGTTCTTCCTATTTCGGCTTTCGGAATCCTCTGCCCGCTTCTCCAGCGTCGCCAGGCGATAAAGGATATCTGTCAGTTTGTGCTCTGCAGTCACCACCGCCGGTTTGAGTTCCTGAAGCAGTAGCTCATTTTCCTTCACTCTGTCAGTTAGTTTAGCATGATCCACCCTCAAGAGACCCAGTCCCGTGGCGACCTGCGCTATATCTTGATGCAGGGACTCCTTGGTCGTGGCTTTTGCCTCCAGTATTCCATCTAGTCTTTTATTCAGTCTCTGTTCCTGCGCCGAGCCTTCTGGGTCGGTATTGGTCCTGCTATCTGTTTCTGGCCCTTTCGCCTGGTCATGCCCCTGTTTCATTTTCAGTTCATGACCACTGGCGGCCATCTTGATCACCAAGGGCGCTGTTTCGGTTTCTCCTCCAGGGGATTTCTCGGTCCCTACTTCCATCCGCAGAGTGATGTTGGCCCCCCGATCTGCCTCCCCGCACAGTAGTCTCAGTGTTCCTCCCGAGCAGTGGCCACCTCTTTCAGGGGTTAAGTCGTCTTCAGCCTGAGGGCCTCATTTCCTAGCCAGAATGGCCATTCACTATCCGTTGCGCCTCACTCCGGGTGGGCAGCGATCACAGCAGACAGTACTCCTGCAAGCGCCTAGCGACCCAAGAGCCGTTCTTTGCTCAGTCTATTGTCGCCCTCTGTGTGGGCTCACCATGTCCCCTTGACAGAAGAGTCGAGGAAGTCCCAATACAATAATGTGGAGAAGCCAATAGTGCACACCAGGTCTAGCAGGCAAATGCTGTGTTGAGCCTGATTTGTGGTCTGTGTGGAGTGTTGCTCCGTATTGATCCGGCGTGCAGACCCCCAGTGCCAACCGATCCCCACACAACCGCCTCCTGTGTGGCCGTGCCGTGCCAGAGTGCCGCTGCCGGTCGCCGATCTCGTCAACTGTCGACGTCCCGTGCCACCTCGTTCAACCGATGAAGCCCGCCCGGGCTCACTCCTCATTCAGCTCAGCGATCGCCTTCGTGATCTGTCGCCCTGTGCAGGGAGTGACGCCTTGTCGGGCCTCTTGCTCGGTGCTATCGATCAGCCACGAGGTCAGGTTTAGGTTCCACTTGTTCCTACTTCCGCTCCTTCCCCGTTGTGCACCTCTTCACAAGTCCTCCATGGCTCGCCGTTGTCGGACTCTCAACGGCAGCAGTCGTCTCGGGCCGCGTTCAGGAAACGAGGTCTTCCACACACGGTCGCCATCCTAGGCAGCGGGGATCGTCGCCTCGATCGTAATTCTCTGAAGTGGCGGAGAGTGCACTTTATCGCAGCCTCATCCGTTGAGCCACGCGTGGCAGGAACCCCACTCCGCTCACTCCTTCAGATGTTTTTCTTCACTATTTCCGAGCTGCGGTCCTTCGCACCTCGTTGTTCATTCTCTTCAGCTCGGGGCTGCTGCCATCTTGTAATCAGGACGGAGCACCTCCAAATCCGAAATCGGTTCTTATTACACCATTCGGGCTCCTGCTTTTACGAAAGTATGCTCCTCCGCTACCCTTGTTGTTCCGTGCAGATTGCCCGCGCTGCAGTCGCGTAGGCGAGGTTTATCAGGAGAAATTGCGGGACCGGGCACGGAGCTACAGGCTCACGCCGCCATCCCTATCGGCGTCCAAGCCACGCCCCCCCTGGAATAAGACTCCAATATTGAACAAGTTACACTAGCTTTCTGGTTAAATTCTGAGTTCGGATCATAAGATGGATTATGAAACTGATGTGCCCTTTTCGACTTCTGGACCTGGACTGTGACTTATTCTGGCATCTGTGCCATCTAGAAGTATGCCCATCTTTAGCTGCCTACTCATTAACAGGGAGGCTTGCCATTCCAGAAGATAAATTGATATGGGGTGTTTTAATAGCAGGTGGCAAGAGATTCAATGATTCGACCAATGAAGCTAAATAGAGGCTGCTTGCACTCTCTTCAATTGGAGAAGAACCTTCTGATATTTCCTAGTTGAGAGGTGCATTCATCTTCTTGAACCATATTGGTGAAATAAGAGGTGATGATTCGGTGATTCCTCAGTATGATGCAGTAGATTCACTTTGCAAATTGATCTTGGTTATATGAAGCTGGCCACATGTATCAAGCACAGAGGAGTCAGGAGGTTTGGTCTTCACTGTGGATGCAGAGGTATGAAAGAAATATTGATGAGAGAACAAATAGTGTGTGTGTATATTTCTTGGTGTGAGCTCATCCTCGTTTTTAACACAGCTTTAACAGCAGAAACAGATACTGTTTACCAAATAGTGAGAGTGTTGCAGCATAATAAAATATATAACAAAACTCTGCCATGTAAACCTATTATCAACATATTTTGGACTGAAAGACTTTAACCTCATTTTAAAAAGTCTGCAGAGTAGAGCTAATATAATTCCTACCACAGTACAGAAGCAAAGGCATAGAAGACCTCTAATATTGCCTTTGAATATTGTAAGACTATGTTGCTCAAATTCAAGGATTACTTCATTTCTCATAAATTGTTGAATAAAACGTGCTATATATGTGAAAGAATACATTGTGATGACACAATATATAGGGAACGGCACTTTTGTGTAACTGCTAAGTCAATTTCCTGTAGACATGAAAGAAGTACCTGATGGATGTCGAGGTCAATTGCTGCTAACAAATGTACTAAACTCAGACACCAATACTTCACCCGTCTGCCATTATCCAAATGCATTTCAAAATGAAGATCAGTACTGATTCGCCTTCTCATGCCAGATGAAAGTAAGATATCAAAACATCACTGTGGTTAATAAAGCTCTTAATGTGGCATAACAGTTTGCTTCATCAATTAATATCTTGATGTCCTCACAATTTCTCAGAAGGGGAGTGACGAGGCTGGGACTTCCTGTTTTTTCTTGGATATGAACTTTCCCGAAGACTTGTAGTACTACAAAGCAACAAAGATCTGTTGCACCAGCCCTGAGAATAGGAAGTTCTGGGAGTGACCTCTATGTGATTTCCGATGGTGTACAGCATAGCTTCACAGACCTGCATTGCCTTCTGTTTTGTTAAGATAATACCCTGGACAGCAAGTTTGTGTTTGAGATCTTTATTCCACCAACAGAGACACAGTCCTTATGCTTCCTTCTCTTCCAACAGCTGTTCACTCTCTCCCCAACATTCTACCCAGTTACCTTGGTACCCCTGGAGTATCACTGGTAGAATACCTGGTTGGTGACATTTCAAAGGCAAAACGCAACACATCTTCCTCCTTTGTAAATTAGAAATCAACAACCCACCCCCCTCCCCCCAACAACACACATATGCACAGTAATGTGCAGAACAGGTAAGAGCATATTCGCTCCAGTCTACAGAAAATTAAAGCAGAAATAAGAGTAATAAAATAAATAATAAATACATAAATATGTGATTAAACAACCATTCTTTGCAATAAAATAACAAGAAAATTGCTTTAACTCATATATACCAGGTTGCAGTAGTTACAACTCCAGTTAAAGTGCAAGAAAAAACATACAGGGGCCGATTCACAGAACTAACTTAAGACAAAATCCTATACTTACAACTTTTGGTATTCACAGAATTTAGGATGTTTTCTTAAGTTTGTCTTAAGACAGACTTAAGACAGACTTAAGACAAAATCCTAACTTAAGTCTGTCTTAAGTTTGTCTTATGACAAACTTAAGACAAAATCCTAACTTCTGTGAATACCAAAAGTAGTAAGTTTAGGATTTTGTCTTAAGTTAGTTCTGTGAATCAGGCCCACAGTTTCACCCAAATCATAATCCATCAAGTAGGAGAGTGCTTTCTTCGAATGGAGACTGTCACGGCTCTCCACAGCCAATCATTGACCTCCTCCCTAGGTAAGGTAAAATTCTCAACATGCCTTCCTCTTCAATCACAACTTGCCAGCCTGGACATACTCCAAACACTACCACCACATTTGTCTTCGCCCGAGCAATGACCCCAGTATTTAGATTGCCCTTTGGGTGTCCACCCTGCCTCTTAACAAACACGTAATTACCCAAATACCACTCTTGCTCAAATACATTGTGTTTATCACCAAAGCCCTGCTTGTATTTTGCCTGATGTCTTGCCTCCTTTCTTGAATCAAACAATTGTATCCTCTCTTCACACTTCAAACAAATAGGATTGAGTTTGGACCCCAAGTCTTCCTCTCAAACATTGGAAAGGTGAAAGCTTGGTCACAATGTTGGGTCTATTGCGGTGTACCCACAGCTTATTCTTTCCACTTCTAACTGAGCAGATACTGTAACCAGTCTGTTCATGCTCTCAAACAGGCCACTGGCCTGCAGAGAGTACTGTGCCATGCGTAAATGCATAATCCCAAGTACTTCTAAGAACTCCTTCATCTCACTAGAGACGAATTGAATTCCATTGTCCGTTACAATAGACTTGGGGATTCCCTTTGACGCAAACACATCTCTTAAGAATTCCAAAACCATTCTTGTTGTCACAATACTTACAAAACAAGCTTCAAATCATTTTGATGTGTAATCAACTACTACCAGGACAAACCTTTCTCCTGGTGGCAACAGGTCAAAGAGCCCAACAATATCCAGTCTCAACTTACCTAGCGGTTCCTCCGGAACCACTACTGGTAACAATGGTGCTGTTCTGGTTAACTTAGACTTGTCACTCTCTGCACACAGAATGCAATCTATCACTGCTCCCATAACCTGGCTATCCAATCCCGGCCACCAGTATCACTCTCTGACTCTCAGAATGGTCAAATTCCTTCCTAAATGCCCCTCATGTGCAAGATTCACAATAATGTCCAATAATCGTGCGGGAGCAATCATACGATTTCCATAGAAAAGGTTACCATCTTCAATACACAACTCTTCGCAAACACTTCAACGCGCCCTGGCTTCCACCACGAGGTCCTTTAAACTTGGCCACCCTGACACCACCAGATTTTTTACCAGTTCCCTCTCCTCATCTTTTGCAATTTCACTGTCCCACTCAGCCTTACCAACTGTTGATTCTGTAACCCACATAATAAGGTCTGTCACCGCTTCCTCCATGACAGATCTACCAGTAGGCAACCTTGACAAACAGTCCGCCAAAATATTCTTGGCCCCTGGAAGATACTTGACATGAAAATTAAACTCCATCAAACCTTCTACCCACCTCTTCATACATGGGGAAATATTATCCACATTCCTGCACCCCAACAACTGCACAAGACATCTGTGATCCATCCTGAGTATAAGTGGTAGACCCCACAAGAAGATCTCAAAGTTTGCATTGCTCAGGTGCAGGCCAATGCCTCAAGCCTAATAACTGAATCCTTTTCTTTAGCCGCCTTAAGCGAGCGCGAGGTAAAAGCCTTTTCATCACCATCCTTCACCTGGGACAATATTGCACCAAGTCCTTTCTATCTGGGTTCAGTCATTAGGAAAGTTTTCTTCATAATATCAAAGTGACCTAAAGTTGGCATTCTTGAAATCTCACCTTTTACATTTTTGAAAGCCTCTTCTGCCTCCTCATTTCACTCAAACGGTACTCCCTTCTTAAGCTGCAATCAGTTGGGTTGCACCACACTTCCAAAATTCCTGACAAGTTTAGAGTACTGCTCCGCCATGCCCAAAAATTACCTGATCTGGACTTTGTTGTAAGGAGATGGCATCTCAATGATGGAATCAGCCAATTCAATTTTAGGGCTAATTCCTTCTCCAGATATAGTATGTCTGAGGTATGCAATTTACACTTCTTCAAGGTAAGGCCCTTGTCCTTCAATCTGCCTCAAAACCTTGTCATGCTGCTGCCTATCCTTCCCGTGCACCAGGATATCATCCTGAAAATACAACTCAGACCCAATGCCATCTAACACCAATTTCATCAGCCTTTAAAAGCACGCCACCGGCGAGGCCAATCTAAATGGTAGCCTCCTAAATCTATGTGCTCCCAAAGGCGTGACAAAAGAAGTGAGGGCTATGGAGTCCTTGGGCAGCATCACCTGGTGGTAGGCGGCAGATAAATCCATCACACTAAACACAGTAGCCCCTTTACATGTGGTGAGAGCCTCCGTGATGTTCGGCAAGAGTTGGCAATCAACCCAGATGCATTGGTTGAGATCAATGCACATTCGGATCTTGGCCTCGTTGTCTTTTAGAGCAAGAACCACTGGGGTCAACCACTCTGAGAACTCCATCTCCTCAATAATCTCACTTTGCAACAATGTCTCTAATTCTTCCTGAAAGGGCTTAATCATGAGGTTGGGTAACCTCCTTGCCTTGTGCACAACTGGCTTGGTGTTCTTTTTTAAATGATTTTGTGCTCAAATTCTTTGAGAAGACCCAATTGATCATTAAATACCTTCGGGAAATCATTCACCCAGTCAATGTCTTCCCCAATGGTAACTACCATCATAACCTGATTGGGAGAATTTGGGTTCAAGACAATAACCAAATCCCTCTGATGCCTCCACCCCAACAAGTTGGTCCCCCCTCTTGGCCATGTATATTTTCCCCACAGTCTCCCTCCCTTGGAAATTTATCACCATCACTGTGTAGCCCATGAGATCTATATTCATCCCTCTGTATCCTTCAGGGCTCATGCCAGGTGGTAGTAATGCAATGCCACTCTTACCCTAGACAGTCTCTCAAATTTTGTCCCCCATCAACGTGAAATGGAGAGCCATAATCTGACAGAACGATTAGGTTTTGTCCACCTATTTCCACCTCGCACTCAGGCATCATGTGATCACTGTCAACTGTATTATCCACTTGCTTAACATCTGTGGAGGAAGACCCCACGTGCAAAATTACACTCTTACTCTCATCAGGCACATCCAACACTTTATGCACTTTCGCACTTTTGCAAACTCAGGTAAAATCTCCCTTTTTCCCCCAACTTCGACATACAGCATTCCGGGCCATACAATAAGGTCTGTTTGAAAGACAATTAGAGCTGCTACTATGGGCTGCCTGCCCACATAGCGATAGTTCTAGCGCTGCCTTTGTGTTGTCGCCTACAAAATGGTAACGGTTTGGTGCCTTAAGCGATTTTGCCCAGCTAACTTCAAAAGTTCCATATATTGCTTCACAGGTCACTTGCATAGATCCGGTGGCCTGTGCCTTACAACGGCAGTGTAAGTGAGTTTGTAGGAGTAACCATGGGTTTAATTCCCTCTGGTTAATACAGAGGGGTGTTAGTGGTGGTTCCCTATCCCTCGCAGTCAATTTGCCGCCAAAGTGAAGATAATATGCTAGACAACAAGACTGTGTTCAGGATCTTTAATCCACCAACAAAAATCACAGTGCTTTTTGCTCCTTCACTTCCAACAGCTGTCCACTCTCTCTCCAACATTACAATCAGTTACCTTGGTACCCTTGGATCATCAGTGGTAGATACCTTGTCAGTGACACTCCCTGCATGACTTGGAGTCTTGCCCTGACAATAAACACAAGAGGCATACTTAGTGGGGATCTATCATAGACATTTGTTTATGACAATCCCTACAAGATTCAGAGCCTGTGGTTTTAGGAGGGGACTTTTTCCTTGCAAACTGGAAAAATATTTTTGAATGAAGAGGAGCTCGCTCTGGATCTGCATGTCAAGGCTTGGAAAGAAAGGAACTTCTATCAGCGTGCAGGGGTTGGACTTTTATGTTGCTCAGGCGTCACTTCCGTGGTGGGACAGAGTCGAGGCGGAATACATAATGCCACATGCTGACGTCCGGAAGCAATGCTGAGTATAATCTCAGGATCCGGTCTGGCGGCTGGGGGTAGTCACAGGTAGACGAATTTGCGGTCAGAAGTGCCTATCGGAAAGATAAATATTTTACATTATTGGAAGAGATTAGCCTGAGCCATCTGATAACCATCTCTCGATAGAGTGTTCTTCGAATTATGGCAATCTAAAGCAGTTGTCCTGCTGCATAAATGCTCTTGCAGAAAATAACTGGATGGCATTCTTTGTACTCCTAGTTGCCAGTTTTAATGATCCTGACACCGGAGGGCCAAGACCGTTGGCATAAATATTGTAAAATGTGTCTGGAAACTGGGAAGAATACACTCAACTTGCCAAAATGTACCTCCAAATCAAGGAAAGTCATATATTCACAGCCAACTACTATCTGGAAATGGCTGGTCAAATGGAATATTACTAGTGTCTCGCGATAAGGGAATACGTTCAAAAATATTTTTGATACGGTACATCTTAATGGAGCTCTGCAATTTTGTGGACTGATTTTGGTTAAAATCGAATTCATTCATAACAATTTGAGAATTTCGCAACCATTAAAGTCCTCAGGTAATTGTTTAGTTTAAAGTAATTCAGGAATAGCTGCTCAAAACGCGATCATTCATTTCCAAACGACTTTTGAATTTGTTTAATACCTGCAGCAGGTAAGACTCCATCACATTACAGGAACACATAAGTGACAGCCCTTTTTGTACATCAAGAAAAGGCCCGACGTGGCTTTAAGGCCGTGGGTGTGATTAATGCGATGGCAAGGGAAACGGTACGTCACGTCCGCCTCTGACGGAAACCCGTTGAAAAGGCCTTCCCCGATATCCATGGAAACGCTGATCTGTTTCCTGCAGGGATAGGAGGGACATTAATTGTGCATCCTGTCTCATCAAGAGCAGGGTCCTGTGCTCAAATGCCACAGGGCTTCATTTACAAGGGGCTGGGGGAGCGGGAGCAATACATTCAACATCTGGGTTGTCGCAATCCATGGATTGAAAGTTTATCTGGGGCCAACTGAGAAAGGTGTATATACAAGCACAAGCAGGCAGTCGAGCATGCTTCAGAATGACGAAGAGATAAAACGACAGATGGAAGTCCTAGTTACCGTTGGAATTTATTTGTGTACAGCAGGGAATGTGAGCGTTCTCATGCTTGCAGACAAGTGGGGAAACAGCAACAATATCTTCACACCCATCTTCCTTTGTCCCAGTCCTTACACAATGATGCAAAAACTCTGCTGTTATGTTGCCTTATGTTATATGCCTTTAAAGCTCGTGCTTAGGTTCTCCTTAGAATGTATATGACGCCAGGTTAGAATGTGTTTGCTTGCATCCTTTGTATGTTGTTGGTCAGTTATACTGGAGCTGCCCTTTCCTTACAGCTGCTCCCTGGCGCTCACCTGTATTTCTATTATTTACTTATTAAAGTATTCTTTTACTACTGCTTGGACCGTCCTTACATCATTACATCTGCCCTACATGCAGATTTGTTAGAGCCACTCCTGCACGCCCCCTTTATGTGCAGAGTAAGGTCTGGACGAGTATAGGACAGTTTAAATCCTTCATAGGCAGAACGAGATTCCCTTTGTTTCCCCGCCTCACCTGTTGGCCTCACTTAAGTGGCTTGAGGGGCACTTCAAAGTCATGCTACAGAACTATGGCAGAGCTGATTGGTTGACTAATCGAATATGGCGGATCTTGGAAGAGCGGTTGGTGGCCATGTTGGGTTTCTAGACAACCCATTTAACAGGAAGCCCTGTTACAGTGCAGTGTGTACCTGCATCACCATGCAGAAATGCACAACAAACTGCATGAAGAAGGGCACAAGATGGAAGTTGAAGTTGAAAATATTTGTAGAGCGCACTGCGACCAAGCGGCTTCCTGGCGCTAAAAGATAGAAAGTATCAGATGGAAGAGGCAGCCAGGGAATTACAGGATGGTGAAGGCTTGGGCATACAAGTATGTTTTGAGCGCCTTACGGAAGTGGGGGTAGACAGCGATGAACCGGATAGTAAGTGGAAGGCTGTTCCAGAAGCGGGGAGCAAGAATAGAGAATTGGGTGCCACCAGTTCTGGATTTACGGAAACGGGGAACATTAAGAAGTGCCTGAGTAGAGGAACGGAGATTGCGACTGGGGAGATAATGGGTGATCAGGGAGTTGATGAAAATGGGGGCAGTGCGGGCTCGGGCCTTAAAGACTAGGCATCCCATCTTGAAGAGAATTCTCTGCAAGATGGGGAGCCAATGGAGGGACTTGAGGAGGGGGGTAGTGTGGTGATATTTGGGGAGTCGGTGGACAAGGCGGGCTGCCTGATTTTGGATGGTCTGAAGGTGCCGGAGCTCATAGGCGGGATGCCCGCATACAGGCAGTTCCCGTAGTCCAGCCGGGAGAGGATCATGGCCAGGACAATTATTTTGAGGGCATTAAAGGAAAAAAAGCGGGAGACCTTGCGGATGATCCTAAGGGACAGAAAACAGGATGACACAACAGAGCTAACCTGAGGGCGCATGGAGAGGTCCTGACTGATTTTGATGCCAAGAGTTTTTACCGTTGCCGAAGGGACCGGAGGGGGGCCGAAGATGGAAGGCCAAAAGGCGGGGGTCCAATGGCTGATGGCGCCACCAGTCAGGGCTAGCTCCGTTTTGTCCGGGTTAAGCTTGAGATGGTTTTGGTTCATCCAGTCAGAAATAAAAATAAGCACAGGTTGAAGTTTACCCCTTGCATGCTGATGACGGCCCCCATCTGTCATGCACTACGGCGCTCGTGTGCTGATGACGGCTGGGGGCCGTCATAAACCTGCCCACTTGCGATTTTGCCGCACAGGCGCAGAATCGCGGCAGCATGCAAGGGGTTAAGAGGGGAACCAGGAATAGGGGAGAGATCAAAAACCAGCTGAAGGTCATCCGCGTAATTGTACACAGAGACCTCCATGCTGAGCAAAGAAATGATAAGGGGATAGATATAGAGATTGAAAAGAAGAGGGGATAGAGCGGAACCTTGGGGGACCCCACAAGGCACCGGTCGGGGGGGCAGAAAAACTGGAGAGACGAACAGCCTGCGTCCTGCCTTGGAGGAATGAGGTGAGCAAATAGAAGGCAGTGCCCTGAATGCCCGCCGCCCTGACACAGTCGAGAAGGATGGAATGGTCGACCGTGTCAAAAGTGGCCGACAGGTCAAGGAGCACCAGGGCCTAAGGAGAGTTGGAATCCGCCTTGCTCTTCAGTTCATCAAGAACAGAGGTGACCACAGATTCAGTCGAGTGGCCTGGGCGGAAGCCAGCTTGATGAGAGGCAAGAAGATGGTTGTCCTCTATGTAAGCCGACAGGCATGAGGTAATATGGCTCTCCAAGATCTTGCCAAGATAAGGGAGCAGGGAAATGGGCCTGAAATTGGCAGGGAGGGAAGGGTCAGAGCCCGTTTTTTTAAAAATAGGGATGACTGTGGCGGATTTAAACAAAGATGGAACTATACCCTGGGAGATGGACGCGTTAAGAAGGGATAAGGGGGGATCGGGGCAACCAGAGAGCAACTCTCTTAGTATGCGAGCCGGGCCAAAATCAGCAGGAGAACCTGACTTGACCTTCCTAAGCAAGGCGAGGAAGGAATTCCTCGAGATGGGGGGGATAGTGATCGAGGGAGGAAAGCAGAGGGGGAAGGGGAGCGGCAGGGAGAGGGGAAGAAGGTGGGGGGATATTGCGTTTGATATTGGCGATCTTCTCGAGGAAGAAGTCGTTGAGGGAAAGGCAGAGGGATTCGGAGGGAATAGGATTAGGGTTAACTCTGTCAGATGTGCCCAGATTGTGGACGATGGAGAAAATCTCCCTAGATTTATTGGTTGCTAATAGGATTTTGCCCGAAAAATATTCTAGCTTGGCTGAAAGGATGGCTCTTTTGTAATTTTTCAGAAGGGACCTATATCGGTCCCTCAGGAGGGGGCAGTACTTGCGTCTCCACTGCCGCTCTGCTTGCCGAAGGGCCAATTTAAGGGTTTTAAGGTCACTGGAGAACCATTTGTTGGCATCGTGGAGACGACAAGCCTTGACCCTCCTGAGGGGAGCGACCAGGTCGCAAGAGGAGGAAAGCCAGGAGTTAATGGAGTTGACCTGTAAATCAAGGGGAAGGTCGGATAGGGCGGGAAGAGAGGTCGCCAGGGAGGAGTGGAGAGCATTAAAATCCACCCGATTCCAGTTTCGTGCAAGGACATTCTTGGGCAGGGGGGATTTGTTAGTGACTGAGAGATCAATGGAAAAGGAAATAATCGAATGGTCCGACCAGATGCAGGGGAGGATGGTGGTGGACGATATAGTTCGGCCAGATGACCAGATCTGACCAAGGACATGGCCATGGGTATGAGTGGGGGCGTGAATATGAGAGGTGAAATTGAAGCAATGGAGCGTATCAGAAAAATCTTTAGAGGTCTGGTCTTCCCTAGGATCGCCAGGCCAATAATTGAAGTCCCCCAGTAGGAGAACGGATGAATTATTAATCGCCAGGGTGGCCAGTAAGTCTTGCAAGGTGGGCAGAAAGTGGGGCATAGTTTGAGGAGGGCGGTATAGGAGAACTATAGTAAGGGGGCAAGAAGATTCGTGGAGCGGGCGACTAGAAGGTCCACATTGAGTATAGGAGGATGGGCCAAAGGTTGGAACTGTAGGTGGGACCGAACGATCAAGGCCACACCTCCACCAATTTTCCCATCAGGGCGATCTGCCCGGAGGATATAGTAGGGAGCAGGTAAAGCAGATAGGACGTCAGGCATGGAATCAGCAGAAAACCAAGTTTCCGTGAGGAACAGAAAATCGGGGGACTCAGTGTCGATGAGGTTAAACAGTTCCAATTGATGTTTTCCCGCCGAGCGAGTATTGAGAAGATAGGCGGAGGCCGAGGTGTGCGGGGAAAAGGGGGGAGTAGGGGAGCACACCAAGTGAGGGACAGACAAGGGCATAAGGGATGAGGCAATAATAGGGGCAGAGGAAGATGTAGAGATGCAGAGGGCCGTTATGCGGTCGAACGTTAAAGGGCTAATAGACCAGTCACCCTGATGGGCGAGAAGCTTCGCAGAGGTGTACACTAGAAATGGTGCAGGGTCAGTGGCCCCTGCTCCCGGTCGGTCGCGGACGGGCGCAGACGGGCTTGCCTTTGGCGAGCCTTCGGCGCGCCGCCGGCGCGCCCGCTGCGCCCGTCCGCTGCGCTTCCGGGGGGGAGGTGCCATTTTGTAGTGATCAGGGTGGGAGGGCCGAGCAAGTAATCTGCTCGCCCTCTGACTCACCCAAGATGGCGCTGGTGTTTCGCTAGGCAGCGTTAGATTGGCTGCTGTGGCCCCAGCTTCGAGCGCGAGCAAGAGTCATCAGAGGTAGGGAGTGCACAGGGGATAGTTTCCCAAGTTAAAAACACAAGAAATGCAATTTTACAATTTTAAAAATATTCGTAGCTTAAAATATGCAGCTGTTCCCGGCTCACGCCTCAGGAACCAAATGAGCGATCTATCAGTGGGGAAGATGCCGAGAGACTGGGCTTTTGTAGTGATCAGGGTGGGAGGGCCGAGCAAGTAATCTGCTCGCCCTCTGACTCACCCAAGATGGCGTTGGTGTTTCTCTAGGCAGCGTTAGATCGGCTGCTGTGGCCCCAGCTTCGAGCGCGAGCAAGAGCCGTCAGAGGTAGGGAGTGCACAGGGGATAGTGTCTGTTACCTTTCACCCTGAAGAATCCATTCTCAGGTTGACCAGGGGTATCCTCAGGTTCTAAATAACAGAAAGGTGGCGCCAATCTGAGTGTTGTGGTAGCTTTAAAAAGAGGAACTTGATGACCCTACAGAACAGGATAGAATGTTCAGATGCCCAGGTTGGCCAAAGTGGTGCCTCTCACCGTGAACTTTCTACTCCTCTCACACCCCCTTCCTTCATAACAAGACAAGTGATAACTGTTGCTCTCCCACAAACCTAGAACCTTTTAATGTTTCCACTTTATGTTTCTTTGTAAATTTAGAGACCTAGCGTTCTGATACGCTTAATTAATTAATTAAAGCTTTTATTTTCACTAGAACACCTTTTCAGCTACTTATTTGAGAGAACTTTATTTTTTCTCTTGTCCTATTTCTGTTTCTTTTGGTTTCCTACCAGCAGTCTGTAGGGGCGGAGGTGCTTGCGGGACTGCTCCTAGATAACGACGCACAACTGTTCACCACTTGTGCTCCCCGAGGGGTCCAGAATCTGGGATTTTCTTGTATTTGTTCACTATGTTTCTCCTTATAAAGCCGGGGGCCTGCTCCCTCTGTCATGCTTATTTATGTTAAGCTTTTTATTTATCTTCCATGCCTTTTCAGAAAACAAACTCATCTGTGTGTGCCCACACCTCAACTGGACCTGCCGACCCTGAATCCAGAAGGGTTTCATTGCCACACATAGGGCCTCATTTACCGGCCCATTGCACCGCCAGTGCATCACTTTTTCAATGCACCGGTTGCACAGTCGGCCTGCCCATATTTACAAGGCCACGTAAAGTCTGCCTGCATGACATTTCATGGCATTCTAAATATGGGCCCCTTTCACACAATACTCTGGGTGAAGGGGGTATTCCATTAGTGTTGCTGCGGGTCTTCCCACACACCATCCATGGAAACTGACACATTCCCAGATTTACAACATTTGGTAAAGCAGGTAATGCGCCAGAACCCAACACCTCCCCAGGGGGGTGGATAGTCAAAATATTGATTTTTAAATATCGAAGCACAGTTATATCGAGTTTTATATATCGTAGGGACAAAATATCGAAGTCAAGAATATCTACAACCAGAATATCGAAGTTACGGTAAATAATATCGATGTTGCAAATATCGATGTTAGTAATGTCGATAGTTAAATTATTGATGTTAATAATATCAATATTTATATGAGTGTTATGTATTTTAGTATATATTTAATATGTATGTGTTCTATATTTTTTGTTAAGTATTGTACTATTTTTTAAATATATGTATACATTTTTTAGAAATTAGTAATTTTTTTTTAAGTAAATTTTGCATTTTAGTACTGTAGCGGGTTGTGGGATTATAGGGGAATAGGGTGGAAAGTAATTTAATTATAGTAAATTAAATAATAATGTTTAGGAATTATTAATTTATATTAAATAAATGTGTTTTATTTCTGTAGCGGGTTGTGGGTTTATAGGGGAATAGGGTGGGAAGAAATTTAATTTTAATTAAGTAATTATTATTTTTTAATTATTGATATTAATAATGAATGTATTGGTAATTAACTATTTTTAATTAATAAAGACTTTATTTGTATTCATTTTTTATTGGAGTGGGTTGTGTGTTTTAGGGGAATAGGGTGGTAAGTAAATTATTTGTAATTAAGTAATTAATTAAGAAAAATTGAGTATTGATAATTAATTTGTTAATCAGTAATTAATTGGTTAATCATTTTTTATTAAATATTATTTATTGGTATTGGTATTTTTCTTGTTAATTATCGATGTGGTATTTATGTTTATTAAATATTATGTATTGTATTAATAATTAATGTTTTTGTTAATTAATTATTGATTGGTTATTCATTTGTATTACATAATATTTATTATTATTGATGATTTATTATGTTTTAAATATTAATTGGAAATTAATTTTCATTAATTGATTAATTGAAAATTAATGTAATTGTGAGAAATGTTATATGGAGTGTGTTGCGTGTTTATTGAGGAAGAGGGTGGGAAGTATTTAATATTATAAAAATTAATATTATTATTGATATATTTGTTGTTGTTTTTTCTAAATTTATTAATAAATCATTATTTAATTACAATATTTAATTCATTTATAAGTAAGTAATTCTAACATCTACGTTGTACAACGCTTTCCCTATTGTTGCACTCACTGGATTGGGAATAGTTCTTTTTACCTCTACGCTATCCAGCGCTTTCCCTACTGTTGCAATCTCTGAAGTGGGAATAGTAATTTTTACCCCTACGCTATCCAACACTTTCCCTACTGTTGCACTCACTGGACAGACCCTCCAGGATATCGCAATTTCGCGATTTCGCGATTTGCTGCGAAATCGACACTTTTTAAAAAATGCCGCGATTTTTACAAAAATGCCAGCGAAATCGGCATTTTTGTAGAAATCACGGCAGTTTTCGCTATATCCTGGGGGGTCTGCTTTATGTGGCTATCGCCTGTGCCTCTGTCTCCGATGCTGCACCAAAGCTCCTCAGATACTCAGCAGTATTGAAGCGTCACAGCGGGATGGCAAACCTCACACCTCCAGCCCTTGATGACCTGTTAAGAGGTGCTTCGAAGGTGACTGAGAGGGAGGGGCTGCAGGTTCAGGAGCTGCGACATCTATTCACATGCAAACAGCCCTGAATGTGTCATGTCTCTGCTATTTAGAGGGGGGCTCACACATTCCATTTCTACCCAGGGCCCCAAACATCCGAGACTCGGCCAGATTACACCCCTGATTACACCGAGGCAGCACGTGGTTCTCTTCACAGAGCGTAATTACTGTCACTAAATTGTAAGCAAACCTCGGTTCTTCAAACATGCAGTCTATAATTTAAGAAAATACGGAAATGGCACAATCGCACCCACACTGATTAACAGAGTATGCAGGACAATCAGTTCAATCAGTTCTCTTGGAGTATCTCCTGTAAGTACTGTACATCACAGTGGGGGATGGCATTTTGGACAGAGAGCCTGTCTTCTCGTTGTCTTGTGCAGGAGGGGGCGAGGAGCCCAAGATGATACTAGAATACTCCATGCCCACCCCTGTGCCCACCCTGGTGGATCCTGCTCCCTCTCCTGTGATGGCTCCTGCCCTCCCCTCAGTGATGGCTCCTGTCCCCCCATGTTGTGGCTCCAGTCCACCTACACCTGTGATGGCTCTTGTCCCCCCTGTGGTGGATTCTGTCTCCGCCCTGGGTGGCTTCTGTCCCAGTCCTGGAACGGCCCCTGCAGCGAGGGTGAAGTTCTTGATGGGCCTCTTCTCAAAAGGGCTCAGCTCAAAATTAATATGGAAAGGTCGGCGAGTAAGTAAGTGAAGGGATGGGTGAATGGCTGGATGAATTAGTGAAAGGGTGAATGGATGAATGAAAGATTGAATAAATGGATAATGAGAGAGGATGGATGGATTGATGAGAGGGGAAGGATGGAGAGAAAATGTAAATAGCTGGATGTATGGGTGGAAGGGTAGCTGGATGATGGATGAGGTGAAAGATAGATGAGGGGAAGGATGATGGATGAGGAGATGGATGGATGGAGGGGAAGGATGGATGGATGAGGGGAAGGATGGATGGATGGATGGAGGGGAAGGATGGATGGATGAGGAGAAGGATGGATGGGTGGATGGGTGAGGGGAAGGATGGATGATGGATGAAAGGAAGGATGGATGAGGGGAAGGATGGATGGATGAGGGGAAGGATGGATGAGGGGAAGGATGGATGAGAGGAAGGATGGATGGATGAGGGGATGGATAGAGGGGAAGGATGGATGGATGGGTGGGTGAAAGGATGGATGGATGATGAGGGGATTGATGGATGGATGGTTGATGAGGGGGTGGGTGAAAGGATGGATGATGAGGGGAAGGGTGGATGGATGGATGATGAGGGAATGGATGGATGATGAGGGGGCGGCTGAAAGGATGGATGGATGATGAGGGGAAGGATGGATGGATGATGAGGGGAAGGATGGATGGATGAAGAGTGGGTGGGTAGATGGATGGATGGATGATGAGGGAAAAGGATGGATGGATGGATGATGAGGGAAAAGGATGGATGGGTGATGAGGGGAAGGATGGATGATGAGGGGAAGGACAGATGGATGGATGGATGGATGATGGGTGGGTGAAAGGATGGATGGAAGGAAGGATGGCTAAGTGAAAGGGTCGATGGAGAGAGAAAGGGAGGATGGATGGATGACTAAAATAGTGGATGGGTGGAAGGATTAGTAAGTGAAAGGATGGCTGGATTGGTGAAAGGGTAAATGGCTGAATGGATGAGTGAATGGATGGATGGGATGAAGAGTGGATGGATAAGCGTACAGATGGATAGGGTGAAAGGGTGGATGGATAATGGAGATGAGTGAAAGGATGGATGAAGGGATGGATGAGTGAAATGATAGATGGAAGGATACATGATGGATAGGTTTGCAAACGGTTGAATATGTTTGGAAATGGCTGGGCTTACTTATATACTATTGCGCGACCTCTGATGTGTCTGTAAAACGTACCTATTGTCCTGAAGTTTTGTCCTGAATTTTGAGCTCCTGTCCTGAATTTGTGTCCTGAATTTTGACCCTTTGTCCTGAATTTTTACACTCACCGTCCTGAATTTGCACCAATGCCAGTTGGTCACCCTATTCGCTGGCTTGGAGACAAAGCGCCGTGCAGAGATGTCTGTCCCTCAAGATAAACAGACAGAACCACTCAGCCGAGAGAGCTGAGGCGCACACGGGATGGGGTATCTGCAGAGGTGCGCTGGACAAGGGATGAAGTCAAAGGGTTGAGCTCACCTATTGCAGACCATTTCCCCCTGGGAGTGAGCCATGGGAAAAATCCTAGAGGCGAGAAATTTAACACGGGCGTCAAGTGGCCCCATGTCATGGGTGTCAACTTCAACCAGTCCCCGCTTTTAAATCGGAGATGATTTGCAGGCTGACATTTTGCAACGAAACTACAAGTACCAACATGCAGTTCGCTACTTTTTAACAAGTGACCACTAGGCGGTTTTGACTGCTCTTTCTCTAGTGGTTAGGTCTGTCGAACGGGCATCCGGTGGGATATCAGGTCGTGTTCAAAATACACTGTACTATTTAACGTGCTTACTAATAAAAGGGGCGATAGGTATAGCCATCATTAGTGCAGCAGGTACAGTGGCACCAAGCTCTAAGGCTATTGCAAGACACAAACTGACCTGCAATGGTACGCCTCTTCTGGCGCAGGGCTTTGCAACGTGACGCATCTGGGAGATGCGTCACGTAGTAAATACCCCGCACCATGGTGCATCTTTTGCGCCGCCGCTGCGTCACAAAAGTGACGCAACAGCGGCGTAAAAGCAGCGCAAGGGGCTTGTAAATCTGCCCCAAAGTGTCTACATTGTAAAGAAACCAAATATACATAGCTTCATGTTGTTAAATAACTAAAAAAACTAAGATATCTGTGTTTGTTGTAGGAAAAATGGCCACATAAAATGCCGCAAAATTGCCGCTAAATTTCCATATTTGTGCCGCTAAATTTCCATTTTTGTGCCGCTAAATTTGCTAATCCATGCCGCTATATCCTGGGGGGTCTGACTGGAGTGGGAATAGTAATTTTTACCCCTACGCGATCCAACGCTTTCCCTACTGTTGCACTCTCTGGAGTGGGAATAGTAATTTTTACCCCTACGATATCGAGCGCTTTCTCCACTGTTGCACTCACTGGAGTGGATCAAGTAATTTTTACCCCTACGCTATCCAGCGCTTTCCCTACTGTTGCACTCACTGAAGTGGGAATAGTAATTTTTTACCCCTACCCTATCCAACGCTTTCCCTAATGTTGCATTCACTGGAGTAGGAATAGTAATTTTTATTCCTACGCTATCCAGCGCTTTCCCTACTCTTGCACTCTCTGGAGTGGGAATAGTAATTTTTACCCCTACACTATCCAACGCTTTCCCTACTGTTGCACTCACTGGAGTGGGAATAGTAATTTTTACCCCTACGCTATCCAGCGCTTTCCCTACTGTTGCACTCTCTGGAGTGGGAATAGTCATTTTTACCCCTATGCTATCCAGCGCTTTCCCTACTGTTGCACTCTCTCGAGTGGGAATAGTCATTTTTACACCTCCGCTATCCAGGGTTTCCTACTGTTGCACTCTCTGGAGTGGGAATAGAATTTTTTACCCCCACGCGATCCAACGCTTTCCCTACTGTTGCACTCACTGGAGTGGGAATAGTAATTTTTACCCCTACTGTTGCACTCTCTGGTGTGGGAATAGTAATTTTTACCCCTACGATATCTACCGCTTTCTCTACTGTTCCACTCACTGGAGTGGGAATAGTAATTTTTACCCCTACGGTATCCAACGCTTTCCCTACTGTTGCACTCACTGGAGTGGGAATAGTATTTTTTACCCCTACGCAATCCAGCACTTTCCCTACTGTTGCACTCTCTGGAGTGGGAATAGTCATTTTTACTCCTACGCTATCTAACGCTTTCCCTACTGTTGCACTCTCTGGAGCGGGAATAGTAATTTTTACCCCTATGCTATCTAACACTTTCCCTAATGTTGCACTATGTGGAGTAAGTAAATATATGTATATGTGTAATTTATTTCAAAATGTAATGTATTAGTTATTATTTTTATGTATTGTTTATATTTTTAACTATATAGCTTTTAATTATATGTATTATTTACTTAATGTTACATTATTATTAAAACATTTGAAAAAACAATATTTTTAACTTCGATATTTTTGACAACTAAATTTTTTTTTCGATATTTTTGTGCTTACATTTATGTAGATTGGGCTTCGATATTTTTTACTTCTGTATTTCTGTGTCGATATTTTTGCAAATCGATTTTCTGTCCATCCATATTCTGACACACATTTCCCAGGGGGGACGTAGGAGTGGCAAAACGAGCAGAAATGATTTTATTTCTCCTCATGTTTCCTCTTTCTACGTGTGCTACATTCTATAGCTAGCATAGAAAGTGAAAAAAGCCAACATTTATTGTTTTTGTGCAGGAAGGTGTCCCTTCCTGCACAAAAACAATTATCCCTACAATGCAGGTACCCTTGCAACATAACACAAGGGTGTCTGCTTTGGCACACAGCTGCTGTTTGTGGGCCAGCGCAGGGGAGAAGGACAGGATTGTGTTGTATCTTGTCAGTGGCGGCCGACACTGAAAATACCGGTGGGGTGGGTAGAAGGGACAGAGGAGGGGAGCGAGAGGGCCAGTGGGAAGCACACGGGGGATCGCACAGTGGTGGTTAATGATAAGGAAAAGGAAAAAAAAACACTTACTGGCTGGTAACTGAGACGGCAGCCAAACACACCAGCTCACTTAGAAGTGCCCAAATCCAAATCAGTATTCCTCCTCCGACCCATACCCCGGCCCCACGCACTGGCTCAGAGCTAGCAGCTAAAAAATAAAAACAATAGTAAGATATTGTTTTATTGTGGAGGAGCCGCCGCTGTATCTTGGAGATACGGCACATTCCTGCCCTTTTATTTTTACATGCAGCAGCACAGCAGGAAGGCTTGCCGCACTTCTGTGCATCAAAATATAGCAAATGGGGCCCATAGTCTAGAACAGAGAACAACTGGTATCTTATGGATGAGACCTTGACAGGGCCGGACTGGCGGTAGCAGGCACCGGACTTTTCCCCAGTGGGCCGCCAGGGTTGGGACCGGTTTTGGGCCCCTTGGGGACGGTTTTGTTACAGGGCAGTTTTTGCAGCATAAGTGCAATATCGGCTGCTGTAATGAAATTGGGCGAAACCGGCCGTGGCAAACACCTTGGCCGCATCCCCAACACCCCAGGGGGCAGGTCAAGCACTTTGCCAGGGCCGGTTTTGGTTTCCAGTCTGACTCTGACCTGTGTCCGTCTCAAATCCTTAACTCTCTTATTCACTCTAGCTGGGAACAGCAATTTATCCACCTCTTGTTACACCACTAATCAGATGCAGCTAAGCTTCCTCCTGCCAACATTTGGAAGTTTGTTAAACATAGTGGTAAGATTATAGATCTTATTTTATATCACAATCCTGGTCTATTTTATTATTGCCAAAACTTGATTGACAGATTTTCAGGTCCCGCGATAGAGCTTGTTGTCGCAGAAGTTTACAAAATAATTTGGTTTGATCGGGAAGACCATATCAGAGAAGACCTTGTGAATATTTTTGCATCCCTGATAATTGGGGCCACCTGCCCCTCCTCTTAACTTAATTGAATTTCGTTTAGTGAATACTGAACTCTCTAATATGAGTTTATTTTGGAAGCCTTCTCTTCCAAGCCCAGTGGCTTATTTATGTATTTCACCCTTTTGCCACTAAGGCTTCAGACTTGACACTGCTTAGTGATATGAACTCCTGGGTTGAAGATACCACATATATCGATACTGAAGAACTTATTGGGCCCGATTCACAGAACTTACTTAAGACAAAATCCTAAACCTACTACTTTTAGTATTCACAGAAGTTAGGATTTTGTCTTAAGTTTGTCTGAAGACAGACTTAAGACAAAATCCTAACTTAAGTCTGTCTTAAGTCTGTCTTAAGACAAACTTAAGACAAAATCCTAACTTCTGTGAATATAAAAAAGTAGTAAGTTTAGGATTTTGTCTTAAGTTAGTTCTGTGAATCGGGCCCATTGATCTTATACGACTATTGGCCTATCGTAGGTGGTTAGTTGCCCATTCACCATTCGACCATTCAGGACATAGGTTAGATCACATTCTTTCCTGTAGTGAGTTAATTAAATTCGTTTTCTGTGACTTTCTGCCAAGACAGAGCATGCTCTGCTTCATATTTTGCTTCCTACTTCGAACAGTGTCAGGATATCGCACCATCAGGTGATGCTCTGGTGAGACAGCAGTGGTTTAATTTGGCCACACACTATCTCACATGCTTCCCAATTGTTGCACTGCCGGTCCAGCATGTTTTCAGTTGATTTGACTGCATCAACAACTGTTTGACAGCTTTCCCTCATCAAGCTTGCACTTAAAAAAGCTTGCGAAAGCATCATTAAAGGGTCTTAGCTTGCCATTGTGCAATTACAGGACTTATGATGAGAATGTTCAGTCTGTGTTCCTAATTATTTTTTGTCCTAATGATGACTTTTAAAGTAATTCATAGGGTTGAAATGTTACCTGCATTATAACAAACAGAATGTGTCTTGGCTTATTTGTTGTAGGATATAGCTATACTTCACTTGTATCTACTTCTTTCACAGTGTGATCACATGGGCACTGAGGGCCTGATTCACAGAACTAACTTAAGACAAAATCCTAAACTTACTACTTTTGGTATTCACAGAAGTTAGGATTTTGTCTTAAGTTTGTCTTAAGACAGACTTAAGACAGACTTAAGACAAAATCCTAACTTAAGTCTGTCTTAAGACAAACTTAAGACAAAATCCTAACTTTTGTGAATACCAAAAGTAGTAAGTTTAGGATTTTGTCTTAAGTTAGTTCTGTGAATCGGGCTTGTAGTACCTTCTTTTAATTGTGATTTGGCTTGTCTTCATGTGTTGCATTAAATATTTGTGTATGTAAGTTGGTCTCTCATTCTTAAGGGTCATGTTGATTGTGATGAGTATTCCTTTTGCTCATAATGCTTTATGACTGTATTTAAAATGATGCCACAGCGAGCCGCTGTTCCTTGCTGACCTGCATAAATAGCACATCCGTCCTTTGGGATTTTCCTAACATGGCTACCACTGCCACTCTTTTCAATGCTTGCTCTTGTTTTTGCCTGATCCTATGGGGCCATGTAAGAGAAGTAGTGCAGAGCATTTCTATTAAAATGGGCAATGATTACCGACTGATTTAGAACTCTTAAGCCTGTCTGTAAAGGTGTCAAACGCCTGCCATCACTGCTGTAACCCCTATAGTGTGGCCGTCGACTAACAGGCGATGCTGGGAAGGGTTTGAAATGAACCTCCAGTGCATGTATTGGAGGCTCACTTTTTTCCCCCTAAAGTTGGGGCTTCATCCTCTATCCCTCCGCTCCCCGCACCCATCTATGATTGAAAACAACCTTTACAACGCAGTCATTACATCGCACTACCTTTACATAGCAGTCATTACATCACAACATGCTTTACATAGCATGTCATTACAACGCAGCCATTACATTGCATGTCACTACAACGCATGTCATTACAACGCATGTCACTACAACGCAGGCATTACATCGCAAGTCACTACAACGCAGGCATTACATCGCAAGTCATTACAATGCATACCATTACAACGCATAGTATCCAACACTTACCCTACTGTTGCACTCACTGGAGTTAGAATAGTATTTTCACCCCTACACTATCCAACACTTACCATACTGTCGCACTTACTAGAGTTAGAATAGTAAATATTACCCCTATACTATACAACACTTACCTTAAATGCGATGTAATGGTATGCATTGTAAAGGTATAATGCGATGTAATGGAATGCATTCTAAAGGTAGTTTCTGAAAATGCGATGTCATGGCATGCAATGTAAAAGAATGCGTTGTAAAGGATGTTGCGATGTAAAAACTGCGTTGTAAAGGCATGCATTGTAAATGTATGCATTGTAACGTCATACATTCATCTATGACACCAGCACAACATATGGTGCGTGGAAATCACAGATAAAAGTAGTAGGTGCTATTAGTGCCTACTGGTTCCCCTTTACATTGATCAAGGTGGGAGAGGCAGCGTTGGAAAATAGGGAATGTCTCCTTTCCAGCCCTGGCTCTCCCTATTGAATCTGAGATGGTGATCCCCGAGCAAGGAGCCACTCAACTAGACCCCAGGGATTATTTAGGGTAGATGAGTATTCCCTTCAGGCATGGGCCTTTGTTTTCCCGTCACTAACAGTCTTTCTCCCATTCTCTGTTGCTATTTGCACCCTACCTGCCCCGGGGGAGGCTGAAACCCTTCTAGATACCAGGGATTTTATGGGATAATTATTTGGAAGGGGTGGGGATTGCCCACCCTGGCATACGGCAGGACCCTCATTCCAAAGGGGGTAATACAGTCTTACTGTCCACCCTTGGACGCAGATTGGGTGTTTGCTCACAATCTGCCCACCACGGGGTAGAAAGCCTACCAGACACCAGGGATTTCATAGGCATGTTTTTTAGAAGGGGTGTGGGCAGCCCCCCCTGGCATAGGGTACTGTCCATACACCTGAAAAAAGTGGGCAATACAGTCTTTCTGCCAACCCTGAGAGGCGGATTGTGGAATGTAGGCTTGAAAGCCTGTGAGTTATTGCTACATCTTTAGGAAGGGGTGGGTGTGGCCCACTATGACAAATGGCAATGCCCCAAAGGGAGGGATGATACCGTTTTTCTGCCCCCCTGAAAGGCAGGTTGGGGAATTTCCCCAGTCAACGCGCCCTGACAGCAGAAAACCCACTAGACACCACAGATTTTAAGGTCAAATGTTATTGAAAATGCATAGGGGCATGCACCCTCCTCCGAAAGGGAGGCAGATTGAGAGTTTTGTCACTAATCTGTCCCCAAGGGGGCAGAAAACGCACTAGACACCAGAGATTTTATGGGTAAATATTTTGGAAGGGATGGAACTGTCCACCAGGGCCCTACCCAAATGGGCCAATACAGTCTTTATGTTCGTCTGCGAGGCAAGTGGGGGTATTGAGTGGATCCCACAACATTTTCTTACCCATAATGCCCTGAAATCTCACACTTCGGATAAAAGCCTACATTTGCCTCACATGTTTGTGGGAGAAATTGCACAGGTTTAGGGGATCCTCAAAATTCTGATGAAACCCATTTTGATAAAAACAGTGCCCCATTTGTGTGACTGGGACTAAGGATTGCAAGAGCAACAGATCAAAACTAGGACTTTGCAAAGTCTATGTCATTTTCACATGGTCCCTGGTTTGTTCGTTCCTGTCATGGACCTTAGACTGTGGCAAGAACAGTTGCTGAGTTAAAGCCCAAATTACGCTGCTAACCATTTCGTAAAAAAAGGTGAGATTTAACGTTTCCAGGTTGCCTTCGAGTGCATTTTGTTTCCCTGAGTGTTTGGTGACCCAGGGCCCGATTCACAGAACTAACTTAAGACAAAATCCTAAACTTACTACTTTTGGTATTCACAGAAGTTAGGATTTTGTCTTAAGTTTGTCTTAAGACAGACTTAAGACAGACTTGAGTTAGGATTTTGTCTTAAGTCTTTCTTAAGTCTGTCTTAAGACAAACTTAAGACAAAATCCTAACTTCTGTGAATACCAAAAG
This sequence comes from Lissotriton vulgaris, assembly GCF_964263255.1. Lineage (NCBI taxonomy): Eukaryota > Metazoa > Chordata > Amphibia > Caudata > Salamandridae > Lissotriton > Lissotriton vulgaris. The sequence continues at coordinate 1,180,363,256 of NC_141697.1, forward strand.
TTGTAAGTTTAGGATTTTGTCTTAAGTTAGTTCTGTGAATCGGGCCCAATGTGCCCAAATTCCGCAGGAATGCACATTGCAAAAAAAGGGTCACTTTCTTTATCGATTCTAGAAATGGGATGTCTCCATGTCTTGTTTTAGTTGTGTTTCGTGTAGCCGGCCCTAGGCCAGGCCACACAATTGCGGTACCATTTATATTGGTTGAGGTTTGTGAATAAAGAATAGTAGAACATTTGTCCTCCCTAATTGGATTTCTCTGCATGCTAGAAATGTAAGTGATTGTTGATTTACCCTAAGTAGGGCAGAGCAATAGTCACGGTGACCTGGCAGCCTAATAACGCATTGGCTGCCAGGTTAACCTGCAGTTCCATCACCTCGAATTAGGGCAGAGCAACCACGTGGCTGGTGAATGGGGCATCTTCTGTATTTTGGAAAATGCCCTGTATCCACAAGCCTCTATATGAGGGTTTAAGTAAAAGAAGTTGAAATCTTCCAGAGGCAAGCCGACTCTCTCATATGATAGTGTCAAAGTCTTCCAGATCACCACAAGGTGCCTGTCAGGATAAACTCGTCTAATATGTGCACTTCTAGGCCAACTGAAGGACTTGTGGCCTGATTTTGCGTTTGGCGGATGGGTTACTTCATAGGATATAATGCACTTGTAATAAAGCAGACGTAAATCCAGCACTTTTCTGATGGAGTAACCCATCTAAATCTTTAAATCAAGCACTTTGTATAGAGCCTCAAAGGGATATTGACTGAAATATGTAGGCACATAGGCATCTATTATTTGAACCCAATATTAAACCACTTCCAAATACTTTCTTCAATTCTACTCTCTCCATTCCACTGTGTTGTTCATCGTTTGCTCTCTTTAATGCTGTGTGAAATGTGCACCTTCACCACATTTTTGAAGGGAGTACTTACCTGGAGAAAAAGAAGAGTTTCCATGGCATCTTCAACACCACAACAATTGAAGGGGACCTGCAGGCAAAGAAAGAGGGGGGAGATTAGAAAAGGAAGAAAGACTGATAGGAAAAGAAAGGGAAAAGGGACTATAGGGAGGGAAGAACCAGAGAGAGAAAAGACTCAGGGAATAGAAACCAATGGAGGGCTATTAAAAGTCCTTTCATGAAGCAAACTTTTCTCTCCATGAATTCACAGACAGAGGATGGTTGGCTTGAGACCGACCCGCAGAGCATGGAGACAGACTTCACTAAGCACAGGAAGAGGAGAAAGAAGCCTGTCTGTATAAAGGAGCGTCTGGGCCCAGAAGCTGCTGACAAGGAGGAGCAGCCCTCATACCCAGGAGGTAAAACCACCTGAGACAGGACTGGACGTATGAGACCACAGCCACTCAGCCAGCACTCTACCCGGAGGCGTCTGAGCCCCGCCACAATTCACAGAAGGACCCTGGCAGCCCAGGTACATGACTGGGGCGTTACAGGGAAGAAAGTGCTCGAGAAAACTATCGGGCAGAGAGAAGAGAGGTCAGAAAGGGCCAACACCAATCAAATCGAAGAACTCTCAGCAGCCAGTACTCCACCTGTGAATCTAATACATTTTAGGTTGACTCTTTCCTTTTAGATTTTTTTTCCTCTTTGGGATCACAAGTCGAGTTGACTTTTATTCTCTTTGAGACCGGATCTTGCTAAAGAAGATTGTATTAGCACTTTGGTGATGAATCGTGGGGGAGGAAGACCTCAATACGACTAGAACCCTGAGCCTACCCGATACTAAAGAGGGTGAGATTTAGAATTCAGAAACCTAAAGAGAAAAAACACATAGGAAACAAGAAGTAAAAATTAGAACCAAAAAAAGAAAATGGACAGCCTGAAAGTTAACGGTTTTATTTTTTATTATTATTATTTTTCCATAGCGTGTATTACCGCTAACGTTTGGATGTCTAGTTCAAAGATGTCTTCAGGAATGGAGGAAAAAACTGCTCGATGAAGGGGCAAAGAAGAAAGCGCAAGAGGCGATTAAGTGACATGTTAAAAGACAATTCTCAGTAGAGACTATAAATATGAAAGAAGCATAAAACATAATAAACTCATTACATCTCTATGAAACTTTTAGTGGGCTTATTACTGGACTAGAGCACACCCACAGACTATTTACCTCAAAGTGTTACTTTCCCTCTTCTATTCTTGAAAAGGAAGTGTCAAATGCTGCATTAGCAATGTTAGCCAGGTAGCACTAGTGAAAGATTTTTTTTTTTAAATGTTAATTAATTAATGAATTCAACTAAAGTAAATTTGAATTCAGATATTAATTTTATCTGACTTTTTGCTATTATGATCATTTTCATTACACAAAATACAATAACAGCATCACCTTCCCTAAAAATGAATGTCAGAGGATTTTTGGTTTATGCTTCTGGCAGGTGTCAAAATATTGCATATAGAAATGTTGTTTGTCAGAAGCTTTGTGGCTACAATACACAAATATGGTTCATTGGATGTAGATATTGTACTGTAAAGTCCAGTGGGTGTGGGGATATATTTGTGAAAGATAAATAGAACACATATTTATGCCATACCATCTGGGTTATGAATCTTCCACCTCTATAAACAACAAAACTAGAATGAAAGCAAGCAAAACTAATAACCTTTGCTGAAGATCACCTAGCCTGTGAAAAAAGCTGGATGGGCTTGAACACAAATGAACTAAATAGGTTTCAATATTTATTTGTCATTAGGATATTTTATCATTCTGTTTTTTTTTTAAAGAAGTAAGAAAGAGATAAAACAGATCACATAAGTAAATTCATTTGCAAAAAACATCACAGTGATCTAATCTCATCTAAATAACACATAAAATGTTATGAGACATACAAAGAGAGAAAACAGCCAATAAATAACAGTATACACAAGTAGATACAGATAAAGGTTCACACTATATAAGTTCAGCAGCCAGAAAACAGTCACAAAAAGAACAAACAATCAGTCCAAGGATACATTCAGGAACATAAGACATTACAAGCAACAAAGAATCAAACAGTAAACAGCTATAACATACACAGAAAAAAAGCGCTGACGCGCGTCTCGGAAAACACCAAAGACATTTTTAAAAATTCCTTCATCAGGGCGCACATATTATATTTCATAAATCTTTAGTGACCCAAAATTCTGTCATCATAAGATTGCGATATAAACCAGTGTGAACATCAGGGCTGAAGAAGCAGATCTCAGGGGAGAAAGCAGGGCCCCAATTAACATCCAGAGTCCACAGAATTAATATCCTACGTAGGGCAGCAATTCCTCAATAAAAACCAGATACAGGGGTACGACAGTATCGCGATTCAGGCTCTGTTACGAGGAATCATTCTATTCAGGACCTGTTTTACTCTGGAAGGAACCCCCGATATTTTTCGTTTCTACTAGTAAGGTCTAACCAGAAATACGCATTTCGATTCTGGCCTGCAACAATGAACAAATGAATGGTTGCTCTTTGATGTTTTCCACCTAGAAAAAAGACTTTGTGGTTCCTCCCCCTGTATCTGGGGCATTCCATGAGTGGTGAATGAGCCTTTCTATGCAGCACCCATGAGTTTTGACCCAAATTCACATCTACAAAGACTTGGATTCGTGCCAAAATCCTGTGCCAACCTGAGGTTGGTGTAACGAGGGGCAATATTTTTATTTCTCAATGTATTTTCCTCTTTGCATGTGCACAGCACCCATACAAAGAGGAAATGCTTTTCAGCATAGTTTTGTGCAGTGGTAAATCTAGAGTTCAAACATCAGTCTCCAGATGACAAAGCCTGTAAGTAAGTCACTACTAAAACACATCTACTACTTACACTGCTCTCTTCACACTTTAGCTGGTAAGGGGAAATGGATGAGCAAATTGTGTGAAAGCATATGGCCCACCAATGGGTGTGTGGCTGGTCCATTTCTTTACAGCCTACAGGAACCCAAGTAGGGTGAGATGCACTTCCCTGGGATAGAGACCTCCTTGCCACGATCACACTTACCTGCTGTGCTCATTCCATGCAGTGCTTAATTTGAGCAGGAGGTTTCCGCTGCTCGGCACCAGCAATTAATTGTCAACCCTGGTGCTTGTGACCGACTGCCACAAGGTGGCGCTGTCTGGCTAATTTAGAAATGACCACAGCGACAGCTAATTATTAATTCAATATCTATTAAAAATGACGATTACCTGCCACCCAAGCCATTCTTATAGCTCCGGGGGCCTGAAATAGTCTGAATTGTCACACTTGTGATAGTTAGTAGGTATGTATGTGCAATCCTTCATAGCGCTGGCAGGGCAACATGTGGTGCAAGGTGCCTCCTTACGACAACCCTGGCACTTATTTTTCTACAAATTAAGCACTGATTCCATGTAATATGGGGGCTGGTATAATACAATATTCCAGGGCTGCTTTTGGTTACGAGTGCAGAGTTGGCAACCCTGCAGAAGCCACTTCCTGATTCAGAGCAGAGCTACCGCCACTGATTTCTGTGTCCGCATCGGCCATGTGAGGCATGCTGAACCCAGGCAGGGGGGAAAACATTTCCCATGATGGGTAGGGAGAAAACGCCATGCCTGTTTTTTGTTTTGTTTTCTTTCTAAAACTAACTTCTGCTTTGGGAGTTTGTTTCAGAAAAACAAAAAAATGAAAGCCAAGTAGTCCAAACAAACATTGGCGATTCATTTCTGCGTTGTTGTATCCAACACACCGGCAGATGCAAGGAAGGCACAGAGATCCCCGCAAGGCAGGCAGAGATTTATTCGTACTCACTATAATCAATTTGGCACTCAATATAATCTGTCCCTCAGTGATTCATTCACACCCAGCATACTATGAAACATTATGCCTCCAGTACAATCGGCATAATGGTTTCCATTGCATTCACACCATTACAGCCCGGAATGCACTATTTTCTTCTCAGCTATTAATACCTCTCCCATTGTGATCAATGTCAATTCACTCAGTTCATTCTATATTGTTTTCCAGTGGCGGCAAGCACGGATCTGGGGTGGTGAGCCGGGAGGACCAAGGGGGATAAGGAGGTATAAGTGTAAAAAAATGAAAAATTCACTTACCGCCTTGCTGCTCTGTCCCACATTGTCTCCACTCCGCCGAACAGGAAGCAGCCAGGCTCCCTGAGCCAATCACAACGCTGTAATGCAGCATTGTGATTGGTCTGAGTGCCATGGTTCGGCGCTCAAGCGGCGACTGGGGGCCTTGGCATGTTTCCATGCAGGCTGTAATGCAGCCTGCATGGACAACATGTTAAAGTGCGCATGACTGTTTGACCAACCCGAGACGGCTGGTCAACGCATCATGCGCACTTTAGTGTGCCCACCTTTCCTCTGTCGGCAGAGCAGCCCGCCCGCCCTCATGCTGCTGCAGCAGGGAGGAATAAAATGATAACATCTTGTTACTATCATTTTATATTTCCTTTCTTCTACTGCTGCACAGCAGCGGTGGGGCAACGCTCCTCCGCCTTAGCGAGGAGCCGCCACTGTAAGTGTTTTCGTTCTCCTGGAATATTTTCATGCATAGGGCACTATTTCCAGTAGCTTACTCTTTGGTCAATGTCTGCCCATAAAATAGTGCTTTTTCTGCATGTGCTCTTTCTAGGCACTGCATGCAACCTGACAGCTGGTGCTTCTTAGACACCAATGATGAACAGAGCCGCAGGTGTGTGTTCTTGAATCGTAGTGTTATGTGCCAGGTACTGAAAAGGACCGAAATCAATACTTTCCACCTCAGAAATGAAGGTGTGCTCACTTCCGCGTGTCACTTTCAGGACGGGTATTCCTCAGGAAGTCCCGCGCTGTTAGGGCTGCATGAAGTGAGTGATGGTTCAGGACACACTGGTGTGTGTCTTTAGTTGAAGAAGATATATATTGTCACAGTGAAGATTCTGATAATTATCATAATGGTAAAATAAGAGGAAGCAGATGAAATCCACTCCTATAACATTTGCTGTTATCAGGTCGCCTAATGAGCCTCGGATTTCTGTCTGAAATGCATTACTGACAAAATGGTCTAATTACATGTAATTAGGTGCATCAGGCATCTGGTGAGAATTAAATGGTAATAAATCTCGCTCAGCCTCAATGTGTGTCTTATTTTCAGAGGATTATTATTACAAAAAAATGTTTGCAGGACTAAACAACCACTGAGATCTAGAAAGGGAAGGCGCCAGACCTGGCCCTACTTCCCTAAACCTATTCGGCCCAAGAGGGAAACTTTTCCCCTATCTCAGTCTCTGAGTGTTGAGCTCATCCCTTCACAGATGCGAAAGACTCAGGGGCACATTATCAAGCAATAGCAAAAATTATCGCTAACGCTTGGTTAGAGACAAAAATTTACAGCTGAGCTGCGGCGATTTTTACCGCAAATAAACCTTGGTATTACCAAGGTTTATCGCAAATGCGATAAAAATCGCCGCAATGCATGAATATCGCTGAAACGTCAGCGATATTCATGCATTACCGAGCTAATGCTCTTAGCCATGTTATCCACCTCCCATTGGATAACATGGCTAAGAACTGCTCAGGGCAGGTGTTATGTTTTGGAGATATGCGCGCTTAGCGCGAATGTCTCCAAAAGTTGGTAATAGGAGATAGCGATGTTAGCGCCTGTTTTCAGTCGCTAACATCTTGGCACGCCCACTTTGCATGTCATTAGTGATAAATATCACTGACATGCAAAGTGGGGCCCAAGATGGTCGCTATCTCCTACTAGCTGTCGCTAACTGGTGTTAGCGACAGCTAGGTAATAGGGAGATACTTTTATCTCCGCTTTCTTGGCTTTTAAAGCCAAAAAAGCGGAGATAAACCCCCTTGATAATATGCCCCTCAGTACCTCCGATCTCATGAATGAGCTGGTTCTGGAGAAGAAAGACCCCCCCACCTCCCATCCCTTTCACAATAACTACAGTCACCAGAGCCGGACTGTAAATGGAAATCAGCCCTGGCAAACAAGCTGTTACAATCAGCCCTGCACTCGAGGGGTCTGCGACTAGAATGATGCAGAGGGATCGTGGTTGGGTTATGAAGACCCATGCAGCTCTGAATCCAGCCCACTTGCCTGCAGCCACCGGGGAAATGCCAGAGTGGCAGGATGGTCAGTCCAGCCTTAGAAGCCATTCATGGCCAGAGGCTCTGTAGACCCATGCTAATCCCTTCCTTGCAACTAGCATCAAATTGTCTCTGTATATATGTGGTCATTCTGAACCAGTCGATCGCAGAGTTGACAGGCGATGTATACATGTTGTATTGCTATATTATCCAATCAGAGGTGGCAGTGTCTGCATTCAAGTCCTAGGTCTAAACCATCCAATGCAAGAGCTGACAATCTCTGGGTACAGATCATAGCTCCGAACCAGCCAATCCCACAGTCAAATCATAATGTTGAACCAGCACATCTTAGAGCTGATAGGCTCTGTAGTCATGTTGTAATTCTGAATCAGCCAATCGGAGCTGGAGGGGTCTGTAATGAAGTCATAGTTCTGTTATATCTAATGCAAGAGCTGACGTCTCTGTGTAAAACCCCTGTATCACTGAGTCTATTGAATGTCTTGTCCAGCAAAAGGTTCTTCACATGTGGGCCAGTTCTTAGAGTGATTGGGGCCTGCAGGTGAATCCCTGTACACATATCCTTTGTTTGTTAGGTGGTCCTGTGCCTGACAAGATCAATATCCCTGGTCTAAGGATTGTAGTAGGAGAATTTCAAATCCCATAGATCGACAGGAAAGACTTTCGTTAAAACAGTATGAGGAATAAAATATTGAAGAGGTAAGTGCACAGATATTGGTAAGGATTTACTATTCTTAACTCCACATATACATACCTTTAAGATATATATATATATATATATATATATATATATATATATATATATATATCAACAAGATACATATATGTGAAGTTACTTCTAGAAAATGTATAGAAACGTACTTTTCGATATTCTGTCCTGTCGATATTCGGGACTCAATATTCCCAGATTATGACTGCTCCAAGTTCCAAAGTTCTTCCAAGCGCTTGATAAATTGGGCTCTGTATCCCTTTCATGTTTCAGTTTATCAAATTTCCCTGTCCTGAACCTCTAAGAATATGTATTGTCAATCTTCTGAGGCACCCAGTTAATTTACACAGTGGGAATATACAAAAGAATCACACATTACTGATTTAACTATAACCTGTTAGGGAACTCTAATGCTTGGGGAAATTGGAATTACAGAACTTTTCTAGGCTCCTGGACAGAGTGCAGTTGGAAACAACATAACTGTAAATCACTGGGGAGTTATCATTATTAATATTATCATTTTGAGTTGCATGTATCACTAGCTAGCTCTGAAGGTATCAGAGCACTTTACATGTTATGTGATAACGTTTACAAGAGGTACATGCGGGGTTCACAAGAGTCATAGTCCAACAATCCAGCTTTAAGTGGTTTGACACAAGGGAGAACCCTATATTCTTAAGTCCAGCACTCTTCAGAAAAGTAATAGTAATCTATATCACACAAAATTATTTCAATGTATTCAATTATTGATATAACTAAATCTTGGCAAACGATGAATCTGCAGTGGAGTAGTAGTAAATTCTTTATTTATTCCAAAAACTCTTTCTTCAATAAAAACAGACTGTAGCCGATGCCTCGGCTACAGTCTGTGTTTATTGAAGAAAGAGTTGAATAAATTAAAATAATGTTGTGTGATATAGATTACTATTACTTTTCTGAAGAGTGCTGGACTTAAGAATATTGTGTTTTGTTTGAGACTTGTTAGTCTTAGGAGATCTAGGGGTTTTGGATCTCTAGTCGCTTGCACCAAAAGCCTACGATAGAACGTGATACTAATGGATAGGTGCAATTGTATATAGCCCCAAGCTTCTGTGTGTGTGAAACAAGGGAGAACCCTGTGCCCATTCTATGCATCAATATGTGAACACAGTGATTTCACACATTAGCCATACACCTAAGGTTCAGTTGGCCAATAAATGAGAAGAGGAAGCTAAAAGATACAACCAGGGTGGAATGCCCTGACTCTCTTCATACTTTCTCATAAGCCACTTGTTTCATAGGTCTCTGCTTAGTGGAGTGCTGTCTCACCTTAGACAATTCATGGTATACAGACAGCCCCAGGCCACGTGTGAGGGATGCTGGATAGGAAATACAGTATCCCCCTGGAGGTCAACGAGTCACCTTGACTCGAGCAGGTCAATAAAAAGCATTGTTTCCTTTTAATGGTATGAGTTCAAATGGTGATAGTAGGATAATTGATTGCACAGATGGGATGTCTGACTGGGCAGGCCCAGCTTCGAAATTAGGACATCATAAGAAATATATCAAGTCCACACACTAGAAGCATTCCAACTAATTTAAGTTTCAAAGAACACAATAAAAGCCCACATTCTCAAAACTTGCCGTCTACGGATCCCCGCTTCAAACGGGGATCCGTAGACGGCAAGGTCATGGCTGTGAAATACAGGGTTATGTGTTCACTTACACCCACACTTACACCCATGCATTTAGAATCCTCACCTCTAGTGTGCAACAGTATTCACATTTGCCATAATACAGAGGAGGAGACGATACTGGCGGCCATCTACGATTATGGCTAACAAAGAAGATATCCCTACTAAACTCATGACATGGACAGCAATCCAGTTTCTAACCAGTGAGAGCACACTTTGTGCACCCAGACAAATCCACGACCTTCCTCATGTCAAGTAATACACTCTGGATTAGCATGAGGCTATTGTCAAAATAAAACACAGATACCAGATACTCGCAGTCAGGCACTCATAGCATGGGAACATGTCCCAAACCTGGAAGTCTTATTAGCCCTGCACTAGATCCCCAAGATATAAAGTTTTGGGCTTGAAAGCTATTCCAGAACCAATCCTCCAAGCAGGATGATTTTCAAGTTGGAAGGCTCTGCAATAAAAACTATGGTGTTATCTGCTGAATTGTATCATTTTGATGGCAGCTTCTTATGTTTTCCTATTTTAGTTGGAAAAACAGTTGCCTGAATTATTCAGCTCATCTGTCACCCTTCAGTGCTTGCCTGTTTACTTGTTGAGACATTTAGTTCTCAGCACAAAGATGCGTGGAACATTTTTTACTGACAAATAGAGAAGGCATGAGGCATAAAACTGAACATTTGCAGATAGCACATTACACCAGTGTTCAAAACATATATCGTGTGCCTACTAAACACGGACGGTATTTTAACAACTTATTGCTTGAGGAGCCACATATGTTTACTTATTTTTGAACTTTTAGTGTCATAAGATTTGTGAAGTGTACTTAATACAGACAACTTCTGAGATGAGCTACAGATGGGACTCTGTCATGTCCCTCCCTCAGCAGCTGAGCCTCCCCAGGAGACCCTCATACTCACCTCCTCTCTAATTCAGTTCTTAAATCATATTTCCCTCGACAGCTTTCTTACCCCCCTCTCTCACTCTCTCACTCTCCTTATCCCTACTGGCAACTTTGGGTCTCTTTTTATCCCCCTGCTTTCCATTCTTTCTCTTGTTCTCTTTTCTCCTTTATCTACCATCTCATTCAGGGTTTTTTTAACCACATCGCTGCGGCGGCTATTCTGCCGCAGCGCTTAGTGGGCGGGTCGGCCGCTCGGCGGCCGCATGCTGATGCCGGAACCGCTCCGTCATCAGCCGTGGTTGGGCTGTGCTCATGATGGAGCGGTTCCGTCATGGCCCCGCCCGCTCAATGGAACGCACCGCGCAGGCGCGAAATCAGCGCCGCCCAGGCGCGGTGGCAGGGCCATGACGGAACCGCTCCGTCATCAGCACAGCGCCACCGCAGCTGATGACGGAGCGGTTCCGTCATCAGCATAGAAAGAGTTAATAGGCAACATATTGCTGTTTACTGACACAGGAGTACACACCCCTGGCTACATAGGGCTCACAAGGCACAACGAGGGTCTCATAATCTGGCCACCTGACTAGCCAACCAGGTACTGGACAAAGCACACGGTAGGATCAAGGGAGCTAAAGGAAAACAAAAGTCGGTAGAGTGAAGGATATGCTCACCAGACTGAGTCACCGCCACATTTAGATCTAGCTAGGAAGGAGTTGAGTTGGCAATCTGCAGCTCCCCATTCCACACCAGACCACAACAGGTTCCATGCAAACCCTATTCCAAAACATGAGCATTGTATTAAAAAAGCAGATCAAGCATACATTCCAAAAGCTGGGAGTCAGGATGCAGTCACATGCATGTAGCATTTTAAATAGTCAGCCAACCAGACTGAGCGGGTCTTTCCCATCTCAGGGAGGTTATCGAAAAGCCATCTTCCCACAAAGCCATATACTAGCCACTGACTATGTGCTGATGCTCGTGTACACCTTCCTTGGGGGCTGCTTTGGCGGGAAACTATGTGGGCTTCCTACAGATCTTGTTTTTTGCAGAGCGAGCCCCCTTCCCTGAGTTGTCACCAGGTTGAGGTGGGGCTACTTATCCTACATTTATGGGTAAGTAGATTTACATAAATGAAGATGAGTACCTTATCGGACTCAATAGGATATATTAGTAATCCTTCAACACTAGCATGTATCATGTTTGAAATAATGCATTGATGTTTTGTTTGACTTGTTGCAATTTTCATTTTGTCTCACGTCTATAGATAAGCTCCAGTAATACTCAATTTAACATAGTATTACTGGTTTTGTATCAATCTATTTATTTTCTTTCACACTATTAGCAGCAGCTTTGTTTACTAGTCCTGGTCCTGACGACAGCCTAGATACTAATATAGATCAACTAGGCTGAAACATGTCGACCGTCTTTGATATCTAAGCAGTTTGAATCTACACTGCTTTGCACTGCTTTTTAACCCTACCAGTTAGATAAAGTGAATAAAGAGTTTTTTGCCCCCACTAGGTAGTTTTAATCTCACTTTTTCAATCTCACTCACTTTTTGCGCTGCGTCCTCACGACACCTGTCACTCACATATGGAATTTTAGCATCCTTAACAATATAGGATAGTCTCAAAAAGACATCCCAGAGCTCCTGCCTCACAGTGAGGGAGTTGTAGCCCTCAGTGGGACTAGGTTTTCCCACTTGGAGGAAAAGCCCATATGATGAAGCATGCCACCTATGGTGGGTGAGGGCATTCGCCCTGACAGGGATTGCTCCCCTTTGGGGCTTTTTGTGAGACACTGATTCACTCTTTCTTTCTTTCTAACCTGGGTTCATGCTAGTACAGACTCAAGTAGTTTTTGTGTTACGATTATAGTAAAAGGGGATACTCTTCTCGCAGTTCTTTAAAACTATCTCCCTTGAACCCCCTCCTCACGTTCTTTGTGTTATGGTTGCTAAAATAGTGCCTCAATAAACTTCCAGGTCTAATCAGAGAAAGCTTTCTTGCCAGTCGGTTCTCAAAGTAGGGTTCCTTGACAAGTTTTAACGTGTCCTGCCTTACATTACTCGGGTCAGTCCAGAAAGACCCCAGCTGCAATTTAACTAGTGTGCGTTTTACGTGGGACAGCCAGGAGTTTCTGTCATGAACACCAGTATAATACTGGTTTTAGAGCGGCTTCTTCTGCTATTGGAGTGTGCCTGAGTTCTATATAAAGTGCTAGCAGCGGCGTACTGGGGCCCAAGCTTTACAGGGATCTAAGAAAATTATTCTCGGCCACCTGCAGTGGGTTTAGGTTCCCATACCCCCAGAGCTCAGTTCCATTAACACCTTGGCTGCGCAGGATATCCCCCTCCTGTGCTGGGCCATAATGATGATGGGTGTGGTCATGACGAGCTCAGCTCCTCATGAGCACACAAGCACCGTGCCTCATGATGAGCTGAGCTTGTCATGAGCACCGAAGGGGTTAAGTGCTGCTGCTACCGCCTTCTGTCTATTCCTTATGTATATGACTCTTCCATTTCAAGTCTGCAGGTTCAGTTCCTGTATCATAGAACAGTATGCTATCATTATAGTGTATCCACTGTCAATCAGGATTTCATTATCGTGGTGCTGTATTTTATCATTATGGCCTCGAGATGCGGTATTTCAGTCTGGTACTTACTCGTATCCCATCTAATACTCTTCTTGTTATTGGTTAGAATGATCTCAAGGCCATAACTCCCCTTAGCATACGCCTCATATTTAAAATAATTTACACAGCTACATTTAACATACATTAGAACATTAGAAGGTTATTGCTGAGCTGATATTGTTGAAGTACCTACTGTACCATAACACCTTTAAAATGCTAATAAACAGATTTGACAAAAAAAAATTAGAACATTAGAATGTTGAGCACTCCATTGCAGACAATGGAGTGCTCTAGGCTTCTACGGGCCGGTAGAAGCCCGCAGAAAAACATTCTAATGTCGTTTTTCATTCACAGCTGCTGCTGTGAGTTAAAGGCCTCTCAGGGCCTGAGGAGATTTAAATACCCTCGAGCTCTGCGAGGCCTTTATTTTTACCAATTAGAACATTCTGCCCTCTGGGGCGGAATGTTCTAATAGCCTCTACCGGCCATTAAAGGTCCGCTCCCTTGTTAAAGGCCCTTGCCTTCAGCTCGGGTCTTTAATGCTGGAGCTGGCCTTTAATGGCTAGGAGAGCAGCTAGGTCGGGCTCTAAGGCTATAATTTTGCAGGATCATGGTTGCTTTCTGGTCTTTTAACAACCTCCATATCAAAGCCACTCGCCCAGCCTTCAAAGTTGATTAAAATATGATCAATCAATGTTGAACTGTTGCCGTTGTCATAAGTTACTTTAGCAGGAAAATCTGAGAGTGTAGGACCTTTAATAAGTAGGAATAGGAATACTGAAAGAGAATCACCTTTACTGTTTGACTTGAAGGAACTCATTTCGGGCTCAGGGGTACCAAAGCAATGATCTTTGACCAATACTTCCTCATTGATTATTATGCCAGAGGGTTGAGTATTAAAATCCTCAAAAATCAGTATTGTTTTCTTACCCTTCCAGTCTTCCCCACGTACAGTTCCGGTGTTAACTTACTCTCTAACAGACTCCATATAACAAAGTCCCCCAAGACCTTTGGGGACCATCCAGGTGGGATATACACATTAAAAATATCGACCACCTCATTCAGTGAGTCAGTAAAATAGACCCTCACATGCAATATATTTGAGCATAGGTGCCCCTCTCCAAGATGTTCTAGCTAACAATTCAACTTACAGGACACCCATGTGGAGAGACCCCCTGATCATCATCCTTTCCTAGAGCATTTTGCTGATACACTGATCTCCAGAAAACCATTTGCAGCACTACCACTTAAGGTCCAGGTTTTCCTGAAAACCACATATGTCATACTTACATATGTTTTGACCAGTCCTCCTCTTCTGGTTTGCTGGCCAGTCATGCAATGTTCCAGGATAGTATATGCAAATAGTTCTTCTAAATAGGGTTAGGTCCATTATCTCCCGTGGGCCTATGGAGATTTTCAACTATTTCTGGCACCTGCTGGCTCTCTGCTAATCAATTTGTTTCGCCCCTTATCATACATCTAGTGCCACATACTAATGCAGCCACAACCCATGTCCAGTCTTGGCAGTCTGATTGTAACACCTTTCCTCCAGGGCTTGGTCATTTAAATACTCTTATATGGTCCTTTGTAGAGATGCAGAGGTTTTTATAGGTAGTGTTTTTGGAGCCCATATGGTGGTAGGGTGATTCCCTCTGAATGCTTGATGGAAAAATTGCTTGATTTATGTCATGATGGACATTTTGGGATAACAAAAACTAAAAGCAGAGTCAAATATCTATATTGATGGCCAGGCCTAAATTTGGCTATCTAAAAAAAAGTTCGAAATTGTCTATTGTGCAACAACTCGCTAGTCACGGTCAAGCCACTTTTGCGCCCCATTAAAAGTCAAGATATGCCTTGAGCAGGGATAGACTTCGACATCATAGGTACAGTTCATGATGGAGCTGAGCCCAAGTATATTATTGTATTAATTGATCATTTTGCTAAGTGACCTGACATTGAAGTGGTATCCAAGGTGGATGCCCAAGAGGTGGTATGTTTTTTGGACAAATTATTCTTAAGAGAAGGGTTACCTAAGGTGATCCTAACCGATAATGGATCCCAATTAATTTCTGAGGTGTTTAAGACATACTTAAGAAGGAATGGTATTGGGCATAAAACTACATCCATATTTCATCCCGCCGGCAAGGGTGCCATTGAGCTCTTTAATAGAGTGCTTAAAAATATGATACAATTGGCCAAGGAAGACAAGTTATCTTGGATTAGAGAGATGTGGTGTACGGTGTGGGCTTATGGGGTTACGCCAGTGGGTTCACTGGTTTAGTCTGTTTTATTTCATGAGATGCAGAATCCCCTTTGTGTAGGACAATGTTGGATTGATGGCTGGATCTAGGATGAGTAAGTGGATTCCCTTGGTGGTGAAGAAACAGTTGTCTAAGGCTCAGAATCTTTTTAAAGATTACAACAATAAGAAAAACAACTGTAAACAGGTGTTTCATTATGGCAGGTGATTGGGTGAGAGTAAAAAGGTTGGGTGTGCTAAAAAAAGGGAGGAAGATTCCTACAACCGTTAAAGGTGATAATGGTGCTTTGTAATTCTGTCCAGCTGAGAGATGGCAAGGTATGGCGGAAAGGCATGGCATTTGAGTCGCATTTCCCCATACCAAGGAGAGAAAAAAGTGGCTGAGTTGGATGATGGTGCTAAACAGAGTAAATTAAAAAATGCTAATTGTTTATTTGGGGAGTATAGTGAGGTGATAAAAGAGAATGGTGGAAATATAATGGAACAATGTGGGGAAGCAGACTGTCAGGAAGATGTACAACCATCTACCTCACCGGGTGTGAATGATGTAAAGTTAGCATAGCCACTGGTTGCATAACGGCATGAGCACTCTAGGTTGGAATGTGGATTGTTGAGATTGGGAGGAGAGAGAAGAAGCTGACCCAAGCAGCTCCCCCATGAAGGGTTGGGGCCTCAATTAATAAATAAGTTAACTCAATTCAAACGTGTGCATCATTTTCTCTACATATACCTCAACTATCAAAAATGAATGTCTAACCGAGTGCTTGACTTTCAAAAAAGAAAAGTACTTTAAGGCGCGCTGGAACAGAATACCACACTGAACACCACACACTACTATAGTCACCACACAATTTAGTGTCCAGAGTTCTTTACAGCAATGCTGCTCTTCTATATGCTATCTCCCCCCAGTCGTCTCATTTTGGATAGGTGCTTCCTACCCCCTTCAGGATATGGTATTGGCATGATTATGGCTCAGGTGCGGATCCCCCTTCTAACATGCTTGCAGTCCGTGTCTCACAGTTGCTTATCAATTGCGGTGGATCACTTCTTCAGGCACCCTCCCAGTTTCCTTCTCAGTGCTCTTACCCTTCTCCTGCTTCTAGGGGTAGTATGTTAAAAGTAACTCTGTCTGGGATCCTTGCACTGGCTGCATGGGGTATCTACCTGGCAGGTTTAGATCTGGCATTCCAGCTTTGGCGCGTTCTCCAATGATGTTCTGTGGTTGTTGACCAGACGGTGCCAATAGTCACAGGTCAAGGCTTGATCACGATGCAAAGAGTTAAGCACCACACAGGCTGATTCTACCGGCTTCTGCTTGTGATACATCCACACTCAGGCACGAACTGCTGCAGGTGATACAGGCTCACACATTCCACCCTTCTGATGGAGACACAGCTGTGCACAGGCCAATCTTCTGAAGGCGATGCAGCAGGGCACAGGCTGATAAACTGGTGGTGATGCAGACACAAACAGTCCCACACACCTTTACTTTCAAGTACCGCCCACAGTTTGTATCTAAGAATCAAACCAAATGCAGACCTCAAGTCTACAAAGACGGTATAAAGATTAGGAGAAATCAGAAGACCTGATCAGTAGTGCTAGCCTTCCTTCTGAATCTTGCCTGGGAGGAGAGTCTCACACTCCAGTCTGGCAGTTTGGCGAGTACTTGTCTGCAAAAAGGATACGCGCCAGGATACTATTCTTTAGTAACAGAGCGCGTTATAAAAGCCTTTAATAATAATAATAATAATAATAATTGATCAAACTAATTGTTCATCCCTGATGACATTCCTATAGATAGGGTTGATCTCTGTCCCTCTCCATGTTTCAGGTATGTCAGATCCTGCCAGGATTTAATTTGACAAAGTATTGATGCCCTGAGCCCATACATGGGCTTCTGTTGAAGATAATCTCCAGGTATTTTGTCGGGACCAGTGGACTTGCTGGGTTTCTTGCCCCCAATCACCTGGAGTGTGTCACATAATGAAAGTTCCACGTACTGGGTGCAAGAAATCTATAGCAGCACATCTAGTGTCTCTCATCTGCAGCTGCCACCTTGAGGGCTTGATAGTTAGCAACATGTTTAGGCCAAAGTAGTTGAATGAAGAAGTCAACACTGGTTTGTTCATGAAAACTACCATTAGCGGTAAGATGCCAAAATGATCTATTATCATTGCACTTCAGTGGTTCATTTAGGTCCTGCCAGTTACCCTCATCCAATCTCTTTTAGCAAATACTTGAATACGCTGAAAATTGCTTCTTGCTACTCCAATGTTGGCTGTTCGTGATCTTGATTGCTACTAAGAGCTCAAGTTTGCCCTCCTGGCAGTCTATTCTGAACCGCGATGTTTGTTTTCCCATGGGGCAGAAAGTTTAACTTCTCTATAGAAGCAGTCTCTTATAGGGATGTACGTTGTTACAACGCATGCTTTTACCACGCATGCCTTTACAACGCGGGTTTTTCAACGCAAGTCATTACAACGACTTGCGTTGGGGGGGCTGGATAGTGAATAGTTTAATTTACTATTCCAACTCCAGTCCCCGTGGATAGTAGGGAAGGTGTTGGATAGTTAATTTAAACTATTTCCTATCCTACAGCGCCCCCAGCGCAATTCGTTGTAATGACTTGCGTTGAAAAACCTGCGTTGTAAAGGCACTGCGTGGTAAAAGTTGCGTCGTAAAGGATGTTTCCCCTCTTATAGATGTTTGTTAACCGCGGCGGAAATTCTGCCGCGTCGCAGCGATTTTACTGAGTGGGCGGGGCCGCATCAGCCAACGGAAGTGCGCAGCACTACGGAAGTAGTGCTCGCAACGGCCGTTGGCCGACGAATGCATGGAAGGGGTTAATAGTGGAGAACTTGGGGGAATGGTGGCTCATTGAGCAAATAATTTAACTGTGTCCCCGACCTTTTTGTATAAGAGTGCTGATGTCTCCGGATGTTTATATATATGTGCCAACTTAATAGCCAGGCTGTTATTAGTGATCATTGGGGTGCACAGACAAAATATCGACTACAAAATATCGAATGGACAAAATATCGAGTTAAAAATATCGACAACAATAAAATATCGATTACAAAAATATCGTTGGTCAAAATATCGTTTAAAATAATGATAAAAAAATATCGAGAACAAAAATATCGACTCAAAAAAAACGATAATATGTAGAAAAAAGGTTAAAAAAAAAAAAATTATTAATAGTTATATAAATTGTAGTTAATGTTTAGGAGCGGGATGTTGGGTTAATAGGGGATAAGGGTGGGGAGTAATTTAATAATAATTAATTAATATATGTTTGTAAATATTTTTTATTAATAATTAATTGGTAATTAATTAATATTAATTAGTTAATTAATGAATATAATTTTGTTCATATTTTTAATTAGTAATTAATTGGTAATTAAATAATATTAATTAGTTAATTACATTAATTAGAGTAATTTATTTATATATATAATTTTAAGTTATTGTTAATTAATTAATTGGGATTTTTTTAAATTAATTATTAAATTAAATTAATTACAGCTAATGTGCTAATATATTTACTTTATTGTTATTGTTAATTAATAATTATTTGGTAATTAAATAATATTAATTAATTTTGGGTAAATGAGTATTTTTAGGGTTCAGGGTCAGTTTTCAGTTTTTGGGTAAAGGGGTATTTTTAGTGTTCAGGGTCAGTTTTCAGTTTTTGGGTATAGGGGTATTTTTAGGGTTCAGGGTCAGTTTTCAGTTTTTGGGTAAAGGGGTATTTTTAGGGTTCAGGGTCAGTTTTCAGTTTTTGGGTAAAGGGGTATTTTTAGGGTTCAGGGTCAGTTTTCAGTTTTTGACTAAAGGGGTATTTTTAGGGTTCAGGGTCAGTTTTCAGTTTTTGGGTAAAGGGGTATTTTTAGGGTTCAGGGTCAGTTTTCAGTTTTTGGGAAAAGGGGTATTTTTAGGGTTCAGGGTCAGTTTTGGGTTTTTGGGTAAAGGGGTATTTTTAGGGTTCAGGGTCAGTTTTCAGTTCTTGGGTAAAGGGGTATTTTTAGGGTTCAGGGTCAGTTTTCAGTTCTTGGGTAAAGGGGTATTTTTAGGGTTCAGGGTCAGTTTTGGGTTTTTGGGTAAAGGGGTATTTTTAGGGTTCAGGGTCAGTTTTCAGTTCTTGGGTAAAGGGGTATTTTTTGGGTTCAGGGTCACTTTTCCCTACTGTTGCACCCACTGGAGTGGGAATAGTAATTTTAACCCCTACGCTATCCAACGCTTTCCCTACGCTTGCACTCTTTGGAGTGGGAATAGTATTTTTTACACTTCTGGTATCGTACGGTAATATAATAGTATCTTATTTAATTATAGTATGTTACAGGGGTGCGACTCGCGGCTTGAGGTGGGTCGGGACTTTGACTCTCTGGGAAATCCGAGGAGCCGTTCTTCTTCCCCCCGGGGACTGCTTGCTGCTGTTTGCCACTGTTTTCTTCCTGACTACGGGGATTCGACGGGTGCGGCGGCCGGGGACTGCGAGTACCAGCATTCCCTGACCACCCACAGCTGGTACTCTTCCCCTGCCGGCCCCGCCTCCTGCCTAATACATTCACTCCCTGTTTCCGTCCCGCGGGACGCGCGCGGGACAAAGCGCGGGGCTAAGCCCGGGCAAAGGGCGGGCCCTCTGTGGCCCTCATAGGCACGAGGAGGCCAGGACGGGCCACCCCACTTGGCCTTTCACGAGGAGGTATTCCCACTTTGTCCACTCCACTGACTATTACCACGGGCCTGCTACGGTTACTCATACCCATAAGGAAGTTGTTACTTACTATTTCCCCCTGGTTGAACCTAAGCCCCAATACACAAGACGGGCATGGGATTGTCATGGTAGTACTACCGAACAAATAGTACAGTTGTTTGTCTTGTTATTCCTGCATTATTCACCTTACACATTCCCCTATCAGTATGGATCCCCCTTCTGTAACGTCTAATACATCGTCCAATCCTTCCTGGCTAGACGATCTAAACAGTATGTGCAATATCAGGTATACCTTAGTTACCCCACCCCATCTGGTAACGAACGTCTGCTCGCTAGCCCACATTGGCAGCTCACAGGGGCTTCTTCTGACACCCATAAAAGTAATAGCAAAAAGTACTACCCCCGTTATGGTTACATCTGGTAAAAGGAAACATGACGGGGTTGGAGATAGTGGGTCCCCAAACAAAACATCTAAACTGCAAAGGGCATCATCAGATTTTAACCCGCCTGTTATCATGGATGTGTTAACTCCTGAGCTGGGCAAAAAAGTAGATGACCCTGCATCCTCGCACCAATTGGTCATACTGACCATGATTGAACACTTGAATCAAACTATTATCCACCCTTTGATCGACAAAATCAACATCTTGGGGGATAGACTGACGGGGATTGAGGAAATTGTCAAAGTTAACCAGGCAAACACAGTAACTTCTAAGTGTTTACCACAGGTTGGTTTTCCTGAGTTGCCCAAACAAACTACGCAAATCCCAGTTCCCTTATCACCTGAAACTGTGTCCACAACTGTGTATCCAATTGTCCCTGTCTCTAAAGCTCCATCTATACCTGCCTCAGAACGTATTGTTGAGCCTAGATTAAATAGTACTAAGACTCTCCGTATCAATCTTCCCCCAGTGGCCGCTCCATTCGTGTCCATTCTATCGGGGGTTCCTCCCCTGAAACATGGAAAATCTGAGAGATCGACTGATTTGCTAAACAAAGTTAAGTTCTGGCTATCAAAGCACAGACCCCTACCCCACAACCTTGATGGCAGCATAGTCAGCGTGAGGAGAGTGGGATGGTTGGGTCCCCTTCGTAAAGATATTGGTGGGGATCTGGTTTTAATCAGATTCAGAAGTAGACTAGTTGTCCCATATCTCCAGTCGTGGCAGCCCCAGGAAGGTGACGGTCCTATAAAAACTTGGGACCTACATGACTTCTATCCAAGTGAATCATTTATCCCCTCCCGGAAACAAAATGTCGATCAAAACATCAAGCAGGGTTATAGATTCTGCCCATCAAATGAGCACATTTTCCCCTTTCTTAATTTTTATCCGCAATGTATTTTGAAGCATAGCAAGCTACCTCAATTCAACCCTTTCTCGCCATATCACAACTGTAAATACTAGGCGGGTGCCTACCGTGTAAACTTCTTAGTCATTAACAACAACTGGATCAGCCTATTCTACTGGACCTAACGTAATTTTGTTGCTTTAAAAATGTATGTTGTTTGTTAAGTTATGACTGTGTTTTTATATTTTGTATGCTTTTATGGTTGAAACAAAACCGAATAAAGCTTAATGAACCTGAACCTACTATATACATATGTTTTAACAAATAAGATTGTAAAAAAATATTTTTATTATTTTCTTTTATTATTTAATTATTATAAGTTAATTTAAGTATTTTTAAGTATATTTTAGTAATTAAATTTGAATATTAATTTAATTTAACACTGTTTTTAATAAAGTCGATATTTTTTACAACTATATTATTGTAAACGATATTTTGTACTCGATATTTTTGTACTTACCTGTTTGTAGATACAAACTCGATATTTTGACTGTCGATATTTTGTCCACGATATTTTTGCAAGTCGATATTTTGTCCCTCGATATTATTTCAGTGATCCATCATTGGTTGTGTATTTACTAAAGAGTTTGATGATGAATCACTATTTTTTTCAGAGTTAGTGGAAGGGCTTTGTGATCACTGTCTATTCTCTCTATTATTGTGATGTCCTCCAGAGTTGACCTAGATTTAAAGTCTAGCATGTTATGATCTATTCTGTTGCTTTGGTTTAGTCTAGAGGGCTTCAATCTGTGGGGCAGACCCCCAGGGGGGCCGTGGTATCCTGAGAAGGGGGACGCACATTATAAGGCCTCACTTCTGCCTGGAATCCAAAACGTTTGGTTTTGGAAAAAGACATCCGACAACAGTCCCGGGACCAGTAATTCCATTTTCTAAAATGCTTCAACTGAAGTTTAATTAATTGAATCCCCTGTGCTGTGAAAGGAAGAAGCTGGGGCAAACAGCTAAACATCCCTTCCATGCAAATGTGTGCTAAGAGTTAATCTGCACACGTAAAGGGTGCCTGGGGGCCGTTCTGGCTTTAATTGCTCGAATCATTCCAAGTTTTGTGATGGCAAATATTAATTTAAGTGGTAGTACAAAGAGTTAACAACTGGGCTGTGTAGTGGGTGCTTTTAATCGTAATTGTACTTACCCAGCGCTTAGTACACCTGAGGAGGTTTTGGAGGGGCAGTTATGTAAAAAGAAATTGCATTACTTGCGGTCTGGAATTACCAAAATCTACATTTTGGAAGCACCATTTTATTGTAAAGCTATTTGCACATTTTGTAGCAATCTTATACTGTGTGTAACACAAGTGTAAAATTGACTTACAAATTCGCAGTGCTTTCTGTAACAGGCTGTGACCTTGTTGCACAAAGTCACTATTCTCAACTCCACCAACCACATTTACTTCCGTAGCTCTCTGGTAACACACAGACCTCTGCAGCGTATTAACTATAGAGGTTTCATAATGTACTATAATGCATTACCCACTGAGTAACAACTTTTTATAATTGATTTTTCATTTAGGCTACCCATTATTTTATATGTAGCTACCTGATGGTGAAAAAGCTAAACAATAAACAAAATATTTTGGGGTTGATTTATGAGAGGCTTGTGCAACCGGAGCGTCACTTCTATCAGGCAACACAAAGTCCCCCTGTGTAGCATTGTGTGGCCTCATGGATATGAGTAAGACAAAGCAACGCAAGTTACTGCGTTGCCTCACTCTGCATGAAGGAGGCTTTCCATGGGCATTGCGGTGGGAGAAACATCCTTTACAACGCAACTTTTACCACGCAGTGCCTTTACGACGCAACTTTTACCACGCAAACCATTACAACGCATTGCGCTGGGGGGGCGCTCTAGGATAGGGAATAAGTTTAATTTACTATCCAACACCTTCCCTAGTGTCCACGGGGACTAGAGTTGGAATAGTAAATTAAACTATTCACTATCCAGCACCCCAAAGCGCTATGCGTTGTAAAGGTTTGCGTTGTAAAGGCATGCGTGGTAAAAGCATGCGTTGTAATGTCATACATCCTTGCGGTGAGTGTTCCCACGCAACAGCCATGGAATTTAACACTGCCCCAGATTCACAAAATCAGGTAAACCTGTGGCAACGCCAAACCTTCCACCTCCCCACAACAGCCGTAGCGTTTTTTCCTCTCCCCGTGTGTGCTGCATTCTGTAGCACACATAAAAAGAGGAAAACACCTCTCTGGATTGTTTGTGTGCAGGAAAGTACCCCTTCCTGCACAAAAACAATCTTGCCTACATTATCGTTAGACAGCAATTTGTGTACCAGCACAGGGGGAAAGGACAGTAATGCACCCTAGTTCATAAAAATTGTGCATTCCGGCCCTTTCACATTGGTGTTGTGCAGGGCAGCAAGAAGACTTGCGGCGCTGCCCTATGCCAATTCCTCATAAAGGAGACCCTTTGTTTTTAGCCACACCTGGGACCACACTCACTGACCGTTGCTTTGCTAATCACGGTTTGATATTATTAACGCGCTGAAAAAATTATTTGATGTGGGAATTGGGGGTGTTTATGGTTGTCAATAGTTGTCGATAATGAGGAGTACCAGGTTCTAGAACCTTTTGTCAGGAGGGGGTCCTTATACCTAAAACATTTTGAGTGGGGGTCTCTGCATCTAAAGGTTTGAAGATCTCTGGTTTAGTCTATTGTAATTGTGATAGCCTCTACTCGCTGATCGCGTTTGGGCATTAAATGATCTGAGACGGAATATCATGGTCAGAGTGGATAAATGGAGCACAGGAGCAGTCCAGCTTTTAATAGTTCAAAGCATTTGTATAGGGATTTCCCATTTCTCCTCTTCCAGCCCCGTTATGGAGTGCGCAGGTTCTAGGGGTTCATAGGTTACATTTAAACAAACCGCTCGTACTATAAAGGGGCATATTCCCATGTTTTGTTCCAGGTGGGACTAAAAAATGCAGTGTTGCTGAGTCTCTGTGCTTTGAGCTGCTACGGATAGAGATATTGTAAAGTTTCAAAATCACATTTTCAGCCCCCCTGATAGCCACCCTACGCCTACAGAAAATGCCCCAACACTATAGTTTGTAGAGCCTGATCTGCAAGCAGGCATTTGCACCAAGTTTCTTGAAATATGCATACGCCATAATTGGGTGAGAGGACCTTCACCTTCTCTTCTGGTGGAAGTAAGTAAATGTTAGCAAATAATTTCAGGTGCTTAACCCCTTCCACGCTGATGACGAGCTGGGCTCGTCATGGCGTAGCCTCCTCGCACGCTGATGACGAGCCCAGCTCGTCACGTAACATGCGTTTTAAAAAATCTCAGCACAGAAGCGGAATTCCGCTAGCGCGCATGAGGTTAAGTTGTTTGGAGTATGCACCCCAATCTTGAACCTTATCGGCCTCCCACTGTCAATCAAATCTACCAATATCAGAGACTCAATCACTAGTAGTGGGTTCTCGAATGAAGGGCTGATTTCGATGAGGTCGGAAAAGGATCCGGCCATCGGTCTGAGCCAATTCGACCTCATCGGAATGTCCCATTCGGATTCCTTTCCGACCGACCCTTTTTGATGGGGTCGGTCAGAAAGGAATCCGAACCAGATTTCCGAAAGGCCTCCGATGAGAAATCCTCCATCAATCCTTCGGGCGGCCATATCCGGCAGAAGGGTTTCGATGGAAGATTTCCACACTGAAAGGTGGTGGGAATCCAACTTTGGCGGCCCCCTAGCAGGCCCCCCATCGGTGCAAGGCCTCTGAATGGCAGCCTAAGGGGGCACCTATGGGTCCCCCCTGATGATCCCTGCACCAGGTGGCAGGCACCTTGATGGGCCTGCCGCGGGGTGCAGGGATGAACTGCACCTCTGCTCTTTGCAAGAGAATGCATTCCATTCGGAATACAAGCTCCCATTGTAAAGAATATAATTGGTCGCATCCTACTTGCTTGGAAGAACCGACGACAGGAGGTTGTTGAGTTCCAGTTCCGAAATGATGTCGGATGGTCCATCCAACATTGTATTCGAGCCCTTAATATGAAACCATTTGAGAGTGTTTGCCACAAACCAATATGTTGTGTTGGGGGGGTTGGATTGCATCAAGGTATTAAGGAATCGTGCTGAGGTCCAATGCCACTATGCCATCTACTTTTTCGTCCATCCAAAGTATAAGATTATATGGTCATAGCGATCAAATGAGGAGGAGTAGCTACTAACTATTAGAGTATTAGAGGCTATCACTGGCCAGCACTGGCGAGTATTCCTGCTCCAATAAATCGATTTGATTATCAATGAGTCTTTGCTCTCTCTGCCTGACACAGGGAGCTTTTATACAATTATTTAGATGTTGTTTCAAGATTATTTGTTTCCTTAAATTATTTTTGATGTACTTACTATGGTGGAGTTTAAAATGTTTCTCTCCTTTTCTCTGGTGAAGTAGATGGTGTTGGCATTTCACTGAGGCAGGGTAAAGATCTTTTGGTAGGGTGGTTTAAGTGCTGATGTTTCTTTTATTGTATTGTACCCTGCTTGTACTCTTTTTTCATTGGGTCGTTGATTCTATTTGTTAATATTTTTTTTCTCTTTTACATTTGATTGCATTTCATGTTGCTGTCCTCTTAGGGCTCCCATCCGGACTTCCACCGATCCAGTGCCAACCGGGACCCCTATACCAGATAATTGAGAGTTAAGTTTAGTGCCCACATGCGCTTTATTGTTTTCATCTCATGTCTAACCGCCAGCGCTAAGAGAACCCTCTGGTAATTGAGCGCTATATAAAACTAATTTACATTACATTACACCCCGGGTACCGGTGTTTTATTTAGTCTGCGGTCGTTCTTCAAGAAGTATTGAAGCATCTTGGCCTGAGGGCCAGGATGTTTCTCTGTCTAACATTTGTTTAGGAGCCACTTGGACATCTCCAGCTACCTTTGTTGACCACTAAAGCTTAGATGTGAGGGGTAAGATTAGAATTCCTTTTGGGTCTGGTGTATTGTCGGCCAGTTCACATAATATGGCAGTGAATTAATTTCGTTATTAAAATTACAAATGACACTTGGGTGCTGCATTTTTATCAGCGCATTAGTTGGGGAACCTGCCATCCCTGCTTCTATATGTCCTCACAAAGGCAGTAACGAAGTAGGAGAAATATGGAGGTAATGTCTACATCACTTACTTATAATCCCATCACGTATATGCAATCTACACACTCTGATCAATGATATTTTATGCTACAAAATACACGTCTTATCAAACAGTCTCATATACTGGAACACATGAAATAATTCCCAAGGACATATATACACGCAAAAACACAAACACGAGCAGGAAAAAACATTGACAAACACACGTATAAACAGACAGGAATGGGTACACACAAACACTCCCAAAAAACAAACTAAAACATGCAGACAACAACACACACTCATAAATTCACAAAAAATAGGTTCAAACAAATCTTCACAGGATACAAACCCCTACACAGTCACTAACACATACACACAGAGACGTAAGCACACACATGAAGACAAACATGCATACGTTTAAATACACACCAAGCACAAAGATGCACATACAATAACAAGGAGTAACACACTCAAGCTCACGCTCATGCACATACAAATACACAAATCAATGCACGTACACACGAAATAAAAACAAATAAACGATAAGAGGGAAACATTTATTGTGGAATTTGTCAAGGACTTTTCTGCCTGTTCTGTATGTTGTCAGACCCTGTGGGGGGAGGGCTGCTTCCTTCGGGGATGTTAATTTATCTATCCTTGCATTTGCTCAGCGGCTCATTGATTCGACTTCTGAGAATAGTGCTCCCCCCGAGATGCAAATGTTTTCAGAGATTGTGACTCAGAGGCAGCCCGGCTTCATGGGGGCGCTGCTTTGATGACGCCGCAGAAGGAGCCTGCCGCATCCTCGGGGACTGCGCTCCACAGGTGTGTGCACACCATAATTAGACCCAAAGGTCGAGCCGAAGGGGGGTGGTCTGTGATCTCAGGGGTCGGTAGTGAAAGAGGAGACTGCGTTTCATCCTCACCTGACCTACACCGCTGTTGATTCCAATTGCTACAATATTAAGATTCTTGTTGAAGAGTGTTCATGGATAAATTGTCATTATTGAATTACAATAATGCTGAGAAAGAGCAAAAGCATGTCTCAGTTATTGCCTGAACTCGCTGGCCCTCTGCAATCAGAGATTCCTGAGAAAGCCTTGAAGGTTAAATGTCTGTCGCCAAGCGCCCTACTGTAAAGACATGGAACCACTTTTTGCGCTCTACAGTCTCTGGAAAGCGTGTAATACCTCCCTGGTGCTGTGGCGTTATATAAAACATGTCGAGTAAAAAAGCAAAAAAAGTTGATATATTTAGGTACCAAAATATGTATAGAATAGAGCTGCTTAATCCCAAAGACGGTGGGGCATATTCACAAAGGTAATTCTACATGGGCCCGATTCAAAAACGTAAAATTGTTTTTTGTAAAGTAAAGTGCTAGAGGTCTATTAAGGGTAAATATACAGCGCCTAGTCACTTGCACTTTGTAGTACGTTTGTAGCACTACAAAATTACAACAAACGTGCTAGAAAATACTATTCACAAATTGCGCCTCTGCCTGTCTTATCTTTTTCTGTGCAGAGATCTCTGCTCTGACTGCTCAGTGTCCACACACGGGGGCATACGGTTTAGCAGGAAGAGTTTTGAGAGGCGTAAGAAGGTGTTATGGGATGGTTCCGGAGGTATACGAAGGGACACGCACCCCCCCACACACACACATGATGGAATGCCCCTTGAATCACCGGAACCGGAATCATGTGTGTCTCTTATCAGCCGGCAACTGCTGAGCCAATACTTTTGTAAAGTTTAGGTTTTCCTCTATATCTGCAGGTACTTTTCCCATAATCTCACCAAGTGGTAGGTAGGTGTGTCCACCTGATCACGATGTGTAGATAGTTTTCACTAAGGTCCTGAAGAATTGCTACTGATGCCCCTGACGATTAAAACAAGAAACATGTTGACCCATAAAGTAAGAGTAGGGCGCAAATATGTTGATCCAGTATGACCATATATGGCACACTCTCTCTCGTTTTTAAACAGGTAGGGAGCCTACCAGAATATAGGTCTCTTACTGGACTCCCTGACCTGTTTTAACCCCTTTTTAGGTTTTGACTGGCGATGCGCACGTAGTGCGCATGCGCCAAAAAACGTTATGATATGTGTGTGTGGGGTCGGGTATACGCCCCCTCCTCCCATTGGCTAGCTCCATAAATGGAGGCTAGCCATTGGGAGAGGGCTCTGTCCGTCAATCTCGGACCAGATTCAGGGGCGTTCCCGAGAATTTTTGGCTTCTGGCTACGTTAGCCGAAAGCCTCTTCTCGTCAACGCCCCCGAATCTGGTCCTGGATTGAGGGCACCCGCCTTCCTGCTCCTGTCTCACGCGGCGCCCGGGCAGTAGCCTGTCGCGTTGATTTCTCTTTTGCGGACCCAGGGGGTCTGGCCGCTCTGGGAGATTGCTTTGTGTGAGTTTGGTCTTCTGGTGTTGCAGGAAGCATCCAGGTTGTTCCCAGACCCAAGTTCGGTCTTGTGGTGTTGCAGCACCTGCACGAGCTCTGGGTGCCTGGGCGCTCTTCAGAAAGTCCCATAATTGCGGTATCTGTGCCGGAGCGCAGGAGGCGGTGTCAGCGCTGCCACAACACTTTATAATGTGTGTCACCGCAGTATGAAAAGGACTGCAAAATAGAAGCGGACACGGAGAAAACACCCCCTTTGGAGAGCGCGCGTGCTGCATGCACGCTGCAGAGATGGCGTTGTCTTGGGTGATCTGTGTGTAAGTATGACCCGTCTGTGGGTGGTACTTGAGTACGCCTCGTTATTATCTCTTCTGACGGGCTCTGGGGGCTTTACTCCGTGTGTTATTCCCCGCTGCTGTTATAATCGGCTGTCGGCTGAGGCGGTATTGTATGGTCATAGCCTTTCTGCTGCCGAGGTTGATTTGAGTACAAAGGCCACGCATCATGGATTCCAATGAGGGATAATGGATGCGGACGCGTCACCGTCCAGTAGCCCTGCGCGGGGTCCGGTGTGCTGGAGTTCATTATCGTCGGAGTTACCTCCGTCATGCCCCCCCTTCCCCCTCCCCCCCTCATTTCCAGGTACGAGTGACACAGCGTCACGTGCCAGCCACAGGGAGGCTTCAGGCCTACAAACAAAGACGTGTCCGATATATTCCAATACAGCGTGAGTGCAATAATATAGTGCAGTAAACATTGGAGCACTATAAGAGCAGTCATTACTGACCAGTTTCTGGCGTCGTTTCTAAAATTGCTTATTTTCTTCTTTATTGTAATCGTCTTTCAGCCTTCCACATCTCAGCGTCTACCTAGGAATAGAGGCTCAAATGCGGTCAACTGAATAGCACAAGACCACAAAGAGCTTTAAAGGCAAATATATCTATTTTCAATGTTTGCTGTTGACTTGTACCCTAGCCGTCGAGGCCGCTCTGTCCTCCACACGTTGCCTTTGGCTTGGCGTGGTAGGCCACAACACCGCGGAGGGCTCCATTTACATTTTCACCCACTAACGGCATACACACAGGAAAGAAATGAAAACCATTGACATACGCAAAGTGAGACCCGGCCACCATATGAGCGAGAGGTGCCTTGAAGCACATGGAACATTTGGACAAAATCCTACCGAGATGCCGTTTATTGCGTATGGCATACATTGCTTTATTGGGGCCAATTATGAACACGCTTTCTGTGTTCTTGCGTCTCGGCTGTGTTTAATATCAACTGGAGGGGCCTGTTTTAGTCCTACAGGAATATAACGGGACGGCACTAGATTGGTTGTATGTCAGAGTATCGATAACAAAATTATCACCTGACGTAAATATTGTGTTGTAAATATTATTTGCAAAAAACATTGCTCCTTTGAGGTTAGGTTTACCAGGATGTGGCCTAACGGCTACAGCGGTCAACCTCGAAGCTCTAGAACAGAGTTCGAGTCTCGGCAGGGACGCTCAACAGCCTGTGATTCTGAGCAAATCACTTAATCTGCCTGTGCATAACAAAATTAGTGTGTACGTGTGTAAAGCAACTGGTGATTATTTTGTTATTTATTTATGCAATTTTATATAGAGCGGACTTTTGTAGGCAATGTTCTTCACTTAAGCTATAGTTCGTGTCACGCTTGCTACGTGACTGGGAACCTGGGCGGACAAACTGGGTTCTGGAGGGGTGGGTAGGAGGGTGGTCAGAGGGGCTGGTCACGTGAGAGTGGGTGGGAGGGTGGGCTGAGGGCTTGCCACAATCCGAAGGGCCAGGGACAACAAACATGTAGGCAAGGGAGTGGCATTGAGGAACATCTGGCAGCGCGGAGGGTTGAGGCCCAGCGACTCCCAAAACAGATAAGGTTCTTGCGGGTACGATCCGGTGAGGTAAAAAGAGGAAGAGCAGGAGGAGGCGAGGCGGAGGGGCTGGCACGGTGTCATGTCAGCAGTCGTCTCTGTCTCCTAACCTTGGAATTCCCTGGAAATGGCACGACTTTCTTGCCCGAAGAAGTGTGTGTGTGGGGGGGGGGGGGGGGGCGGGGTGGGATGTTCTTGTTTCTAAATAGAGGCCAAGGATTGAATGGTCTGGATACACTCATATTTGCCCCTCGTGCTCATAACTTGGAGGCAACTAGGGCAAACCCAGCGCGCAGGAAGAGTGCGTGTACCAAGACTGAATAAAAAAAAAAGGCGGGGTGGGGGTGTTTGTCTCTTTCCCCATCCCATAAACACCTCCAAAGCAGGATCCGCAGGACACTGGAAATGTCCGCCCCCATAGACCGTAAAGACTACGAACGTCTGTTGGGGACCTATGGGTGGTTCTTCTCGAGGCCCTGTTACTGTCTGCAAGAAGCCCCCTGTCTAATACTATTGTTAAATGATGTCCAGACGAGTTGTCAAACTTCAATGCTGCTGGTGACACCGCCGGTTTGTGTGCGCCTACACGTCTGTGTGAGCTCCTGCTCGGTGACTGCTCGTGTATGACCATGTCCATGTGTGTCTGTTGTGACTGCTCTGACTATCTTCGTTGATGGGAACAGGAAGCGTAAGGGATTTATCCCTTCCCCCCCTAGATTTTGGAGTGGAGGGGACACGCGGTAGAAGTTTAGGTCGACAGAAAAACTGCGCACTTCCACTGTTGACATCCGCATGGGATGACGACCCTGCTACTTTCGACCTGCTGACCGGCCTAAGGCTTCAGACAGGGTCGGATTTATTCTCTGGGGCCCGAGGACAAATTCCCGAGGTCAGATGATGTAGGTGTTGTTTGTCAGGTCTGGGGCAGGGTCCCCATTTAGCACATTGTCATTCTCCATAGAATGCGTCTCCTTCTATCCTGGGCCAAGGGCCCAGCATGGAGGACTCTGCCCTGCTTCTGTGTAGGAGTTCACATCCTCCTGGCAAAGGGAGGTGCTGGGAGCTATTGGAGTTCCTCTTTGATAAGGTGATGCATCTTTTTCATGCAACTCACCTCAAATACAGACATACATGACATACATGGGCAAGCAAACCTGCTCCATCCATACCTGTTTGACACTTAATGGAACTGCTTTGCTTTGTCAACAAATGCCCCGAGCAACGTGTTTGTGACAGTGAGTGCAGAGTGACAGTGAGTGCAGAGTGACGGTGAGTGCAGAGTGAGGGTGAGTGCAGAGTGAGAGTGAGTGCAGAGTGAGAGTGAGTGCAGAGTGAGAGTGAGTGCAGAGTGAGAGTGAGTGCAGAGTGAGTGCAGAGTGAGAGCGAGTGATAGTGAGTGTGAGTGCAGAGTGAGTGTGAGTGCAGACTGAGTGCAGAGTGAGTGCGAGTGCAGACTGAGTGCAGAGTGCGTGCGAGTGCAGACTGAGTGCAGAGTGAGTGCGAGAGCAACAGTGAGTGCAGAGTGAGTGTGACAGTGACAGTGAGTGCGACAGTGACAGTGAGTGCAGAGAGTGCGAGAGTGACAGTGAGTGCGAGTGAGTGCGAGTGACAGTGAGTGCGAGTGAGTGCGAGTGCAGACTGAGTGCAGAGTGAGTGCGAGAGCAACAGTGAGTGCAGAGTGAGTGCGACAGTGACAGTGAGTGCGACAGTGACAGTGAGTGCAGAGAGTGCGAGAGTGACAGTGAGTGCGAGTGAGTGCGAGTGACAGTGAGTGCGAGTGACAGTGAGTGCGAGTGAGTGAGTACAGAGTGACAGTGAGTGCAGAGTGACAGTGAGTGCAGAGTGACAGTGAGTGCAGACTGAGTGCAGAGTGAGTTCAGAGTGACAGTGAGTGCAGAGTGAGAGTGACAGTGAGTGCAGAGTGAGAGTGACAGTGAGTGCAGAGTGAGAGTGACAGTGAGTGCAGAGTGACAGTGAGTGCGAGAGTGACAGTGAGTGCGAGAGTGACAGTGAGTGCGAGAGTGACAGTGAGTGCGAGAGTGACAGTGAGTGCGAGAGCGACAGTGAGTGCGAGAGCGACAGTGTGTGCAGAGTGAGTGCAAGAGTGACAGTGTGTGCAAGAGTGAGTGAGTGCAATGACAGTGAGTGCAGAGTGAGTGCAAAGTGAGTGCAGAGTGAGTGCAGAGTGAGTGCGAGAGCGACAGTGAGTGCAGAGTGAGTGCGAGAGCGACAGTGAGTGCAGAGTGAGTGCGAGAGCGACAGTGAGTGCAGAGTGAGTGTGAGTGCAGAGTGAGTGCAGAGTGACGGTGAGTGCAGAGTGAGTGCAGAGTGACAGTGAGTGCAGAGTGAGTGCAGAGTGACAGTGAGTGCAGACTGACTGTAGAGTGACAGTGACTGCAGAGTGACAGTGACTGCAGAGTGACAGTGACTGCAGAGTGACAGTGACTGCAGTGTGTGAGTGTGCAGGGTGCACATTGTGTGAGTGTGCAGGGTGAGCAGTGTGTGAATGTGTAGGGGCAGTGTGTGAGTGTGCAGGAAACAAACACTCAAAATAAGTCTACCACACACTACTGCATATACTAGTGAATACAGTCATCTCTTTATACAGAAAAAATGAGTTATATTTAGAGGGGTCGGAGTGGGACACAGTGGGTGGATGGATGCATGAAGGATGGATGTATGCATGATGCATGGATGTATGGGTGGATGCATGGATGGGTTGTTGGTTGGATGGGTTGGTGGATTGCATAAATTGTTGAGGGATTGGCTGTATATATGCATCTATCCATCCACCCATCCATCTATCCATACACCCATCCATGCATGCACCCATGCATGCATCCACCAACTCATCTATGCAAGCATTACAACAAGAGCCCGCAGCTCTCCTTCGTCTCTCCTCGCCCCCCTTCCCTGAGCCCGCAGCTCTCCTTCGTCTCTCCTCTCCCCCCTTCCCTGTGCCCTGCCCTGCTATTGTAAATGACAATGCCATTTATTTATGTTAAAAAAAACATAAATAAAAAAAAATGTCAAGGGCAATGCCAATAGCTCTAACTTTAACAAAGGCAAAACCATTGCATTGTAAATGCTTGTTAGGTTTTGACTGGCGATGCGCACGTAGTGCGCATGCGCCAAAAAACCTTATGATTTGTGTGTGGGGTCGGGTATACGCCCCCTCCTCCCATTGGCTAGCTCCATAAATGGAGGCTAGCCATTGGGAGAGGGTTCTGTGCGTCAATCTCGGACCAGATTCGGGGGCGTTCCCGAGAATTTTTGGCTTTTGGCTACGTTAGCCGAAAGCCTGTTCTCAGGAACGCCCCCGAATCTGGGCCGGCATTGACGGCACCCGTGGTCTCCTCTTCGCCTCTCCTCCCCTTGACCCTGTGATAGCCCAGGATCTTCATGATAGTTTCTGGGTCCATCACAGACTGTGGTGAGAGCATAAAGTGCACTGAAGGCATCATCCAGCCTAGTGGGGGATCCCTTGTGTCTTCAAGAACGTGATGCAGGCGGCCAGATTATGGTTGTCTGACTCCCAGAGCTCTGGTGACCAGCATTTTGGTAGACTATGTAAAATATTTCCAAACTGTTAAAATGTGCCATTATAAATCCGAGTGTGTGTGTAGGAGAGCTGGGAGTGGCCTACTGTACCCCAATTAGTGGCTATTTTTTCGCACCAAATCAAAGGTAGGTAGGTAGGTATGTGTGTGTGGGTATGTGTGGGTGTGCATTGTAGGACATAAAAAATATACATCTATTGTCGATTATCAGTGTCTGATAGGAAAAAACACAAGTTATTGTTATAGCCTGGCAAACGTAACACTCTCTTTCAGAACAGCCCAAGGTTATTGTGTGTTCCAGTTGCCTCCCATCCGCGGGCCTTTGCCTAGAAACAAAAACAAAACATACATAACTACAAGATTGGAAAATCGAGTCACATCCTCGCCGTCTTAACCTTCAAATGTCAACTCTCCGCTCTGTCTGCAACATTGGCAGAGGTGGCGGGTAAGGTGGTCGAACGCAGTTAGAAGCTCGTGTTTGCAGGTGCCCCGCTGGGCCTTGGCTCTCGCCTCCTACAGCGCTGAGAGCAAACGCTGGTTCCGCTGTGTCAATATTGGCTAAAAGCATCGGTCTCCGGCGGTAATATCTGCATAGATAGATAAGGCAAATGGCTACACTCGGGCAGAGCAGAGGGGCGGTGCAAGTGAGAAACACTGAACAGATGAAGCGGCCGCGAGCCAGCGACGCCTTAAAGAGCGCGAGCCAGTCTTCTGTGCAGCAGAATTCAAGGGGCAAGGAAATGGCGGCACTAGACAGCAGATCAAGGGGGAATAAAGCGAAGCATTAGTCCTCGTCTCACTAAGTTGCTGTAAATCTTATTAATTTGCTTGTATTGTAGCAATTAACGTAATGTTCTGCTTAACAGACAAACGAGCACTTATAATTTTAAAAAACGATTTTCATGGCTCCATTACCTCTTTAATTACACCAACCCCACGGCACCCAAACGTATCCAATTAATCGTACTGAACACAAAAAGGGATGGAAGTATTACAAAACATAACGCCATTTTTGGTGCTTTTATAGGGGGACTGATATGAAAATCTAGAGGTTTGCCTGAGGGGAGGTATGAAGAGGGCTGGAAAAAAGATTCAGAGTGCAGATTCAGAGTGCAGATTCAGAGTGCAGATTCAGAGTGCAGATTCAGAGTGCAGAGTGCAGATTCAGAGTGCAGAGTGCAGATTCAGAGTGCAGATTCAGAGTTCAGAGTGCAGAGTGCAGATTCAGAGTGCAGATTCAGAGTGCAGAGTGCAGATTCAGAGTGCAGATTCAGAGTGCAGATTCAGAGTGCATATTCCATTCAGAGTGCATATTCCATTCAGAGTGCAGATTCCATTCAGAGTGTAGAGTGCAGAGTGCAGAGTGCAGAGTGCAGATTCAGAGTGCAGATTCAGAGTGCAGAGTGCAGATTCAGAGTGCAGATTCAGAGTGCAGAGTGCAGATTCAGAGTGCAGAGTGCAGATTCAGAGTGCAGATTCAGAGTGCATATTCCATTCAGAGTGCATATTCCATTCAGAGTGCAGATTCCATTCAGAGTGCAGAGTGCAGAGTGCAGATTCAGAGTGCAGAGTGCAGATTCAGAGTGCATATTCAGAGTGCATATTCAGAGTGCAGAGTGCAGATTCAGAGTGCAGAGTGCAGATTCAGAGTGCAGAGTTCAGATTCAGAGTACAGAGTGCAGATTCAGAGTGCAGATTCAGAGTGCAGATTCAGAGTGCAGAGTGCAGATTCAGAGTGCAGATTCAGAGTGCAGAGGCAGATTCAGAGTGCAGATTCAGAGTGCAGATTCAGAGTGCAGATTCAGAGTGCAGAGGCAGATTCAGAGTGCAGATTCAGAGTGCAGATTCAGAGTGCAGATTCAGAGTGCAGAGTGCAGATTCAGAGTGCAAAGTGCAGAGTGCAGATTCAGAGTGCAGATTCAGAGTGCATATTCCATTCAGAGTGCAGATTCCATTCAGAGTGCAGAGTGCAGAGTGCAGAGTGCAGATTCAGAGTGCAGATTCAGAGTGCAGATTCAGAGTGCAGAGTGCAGATTCAGAGTGCAGAGTGCAGATTCAGAGTGCAGAGTGCAGATTCAGAGTGCAGAGTGCAGATTCAGAGTGCAGATTCAGACTGCAGATTCAGAGTGCAGAGGCATATTCAGAGTGCAGATTCAGAGTGCAGATTCAGAGTGCAGATTCAGAGTGCAGAGGCAGATTCAGAGTGCAGATTCAGAGTGCAGATTCAGAGTGCAGATTCAGAGTGCAGATTCAGAGTGCAGAGTGCAGATTCAGAGTGCAGAGTGCAGAGTGCAGATTCAGAGTGCAGATTCAGAGTGCAGATTCAGAGTGCATATTCCATTCAGAGTGCAGATTCCATTCAGAGTGCAGAGTGCAGAGTGCAGAGTGCAGAGTGCAGATTCAGAGTGCAGATTCAGAGTGCAGATTCAGAGTGCAGAGTGCAGATTCAGAGTGCAGAGTGCAGATTCAGAGTGCAGAGTGCAGATTCAGAGTGCAGAGTGCAGATTCAGAGTGCAGATTCAGAGTGCAGATTCAGAGTGCAGATTCCATTCAGAGTGCATATTCCATTCAGAGTGCAGATTCCATTCAGAGTGCAGATTCCATTCAGAGTGCAGAGTGCAGATTCCATTCAGAGTGCAGATTCAGAGTGCAGATTCCATTCAGAGTGCAGATTCAGAGTGCAGATTCAGAGTGCAGAGTGCAGATTCAGAGTGCAGATTCCATTCAGATTCAGAGTGCAGATTCAGAGTGCAGAGTGCAGATTCAGAGTGCAGAGTGCAGATTCAGAGTGCAGAGTGCAGATTCAGAGTGCAGATTCAGAGTGCAGAGTGCAGAATGCAGATTCAGAGTGCAGATTCAGAGTGCAGATTCAGAGTGCAGAGTGCAGAATGCAGATTCAGAGTGCAGAGTGCAGATTCAGAGTGCAGATTGTGTGGGTGACTCTATGTGTGTGTGGGTGGCTTTGCGTGTGTGGCTCTGTGTGGGTGTAAAATGCAATAGGTCATGCATTTGCGAGCGATTAAGCTATTGGCATTGTAAATGACAGTGCCATTTATTTATGATTTTAAAAAAAAAACACCCCAAAAAAAATTTCATGAGCAATGCCAATAGCTCTACCTTTAATATTGCCGAGACATTGCATTGTAAATGCTTGTTTACACTGTCACCCTGCCTCGGAGACACACATTTCTCAGTCAGTCCCTTCAACGCTCAGTTGGAAGTTGCCAAAACCCATTTTTTAACTTTAGACACGCAAATATCCGGTTGTATATTATTAGATATGTTTAGTAGCCCATCGAGTCTGTTTGTGTTTTTCCTTTTGCTTTTCATGTTAAAAATGCGAACTCGAGCAGCGAAAAACCCAGAAAAAACGTGAGCAGGCGGACTACTCGCTTTTAAAAAGCTTTCTGAACTTTCTAGTCAACTGCTATTAAACGCGTAAAGTGTATACATGTTGTATGTGGTCTTTTTTAGGGTGTGCAGGCAAAAATGGGGGTAAAATTGGGGTCTGCAGTGCTACACGGTGAGCTCTCCTAGATATCAAGTGTGTATGTTACTGTTTTAAACACATTTTTGGTCTGGCAATAATTGTCAGTATGGAACTAATTAAGTTCTATCAAGCCCTGTGTGTTGTGAGGAGGGCCCCTCAGTGTTACACATGCTTTTACGGAGGTTTAGGGACCTTGTTGCTTCACTGCTGATTGGGCTCTGAGACGACCATCCTGCCTAGTTGCCTGTTGTGAATGGGTATAAACAATAAACATCCGATTATGGTGCCGGTTGGACCTATCCCCCCTCAAGAACACAAAGAACGTACTGATATTTTCTACCTGAAATAGACCATCTAATTTGGAAAGACCACCCTGTGTCCTTCCTGATTTTATTTTCACCCAGTCACTAATCTCAAACTTATACTCCTTTCTCTCCATGCTCACATTTGTCCCCTTGCCTCCTACACCATTTCAACCTTTCAGCCATGCAGGGACCAATTTAGTACCAGGTAAGCATCACACATCTATTGAAATGGGGGTCGCAGTGTGTGGGGGGGCTCGCAGTGTGTAGGGCTTGCAGTGTTTACGGGGGGTCGCAGTGTGTGGGGGGGCTCTGTGTGGGTGTGTGTGGACGGCTCTGTGTGGGTGTGTGTGGGGGGGCTTTGTGTGGCTGTGTGTGTGAGGGGCTCTGTGTGGGTGTGTGTGTGGGGGGCTCTGTGTGTGTGTGTGTGGGGGGGGCTCTGTGTGTGTGGGGGGGCTCTCTGTGGGTGTTTGTGTGTGTCATTTGCGAGAGATAAAGCTAGTTGCATTGTAAATGACAATGCCATTTATTTATGTTTTTTAAAAAAAACATAAATAAAAATAATGTCAAGAGCAATGTCAATAGCTCTAACTTTAACAAAGGCAAAACCATTGCATTGTAAATGCGTGTTTCACTCACCAACACATCACATCTACACTTAATAGGTCTCTCACCCCCACGACACCATACGGCATGGAACAAAAGATCTCTGCCAAAGAGCCCCTCATTGGGTGCCCGTCGGGTATTGCAGCGCCGACCCAATGAGGAGCAGGCCCAATAATGAAGCATGACACCTAGCTGGCTGGGTGTGTGAGGGCCCTACTTCCAAAGGGAATAATTTTCCGCTTGTTTCAACGACAGTAAGACTCCCTGTAATCGTGGTATCCTGTACGTAGCTCTTTCCCGCCCCTTTTTAGACCTAATATAAATACAATGTACCTTTTTTTTGTTTGAATTGTTCTTTTAACACCAAATCCTGTTTATTGTTAGGACAAGGGTAATCTTTAACACATTTTTTCTGTTAAAAGCAAAAGCTCCAGATCTATATGAGAACGCTTACAACACTTGCAACACACCTGGAAATTAAAGGGGTGTATGTTCTGAACTCCACCACCCATCTACAGTTAAAATACTTTTCAATACCAACCAATCACAGTCATGCGGACCAAATAAGATAGGAACACACACACCATGCCTCTTTGGCTGCCTTACATATGTCTGTGAATGTGTTTGTTGTCTTTTGCCCTTCAGTTTGAGGAGAAGGTATTTGAGGAGAAGGAAAAGAGAGAGAAAGAGGATTTCAGGCAAAGGATCAACATTTTTGGCATGACCAAGGAAGCTGTCATTGCCAAATACTTTTCCTCACCTGATGTGATCCATGACAACAAGTAAGGAGCTTGATTCACCTACAGCCCACTGGGAGCATGTGCTTAATTTACCCTCAGGCTGTTCTCATGTTGTCTCTGCCCATGTCAAAGCACTGGCTGCACTCAATTTTATGAACACTGGATCATTCCAGAGGGTCCACTCTGATAATGTCGGCAGGCAAACCAGTCTCGATGCTTGCATCAGGTACTGAGATGCATCAACATAAAATTGCACCAATGATTGCCACACCTCACTCACTTGTGTATAGGCAAAGGGTCGTAGGTGAATGTTATGCATTTGCCACTTCCCTCTTGTTACCGTACAATAGTGGTACTTCAGCCACCTCATCACACAGCACACATTTTCTGCAGCAGGCACCACTGGTACTCCATCAATGAGCAAGTTGTCTACAGTGACAGGGGCTGCTTCACTGATTTGTACGCTGCCTATCTTGGAAGCACACATGACAGCTACATTTTCTGACAGCCACCTCTTCCACATCGCTTGTTTGCTGGGAAATTTGGTGGCATGTGGCTAATTTTTAAGTAACAACAATCACACTAAGGCAACATGTGCATCCGGTGCACCATTCTAACATGCTCAAATCATCACAACAACACAATACACACACATTACCCTCCCGTCCTCTGCATGCTTGTAGGCAGGATGTACTACACGTAAAATAGAGGCCCCTTTTGAAACATTCCACATGTATTTGTTGCAGTTGATGCCGGTATTCTGCCTCTCCCTATCTCCTCACGCCCTACAGAACAAATTACCTCAACAGAAGTACAACAGGGCACACGTATCTACACAAGCCATAATTGAACACACTTTTGAGATCCTTAAGTCATGGTTCAGGTGTGACGGGGCTTACATATACACTTTCACCCTGATCTAAGCCCATATTCAGGTATCAGTCTAGGGGGCATATTTGCAAGGGGATATAGCCACCAGAATGTCATTTTTATCTACGGTCTGGTAGCGATATCTCCTTCTCCTTACTTACAAAGCAGCGTTAAGCCACTTAACGTGACTTAATACCACCATGTAAATAAGGCCGCTTTTCACGCTTCACTTAGTATGAAAGGGACGTGCAATGGATGCTGCAGTGGGTGTTTCGCCACAATACCCATTCCTTTCTGATGATGCCCCATATTTACAGGGCTGGGGCAGTGCCAAAACCTAAGACAAGGGAATACTTGGTCTTAGACTGGCGATACGAGGAGAAATTATTAATTCTTCCTCGTTTTTGGCTCTTTCCATGTGTCCTGCATTTTGCAGCACACATAGAAAGAGCAAATCACCTTTCAAGATTGTTTATGTGCAGGAAGGTGTCCCTTCCTGCACATAAACAATTGCCCCTGCAGGGCAGGCACCCTTCCAACATAGCGCAAGGATGCCTGCGCTGGCGCTAGGTAGTTTTATTAGCGCCAGCACTAGGGGAAACACAGGGGTCTGGCGTATTTTTGTAAATACGGCACATCCCTGCAATTTAAAAATGTCGGAGTCAGCGTTACCAATTTTGGTGTAACACAGCGCTCCAACATTTTGTTTTAAATATCCCCATTGGTTTTTTGTGAGACTTCGTCTGGTTTTAAGTTCAAGAAAAGTTTTTTCAAGTAAGTAAGATGTAAAATATACAGAGTAGAGTAATTATAGGTATACAAGAAACATACAGTTTAGCTGTTCAGATTGGCATTAAAGGAGTCAATAGTGGGTAACAGAATAATACGCAAAGATAATCAATAAATACATATCAAGTGAATACATAAGAAATAACTCAATAAAGTAAAGTAGAAATATGATCACAAAGAAAAAATATGACAATCTAGAGGAAGTTATGGAGGTTTAGCAACTTCTTGTTGTAAGGGAATTTGAGACAAAGAACGCCTGGCATGAATATCAATGAATGTCGTGACCGGGTCCCATAGTTCTTTTCGTTTTGGGGCGAGATTAATCGGATAAACAAATGTTGTATCTAGCCTGTGATTATAGCAGACTGCATACCACCATGCCTGCTATGATAATTTGGTAAAGTCCTTCCAATGGTTAGTTATTTGCTGAAAGGCTATTGCTAGTAGCAAATCTATTATTCTTATGTTAAAAGTGCAATGATCCCAAATGGGGGAAACGCTACCTAAGAAAATATGAGAAATAGAAAAAGGGTGATTGGAGGAAAAAATAGTGTTAATTTGAGACCATATTTGAACCCAAAATGTATGGACTGGTGTACACTTTAAAAGCATATGAAATAAGTCTGCACATGGTGAGGAGCTAGTCCAACAAGTATCTGAAATGTCAGAATCTCTTTTACTAAGAACAAGTGGTGATAATAAAAGTCTGTTATAATTTTTTAAAAAGTGTCTGAGTGGTATGTGCAGTTCGTGATGATTTACGTAGTTTTAACCACAAGGTATCCCAATAACTCTGTGGACCAGGAATCACCCAATTCATCCTCCCATGTAGTTTCTGTGTTCGTTTTAGCACAAAGTTTTGATGAGGCATGGAGAAGAGTGTAAATCTTGGAGGCTTTAGCACCATGAAGTAATAAGGATCGCAGTGCTGAAATGCTAGAAGGTTCCAGACATGGAGGAGTAGGAGAGTTAGTGTGAGTATTATAGGCAAGTTGAAGTGCATGTGTTAACAAAGAAAATGTAATATGAAAAGTAGGAGGGAATTGAAACAAAGCAGCAGCAAGAGAGTAAGGAATAATTTGATCCTGGTGAATCAATTGGTGTATCAGACTTCGTCTGGTTTACCAATGTGGGACGTGCACAAAATCTGAATCCACCAGCTTGATGAGGATTGAGTTCAGCTGTTGCAAATGTTTTACTGGACTGTAAGTCAGCATCTTACGAGATTGT
The DNA here is from genome assembly GCF_964263255.1 of Lissotriton vulgaris. NCBI lineage: Eukaryota > Metazoa > Chordata > Amphibia > Caudata > Salamandridae > Lissotriton > Lissotriton vulgaris. Next base: position 1,180,405,565 of record NC_141697.1, read on the forward strand.
ACAACACAGAAGGCACAGCTTCCCAAATGAAGACAAGCACTTCCAGAGGTTCAAAGTATTCAGATCAGGATGAATGTGAGCATCACTGCTGTATAGCAAGCCTTAAAGCCCCTCCATCTGTGCACAAACAACAGCTTTATAAACATGTGAAGGCAATGCCTTAGCACTTCCCAACCTTTGTAAGTTTGTCTCTATTTCCAGGCTATGTGGAGCAGAAACTGCAGCCCTATTAGGAAATGCAACACATCTGTAAATGGTGCTGGAGGTTATTCTTAGAGGACGATAAAGGTCTCTGCTTTGTGCTTTTTCAGAGAGACAGTGAGTATATTTATAGACTGACTGGGCTTTGGCTAAGCACAGCTGACAATTGACCTGATGACCTTTGCAGTATATAGACAACCAAGAATACATTCGTTTGAGTTACTAATGGGGCAGAGATATATCATGTGAATTTGCTGTTACAGCAGTATTTAGAAAAGACTTGCAAACAAGAGTCAAACTAGAAAATGAAAAACATGGGGCTGCAAGCTGGCTCGTGTAGAGCACATTTATTTATTGCCTTCATATATGTTGCAGTCCATTTTAAACCTCCATCCTTAGTTACTTGTTATTTGTGTCTCCTGGTGATGCATGTATGTATAGATGTATGTATGTATGTATGTATGTATGTATAGGCATTTATATAGCGCACTACTTACCCGGAGGGTCCCAAGGCGCTTCGACCGCTGCGAAACCCTTCCTGGCTTCCCTGAGAGATGGTCCCTTAATGGGTATCTCCAGGGTGAGACCAGGCATCCCCGGAGGTCTGGTGGGGCCGTTAGTGAAGATGAGGCAAGCTAATGCCCAGAGTTGCCGAGTGTGATCGCTGATCAGAGTGGGCACCGAGGCGAGAGAATTATCGAGTCCGCTGACCCTGGTCCGGAAACCTGCCGCGCCGGGAATCGAACCCTGGTCCCGGGCCGTCCTCTGCTCTCGGGTCTGCCGCCTCTAACCAGTGAGCCACACTACTTCACTGCATCCATTGTGGCACTGTGGAGATATCTGTTATTGCATCACTAATGCTCAAAACAATCCTCCTCCTCTTACCAATCACCCATGTTGTCACGATAAATGTTAAGAGGCAGTTTATCTTCATTTTTTGCTACTTCCCTCCCCTGAGCAGTGTCAAGCTGGCTATGCTTTGTTGTCTAGGTCTTGTGTTGTCTAATGTTTCCTAATGAAGCATTCGCTGTTTATTGTTGTTGGTCTGAGTGGTGAAGCCTTCTAGTAGTACTATGAGCTCTTTATAGTTAGTTGCACTGCCCCCTTGAACAACAAGAACACATTTGTATTCAGCACCCCCTCTGCACATACATGGAGCACAGTTAAAATAAGTCATTACCCCCAAATGAAAATGGCAGACATTCACATTTCTCCTCCTCCCCTGCTTCGCTGGCCTGATGTAATCATTCTTAACAGTGGTGGAATATACAGGATATATTCAAGGGCCTGGCTGCATGGGTGGTTTTGCGGTGTGGTCTCTGTGCTCTGTCTGGTTATAATGTGGCTTATAGCTATAGGATGAGATGCTTGTACTGTTGGCCGATGGGCTGTGCTGATACTTGGCTTTAAAGGTGGTCACTTTAGGGTTGATGTTGCTGACTAGATGAGTCCTGTGCAAAAGAAGACACATTTTGGGTAGATCCACCCCACCCTGATATTAGCTTTTATCATTTTCCTCTAAACCGAATCATTAGGAGTTTTTCCCTACATGTCTTTATCTGATTTCTCACCATTCCTACTTTACCTGCCTGTGGTGTTGGGATGTATTTCCATCATTTCTTAGTGTGGCAGGCTGTGTCTGGGATGTCCCCCCCTGGGCTGTGTACCTTATGTACTACAGGGGGTTACACTTTATCTGTGACTGCTCCAGGACTCACCCAGGCCGCCTCTGGAAAGGGGGAGGTGAAGCTAAAACTTCGCTTATCAAAGTATGCTTCTCTACACATCGTTTCATGATTGTCGTATAACGTCACTGGACTGAACCATCTGCACATGTATCTCCTGCACTGTTTGCTTCCATTTCAGCTCAAATTATTCTACAGCAGCTCGCATCCCTTCCCCACCGTGTTTGGTGTGGAATAAAACTTGAAACTTATCAAGTGCCTAATATGCAGTTTAGAACCCTTTGTTCTCAACTGGAGTAGATTGGTTTAACTCAGAAGTAAACTCTATTATTACATGTTTGTCCTACATTAATGTTTTTATCATTACTGTGGATGTTTAGTTGAAACTGGCCACAAACCAAACCATATGGAAGCTCAAGGTTTGGGTTGACTACCACAGGCGCCGCATCCTGCAGACAGGGCTTCAATTTGGTAATGCAGTTAGTATGTTTCTCTACTCACATCCATGTTTTTGTTGATAGTGAATCATACAATATGTTATCATAGAGGTTAAAAGATATATGGAAAAAACAATGGGCCATATGTATCATACAAATTCGCATTCGCAAACGCCGAAATTCGCAGAATTTCGGCCTTTGGGAATGCAAATTTGCTAAATTGGATGTGTGAATGAAAATCCAGTGCAAAATAATGAATCGCAACTTTTGCGATTCCTTATTTTGCAATTGCATTTAAGGAATCGCAAATTTTGTGATTCCTTAAATGCAATGTATGAAGCTAAAAAAAAATTCTAATTGTCCCTAAGGAATCGCAAATTACCACCAACTTCAAGTTGGTGGTAATTTGCGAATTTCTTGAAAAATGCCAATTTTGGCATTTTTCAAAGTGCCATGTGATGCACATACATGCCCTTAGGGCATGTATGTTCACCACATGTGCACCCATGCTTATTTCAGGGGTGCAACAGGGTGTCCTTTGGACACCCCTGCACCCTTGAAATTATTCTCAATTTGCGATTCGCAAATTGCGAATCGCAAATTGAGAATAAATTCCCATTCCTTCCTATGGGCCTCCCGGCCCATAGAAATGAATGGGAAAGTATTCCTTAATTGCGAATTCACAATTTGCGAATTCGCAATTAAGGAATATCAAGAAATCTCTAAAAAACTGCAATTTTCTTGATACATACCAATTAGCGATTCTGAAATAGCGATTTCTTAAAAATAGCTATTACAGAATCGCTAATTGATACCTTGATACATATGGCCCAATATTTCTGTGCAAATTCTAATGTATTTTTACATGAGTTATTGCCTCGTTTTATTTGATAATATTATTAGGTGAACACACTTTTGCTACTTTCTGTAGGGCGTCACTGATATTCTTGGAATGCGTGTATTTTTGGTCTTTCCTTCATTTTCTGCGCTGCAAAAAATCATTTGACAAATTTGTGTGTCTGTATGTTGGGGGTAAGTAAAATGTGGTACATCATGCATTTGAACAACGTTCGTTTCCGTCCTCCGTTCTATATCAGGTGGACACAGCGCTGTATGACTGTAAATCAATGTTGAAGTTTTCCATTGTTTCACTCCTATGAGACATCTTGTATCTTGTGAATAATAAAGCAATTCTTTGGCGTATGCAAAACAGAATAGTTTTGTTCACTTTTGCACGCAGGTCTTTGCTATCCAATATTTGGCTTGCTGTTAGTGCCAGTTCTTTCTTGTTATTTTTTTAGGCACAGACCTGAACCACACAGCACTTGGAGGATCATTGGATCTCACGCTATTTTTTCTTCCAGTGCTTTGGTGAGCTGTGTGCAATATTTCTAGGTGTACCTATCGGGAAATATCCTTCATAACGAAGCCGGAATCAAGATGTACCTTTACAATGCCAGCAAACAAATAAATACGTCATTACATTGCATTCGTTTACTATGCAAGTTGTTACAGCGACTTGCTTTAGGGGGCGCATCTATGAAGTGGTGTTGGATTTTAAGTCCAACACCTTCCCTACTGTGGCGCAGACTGGAGTTGGAATAGTTAAGTAGTGTGGCTCACTGGTTAGAGGCGGCAGACCCGAGAGCAGAGGACGGCCCGGGACCAGTGTTCGAATCCCGGCGCGGCAGGTTTCTGGACCAGGGTCAGCGGACTCGATAATTCTCTCGCCTCGGTGCCCACTCTGATCAGCGATCACACTCGGCAACTCTGGGCATTAGCTTGCCTCATCTTCACTAACGGCCCCACCAGACCGCCGGGGATGCCTGGTCTCACCCTGGAGATACCCATTAAGGGACCATCTCTCAGGGAAGCCAGGAAGGGTTTCGCAGCGGTCGAAGCGCCTTGGGACCCTCCGGGTAAGTAGTGCGCTATATAAATGCCTATACATACAAAGTCCATGGCCCGCCTTAGGCAAGTTGTTGCAATGATGTGCGTGCTAAAGGATCGCGTCGTAACGACTCGTTCGTTCTAATGTCAGCATTGTAAAGGCATGCATGATTAGGTCATACAACCTAACCTGTCCTGGTGGTTTGGGAACAAACTGCACATCCTTAGATGAGACTGAACTACCCAATTTATTTAAATAAAGCAGTGTGTGCTGTATGTAAGATTACTTGGTGTGTCCATGCCGGTGCTTAAGGGACAACATGCGAATCTGTACATGCTACTGAACCATCCAATTTATATAAGCATTACACATGTTTCTTCAATCTCATATTTTTCCCTATCTGAAGGCAAAGTGCCCTTCTCAGTCACACAAAGCACTGAAACTCTTCTCCGTGGACATGGTGAGTGGTGCTTGCATCCGATGCGCCCTCCACAGATTGCTCACAGGTGACAGATTCCCACACCGTTTGCCATTTATATCAATCCTGGTCTATCCTGAGGCTTCCTCTGGATTCCTCACTTGTGATGTGCTCAGAATCTGAATCTAGCAGGTTGATGGGGAGGGAGTTGGGCTGTCACAAAGGTCTCACTGGGCTATAAGTCAGCTCTTTAACCCTTTCGATGCTATTGACGGAACGGTTCTGTCATGAGCGTCGGTTGGCCTGTGCTCATGACGGAACCGTTCCGTCATGAGCCCGTTGGCTCATTAGAACCTTCAGCACAGCGCGAGAATTCGCGCCGCGCTGAAGGTGTTAAGATAGTGTGCAGCTCAGTAGACACAGATTTCCAAGTGAAGACAAATACTCTCAGAGGATGACGGTATCCAGATCAGGTTTAATGTGAACATCACTGCTGTATAGCAATTGTTGGAAACCCTCCATCGGTATTGCCGTCTTACATGCAGCAGTCAGTTTTAAACCTTTATCCACACTGAGGGGCATATTTATGAGATTCTGATGCAGCGCTGCACACCAAGCCACCTTGCTGCGCCACTCTGTGCCAGAAAGAAAAGGCAGGAACACACTGTATTTAAGCAATATAATGCATTCCCCCAGTGCTGGTACCGTTTTGGCAGCCTAGCGTCAACACAGACACCCTTGCACCTTGCATCCGTTGCAGGCAGGATTGTTTTTGGTGGAGGAAGGGGCACCTTCTTGCATAAAAACAATCCATAGAGGTGTTTTCCTCTTTCTATGTGTGCTGCAGAGGGCATCACATATAGAAAGAGGACAAACAAGGAGAAATGAACATATTTCTGCTTGTTATGCCTCACCTGGGAGGCGTATCTTTTTGGCGCATTCCCAGGTTCACCAGGCTTGGTAGAATGCTTCAAAAACCATGGGATTTGAAATAGGAACACCCACGCAAGGCCCCTTTAAATCTTCCCTTGCGTAGAGTAAGGCAACGCAACGATTTGTGCTGCCTTGCCTTACTCCAGATTTATGAAGCCATCCGAAGCCATGCAATGTGGCTGTGCCTAGCTTCGTAAATCTGACTTAGAGGCTCGGACCACTTCCATAAGCCTCTCATAATTACGCCCTCAGGTACCCAAGGTGGATTACCGAATAGAGATCAGGGTGTGCCAGTGCGGGATTAGGTGCCTACTCTTTTTTCTTGAGCCGCCAGGTCCCGATTTATTAGGATTTTGCGTCCGGGTTTTCGTTTTGTGGCGCAGCCCTTCACACATTCATTTTGGCATTTACAGAGGCACGCAAAGCAATTTTGCATTGCTTTGTGTGGCTTAGTAAATCCAAAGTAATGTAAGACAGTACATATCACAGCCTTGCGTTACTTTGCATAGGTTAGGCATTACATGGGTGGAGCATCGGCATTTCTATGCACCCACTCATGTAATTTGATGCAAACATAGATTTACAAAGACTTGTGAATCTGGGTTTGTGCCAAAATGGTGCGCCTATCCAACGGAGGCATGACAAAGAGAAATACCTTTATTTCTCCTCATTACTTCCTCTTTCCATGTACGCTGCATTCTGCAGCACATGTAGAAAGAGGAATACACCTCTAAGGATTTTTTTTTGTGCAGGAAGATATTCCTTTGTGCACAAAAACAATCCTGCCCATAGCGCAGGCACCCTTGCACTATGGTGTTGTGTGACTGTGTTGGTGCTTGTCAGCACACAGGGCGTCAGCACAAGGAGAGCATAAATGCTTAATATCTTTGTAAATATGGAGCATTTCTAATCTCTCAATGCAGCGCAGCAAGTTTCCTTACTGTGCCACATTGCAAAAAATAATAGTAAATGTGCCCCCCAGTTTAGGTGCTGAATTTTTCTGGTTGGACAGCCTCTTGTCAATGAGGAAACTCTTTATGTTTCCCTTAATATCAACAATTAACATGTTATATTCTTGGGCTAAATTAAGGGGCTGTTCATATTATTGGATCTTTTTAACAATTATCATTAACACATAAGCGCAAAATCACACAATCTACACTCATGTTTTAGGGCAGACATACTCAAATCCTTACTTAACAAACATTTATGTTTTACACAAAAAATATGTTTTTTTTAATGATTTCCAAACATTTGTCTCTTTGTTACACAGTGTGTAGTTTTATCTCCTCTGCATGTGGTCGTCTGCCGGATCGCTAACGATGGGATGCCTGAGGGTAGCTATGCGCCGTATAAATACTTAGTAATAATAATAATGAGAGGGAGGGAGATGTGGAATGTATTTCTTGGTCTCAGAGTACAGTGTTATATGCAGTGGTGCTCAAATGTGCATTATGTTGTACATTGGGAGATGAAGTGTGTGATGCTATATGCAGTGGTGCACAAATGTGCATTGTGTTGTACATTGGGAAGTATTATGAAGTTCTTACTAATGGCTTTGACATGCCCTCATACATCTTAAATTCTGACTCTGTCAAGCTTGAGCTTTTGCGCACCCAAGCAGGCCCCAAGATTACTCAAGTTGTTTAGGATATTCACGTTCAAGGTTGTTTTGTTTTTGGAGATTGTTTTCTGTACTGTTAGGGACTTTAGTAAACATTGTTAAAATAAGGGTCTGGAACATGCGTGAGCGCAGAAGGAACGTGAGAACTCTTTTGCTTTTGGAATGCTTGCATGGAGAGTGGCCAGCTCCAGTAAGTATCTTTGGCATAAAAGAGGGCCTCTCGGAAACTTCTAGTGTTTTGAGATTATAAAACTGGGGTTTGTTAATTTGGAAACCAGGATTTGTTTGGAATCTGAATGTGCTGATGGGGACGGACACGTCTACATTAGTGGCAGAAACCAGTTTGCTGAGGCCCTTAACCCCGGCTGTGGATCCCGCAGTCTGGAGTGGCCTAAGATGCAGTGTTTGCAGCGGGTGAGGTGTTTTATCTTTGAGTATTGATTTTGTGATGTGTCAGTGTGTCTGGGTGCACAATCAAGTCTCCAGCGGTTATAATCATCTGAATTGTTTTCATTGTGATGTGTGGGTGTGTCTGTGTATACATTCAAGTGTTCAGTGGTCTTAATCATCTGATGTATTTAGTGCATATATCTTTTCTGATTTCATGCAGTGGACGTGGACGTCCATCATATTATTATCTGCTTGTATTTTCTATTCCATGTATTTTATTCCATTCATTTAACAGCTCATTTGGCATCTGGAAAAGCCTTTTTGTTAGAGAGTGTTGCACAAATAATACCCAATGCCTTATTCTGAGAAGGGCGGAGAAATACACACACATAATAAGATATGCACTTGTAAAGATACTACTAGTAAACTTCCTTTGTGAAGTGGAAAAAGTTGTAAACTGACACAAAAGTGTATGTTTTTCTTTGTGAATCAGACCCCACATGTAGAGGCTTCCCTCCAAAATGTGGAGATCTCACCTCCGAGTGTGGAGTCTCCACGCTGCGTGTGGGGCAGACACTTCTGCCTACCGCAAAAAACAGGAAATGACCTATAGGAAGAGGAAGTCAGACACATTGTAATAATTCCTAGTCATTCTCTATTTGCCACAATAGCATCCTTCTCTGTCCTGCTGCTTCTTGCCATATTCTTGCTCCAAACATGGCTGAGGGATTTGATGAAAAGCACCCCCCACTTTCTTAGGCTGAATTTGACATCATCAGCTATGGATGGTGGACAAATACCCTTAGCCTTATGGGGGTCAATAGACCCAGCTGGGCAATACAGAGTGGTCATAAATCTAGAAGGACATCACCACATGGTGGTAGAAGCTCTGCTGTAAGCTCTGAGAGGACCTTAGTTATCTGACCCAAATTACGGCCCAAGATATTATCAGCTTGTCCTTCCAAACACATTCTCAACACCCCACATAACACCACTGTACCAGAGAGCTGCCTGGCTGACCCACCAGGTTTAGCTGGAAGTGTTCGAGCAGCAGAGAGATGGTAAGTGTATATTAGACTTAATCAGTTAAGTGTACATGCGTTTTGAGAATGGTGTCCTCACATGTACATTTTGAGCTTTGTCATAACCTCCAATGTTATATTTAAAATATTGTGCTTTTGTGGTGTGAAAGGTTTCAACGTTAAACTTTGCTAACATATACATGTAATTTTGTTTAGTTTGGATTGACTTATTCAAATGATCTTGACATATAGGTAGTGCAACTGAATTTCTGCCAACAGAAACGTTAAAAGCAAAGTTATACACTTCAAATGAACACCATTTCCATTTTGCCAATTTAAATGTATGTGATGCTGACTTTGGGTACTTTATCGTATTTCTTAACCAGCATGTAATCATTACCATTTACCTTTGAACTTCACACATTTAATTATTAATGTGTGAAATATTCTTTGAGACAAGATAGACCACTTCAACCTCCTTTGCAATGCTTTATTGACATGTTTTAAAACTCTCTCCTTTCAGATTAGCAGAGTGTGGAACATGTTGAAAACTAATATTTGTAGCATTTTAAAGGGAATTATTCACAGAAATCAGCTTTTACTACAACCATTTGTTCTCCTTTGAATGGCTAGGTTCACAGATATTTAGTGATTTTTCAATGTTAATTATTTGTAATTATCAAAATGCGAATATGAAAGGAGAGGATAGTAACACATTTCTTGACTTTACAGTGTCAGCACTTGTATTATGGGAAAACATCCCATTAAGGTAAAAGTTATGAAGATATGCATCACTGACCCAATTAATTAAAAATGGCTCTCTTTTTTCACATTCCTTTTCAGCAGACCAGGCTGGTCAAAGAACATCCAAGCAGCACCCTGTGAACAAAACAAGTTCCACAACTCAGACGCAGGCACAAGCACTTTCTAACATCAGTAAGGGGGAGAAAGCAACAACAGGCATTTGTAATGTAGACTGAAAAGCCAGCCGAGGGGCAGGAATGTGAACACTACCAACCAGGAGGAGGCAGATATTGTGTCTACTTCTGTCCTTAAGCAAAATCAGCCAGTGGTGTCCCAGGAGCAGGCCACCACACCATCTGGGCCTGAGTCCAGACCATCAGTGACTCCCACGGCCCCCATTCCATCAGGGCCTCCAGCAGTACCCCCATTATCGCCTCCTCATATTGGTCGCCCAGGACAACTACAGTCATGGGATAATTCTGCTCCTGACACCCCTTTTGCAAAGCCCAATCCTTTCCCCTGTATATGTGTCCATGGCTGCTCTCAAGAGAGCCCCAAGGCCAATCGAGAGGATCGGGAAGTGCTTTCTCTGGATATTTGTGACATGGTTGTGTAGGTCCGAATATTCCGAGAGTCAGTCTCTGAAAAGCCCCAAATGTCATGTGGGCTCCCAATCTCTTAGATTATATATAACATGTATAACATGACTTCTGCCCCTGCACCCACCACACCTCCTGTTAAACTATCCCCAAGTTTATCTGTGATCCCTGTTTCTCCTACTACCCCTCCGTTTGGCACTTCCCTTGGGGTACCTGGTTCAGCCGCGACTATCAATTTGACATCCACATCCGAGGAGGACTTCATTGTTGTTGTGGTCAAAGAAGAAAGCAAGAATGGCCAGTAACTTTTGCCCCCAAGCCATGAACATGATTCTTCAATCCCCTCTGGCTTGGGGGAAAGACCTTGATATAATTTGATACAGTGGACTCTTCATTCTTTTTACTTTTTTGGACTATGTACTTTATTTTTTAACCTTCATATGTAGACTGCTTCCCTTCACGTTTCCTGACAAGTTTTTATTATTTGTCCAATTCCATCCAAGTTAGCATGTCTCCTGTGATGAATGACACTGTTTTCTTTGGTTTTAGCCACTTCCTAAGGCAGTGTTTTTTCCCCATAAACCTAAAACATATGTCTCTTTCTAAATTTTGAAGAATAATGCAATGTGTGTCAGCCAAGAGAAATGTTTAATTAGTTAAAAGATGTTTTCTATATCATAATGCACTCTTTAAATGCATTACACTTTGAAAGTAAACCAGTAATAGAACATAAATAACACTTTCATATGTAGTTGATGCAACACCAAGCATGCAATATAAATTAAAGTTTGACACGGGTTTGTTATTCAGAAAATGTTATTTATTACTCCAAAATAGTTAAACATTTGTGAATGTGTTAGTGACAAAATAGCAATTTGTGGTAAACATTCAGTTATTTGGAGGTGTTTCTCCTGCTACTCCGTTTGTGCAATGCTCCTGGTGAGAATGTTTGAGATTCTGCTTGTGTTGTTGGTGCGTGAGTTGGTTGGGGTTGAGTTGATAGAGGTGGTGCAGGTGGTTGTGTTAGAGGAAGTTGTGGTGGAGGTGTGAGATTTGGAGGTAATGTGTCCCTCCTACATTGAGGTACCCCTTTAGAATCTCCTGCATGTGTTGGTCATGAAAAGAGACATTGGCAATTGTTACTTGTTGCCTCTACCATCTTTATGACCAAGGGATTTTATCTTGCTTACACTAATTTCCCTAAAAGTTCTAAGGCACATCTTTGCTATGTCTTGGAAACATTTTGCATTGTTATCGAAGGCAGGGGTTTGCCTGCTAATTGTCTGAGGGAGTGCATTAAGGGAAGCAGCTATCTCACACAGAGAAACACCATTGCATGAATGTCATCCTGCACATTAGATAGATTATTGTTTAATAAGCTGATCCATCCACATGGAAGAATTAACCCATGCTGCCCTCCCACTTACATGCTTGTCTGATTTGGCCAGCAAGCGGTCCAGCACAGAGAGGGCTTCCATCTGGGTGGTTGTTCAGTGAGATTCAGCAATGGGAGATACCCCAGGGATGTTATGTTCCTCAGATGATTGAGAGAAGACTGGAAATGCAGCATCATGGGAAGAGTGTGTAGCAGATTGTACAGAGGTACCTGTTAGTTGAGGGCTATGTGGAGGTGAGTCATGCATAGGGAGAAAAAGCCCCTGTGGCTGCTTAGGCAATGGCTGGTGACTTGCAACCCTTAGAAGTGATTGAGGGGGAACACTTCTGCCTGGCCGTGAACTTGCCTTCTTGATGTTCTATGTGGGGGCAACAATGGCCTCCACCTCATCCTACTCAGGCTCCTCCTTCTCCTCTACTTGTTGGTCAGTGCTATCAGCATACGTTGTTGCTTGGAGGAGGTCCAGCGCAATGTCCATCAAATGCAGTTATGTTCATTTTTCAACACTCTACTTTAATAATCCTTGTACTGCAAACATATAAAAAAGTTAGTTCCATGTTAAGCTAAACCCTTAAAAACATAAAGTTGTAATCAGAAATAGAAATATAGTAGCTCACTACAATGAGAGGCAATTACTAGACGCGATTGCTTTCAAACATGAACTCTGGAACATGCATGCCTCATCCTGCCCATCCTGCCCTGACAGCAATGCTTTCTTGAAGCAAAAGGCAAGGCAGTTGTCATGTGCACCCTCTGCGTGGCCTAGGTTTTTGATATTCAAAGAACATCATTACAGTCTATTAAACCAAACAAAAGAGATGGTTTTGTACAGTGCATATCCTGAACATAGGTATTTCAAGGCGTTAGCATACTTGATAATGACAAAATGAGAAAAAGTGCAATAAAACAATTGACCACCATCGCACAGTTTATTCAAGTGTGAAAGCCATGGTTGATCCCAGGTTTTCTAGTTTCACATTGTGCAATTCAGCCACTAGTTGGGTATTTGGTTCCCTGTCTTCTTTTACATCAAGGTTAATGCTTTGTCTTGAATTCTTGGCTCATCGGGATAGAGTGGCAAACGGTCACATGAAGATGTGGCTTGTTTTGGATTCGAGGATCCAGGAGAAGCTCTAGCTGAGCCAGAGCCAGGCCTCTGGCCTGAGTTTGGCTTGAACCAGTGGCTCACCCACCTCTATCACATATTTGCAATTAAGGGAACAAAGGCTTAGGATGGGCATGGTTTGATCATCATCAAACAATTTAAAGAAGCAAGAACACAGGAAGCTCACTTCTGAGGATTGCCAGTCTCCAGCCATTGCCTAACAACTCTTTGTTATGAGGTCCATAACTTTCACACTACACTACATTTTAGTAAGTTGACTAGGAGACCAGGTGTTTTTGAGCCCCAAAGGTAAAATCAAATGGTGTTTGCCTTAAGGTGTTGTTTTCTTATCTCATCCATACTGACAGTACTTGAAGGGCCTTCCATATAGCAGGTGGTTCTGCATTGTGGAGAGGACACCCCCCTCAGGAAAGGGTGAGACAGACATAGGATCCAGTTAGCCCTCTGGGCAGTACTGCAGCCAGCTGAATCCTAAGGAGCTCCCATTCCTTTGCATGTGGAGGGTTCCAGTCTGGCCCGGTTAGGGAGGTTCTGCTAATGTTGCAGATGGCCCCGCCTTGGTTGTGCAGGTTCTGCAAAGTGTGTGGCATGTAAAATACAGTTGTACATTTACTTTCAGTAAGTTTACAGTTGTATTTTGCGTTTTTTCAAACTCCACCCCCTGATTTCAGGGGATGGAGACATGTAACTCTAAGCTTTTGAATACCTTTACACTCTTTTTTTGTGAACATCCCTAAGTAGTAAAATTACTCAAAAGCGTAAGAGTAAATTTGCCTGTAGTATATATCCACATGTAGATTTAGCTTCGTGAATTCCAACTTCGTGCTCTGCCTTACTCTTCAAATGACGTGATGGTCCGGAAGGGGTTTTATTCTCTTTACGGATTTTGGGGCACCTTGCCAGAGCTGTGTCTCATTTAAAGTATTCAAGATGATAATTTCAGTTTAGGTACATAGAACCCATTTAGTTCTACAAAAATTGCAGACAGGGGAGTCTTAAATATTAAAGACTTATTTTCAGATTTTTGCATACAGAAATCAATTAATATAGCCAAAATCAAATGGTTAAATTAGAGTGCAAATCTCAGCTAAAATACAAAATCAGTCAGAAAACCCAGTAAAGCTCACATCATTCAAATGCAGACTATAAAAGGAGAGAGCATTCAAGCATGGAGTCACCTCCTAAAGTCAGTGAAATGGGGGTCTCCCGCATCTAACAAGAGCACCCTTTTATAGAGTTCTCAACAATGGATTTCATACAATCACTAAGATAGTACATGATTCTCACAGTTTAAACCAATGAGAATTGAGCTGAGCGCAATAGTTGCACACAAATACATTTAGAAAATTGCTCATAATTCTACAATATGGAGCATTGCAACAACACTACCTGTACTAAGAAAAGTACTGTTGCATTGTGTTTGATTCTGAAAAGACAGCTAGGTGACAACCTTGAGCAAAATATTGAAATAACATTATTGTCTGCACGAAGGTCGTTTTCTTGCCTGCGAAAATCCATTCAACATTATTTCACGAAGACATGAAAAGTAAATCTATCCACATTACATAATACTTGACTATGAACATCAAAACAAGATGTATCATAGCCTAGAGTTTGAGTTTCATTAATGCAGTGCATTAAACTTTCAGAAAACAAAGTTAACAACAGAGCCACCTGTCTCCATCCTCCGAAAGAGTGAGTGGCAGAGATCTACCTGTAATAAATTTAAAGAAAAGTGCAAATGTTTATTAATGTTTACAACAAAATAACATACTTTTATATATGTATTTTAAATGTAGAACAAAATAAAACAGTTACTGTATCATAGCCTAATGCAAATTTTTAAATTAAAAAACTAAAGTAAAAAAGATTGTGTTCTTATGTTTCAATAGTTATTACAAGTGTTGTTAAGAGTTATTTAAAAGAACGTTTTCATTATTTACATTTGTTAATTAAAAAAAGGTTAATCAAATATATTAACAGTAAATTACATCTATTTATATTTGTTTAACCATTTTAAATAAATCTTTTGAATTAATGTTATTCCCTTTCGGGTTTTATTTTAGATATCTACCTCCTGTACTTTCTATAGAGAGGTTGTTGTAGTACCAATGGTTGGCCCTGTGGCTGCTGGACGTACTCCAGCTTTGACCTGAAGTACTTATTTGACTGTTTTGGGTTCTTTTTTGGCTGTAGTAACTTATGAAGTGCAGTCTGTGAACAGGAGTGGGCATCATCTTTTGTGATTGGAAGCAAGTACCTCCCCAAGCCCCTCGATAACCCTCCCTTAACTCCTCTTTTCTCCTCCCTTGATACCTCCACTAATTAAGTATTTTCTATTTTCTAACCCTTCCGCCCTGTTCCTCCCACATTTAAACCTATACTTGCATTCGGAGACTCTACAATCAGGGGAAAGATATCTTCACAGAAAAAGGTAGACGAGGCAAAGGCAGAATTTCCATACTTAGATCTGTGAACAGTATTTTATTGTACGATAGGAAAGCTATTTTAGTACTACTAACTACTTCAAAATACAGTTTGTGAATAGGCCCCTTGAATGTTATATATTGCTTCAGCTCTCTGATTAAAGGAAATACTGCTTCTGTTCAATCTTTTTGACTGTCTGCAAAACATGGCATAGCTGACAAGAATGTTTTCCTGGATGAGGCCTGTTGTGCTGAAAGAAATCACTTTGTGTGATCTTGCCAAGATTCTATTACAGATGATACAAATTCTTGCCATGTGCAATTTGTACATGGTGTATCACTAATAAATAAGTATGGGCGGAAAATCCGTTACGCTCGCGGATTTTGCGAATTTTCGGTAAATTCGCGATCCGCAAACTCCCGCGAATTTACCGAGAATTCGCAAATCCGCGAGCGGCGGATCTGGGGGCAAAAGTTGAAGCCTGGCCTGTTGTAACTATTTTACGATGGCGCCGGCAAGCTGCCAGCGCCATCCTAAAATAGTTACTAAGTTAGCTTCAACAGGAAGCTCTAATAGATAAAATAAAGCAGGTGCTCGATTTTATCTATTAGAGCTTCCTGTTGAAGCTAATTTAGTAACTATTTTAGGATGGCGCTGGCAGCTTGCCGGTGCCATCGTAAAATAGTTACAACAGGCCAGGCTGGTGTGCTTTTTTTCCCAAATGTACCGTGGAAAATCAGCTGTGATGCTGGATAGAGGCTTTTGCATCCTTGACTTTCACGAGCGCAATATCTGTGCTGTTCCTGTGACCAGGAGCTTTTTCTCTTCATCTGCTGAACTGATCTTTCTCTGACCTTTTATGCACACAAGAGGCATGTGAACTCGCATGCAAGCCCCGCACGTTTGGCCCCGCGCACACACTCGCCGTTTGCACCGTCTTCCCGCCATTCACCCACTATGATGGACAGCTCACTCAAGGGACCCCTGCGCCCTTCGGGGCGATTGCATAGTAACACACACATGGTCGCTCGAAGTAGTTGATGCTCAAATTCAGTGACTCATTCATTAGCCCAAAAACAATCATGAGCGTCTTCGAGGCGGGACAGGTGTGCCTCTTCCCAAATCTACTGTGGAAAATCAGCTGTGATGCTGGGTAGAGGCCTTTGCATCCTTGACTTTCATGAGCGCAATCCCTGTGCTGTTCCTGTGACCAGGAGCTTCTTTCTCTTCATGTAATTGTGTTCGCACGGGTTGCTGCAAGTTCGCACGCGTTTTGTACAATTTCGCAATTTGCGAAATTGTACAAAACCCTCGCGAACTTGCAGAAACCCGTGCGAACATAAAAAAAAAAATCCGCAAATTCGCGAGAATTCGCGGATTTTGCGGATTGCGAGTTCGCAAATCCGCAAAATCCGCGAACGCGAGATTCGCAAAATTCGCCCATGCCTACTAATAAAGCAGTCCATCTGAATATACCACAATTCCTTTGAGGACACCTTAAAATCTATGGGTGCTAGAGAAGAATGTGCCTGGACTTTATATGGTTTACAAAACACAGAGCTCTGAAGCAGGCTTTTTTGGAATGTTTATGGTTTAGAAAATGCAGGGTTCTGAAGCAGGCTTTCTTGGAATGTTTATGGTTTTCAAAATACAGGGCTCTGAAGCATGCTTTCTCTGAATGTTAATGGTTTACAAAATGCAGAGCTCTGAAGCAGGCATTCTCTGAATTTGTATGGTTTATAACACACAGAGCTCTGAAGCAGGCTTTCTCTGAATGTTTATGGTTTACAAAATATATAGATCTGAAGCAGACTTTCTCAGAATGTTTATGGTTTACAAAACACAGAGCTCTGAAGCGGGACTGCTCAGAAAGTTTATAGTTTACAAAACAGAGCTCTGAAGCAGGCTTCTCAGGAGTGGCCGCTTATCTCTGAAACTTCCTGACTGTCTCCACCGGGAAGAGGCGTAATGCCAACATTTTCAGGGTGAACTCAAAACATTATTTTTAAAGAGAGCCTCTCATAAGAATGGCTAGGCATCTAGCACACTTTGTTTTGAATGTCGCACACAATCACACGTCTATTTTCCTAGTGATGGAGTAATGTCTTTTGCAGTCCCTCAATCTAGTTGATTACTTCAAAAATCTTAATTTACAACATGGGTATTCTTCATGAGTAGCCTCATATTGTCGACTCTTAATGACAAACACTCTAAAAATGAATGCTTACCATGCTCTGATTGCCCTGCATGGCAATGCAAACTTTTGGATATGTTGCACAAATTGTATTTTGACCCATTTTTAGGTCTCGTCTGGTGTTGCAGCCCGCATGCGCTGCTCGCTCTGTGAGGGCCTTTTGGAATTGATACAGTTTCGGAAAGAGACTTTAAGCCACGCCCTTGTTTTCAATTGGCTTGCGTCATCGTTTATGTTAAACGCTGGCCCGTAATTGAACATTGGGCTTTTTGGTTACTGCCTTTTCCACTTTTAGGACGGCCCATGTGGATAGGCCAACCCCATCTTTGTTTGGCATGACGTAGGAGGGTGTGCTGCTAGCGGAAACACTGGCTCCTCATTGGAATTCTACCAGCTCCTCCCTCCCCTTCCCCCATTCAAAAGCAAACTCTACAGAGTTGTGCAGTTCATTGTTCAGACGGGAGTTCATCGGGCCAGAGTGGCCTTCTCATTAGAAGGGGGCAGCCATCTTCATCAGGACAAAGCATGTACTGCCCCCAGTTCACAAGCGCGGGAGCGTGGCAGAGCGCTTCCCAGCCTCGGTCACAGGAGGGCTTTTTGAAAATGTGTTAATCTGCCTTTAACAATATGTCCTGGCCCCCATGTGGCAAGTTAGTTCTTTCCACTACAATGAGCAGTGATCGGAGGAGCTGTAGAAGGCCATCGGAGGGCTTATGAGAAAAGAGCCGGGGTGAAACTGAAGAACCGGGTTTTAGAACCCAGCAGCACCAGGGATAACGCTTGATGTCTTCGGATTTCCCTGCCTCGGTAAACAGAGACACAGGACACTTCTTGATGACGTCAAAGACCAAAGTTTATTGGCTGCAACCAGCAACAGAGGTCTACGAAGCACAACACGGGTGGTTCGCTAGAGACTGCACAAATTCAATGAGCGGAGCATGGTCTTTTATGCCAAAAATCACATTCCAGGCTAGCATTGATTACATACAAACTAACCAATTACAGGGTGACATTTAAAAAGTAACGCATGACGACAATCCCACTTTCCGTTGTCCAGCCCACCAGAAATGACCACGCACATTCCAATATCCTGTTTGATCAGGCCGGACAAACCCATCATAAAACCTCAACCCAAATCAGTGATTAAGCCATAAAGGAAGGAGCAGGAACAGATGAGAAGCAAGATAGAAAGTTGGGTGCAGTGTACCATAAACTCAGCAATGTCCTGCTCTTTGATCTTTATCTGACCAGCTGCTTAAAAAGGAACTGGCTCAGCGAGGTCAGCCTCGGGCAAGGGAGTCAGTTCGGCCAGGTCATGCGAGAGTCAGCTAAGGTGTACGTGTCCCAAGGACTCGTTCAGCCGCAGTCATCGGCCTATGTGAGGGCAACCACACAAAATGGCTGCCGTACACAAAATGGAACCCGAGGGTTCAAACGAAATCCCTGAATACGTAGTGTTCTCATTGATCGATTATTACGAAAACACTCGTACATACCGCACTTGTGATTTGCGGTCCGCTGACACCAAAATCGTCTATATCCGACGACCTTCATTGAACGGGTTCGGAACCACCGAACCACAGACCCTCAAACTACGGAACTACAAAGCGTCCATGGATGGAAGCGCTTGACAAGGAATAAAGGAGGTGGTCACAGCTAAAGGACAGGCTCTGGCGGAATTTGGGGGTTCTTCGTTCTCCGTGTGATCTCTCCAACCCTCACTGCACAGGCAGAGCCACCCACACACCAGACACATGCAGACAAATGAGCACACGCACATGCAGCTACACACAGACACATACACACAAACAGACACACACAGGCAGTTGTTCAGACAGGAGTTCATCGGGTCAGAGTGGCCTTCTCGGTGGGAGGGGGCAGCCATCTTCATCAGGACAAAGCGTGTTCGGCCCCCAATTCTTAAGCTCAGGGGCGTGGCAGAGTGCTTCCCAGCCTCGGTCACTGGAGGGCTTTTTGAAAATGTGTTAATCTGCCTTCAATAATATGTCCTGACCCCCACGTGGCAAGTTAGTTCTTTCCAGCCACGGGAGGCCATCGGAGGGCTTCTGAGAAAAGAGACGGGGTGAAGCGTCCATGGTGGCAAGCGCTTGACAAGAAATAAAGGAGGTGGGCACAGCTAAAGGATAGGCTCTGGCGGAATTTGGGGGTTCTCCGTTTTTCGTGTGATTTCTTCGACCCTCACCGCAGAGGCATAGCCACGCACACACCAGACACACACAAACAAGCGAGAACGCACACACGCACATGCAGCCACACACAGACACATACACACAAACAGACACACACAGGCAGATACACTGACCCGCAAACACAGACTCGCACACACACAAATGTAGACTCACACAGACACACGAAGACACATACACAAAGACACACACAGGCACATGAAGACACACGCACACTGTAGCCCTACACAGATGCATGCAGACATCCACACAGATACACGCACATGACACATGGACACACACACAATTAGTTTGCAGGCACATAATCACATAAAACACACAGAAATGGACATTGTTTAAAGGTTAGCTGAGTGTGGCCTCTGCTACCCTGGTATTCCCTGTGGTACCCCTGGCACTGAGCTCTCTACCGCTGCTCACAGGAATCCTGAAGGCAGTGGCAGGAGGTGACACCAACAAGCATTTGCAATGCAGTAAGTCTCGCATTTACGCGAGTTTAAGCTATTGGCATTGTAAATGACAATGCCTTTTATTTATGTTTTAAAAACGAAAACAAAAATAAAAGGCATTGCTATTTGCAATGTCACTAGCTCAAACTCGCGTAAATGCGAGACCTATTGCATTGCAAATGCTTGTTCTTGGGTTATGATTGAGATGCTATAACAATATGAAACTCTTTGTGGAGGTTTAGTGCCCATACTGTGTAAATCTGTCTGTATTCGGGGTACTACATTGCATCTAGTTTTCCCCAAAAATATGCTCACTACAGTGCCTTTTATTTATATGCCTATATGTATAAAACAATTACTATTTTGTACCACTGCTCTAAAGTGCTCCAAAGCTGTACAAAACTATGTTCATAAATAAACAAAGCAGTAGCATGAGGTGTATTTAATTTCGTTTTTAGGTCTCGCCTGAGAATATTCATGCACTGTCACTTGCAAGACATTTTGTTGAATAAAATGGGGTTCGGAGCTCGCCCATTGCTTACCATTCGTTGGCTTCATTGTCAGTTTTATTTGCTGGCTCCTGTTTGGTCAGCATGTGCCAATTTCACTTTCTCTCATGGTCGGACTGAAAAGATGGAATAACATAGCTACATTATTGCTTATCTATGTAGAGACTCCACAGTGAATAATCCACTGAATATTTCTGCCTCTATCTTATGTTTGGGTAAGAGGCATATGGAGAAGAAACACAAATGGGCACGACAATGGTGCAGAGATGTTTATTGTTTAGCCACAGCGAGTGGTGGTTAACTGTAGGCCAGCCAGCTGTAACTGAACACACAGAACCCTCACACCAGTTAACCATCAACATAGAACAAGAAACAAGCAACCACATGAAGTTACTCAGGGCCTGATTCACAGAATGAACGTAAGACTCAATCCTAAACTTACTACTATTTAGGTATTCACAGAATGCACTTACTACATTTGGCATTCACGGAATGAACTTACTACTTTTGGTATTCACAGAAGTTAGGATTTTGTCTTAAGTTTGTCTTAATACAAACTTAAGACAGACTTGAGGCAGACTTAAGACAGACTTAAGACAAACTTAAGACAGACTTAAGACAGACTTAAGTTAGGATTTTGTCTTAAGTCTATCTTAAGTCTGTCTTAAGTCTGTCTTAAGTTTGTCTTAAGTCTGTCTTAAGTCTGCCTTGTCTGTCTTAAGTTTGTCTTAAGACAAACTTAAGACAACATCCTAACTTCTGTGAATACCAAATGTAGTAAGTGCATTCTGTGAATACCAAAATAGTAGTAAGTTTAGGATTGAGTCTTAAGTTCATTCTGTGAATCGGGCCCACTATTACTTAAAGATTCAAAACACCTACGACATAGAAGTCTGGGAACAGTCTAAGAAGAAAGAAGAAACAGGCAAGTTTCCCTGAACAATCAGTGACCTTATCACATGAAGCCCTGCTAGAAAAGTAAAGCACATAAAATGATTGCTCAGTTATGATGCCCCAGGTAATCAAAGTGTTGTCATTAAGCATGTCGTACACACCCTCAAATCTGTCATCAATTTTTATTTCAAACTGCCTGAAATGTATTGGGGATGGGATGATAAATAAATGTTGGACATTTCTATTACAATGTTTTTGTATTCTATCACGTGGGACATGAATATATTTCGGGGGCGGATGGGGTGGGTGCAACACCCTTGAGTAAAGTTACTCAGAAAGTGCTTCATTGTTATTATTATCCTATAAATCGTTCATTGATTAGAACTCAGTTGCTCTCTAACTAGTTGTGTTCGAACCAGTGCCTACATATATAAACGTTAAGTGGAAGTACTCTAAATTAAATATGTATACAAAGATTTTAGAGTCTCAGATGTGTAGGGCATATGTCCCCAATGAAAACAAGTTCCATCTACACCAGTTCTTTTAAATCTGGATTCTAAAAATCGCAGGGCTCCTGTAGAGTTACAAATGTAAAAATTTTATTTTTTTGTTGTAAATGTGAAATCTGTTTACACTGGAGATCTTGGTATGTTTAATTTACGAGGGATTATTTTCTTTCCCAGAACCAGCACAATACGCTAAGAACATTGGGCCTCATTTATGAAAAGTGACGCATCGCTGCGAGAAAACAGCGATGCGTCACTTTTCATTGCGCCCTCCTTGCGACACCAATGATGCGTCATATTTACAGTATGACGCATCATGTTGCAAGGAGTTACAGATACGTCAGTATTTCTGACGTATCTGTAGGTGCAAAAATGACACATTGCTGGAGGGTGTCACAAAAGTGACGCAACTCCAGCAATGGGCCATTACACATGGGCAAGTCCGATGTTAAATGTGCCTGCATCAATTTTACGCCTGCTATGAGGCAGGCGTAAGATATTGACACATTTGCGTCCTAGGTGTGGTGCAGTGAAATCTTATAGATTTCAATGTGTCACTTCTACAACGCTTTCTTGCGTCACTACGCCCCCCTTGCATACATTATACCTGGCGTAGGGGTTTACAGGGGTTTACAAAGTGACGCATATACCTTGATGCGTTACTTTGTAAATATGGTGCAACCACGCACAAAAAGTGACGCACTGGCGACGTGAAAGTGACGCAAGGGCTCATAAATAAGCCCTATTATCTCTCTCTGTTTACTTTTGTACAAAGTTGTGGTCATTTTCTCACTTTGGTCACACATTTCCTGTTGGCCTGACCCGTGAGGCCATCTCATGCTGAAGACTGCTCCAACCTGAAGCGATTTTCACACCATTGGACTGCATGCTTGCATTCACGCGTGACATACAGAGGGACACACCTGTGTGAGCGAACACAGCCTCTACACACAGATGCAGGGCAAAGAACAGTCAAAATAATGAAGGCACCCCTGGCCTCCGGCTCTTCGCACTGTTATGAAAACACTTCAAATCCTTAAAAGCCTCTTACAAGTGTTGATATATCCCAGGAATGCAAACATATGAGACTTCCTAGGGGCAGACCTTTGATAAAGATCTCGAAAAATGCCTCAGCAAAATAAAAACATGCACACTGGTCCCTGACGCAGACTAGCTTGTGAAAGCAGCATATGTGGGAGCATTTAATGCAGGGTCAGGTTTTGACATGAGGTATGTGCCACACCGCGGGAATTTTGGGCAAAGGTCACAGGGTCAGATGCCAAAGAGCGCCCATGGAAACGCCACATTAATGGAATTGTTGTTGAAGCCTCTGAGCTAAGGCGCGCGCGCCGGGAGAGGGCCCCCTGCCCAGATTACAAAATTCAAAAGTGATGCTGTGTGATTTGGTGTTGACACTTGTACTGACCAACCCGCGCAAACAAAACAAAGCTGGCACTGGGTGGCACGCCCCAGCTGTGGTATCAAAACTGTGCAGGAGCGGTTTGGAAAGACAGCTGATGGGGCTCATACACCAGCTGCAGAGATCTGTGTCTCACCTGCACGTCACGTATCCAGTCCGGTAGACTGACTCAGATTTTCATCCGCTCGAGTTTGATGAAAGGAGAGCCACTACTAGGTCACGTTGATAAAATGCAGTAACGAACAGGGATTTCGAGCAGACAAAAAGTAATTTTATTTTACTACGTAGAGCGCTCCCAATAAGCTGAAAAGGGGAGGTTTGGGGGGGAATGATCACTAATTGGCCACCACTACTATGGGATGCACTAAAGCTGCTGCCTAACCCCTCCTTCAGGAAATGCTGACCCTGATAACTAGTTAATACATACTAAGTACTAATGATCTTGTTTTGTTTGCTTTCTTGAACCGATTAACTATGAATTTGGTCTTAATAGGTCCCTTTCTTGAAAATCTCATCTATTTGTCAACTCAATGCTTAAGGTAAGAGGCAAACCAGTGAGGGTCATTAAAGGCCAATTGCAAGTCTGCCTGGCAGGCCAACAGATAAGAATAAAGTATTTGAACATTTAATCGTCTGGTTTTTTTGGGGTTTTTTTTTTCCCACAAGTGCAGTCGGATTCTTGCAAAACAGGGATTCTGGTCGCTGTTGTCTTCACCTGTGATGCCTCAAAAGAAAATCTCATTTTGTATTGCTAAAACTTTTGAGGTTTTATGTTTTTTTTGCAAAGTACTGAGCCAGTTATTGTTATTCAGAAGTTATAATTGCTGTGCCCTTTTGGAAGGATGAGTAGGAAAGTTCCTTAACAATTGTTTGTAACGTGAAAGCACAAAAACTGTCGAATTCAATGAAATGCCACATGTACCTAAAGACCACTGTTCCCTTTGTGCTTTAGCAATTTTTGTCCAATTTTGCTCAGTAATTCACTGTAATTTCAAACACAATATGTATTGATGTCTTGCTAAGAAGTTTACAAAAGTTCCACAGACCTTGCAGAACTAAATGAGGTTTGAAAGCCGGCTGGTGTTTGGAAAAAACACAGAAGCATTTGTTATTAAGAAATCTTTTTAGTTTGTGGACCTTTCCAAAATGTCATCGAAATGGCTATAGCTAAACTACACAGAGATGTGCTAAGTGCTCAGATAGAAGAGAGGGCACAAGGGCACCTCGCAGATGGGTGAAAACTCCAGTCACTCGAGATATAAAATGTCTGGTTTTGGAGCCCTCATTCAGGGCCTTTAAAAGGAAGTACTTGAAAACTGACTATTTTGAGGGCTCCATTTGAAAGTTCGAGGGCATTCTAGATTACTGTAATGCTACTTGTAGAGGGGTACTACATTTTTCAAGATGACATTACTTGTGAACATGTGCAGATATGTTATAGCAGAACATCATTGTTTTGGGAGCTAACAATTAAAACCCAAGTCAAACTGCCTGATTATTGTTATGGGAACGAGTGGACAAAACTTTCTTGCACTTTATGGGGAAGGGAAGGTCCCCCCAAGGTAGTACCCCTTTTTTTAACCCAAAAAAAGAAGGAAAGAAAGAAAAGTAACACTTCTTCGGTCATGTTAGCATCTGCATTATTCTCTTGCACTCACCTCCACCTCCGTCTGATTGTGGTACTCTTGCAAGGTGTCCCTCACGGCTCTATCCTTGCTCCCACCCTATTCAATCTCTACATGGAACTTCAAGGAGAACTACTAAAAGAAGTCGGGGATCCGTTATCACCTCTATGCCGACGGCACCCAATTCTACCGAAAGGTGTCCTCTGCATGTGACATTTCACTTCTCGCCATCACCCTCAACTCTATCCAAGAATGCATGACATCCCACCTCCTAAAACTAAATCCATCGAAAATTGAGTTCCCTCTTATCTCAAACTCCCCACCTCCTGTACAATCTAGGATGGATGATCTGAACATTCTTAGTTGGCAGTGCTAAAGTCCTTGGAGTGATCCTGGACAAGAGGCTTAACCTCCTTACCAAAATCAACACAATGGCCAAAAATGCATGTTACCAACTACGCCTTCACAAGGGTCTCTGAAGTTTAATTCCCCAACAAGAACTGAAAAACATTGTTTAATCTTTGGTACTCACCAAACTTGACTATTGTAATCCACTCCTTGTAGGTCTCCCCAAGATCCACCTTTCCCCTTTACAATCCATTCTTCATTCAGTGGTGCGCTTCGTGTACGAGGCCAAAAGAAACGAAAATATCCCACCTATGTTGATAACTCTTCGCTGGCTTCCTGTTGAAGACAGGTGAATATATAAGACTGCTTGTATCACGCATAAAGCCATTCATACTTCCACCCCCTCCTGTCTAGCTAACAAACTCAAAATTTCAGGTGGATACAGGCCATCATGTAATGCCGAAAACCTACTGATAGAATCTCCAATTTTCAAAAGGGAAAGACTTATGGACCAATCTTTCTCACGAAGTGTGACCAGAATTTCAAACTCACTTCCTCTATACCTTCGCACTGCCACCTCTTGCCACATCTTCAAAAAGGACCTTAAAACTCTTCTCTGAGACACTGGTGCCAATAATTCTCTGACTGACTATTTTATGTTCCTCACTGGAGAACTAGTTCGATCTTCTGCTTCAACTGTGAAATGTGTACTTTTGAAACCCTAATCGCTCCAACTTTAGTTTGCAATGTGACATTTTAGTGAATTTATATTTTGTAAATATGTAACCATCACTCTGAGTAACTGTGGTAGTTACATATTTTGTCACCTCTACTGTGTTACCTGGAATGTCTGATCTAATGTACTTCGCTCTATTGTAAAGTGCCCTGACACCTCAGGGTAAAGTACGTGCAATATAAAAACTCATAATGAAAATAAAATTAATAAAATAAAGTAAAGTAAAGTGGTTCATTGGTAAGGGGTGGAAAGTGGAACTCCAGCAAACAGCCTCGAAGATCTGGCCTGTGCACTGGTGAGGGTTAGGTCATCTAGCATGGAAAACATGATGAATAACGATTGGGCCTCATACAAGATATGACCCAAGCTAAGCAACTAATGGCTCTGTTCTGAAAGAAAAAAGCCTTGCTCACCCTTGTACTGTGGCTTGATAAGCTATGGCACGCCAAATGTAATCAGTATGTGAAGCTGAGAAGCAGTCCTGGGACAAGATGCATTTTTTTCATTCAAGTATGGAGAGGTAGCAGTATTGTGACTCCCTACTAATTTACCCTAACCGAAAAATGTAACCCATCCTTATCTTAACTGTTAGACCTGACAGCCTTAGGGTGGTGTTCCCCCAACTTGTTTCCCTGCCTCTCTCCATTTTTCTGACCTCGTTTTTGCTGGCCTTAGGACACTGAGCACTTTATCACTGCTAAACAGTGCTAAATTGCTTGTGCTCATGATAACATTGGTTTATGCAGAGGGCATTTAAATTAAATGCTACTAGTGGGCCCTGCAGCACCCATTGTGCCACCCACTTTAGTAGCCCTCTAACCATGGTTCAGGCCTGCCACTGCAGAGCCTGTGTGTGCAGTTTACACTACCACTTTGACCTGGCAAGACAAACCTCTTGCCAGGCCTAAACCTTCCCTTTTTATGCCTATGTCTCCCCTGAGGTATGCCCTGGGACCCACAGGGCACTGTGCAATGTATTTAAAAAGCATGACATGTATTTCTAAGTTTTATATGTGTCAGATTACAACAATGCAGTGCTTACCTCACAGTTCGCACTGCCCGCTTCGCAGAGACGTTAGGGCCCCAGCGCCGTACACCTTACCTTACGCCTGTGATTTGAATTCCCACAAGGGAGATGGGGTACAGATTAGGAGAAGGGCCTAGATTGGACGTTGTCTTGGGTGCCCGGGTATAGTTGTTGAACCTTAAAAACAACAAAAGAATAGTGAATATGCCCATCCTAAATGCTTGGTTGTACCCACTACCATAGTGTGAGTAGTCCCCCGCCTACCTGCGATCAACTATGTCAGTCATGACATCCGTTGCGTAGTCGTAGCACTGGATACTGTCCACTCAAATTCATCTCCGGATGGGACATTAGTTGTTGTAAGGTTAGGTCTAAGAGGAAACAAAGCATATGTATTGCAATCAGGTTAGGACTCATTCAATCTCTGGTTGACATCTACTGCTGCAAAGCACTGCGCTACCAATGGTGCACATACTGGAACTGTCTTTAACCACTATGCATGTAGACGTCGAATGTTCTTTGAGTTCTTGTCCACAGGTGAGATTGTGCTAGAATTTAGTTCGTGAACACAAATGTAAAGTATCAAAAAAGGTTAACGTTAAAACACAGCAAATGTTCAAAGAAACTGCAGTTCTTAAGCAAATGTTCGCAGGCACTAAATTCTGTTCACTACAGGCGCCGAGTTCTGTTCACTGCAGGCACCAAGTCCTGTTTACTTATGCCTTTGTACATAACACACAATAATACACAAGTTCTGGGGGGGAGCTAGGTGGCGCTGGACTGACATGGCCGTGCTAGTGTAAGGCTCCCGCCGATCCGGGCGAATACAAACACATCAACCCCATCCTTCTTCATTCTAAGGTTCCTGACCATCGCCTGCTGGTTGCCGAAAGCCCGCTGCATAACTATCCCGACTTTGGCGGCTGTGTGGGCCCCGGTGCGGCTATTACGTCCCCCGGAGTGCGGGGACGGAGCGCAACGAGATTGGTTTGGATCGCCCGGCCGGCCGTGGAGACTACGCAAGGCCGAGGCTGCAGAGGCCCGTCGGTGGAGAAACGTCGGCTTGCAGATCACGGCAGAGGTCTGAACATTGCCCCTGCATACTGAGGGGAGGCTGGCACACCCGGTAGCAGAGGTACGGGGGTAGCACATGCCGCATAAGCGTACAGTGATAAATGCGAAGGCGCCTTCATCAGTGACTGGGCGGACTTGAGATCGTGGCCCATGTTCTGGTAGCTGCGAGGAGGCGAGACAGGCAGCGCCGAAGATGGCGAGGGGGCACTACCTGGGGTACTAGCGCAGCCCTGCGGGATTACACGAGGACAGCAATGCACGTGAAGCTCACTTGCTGCAGGCAGCACTTGCAGGAGTACGGTAGGCCTCTCGCCGCCATTTTGAAGCACGGCCAACACACACACTCTCTAGCGGGGGAGGTCGCAGATACTGGCCGCCTTGAGGGACACGACTCACTGGCACCAGGCTGCCCGGATAGGGTGTCTCCACGAACGTACCCACGCATCTCCATCTGCCCTAGGGGACCAGTGCTGCAACACGGGCCCGGGTCCGGACTGTCGGGTAGGACAGCGGAGGGGCCTGAGAGGCCATACCAGTGTGGGCCACAAGTGACGATAATGACGACGAGCGCCAAGACTGGTGTTCCACGCAGCTGATACCAGTCCAACGCAGGCTGCAGATATTGGGCGGACATGGGCAGGACGGAACCCAGACAGGCGAAGCTCACCTTTGATGCCCGCAGGGCACCTGGCTCCGCTTCCAAGGACCCCGCTGACAATGACCCTCCGGAGACCAGAGATGAGGGGTGGAAGGCCCTGTTGGTAGGGATGCAGCAGAGCCGCACCTCCATAGATTCTAAAATGGATGCTATGAATAGCAGACTGGAAGCAGTTGTGGCAAAGCTGGATAAGCATGAAGAACAGCTAAAAGAGACAGAACACAGGGTGTCGGAATTGGAAGATGGAGCGGGGACCAGCCAGCAACACATGCTGCAAATGGATAAAC
Organism: Lissotriton vulgaris; assembly: GCF_964263255.1. Lineage (NCBI taxonomy): Eukaryota > Metazoa > Chordata > Amphibia > Caudata > Salamandridae > Lissotriton > Lissotriton vulgaris. The sequence goes on from NC_141697.1 coordinate 1,180,434,389, forward strand.
TGTTAAAGGTCATCGCAGATAAGAATGAGGAGTTGGAAGCCCGCTCCCGAAGAACCAACGTTTGCATGCTGGGCCTAGCAGAATCTACCACTCTGGGGGGCTGGAAGATTTTATGGAACGCCTGCTGATGGAACTATTCGGGAAAGACTCCTTTTCTGTGCATTTGGTCATTGAAAGGGCCCATAGATCGTTGGCTACACGTCCCCCCCGGGAGCCCCCCTGCGCCCGGTGATTATGCGGTTCCTAAACTACCGCGATCGAGACACAGTACTGCGATTAGCGAGAGACAAAGGCGAAGTGCGGTATGAGAACACTATCCTCTCCTTTTATCCCGACTTTACCCAAGCCGTACAGGATGCTCATCGCAAATTCATGGCGGTGAAGAAAAAACTCCAAGCCCAAGGCATTCAGTACGCTATGCTGTACCCCGCGAGGCTACGGATCCAACATCGTGGGGCACCGCACATCTTCAATACACCGCAACAGGCGGAGGAGTATCTTAAGCGAGACAGATGATCGACTTCCCGAGAAGAGGCCGCGCGGCGACGCTCACGGTCCCATTCACCGCTTTCGGAGCCAGCTTGAAGCTGAGGGCCTGCGTGGCACACAGCTCCCGGCAGCGCTGTCACTGTACCTTTTCTGGACGCTCCGCAGTTTGGTGATGTATAACCACATCTGTTGATATGTTTATATAATTGGCCGCCCGGACCCTCGTCTCCGTCCCGTCAGAACGACCCCTGTGGCACAGGAGGTTACGGATGGGTGTGATAGAGGGGCTGAGTGGGCAAGGCGGGAGTCCCTAGCGGCCCCCAATTGAGGGCATTTCCCCTGTATCTTGCTATATGGTTAGATGTTTAAGAGCGCAGGAGCTCATTGTTGGGATGGGTGTTTATGGGGGAGGGATGTCTTTTCCTGACGAGTTGGGGTAGCCGGTGTGGGTGATGGAGGGTGGGATGGGAGGGGGCACAGCATGCTAAGCTCCGTTTATGTGGGTGTCAGTGGTGAATGTGATCAGGGCATTATGCAGAATGTAATGAGCGATAGTTATGACTGAGGACCAAAATGATGAAACAGATCTTCGCATAGTCTCCTGGAAAGTGAGGGGATTGAATGACCCCAGGAAGCGTAGGCAAGTGTTGGGATATTTAGACCGCCACAATGCCCACGTGGCTCTGCTGCAAGAGACCCATCTCTCACAGGGGAGTACGCCCCGGTTCGCATCGCATTGGTCATCTCATAGCTGTTTTACCTCCTATTCAAATTACTCTAGAGGAGTGGCTATACTTGTCAAACGTGGCGTTAGATTTGTTGAGGGGGAGAAGGGAAGTGGATCCTGAAGGAAGGTACTGTATGCTGTGGGGCACGTTGCACTCCCATGATGTTGTATTTGCCAGTTATTATGGGCCCAATGTCGATGAGGTTCATCATTTACTTACACTACGGGGAAAACTGCACACGCTTGGTTTGTGTCATATCCTGTGGGGGGGACTTTAACACCGTGGTGGGCCCCAGCCTCGATAGATCTCAGGCCACAGTGGCACAGTACACAAACTCTCAACGCACCTTGAAATATATAGTAACATCTGATAGCTTACTGGATGCTTGGCGCTACATGCACCCCACACTGCTGGAAGGGACACACCACTCAGAGGTACACAACACCTGGGCTAGGTTGGACTATGTGTTCATAACGAAGGGCATGGCACACTGGGTTTGCAGAGTGACCCACATGGCTAGAACATTTTCCGATCACTCCCCAGTGGTAATCACCATGAGGCCCCCAGTGGATCTATCCCCCTACATTAATTGGATGCTGAATCCCCTACACCTACAGGACGCCGTCTTTAAGGCGGAGATGGAGCAGGAGGTTACCGAATTTTTCCCCAGAAATACGGGCTCTGTGGCCAGCTTAACTATGGTGTGGGAATCCTTTAAAGTGACGGTGCACGGATGGTGCATCGATAAAGGAGGGGTTATCCTGAGGGACCTACGACGTGACTTAACCAAACTAGAGACTGAGTTGAGAGGATTGGAACGGGAGATACTACGGGGAGATGAGACGGGTGCCCTAACCTGCAGGAGAAAATGACATAGTACATGGAGTCTGCTGAGAGGGAATGTAAATTCTGAGGGAAACATTGGGTTGCTCCTGTATACGGAGAGGGAGATAGACCTGGGAAGTCCCTTGCAGGAGCGGTGAGACCCCCTAGATTCCATAATTACATCACTGAACTGCAAGACGAACAGGGAATATTCTACAGATCCCACCCGACCAAATGACTACCCTGACGCAGTATTACAAAAAACTATACATGTCACAGAGGCAGACTCCACTGGACCTTAGGGAATACTTGGACGACGTGGCCCTGGCATGGTTGGGAGACACACAACACAAAATTCCTAGCTCTTGACTTAGAAGTGGACGAGATCACTGAGGCAATAATGAGCATGAAGTCCGGAAAGGCCCCGGGGTCAGACGGAATTCCAATAGAATTCTACAAGACCTATGTTTCCATCTTAGCACCTATCCTGAAGGCAGTATTTTATGAGGTGCTGGAAGAGGGCTGCCTACCTGAGACCATGCGGGAGGCCCAAATTCTGTCACTGCTTAAGCCGGGCAAGCCCCCCAATTAGTGCGACTCGTACCGGCCCTTATAGCTCCTCAATAGCGACACCGAAATTCTGGCTAAAGTGCTTGCTACATGATTAAACCTCCTCCTGGAGCGTTTGGTGTTGCCTGATTAGGCAGGGTTCGTGCCGAATAAAGCTACGGCTCATAACCTACGGACCCTTCTGGCTGTATTACAGGAAATAGACCCGTGTAGCGCTGCAGTGGCTGTCTTTCTGGACGCCACCAAAGCGTTTGATTCAGTAGAGTGGGATTACGTGATGGGAACGCTGGAGCACTTGGGGCTGCCGGAACCCTTTCTATGCTGGATTAGGTTGCTTTACACGGTGCCCTGTGCCAGAGTTCTCCTTAATGGGTCCCATTCGGAGACCTTTCGGATTTCTAGGGGGACGAGGCAGGGATGCCCGCTATCCCCTGTTTTGTTCACCATAGCTATAGAGCCCCTTGCCGCAAAGCTGAGGCAACACCACAATCATAGAGGCCTTATATATCCCTCCAGGCAACTGCTAGTGTCCCTCTACGCGGACGACATCACGCTGTACATACACAAGCCACAAGATAACCTTAAACCCTGTCTTAAGTGAGGTCACCAGATTCGGGGCAATAGCTGGGTACAAATAAATTGGGGCAAGTCTGCAGTATTTCCCTTAACCGACAGCACACCCCTTCACCCATTGGACTACCCGATGAAGTGGGAGACAGACGACTTTAAGTATTTGGGGATCTACGACACCAGAGATAAGGAAGCATTGATGAGAACGAATTACGGTCGTGTTATGACCAGAGTGACGGACAATATCACCAGTTGGCTTAAACTACCCTTGTCGATGGCAGGGAGGATATCCCTCATTAAAATGGTTATAGTGCCCAAATTTTTATATTTATTCATAAACATTCCTTATCACCCGGGGGCCCCTCTTTTTTAAAACATTGAAAACACAATTAATACTGTTCATATGGGGTAGCAAGCAGGCGCGGCTGAAATTAGACACCCTTATGCTACCGTACCGCTTCAGGGGCTTCGATGTACCTGATTTTGAACAATAATATTATAGTGCACAGGCACACTTTGCGGTGTACTGGTTTCATCCTACCCGTATATGCCTCATCTCGCGGTAGAGGACGGGTACATGGCCCCAGTCCCGCCATCAGGGTATGTGTTCACGCCATACAAGGAGCGAGACAGGGACCCATCCACGCACTGTTAAGGCATGGCACTGGTTGGTGCGTGCTAAGGGAGTGATCCAGTTATACTCCCCCCCAAATACCCTTACGTTACTGCCCCCTGCTGCCTGTGACGGAAGAGCAGATTTGCCAAAACTTGTTAACTAAATTGCAATATGCGACTTGGGGTGACTTATATCTTGAAGGTACATTCCGTACAAAGGAACAGTTCTTTGGGGAATCCCCGTACTCATTTATGGACCTCTTCTTCTACACCAGACTTAGGCAGAGTATACGAGCCAAGACTCTTGACTTCCCGAAGGAGCCGGAGACGTTTGTCTCCCTCTACCTGATGCTCCAGGCTGACGCCCCTGCGCATGTTACTTCCATGTTGTATACGCGTGTACGCACTGCACCCCCGCGCTCACTAGTGAGGACCAGAAAGGAATGGGACAAAGACCTAAACGATCCACTTACTGATGACCGGTGGGATACAGCCTGCCAGCAGACTGAAGTGGTTTCTGGTAGTAGTAGGCTGCGGTTGCTCCATTTTACATTTTTGCATAGACTATATCATACACCAGCGAGGCTGCACAGGCTCCATCTCTGAGATGATGATAGGTGCTCACGGTGTGGTCAAGGATCGGCGGATTTCCTACATTGGCATGGGTATGCCCTCAGGTAGCTGTGTACTGGAGGGAGGTCTTTGAGGGACTAACTAAAATGCTAGGGACCCCTATTGAACCGAACCCCGTTAGGGCCCTGCTAGGCCTAGTCACGGACATACTGACACCACATCGCAAATTCCTGCTACCTGACTCCTAGCCCGGCGTCAGGTAGCCTGTAGATGGGGCAGGGGCAGATCGCCCAAATTTAAGGCATGGATACATGACATGTCCACTTGACAGGAATACCTACACGCTTACGCAGAACAATTGCCATTGAAGTCCAGGAAGAGGGATATATGGGGCTCTTTGGTCTCTTACCTATCGAGCCAACAGTCGAGAGATGACGCTGGCACTACTGGAGTCGAGACTGCATCATCGGAGTGACTAAAAGGTGTGAATGAGTGGAGGAATGGCTGAGTTAACGATCGGTGGCGAATTGGAGTTGTGTGAGGGAGGGGGGAGGTGGGGGGTTTCCAATGACCTGGTAGGACGAATCGTCTCTGTTCTGGGGTAAGTTTCTAGATAGGCAATAATATTGCTATGAACTGCCTGTTCTGGACTCAACTGTGGACTTTTTGGTTCACCATGTTCACCTCTTGGACATTTACCTCTGGGGTACTTAGCAGAGCTTAGTTGGGGGGAGGGCAAGGGGAGGATGGGGAAGGGAGGGGGGAAGTTTCTTTGCGGGAATGTATACATGAATCTACAATGGCTGATGAAAATTACTATGTCTTGATTTGAATGTTCTGCATTGTGATATGATGAAAACCTAAAAATAAAAACAAAAAAAATAATAATAATACACAAGTTCTGTTCACTTGAGCGTTAACAAACAATAATACACAAGTTCTGTTCACTTGTGCCTGTGCACATAACACACACGAATACAACAGCACACTGTAACACAACGCTTAGTCTAAGGAGGGCCTTCCACTTTATGTTTTTGCAGTTCGCTACGCCGATAATGGGCACCTTGGCTTGTGACATGCGCTTGCTTGGGTTGGGTACCTTTGTTTATGCTGACTTGTTTCTTCTCTCTTTCAGGATTTCAGGAAGGCAGAGCGGCGTAAACTTACTGCGAAGAGCGAGGAGCTATGCCAGCTGCCAGATGACTTCACTGCAAGTGCGGGTCTAACGTTCCTCCAGTGCACATGGATGTTGCCTCACGGACCGTCTTGAGGGACAGCAGGTTCTAGACTTATGTGTGCTCCCATAGGATACCATTGGGATTGCCTTACTACCTTTTTTAAGTGGAGTTCCCAATTGTGAAGAGATAGGCTTTTCAAGTTTGGTGTCAAGTTGGATTTTAAATTACAGTTTAGCAAATTCCACTTTTAGAAAGTTGGCATTTACTTATGTTAGCCATTTGGTGCCTGCTGCCTGTTTCTGTTCAGTCTCGACTGGGTGACAGCTGGGTTTTCAAATTTCCCTCTTGGCAGCCACACACAAAGGGAGGTGAAGTGTGTCTTGATGGGCCTTCCTGGAGGAAGGGAGGGAGGAACTCAACACAGCCTCACACTTACAACTGAATAGGCTCAGTCCTTCCCACACACAAAGGGCTGCATACTCCCCTGCAGTGAGTCTGGGGCCATGGCAGGAAGGGAGGACCTCTGTGCACTTCAAAATGTTATTTGAAGACTCCCCAACTTCAAAAGCACAACTGTGTATAAGTACTGGACCTCTGATTCTATAACTTCAGTACACTTCTGGAACTGTGAAGACTTTGCCAGAAAGAAGAACTGCTTTGCTGCTGAAAGGACTGCCACTCTGCTGGACTGCTGCCTTGTTGGACTCTATTCTTGCGGTACTCTTGCCTTGATGAGCTACCCTGCTGCCTGATGTTCTTCTGCCTGGGTGAGAAGGACTGGATCTGCATCACTTGAACCCAGAGTGACTCCAGGGCTTGCATGCTTGACTCCTGTTCTAAGTCTCAGGGTTATCACAGTCTTCAACTACCTGCATATGCATCTCGACTTTACAAGCTGTGAGTCTGCCCTGCCAAGAGGTTCCACCCCAGGCCTGGACCCTTGGAAGTAAGGCATAATGTTCGTCTACATTCAGGACCTACTTATCCTCATTGGAACCGGCGCATCTTCTCCTTTGCATGGGTCAGAACTGATGCATATTCACCTTTGCATTGATCGGAACCGGCCCATCCTCATTTAAGCATGGAACGGAGCATGTGCATTGCACTTGGAACCATCGCATCACCCTTGGAATAGACGCATCACCTGCTGTTGGAGCAGTAGCCACACTTCACCTATGGAAACGGTGCCTCATACTCGGAACTGACACATCGCTACCATTGTGTGAAGAATCTCGACATATCTCGCCCACTGTGTGGCTCAACACTGCCACATCGCTTTGGCTGCACCTCGCATCATCTTCAACAACGACACAAGCCTAGATCAAAGTATTTGGGTTCAGCAGGTCCTAGTGGTTCTCTGTATCTGGCCCGTGCTCTATCATGATCGGTCTGAACTTTTGGCTTTGTCCTAGTCCCGTGCTACCAGATATCCCATGTATGTGCTTATTGCTTCTGCATGCTATTTTACATTTATGCTTTACAAATTCAAATCTCTACTTCTACTTGTTGGATTTTTGTTGTTTGGGTCTTGCTCTATTGATAAAATTATATTATATATATATATGTATATATATATTCACTGAAAAAAACATAGGTTATAGACCATATATAGTTAGGAATTATTAGCATTTACAAAACCTTGAAAATTCACTGAAAAAACCATAGGTTATAGACCATATATAGTTAGGAATTCGCATTTACAAAACCTTATTTTACTCACACAAAACCATTGAAATTCCATATATAGTTAGTTGCACTAACTATATATCGCGCACCCGCAATCCACTGCTGATGATGTCACATATTACATCATTCATGACATGGTCAGTGACATCACTGATGCCATCACAAGGTTTTGTAAATGCTAATTCCTAACTATATATGGTCTATAACCTATGTTTTTTTCAGTGAATATATATATATACATACATATATAAACATATATCATCTGTATATCTATATAAATACAAACATAAATGCATGCATACATATACTTACATGCATACAGATGCATGTTATTTACATGAAAGTTGAAAAAACACTAATAAAAGCAAAGCTAAAAAGCCACCTCATTACAAACAGAATGGCTTTAACTTAACCCCTTTACTGCTAAGGCATTACTCTTGTTTCTCATTTACTTTCCATTGAAATCAATGGAAAGTCCATGACGAGTTACCCTTGTCATTAGCGGCGAAGAGGTTAAACGAGGGCGAGATCTATTGCATTTTCAATGCTTGTTTACTTTGGTTCCATCAAGAAGGCATTCAGATGTGTCACACATTTGCCATAAATTCTGAATGTTAGCACTCTAGTTGCACATTAGATCACTGTAGTAAAGCTACTGCTCACCAGGGACGTCTGCTGCTGGTATTCAAAGTGCATGTTTCAGTCTGCATGTCAGAATTTTTTTAATGAAATAGAAGAGGATTTGAGAAGTCACTCAAAATGATCCCTAATTTTTCTTTCTGAAGCACTAATCATACTTTCTATGGCAAAATTAACCCCCTCATGTTGTTCCTTTTTAAATTAAGTGTTTTCAGACTTACCACTTCATTCCAATCAAGATGGCTTCTGGTGTGCCATACTTTTGTCATAAGTAAGACTGTTAGCGCTCTAGTTGTTCTTTAGAACACTCTGGGACATTTTGTCATTGGGCTATACTTGGGGTACATCTGGGTGATATTTGGGCTACATTTAGGCTCTTTTGTCTCTGGTGGCCATCTTGGGAGACTGTATGTCAGAATTTTTTAATGAAATTGAAGAGGGTTTGAGAAGTCACTCAAAATGTGCCCTAATTTTTCTTTCTGCAGCACTAATCATAATTCATATGGCAAAATATACCCCCTCATTTTGTTCCTTTTTAAATTAAATGTTTTAAGAGTTACCACTTTATTCCAATCAAGATGGCTTCAGGTGTGCCATACCTTTGTAATAAGTAGGACTGTTAGCGCTCTAGTTGTTCTTTAGAACACTCTGGGACATTCTGTCATTGGGCTATACTTGGGCTACATCTGGGTGATATTTGGGCTACATTTGGGCTCTTTTGTCTCTGGTGGCCATTTTGGGAGACTGCATGTCAGAATTTTTTAATGAAATAGAAGAGGATTTGAAAAGTCACTCAAAATGTGCCCTAATTTTTCTTTCTGCAGCACTAATAATACCTTCTATTGCATAATATACCCCCTCATTTTGTTCCTTTTTAAATTAAATGTTTTAGGAGTTACCACTTTATTCCCATCACGATGGCTCCAGGTGTGCTATACCTTTGTAATACGTAGGACTGTTAGCGCTCTAGTTGTTCTTTAGAATACTTTAGGAGGCTGCAGTAGAGCACAAAGGAATCAACTGACAGTCTCTGTCCTTGTTGGATGTACAGGTTTTACTGAGAATGTTAGACTTCATTTTCACATGACTGAGAAAGATAATGTGAATTTACAGAAAATATGCTTTCAGTTTAGCTTATAGATCCCCTTCCAAACCACTGTGGGAAAATCATGAGATATTAGTTTTCTTTCAAACAATATTCATGATATCACAGCAGAAGGTTTTTTCACATGGTAAAATCACCTTAGAACCCACCACAATTCCTAAAACGAGTATGGTACCATCAACAAATGATTTATAATGTAACTAAAGTCCTAAAACCCTCTATTAACTACAATGCTTTTTAATGAGGTGCTATCATGTATATTGGTCCCAAGATGGCTGCCAACACTTCTTGGATGAAGTGCTGACAGCCAATCAGATCAGATGTGTGGTTAGGCTCCGCCCAGATATATATCTTTTTTTGAACCTAAATTACTCAAAATCCACTGGAGCACATATATTGAGACCTAGCAAAGGCACATCGGGCTAACAGTCCCTACAATTTTGCCAAGTTTCGTGCAAATCCATTCAGCCGTTCGAGCTAAAAGTGAGGCCAACCGCCCTATGGAAATTAACATGGGAAAAACGTGTTTTGGGACCCCCCTTTTTTCTCGGCCCCCCCTTGATGAAACCCCCCCAAATTGTCAGGGGCTGCTCAGAAACAAAATGTTCCATTTACCTGAAAATTTCAGCCAATTCCGTCCACAAACGCCAAAGTTATTAGACATAGAATTTTGAAAAATCCCATAGAGAAAAAATCCTAACTATATATACCTACTGGCGACCGCCAGTAGGTAATATTATCAGGTTGAGTTGCCTCCTGCTTGAGAACGCGCCAAGTGCACAGCAGGACTCCGTGTTATTTTTTACTTTGTCCTTAGTCCAGGCGAACCGCTTACAGCATCTTGTATTGTCTGCAGCCCTACGCGTTTCGGAAAATCCTATTTCCTTGTTCACGGGCGGTGTATGCGAGTTTAGGTGAATGAAGTGCTGGCAGGAGACTCGATATTTAAATTTTCCCTCTAGTGGGTAGTCCAAGGGTAAGTGTCTTTTCATTAGTGGAAATGAGCCCTTGGTAGGTGTGTTCTTGTCTGCACAGCATGCTGGTACTTGTGGTACCTGCTGTCTCGTGGTGGTCTCAAACCGTTGCTTCACTCTCCAGATTTGCATCCATTTCCATATATATATATATAGATATATAGATATATATATATATATATATATATTACCACAGCTTCTTCTCTCCACTTCTTACGGATCAAAGGACACGGCACAGCAACAGTAGTTTTTAGCGTTTTATTATTTACACACCAGTGCAAACATAACGTGCAACAAAAGAGGACGGTCTACGCGTTTCGGCTCCTGCCTTCAACTGGACCATAGAGTCCCTAGGTCTAGACCTTGTTTAAATAGTGTATTGTGAGTGTGAGTACCCTCTACCATTTCCATGGTCATCTTGACCAACCCGCCCAGCAGTATATACATGGCCTGTACATGTTAAAGGTATATACACAGTGCTATGTACAATCAACGTAAAGTACTCTACTGCATGTTCAATTCTAAACATTTTTGGAAAATAAAGTATTTACAAGATATCTCATTTGTACATATTTGTGTTACAAAATTAACGTGAAGTACCCCTGGAAGTAAGGAACGAATTGAACCGGTGATTTAAATAAAGTATTAACAATTATTTACAATATGGTCCTTCTAGTAGCATGTGGTATTCATTCATACACTACGCAATATCAATTAAGGGAGTGAAGGTTATTTAGCCTGATGGGTAGGGCAGAGATTGTATGGTGGTAACGTAACGAGATAATAATGTGGGGATCTAAGGAAGGATTGGGTGAGATTTCTATATTAAACAAGATCAGGTGTCTAAGTGCCTCTTTTCAACCCATTCAACTTCAAAATTATTTTTATAAAAATAGAAAGATTCCTATGGTGAAGTACCAAAGTCATTATATCTCAATCTCATAGTTCCCTACAATCTCAATTTTACAGTAAGCCACAATTTCTCCCTCCTAGTGAAAACATTGTGTGTATAGGACCATCAATATTAACCGGATCAATGTCTATATAGATTGCAACATGTACAATTTCCAGCATCAATTAGGTAAAGACATCATTCCTTTGGAAGTCAGTATGATCAATTGACTACATTATCATTGGTTCTTCAGAAAGTCACAGATGTACATGCAGTTCAGCATCCAGATTATGGCCAAACGGTGCCTCCGTTCCCATACTCAATATCATTCGGGATTCTAGACGTCTTAGAAGTTGCATTTGATCTCCACCTCGTTCTGGTGTTTTACATAGTCTGATTCCCGAATATTTCAAAAGAGAGGTGTCACTTTGATGGTACTCAGTGAAGTGGGAGGCCATTGGGTAGCATGGGTCCTTGTTCTTGATCGCCCTTAGGTGTTGTAGTATCCTCAACTTCAGTTTATTTATAGTGCTCCCAATGTAATACTTGTCGCAAGGACATTTGAGTCGATAGACAACACATTTGGATTCACATGTAATGTGGTCATAGATGGTTTCTTTTCTTCCATTCTGAAGTACATAGTGCTTGATGTTCTCCCCATGTTCACAGGCCTTACACTTATGACATTTCCAGAAGCCCGGTGTTGTCAGCCATCTCTGTTTCTTCTCCCTGCATACTCCCAAGTGACTTTGTGTTAATATGTCTCTTAAGGAAGAGGTCTTTCTGTATGTTATGCTCGGGTTGGCTGACAGGCTTTCATTCAAGGTTTTGTCCATGCGCAAGATTGCCCAGTGTTTTTTATATGCTTTCTTCAGTTGTGTGCTCTGGTTGTCATATTCCACAATGATTCTAGTTGGTGCACTACTCGAATCTGTGTCATATTCTTGGTTTCTTCGCAGTCTCTTATCTTGGTGTTATATATATATATATATATATATTCACTGAAACAGCTGTAGGTTTCACACATGTTATAGTTAGCTGGACATTTCACTCATATAAAACCATTGAAATTCCCCCGTTATAGTTAGTTCAGCTAACTATAACTCACGCGCCCGCAATGCACTGCTGATGACGTCACATATTACATCACTCATGACATGGTCAGGGACATCACTCATGACATCACTGATGACATCTCAAATGACATCACTGATGACAGCACTGATGACATCATCCTTGTGGAAGAGTGGCAGACCTTCTCTCACCCTAATATAACCTTTATTACACACATTCAAAAATAGAAAATAACATTTTCAATACAATAGACATACTAATGCCACTTACAACACACCTAGTTAGTAATTCAAAGATCTATACACACATCCACTCATTCATCAACAGACATATACAGTCACTCATACATGTACTCACTCATCATATGTTCTCATACACTGATACATCCTGATCATCCTGTTACACACCGACAATCATCCATAGAGTTACTCACACATAACTCATATGTACTAGTTTAAAACATATGTACTTACTCACAAATACACTATTAAGACAGTCATTCATTCACTAACACACCCATATATACATTCATCCACCCATACAGAAAAAAAACAAATAATACCCTATATAGCTACTCACCACACACACTCATCCACCCATACAGTCCTGCACATATGCTGCCTTCAACACATACAAGCAGAATGTCACTCATTCGTGCATCTATGCACTACGTAAGACCTCCCAACGAAGCATATAGACACTCAGACACTCAGACACTCCTACTGATAATCGAAAAAACAATAACCTATATAGACACTCATGTATCACTCATATAGCTGCTCACCAACACATGCAGCCACTTATACAGAAAGTGAGAGACTGATACAGAAATGTATATATTTAAACATTACTCACTAACCCATGTATTCATTAAGATACACTTAATCAGTCAGTTATACAATCTATTTGTCACCAAAAAAGCAGCCATTTATACACGTATATACCCATTTCTTCTTCCATCAACCTTCAGATATACATATATAAAACATATTTAATTTTCAGAAAAACACCCATTCACTGGATGATTTAATCAGTGATGTCATCAGTGATGTCATGAGTGATGTCATGAGTGATGTCACTGACCATGTCATGAGTGATGTAATATGTGACGTCATCAGCAGTGCATTGTGGGCGCACGAGTTATAGTTAGCTGAACTAACTATAACGGGGGAATTTCAATGGTTTTATATGAGTGAAATGTCCAGCTAACTATAACATGTGTGAAACTTACGTTTTTTTCAGTGAATTTCAAAGGTTTTGTAAATGCTACTTCCTAACTATAACGTGTGTAAAACCTACGTTTTTTTCAGGGAATATATATATACATATATATATATATATAACCATAACTCGCGCGCCCGCAATCCACTGCTGATGATGTCACATATTACATCACTCATGACATGGTCAGTGACATCACTCATGACATCACTCATGACATCACTCATGACATCACTGACGACATCATCCTTGTGAAAGAGTGGCAGACCTCCTCTCACCCTAATATAACCTTTGATACACACATTCAAAAATAGAAACTTAAATTTTCAAATCAATGGAGATACCAATACCAGTTACAACAACCTATTCAGTAATTCCAACATCTTCATACACTATCCACTCATTCACTAACAGTTCTATATAGTCACTCATACATGTACTCACTCATCATATGTACTCATACACCTATACATCCTGTTACACACTGACACTCATCCATAGAGTTACTTACACACATACTCACACATGCAAATAAACTATCAAACATCCATTCACTTGCATATACAGCTATACACACTACACTACACTCACTTCTACAGAAATGTACACATACTTACTCTCTTAAACAATCACTTATAGAAACACATACTTATTTATACAGGAACTCTTCCAATCTCTCACTCTCATATATACTCACTTATATACACCAATACTCACATATAGTAGTTTAAAACATACGTACTTACTCATAAAGACAGTATATGTGAACATTGATGTATATAAGTGAGTATATATGAGAGTGAAAGATTGGAAGAGTGGCTGTATAAATAAGTATAAGGATATGTATGTAGATTTTGGAATTACTGAATAGGTTCTCCATTGATTTGAAAATTTGAGTTTCTATTTTTCAATTTTTTTATCAAAGGTTATATTAGGGTGAGAGGAGGTCTGCCACTCTTTCACAAGGATGATGTCATCAGTGATGTTATCAGTGATGTCATTTGAGATGTCATGAGTGATGTCACTGACCATGTCATGAGTGATGTAATATGTGACGTCATCAGCAGTGGATTGCGGGCCCGCGAGTTATAGTTAGCTGAACTAACTATAACGGGGGAATTTCAATGGTTTTGTATGAGTGAAATGTCCAGCTAACTATAACATGTGTGAAACCTATGTTTTTTCAGTGAATTTCCAAGGTTTTTTAAATGCTAATTCCTAACTATAACGTGGCTAAAACCTATGTTTTTTTCAGTGAATTTACAAGGTTTTTTAAATGCTTATTCCTAACTATAACGTGCCTAAAACCTATGTTTTTTTCAGTGAATATATATATATATGTATATATATATATATATATATATATATATCCAAGACAAGCTCCTTCAAAGAAAGAGAAAGACCACAACTGGGGAAATCTTCGGAAGCGCTTTAATGAGCTGCCCAAACAGAGCAAAGTTCTGTCACCCTCTATGGCGGATGCATTTCGGCGTGGTAAGCCTCTTCAGCGCCAGGTGCCAGTGATTGTGGAAAGGGGTGTGGATGCAGTTATATTTGATCTGCTTCTCCTCCTTCACGGACGGTAGCTCCTCCCACAACGATGTCATCACCGCATATACTTCCTGTAGTTCGCCCGGTCATCGGCGCCTACAGGTTCCAGCATGCAATAGCACGAACCTGGTAAGTATTGCAAGGGAAAGTGGGGGAGGAATATGATGCTCCAAAGTCAGTGAATTGTTCCCAATGTCCACAAACACCCCAGAGCAGCGGCGCTTCCTCCAGTCCCCAACCGCTTACACCAACACAGCAACGGAATCCTTTCTGTCGGGGGCAGGCAAGGCAGTCCTACCTGCCCAACACGATGCGCAGTGGCAATCATCCCGTCATACTTCTTCCATGGCTGGTGGTGGACCCTGCTGGTTCCGGTACCCCGGAGAAGTAACAGCTGCAAGCAGTGTCCAGCGTGAACAGGGCCACTTGAGAAAGCGGGGGTCTTTAAAGCGCAACACTGGAGAACGCGCTCATTTGTATCCAAGACAAGCTCCTTCAAAGAAAGAGAAAGACCACAACTGGGGAAATCTTCGGAAGCGCTTTAATGAGCTGCCCAAACAGAGCAAAGTTCTGTCACCCTCTATGGCGGATGCATTTCGGCGTGGTAAGCCTCTTCAGCGCCAGGTGCCAGTGATTGTGGAAAGGGGTGTGGATGCAGTTATATTTGATCTGCTTCTCCTCCTTCACGGACGGTAGCTCCTCCCACAACGATGTCATCACCGCATATACTTCCTGTAGTTCGCCCGGTCATCGGCGCCTACAGGTTCCAGCATGCAATAGCACGAACCTGGTAAGTATTGCAAGGGAAAGTGGGGGAGGAATATGATGCTCCAAAGTCAGTGAATTGTTCCCAATGTCCACAAACACCCCAGAGCAGCGGCGCTTCCTCCAGTCCCCAACCGCTTACACCAACACAGCAACGGAATCCTTTCTGTCGGGGGCAGGCAAGGCAGTCCTACCTGCCCAACACGATGCGCAGTGGCAATCATCCCGTCATACTTCTTCCATGGCTGGTGGTGGACCCTGCTGGTTCCGGTACCCCGGAGAAGTAACAGCTGCAAGCAGTGTCCAGCGTGAACAGGGCCACTTGAGAAAGCGGGGGTCTTTAAAGCGCAACACTGGAGAACGCGCTCATTTGTATCCAAGACAAGCTCCTTCAAAGAAAGAGAAAGACCACAACTGGGGAAATCTTCGGAAGCGCTTTAATGAGCTGCCCAAACAGAGCAAAGTTCTGTCACCCTCTATGGCGGATGCATTTCGGCGTGGTAAGCCTCTTCAGCGCCAGGTGCCAGTGATTGTGGAAAGGGGTGTGGATGCAGTTATATTTGATCTGCTTCTCCTCCTTCACGGACGGTAGCTCCTCCCACAACGATGTCATCACCGCATATACTTCCTGTAGTTCGCCCGGTCATCGGCGCCTACAGGTTCCAGCATGCAATAGCACGAACCTGGTAAGTATTGCAAGGGAAAGTGGGGGAGGAATATGATGCTCCAAAGTCAGTGAATTGTTCCCAATGTCCACAAACACCCCAGAGCAGCGGCGCTTCCTCCAGTCCCCAACCGCTTACACCAACACAGCAACGGAATCCTTTCTGTCGGGGGCAGGCAAGGCAGTCCTACCTGCCCAACACGATGCGCAGTGGCAATCATCCCGTCATACTTCTTCCATGGCTGGTGGTGGACCCTGCTGGTTCCGGTACCCCGGAGAAGTAACAGCTGCAAGCAGTGTCCAGCGTGAACAGGGCCACTTGAGAAAGCGGGGGTCTTTAAAGCGCAACACTGGAGAACGCGCTCATTTGTATCCAAGACAAGCTCCTTCAAAGAAAGAGAAAGACCACAACTGGGGAAATCTTCGGAAGCGCTTTAATGAGCTGCCCAAACAGAGCAAAGTTCTGTCACCCTCTATGGCGGATGCATTTCGGCGTGGTAAGCCTCTTCAGCGCCAGGTGCCAGTGATTGTGGAAAGGGGTGTGGATGCAGTTATATTTGATCTGCTTCTCCTCCTTCACGGACGGTAGCTCCTCCCACAACGATGTCATCACCGCATATACTTCCTGTAGTTCGCCCGGTCATCGGCGCCTACAGGTTCCAGCATGCAATAGCACGAACCTGGTAAGTATTGCAAGGGAAAGTGGGGGAGGAATATGATGCTCCAAAGTCAGTGAATTGTTCCCAATGTCCACAAACACCCCAGAGCAGCGGCGCTTCCTCCAGTCCCCAACCGCTTACACCAACACAGCAACGGAATCCTTTCTGTCGGGGGCAGGCAAGGCAGTCCTACCTGCCCAACACGATGCGCAGTGGCAATCATCCCGTCATACTTCTTCCATGGCTGGTGGTGGACCCTGCTGGTTCCGGTACCCCGGAGAAGTAACAGCTGCAAGCAGTGTCCAGCGTGAACAGGGCCACTTGAGAAAGCGGGGGTCTTTAAAGCGCAACACTGGAGAACGCGCTCATTTGTATCCAAGACAAGCTCCTTCAAAGAAAGAGAAAGACCACAACTGGGGAAATCTTCGGAAGCGCTTTAATGAGCTGCCCAAACAGAGCAAAGTTCTGTCACCCTCTATGGCGGATGCATTTCGGCGTGGTAAGCCTCTTCAGCGCCAGGTGCCAGTGATTGTGGAAAGGGGTGTGGATGCAGTTATATTTGATCTGCTTCTCCTCCTTCACGGACGGTAGCTCCTCCCACAACGATGTCATCACCGCATATACTTCCTGTAGTTCGCCCGGTCATCGGCGCCTACAGGTTCCAGCATGCAATAGCACGAACCTGGTAAGTATTGCAAGGGAAAGTGGGGGAGGAATATGATGCTCCAAAGTCACTGAAAAAACCACAGGTTTTAGGCCATATATAGTTAGGGATTAGCATTTACAAAACCTTAATTTACTCGCACAAAACCATAGAAATTCGCATATATAGTTAGATGCAATAACTATATATCGCGCACCCGCAATCCACTGCTGATGATGTCACATATTACATCATTCATGACATGGTCAGTGACATCACTGATGACATCACTGATGACAACTCAAATGACATCACTGATGACAACTCAAATGACATCACTGACAACATCACTGATGACATCAATCATGTGATAATACGATCAACCTCTTCAGACTCTAATATAACCTTAGATACACTCAGAGTTAACAGACACTCACAGACTGTCACTCATCCATGGAGTTACTCACACACCTAGTCAGTCATGCACTGAATCAATCACACCTCCATTTCATCAACTATACAGTTATACACACCTTACTTATTCAAACATATACTAACACATATTTACTCTCTTATACAATTCCTGATACAAGTTTTCAATGATCCATTCAGCCACTCACACATTCACTGGCTCTTATACACAGTAATTTATATATGTGAACTCTCACATGTACTGTGTTTTACATATTTACTTACTTTGACATGTAGCACTGAGATATCCATTCACTCACCAATACACTCGTACACAGTCAACCACCCATACAGCTGTTTCAACATGCAGTTTTGAACCCATAGATCTAGTGAATCAACTGTTCACACATGTATACACAGAGTCACACACCTCCCAGCCACCCCCACACACACACTCACTCTCCCATAGAAATACTTAGGCAACCAATCAATAACCCATATAGTTACTCATATAGCTACTGATTAACACATGCAGCACTTCATAGAACAACAGATATAATGATGCACAAATTAAGACAGTTTAGTCACTAACCCATGCACTCAGTGAGACACATTTAATCACTCTCTCATACAGTCAGTCATGCACCTACTAAATCCTTCATCCAGACACTTATACATCCACTCATTCTTCAATATGTAAGACATATTTTAACTTTGCAGAAACATACAGTCACTGGATGTTGTCATCAGTGATGTCATCAGTGATGTCACTGACCATGTCATGAATGATGTAATATGTGACATCATCAGCAGTGGATTGCGGGTGCGCGATATATAGTTATTGCATCTAACTATATATGCGAATTTCTATGGTTTTGTGCGAGTAAATTAAGGTTTTGTAAATGCTAATCCCTAACTATATATGGCCTAAAACCTATGGTTTTTTCAGTGAATTTCAATGGTTTTTTAATAGCAAATATCAAAAGCTGTCAAATGTGAAGTACGTGATAGGTAAAAACATTTTCGTATTTATGCACGCTGATGTACTTTGAACGCTGCCCCCCCCCTCTCCCCCCCCTCGCTTTTCTCTTAGCAGTACTCTCTCTTTGCAGATAGTGAAGGGTAGTTAACGCAGGCCTTTGCCCCCGTTCTAATCCGTCGTGTCTGCTTCTCTCTCCATTTGATTGATTGTTATCCAAGCATTTACTGTTTTAGAATTGGTTCTCTTTGGTTCATTCTCTATTTACAAACAAGCACAGAGTCGCAATACTCTGTTTAGTCTTTGCAGATAGTGAAAAATCGTTTTAAAAAACAAAAGGAATCGAGCAAAATCAGTAGGCCACTAATGGGATCTCTTTTTGACCTAGCTAAAATAGAAACATTAAGAACAACCCCTCATGAGAAATACGAAACTAGTGAGATGAACTGAGCTCCACACGATGATGGCTGCAATACAGCTCAGCTCCGCCACCCACCCCACCCAAAATAACGACAAACCCTATGCAAATATTATAAATATATACAACACACCAGCAAAGTAACAGGGTAAAACATTTTATTAAATAACTATTTACATAACTATTTTATACTTTTAGTTGCCCGATCCGGCTAGCTCAATCGATCGAGCATGAGACTCATGCACTCTGATCTCCTTGGCCTCAGTCAAGCATCAATAGTAAGATTTTCATACATGAGTGTTCGTTCATGGTTTTGGTCCCTGAGTTGCTTCGATGTCACTGCCTTACACAAATGGCATAAGTCCTGGATGTTGGGTGCCATACTTCAGAGTTCTAAGCAGCGCTTGTAACACTGTCTAAACCTTATTTGCACCTGCTGCAGCTTCACTATTCTCAAAGTAAGTGGGGGCCGTTTGTGGACCTGACTGCATTTGAAAACAATGTGATACGGTACCTCCCTAAACCGCTTGACGGAGGCCCCCGAGGGGCAGTGTGATGGCACGGACTCGGAGAAGACGCTTGGCTCCGACCCCCTCCCCAAGTCTTATAGCCCTGGTGTAGCCTGAGATCGCACACGACATAGGCGGCCGGCTCCCGGGGTCAAGCTGTCTTTGACGTTTTGTAGCCTTTCGAATTCTATCCTTAGACGGCATTGTCTAATTCCCAAATAATCTGCAGTTGAATATGTGGTGAAATATAATAAAAAATGTTATTAACCACTATTACCAAACAGTAAATCAATAACAGTAAGAACTAGATTCGACAATGCTATAAAAAAAAAAAAAAGTATGCACAAGGGTGCAGGGGGTATCACTTTGACACCCTCTGACACCCTCAAAACAGGCACAGGTGCCATGTGGCAAGCAAACCAGCCCTAAGGGCAGGTCTGCCTTTCACATGACATAGGTGTGCGAGCACACATGTGCATGCACACCGGAATCAGTATTTTACCATGAAGTTTGATTTCATGCTAAAATACCGATTCGTTAAGGCCTTTGGGACTCAGAAGACTCCCCCCTACATAACAAATTAACAGAATCGGTAAAATTACCGATTCGGTATTTTACCGAACAAATAATTTTTCCGATTCTGTAAATGTAGATTTACCTACACGTGGCCTTGGATTTAAGCCCCTACATACCGATTTGCCATTTAACGATCGGAAACGGCCGAAAACGGCCGTAACCGGTCGGTAAATGGCCTGAAACGACCACCTACATCTGGCGCTAAGTGTGCATGCATTTGATTTCAAACAAAGTTTTAAAACATTTTATGTAAAACAATAATACACCTAGGGCCAGATGTAGGTAAATCACATTTACCGATTTTGAAATACCGAATATTACCGAATTTTACCGATTCGGTATTTCAAAATCGGTAAATGGGATGTAGGTACCAACATCTGATTTATTACCGATTCCTTAAAAATTCGGTATTTACCGATTCGGTAAATACCGAATCGGTATTTGCTATTGAATCCTATGGGCCTTGAAGCCCATAGGATTCAATTCAAATACCGATTCAGTATTTACCGAATCGGTAAATACCGAATTTGTCAAGGGTGCAGGGGGTATCACTTTGACACCATCTAGCACCCCCAAAATGGGCATGTGTGCAATGTGGCACACAGACATGCCCTAAGGACACGTCTGTCTGTCACATGGCATATGTGTACATGCACAGATGTGCATGTACACCGGAATCGGTATTTTACCATGGATTTGTATTCCATGGTAAAATACCGATTCTGAAAGCCATGTGCCAATGGAAAATTGGCTACCCACATTTCAATCTTGCATTTTCGGTAAAATTACCGAATCGGTAAAATTACCAAAAACGCAACATTTAAGGGCAAATTAATTAATTTTACACATGAGGGCGTATTTACAAGGGCCTTACACTACAAGGAAACTTAAAATGACTTCAAATGACCAGACACACATGGGGACGTATTTACAAGGCCCTTGAACCCGGGGGAAGTGACTTGAAATTGCTAAGCACACATAGGAGAGTATCATGAAACATGGAAGTGGTGAAAAAAGCCAAGCTTGACGTTACGGCAGCCACAAGGTAGCTAGGCTCCGCCACCCCCCCTCTGCTCCAAGCATGTCTGTCCCACCGCCCACCACGCCCAATAACGGTAACATGAAATAGATACAAATCAGCAGATACCTACCCCCATTCCGGAAACTCCCGAAGTGCAACAGGACCACGGTTACGCCCATCCGGAAGATGAGGCCTCGACACGTGCAGGGCGGGGCCCGGCTAACCGCCATCAGCCGTGGGGTGGATGGCCCAAAATGTACTGGTCTCCCGATTCCCTTCTTCTGCCGCCTTGCAGGCCACAGGGGGGGATGTCTTGCCTCTGCCTCCGACCCCCCCCCCCCTCTTATCGCCTGGTCCGGACATCACGGATATCAACGCCAGGTGTCGGCACGTTTGCTGAATACTGTAAAGGTTTTCCTACACTTGGCGACGTGCTCGCTGCCTTGAATTCCTGGCGTGAGTCCATGAAGTTTCAGTCAACAAGGCCGGAGGGTGTTCTTCTAGACTGGCTCGCTGACCCGCTTCCCACGTGGGCTTGATATGAGCTCCCCGTTCGGGCCTGAAGCGACGCCCTGCAAGCCACGGGGGGATGTCTTGCCTCTGCCTCCGACCCCCCCCCCTCCTATCGCCTGGTCCGGACATCACGGATATCAACGCCAGGTGTCGGCGTGGGGTGCGCTGGGAGGGAGAGGCGGCGCGAACGAGCCTCTCCCACCCCCACAGGTGGGGACCCCTCAGCTGCACCCCCAACGCTCCACTCACCCAACAAAAGGGTTCCTCCACTCTTGCGATGCAGCGGCGCTGCACTCACCCGACAAAAGGTCTTGTCCACTATTGCGAGGCAATGATGCTCCGCTCACCCAGCGGGGGTCTCGTCCACTGTTGCGGTGCAACGACGCTTCTAGTTTCCTGCGTCCAGAAACGCTCTCCTCAACTTTGAAGATTCTATAAGAGCCACGGGGGCCCCCGACCGCCGATGGGGAATGACTGCCATGATCACCCACGGAACGACCACGACGTAGCCGCGGGACGTCGGCGCGCTCATGCCGGCGCCGGCCTCAGTCTTGAAATCACCAAAATCCTGCAAGACTACCAACTTGATCAGTTCCGGTGGGACACCAGTATGACCCGGTAGGAGAGATTGTTTCCTCCCACCCCACTTTCACTGATGGTTCATTTCACCAGTCCCCTCTGCTACCCTTCAACGAAAACTTTTGGACTGCCGAAAGAGGTCCCGGTCCAACCACGAGTTGGTGGAGACATTTTGACTATACTTGGACCTTCCTGACCTCACCCAAAATGGCGCCAGTACAAATGAAACTCTCAACTCCTTGTTGTGCCCCGATTGCTCAGCCTTGATATCATGAGATATGTATGCAGTTTTTAGCACATGAATTGATATGGGATAAGACTGATTATATGTTCGGACAATGAATTGATCCAGGATGGGTATTGATTATACGTTCGAACAATGAATTGACATGGGACGGGTACTGATTACACGTTCGAACAATGAATTGATATTAACTTCTAATGCATCATTGATTACTGTATTTATTATTGAAGGTTCGAATTGTCGACACTTTTGGTACTTGCTCACAATGAATTAGCGATATGATTTTGTTGCACTTGTCGCACTTTTTACTATGAAATCAACGACCACTGACTCTCTGTTATGTTTTCCACAAATAAATACCCCCCCCCCCATTTTCAGTTCCAGCCTGCTCCGTGGCCGGCCCACGGGGTTGTAAGCCCGTATTTGGGCACCAACATTTTTATTAAAGGTTTTTGAAAAAGCAAACGTAGTTGTAACGCGTAGATTGGTAAGTTTCGAAGAAATGGCCACTGTTTCCGATTTTTTTTTTTTTTTTTTTTAAAAAGCAGGTGAAATGAAGCAGCTCAATTAGTTAAGGGTTAAAAAGTATAGTAAGCAGAAACATTGAAAATATGAATGGTCCAGGTTTGTTGTGTGTTTTTCATTTTTCTACAGCATAAAGCAATCGATAAAGATCCTGGTATTTAGCCTCTACTTTATATGCTACCTGTATCAGGGAAGTTGTTTTAAATGCCCCTAAGCCACCCCGAACGAATGTCACCTGGCCCCCCTTGTACGAACGAAAACGACCCCGTACCACTGTAGGTTATCTCTCTTCCTCAAAAATGACAAAAATTACTTTCTAGGACGTTTTGGACATTGATGATTTTCATATGATCTATTTATTAAAGTTATACTCATCTCTCCGCATGAAATTAATTTTCCACATGCTACACAAGTCAATCTCATCTGCCTAAAGTTCTTTTACAGATTTGGGACCGTTTCCCTTGCCTCTGACTCACTTATTGCTAAGTCATTGGTGGATGTTTTTGCCGGTCGGGGATTATCCACCAAATCTCGAAGTTGTGCTTTAGAATAATTAAGAGAGTGCCACCTCTCCATGTGCCGATGCATGGTATGATTACCATAGCTATATTTTTTTTCGGTCCCTCTCGAGAGTTTTTTTTTTGCAGATGAGGCAGGTAACGAACCTGGCATTAACTTTCTTTTCATGAGAAGGAAAAGAAAAAATTGCCAGATAAAATTCACTTTCACATGGGACGTTCTTGGCATTTCTTTCAGAAACTTTTACATCATTTCTTTGTCTATCCTGGTTAAAGCAATGTCATGTAAATAGTTGTTTAAAAAGTGTTTTTTAACGTGTTTACTTTGTTGGAGCGTTGTATATATTTATAAGTTATTAAAGTGTTATAATCCTACAACTTTGTTGGAGTGCTATATATTTTTAATGTTGTGGTAAATATTTTACCGTATACGAGTTTACCATAGAATTTCGGACAAGTAAAGAAATAGCTCAATCAAATGAGAGGCAGAGTCCGTGGTGTCTGAGTCTTAGGGGCTTTAATCATAAATGATGACTCGAGCCATGGAAATCTATTCCATCAATACAAGGGTTCGGGTATGCAATGATGGCAGGAAAGATGTCAACGATTTCTTAACAGTACATGACATATATAGTAAAATGGCACAATGGCAGTGAATACAGTAGGCGTGACAAGTGAAATGTATATGATAAGAACACATGTGCGTAGCAAAAAGGCGTGTACAAGGGTGTGCACAGAGGCGTACACTGGAAACGTCACAGAAAAGTGTCATAAGTGGGTGGATGCTTAGAGTATTCTTGCAGAGTCAGCTGAAACCTGTGACCTGAATGCGCGCGCAGCTAACATGACGTGTGATTGACGTACATCTAGAGGAAGCTAAGGGTCTGACATTTAGCACTAGTAGAGGAGACAGAAGTCTGGCATGTCAGATCGACCTGTCCCTATAACATATCTGATATCTAGTATTTGGAGAATGTTTAATCTGGAGTAAAAGGTCTCCTGGGCAGAGGCTACTCTATACTGAATGTTAGTGCGTGCATAGGTGTCTGTGTGTCTGTGTGTCTACGTGCGGGGCCATGGGCCTACTCTGGCAACGGGAACTGTAAATTACTTGCACGGAGACAGGAAGACTTGCTCTTTGCTCTGCAGCCGGGGATATGTTTACCTAAATCACTAGACAGGAATGTGTTTCCGAGGAGCTGAGCTGGCTACGCTGATAACTTGAAGGTAAAATACTGTTTTTGGCAGGCAGACCAGGCCGAGCCGGGCACCGCTCGCTTGGCAGGAAGTAAGGCAGAGGTCAGGGATGCATCTCCATGCTGCAGCTTTCAGAGGCAGAGACAGATGTAGCTCGAAGACAATAATCAGGGCCTAGCTCGGCAGAGCCAGGAAAAACGTGAAAGTGCACCATGTAAAGACGGTGGCACGGCATACTTAGGAACTGAATTATCGACCCATTCATGGTGGATCTGATAAAGGACATGTTAACGTTGGACGCAAATGTATTTGCGTCTTCAGATTCGGTTGTGGAGGGAAATTACATGTACTTGAAACTCGTACATGGAGCCGTTGGGGTACACGTTGGGGACACATTTGACCATAAAAATGTCAATTACCTCATTCCCTCCTTGTCCCCTACGGACCCTTCAAGATATGTCGATGTTCATGAGACCATCAATCTGTTCATATAACATCATCTGCTCTTCTTTCTTTCTTCGGGAATGGGAACGTGAACTTGGATGGGGAACACAAGCTGTGGCGCACAAGCCACAAATCGCTGGCCCGCATTGCAGACATAGACAACAACTAATTACCATGGCCAATATGATTCCTAGGAATGACAGTAGCTTCCATCCCCAGGCTGTGATTACACTCCAGAGCCAACCGGACCAAGTCCAGGAGCCTGGATTCTGGTGTATCAGATGGGCAATTTCGTGAAGTCTGGTGATAGCTTTATAGACCGATGGCGCGTTATTTGGAATAAACACGCAGCAACTGGATCCGATGACTCTACAAGCTCCGCCCCTATCGGCCAGGATGACGTCAAGGACAAGGCGGTTCTGAAGAACAACAAGTCTCATAGCAGACTGCTCCTCTGTTAAGTTGCCCAAAGCAGAAGTAGTCTCATTCACTACGGCTTCAAGTATTCTGGTTAATTTGCGTATCAGTTTACTATTGGAGACAGTGCCTAGATAGGGAAAGAATCCTTTATTGAAATCTGTATATTGTTCCCATGTAGTTTCAGTCTGATCAACTATTGGGAGGTCTCTCTTGTGTCTCACAATATTAAGGCGGGAATTCCTGTGATAGTCAGATGGGGCTAGGAATACTGGTGGCAATAGGAATGCAATGAAACAGGTAACATCCCAGTCTGGAGGTAAACGGACATAAGCTGTCTGACCACAAATGAAATAGGAATGTCGGGAAGCTTTGAATGTAGACTTGCCTTTATCACTGAATTCGACCACAGTAGTACAGTCACTGTGACCTAGATGTACTGAACCTTTCTTTCTGACACACAATACACCTTTCGCTGGTAGAACTGATATGGATGGCAAGTCTGGACTGGTTTCTGACTGAACATTTAGAATCATGAGGCTGAGTGTAAAATTGCCTAATCCATACACTTCATTTTCTAAATCTGTCCCTGTCATTTGTGGAAGACCCTCCTTGTCTGGGAAACATGCTTTGTTCATGACTGTGTTCAGATTTCCCCATATCCAATTGCTTTGGGAAACTCTAGATTCGGTGTTTATAGAAGATATTAAACTAAACCATGCACCACAGGAACCATTATGTGTAAACGGGTAAGGAAAGAGGGGCAGAGCTCCCTTGTAGTTCTGATAGGGAGGGAGTCGGCCACATATCCAACAATTTGTAGCATTATTGATCTGGTGAGAATGATGTAACATACGAATAAATGTATTGTTGCGCAGCGCAAGTCGATAAGACAATTCGTGTGGAGGAAGAGCACTAAATGTGTGCTCGACAGTGTCATTAGAAAAAGAATGTGCAAGAGGAAAATACATATATAACATCCAACTCATAGCAATAATCGTAAGACTCAGAAAAAACATAATAAATAATGTGCAGACGCATCTGCTCCGGAGACTTTTACGATATTTTTGTTTCTTGGTCTCCTGTCTATCTCTCTCTCTATTTGGGTCTAACTTGTACATTGCC